>NW_027526361.1:172726273-173989714 GCF_048455015.1 Haemaphysalis longicornis | reverse complement strand
ATTAGAACTGCCTTTCAACTTTTTGGCATTGGTTACAACGCATTCCTTGACTTTGTTCGTCCCAAAATTAACAATTATAGGGCGGCCGTTACCCGACCTAAATTCACCCAGACGGTGTGCGCGTTCAGTTTTCACATCAACAGATAAGACTGACTTGCAGAGATTGAGTACGCGTGGCTCGCAGACTCGTAGGTTTTGCGCTCCTCGGTTTCTTCTATACCGTAGAAAACTAAGTTGCATCGTCTAGTTCGGTTTTCTAAATCATCTAGTTTGCTCTCGAGAAATTGCAGTTTTTCCTGTTTCAACTGAATTGTTTTAGGGCACTGTTCTACACAAGTCTGCAGCTCATAAATTTTGCGAATTTGTTCCTGTAGGTTAATTAGGCGTTCGCTTACGGCCTGCGTAGCAACATTGTTTTCTACCTAATATGACTCAATTGAGGTAAGTTTTATGTTGATTTCATTCTGGCCTTCAATCAATTTTTCTAGAGCAGCTTCCATCGGCCCTGGGTTAAGCTCACTATCCCCGCACACAAACAGTAACAGAAGCTAGAATGCTGCGCGAAGTAACAACAAAAAGCGACGCTTTCTGCAACGCACACGTTTACGGGAGCAGGAATATGAACAGGTACTTGCAATAAGCAAACGGGGTAGAATTGGCAGTGTAAACAGCACCGGCTTATTAAAAGCAGAACAATGACTAACCTTCCGCGTAGACAACACATGCCTGAGCGACGCTGCCATTGCGCCGGTTCGAGGGGGCGCTCCGATCGCTCGATCTGTTCGGACGTGCCTCGTATGGGCTCCGCCGAGTTTCATGCGCTGAGCCGAAACTTCCAGGCCCATCCATCTGACTTAAGCATCCAGAGACGTCGGAAGGCGTCAGGACCACCCCAAGTATCCTCTCTGGTGGTTCCCTACACCTCTCGTGCCGAAATTGCCGATCGACCGAAGACCACGGCGGGGTTAGGCTTAATGCCTGGGACTCGCCCGACCTTGCCTCGCCGAGCCTCAGCGCAGCGCTACCAACATTGAGGCAATCGCCGTCGATGGTAAGCCAATCAACGCGGATGAACTCCTTCACGAGGATTGGAAGACTGTGCGCAGCAGACAACGAAGTCTTCAAGAACCTGCAAAGAATTCAACCGTGGAAAATCGCCGCTTGCAGAATACGCCACGCCGTTGCCCTCTGGCCGTGCCGCTGCCGCCCGACGACATCAAGATAGTGCTCCGACCACGGGGAGGACTGGATCTTCGCAAAGTTACGCCGGCAGCACTAGCGGACACTGTGTTTCAAGCAGCCCCAATAGCACAAAACCCTCAAGATCAGCTACGTATCCAGGTCGCGGGTTCGATTCCCGGCCGCGGCGGTAGCTTTTCTGATGGAGGCGAAAAGCAAAAACGCCCGTGTGTACGAGATTTCGGCGCACGTTAAAGATCCCCAGGTGGTCAAAATTAATCCGGAGCCCTCCACTACGGCGCGCCTCATCGCCTGCGTTGCGTCGGCGCGTTAAACCCTACAATCAATCAATCAATCAGCTACGTATCCGACCTACACCGAACTATGTAATCGTCAGCACTCCCTCAGAAGAACGAGCTCAACGCTACGCCGACATCAAAGCCATTCAGGTAGGCGGCAACACCTTCATGATTGCTGCGCATGTGGCGGCTCCTTCGAACACCACGGCAGGGATAATTTTCAATATCCCCGAAACGGATGCCCATGAAGAAATCCAAAGCAGCATTGTCAACTACAACCCAGAACTCCCCATTTTGCCCGTGAAGAGACTCAGGAACATCGAACATGGCACAAATCCTATTTAATAGAAATCGAGTCCCTTATTGGCTGCGGTACAGATCGACGACCTACCGCTGTAATCCATATCGATGCAAAACTGAAGCATGCCTGGCCTGCTGGCAAGTCGGTCACAGACAGGATGTTTGTCCTAATCAGAAACCCTCAAGCCGCTGCAGTATCTGCGGAACACCGAATCCCACCGAAGACCACATGTGCATCCCAAACTGCAGTGTGCGAAGGAAATCACCCGACAGGGACTACGGACTGCCCGCAACGTTTTCAACTACGCCGACGCATAAAATATGCTCAAGTGCTCAAAGACTCGGCCTCAAACCCCTCATCAAACAGTGTCAGCCAACCCTCCAATGACAGCGGGACCAAAAGGACAATGAATAACCAAGCAAGCAACACCCAGCCAACCGCAAGCAGACCTAACGGCGAACCGAAGGTGAGCCACGCAGTTGCTTCTTTCCACTGCTCAGCTCTCAAAGTTACATCCCCACCACCATCGCCACCCCCACCACCCCCACCCCCACCACCAGCCGCTATACCCCCTGAGTTCCTCCAAGAACTTAAAGGAGCCATGAAGACAAAATACAAGTTCGTGTTATTCGAAAGATTTCGTGTTTTGTAGTGCCCCCAGCGCTTGTTCGAATGCAAACGCTGCTTTATTCACTGAGAAACTAATCAATTTATGTTAAAATTTTGATTTTCCCGCTAAATCGTGTGTTTTCGTAGCTGCAATGACATCACAGACCGCTCTGCAGCCTAGGATCCCTTGATTCGCGCGTCCGCCGTACAGGGTAGAGACACGTACTATCGCGCTCAGTATGAGCTACACCACGCGAGCGCGTGGCCGAGCGCGCTGCAACGTTGTACAGTAGCGTCGATCGTGGCATATTTTCGAGTTATCGGGAGAGAATTTCGCTGTTCTTGCGAGTGTGCATCGCCCCCACGGGCTTGCTTTCACCCTCGTCATCGTTTTTCCCTGTGGTGATATCAGCTACGAAAATGATAACTGCCGCCGTGTCTTGACGCCAAAATTTCGTGCTCTACAAGTCGAGCTTCACAAAGCAGGTGATATCTAGCCTTGCTCTTTTTGTTTGCTTCATTTTATTCAATGGGAAATTCCAGACTGATGGGCCGCGCAACCTACTGCGTGAAAGTGGCCGCGTGTAGCGCGCACTGTGAAACGTTCACACATTCTTCCCATTGTAAAATGTTCCGAGTGCCAAACACTGAGCGCCTGCGAATAGTTGAACTGTGCCAGAAGCAGTATACTCAACGCCAAATAGCAGAGATGACTGGGAGGTCCAATAAGACCGTAAATCGCATCATCCAAGCTTATAGGGATGAAGGCCGCATCAGCGACGCTCCTCATAAACGGCACCCTCGCGCAACGTCTGCTACTCAAGACGTCGCTATCCGCGATGCCGCGAAGGCAAGCCCCTTCAGCACTGCCAAAGAGATCGGTGCTGCCGCCGGTGTGTCTGCAAGCGTGTTGACAATAGAAACGACGGCTAGCGGAACGTAAACTCAAGGGCCACGTTGCGGCCCAGAAGCCACATCTCTCCGTGTCAAACAAGACGGCGCGTCTTAACTTCGCGACAGAACACGCCTCCTGTACCATGGACGATTGGAAAACTGTACTTTTTCCGACGAGTCTACGTTCACAACGCGCTGGGATCAAAAGCAACGTGTGTGGCGCCCTCTGAACGCCCGCTACGACCCGCTTTACGTGCAAGAAGTAGCATCGAACGGCCGCACTGCGGTAAATGTTTGGGGCGCTATGTCCCGAGACGCGCTTGGCGTTTTGCACCGCATTGAGGGACCACTGACATCGGCAAAGTATTGCGACATCCTTGATTATGTCGTGATCCCTTACGCGTTGGACGGGCCTTTTCCTGACGGAGATTTTCTGTTCCAACAAGACCTGTCCCCTGTCCACACTGCAAAGGTTGTGGAAGAGCTCCTGAACATGCGAGGGGTGCGGTGCCTCAGGTGGGTCGCCAAAGGGGCAGACCTTAACATCATTGAGCCCGTATGGGGCAGAATGAAGGTCAGGCTGTGCAAAAGAGGATTGCACAGTTCATCCGCTGATGAGCTATGGAGCGCTGTAGAAGAAGAATGGATGCGCCTACAAAATGAACACAGTTTCATCGACAATCTGTATGCGTCACTCCCGTCGAGAATGCAGCACGTGATTGCCGTGCAAGGGGCCATGACCCGCTACTAAGGCGTGGCGACCGCTGCATCTGTTTTCCTGTCTGGTTACTCGAATTCTTGCCCTTTAATATCATCAGCACCCAAGCACGATCGGGTCAGCAGCAGCGGGTCAGCAGTGCGTCCGCAGCCAAGCACCATCGACTGAGTTGCCGGAATAGCAGAATTTCCCATTTAGTTGCTTCTCATGTTACGTATCTCAGTGTAACTTCATTTTGTTTTATTTTTGTGCACAATTCTGCCTTTCTTTTTTAATGCGTTATTCATATAATTATTTTGACTATGGCTTGTTGACTATGTTGTTTGCTTTGTATTCCAATGAAGAAATATTAAAATTCTCGTGTTACTTTGTGCTCCTAATTTCTTTGACTGCGAGAAATTGGCTTTTCTTCGCCATTTCACGCTATACTTAAAAATTGATATCACTAAAAAATAAAATAAAAAAAAAGCAGCCCAGCTTTTGTTTTCACTTAAATATCGTTAGGCGTTTTTTTATTCGAGCCGTATTTTGCTAGCTTTTGATGATCACACAACCTTTTTGAAAGCCAGGTAAGTTTATTATTCACGAGCAGTGCAAACGATCTCAGGTTGACGCATCCATGAAGAGAGCTTCCTGCCTCTCCCTTTTCTAGGCGAACTGACTAGACAGTGGTATATGTTCATAACTCGTGTTATTAGAAGATATTATCAGCGTACTTGTGGTAAACAAGCAAAAAAAAAATAGCTGCCGCGCCCATAGAAGAAATGCTGCTAGCGAGCACCGAAACGGTATTAACGGCAACGCGTTGGGCGTTGGCACCACAGCTCTGCTAAAAATCCCCAATGAAAATATAGCGCGGCCAGCGTCGTCAGCGGGTCTCCCTCTTCGTTAGAAGCAGGACGCAGTTTGAAAGTGCTCAATTTAAGTAAAAAAAGTTTCCCGCATTTCCCCGAGGGGGAGAATGTGAAAGTGCGAATGCACGGTTGTCAGCCCGCTTGCGGCGCTTGCGCTCGGCACCCGCAGCCCACCGCCTCGCCGCCTTCTCTTCCATCTCTTCCATCGGGTTTCTAGTATGACGTGTACACCACGCAGTTATCAAGCCGCTATAACGCCGCTGAGTCGCCAACGCAACGCCGCTGACGACGTAGTTTGAATGCGTTAAAGATATAAGGAGCGTTCCTAACTTTGAAATCAGCGTTCACTCTGCTTTGACACGCGCGGAACGAGGTTCTACAAAGAAATCGCGCTGGCCTTAGCCCTCCTCGAGCAGCATTTCTCTTGGGATTATCTGCTCAAAACAAAACCCAGAAAACTATACTGGGACCTCGTGGAGAAGGTCCTGCCACCCCCTCTCTACCGACAATCCACAATACCCAACGATGTCTTGAAGCGAGTAAGACGACTCCCTGTGCCCACCACCTCAAAGGACTTTTTCTTCCGCCTCCACATGGGGGTGCTGCCAGCAAATGCACGTCTGGAGGATAAGGGTTTCTTTCTCCATGGCGGCGCGGGTTGTCTCCTCTGTGGAAAACGCGAGACGGCAGAACACGTCCTCACAGATTGTAACGCCGCGGCCGTCTTCTGGGACGAGCTGCAGACCGCGTACACCGAGCGATGGGACCTGTCGTGGTCAGGCCTCCAGCACCTGAGTGCGCCCACAGAGAACAAGGCGCTTCGGGACTGCGTGCTTGTCCTGCGGCTCCACTCGCTGTGGAGGGCTCGAGTGGATGCAGTGGAGTGCGCCAGGAACCCCAGGCCTACCTGGAGGCACTTCACGGCAAAGGCTGAATGGACAGTGAGCGTGTTGGGGGCATCAGATTCTGACACGGAGCTCCGCGACTCACTGCAAAAAGGATGCCAAGCACTGCAGCGCTTTAAAGAAAAAGAGATGCAGCGCTGGCAACGGCTGTGATCTTGACTCACTAATACTTTGTAGAGACGCTTTTCCCCTCTGAACAGGCTTTGTACATCCTTGCCCAGAGTTTACACTCATATGTGAACATGTTACCTTCACACGATTCCCAGTTCATGTACTCTGATATTACACTGTCTCAGGATGTCATATTTTCCTGCTTGTTTGTTCGTTGTTGCCACCGCAGTCCCACTACGTTGCTTACTCTGCGGCTCAAGTGAAGGCACGCCTAAAGGTGATTGGAGTCCCTGCGGCGACAGTATGTACGCGTACCAGCATTGGTCACCGCATCGAGCGTGCCAGTGCATTATGTATATATGTATATCCTTGTAAATAAAAAATTGTGTTTGGAAAAAAAAAAAGTAGCTTCCGTGGCTTAGCCGGTAGAGCGTCGCGCTGCGGACGCAACGTCCTCGGATCGAAACCGGGCGCCGGATGCTGTTATTTTTTTATATAGTGTAGTGGCCTGGCTGGCGCGCCGAGAGAGGGTGTTGCGAGCTGGAGAGTAGGCGAGGGGGGAGAGGAGGCGCTACGCGAGCACCCTCACGCGTCGGAAATCCGGCGCCGTTGCTACACACAAAACACAAGTTAGCCTGAATGGGAGTTTCTTGGCTGGAATACGTCTTTTAAACTCCTCACGACAGGCGGCCTGCTCCCACGTGTGGTAGTATGATGGTGGAAAAACTGCCAGTTTATACCGGGGGCCACAAGCCGTCGTAAATAAGCGCATTTACCACGGTTGTACCTCTTCACAAAACGCAGTATCTGGCTGTGATTACTGCGTTTGTCCTAATGGGAGTATTAAAAACTCCCACGCCGCCTCCATTTCCTTCTCCTCCTCCTTCACCCCTTCCTCCTCTACGCGTCCTTACAAAATGGCTGCCAGTTGGTGTAGTGTGTCGTGTGAGCTCCAGCGTCCCCGAAAATTTCTTGCCAGTGTGAACTTGCGGCCGGACGAACGGATGTGAAGTGCTTCCCAACAACCGAAGCTCGTTGCGAACATTGTGGAACCAGCCTGGACTGACGTGCGACGGACTGCAACGTCGCCTCCGTGTCACCGACTTTCGAGCCGACGGAATACGCCAGCCAGCCGACGCGAGGCCTAAATGCAGTGATCGCTGAGAGTGGCTCGTTAAAAACAACGTGGTTGTGCCTCTGCGAGGTGGTTGAAGGTAAGATTTTCACGTTTTTTATTGTACGCAACATTTTGGGAGACTTGTGCCCCTTCTAGCGTCAAATAAACTCAACGTGTTTCCCGCGCCACTGCACGGGCGATTCTCCGCCACTGGAGGTGAGCGTTGTGCGTGAAAGACGGCGCCATGCCCGGAACGTCATTGGGGAGGCCGAACGGTGTGAAATCAATGCGTATTTGCGCGGGTCTCGAGCAGAATACTCACTCATTCACACTCGCGAGCAGAATGAAAACTGTCCGAACTCTGAACGGCTGCTAGGTGTTTTTGTTAGGCTGTGTATGTGGCTTACTGGCAAGCGAGGGTGAAGTTGGCCGGTCAAACGTCGCAGGGCGGCCGCTTTTATTGAGAAGTAGGTGTGGTGCCAGCCGCGCCTGCTACGAGGAGGGTGACTGCCGCGTGCCGCCGGCGATTAATTGCTTTCACTGGAAAGGGAGAAGGTCGGGGCCCCGTGGGAGCTCTCCGTACGCTAGGCGCGTGTAACTATAACCAGCAAACTCCATTCGAGGGAGCATTCTGTAGAGTCGACAGACGACTGCTTATTTTATTTTTTTTTTTTGAAGGGGGGCACGCGCAGGTGTCACACCGACCGAAACTTTTCCTTAACTTTCGGTGAGGGAAGAGAGGGGCAGTGCGGGGGGTAAAACCTGAAGCTCGTTCCCAGAACACTACAGGCAAGGAAAAGAGGGAAAGGAAGCATTTTGAGAAGTTGGTCGCCACAAGGGTCGCGCACCTTTTTGAACAGCAGAACACTTCGTTTTGACGAACTAGTGAGCGCAGGTGTCTCGGACAGAAGTGCAATTTTGCGTAGCTTTAAACAAACATTCAGACATTACGGAAAGTTGGACACAAGAGTGACAAGTTCAGCGTCTTTACAGTGCGTTTCTTTTTTTCTTTTTTTTTTCAGGTCAGATGCACAATATGCTTATGTATTTGTTACCGCAGATTTAAAGCGTTTTGCTATCCCCCTAATCAATGTGCTGTTGTGGCTTCCAGAAGAACGTGCCAGGGGGTGCGGCAACGTCAGCGTTTGGGAGGCAGGTGCAAGCAAACAGCGCACCGACGACATGCTGACCTCATTGTTTGCAAATGGCTTAAATTTTTTTCGTTGAGGAGTGTTGTAGTAGATAAAGTTCTTACCAAGATACCTTGTGTTCTCGATGTAGGTGTTTTGTTGATTCAGTGTTTTTATTGTCTTATTAACGTGTTCACACGTGTATCGTATTCATGTAATTTTTATGCAATAAATTGACTGTGCAGAAAACAAACTTTTCACGTTTCGCCATTCAACGTTTGAAGCGGAAAAAGACTAGAAATTACGTGATCCCCAACGAAAAATAAAAATGCGGCCTGTGCCCTTATTAAGAACTCCCAAATGCAGTAATAAATTCAACTGCAGCGCATATATATGAAGCGCACAAAAACACACACAAAAAAAAAACCTCGAATGCGCCCCCTGAAAACTCCCAGTTGGAGGAAACAATACACTCCCAATGGTACCCCTGTAAACTCCCATTGTGGTGGCAGTAAAATGAAACTCCCATATGCTACTGAAAAAACTGCCGAAATAATGGGAGTAAGGCAAAACTCCCATTGGAAGGAGTTTTGAAAACTCCGAATTGGTACTGAGTTATGACACAAGCCATTTACTCCCATTCCGGCTTATTTGTGTTCTGTGTGTAGGCACGCTAGCTAGCTCCGTTGCTAGGCTGCGGGCCGACGGACGGCGGCGTACGAAGTAGGCTCGACTAAGAAGTGCATTCGCACTTAAAAAGCACTTGCATATCCATTCTTGGATGAAGGTAGCGCTCATTCTTTGATAAGTTTCGCACGACATATCTGGAAGGCGTGAAGTCGCTATATAAGTTCGAATGTTTCTACAGTAAACGCAGAATTCAAGAGCAAAATAAATGGAAAAAACGTTCCTTCAAATAAAGGAGGAAGAGGGTGAAAGCAAGCACATGGGGGCGAACGTGGATCGCCCCCCTGTGCTTGCTTCCAGATATGTCGTGCGAAAGTTATCAAAGAATGAGCGCTACCTTCACCCAAGAATGGATATGCAAGTGCTTTTTTACTTAAATTGAGCACTTTCAAACTGCGTCCTGCTTCTAACGAAGAGGGAGACCCGCTGACGACGCTGACCGCGCTATATTTTCATTGGGGATTTTTAGCAGAGCTGTGGTGCCAACGCCCAACGCGTTGCCGTTAATACCGTTTCGGTGCTCGCTAGCAGCATTTCTTCTATGGGCGCGGCAGCTATTTTTTTTTTTGCTTGTTTACCACAAGTACGCTGATAATATCTTCTAATAACACGAGTTATGAACATATACCACTGTCTAGTCAGTTCGCCTAGAAAAGGGAGAGGCAGGAAGCTCTCTTCATGGATGCGTCAACCTGAGATCGTTTGCACTGCTCATGAATAATAAACTTACCTGGCTTTCAAAAAGGTTGTGTGATCATCAAAAGCTAGCAAAATACGGCTCGAATAAAAAACGCCTAACGATATTTAAGTGAAAACAAAAGCTGGGCTGCTTTTTTTTATTTTATTTTTTATTGATATCAATTTTTAAGTATAGCGTGAAATGGCGAAGAAAAGCCAATTTCTCGCAGTCAAAGAAATTAGGAACACAAAGTAACACGAGAATTTTAATATTTCTTCATTGGAATACAAAGCAAACAACATAGTCAACAAGCCATAGTCAAAATAATTATATGAATAACACATTAAAAAAGAAAGGCAGAATTGTGCACAAAAATAAAACAAAATGAAGTTACACTGAGATACGTAACATGAGAAGCAACTAAATGGGAAATTCTGCTATTCCGGCAACTCAGTCGATGGTACTTGGCTGCGGACGCACTGCTGACCCGCTGCTGCTGACCCGATCGTGCTTGGGTGCTGATAATATTAAAGGGCAAGAATTCGAGTAACCAGACAGGAAAACAGATGCAGCGGTCGCCACGCCTTAGTAGCGGGTCATGGCCCCTTGCACGGCAATCACGTGCTGCATTCTCGACGGGAGTGACGCATACAGATTGTCGATGAAACTGTGTTCATTTTGTAGCCGCATCCATTCTTCTTCTACAGCGCTCCATAGCTCATCAGCGAATGAACTGTGCAATCCTCTTTTGCACAGCCTGACCTTCATTCTGCCCCATACGGGCTCAATGATGTTAAGGTCTGCCCCTTTGGCGACCCACCTGAGGCACCGCACCCCTCGCATGTTCAGGAGCTCTTCCACAACCTTTGCAGTGTGGACAGGGGACAGGTCTTGTTGGAACAGAAAATCTCCGTCAGGAAAAGGCCCGTCCAACGCGTAAGGGATCACGACATAATCAAGGATGTCGCAATACTTTGCCGATGTCAGTGGTCCCTCAATGCGGTGCAAAACGCCAAGCGCGTCTCGGGACATAGCGCCCCAAACATTTACCGCAGTGCGGCCGCTCGATGCTACTTCTTGCACGTAAAGCGGGTCGTAGCGGGCGTTCACAGGGCGCCACACACGTTGCTTTTGATCCCAGCGCGTTGTGAACGTAGACTGGCCGGAAAAAGTACAGTTTTCCAATCGTCCATGGTACAGGAGGCGTGTTCTGTCGCGAAGTTAAGACGCGCCGTCTTGTTTGACACGGAGAGGTGTGGCTTCTGCAGGCCGCAACGTGGCTCTTGAGTTTACGTTCCGCTAGCCGTCGTTTCTATTGTCGACACGCTTGCAGACACACCAGCGGCAGCACCGATCTCTTTGGCAGTGCTGAAGGGGCTTGCCTTCGCGGCATCGCGGATAGCGACGTCTTGAGCAGCAGACGTTGCGCGAGGGTGTCGTTTATGAGGAGCGTCGCTGATGCGGCCTTCATCCCTATAAGCTTGGATGATGCGATTTACGGTCTTATTCGACCTCCCAGTCATCTCTGCTATTTGGCGTTGAGTATACTGCTTCTGGCACAGTTCAACTATTCGTTCACGCCGGTCGAGCGCTTGGTACACTGTCGTCGTCGAAAGCAGCCCGGATAGAATTCAATCACCGTAACCATTCAGCGGAGGTAGTGACAAAAGCTTCCCGCGTAGCTGGAGCAAACGATGAAGTGCAGACAATTTTCGCCCAGTGTAGCCAGACGCCATTCAGATCGTCGCTTCCTTTAACTGCGGCGGCACATGCATATCGGCAACACAACAAGATTAGAAACTATTTTTAAACAATAATTTTACGCTTTTTTGGAGTGTTTCATAATTTTACAAAAGGTTGTAGTGGTATCGAGAATTTTTGCTTGTGATGCGCTTCATTTCGCAGCATTTGGCTCATCCAGCCCCACTGACAGCGACCCAGCGGTGAAGCAGCGGCGGACGCCGTGTCTTCGCCCCGTGTAGCGCAGCCCGACGAACACTCGGCACTGCACCGCGGCGGATTTTCCGCCGGGCGAACTTCGTCGTGAAAGTTCGCTCCATGTATTCAGGCCTTAACGCGTCGGCTGCTTTCCAATGGCAACAGAATGGACGCTTAGTTCAGGCACTCATTCGCTATGTGGCGCGCGCCGGCCGACGTCCCGCGTTACGTCACTGCTCGAAAGTCGCGCACGCTGCACCCACTCCTACGACGTGTGTCTGTCAGCTTGCACGTTCGCTTTCAAGAGCCGTTTTGCTCACATCTTAGCCGTGACGGGGCACTAGTTCTGTGGCGCACTGCGGATCTCGTTCAATGCGTCGCCCGCATAATACCTTCTGCATTTTTCGAAAGATGACTGACGGAGGACGAAATAAAATTTTGTGAGAAAATAATAATTGTCGGGTAGGCAAATAGCACACAGAAAAACTATATTTTCTTATTGTACTGTAATTATTTTTGTGATATTTTTCTTTATCGAGCATTTAGTGAAGAAAAAAAATGCGTGCACATTTTTTGTTCAAGCGCTCACTTCTGCCATTCCTTTCCAGAAAATATGGCGTGCCTGTAAATTTCAGGAGAATATACAAAACAACAGGATACGAAGTTGCGGGTCTACCCACGCTGTCCAGGTGCTTCTACAGTACTCTGGTCAATTTTAAACTGCGTACTGATGCGGAGTGCGAACAGCGTCGACAAAACGAGTCCGAAATGCGGAGGGGAGACAGGGGGACGATGCCCCACTCACAAAATTCGGGGCCCGTGATCCAAGTAGGTAAGCGCGCAAAGCTGGCATCAGGCTGCGGCAGCATAAATGGTTTTGAGTGCGCCTTTGCAAAGGCGGTTTTATCAGCGACATACAAAGATAAACAGGCATGGTAGAAAACAAGAAGGCGTCAACTGTCAACTATTTTGCATAGTTTCCAAGAAGCTGCGCAGGCTGGCGCACATAATAGCACGCAGGAAGGCTACGAAGCGGGAAAGGGTAAGATAGAGCAGCAGGAGAGTGCATGTCTGGCCATTTTGCGCTCACGCGTTAGGCAATGTTTATACAGGCGGCGTTGGCTGGTCCTGTACGGAAATCAGACAGAAAGTAGTTGGGCGGTCCTTCCCCGGAACCGCTGCCGCCTCGAATGTGAAGAAGCGCAGGAGCCATCAGTCTTTATATAATGGGTCAGGCGGATGTTGTGGCGAGGGTTCCAGTCACGGTTGATGACGTGCTGATGATAGGTCTGTCACGATTGGAACGTGGCAGGGTCTCGCTACCCTCCAGCCCAGTGACTACCCGCAGCCTGCTGTGGTGAAGGTGGCTGACCGCGAGCTGCTGTGCTCTTCGGTGTTTAGTGGCCGTCTAAGCACAATGTTGGCCACCGAGCCTGGCGGGGCCAACAATTCTAGCCGTCAATGAATATAAGGGTCGGGCGGATCCACGTACTTGTCACGCGTATTACCCCCAAGCTTGTTTTTCCAACACAATCACAAATAAAACTACGCCTGTTACACCAGCGTGTAACGGTCCTGGGGTCTCCGCAGTCGCGTAGTCCGGCTGGACACAGGTGTCGTTCCGGGTGTGGCAGCATCGGGTGTTGCCTGTGCCAGCCTTGCGCCGTCGGAAGGGTCTGCAGTGCCGACCTTGAAGGTGGCGCTGAGCTTGTGAGTGGCCGGCAAGTGGCGCGAGTAGCCCCAGCCCCTAGTGCTTTGCTGGCAGCGACCGGTGTAGTTGTTGGCTCCTCTGAGGGCTGGTTTCCTGAAGTGGCAGCTGGGGTTGCCAGGCGAGGTCTCACATGGTCAGCATGGCGGGGCCACGTGGTCCCGCCCTACATGCAGACGAGCAGTGACGACGCACTTTCAGGAGTGACCACATGCCCGGCGAACCAGGGTGGACGAGCCCGAAAGTTCATGGCAGAGACCGGAGCTCGAGACTCCGGCAAAGCCCAACATGGCAATCTCTGTCAGCCGCCAGCTTCTGCTTTAGCTGCTTCAGGAGCGCTGGAGACTGGACGTCCGGATGCAACACGTCCAACGATGTCATCACCAGCCGGCCCTACCAGAGCTCGCAGGGGCACGGCCCGTGATATCGTGGGGTGTGGCCCGGCACTGGAACAGGACCCGGGCAACCTGCGTCCGCAAATCCCCAGTCTGCTCTTCTTGAGATTGTCGTTAACAGTTTGTACCACCCGTTCAGCAGCACCGTTCGATTCATGGTGGTACGGCGGAAACATCATCCGGCGGATTGCGCTTTTAGTCAGCAAGGCCAGGTACTCCGCGCTGGCGAAAGCGGGACCGTTGCCGGACATGGTGGCGTCCGGGAACCCCTTGGTTGCGAAGACGTTCCTCAGCGCCGCAATGGTTGCTCCTGCCGATGGCGCGGTGACTGGCAGTACCTCAAGCCACTTCGAGAAGGTGTCCACTACCACCAGGAAGTGAAGGGGACCCAGATATTCATGCGCAGGTGGGACCACTGTCTTTCCGGGAACGGCCAGGGGGTGATCTCATGACACGAAGCCAGCTGGTTGTCTTGGCAGACTTGGCAGCTCTGAACCATGCGAGCAATGTCCTGGTCCAGGCCAGGCCACCAAACGTGGGACCGGGCCACCATCTTGTTTTTCTCCATGCCTGGATGACCTGCGTTAGCAACTGCAGGACCCTGGACCACAGGCTCTGTAGAATCACCACCCTGGAACCCCACAGCAGGCAGCCCTGCTGCAGGCTCAGCTCGGCAGCTCTGTGGCTGTACGTCCGTTCCGTCAAATCGTCCCCTCGGGACACCGCCTTGACAACTTGTGACAGGACGGTTTCCAGGCTGGTCGCCTGCGACACCGCCGATCTGGACAGCACGTCTGGGTAAGCACGCCCCAGAATGGACACTTTAACGGGATCAGGAGCCGCAGCGGGCACCTCTGGCACGGGCATTCCGCTCAGGGCATTAGCATGTGCCAGGTCCTTTCCGAGCTGGTAGGCCTGCAGGAGTTGTATGCCGGCTTAAGGCCCACCGCACCACTCGAGGTGATGCCTGCACTGGCGCCGCCTTTTCAGGCCCCAGCAGTCCCAGCAGCGGCTCGTGGTCCGTGAATGCCTCGAACTTCCGGCCCCGCAAGTACTGGTGAAAGCGATCGGCACCGAACACGAGGGCCAGGCCTTCCTTGTCCAGTTGGCTTTACTGCTGTTCTGCAGCATGAAGCCGGCGGGCCGCAAACGACACAGGGTGTTCCTGGCCATTCTTCTCCCGGTTCGCCAGGACGGCTCCCGCGCTGTACGGGGACGCATCTACCGTACGGATGTCAGGTTTGGCCGGATAGAAGGGCACCAGCACTGGAGCCTTGGGGATGAGCTCCTTGCTGCGCTGGAAGACCACGTCCTGTTCCTTCTGGCAGGTTCACTGCTGTCCACCTTGACGCAAAGATGCGGATGCGACGACAGGTTCCGCAGGAAACTGCTGTGGAAGTTTATGAGGCCGAGGTGGCTCTGAAACTCTTTTTGGTTCTGGGGCTTCGGCGCCTTGAGCGCAGCATCAACTTTGCGGGGTAGCGGGGCATCGGAGCCAAGGGCCAGGAGGCGTCGGTCACGATCGGTCACGATCGGCCAGGCATCGTTTGGGGCCAAGAGGCACCGGTCTTTAAGCACTTGGTTCAGGCAGAGATATTGCCGTGGGTTCGGGTGACGGCTGATGACGTGCTGGTGCTAAGTCGGCTTGATAACTTCCGCGTCTCAGGCTGTTGACGCGTGGACGTCCGGATATGTGCAGGTCTCATAGGCAAAGCAGACGGAAAACAGTTGCGCTGTTCTCTGCCGCAACTGTTGCTGCCTCGAGTGTGAAGGGGTGCAGGAGGCATGGGTCCTTAAGTACTGGTTGAGGCGGAGATTGTGACGAGGGTTCAGGTGACGGTTGATGACGTGCAGATTGCAGGTCGGGTGGACAACTTCGCCGTGCCAAGCTGCTTACACGTGGGAGTCCGGATATGTGCTCGTCCTGTACACAAAGCAGCCGGAAATTATTAGTGCAGTCGTTTGCCGCAACCGCTGCTGCATCGACTGTGCAGAAGCGGCTGTATATTCTTACAAAATGCGTAAAAGGTTGGCGGCTATCGCTCGGCCAACATTGTCACGACACACTCAGAGTTACGCACAAAGAAAGTGTTAACCACGCTCAATGTTAACCACTCACCAAGTGTTTCTGAAAAATCCTACGTAGCAATATACCGTGATTATTTAGTGAATCCTAGAGGTGTGTACGTATGTCGGCAAGTATCGAATCAATGATCTATGAAGCAGGAAGCGTTACTGGTTGTGAAATGCGCTCTATAAAGCACGCCATACGTTTCACCGATTGCAGCTGCCTTGCCATCCTTTTGTCATGCGATGACACGTATATTGGCAAGGTGTTTAAGCGCCCTTTAGTACGAGAGAATGTTATTTCGCTGAATGCTGTGTCGTGTTGACACCTTTCCCTCCACGGCTGGCAGTGCTGCTGCTCACCCAAGCTCAATAGGAAATTAATTGGGGGGAGGTACAAAATCTAGCGTATAATCAGCACGTAAGAATAGACAAAGCGAAGACACGTAAGCGACACACTCTTGAATTGCACAGAGGACTGCCCCGAGGGCATTTTAAACCTTTCTAGTCACCATTCATGCCTTGGGCGTGAGGGGAAGGTTCCCTAAATTTTTTGCTAAAAATCTAGGGAAGAACGACCACCCATCTTGCTTTCTGCCCTTTCGTCGCAACTGCTGCCCAGTACGTCCTAACAGGTGCCGTTAGTTTATCAAGTTAGTTTATCAATTTATTAAGTCTACACGCCTTGCCAGACAAACACAAAGAGAGGCATAAACGCGCGCGAGTACACCACTTGATATCGTTCCAGTTAGGGTCGAGTTATGATTATACGCAGAGGTCAATAGCATGGGTTTAAGAAGTGCTTTTTAGTAAAAGGTAATCATAGTGGATGCATGCCTGTTTATTTGCGCACATAATCCCTTCCGCTTATGTTGTTATATATTTTTATAATTTCTGTGTGGAATTGACGCCCTGAATGACTCAAATTTTCTACCTAACCGAAATGGCCGGTTGGAATTCAAGACGGCTAATATCAGAAAACGTGCACATTCTATTCC
The DNA here is from genome assembly GCF_048455015.1 of Haemaphysalis longicornis. NCBI lineage: Eukaryota > Metazoa > Arthropoda > Arachnida > Ixodida > Ixodidae > Haemaphysalis > Haemaphysalis longicornis. The sequence goes on along the minus strand of NW_027526361.1, from coordinate 173,973,125 downwards.
GAGTTTGTGAACCCCCAACCCATGCTTACTTCTTTTGGCGAGGCTGAAAATATTGCAGTGCTTGCATATTATGTTTCAGTAGTAAAATTACCATTTAGAAATTTTCAATGCAGATATCCCTTTACGGCCCAGCCCACACAAACGTGTGGGTCAACAAATCGTTTACTAAGTGGCACGTGTTTCAGTTTCAGTTTCACAGCCCTTGGTAGTCGCTGCGAACGCTTCCGAGACTTTATTGGTTTCGTTAGCTCACTCATTTCGCTACCAGGGGGCGAGAAATCGCACATTAAAAACGGCGCTCAAGCTAGAGTGTACTAGAAGTTTTAGAGTGGCCCGAGCGGCGGCCTCTCCCATTGCTCCGCCGGGTCGACTTTCGCGCAGAAAATAAACCGGTATAGCGGCGGTGCTGCTGTCCTCAACCATTGAACAGCCGGCGCTTCCCGGCCCCAGCTCCTAGCCTGCGCGCGGCAAGATTTGCGCTGCTCGCCACGGTTTTTGGCGCCTGGGCAGCTGATTTATTGATCGATTATGAAGTTTAACACGCCGACGCAACACAGGCGATGAGGGGCACCGTTGTGGAGGGTTAAGGATTAATTTCGACCACCTGATATCTCTAGCCTGGGCCGAAATCTTGAACACATGCCCGTTTCTAGATTTTCTTTTCTATCAGAAAAGCGGCCGCCGTGGCAGGAAATCGAATCCACTCCTTTGGGCAGGTAGTTTCGAGAGTAAACGCCGTACGTTGTAATTCCGGTTGTGAAAATTTTAAACTAGTACGACCAACATCAAATTATCGACGCCTTCCACCTAACGATACTTTCACATTTCCGGATGCGTATTCTGAAAACGCGCTTAATATACAGCTCCCATTAACTCAAAGTCGTAAAATTGTCTGAAAATTTTAAGATATGTGGAATGCCAAAAATTTGTGGCCAGGTCACTGAAATAACAGCTGGTGCTCCTTATAGCTCCACTGCAAATAGGTGCTTTCCGAATAAAGAGAAAATATTTCGCGGGAAAAACAATTTTTAATATTGCAAAAGAAAGAAGTTATATGATCTTCGCCTTTTTTGCGTTCGCATCTGGATCCCAAAAAAGCGTTCTCAAGCTCCTCAATGCATCACATCGGTTGTTGGTCGCCAGCGCTACTGTCTATCTTGTTGTGAAGCAGACGTTGCATGTTTGGTGTTTCTTCTGTTGTAGGCACTTCTGGAGGCTCCTCGTCGTCCGCATGATCAGCTGCGTTGTCCACATGTAGCTATCTCAAAACTAGGTAAGCGACAGACAGCATCCCGAGGGCAGGTCGGTTTTGCACAGCGCGTACTTCCCCTAAATTTGCCATTCACGGCCGCGTATGGCGCGTAATAGTGGGAGCTAAGCGTTCGAACAGGAACATTATCAGCGGCCTCTGCTAACTTTGCCTTGTGTCCTCTCTGTCAATATTTAAAGATATCCGTGGTCCTAGGGGGAAAAAACGTTTCGAGAGAAATGGGGGCAATTGCGTACCGCCTATGGGAGGTAATTATGCACGGAGAGAAAAAAGCTTCGATTTGACAGATATTTCGAGATTCCAAAATTGAGTTAGGTAATCTTTCACGTTCGGTATCGGGAAAGTTTTCCCCTTCACCGGTATTGGTTGTGTCCAGCAGAGTGAGACATTGACTACAAACTTGGTTGGGTTCTGCGTCGTGACAAGGGTGCATTTCTATATAAAAAGACATGCGAAGTTCTGAAAATGCGTTTGCCCCAAATGTAAGCACGGTATTTTTGTCCCAAGTAATTCTCTATGCTAACTTTCTTCTACTTTTCTTTGTTGAATAGATTTTGTGTATGATTATTTGCGTTACATTTTATTTTCGTTGCCATCGAAAATGTAATAGAAATGTGTATTTAGTACCAGTTCCGTTTATTTGAACTTTCTTTTATAATAGACTGTGTATAGTTCCCCGCGCTTTATTGTATTTTTGTCGCGATGAATATATTTGTTAATGATCTCATCTATGTCTTGATTTGGTTTTATGTGCGTGTAGTTGTTCTCTCAGTATACTTGTGAATAAAATTTCTGTTTCTTTGATTGGACTTTTCTTAGCGGAATTACGCTGTTGAACTCAAGGACGCGGCTTCGATTCCCGGCTGCGGCAGCCGCTTTTCTGATGGAGGAGAAAAGCGGAACCCCTTTTTGCTCGAGATTTCGGAGCAAGTTAAAGACCTTCAGGTGGTCGACAAAATTAACCTGGAGCCCTCCACTACGCGTGGCTCGTCTTCTGTGCAGCGTCGCCGCGTTAAACCCCACAATCAATCAATCAATCAATCAATCAATCAATCAATCAATCAATCAATCAATCAATCAATCAATCACTGAACCAGGTTAAAGGTGGTACGAAGAATAGAATGTTGGGAGAATATTTGCAAAAAAACAAGGTTTTGGGGACAACTTGGCTAACAGCTAAGATCATCCTTAAGTTAAACCAATTTTAAATGCAGAGCATTTCTTTAACTCACGATGTTATGCGTCCGTAACTCGGCGTCCGCACCACGGCAGCTGCGCCCTCTCCCCCACTCCTCCTCGCCCTCAAAACGCTTGCAACAACAGGTGCAGCGCGCGCTCCGGCGTTGCAAGCACCGTAGCAACTGCAGGTGCGGGCGCGTCGTGGTGTGACGGTGGCGTGATAGCGCGCTCTCTCTCCGCCTCCTCTCCCTCTACTGCGTTCGTTGGGAATATAAACCCGGGTGTCGGCGCGTCAGCCGCACTCCAGTTCTGCTTCGCTCTCTTCTCGTCGCGGTTGTCGCAGTTGCTAAGCGATGGAAGCAAGACCTTCAACTAGTACCGCGACGCAATCCAACTTCAGCGTCGCGGCACCAGTTCAAGACATCGTGCCATCGTCATCTTCATCTTCGGGATCAGCGGCATCAACGGCATCGTCGGCGGAAGACAATGCGGCGAGGCGGCGGGCTGCCGACGCCGAGCGCAAGCGGGTTAAGCGCGCCACCCATCGGGGACGGGGTCGGGGTCCATCCATCGATCTTACCGCAAATAAATAATAATAATAACACTTGGCGTTACGTAATACTCGTCTCGTTCTCTCTCTCCCCAATCATACCAACAACAACAACAACCCTACCACCACCATTATAACACCCATCGCCACCGCCGCGCGCGTAACGCCGCTACAGCTCTGCATTTACTCGTGCCCCCTCCCGCGGGGGCATGTCGGGGTTTTTTTAGCTTGCGTGTATCATTTTCTACTGGGCCAGGCGACAGCATGCATTAACACCACGCTGATCCTTAATTATTACAAGTGGACCACTGCTCACGGCCGTAACAACAGCTCACGTAAATTACACCACAATAAAAAAAACCTTCTGAAACGCCATCATTCCAGGCCTCATTTTTTTTTTTTTCATTTTTTTGTGTGAACGAAGTATGTCCATCCAGCAGCATAACAAGGACAGGATCATAAAGCAATGATGAACTCGTTCATATTAGGCCGTTTCACGCAAAAAAAGTTTTATTGGGGAATTTGTAATAGCGAAAATGTTTTTTTGTTGCCGATCGGAAAGGGCAAAATTAACGGAAAATGCTCCGCAGCCTTTATTTCTCATTTCGCTACCCACACTCCACTGCATCTACAGTATATTTAAACAGTCGGACGTCCCTGGGAACAAGCTTCAAGCGCTCCGCGCGTACAGCAGCAGCGTTTCCTGGCCGCCGACAATACGGCCGGGCGCGCAGCCGTGCGCGCGGCCAGCCGCCGCTTTCAGTTGTCGTTGACTACAGCGCCGCCGCTATTTTCTGCGCAAAAGGAGCACCGCTCCGGGCCGCCGGTCGCGCCACTGTAAAACTTCTAGTACACTCTACTCAAGCCAGCGCGATCACGCTAGCCGCCTTCAAGATGAATTTCCTCTTGCTATTCTCGTATTTTCTGAATAACAAGTGTAAGACACGACTTGCAGGACTTGGAAAAACGCGATTGGCTAAAAAATACACCCGTTCCTTTCGTCTTCGTTCCGTCATCACGCTTGAAAAATGCACCCACACATATGTGTGGGCTGGGCTTTTGTCGTCACGAAAATTTTGCTGGGCACTACAGGGTGGCGGGCTCGTGCCCTGCAGCGCTAGCGATAAAAATTTTTTCTTCCTTTCTTCGTGTCTCATTTATTCGCGGTTTTGTGCTGGCTCGTTGGTAATGTTTTCTCGCGCCTGAACCTTGAACTAGTTCCGTAATTACTTGTAAAAAAATATTAATTATAATTATTAATTATATTATTGAAAACTTCATTATTATTGATTTTCCAAAAATCTCATTTATAATAGAAGTACTCGTGAAAACAATGTAAAACTCGTAAATAAAACGTAAAAATGCAGGTTTTCTGCGCCTGGTGCCATTTTTAACGTATTCTTACTACCCGCCCATCAAACGAATAGAAGCCCAGCCCACACATATGTGTGGGTTTGTTTTCTGTGTGAAATACTCTGCGCTTTCTATTTTCATTTGTCCAAGCATGATTAGGAAGGGGTAAATACACAAAATTTATTTACTTGTGGCCTTTTTTTCCAAAATCTTTTTGCTGGGCAGGAAAGGGATATGGGTACCTATAATTACATGCACAATATATGAGTCCGAAAACTGCCGAATCCCTTAGTTATTCACTACACTTATTCCTCGTTTATTGAAAGATAGTAACGCTGAGCTGTGCGGGCTAAAGCATAAAACCATTTCGAAAACAAGTCCAAATGAAGGCGATGGAAGCGTGATAAACGGAAGGCAAAATTACAGTGACTGGTAATTACAAGAGCGCAGTTTGTCCAGGCGCTCAGAAGCGCAAAGGGCACCACGTGGAAGCCTGGCAAAAAATATCAATAAAAAGAAGATCCGCAGAACATGCATTGTGTTAATCTGATTCCCGGCGGTGAGCAAAGAAAAATCGCGGACGATAACGCGACCGCTGTCGTTTTTTGGGTCCCGCTGGGCGCGATCATCGCTCGAGCGCCGCCTGGCGGAGACATTATTCATCAACGCGTGGAACGCCACAGCGAGCGCTCGTGCGAGCGACTGAGCGAAGGCTCGGCCGCCGTGAATCGCTGCGGTGGCCGCGCAGCCGGGGAGGGAGCAGGGAGCGTGCCTGCGGCGTTGTGCCGCCTTCAGTACCCCGCTTGGCGCGCTCGATTCGGCGACCGCTTCTATTTGTTTTCACGACCGCCGACTGACTCCCCGCTTCCTGCATCGCATTTGGATTTTTAATCTGTTCCTCTTCCCCCGGGCGGACTCGAGCTCGATCGCTTTCGGGCGTTCTCCCCCCTCCCCTCCCCCCCCTCTTTACTCTGATGTCGCTTCGAATTTTCCACCCCGTCTTTGATCGCTGCTTCCGCAAAAATTATATCCGCTCCGTTGACAATACAGAGTGCCTGAACCTTTTGCGTACAACCAGGCACTCCCGTCAGCCCAGAGCTCTACGTGGAAATAAAGGCCATTTGGCTGAGTCGATGCGTCGCGCACAGTCTTTACACGGTGGGCCCCGGAGCGGGCGCGTTAAACACGCGATCGTTTTTCATGACATTGGCAGAACCACTGCCCCGAGGGAAGCGGGAGAAAACATTGCGCACGAATGAGACACGGGAGGCTTGGGGCGAAACCGAAAACTACGATGGAAGGCACGTGCCGCAGTTGATTAAAGTATTGCCTCTGACAATATATTCTCGATAATATCAAAGATGCTGAGTGCGACTTCCGAAAAAAAGTATCACACTGCAATGCCTCCAGAACAATAGTGAAATGATTTCAGAGTTACAGCAATAGCGCTGCTTTTATGTTGTTTTATGGAATTGTTTTCTTTTCATTGCACTGTGATTTTAAGCAGTACTTTTGAATGGCAGTGTACAGTGTGTTGCGACTATAATTGGAACAATATAGAATTTTTTCCTGAGCGAACCACCTATCTGTTCGCGCACAAACTTCACACGAAGGTCGCATTTTGTGGTATATTTTGTTTGATACCGAGAACAACGAAAACCCTTACTTTGTTATACTGAAAATAAATAAAAAGGATTTTCGCCGATGGGAAAATGGCGGCTGATTTGGACGTGCGAGTCCGAAAACCGGGTTTTCTGATCGTCTGCTAGCTCATTCCTCGGTGCATTTTCTGATCGTCTGCTGCACCATTTGGCTCCTTCGTACCGTGAATCCCAAACGTGCGTTTCGCTCTGCATACCCCAGGTGGTTCCGTCGTTCCAACATCAACTTGCGCTGGCTCGTACGTCCAAATCAGCCGCCATTTTCCCATAGGCGAAAATTGATTTTATTTATTTTCAGAATACAAAGGTGAGTACTATCGTCGTTCCCGGTATCAAACAAAATAAGCCACAAAATGCGACCTTCGTGTGACGTTTGAGTGCCAAAAAAGCGGCGGTTCGCTCAGGAAAATGTTTAAAACTGTTCCAATTATCCAACACCCTGTATGTGTATTTCGGGGCAGGGGCAAATCTGGCTCGATGATATCAATTAACAAAACCAGCGTTGAGAAATGTGAAAAACGTATGTTTGCAAACGCGATTCCGCTCAGTTTGCTAAGATTAGTCAAGAAGTGCAACAATTAAAGCATGTAGACTGTAGCGCCACTGTTTCTCCCACTATTGGTGGGATTCATTGGTTTCTGAAGTGTCGCAAACGTCGTCTTGTTCTGTCAAAAAACAAGAACTGGCCCCGTATGTATTCTATCCCCAGCCCACGAGGCCCGCTTTCCCACTCCTGTCTCGCTCGTCGCATGATAAACACCGTGGACGTTTACTCCAGCCTATTCAATTATAGCGCGTTCCACTACTTGCGCGACATCTACTTAAAACTTTAATTGCTTGTGGACTTCTTGGAATGCGCCAGGAGGGCTAGTGTCGTGCGCGAGTGGTTTTTGTATTTCTGGGTCAGAAAACGTTTTCAAAGGCTTATTTTTGCTCTGGCATTTTAAAGCACATGCATTTTAAATCTAAAGAACACTGGAAATATCTGTGTCGATGTTTGGCTCAAATAGGCCTAATGTTTTCTTTTTGGCCCACAATGTTCAGACGAATGACCAAAACCACCATAGTCAATAGTTGAAGTCAAGGATGTGACGGAAGCCCGTCTGGTCGGGATGCATTTTGATGAAGAAAGATGAGGACGCCGAGCACCAGTTAGTTGGGTTTAAAAGAAATTAATTTTTCGGCTCCCACACGGAAGCCTAGGCACCGAGCTTTCCGTGTGGGAGCCGAAGCGTTAATTTCCTTTGGCTTCCGTGTGGGAGCCGAAAAATAAATTTCCTTTAAACTCAACTAACTTGTGGTCGGCGTCCTTGTCTTTCTTAATAAGAGTTAAGAGTGCGAAATTTTTTTGTCTATACAAACGTCTCTTTCAGGTATTCTTTTACCATTTGGCTGGGAGGCTCAATCGAGAGACACAGACAAGCATATTGACAGACCAACATTTTTTAGTTTAGGTAACCCAAGAAGAACTATCGTCTTTAATAGCTGCAGCACGCGCGTTCGTGTCTTCAAGGAGCAGTTATTGATTCTACCTCTTTCATCAGAGCTTGTTCTTATCCCCTGTCGAACACGGCTAAGGGCGGAAAAGTATTACAACAAACACTACGATGGTATTAAGAGCTTGGCAGCCAACACGACCGTCGCATTGCAGACTGTTTTATACCCCGCTATACTCGAACGTGACGGGGCACATTTGTGAAATTATTTCACACTTTTACCACGGAGCATTCAGCAAATGGAAACGTGGGCGTCACTCCGACTCAGAAAGCAGAGCTCATTTCGGAAGCCTGGCACAGTACCATAGCTGTCGCCGAAGTAGCGGTTACTAAGAGACCTACGCCGAAGAATAAAGCTATGGCGAGCCAAAAAAGTTGCAGATGACAGCTATGTTTAGGTCTTAAGATTTATGGATGCGCTAACGCTACTCCGGTGTCTTTTTTTTTTTTTTCTTTATTGCCGTTTTGCCTGAAACGTTCACATTACACAAGTCATAATACAAACAATACATTCAAAAGGGGTAAAATACCAACCACTAATTAGCGGCAATGGTGTTTTTAAAATCGCTTTAGCGTGGCCAGCTCATCGAGCACGGGAAGCCACTCAGGACGCTCGTTTAAAGTCCTGTACACTTCTCGTATGTAAGAAATATTTTCCACAAAATACTCTCTCGCTGGTCGAGCATCCACATCAGCATGTCTGTCTGCCAGTCTAGTCCTCCATAAACTATGAAGGCTCAGTACCATAAACATGTCATAGGGAACACTTTCGGCCTTGTCCACGGGTAGGAAACGGATACCATAATAAGTGACAGGCAAGTCTTTTTTAAGTGTCCGCTGAAGTATGTCCCAGTGAAAGCGAGCATCAGAACAATCAAGAAAGATGTGTTCTGTTGTTTCTGGCTTATTACATATTCTGCAGTTGATGTTCCCGCCTACAAATATTCCTTTATCCTTAAGCCATGGTTTGACAGGGAGTGTGCCACTATGAAGTTGAAAAAAGAAGCTCTTGCTCGATGCCTTGATCGGCATCTTTTTGATCCGTTTTAAAACATCCTTGGCCTTTCCTCCGTCATATATACAGCGATAAAGGGGAACAGGCAAAGAAACATCAATAATATCTTTGTACAATGTTCTTCGTGGAACAACACTTAAATACTGCAGAGAAAAACGGGCATTCAGAAATTTAAATGCCCACACTACTTCCCTAAGGAATCCGCGTATAGCCACCGGCTTTACAGCAACAGTCGAAATAACAAAATTAGGTAGGGCATCTCGCAACCTTATCTGAATTATTGCACGCAAAGTGGGATCAGCTTGATCTCTCAGAAAAAGAAACCTCGAAACGACCTGTCTCAAAAATAAATGAGTCAAACCCAATCCTCCACGCCTAAGAGAAAGAAATAAATTAGTGCGGCTCGTTCGTTCCCATTCAGAATGCCAAATAAATACCGCAAATACTCGGTGCAGTTTCTGCACACTTTTCCTTGACATGCACAGGGCTTGGAGCACATACCAAATCTTAGCAACTAAAAAAATGTTGCAGACGGTGGCTCGGGCGAACATTGACAAGTCCCTCCCGCCCCATTTCTGTGCTTTATTTCGAGTTTTCTCGGTTTCTTTGGCCCAGTACTCCGTCGGTTCTTTGTATTGATCCAGTGGTACACCCAGGTACTTGGCAGGTGTGGTGGTCCAATGTAATTTCTCAAAATACTCGGGTGTAGTATCCCAGGTACCGTGCCAAATACCTATAGATTTGTTCCAATTCGCTACTCCGGTGTCGAGGTAGCGTTTTAGAAGGAAGTTGCCGCATTCACCATTTCGGCTTTCCAATACTCAAGCTCAGTTGACGAGATGTAGGCTTGCCCAAACGGTGTTAATCACGGCGCTGCACCGGAGATAACGAGGACACTTTAAATATGGGCGTGAAAAGTTGCGGCTGCGGGTTTTTGGTCAGGTGGAAAGATAAGACGACAGTGTAAAAGTTTAAAAGAGTTTATCGTGGTGGCCTAACGGAACGTTTGCATTTTTAAAAGACAAATGCAGAGAGAGAGACGGATAAAGGTTTCGTTGAGCAAGATTTATTGAATGTTTGGGAAAAAGGGGTAAATAAAGGGTGGACCCCATGGGTTGATCAAATGTAGCGCAACAGAAACACATGGGATGGAAAGAATACACACAGACGAGCGCTCACTTCCAATTGATTCTTTATTCTGAAGGCAAGTACGAGAAGGCAAGTACGAGTTGTGCCTTCGCACTTTCGAACGTCCCGGGATAGGCGTATACAATTGTTTTCACGGTTTCGGAACGTCCCCGAAAGTAGTATGATCCTGGTTTGTCGCCTGTCCTCGCGTAGATTTAGATCTACGTTTTCCAGATGGGGAACGAATTTTAATGGAAGTCGCTGGATCGGTGGCGCATCCGTCGTGGTGTCCACCCTCTCCTTCTGGAGGTTTGTTATATTTTTTACGATTTTCAATCACCATTTTCTTTTTCCCAGACGCTCCTTTTGTGCTAGGAGAATGGCCTCTCTGGTTTCTTCGAAGGTATTAAAGAGGCAATTTAAATTTAAGGGCCTTGCGATGATTAGGAAAATACGAAGTTAACTGCTGCCCTATATGCTGCGTGATGCTGGTGTTCACTTGACCTTTTTCAGTGCGAGTAAGTAGTTTCTGCTAAAGCAGGCTGTACGATACCCTGCTCGTGATGAGTGTCTGCACAAGTTTTATTATTTTTCCGGTCACCTCTGCTCCTCCCGTGTACAGGCGTTTTACAATGTTGTATAAATGGGCAAAGATTTCCTCCATTTTGGATATTTTGAAATTGGCTTCGCCGCTTTTCTGTAGCGCCATGGTGAGGACTCGTACGTCACTTTTCTTGGATCATAAGCTGATCAATTTTAGGTTTTTTTTTTTTAATTTGCTTCGCAGCGCCAATTATCATTTGACGGACGGAGCTTGCGGTGATGACACGACCGCAGATATTGTTGCTATTTTAAAATTCGTATAATTACATGCCATAGTGGAATCCTAATTACACGACTCTCTAGAGACCGTAAAAAAGCGTCATTTAATGCGTACGTCGTAACATCCGAACAACCACAATTACGCCTATAATTACAATTTCGAGCGACGGAATTGCAAAAACCACTGTAAACTACAGACTAATGCCTTGCCGGACCCGGAAACCCAAATCACTAAATACGTAAATGAGAAAAGAATATTCCAGCGCAGGCGCCCATCACGCTCAATTAAAACAAAGCTTGTGCGACAGTCCACTGCCACGATTATCGCCAGCAGAGCGAATCATGGAACCGAAGATAACGGCACACACCTGTGGAAGCCTAAGCCCGTCAGCGCAACCTCGCGAGCAATTCATTGCTGAGCGGGAGAAATGAAAACCTGCTGAACATTGCCCCCGCGAGCGCTGCTCGGCAAAGGAGGCGCCAGTGAGGAAGGGTTTTTGTCGTCACAGATGCGTCTGGGAGGAGGGGGGGGGGGGGGGGGGGCGGGAGGGGCGTAGGTTGCGGGAACTGCTGGCGACCGTGCCTTCCCTGCACGCAGCTAAACATGACTTGTAGAGTGAACTTGGGGGTGCAGGCACGGTACCTGCTCAAATCGCGTACCTTTTCTTTTGCCATGGCCGTGGTATCTACAGTTTCTTACTCTACACACAAGAGAGGAATCTGGCCCTAGCGTCTATGCGGCTCATATAGTAAGGCCGTCTGTGTCGTCATGGGCCGCCATTATACAACCGCTCGCCATAGTGTCGTCATCGGCTTGGATTGAAACGTCTTAGTTTGCGGACAGATGAACACAGTCACAAAAAAAAAAACGAAACGAATGGTGTGTTATTCACATAATTATAAAATTACAGGCTGTTTTAAACCTAAGAAAAGAGGAAATCAACTGTATTTTTGTAGGACCGGTGTTCCCACTATTCTGCAGTAAACAATAATTTTAATATTTTTCGGGAAACTTATCGGAAACTCTTAATTTAATATATTTCACCATTATTTGAAATAATAAGTTATTTGGAGAGCTTGAAAATGTTTTTGAGCGTTCCTAATGAAAATGTCGCCTTCGTGAACTGGTGCACCGACCGTCCGCTATAGTTTAACAAAACTTGTTGCTGAGCGAGTTGGTTCATACTTAAAAAAAAAAAGAAAACGTGGCGTTAAACAGTCAGGGACGAAGACAAGATAGCACCGTACAGGCGCCCGTATCTGTCGTACATTGTCTTCGTCGAAGTACGTTTCGTTTCTTTTTTTTTTTTCGTCAGCTTCAACATTCGCGGCGGCATATTACCCGCTCAGTCCTACGTTCCTTCGACTTCGGCATGGCCAATGTTAAGTACGATCACGCACTGCCTGCTGTTTCCCCGAATACGCAGTTGCCACGGCTCACGGCTACCACAGAACAGGGGGGATTTCCGCTACCTCGCAGCTTGTCGAAGTGTTAATGCGTAGTGAAGAAAGAAAATCCCGAAAAACGCTGAAGAATCCAATCGTCCTGCCAAGGCCAAGCCAGAAGTGGTGGTCTTCCCATCACCCCGTACGACGACATGGATTCCCAGGTACAGTTTCCTCTCTTGTATATTTACTAAGCAACTCCATGTTGGTATCATTTTTTTCCTTTCACCAAAGTAATTGCCGCTGGCGGGCATTCTGGATTCCGGCAAGCCATCGTATCTGACTGCCTCAGTCATAGTTTCCTGTTAGCACTGACGACGTTCTTCCGCGGACGCTTGGTGAGCCGGTATGATAGGGGACGTCTGGCCGGCCTCGGAAAAATGGGAAAATGAGCCAAATCACGCTAGCGCTTTCAAAAACCCTTATAACTTTGTTTAGCGCAGTAAAGAGAACACAGGACGAGGGATACAAGGACGGGCGCTGTCCGTCGTCCTGTGTCCTCTTTACTGCGCTCAACGAAGTTATAATGGATTACCCACTCGCGCGTACCCACACGTTGTTCAGAAACCCGGTTTCCCTGTCATAAAATGAAGTGCCAAAGACTCTGTGCGGGACCCATTTCCACATTACTTATGCAATAGGATCATTGAACATTCGGAACTCAAACCACGCTCCCAACTTCAATGCTATCGAGTGTCCCCTTTTTCTACACACGCACACAGCGACTAAAACTTGACACCTTAAAACACTGACATTGTGCTGGTTTGCGATGGCTTTAATTATTTTATTTAGTGTTAAATCACTCTACATTTCTCGTAAATTTGTTGAAATGGTGGCAGTTGTGTGGCTTTTTTGAACAAAGGAAATACAATTAAACCATTTCAATTTTTTCGTTACATGTAGGTTTTCAGTTTAAGCTCACGTGAATGAAGCAGAAACAAAACCAATGCGCTAGACATCAGTGACGATGACCGCACCCGTGTTCAAGGACGTATTTCACACTAACAAACTGCGTGATTTGCGCCAGTTGCTACTACACTGCCCTCATATTCACAGACGTAACTGAAATATCAATCTTGCTTTTTAATGCTTTTTCGTGCCTTAAGGCATTTCAAGAACCAAACGTATGCCGAAAGGGCGCCTTTTCACGGAATTGTAGATCTTTTCTGCAGTCAAAGTTGTTGAGGGGACGCTAGCGGGACACTGCACCGAGCGGTGCCGCTCTTCTTTCTCGCAGGCGGAGACGGCCTTTAGAATGTGGGCTTGAAAAGGGAAAATTTTTCCTTTTCTGGCAGCAGAACTCATCACCGACGAACCGGCACCACAGTTATTAGTGGAGACGCGCGACTACACGCCGACAGGTAGGCCAAACACCAACCGACACCGCACTGACACGTGGAAACTCACGGGATAAATTCTCTAAATTCGTGAATTTTGCTCAAAATTAGCTAAATTGGTTCATTTCGCCAGCCGATTTTTCAGAAAAAGGGCAAAAAACATTGACTCACCGATGTAGCACATTCGTTACATCAAAATTAACCGTCGCAACTCTTTCGTTCCATAGAGGAAGCAAACATATTGGCTTCAAGGGAGGTGGAAATGGGGAAAATAAAAACTTCGTTAAATCCACGAATTCGTTACAGAAACGTTCGTTACATCAAGATTTAACTGTACAATTGCTTTCCAATAGCCCAATATTTGTAAGCTTTTGGTTGCAAGTTCAAAATTTCTCAAAAATTACGCTTCTGAAGTAAGCATACATTGAGGCTATATAAACCTTAACGAGAGTATATGACGCCTACATATTCTTAAATGGCACTTTTCAGAGCCTGTTGTAGGTTCCTTAAACCTTGTCGTATCATGCCTACAGTTTCGGTGCCTACTGAGTACAAGAGGGTGTTATTTTTGTTTTTGTAGTCCCCATGGCCATTCACAAATCACAATAGTTTACGGGTCTTTGAAATACAGCGGTGAAGATAGAGCTTTATACCGACTGAAAAAAAGTCTCAATAGCGATACAACGCTCCGAGACCAGAAAACCATTTGGCCACCAGCTAAATGTGAGCGTCCAAGCTCACGCGACGCGAAAGAACCACTCCCAACACCTTGTGTCGTTTTGCCATGCTGATCTGTGTATTGCCCAGATAAGGCTCTTGTCCTAGGATTGTACTCCTATGTTCTGGCGTTACTGACATAGCTTTTATTTTTTTGCAATTTTTCCAGTTTGCGTCTGTCAATACACGCAGTTTATCTAGAATGGCGATACCCACGAAAAAAAATTGACGAACATTTTTTGAAGACACAAACAGGCTCATGTGCTCAGCATATCAGATAGACTGTACATGGTTGTCGATACAGATTAGGCAATTTCTTTCATACAATAAAGAACAAAGGGCATACAGGGCTTTCTCGTGGTACATCATAATTCAGAGTTTGGGCAAATTGTCGTCTTCGCTGGGGACCTAAACGTGTTACACCTCCTACTTTTTCGGTTTTAGTCCGCATACTGAACACCTGGTGGCCACTCCATAATTTCCCCTCTGGTCGTTCTTATTTTTTTAACTCCTCGGGGCAGCTGCCTTACAAGAACGGCTTCCGCTCGCCCTCTCACTCTAGTTCCGGAAGTGGACGTTTACTACCGGTTTGCGGGCCCTTTCGGAAGGATATGACGGCGAACAAGCTATACCCGCTGTAATTAGCCCAGTGTACTGCTTCTTTGACAATACAGGCAGCTAGCTCTAAGATCGCTTCTTGAGGACTTGTCTCCTGCCTTCCTTTTGCTGGGACAGGCTGGGGATTTCGTCATGTACTGGAACATTTCTCGACCATTGCTGGTGACCCACATTGTGGTAGCTTTAACGCGGGACATAGGTGGTTACTGCAATTAGGTGTTCTTGTAATTGGCTGTGTTATTTGTGCGTGCGCTCCGAGGACTTCTGTGAACTTGTGAACAGCCCTTGAGATACCTCACTGGGCTCTCTTCATTGCTATTTTCAGGAATGGGTTTGTCACCGGCGGCCGACGGGCCGTATGAGTTGTGCCTGTGAGGCCCATTGCTTTGCATTTCGCATTATGAGACTTTCGCTGTACCATTTATTTATTCCTCTAATGCGTACGCCATGTGTCTGTCCACTCCCCTCCCCCTATTTTTTTAATGTTATGAACTCGGTTATTGCTTTACTTTTGAAGAAACGGGTTTGGTGCTGGCGCCCGCGAGGCCGTGTCTGCTGCTGCTATGAATTTTTCCCTTGTTTTGTTTTCGGAATGCTGGGGAGAAATTTTTATGGAGCTCTACGTCACGAAAGTTGGTACCCAAATTTGTAGTGCTCTCCATTTAACTGTTCCCTGTACCCAACACGCAATCGTATTTTCTTAACAAGAGTACGCTGTAGCACACCTTCCGCACCTGTAAAAGTGCCCGTGCGTCTTCTAGGCTGTGCGTTCCTCGGATGAAGACTGGCCCTCCAGTCGAAACGTGAGTAAACGTAATTGTTTAAATGTTTTCCGCGTGTGTCTCTGTCTTTACTTTCCTTATATGCATATATTGTAACGATGGTTGAAAGTAAAAGGTAAACTCTGTTGTTTTGACAAGGCGAACGTGTGCCCACAAGCAATGAGCTCTGTCTAGCCTCAACCGTTCCACAGTCTTCTTCCTCTTTCTCTTCGTTCAGAGCGCACTTGTCCTCTCCCTTGATTTCGAGCGCCGCCTAACGGCCAAACGGGAAGGTACACCGCTATGGCCACGGCGGTAAGTTCAAACTGTACCACGAGAGCTGCTGCATTGCTCATCCCTCCGAGGTGGCATCGACCCGATGTCACTAGAACGTGTACGCGAAGGGGCAACGAAAAAAAGTAATACAGAAAACAAAATAATAAACAGAAGAAACACAAGGTAGCAAGGGTGCAGCAGTAATAGTACACGCACAGTAGGTCAAACGGGAGTGTCCAATGGCCGGTCGTGTTAAGGCTTTAGGCACACCACGTGCACAACTTTAGAACTCGGTCAACGTCGAGAAGAAACGTTGGAGTTACTCTTAGGTAACACCTCCTAGTTCAGGTCGGAGATAACCTTTTAGGGACCGAAGTAGCGGCGAAGCAGCTTCCCCGACAGTCCACGGCGGCGGATAGGCTTCCATACCCAAACAATGTCGCGGGGAAGATACTCCCCATTCCGTCGTACAGTCAAGCCCGGCTATAACGAACCCGGATAGAGCGAATTATGCTAT
Source organism: Haemaphysalis longicornis (assembly GCF_048455015.1). Classification (NCBI taxonomy): domain Eukaryota; kingdom Metazoa; phylum Arthropoda; class Arachnida; order Ixodida; family Ixodidae; genus Haemaphysalis; species Haemaphysalis longicornis. The sequence continues at coordinate 173,956,979 of NW_027526361.1, read as the reverse complement.
ATATCGAACCAAAAAAATTCAGTTACGGAAATACATGGGAAACATATTCCTTATAACGAAGTTCACATCCGATATATCGAACTCCGCGCGCCTGGAACGGCCACCGAAATGCATGGTCTCAGAGCGGCGATTGAGATGTGGATTGGTCGCGACCACGGAGCAATAGCCGCGACTCGGACATTGCACCTTGCACGGAGCGACGTGACGGCCGACACTTTCCTTAACTATTTCCGGCGCGTGGGACTTACTACGGAACACATGCAGTGAGCGAGTCCGGACCAAGACAGCAACATCGGTGAACTGTGCGAATAGCTCGCCAACGTTGCCGATGATGTCGCGAGTGAAAGCCGTCCGATGCTTATAGTGAAGCGCTTTCGGCAGTCGATGTGCTCCGCCAATGCATCTTCGATTTTGGAGAACGCAGACACGTACTGCTACAAACAATGTTTCGTGTAGAGAATCCTATGCTAGTTGTAGCCGACAAAATGAAAGTGAAAACAAAAATCACCGCTTTTGTTTGCAAAGTAGGCAGTTAAGGCGGAAAGAAGCTTTATTAATTGCAATAAATGGATTATTTTGGGTATGGTTGATGGCTACTTTACTGTGTTCGTTTCTGCATGCGGGGATGGTGGAGTTGAGGAGGGGGGAGGGCTACCGCGCTATGCGAACTCGTTACAATAAGCTCGTTATAGGCGGGTTCGGCTATATCGAACTATTGGATATATCGAACAAATTGCGGTGCATATTGCAGTTCGCTCTAAACGGTTTTCACTGTATCAGGTTATATTCCCGGGCGTCGACTTCTTGTGGCTTGCGGATGCGAAATCTTCCAAGCTGACGAGCTTCTTCAGCGGCGTGAATTCGTCAAATTCAGTGCCGGCTACCACGTCTTTATCCAGAGGGAGCATTGCGTCGAGGGTTGTCGTCACTGGGCGGCCCAAAACAAGCTCAAATGGTGTGAACCGGGTCGTTTCGTGCATGGCTCTATTATAGGCGAAAGTGGCATAAGGGAGAATTTCATCTCATGTCTTGTGGTTGAGGTCGATGTACATAGACAACATGTCAGCCAAGTTTCCATTAGGTCTTTCCGTGAGGCCGTTTGTTTGGGGGTGATAATCGGTAGTCTTGCGGTGAGCACTGTGCGTCAAGCGCAATACTCCACGCATGAAGTCAGATGTGAAAGCCGTTCCCCGGTTAGTCAGTACTGCAGCGGGCTCTCCATGTCAGAGGACAAGTTTGTGAAGAAAGAACTTCGCAACCTCGGCAGCGGTTCCCCGAGGACGTGCGTGCGTCTCTGCATATCGCGTTAAATAATCCATTGCCACAATGACCCACTTGTTCTATGAGGCTGCCTTGGGGAAGGGGCCCTGTAGATCCATTCCGATTTGCTTAAACGGTGCGTCAGGAGGGTCTAGTGGGTGAAGTAGTCCTGCAGGTTTGACGGGTGGCGTCTTCTGGCGCTCGCAGTCCCGAACGGCCTTCACGTACTGTTGCACCGAGGCTAAGAGGCTTGGCCAGTAATACGTCTTATGAATTCTTGCGAATGTGCGAGTGACCCGCAAATGCGCAGCTGCAGGCTCGCCATGGCATGCTTGTAAACTTTCCGTGCATAATTCTGCCGGTGCGACAAGAAGAAATGTTTCTTTACTCTGACCGTACTTTTGCTTGTAAAGTATGTTTTCGCGTAGGCAGAATGAGTTCATTCCTCTAGGAAAAGCACGGGGAGGTCCTGCGTTTTTATCCTGCAGGTATTCAACGAGTGTGGTCTGAGCTCCACTTCAACCAGTTGGCGGGCAGCCATATTCGCCTATTGGATCATCACGACACAGGGGAAGTCCTCCTCCCTTGGGTACAGGAGAATAGGTGGAAATCGGTGCCCGTAACAAACAATCAGCATCGCTGTGCTTGCTGCCCGACTTGAGTGATTTTATTGAAGGGATTAACGAGCCGATGCAACGCAAGCGATGAGGCGTGCCGTAGTGGGGGCCTCCGGATTTATTCCGACCAACTGGGGATCTTTATCGTGCGCCGAAATCTCGCACACACGGGTTTTTTGCTTCTCGCCTCCATCAGAAAAGCGGCCGCCGCGGCCGGGAATGGAACCCGTGGCCTCGTGGTCAGCAGCAGAACCGATTAGCCACTGAGCTACCGCGGCGGGTACTGCCCCGAGCTGTACACGACTGTAACGTCGTACTCTTGTAGCTTTAAACGCCGTCGAGCAAGCCGTCCAGAAGGCCAGCAGAGGGCATTGTGGTCGCTGACCGCTCTGAATGGCCTACCATGCAGTTATGGATGGAGTTTGCTGATAGCCCAGATGACGGCAAGGCATTCTTTTTCTATCGCCGAATAATATCTTTCTGCTCTTGAGAGGGTGCGGCTAGCATAGGCTATAACCTTTTCCGCGCCAGCCTGCATTGTACAAGAATAGCGCCAATCTCCACATTGCTGGCATCAGTGCGGATTTCCGGGTCGGTGGGTCATCGTAGTGGGCTACAACTGGAGCACTTTGTAGGCGTGTACGCGATGCGTCGAAGGGCTGTTGGTTGCTGCAGCAGGAGAACGGCACATCTTTTTTCATAAGTCGGGTCAGTGGCTCGGCGATATTCGAAAATCCCTCTACAAATCGTCTGCAATACGCATAGAGGCCCAGAAAGTGTCGCACAGCCTTCTTAACGTTTGGGTGTGGAAATAACTCGATGGCAGTCGTTTTCTCAGGATCCGGAGTAACAAAAGTTTGGGTTTGGGCTAGTTGGTTCATATTTAAACTGGGAAACAGCGCTTTAAACGAGGACAGCGAAGAAGAAGACACAGGCACTAGCGCTGACTATCAACTAAGCAATATTTTATTGCTTGCGGAAATATAAAGGAAGAATGCAATGACGTCACATGCGTGGAAAAGAAAAAGAAAAACACAAACAAACTACAGGCGCATCTGCTATGCCAAGATAACTCGAAATTACATGGTCAAGTACAAGTTCTTTCGGAGTAACCGCAGCAGCAATTGCAATATGACCAAGAAATTTGAGTTTTCTGAACCCTTTTCTGGCTTAATGGTCAAGTCTGGAGAGCGAATAGCCTCCAGGGCACTCCTGAACCGCGACAGGTGCTCGTGAAATGAGGTGGAGAAAACGACCCCGTCGTCCAGGTACACAAGGCAGGTCTGCCATTTCAGCCCAGCGGGGACAGTATCCACCATGCGCTGGAATGTAGCCGGCGCAAAGCACAGGCCGAAGGGCAGCACCTTGAATTCATAGAGACCGTCCGGTGTCACGGATGCAGTCTTCTCGCGGTCACGCTCGTCGACTTCGATCTGCCAATATCCCTACTTCAAATTCAGGGGACGAGAATAATTTGGCATCGCGCAACCGGTCCATGGTCTCGTCAGTCCTTAAAGCGGATAAACATCGCGTTTCGTCATACTGTTTAATCAGCTCTCGTCGTCGCAGAAGCGAAGCGTGTTTTCCTTCTTCAGCACAAGTACGACGGGAGAGGCCCATGCGCTCTTTGAAAGCTCAATGACATGATCGCTTAGCATTTCTTTGACTTGCTGTTTTATTTCTTCACGTTCTTTCGGGGACACCCTGTAAGGGTGCTGGTGAACAGGTCGTCCGGATTCGTCTGTTAGGATTCGGTGCTTCGTCAAATGGGTGTGGCGAACCTTGGACGTCGTGGTGAACCAATCAGAAAATTCGTGCACAAGACTCAATAAGCCATTCTGTGTGGCGGAAATGTTCTGGTTAACTTTAACAAGAAGAATGACGCCTTGTGTATGCGAATCTGCCGGTGTCATGCCTAGTGTAGTCAGATGCGCTACGTCGGCGACCTCTTCGATGAATGCAATGGCGGTATGTTTCGCGAAACGTCGGCGCTCGTTGGAGAAATTTGTAAGCAAGACGGGCGTGAACCTATTTTTCAGCTTTACAAATCCTCTCGCGATGCAGATACCTTTGTCTAGACGTTACCGCATATTGCCTACGTCTATCCCTTCATTGTCCAGAAATGTATCGTTCATGACGTTGACGAATACACTTGTGCGAGCGTCGTCGTCAATGAGGCGCAAAGCCGTGTCGCGTCGGTGTTCAATGTTTTTTTCGATGGCTCGCTTCCTCGAAATCTGATCCTCGATTGCTGTAAGTCAATAACTGCACCATTTGCTTGTAAAAAGTCCTTACCAAGGGTTAAGTCTTTTGACGATTCGGGTAGGACGACGGATGTGCCGATGTACGTGAACCCTTTGATACCCACAGGACTAATCAGGTGACCTCCATCTGTGCGAATCTGGAGGCCAGTCGAAGCGTCAGCACCTTCTTCAGTGCGGGGGCGAAATACTTACTTATGACGGATGGTCCGCCCCAGTGTCGGCGAACGCAGACGTCTCGCGCCCATCGATTTCCACGAAGACATCGCATGCTACATGTTGGGAGGTACAGCTCCCGGTCTCCGCCTGGTCGCTTGCCTCTCGCCGTACTCGTCGTCGTCCCAGTGGAGATTCTTCATAAATGTAGACGCCAGCAGCCCCACCTCCCGGGGCCGCTAAGTTTAGTTTCGCCGGCTTTCAGGGCTGCGCGATGGGCGGTCGAAAGAACTGGGGGCGAAGCTTGGGCTCGAGGATTGGCGTTGCATGGGCAATGGCGAACGGGACGCTGGGCGTCGCGGTGCGAAACCGTTCCGGAGTTCGGCGAGGTAGTATTTAATCTCTTGCGGGCGCTCACCATTCCTCGGACGCGGATAATTCGGTGAAAATCCTCGCTAGCCTATACGGCGATAGGGACATGCGCGGTAGACATGCCCTTCTTCTCCAGAGTGGAAACAGAGTGCCCTGCGGTCACAGAGTGCGCCACAGATCACTTTTCAGGGGTTGTGTTTCCGTTGGATATGGCAGGCTGCTGCGACACCTGGGGTAGAGCGGTGTCGTCGGCTCAGGGGTGGCGACGGTCGGTGGCGAGCGGTGGTGGTATTGTTGCACAGCAGCTGCGTATGAGAATTTCGGTTCCTCCCGCTGTGGCTCCGCTGTTGGCTCAGGGATACGCACCGCTTGCCGGACTTCTTTGGGTGTCACTTCGGCGACAGACACTGTCGGTGCTGAAAACTGCTGCTGGCGGAATGCCTGGAGCTCCTCTCGCACGATTTCTCTCAGCAGTTCGCGAAAATCGAGGCAGTTCTCCAACCCTGTCATGGAGCTTGCGTTGGAGACCGTGGCTTAAGTTTGGCAGTACCGCATCGCTCTATGCTGAAGCGTGCCTTCAACTGTCGTTGCCTCGCGGGAGAATTCGGCAACCGTTCTTGGGGGATTACGCATCAGCCCGGCGAAGATGTCCTGCTTGACGCCGTGCATAAGGTGCCGTACCTTCTTGTCGTCCGCCATGGCGGGATCTGCGCGCCTGCAAAGACGGACCATATCCTCGGCGTACGTGGTGACACTCGTTCTGGCACTGATTTCTTGCTTCAAGGGCAGCCCCGGCCTTTTATTTCCGGTCGCTGCTCGTGAAAGTAGCTAGTAAGCGCTGACGAATCTCCTCTCACGAACAAAGTGTGGATTCATGGTTCTCAAACCACGTTCGCGCACCTTCCTCAATAGAGTAGTGCAGGTGTCGCCTCTCGAAAAACAAACTGCGCGCAAATTAATGGGGACAAGAACACATGAAGACGGCAAAAGCCCACTTAAGCTACCTTTGGCACCAAGACTGCCAGAACAGAGGCCCTGGCTATGCATTTAGCAAATCAGAAATGGGAAGTGAGGGGCTCGATGAATTAAGACAGAATACGGGTTGGAAGTCAAGAAAACCTCGGAAAGCAAAGGAGGGAATGCGGTAGGTCATAGAAACAGATGAATTTATGAAGATGAAGAAAAATGCATCTGTTTCTGCAGCCGCACTCTGCAGCAAGCTCGGATTACGTTCTAAACCCTGGCTTTGGGACAATAATCAGTGTTAGCTGTCGGCAGCTTCCCGATGGAGACTTTTTTATCATTCCTTTTCCTCGGTTTCGGCCCAAATGTCACGTCATCGCTACAAGAGGTGTGCGCTTTTCAAATAGAACTGCTCTGCTCATCGCCGTTAACACCACTTGCGAACCAATTGTTCAACATAACGCACCAAAGTGGCAGCCATGGCCGACTCTGAAGCCACCTGTGCTTTTCATCTGTGTGCCATATTATCTCCTGCTGGCTGCTGGAATTCTGAACATGCTGACTCCAGCCTTGCCCCCTTCCCCCCCCCCCCCCCCCCCCACATTCAGATTTGTACTCTCCCCTACTGAGACCCACTCGTTAATAGAGCTCCTGCACAAGCAAAATTCTTTGTTCGACGCCCACTGTACCTGCCTCGGTCAAACATCTGTGGCAACGCACCGCATTGAAATTGGTGGGTCTAGAATAATTCGACGCCGCCATATCTCTTGTCCGCTTCAGAACGGAACGTTATTAGTGAAAATGTCGCCGTAATGCTTCAGCGGAAGAATATACGCCTTTCCGCAAGTTCTTGGTCGTCTCCGGTTGTTCTAGTGCGGAAGAAGGACGGTTCGGTGCGATTTTGTGTGGACTAGCGTGAACTGAGGAAGATCACACGGAAAGATGCCGCGAATTGATGATACTCTGGATTGCTTACAAGACGCTGAACATTTTTCAAACGTCGATATACGCTCAGGGTATTATCAAATACTCATGCATGAGGCTGACAAAGAAAAGACCGCGTTCGCCACTTCCCATGGTGTGCACGAGTTCATAGTGCTGCCATTTAGGTTTTGCAACGCCCCGGGTACGTACTAAAAAATGATTGATACTTGTCTCCGACCGCTCAAGTGCAAAACGTGCTTATGTTATCCCCATTACATTGTTATATTTTCCACGAGTTTCACTCCTTGTTCCCACACACAACAGCTGATTGGAATGATCTACCTTTTAACACGGTTCACTGCAAATCTGAGTTTACGTTCGTAAAAAAAATTTCCCATAATCGTTTCTTCACTGTTTATATTGCGGTAAAAATGTTGCGCACTGTTTCTCTGTCATTTCTCTGTCATCGGTCTCTGTCACTGTTTTTCTTTCAGAGGACCACAACGCGCAATAATTCCTGGATAACCAGTGAAATAATTCATTTGAAGCACAGAATTGCACGAAGGTGGAAAAATAAATTCAACATGGCAGCGACTTTTCAACTCTCAAACAAGAGCTGACTGCCAAACTACGATGTGCACGTTTCAGACTCCACAATCAAACTTTGCCGCTTTTTTAAAAAAAAGCCCCGCAAAAATTGTGGCGATTACTATCTGGTTCAAAGTGTGTCATAGAAAAATAAAGAGTAACGGAATAGTTGCCACTAACCCTGAAGGTATTGCTAATGAAATAAATTTGACCTTCCATGGCTCATTCACCGATTTCCTCTATGTCGCTTAAATAAGTAACTTGTTTTCTCCTTGTGCCAGCATGCCTGACCCGGGCTTCAGCCGTAAGAGAATTTTTGATCTTCTGTTGAAAATTGAAACTAGAAAACCATCTGGTCCTGATGGCTTGCCAAATGCCTTTTTGTACCGCTACGCGGAGGTTATTTCTGAGTATGTCTACATCATCTTTATGCATCTCTTGATGAAGCCTCCCTACCGATAGACTGCATGTTGGCAAATATTACACCTGTATTCAAGGCCGGGGATAACCTCGCTCCTACTAATTACAGACCAATCTCTCTGATCAGCACATGCTGCAGACTAATGCAACACGTTATCGCTAGTCATATATCTAACTATTTAGAAGCGAAACAGTTGTTTGTTGAATCTCAGCATGGATTGCAAAAACATGTTTCAACGGTGACACAACTGGTATTGTTATTCACGATTTTGCCTCCACAATCGGTAAGCAACCACAAACTGGCGTAATCTTTTTGGGTTTTTCCAAAGCTTTCGATCAGCTACCCCATGTGTAGCTGGTGGAGCGATTAGAAGAAGCGGGTATCCCGCAAAAGTTGGTGCGATAGATTCAATCCTACCTGTAAAAACGCATGCAGTTTGTTGAATGTGCAGTAAAGGGAGCCGTGGCCTCGGTTATGGGTTGTGGCAATCCTACAGATATTCAGGTGCGTAAGGATCGGCCTGAACTTAGATAGCGGCGTAGACATGCGACCACCCCTGGAGCGCAGTCTTGTTCGAACTCGCCAGGCACGGCTGATGATGATTCTGGCACTCAAGATGACGATGGCGAAGGTGTCGCTACAGGGCGCCCTCCCTAGCCCGTCGCGCATTATGAGCAATAGGGGACGGATGTTGGGCGGAACAAAAAAATTACGCCAACCTCCCCTCGCGGTAACCCTGGTGTGATGCGACGCTGAGGTGGTTCAAATGCAAGCAGAGAGCAACCGTCGACCGAAAGGCCGCCGGAGAGCGGCACACCGGTTATATTCTAGGCACTATGTATGCGCAGCGCGCCCTTAGGAGAGGAAACCGCGGAGAAAGAGAGTACTGCACATGCGCAGCACCGCGCGCAGCGCCGCCCACCGGCGGAGTGTGAGAGCGCGCTGGGCCGCACACGCTCTCACTTGGGCACGCGCCAGCGCCAGTGCGTCTGCCGCGGCTATGACGCAACACAATCCAACACAATCAACTTTAATCCAATCCAATCCAAATCCAATCCAATCCAAGCCAATCCAAGTCAAGCCAAGCCAATCCAATCGAATTCAATCGAATCCAATCCAATGCCCCTCGCGAGAGAGTGCTCGCTATTGGAGAGGAGAGCGGGAGAGTGGCTGCGGACAACGGACGCACGCCGCGGACAACAACGGACGCACGCAGGAAGGACGGGGCCGCCGACAAGAGATGCTCTGAGCGTCGCATCTAAAATCTATGTACAGGTATGTACAACACCGGTTATCAGCAAGATTTGTCCGTGGTGAATGTCCTTAAACTGTCCTAGTCGATCCAGGGAGGGCGTCCGGTGTGTACATTTCCCTCGGGGGGCCTTGCCTGGGAGTGGCGCAGTGGTCGCAGGTGAAAGCTATCGTCGTGCGGGGCGGAGGCTGCTAGCAGCGCGCAGAGGCGAGAGTGATGTCCCCGAAAATTCGAGTGCACTGTCGGAGCCACAAAAGCCGCCAAGGAAACGGAATGACCCGACGCACGACAGTTTGGCCGTTCGTTATGTTGACAGATTTCTCGTTGCGCGGAGCTCGACCACTTGTGCGGCGTAAGTGGCGCCGTCACCACCACGTTCGTTCTAGGGATGAGGGACTGATGTGCCATTGACTGTCGTGGTGGCTTGAAGTGAAGCTGCTTATGTTGTGTGCAGGCACGCGAGTCACTTAGAAGAGTGGTGAAGGGCCTCCGAACTCGAACGAATCGTTGTCGATGGGGACGGTCGAAAAGTCCCCTCCACAGAGCTTGTGACGTCCGCACTGTTGTGGAAGAGTTGGATTGCTGTGGAGCGAGGAGTCGGGTGCATGGTGCACTGAGTTTGTGTGTTCGCGTGTAGTTGCCCTGACTCGGACCAGAAGACGCGGCGTCGTTTGGCGACTGACCAGGTGCAAGTGCATGAGGTGGATAGGGAGGAGGAACAGGAGGAAGACGAATAGCATTGTTGGGAACCGCGGGGTCGCATGCGCAGCGCCACTGAAGAGTACCAGCGTGACAGGCTTTCGGAATCGAACTGCCCGTGCCTAGCTGGCGCACAAAGCACACGCTGCTCGTTTCTTTATTCTCGTCTTTTATAGCCGGCTCCAAGGCGCCGGCTAAGAGCGCCAACCAGAGGGCGCTACAGCATCTTCCCGGTTTTGAATTACCGTGCCCGTTACGATTGCGGGCGCAAGTAGTTTAGGAATGTCCATCTTTGCTCGTTCAGAGGCTGCCGCCCCGCATTTGTCCTGGTTGTCAAGCAGGTCGCCCCAAGGCACGGCGGTGTCGTCCACAATGTTGTTGCGGCTGAGGACGTCTTGCTCAGACGACTCATGCTGCTCCTTAGCTTCCACCGAGACGGCACACGCAATATCACGACGAGAGATGGTGGGTGGGTTGATGTGTGTCTCATCGGTGGACCACAGCGCCTGCCGTGTAGGCTGACATTGAGGGGCCAGCGTTGCGGTGGATAGGTCGTGGGGTGGTGTCGCGGAATGGCTTGCCGTGGGTGTAGGTGGAGGTGGTGCAGTCCGCCGGGTAGGAGGTGAGGTCGCCGCCTCCTTCTTGTTTGGCTCACCGGTGCCTACGCGTGGCGTGACAGAAGCGGGCGAGGCAGGCGCTGGTCGGTCAACGCGCGCAATGTCGTCGGGTTCTGATCCCGTCGGTAAAGGTGTGGATGCCGCGCTGTAGGTGGAGTCTACGATGGAGACACTCGTGCAAGGAAACGACGCCGATGGTGCAGAAGGTTCGATGAGCGGCGGCGAAGCCTGCGCTGAGCCTTCCCGGACCTCCGGTGCTGTAGACCGAAAGCAGTCGTCCCCGAAGCCGCAGTGTGCCAGCACGGCAGCGCGAAGGTCATCGTAGGGGGTTTCGCTGCGCGGTGGGAGGGCGAGGACACAGCGGAGCTCTAGCGGGAGCGTCTCCCAGAGGATGGAGTGCTTCAGCGGCTGAATGGTGACGTATTTCACCCAGAATATGGCCTGAAGCTTGAAAAACGAAGCTCTGAGACCATTTGTAGGAAAGGGAGCCGTCGAGAGAGAGAGAGTAGACTTTATTGGGTTCCAGCATGCGGGATTCCCTCCGGCCGCGCAGGGCGCGGGGTTCACCCTATCTCACGTTACACTAGAAGTCCTAGTGTCACGCGGGCCTAGACCTTAAGGCCTTCGTGCCCCGGCGCCGCTCGGGTTACTGAGGGTGTCCCCCTTTCGCCTTTGCAGCGCCAGTGCGGCCTCGAGCTGCCGGACGGCCCTTCGCTGGTCTTCTGGGTCCGTAGACCCCACACGCTGTTCTACTTGCGGCGGTAACACCGGACCGTCCGCGCTGTCTGCATCACATCCCCAGAGTATGTGAGCCAGGGTGGCTCTCGCGCTCGCGCACACACTGCACATTTCACTCACGTAGAGTTCGGGGCACACGTGTCGCGCTAGCGATGGGGTCAGCACAGTCTCGGTTTGGAGCTGGCGCAACCTCACCGCCTCCCACCGAGAAAGATCCCTGTGCGGAGGCGGGAAGCCACGCCGTTGCTCCCTGTACCACGCGAGGATGTCGCCGTAATCGAGCAGATGCTCCTCGCCTTCTTCGGTCGCCGTCGCGTCTTCGGAGGCGGGCGCGGCCGCGGTCCGGCACGTGGCGAGACCACGGGCCGCGGCATCCGCCTCCTCGTTGCGGTTCGGAGATCCTGGTATCAGGTCCCTACCCATGTGGGCCGGGAACCATTTTAGTGTCAGCCTCGACTTGGACTCGTCGCTTGCCAGCGCCCTAGCAGCCGCCCCGCACACGGCTCCGCGCGAGAAGCTACGGGTGGCCGTCTTGCTGTCACTGAGTATTGTCCGCACGCCCGGGGAGCGCGCCGCCAAGGCTATCGCCATCTCCTCGGCCTGGCTCGCGCTCCGCGTACGCACGCTGCATGACGTGACGATCTTGCCCGTCGTTGCGGCGACCGCCGCCGCCACGTAGGCGTCCTTGTTCCTGACTTTGGCCACGTCCACGTAGACGGCGCCCTCGTCGTTCTGATGTTGCAGCAGCAGCGCCCTGGCTCGCGCCGCTCGTCGTCCCTCGCTTTCGCCGGGACCCATGTTCTTTGGCAGCGGATACACCACCAGTCTTCGCATGGTTGACTCCGTGAGTGGAGACGTTTCGTGGTCTTGTTCCTCGGGGGAGGACAGGCCCACTCGTTCCAGCAGCCGCCTGCCGACCGCGGTGCGGCCCAGGCGCGTCAATTGAGCAGTACGTTGGGCCTCGCCGATCTCCGAGAGCGTGTTGTGCGCTCCCAGAGATAGCAAGGCCGTCGTCTTGGTGCCATTGAGCAGGCCCATGGCACCCGCATACGCCTTGCGGATGGCCGCATCGATTCGCTTCCTCTCCGCTTCCGTCCACTTGTGAAATGCCCCCGCGTATGCTGCGTGGCTAACTGCAAATGCCTGCAGCAGTCGCAGGAGGCTCGCTTCTCGGATTCCTCGGGACCTCGATGTGACCCTCTTGACGAGTCTCGTCGCTATCCCGATCTTCGTTACTATGTGGTTGGCTGCCGTCCCGTTCGTGCGGTGGGCATCCACGTACATGCCCAGTACTCGGAGGCTCTGGACGTGCGGGACCGGCGTGCCGTCGCTGGCTCGGACGACTATGTTGCATTCCGCTTCTTCCGCGGCCCGCTTTCTCCATCTTCCCGGTGGTGGGAGCACCAATAACTGGGACTTCTGTGGCGAGCACTTCAGCCCCGTGTCTCTCAGCGTGGTCTCCACGGCGTCGATCGCTGCCTGCAGTCCGGCCTCTATGTCGCCGTCGCTGCCGCCCGTCGCCCATATCGTGACGTCGTCGGCATAGATGCAGTACCGGATCTTCGGCCCAAGCGCGTCAAGGCTCTTGGCGACGTCGATCATCACGATGTTGAATAGAAGCGGGGATATCACGGACCGTTGCGGGGTTCCGACGCTTCCTAGCTCCCTCTCTTCGAGTCGTTCGCCTCCCACCTCTAGCCTCGCCGTGCGACGAGTGAGGAAGGATCTTACGTAGTCGTACGTGCGCTTGCCCATGTTGAGCTTCGCCACGCAGGCAAGGATGGCCGAGTGCTCCACCTTATCGAAGGCGCTCTGCAGGTCCAGGCCGAGAATGGCCCGGTTGTCTTTCTGCGGAACGCCTCCGGCTGGTTCTAGTACCTCGCGTTGCAGCAGCAACATCGCGTCTTGCGTCCCCAGGCGAGACCGGAATCCCAGCATGGAGTCGTTGTAGTGACCGTTCTCCTCCAAGTACCGCTGCCACCGGTTGTTGAGGACGTGCTCCAACACCTTGCCCACGCAGGACGTGAGCGAGATGGGGCGCAGGCTCTCTATTCCCGGCGGCTTGTTGGGCTTCGGCAGTAGAATCGTCTTGGCCGTCTTCCACTGCTTGGGAAGGCTTCCGCTCGTCCAGCAGGCGTTGAAGTACTTCGTCAGGGCCGAGACTGCAGCGTCGCTGATGTTACGTATAGCCTTGTTTGTCACTTTGTCCGGTCCCGCGGCTGAGCGACAGTTCAGGGCGTTCGTTGCCTGGCGCACCTCCCACTCCTCGATCTCGCGGTCGAGCAGTGGGTTGGGCGCGCCGTCGTATTCCGGATGCTCCACGTGGTTTGTGGCCGGGAGGTACTTGTCGTTTAGCCGCTTATGCATCTCCGCCTCGCCTAGCTGGTTGGCCGCGGCGTGGAGGATCTGCGACATGCGGTGTCGTTGATGTTCCTTACTCTTGGTCTCGTCCATGAGGTGGCGCAGGAGGGCCCACGTGCCTCCCCTATGGAGTTGGCCGTCCGCTTCGCTACACATGGCATACCATTGCTGGGCACACAGTTGGCGGCTGTAGCGCTCGATTTCCTTCCCGAGTGCCGCGACGCGTTTGCGCAGCGTTCGGTTGTGCCTTTGTCTTTTCCATCTTCGTTGTAGCGATCTCCTCGCCTCCACGAGATGGGCGAGGCGCGGGTCCACCCGATCGGCTTCCTCCGGTACCTCGACTTCGGTCGTGGCGTCCTTGGCGGCGGAGACAAGGCTCGCCGACCATCTCTCCACGTCGTCCACCTCGCCCAGATCGGCTTCCCTGAACTTGTGCCAATCGGTGAGGAGCTGACGTCGTTTGGTCGTTCCGTCGACCACGCGAGCGTGGGCGAGCGGTATCGTGACTTCGACGATGTGGTGGTCGCTTCCGAGATTCCAGCCCGTGTTCTTCCATCGCGCAGTCCCGCCTCGCGGCAGGTGCACGAACGAAAGATCGGGCGTGGTGTCTCTGGCTGTCGACGTTCCGATTCGCGTTGGTTGTGCCGGGTCGGTGAGCAGCTCGAAGCTCGCTTCCTCGGCGTCTTCCAGTAATCTCCTTCCCTTCACCGTTGTGCGGGTGTACCCCAGTTCCTCGTGCGGTGCGTTGAAGTCCCCGCAGACGACCGCCGCGGCCCCAGAGCCGTGGGCGGCGTCGCGGATCTTGTGCAACAGGGTCTTGAATCTTTGGTTTCCGTGCTGTGGGTTGCTATATACATTTGCTATGTACACCGTGGTCGAAGCCTTGTTCTTGCCTCTTCCCTTCTTGCCCGCAATGATGATTTCCGTCACGTTGGCTTCGATGGCGGAGTCTTTGTAGTTTAGGATTTCGTCCTTGCCTACGCTCGTAATGCCTTTCTTCACAAACGTGCACACGCCCTGCGCCGCGCCTTTCCCACAGGTGCGGGCGCTCGGCGGGCGGGCGTACGCTCGGTAACCCGGTAGCGAGGTGATCTTGGGGTCTTCAGCGTGTGTTTCCTGGATCGCTATCACGTCGGGAAGCTCCTTCTGATCAAGCGACCGCAGGTGCTGTTGAAGTACTGCCTTGCGGCACCGGTAGCCGTTAGCGTTCCAGTGCCACACCACAATCCGATCTCCTTCGGGCCGTCTATCCATGTTTGGGTAGGGTTTCCATCTGAATTTGGGCTCCTTTACCAATCATGTTGAATTGGGTCACTATGAAGTTCTTGAGGTCCTCGATGGATTGCTTCACCTCGGCGAATTCTTTCTTTACCTCAGCAAATCCTCTCTCGACTTTGATGTCCAGGGCGCCCACCCGTGCGGTGAGGGAGCCAATCTCCCTGTCGTGTATTACCAGGCGCGCGTTCATCTGCCTGATTCTCGTTTCGTAGTCGAACCCGCCGCTAGATGGAGGCACCGGGTTGGTGATGTCCTCTTCTTGCTGGAAGCTTTCGTCCTCGCTGTCGTTGAGGGGAGCCGGGGCCCGCTTCGGAAGCTTGGGTGGTGTTGGTTTGAACGTCGGCGTTCGCGGCGGCGACGGCATTTTCGGTGATGCCGGTGGCGATGATGTTGCCGTTGGTAGTGTGATCTTCTCGACCGGTGGCTTGGCGCCCAGCGCCGTAAAGCTGGCCGGCTTCGGTGCCGATCCTAGCGACCACGTGGGAGTCGCCTTCTGCCGTTCTTATGCAGCCATAGTCTCCTGCTGTTTCTTGATAGTTTCCTGAAGTACTTGGATAGTGCTCTCCAATTGCTTCATCCTTTCTCCTTGCGGGGAAGCTTGCTTGGCCGCTGGCATGGCCGGTCTGCCGTTCGTTTCGCGCGCCCCGCCCGCCCGCGCGCCGCCGCTAGGGGCGCCCCCGACATTCCCGCCAGGGGCGTCACCGTTGCCGCCACGCGCGGTCGCCACGGTCGCCCACGACCTTGAGCTGCGTGACGTACTTCTCTTCCGTTCACTGCTCTTCCCTCTCTCCTTGCTATTTCCCCGGCTTGCGCTGCGGCTCTTGTGACGTGTTGTTTGTGCGCCAAGTTCGGGGAACTCCTCTTCTTCGGGAAACCGGACTTTGATCGCCTGGCCGGCAGATTTTGCCGCCTTTTCGGCCGCCATCTTGCGCTCTTGCTCGCGCTGGCGGACTAGGAATGGAGTCTTGAACCTATTCTTACAGTTACCGGTGCCCGAAGCGTGCGGGCCTCCACACAACTTGCAGCGCGGTCTGCACTCCTTCTCGTGGTTTGGACCCGGGTTGGATCTTCCACATGCGAAGCACACTTTCGCGTTAGGGTTAGCGCAGACATCCTTTCGGTGGCCGACTTTGCCGCACGTGCGACACACTTCTTTATGTTGCCTGTACAGTCTGCACCGTACTATCATGCCCCCGAATATAACGTGCGAGGAGACTTTGTTACCCTCGAACAGGATAATTACCGATTTGGAATTTCCTATTCTCTGCGCTGCCAGTGCCGTTGGGTTGCGTTCGTTCACCACAGCGTTGTGGATCACCTCCGCAGAGTGTGCCTGCGAGATGTAGTCAACCACTCCTTTGGCCGTGTTCTCCGGCGCCACGCGGTACGCAAAGATCTCGAAGTTGCGTCCGCCTATTGCGATCTCCCGCACGCGGTCGTACAGCCCAGCGCGTTCTTCGCTGGCCGTGCCGACCACGAAAATGTTCTGCACTACGTTCGGACACACGATGTCCGCAAGGAAGGCGTTCGACTCCATCCTAGCCGCGACGGCCATAGCCCGAAGTAGCTCGAGCGGATCGGTCTTCCCTACCAGCAAGCCGCCACGTGGCCGCACAACCACTTTGTGCTCTCCGATAGGCATGTTGGGCATGCGAGCCGCTTTCGAAAAGGCGACGTTCAATTTCTGGGCAAACTGCGCTCTCGTAGGTTGAGACGACGAAGAACGCTTACCGGTTTGCTTGGCCTGCTGCGAAGGCGCTTGCAAAATCTTCTTAGTCGACCGGCCGCGCCGAGTGGCGACGACCCAACCGTTGTGGCTCTCCGACGACGATTCCTCGCCGAGCGGCGTTCCACTCATAGTTATAACCGTGCGGCCGGAACCGCGGTCCAAAAGTCCATCACAATCCACCGCTGGAGTAGTATCCATGTCCGGTAGAGGCTCCGATGACGACATCTCTTCGCGGATGAAGTCCGAAACAGTCGCCGATGCGGCCGAGGCCGCTCCCGTACCACGCCGGCCCGTTAGGCTTAGTGCGGTCGCCACCTCGGTTTTCGGAACTGTGGGCGTAAAATGCCCAAACGTCCACCGATTTTTAAACTTCTTTCAGCAGGTCGTAGCGGAGATCAAACTGAATCTTTACACACCTTTCCGGTCAAGATGGGGCAAGTAGAACCGCAGATCTTCTTCATCCCGTGTGGAGCCGATGCGAAGCACGTCCGATCGCCTCTGACGCTCGCAGCGCACCCCTCGGGAGCCGTCGACTCGGTTATGCGCTTTGGCTCTCCTATAGCTATTCAGGTGCGTAAGGCCCGGCCGGAACTTAGAGAGCGGCGTAGACATGCGACCACCCCTGGAGCGAAGTCCTGTTCAAACTCAGTGGCGCGTAGCACTGCTGAGGCTTGCCAGGCACGGCTGACGATGATCCTGGCACTCATGATGACGATGGCGAGGGTGTCGCTACAAATGCAATGGTTTCAAGTCTAATGCATTACCGGTTTTGTCGAGGGTCCCACAAGTATAAGTACTAGGACCATTACTTTTTCTGATATTCATAAATTACTTTGGGAATCACATTGATAAAAATGTACATGGGAAATTGTTTGCTGATGATTGCGTTCTCTATTTGTTTATTTATTTATTTGTTTATTTATTTAGTTAATTAGTTGTTTATTTATTTTAATTCACCCTCCAGACCAGTGGCATTAAAGAGGGGAGTGGATACAAAGATACAGGTCAAATACAAAATTGATTGGATGAGTCCAGGCATGTTATGTTCCTGGGTATACAATATTAGCTAGTGCGGTACGAAAAAATTGATGGACGTCGGGTCGCTGTTGGTACGGCAAGTCGGTTGCATTCTTTTGACGTGCGTGGTATGAAGGAACTAAGGCAAGCTCTGGTTCTTCAGGGCTGGATTCCAACATTGTGAACGTGGTCAACTCGCGGGGAAATGTACATTGGTGGAAATACGACTTCGGTGCGCAAATGAGAACTGTGATTGAATATTTTATGAAATTGGCATAGGCGAGAAAACTGGGGACGGAATGCAAGGGAGGGAAGGTGCAATGTGTTTTATGGGCGTTATGCTAGCGGCACGGCTGTAGTTATGCAGTATAACACGAGCAGAGTTATTCTGTACTTATTCTAAGTAGCTAATTAAGTTATCAGTACTGGGATCCCATATGGAAGAGGCGTATTCTAATTTGCTATGGACTAATGTTTTATCTAACGTTAATTTTAATGACATAGGTGCGGAAGAGAAATTACGGCGAAGAGACCCCAACGTTCTGTTAGCACTGTTGATAATCCTGTTAATATGAATATGAATATGAATATGGACGTAATATGAACACCAAGATAGCGGTAAGAAGTCACCGAGTCGAGAGGGGAAGTGTTAAGATAGTACGTAACAGGACTAGATAAGGAGCGAGAAATTCGAATTGCTTTACATATGGTAGTGGTAAGGTTGGTTAGCCACATGTAACACCAGTTTGAAAAAGCCTTCATGTCAATCTGCACAATGTGAACGTGCTTTATATCATAAATCTCTCTAAATATTACACATTCGTCCGTGAATAAGAGAATGTTAGAAGAAACACAAGGGGAAGGTCATTAATATATATTAAGAACAAAAGCGCACCTAAAACTGAACCCTGACGGACGCCGGAATGAACAGTAGTAAAGGGAGAGTTGAAATTATTAGCAGTAACAAACTGCGTTCGGTTGCAAAGAAAGTGCTCAAGCCATGTTAAAAGATCGCGACAAAGATTGGTTTGCTTAATTTAAGAAGTAACAGCTTGTGTGATACCTTTTCAAACGCTTTGGAAAAATCTAGAAAGATGCCGTCTGCCAGTGAACAACAATTAAGAATGATGAGTAAGATGATCAAGAAGATCAAGAATTATGAGTAAAGAAAATAAGTTGGGTTTCACAAGAGAAGGTTTTGCGGAAGCCATGTTGGGCGCTGGTAAAAAAAAAAGAGTTAGATTCGAGAAATTTTACAATGCTTAACCAAAGATTGTGCTCCAGTATTTTGCAAGGAAGGGTAGTTAAAGAGATTGGACGGAAGTTTAAAGGTGCATTTTTACTACCTGACTTATGAATGGCCACCGCCTTCCCGACCTTCCAGTCCTTAAAAATAGTGCAGGTGTCAATAGATTGCTGGACAATCTTTGAAAAAATAAGAGTACAGTACAATTAGTACCTTTTAAAAATTTGTTATTAATTAAATCAATACCAGGGGTAGAGGAAACCTTTAGATCTTGATTCATTTGCTCAATTCCCTTTGGTTCGATAATTATTGAATCCATTTGTAAGTGGGTATGTTTGGAATCACAATGTTTGGACCAGACGTACCAAAATTACTACAAAAAACTTCGCCTAAAATCACTGAGAATAGTCTATCAGGAATAACAGAGCCATCCTCACCAAGTAGGTTGATTGAATCACTAGTGTTAGGGTTAATGACTCGCCAGAACTGTTTCGTATGGTTTAAGAGCATGCTAGGTAAAGTTTTCTTGAAGAAATGTTTTTTCGGTTCTTTTAGCTTTGACACGTAGTCATGGTTCGCCGCCTTGTAAGCATCCCATTTCGCAGCACAAGGAGAACGTTTTGAAGCACGATACAGGCGTCTCTTCTTGTTCGAAATGCGCGTTAAGTACGTGTTGTATCACGGAGCTAGGGAATGGGATGAGATGATGCGGAAAGGGACGTATTAGTTTATTAAGTCGTTCACTTTTTCTTTAAACACAGACGAGTTAGTTTCTCTTGTACGGCTGTCAAAATCCTGGAGGAAAAGGTCGAGAAAAATTGAGAGTTCCTGGATAATTGTTTCAAAATCCGCTTCGCTATAATTGAAAATACGTTTAGTTCTCTTTTCGGTTTTTAGTACAGGTATCAAAATGTCAAAACTAGGTGATAAATGGTCACTCAGAGATGGTAAATAGGATAGGACTGATGCGGTATCTGGGTGAGAAGTTAGTATCAAATCGAGAACATTAGCGGAGTCGTTGCTATCCGAGTTGGTTCGGTAACAAGCTGTGTAAGCGAAGAAAGCGAGCAGAGGCTTACGAATTACGCGCTCTGGGATGAAAATGGCATAACTGATGGTCTAGTGGGATGCCAGTTTATATGAAAAATTAAAGTCGAGCATTAGAAAAATTGTAGCCGTAGGCTGCCGCGTGACAACGATGTTAAGTACATCGTGAAGCTCGACAACAAAATTGGGTGGGTAGTTAGGGGAGCGATAACACACCCCGACAACAATTTTTTGGTGCAAAAGTTGTAAGTATGCCCATACAGTTTCTAGTTCATTGCGTAAAGTAATCGGATAAGATACGATGGATTTGTTTATGGCTAGAAGAACACCGCCACCTTGTCGTAAAGTACAGTCGCAAAGGTAGGTGTTAAACCGAGATGGGTTGTAATATAGTTCAGCGTCATGCACGTTTGAGTTCAACCAAGTTTTTTTTATTGCAATTATGTCAGCATTACACGTGTCAACTAATGAGTTAAAAAGAGTCTGTTATTGATAACTGCGATTCTAGGGTTAGTTTGAAAAACATCCTGTGTAAACTGTCGGACTAGTGCAGACGTAATGGAATAATAATTAACTTCTCTAAAACATTTTCTATGGCATAACAAGCATGAAAAATCCGTTGATTCATTGCTATCAAATCGGAACGAGGTACATTACACTGTATCTTCTGTTAAGTATTTGGGCCTAACTATTATAAACAACCTTAACTAGGACACACATTACGACGATATTTGCAACAGAGCTTTTTAACAGCTCTGCTTTTTGCGAAGAAAGCTGTGGAGGTCATCCAAAACGGTTACACTAGAGGCTCATTGCCCATTAATCCGACCAGTCCTTGAGTATGGATCAATTGTATGGTGTCCACGCTACACAAAACACTTTGAAGAAATTGAGCGGATCCGACGGCTTGCTCCACGGTTAATTGTTTCTGATTACAGACTTTGACAATTCGTTACTAATATGTTAAAACAGCCAGAGTTAGAGCCACTCCAGAAGCGTCGGCAGATGGCAAGCTGAAGTTTTTGTATGTGCTTTATCATAAAAAATTACACCATCTTCCCGAGGGGAACCCTGAGGTGATGCGAAGCATCGCAGGGTTCCAATCCAATCCAATCCAAGCCAAGCCAAGCCAAGCCAAGCCAAGCCAAGCCAAGCCAAGCCAAGCCAAGCCAATCCAATCCAATG
Organism: Haemaphysalis longicornis; assembly: GCF_048455015.1. Lineage (NCBI taxonomy): Eukaryota > Metazoa > Arthropoda > Arachnida > Ixodida > Ixodidae > Haemaphysalis > Haemaphysalis longicornis. Next base: position 173,936,248 of record NW_027526361.1, on the reverse strand, counting down.
CCCCTCGCGAGAGAGTGTTCGCTATCGGAGAGGAGAGGGGTGAGCGGCGGAGAGCGCAGCTGGCGCGGCGAGGAGAATGGGGGAGGGGTGGACGCCGACAACGCCGACAACAACGCCGGATGGATGCAGGGACAAGGCGAGTGAATGAGATGCGTCGCATCTAAAAAATTCGCTTGAAGAGTGATACATATCTACTCTCTGCCCAGCACACTTCACCCAGACTGAACCACTAAAAAATGATACGACCGTTCTTCGCCAATGCTAAGATATTTTGAAAATCCTTTTTCCCTTGTACAATTGAACACTGGAATGCTTTGCCATTTCATTTTGTTAAGTGCTGTGATACAAATTATTTTGAACGCTTGTTATCATCCTTTCTGTAACCCTCCCTGCTTAGGCACCAATGCTGTACGCAGTATCTGGAAATCAATAAAAAAATAAATTTGTACTTTACAGGGATTACGTTGTGGCCCTGCTTCTTATATTGTGTGTATAAATTTGCTGTTACAATGTCGTCGTGGCCATGCCTATTATATTTTTTATACATTTGCCATTACCATGTCTTGTAGCTAGCGGTTATAACCATGTTGATATTGTATAATATGCCCCGTTCTATGGTAAATCGAATTTTTCTGCGTTTTTTTGGTGAATGTTCTTGTACCGCGTTCACCCTCCCCTGCTTATAGTCTGACACTCAGGCTAGCAGTGCGTCACTAAACAAAATATAAAAATAAAGAAAATATACCCGAACAACCACTATACCCGATGCACGGATGTCGCAAAATACTGGCACCGAAGAGCCCATGCAATGGTTGCCCTCAATTCCCAAGGCTCCATCCTGACATCTGCCATGAACCATCGCAGATGCCAACACCCCTACCTCCGAATTGACTGCCATGACCCTCGCCGCGAACACAGCCCTTACCGGCTATGTAACCATCCTTACCTACTCGCGGGAAGGCCGCCAAAACTTCCTGAGCGGATGCATTTCACCTGCCGTCCTTATGCTTCTCCAGACCATCAAGATCCTGCCGCACATCCAAATCGTGTGGACCCGAGGTCATGCCTCGCTCTCAGGGAATGAAGCGCATCACAGCGCTGCCCGGGATTTACTACTCCAGGGATTCCCATCGGGGGATGGTGAGTTGGTAGCACCCCCTCCAACATTCCCACTCCCAGTCGCTACAGCGGTATACTGCACCACTACTATAGTGCCTAGAATAGTGTATTCTAGGCACTATACAACTACCATCAATAGGCGCCGCCATTACCCATCCCCTCACCCCTCTCTTAAAACTTGCGGCGCCCGTGTATGGCGCAGACTTCATACACGAAGATATTTGAACACCCCTATCCTTCATAATATTGTTACTTGGCGGCCGGACAACGATGAGGCGAACCATGCGTTACGGAGATGCGATGTATTTACGATGCGATGAGATCTACGTAGATCTTCATGGCGGTCCTAGACAGGCGGCCTGCGGCCCACTCCATCGTCGTCGTCGGCGAGTGAGCATGACGATGTGCAATACCTTTGATTTCTTCTCCTTCTCGTGACAATATATCTCTGATACCACTGCAAAACATTCTACACACCCAATAGGACGCACCATCCGACATGCATGCACCGGCCGCCAAACGACCTCCCTTATCTTACTCCGCTGCAGTGGGAGTTCGGGTGATTAGCTCTCAGTTCGTGACTCAGGAATCCCTGATCTTACGGGATAGAGAAGCAGCGGTCACTCGAGGCTTTCTGCACTAAGTGGCTCCGACAGCTCAAAGTTGTCTGGAAGCAGCAGCTTCATATCATGAGGAGAATCGGAAGTCGCTTTGGAGGCGCCCCGACGAAGGTATTACACGGGCGGTGCTGGCGTCTAAAGCATGCTTCGCCCTTGCGAAGGCACAACTTCTACAGTTGGAAGTTCAGCAGCGTGAAAGCCTCAGAATCATTGACGAACGACCTAGAAACACGCACTTGGAAGAACTTCACAGTTATGCCCGCCTGCCCTCACCTCAAGCTATTATCATGAAGAGGTCTTATGCACACGACAGGATATGTATATCAACCCGCGCGGGACAGCTCGTGCAAAATTTGGCTGTCGGCATCCTCGATCGGCATGCAACGCAACTACGATCTGTCTTCTCGGAGCAGCGTAAAGGGACGAGGACGAGGAGACGGGACACAGCGAAGACAAATAACACATGTTTTGAGAATGCTATACCAACTCGCCCAAGCTTATACCTTAGTTACCATCTGTCATTGCCCCAGGGAACGACGCCTCAGAGTACCAAAGCGACTGCCACTCATACGTATCGCAGAATCCCCAACGAGCGAGTGTAGCCGCAGCCGCAATTGCCAATCAGGCTTTACCACTGCAGCGCTTAATGAAAGAACACTGCGTGCCACACTGGCGTGTATTTACGGCATTACGCGAATGTCCTGCATGCTTCAGTTTCCAAACGCGTCCTCTTCGCTGTCGAATACATCAATTCTACCGACAGCTCAAGTGCCACCTTAATGTTCGCAATATTTACGGACAGCCGCGATGTTTTGGCTCGACTTGGTCAGACACCAGATGTCGGGACTACGTGTGACGAAATCAAGACAATCTGCCGTCCATTGAAGGACACTAGGAATATAAACGTGCGGGTGGACTGGGTACCAGTACACGCAGGCGGTATCGGGAGAGACCCCTTATGCGTGCACGAATGAGCCTGTAAACTCCTCTCCAACCTTGGCTACCCCGTCACACTCGCACCTTGTAATCTCCACCCAGTAGAGGCCAAAGCCACAGCCAAGAACGCACGCAAAAGAGTCCTGCGGAGTCTTATTCGGCACGATCCTCCTCCATCGCCGACAGGACTGCCGCATGGCGCCGAACGGCCCCTACACAATGTAAGGCCTCTAGCCGCACTCACCAAGGATGCGCTGGCAAATTGGCGGCCTAAGTGCCGAAGCAGCATGCTGCCTAAGGCCCACCACCTGCAACGACCGTTACCTACATCTTCTCCACAGGGGGCCGACCCACGTTGCATCATAAGCTATGGGAGTTCCCGTCCCTACAAATGCAACGGCGCAAGCACCTTCCGCCACGTGGTCGGTGTCTCTCTCACTGGACGAACCTGGCCAGCGTCGCCGATACACGGCGGAGGCAGCTCTCTCCGTGGGAGCTTGGCCGCTCCACAGGCACTGACCTCCGCATGTAAGTCACCGCACCTCCACTTCCCCGCCATTTTTTTCCCGAAGGCGACCAAGTGAACCTTTTCCTAATAGTGATCTTGATTTAATTTAATTTTCACCAGCCTAATAAAACTATGCGGAATATTGGTAATGAGCGAGCAGTTCCGTTTACACAAACAATTTGAATTTATTGATGTTTACAAATATTGAGCGTGTTTCCCAACATGCTAAATTTGCCGTAGACTGAGACTGCAGAGCGACATCACTGTCTCGTACTTTCGGCCGAAAACAATCAGCGAACGTGGAAGTAGTAAAGGAACACATGGTGCCTAAGAATGGCATGCCAGAACCTTTGCGGACCATCGGGCACACTCGGCACTGCCACGAACCCACAGGTTTTATCTGTGAAAATCCGTCCGGAAATAAAAGCGGTTTTAGGGTCAAAACACTTTAAGGCCGAGGCTTGTCCGGCGTCCGTGCTCACGGTACAGCACCGAATAAATAGAAATATCTGTGAACAAAGGGTTCAGAAAAGGTTAACCAGAAAAAAAAGCACAAGGTTCCCACAAGGTTAGAGAGAGAGAGAGATTCACCAAGGTAAGACAGATAGCGAGGGAGAGAGGGAGAGAGGAGCTTCGCGAGGCTCTAGGAGAGCCGTGCTGCGCATTCCCGAGGAGTATTTGATTTGATTGGATTGGATTAGATTAAATTGGATTGGATTTGGTTTTGGGTTGGGCTGGGATGGATTGGATTGGATTGAATTGGAACTGGAATTGGTTTGAATTAGATTGGAATAGAGTAGATTGGACAGGATTAAATTTAATTGACTTTGATTTCATTGCATTTGAATTGTATATACTCTACATACGCGTTGTCACAGATTTACATGCGTGAGTGGGCAATGGGCAACGGTAAGAACGATCCCCAGTGCTTTACCCACACGTCATTTATTTATTTATTTATTTATTTATTTAAGAAATACTGCAGGCCATAATCCCGAGCAGGAGGGGTACATACATCACACACGCACAAAAACATCAAACGCATCTTGCGTACATACTGGAAAATACACAAGATGAGCCAAGACATCGATAGTATCAGTAACTCAATGACAAAACAAGAGGAACAACAATTGGATTCACAAGTCATGATTCACTTTGTGCAGATGCATGATTTTTTTAGGGGCGAAGCTCCTTAGGGCGTGGGTCTGTCCATCCTCGACGTATGTATGTAGCCACCTCTAGTTTAGTTCTTGGATTGTTTACTAGATGGCGTGGCTACCTCTAGTTTAGTTCTTGGATTGTTTACTAGATGGCGGGGAGCGTTGTAATAAAATCCGTTCGCTGTTGGCACGCGCTCGGAGTCGCCCGATGGATAAGGCTGCAGATGTGCGAGCCCGCGAGGCAGAAGCACTCCGTGAAGCTGCGCGACGCCGCCGCCAAGATCCTGCCGTACGAGAGCGGGAGGCCGAAGCGTGTCGTCTGGCTGCGCGACGACGCCGCCAAGATCCCAGCGTTCGAGAACGAGAGGCCCAAGCGTCACGGCAACGGCGCGAGGACCCTGCCGTACGCGAAGCGGCACGGCTGCGGCGCGAAGAGGATCTCCAAAACGTCAGAGAACGGGAAGCGGCGAGAAAGCGCGCGTATCGGCAGGCAGACCCCGATGCAGTGAGAGCTCGTGAGGCGTCTGCAAAACGCATCAGGCGAGCTCAGCCCCAAGGTGCCGACGCGCGGTTTAAGCGAGACTTTCTAGACGTTACGTTCGGACACAGATGTAGTGGGCGAACTTTCACTGAAGAGTCACGGTTTTACCGATGATTTCCTCTCAGGAGCTTCGCCCACTCATCATCATTCACCCCGTGGATATGCTGTGAATTTTTTTTCTAACTGAGTTTCAGACGTCATGCTGGTATACAGATTCCCCGCTTCCCTATAACTACTGTCAGACTCCCTTCAGCCAGCAGAAAGTTCGGTGAAGTCAGACTGGTCACTGCTGCAGACTCGAGTTGTCGCATTGCACATGCCACGCTGCAGCGTGTGGTTCTCACTTTTAATGTTAGCACTTTGTTTCTCCTGTTTTCAGGGCACAACAAAGCAGCAAAATAATAAAATTTCCTGCGAAACCACGGATTTTCTAGATTTCTGGTTTCAATAGTTTTCTTTTATTCCGTACATTATTTCATAATTGTATACTGAATTCAGTTTGGCAGAAAAAAATTCACGTGAATTGAATTTTGTCAGATTTACGAGAACTGTAGACGACGAATCTGCCCCGAACTAGAACAATGCCCAGCACGCCATCACGATTAGCATCACCGTGATTGTCGTCCTCGTCGTCATCAGCCCATTTGTACTGTTGCGTTGTGCTGCTGAGAACGAGCACGCGGGTTCAATTCCCGGCCGCGGTGGCCCCTTTTCTGATGGAGGAGAAAAGCAAAACCGCCCGTGTGTGCCAGATTTTGGCGCACGTTAAGATCCCCAGACAGTCAAAATTTATCCGGAGCCCTCCACTGCGGCGCGCTTCATCGCCTGCGTTGCGTCGGCGGGTTAAACCCTAGAATCAATCAATCAACCATTTATACCACTGTGACACTAAAATCTATCTCTTATACTTTCAACATCTCTATATCCCGCGCTCTGCGAGCGCAATTTTGTCTGCTTAAATTTTCTTACCTCATCCTTTTGTTCACTAACAGGATTTGCCTTGGCACGTGCAAATACCATAAATCAAGCGGGGTAGATACCATTCTGAAAAAAAAAAAACTGCAGTTCTGTGGTTTTGTTTAGATCCCGGGCACCCCCCCCCCCCCTAAATTCGAGCCCAGAGTGCTTCGAAACTTTAGGAAAGTATAATTTTTAAATCATTTTCTCTGCTTATATTTTGCATAATATGCAAAGCGTGCCTTTGGAGCGCGGAGATTTCTTTGACATAAATGTTTGTCTTTTTTGCGTAAAATACACTTTGGCACGTGGGAGAAAGATTGGTGTTTTGTGAGTACGTAATGTCGTATGTTTTCAGAGAGCTCATTTACATATATTTGCAAGCCAATTTAGGTGAACGAAGTGATAGGAATGAAAAACTCGAAACGTGTTTTCTTTTTCGCTGGATGTTGACGTTCCGACCAAAACCTTAGTATGAATATTTGCATATTTGCAATACTACATCTCCCTAACGCGTAATATTCATATGGCAAATGATGTCCACACATCGAGCTCTAGCACAGGCTTACTTTATGTGCTGTTCAGGCAGTTCGCATTACTCTTGTTAGACTCCGTACGAAACGACTTTCAATAGGTGCTAGATAAAAAACGAAATATTAGTGCCAGTTGAAACGTTATGATGATCGATGATAGCTGGCTTGTTCATCGACGGCACGTGGCAGAGAACGGTTTATTCTTAAGTGTACGGTTTATTTACATCTAATATTTCCAAAAAAAACATAGAACGCAGGTCAGAGTGCAAGCAATGTCCTTATTCAGCGGACTTTTTGGCCTTCTGAAAACACCAAACACCTCTAATTTACTGCTAAAACGCCGTCTGCCGATGCAGGTGGCGCAGGGACTGTCAATTATACCCCATTACACCACAATTATACCACTTAGGAGAAGGGCCTCTCAGTTATACCACATCTGACAGCTGGTGGGCAACAAAACTATGGGCATGCACAACTAGTCACTTGGCCCAAGTGGTTGATTGACTCATGTTAACGAACAAATTAACCAAAACAACCACCAGCAACTGACACTCTCTCACCACTCAACGAGGTACTTGAGTTCCGTATGCCGTCCACTATTTTCACGCCGACAATCATACTCCACGCAGAAAATTATCCTTCTTTGTTAGCGTTCTCTAGTTTTCCTGTAAAACAGTAACGGGCACCCGAAAGGACGGCCATGCGTTCATTGACGCGCCTTCGCCATTGAGGTGGCATAAACAGACGTGGAAGGAATTGGTATGTACCCGCTCGTATCGGAGTTTTTGACCGCGACCGCGGTACACAGTGTGTCGCTTTTCCCCTTTCGTACTTTCTGACCTGGTCGGCTGTTGCGTAACCCTCGTTTCTTTGCCCCGTGGGGGCGTACTCACTGGGAAAATACAACGAAAAGTACACAGACTCACGAGGATCAGTTCGCACACCTCGTATGCTGTGTACTTCCAGAGTAACGCTAGACAACAACGACGAACGGGCTGCAGACTGCGCTCCATCATTAGGTGAAGTACTCGAACTTATGTGAGGCTGTTTACTTCATTTCGTAGAATGATGCCCATGTGTGTCACTCTACAATAGCAGTAAACCGCCATCGAAATGGCGGTGAGCACAAGACGGTGACGCGAATTCACGTGACAGCTCAAATTATTGCTGATAAATATCAGAGGCTGACTGGTTCTCTTAACCAGTGAAATGTTTGGTTGGTTTGATTCGGTTACCTGACAGGCTGCTGAAAATATCAGGTTTCGTACAAGGGCGTCAATTGACCAACAATGTTTTCCCGTTCAAAACCGCTAAAGAGTGCCTACGCCTCCTGCGGTTTTCACAGCGAAGTTTTACGCGCCGAGCCGTCGATAATTTTCATGTCGTCATCGCTATCATAACTGAAAAAAAATCTATTTCCAGCAATTGTACCAAGTAATACATGCTTCCTTGTATTCCCGCTTGAGGGACGGAATATAGTACTTCTTTTAAAAGCACAAAGAAGAACGCAATTCCCCTATAAACTGTCAAAAGCTGCTTTGCAACGACTCTCCCCCATGAAGGATCGATTTGTTTGCCGAGAGATCAGGACCATGTACAGGCATTGAACGATTTCGAGGAACAGGTAGTGGCAGCACGACATTCCTAAAGACTTTGTACAAAGATTGATTTTACCCCTACTCTGTTGCGTACCGACCTTCACATACTCATGCTTTTGGTTCTGGCTTATGTCAACATAGACTGACCTTGAATTTATTGCCACTTTTCTTTAAATTTTTCCTTTGCCCGAAATATTCCTTTGCCCCCAACCAAATGGATTGGTTCGTAATCCCGGAAAAACAATGCTTTGGCACGCACACTCTTCTTTCATCTTAAATACAATTCGCAATTACAGCTTTTTTTTTCAGAAGCTTTTACGATGTCGCCATACGTGGGCAGTATCGGGGCTGTAACTGCCATATGTGGGCAGTAAAAATAACACCTTATTTCAGAATTGCACTAGTCAAATACACTTTTTTATCTTTTTGTACTACCAAACGAGCTCCGTGACACCACCTGCAATTGCTGTATAAATGGGCTGCATATCTTCTTTTTGACAGCACAAAAAAGGGTAAAAATGTCCGCTAAAAGTGACAGGACCAACTCAACCGAGTTCTTCGATGCTGCCTGCTGAGTATGAAGTCAAATAGCCTTTTAAAAAAATAATTTATAAATTTATTTATTTATTTATTTATTTATTTATTTATTTATTTATTTATTTATTTATTTATTTATTTATTTATTTATTTATTTATTTGAAGTGCTCACCAACAGCCCGGTACTTCTCGGGTGATGCACTGCGTACGTGAATATAAGGCATACAAAAAGACAACTTATTGAAAAGGAAATAAAAACGCAAAAAAAATCGGAAAATAAATAACTAACTAAATAAAATAAAAAAGATATATGCGTGTGTAGATATATGCGAAAGAGTGATCAAAGAAGGCAAAAGCACTTTCTGGACAACATGATGAGCTCGGAGGTCCTGTGTAGATGATTCAACAGATACAAGCATAAGCAAGGCGGAGCTCTTGGCGCAGAAACAAAAGAACACACCGAAAAGTGGCTGCGACCTGCTCGCGGCATGTGCATTAAAAATGCCACATTTTCAAGCAGGGTTTAAAAGGAACCATGTGATAGTAGAAAATGTCAATAGAAGATAGAAACGGACTGTTAAATGGATGTTGCAATCGCATATCGGGTGCTAGGCTCAGTGTTTTGCCAGCGTGAAAGCAGCTATGAAGGCCACACTGGTCTGCTTGGCACTGGCAGGTGAGCACAGCTTACAAGGCAAGGGCAGTCAAACATGGAATAAATACAGTTGAAAAGCAAAACCAGGTCACGCCTGGAGCACGGAATACAGAGCTCATCAAGATTCCGGAGCTGGAGTAGCCCACAGTGCCTATAATGGCTCAATGGTGAGTATCGGTAAAATACGGTTTCTGGTGAAGTGCTTCTGTATCCTTCCCAGACGAAGGAACGGATACAGAAGCGCTTAGCAGAACCGTATTTTATCGTAGTCCTGACGCTGAAACTTTTTTGCATTGTGACCACGCAGTGAATATTATAACTCCAATGCCCCTCAGCTTCTATTTTTATTGTTAAGCTGGAGCAGCGTTGACATCGCCACAGAAATCGGCCTTCCATAACTGCTGTGTGCAATGCTGCAGGCACGTGGCGCCAAAGGAATGAATTACATGAAACCAAGCCACTATAGACAATTTTTCTGCAGTTCATACCAGAAGCTGCATGCAGCACTGTGGAGGCTACTTTGTTGTCAACGTTCCGCATACTGAGGACGGTTAACTCACCGTGAAGGAAGCGACAAAGGGTGCCGGGGCATTGCGGTTCCACCTTCAGAGAAAGGAAAAGGAAATGTCCTCTAGATTAAGTTATGCGTGCTTTAACGGCGAGTTAGGCAACCTCAGTGGGCGGACAGTTGACAACAATAGAGCCTCGCAGTGCTGCATGCAGCTTCTGGAACGAACTATACTAAAAAAACAAAAAAAGAATAAAAACCTTGTTGCCGAAGACATGCTTGTAGTAGTAAAACCGTTTTACAACCTTTTTATGCTATGGTGCACTTTCTCAGAAGTTCAGGCATTGCAAATCAGTATGCGCTCAGCAGCTGCGAAAGGTTTGTTGCCCTAAGAACATCCTCCTGCTCATTACTTAAATAAATGTTTGTCTCTGTCTCTCTCACTACTGTTGAATGAAAGGCGTTCCACTGAACATGTTTACAGGCCAGCTGTTATAGGTAAACTTGGTGTAACCGGTTTGGTTGTAAGGGTACGTGCTACAATGGAAGTCAGTTTTCTTGCTGGAAACCTGCCTTACATTGAATGAATAACGTTTCCCCAGGCATGTGGAATCTGAAGGGCGTGGGAAGCGCTGGAACCCCAGAAGTAGTATTTAATAAGCTTAAAGCAATGACCTGACACCATTGAATGCTCTCTTAAGGGCAAAACACATTAGTATTTCAGTTTAGGATACGTCTATCAGGATATGATAAACATATGATTCCCATACGCAAACGTTCGTCAGAAGTTTCGCTCCACTCAAATGGTTTATTTCGCTAGTATGTTGCCAGTGCTAAGAAATGCGACCATACACTCATGTTCCCTGAAAAAGGCGGCCTTCCGTCGGGCACTTCCTAATATCAAACCCCCAACCCTTCTATCCTGAAAAATGTGGCACAAATTATCTCTGAAAATTTGAATGAATCTGGGAAGCACCTTTCAAATTTCGAGTTTGAGAGTTCTTCCACACAGATGAGGAGTACCCGTCCTCGTAATAACGGGGGTTGAATAACTGTAATAAATAAATCTACAAGTCACTAAACTGAGAAAGAAATTGCTTTCGCGTATTATAATTTATTTCCGTGTATTCATTAAGTGCCTAGTTTCTGTGGTACTATGGGTCAAGGTTTTCAAGGTGGCACCACAAAGAGTTTTAGTGCGGTATGAGATGAACAAATTTTATTTTCACCGTGTAAAAGAATGCTTCCCAGGTAAGCCAAACGGGAGGCGACAAACGGGAGCAGCACTTCCAGCAGGTGCAAAACAGCAGTTCAATACGCTGATGGGCTACTCACTGCACCTGAAGCAACATAGTGCAGTCCTAACCACGTTCATGCACAAAGAAACTGTGTACAATTTATTGCGAACAAGTAAACTTAGAAACCTCTTCACCTAACAAAAAATGCCGATAGGGGATTGCGGGGGCTCGAACCCCGGCCAACGTTTTAGGAACTAGAGACTATCTTTCCAAGCCACAAAGTTCGAACGGTGTTTAGTTTTTAACAGCTGTTCAAGGGGACCATTCTGCCGTTGAAAGCGGACCAGTAGATGGCGTTAGGTGCTTTAAGTTCTGTACGGTTCAGGAAACAAAAACGCTACTACCAGGAGGCCTGCCCGAAATGAGCCGTTTACTTGCCGCTTATGGAGTTCACTCATTGGAGATCACACTCAGCGCTATGTGTTGCTTGTGTCTTTTGGAATTTCCTGAGACGTTATTAGTTCTTCCGCGTGTGCTTTTGCTGCGTCACATCGAGGAAAGTGCATATAGCCTGCGTCCGCCTGAGTTGCCACGAGCCGTGTCCGCCTTCTATCGGGGCAGCAGAGGGACTAATAAAAGGACGTGAAGGAGCAAACGGTGACACAGCGCCAGCCACGCGACTCCACTCCAAAAGTGTGGCGTGGGCTGTGGCATTACAACGTGTATGCATCACATTTGGCTTGTGGAATAGTACCGGCAGGTTACATTTTGGAGAAATCGTTTAGACACGCCAAATATTTGGGAGGTTTGGTTTGTTTCTATAAGCACATATTGTCATATTGTAGAAAAATTGGATCTGCGAAGTGCTCTGGAGTTACCTCTAAAAATACGTTCTTACATGAGCTTACGTTATTTCACGTGCTACACAGCATTCTTCGGACAGAAAGTGACACCCATCTGAGTGCCGGTACCGGCCGGACGCTTGTTCAGACAGGTGTCAGCGTGGCTCACAATTTAAGTGGCGCTGAAAAAAGAAACAGTAACTTCTTCCTGGCAGAGAATAGCACTTCAGAACTAATGAGACAATCGTTTCTGGAGAGTAGGGAAGGTGCCACGACATTTGCCGCTCCTGAGCTATTTCTTCTTCCTGTGTATGTTGGAATTTCCTGAATTGGAAAGGCAGCGTGTGTCTTCTTGCGGTAGCTAGACTATTGATACCACCTGTTTATCCTACAGCAACGTGCATGACTTTTATTTCACCGTCGTGTATATATTCGTTCAGAAAGTTATGCGTCCCAACGCCACTGTGTATCTTTCTGGAGAACAACACATCACCCTTTTATATCTGGGAAAATTAGGCCACTTTTGTGTTTTTTGCTGAAGCTTGGTTTGGTACAACTAGCAGCATTGATTCAACTAAATCAGTAGGCACCAAAGACCCAACGCTCCTTTTTTCGGACTCGCCACACATACCGTGATCAACTTGATATTTGGAAGCAATATACAGCTTGTACTAATGGGCAAACCGAATGCGTTGGTGTGAATTGCGTAATTATCATATTGAAGGTATGACTTCCCAAAGAAAATTTCGGGCCTCAGTCTCCAGCAGCTCTGGAGCCCCCGACCACGGCGGGGGTCAGGCGAGCGCTACAGCATAGAGTGCTAAGAATCTCTGTCTCCGGACAGGCCGACCGTGGGACTTGACACCGGTAACGTTCCACGCACAAACCTGGTCTAGTGAGGGAGGCTTTGCTGTATTGCGAGAGCAGCACTCAGACATTAGGTGAAGTATCATAGTGTTAACAAAAGTTCGAAGAGCAGGAGAGGGCTTCATTATGCTGTCCAGCGGACATAGTCTGTGCTACAGAGGAGTTCGTGAGAACAAAGAACCCCGAGTGGAATTCTTAATCCAAAAAGAATTACAGGCAACGTGGAAGAATTCTTCAGCAATAACTAAGCAGTCGCAGCCATTGTGATCAAGTTAAACAAGCGTTACAGTTTAAAGATAATACAGGCCTATGCGCCAACACGAAGCTACGATGATGAAGCCGTGGACAATTTCTACATGGACGTGGAAACTGCAATGAAGAATCAGTCTACAATTGTGATGGGTGATTAACGCAAAAGTCTGTAAGAACCAAAAGGGAGAAAGGTCAGTGAGAAAATTTGGGTCGACGGTCGCAACAGTCGAGGAGACGCACTGACGTGATTTGTAGAGAGAAATAACCTGCGATTGATGAAAAGATTCTTCTAGGCTTGAAAGAATAAGAAATGGACATGGAAGCGTCTTTCTGGTGCAACAGAAAACAAACTTGCCTTCATTTTAAGCGACAGCCCTTGTATTCTACAGGACGTAGAGTAGCTAAGTCAGGTTTGAAGAAGCGATCATAGGGTGGTTAGATGCAAGGTAAGCCTGAATCTCAAAAGAGAAAGAAGGAAACTTGTGAAAAGCAGGAAACCTAGTATGGAGTCAGTCAGAGACAGATCGCAGGAGTTTAAAATAGTTCATCTTAACAAAGTCGCGCTTTTCAACTTAGAGAACAAAGTTAGTGTAGACAGGATAAATGGCAACCTAACATCGGCACTCAGTGAGTCAGAAGCAGCTGTGGGAGAAGAAATGGACAGGGCAAAAACTGGAAAACGGACTAAGAAAATGAAGGAAATAATTGGCAAACGTAAGAACATGAGAGTGTCAGGTACAACGAATCGGATTGAATTAGGCGAGCTTTCGAAAGTTATTAACATATGTAAAACAAAGGACATTCTTGCGTATAACATGGCAGTGATCGAGGAAACGCTGAATATTGGCGGAAGTTTGAAAGCAACTAAGAGAAAGCTCGCCAGCGGCATAGACAGAACGTAGGCACTCAGGGACGAACATGGAAACATAACGCATAAAATGGACCAGATAATAAAGGTAGCCGAACCATTCTACAGCAGACTGTGTGCTATCAAGGTTAGATCGCAGGAAGCTATTGAGAGTACAAGCTTAGTTCGGCAAAATACACTACTACTTCACTAATCTACCAATTCACCCTATTTTGTTCAGCTAGCAATTGCTTCTATTCTGACATTCCTGGCAGACTCCATCTCTACGATCTAGACCGCCCTGTTTTGAATTGCCATAGTCTTTGTGTCCATAAGCTGTTCCGGCATAATGTTTTTCGTGAATGTAAAGGTTCGGGTTGCACCACCTGTTCCTCGAAACTCTTTCTGTCCGCGCAATTCTTTCATCCGTTGACCTGTGTCTTCACTTCCTTGGCGAGCTTGGTGACACCCTTGAGTTGCTCCACGAACGTTGAATCGACCGTCTTCTCTACTCTGTTCAAACATTCTCCGCCATCTCCTTCGTTGTTCTTCTAGAATATATGACTCTTGTGGTCCACTATAGTATTTCTCCTCTTTCTGGTCACGATGACTTTCGGTTCCGACTTCATACTTACGAAAGCTTTTGTCTCGTTGATTTGTATGGCCACCGGCACTGTTCCTGCCGGATTTACAGCTACCACTCGGTCGTCTGGTGTTTCGAAAATGTGTGCCAGGGATGTTGGTAATGGGGTTGTTGACACCAATAGCTCAGAGATGGGTCCTCCTTTTGTTGTCGAGTGATTATCTCGGGTGACCTGCCCAACGCTAGTGCACTTGTATGACCAAGTCCATGTAGATATTCTGTTTTCTCAATTGCGGCCATTGCACGCGCTGTCATAGACATGATCGGGGTTTGAAATTATTTCTTTTTTTGTTTTTTTATCCTTTTTTTGTTCTTCATCCGGGCGTCTTCTTTCTCCATTACTATCTGCTAACCTGCCGGTCCATTTCGTGTCAGGGTCATTCACTTCTCGAATTCCTGTCACATTACCCAGAATCAAGTCATACGGTGGTCCATCGACACATTTGGCTATTAACTCTCCCGTGTAGTAAGCGGTCGTAACTTGAATCATAGCTTCCGGCCAGCACCTTACCGTTCCATCTACAAGAACCACTTCTGCCTCCTTCCCAGTAAACTCGTTTTTCGTCACAAGACTCCTCTTCACCAATACCGTGTTCGTTCCGGTGTCCCGGAGAACTGAGATTCCCTCTTCCCGCAGCTCGCCATCTACAACAGGCATTTGACATTCTTGTGTCGCCCGATCCTCTCCTTCTCTCAGTGTTCTGTGTTTATTTGGGGTTTGCGATTGGCTTTGGTGGGGCTGGTCCGAACTTGTTCGCGTTTATTGCACAAGCTGACTTCTCCTGGGTTTGAAAACGGCATTCCTCTGTTGTATGTCCTCTTCTCTTATTCACCTGGCAAGTCGAAGGTACTTGATTCGAGTTAGCAACAGCTCGGCAATCAACGGCACGATGCCTTACGCGATTGCAAAGAACACAACGAGACGGAGCCCTCGGAGCGAACCTTTGTGTCATACTTTTCTGTGCTTCTATGCTCATCGCCATGCTCTCTTCCTTCACTTTGCCCAAGTTCTTAAGCCTCTGAGCTTCGCAGTATTGATCTGCGGCAGTAGTCATTTCTTCAAAAGGGTGCCATTTTAGGCTAGTTGGTGGTTTTCAGATACAAAGGAAGGAACAGCGTACATTCTAACAAAGGACGGACAGAGTTACACACCACAAGCGCTGACTATGACATGATGGCTTTATTGCAAGCTGCGGAAAATAAATAGCACACTCACAGGGAAAAAATGCAAGTTCGCACAAAGAGAGAAGAATAGAAGGATGCTCAGCCTGTCAAACTATCATTGCGTCTCTGAATTTATCGCCACATCCACTTTCCTCTGGCCCCCAAGAATGCGATTTCCTTTGGCATGATAGCTAACGAGGGCACACTAACACAGTTATCACCAGCTCTTTCAATCTTTGCCGCTTCCACAAGTTCCGTCGTGGTCTGGTTCCTGCTCTTAAAGATTATTGTTGTGTTATCGAACACAGGGTCTCGACCAGCACAGAGCAGGCAGTCACGTACGGGCTGCCACACGTGGCCTTGTGAAGCCGTACGGACATTGTCAGGCTGGGCATCCTTCTCTTCTCCCTTTGTGCGCACTTGTTGCATTTTCCCCTGTAACTGTGCTATTTATTTTCCGCAGCTTGCAATAAAGCCATCAATTGATAGTCAGCGCTTGTGGTGTGTAACCCTGTCCGTTCTTTGTTAGAATGTGCGCTGTTCCTTCGTTTGCATCTCTTCAAGGGTCTTTAGGCTGCGCTCCTTCAAAAATACTGCCAACTGGGAATTGCAACACGCGAGAAACTGTTCCGTCACCATTCGCTCTCGAAGTTTTTAATACGTCTTTTCTGTGTTGGACATCTCCAACCACCGGTCAAAGTAGCTTATGAGACGTGAAGCAAACTGTTTTGCAGTCTCCGCATCATCTGGTTTTGCGCTGTGAAATTTCTCGCGGAAGCCATCGGCTGTAAGTCTAAATCTTTGCAGTAATGCTGTCTTTACCGTGTCGTAGTCCATAGAGGAAAGCCCCCCGATCGAGTAGGTGGGCTTGGCGCAAAAAAACATTTTCGCGCTAGTTGCGAAACTATGGATTTTACTATGAGAATTTACATCTCACCACGCGGATTTGCAAAAACTTTTTATTCACGAGGTAGTTTTTATGGTCCATAACTTATACAATTTTATTAAATACCTAACAAATCTTCCCGCCACCTCAACACCCTTCAAAAAGGGTGTTCATTATTTCAACACCCCTTTTCCCAGAAGGGTGTACAGCTAATAATTAGGGCGTTCGCAACTAAGAAAAATGGCATAAAGAAAAAGGGTGTAAGAAAAGACCGCCAACAAACAAAAATTGAAGAGACCTCCAACCTTGGAGGTATTTTGTGCCTGTTTACACTGGTGGACTGAGCATTACTACAATCAGGAGGTGTTTTGTACGTGACGATGTTTAAAGAAATATGAATTGGCATATTTATTACCAGTGAAGCTGTTTAGGCTTGAGCTAGTTTCGGTGGTGTCAGCAAAAATAATATAAAGAAAAGAACTGCGGCACCTGTAAAGGGTGCACCACCGCAGATAGGGTATAATAACAGTGAAGTCGGCTTTCGAGCTTGTTAGAGTGTGAGCACAAGGGGCATATGCGTATCCGCACCTCTTGCTATACCATTTTAAATGTACTGGTCTTTTTTGCATTTTAAAAGGCATACAATTGGCGCAACTTGCAATAGTGGTACAAAGCTGGAGAAACTGTATATCTGGGGGTCGACCTAGCTTGTTTCCCCCTTCGAACCCGTTGCACTGAGGGGTGGGGGGGATACACTGGACCAGCCTTGTAAAATACGGTTAAACTTGGCCTCCCCCCTCAGCGGTCATTCTAGCTTAGCGAGAACATTGCAAAGCTTAGAAAAAAAACCTTAGCAACACCGAAAAAAAAAAGTCGACCCCCAGCTCCGCTGTTCTTTTTTTGCAACTGAACACCTATTTCACATCGTTTCAACACCCTACACAAAGCCAAGCGTGTTGCAGTCGGTAAACACCCCTTTTGCCACACGTCAATAGTCTTTTTAATTTTGAAGGCTCAAAATGGTGTTTTACGTGCCAAAGATGAGCTTGGGGCATGAGGTGCGCCGCATATGGAAACGAGCGATCATTGCGTACGAGCAATCATTTTTAAAGCAAAGCTTTTTACCTCTATCCCCCAAGGGTTCGTTCGCGACCGTTGGTGTCAACAGAAAACTTAGCGAGCAGATAAAAGAAGTTACTGGCACCGCTAGGAATCGAACCTGGAACTATACAGTAACGGAACGGGAGCCCGTTGCCTTACCGATTGAGCTACGAGTCGACGTGGAAACAGGGAAGATCGGCGGTGCGCTCACCAAGCACATCTTCGGGTTTACCCCCTGCGTTCTCGCTGAATGCCACGTGATAGCGCCGCATGACCTCTCGCGCCGCTGTACTGTCCGCCCGCGGCACTTGTAGCTGCTGTGTCCGCAGCTTGAGCATGCGCTAGGACGTACAAATATCAAAGAAAGCTCACACGAACGCATGCAACCTCACTTCTAGTACGCCAATATGTCAAACCCTGTGGCCTCCAGTGTTCACCTAAAAAAAGAACTTCTTGACGTCCGCCCTCATGCCAAACGACACATCAAGGAAGGCACTGAAATACTCCTTGATGGCCAGGCCAAGAAACACCCCATGCCCCATCGTAAAGATCCTGGGCCTACATCTCCAGTTCAACACCAAGAGTGACGATCCTTGCAGCGCCTCAAAACACAACATTAATAAAATCATACACATTATCAGGCGAGTTGCCACCCTGAAGCGAGGACTCCAGGAAGTCAATACCATTCGATTAATTCAAGCCTTTGTCCTCTAGAGAATCACATACGTCTCCCCGTTATCTTCCTGTCGGGAAGGAGGACATAAAGATGCTTAATATAATGATTATAAATGAGGTTAAGCGGGCCATTGCTGTTCCCATGAGAGCGTCCACGGAGAGGCTGCTTAGGATGGGGCTCCACTACATGGTGGAAGAGCTATAGAGGGCCATCTTTCTAACCAGAAGCTCCGATTGAGCAGCACTGTATTGGGTCACCGTATCCTTCACCAGATTGTCTGGGCAGCACAAATTGTCACTCCGCGTGATGTACTCCCGGACCCTTGGTGACAAGACCTCAGATTCTCCCCCCTTTACCTAAAAATATGAACCCCTCAAACCACCAGGGTCGCCAACAAGCACGAGCAGAAGCTCTCAGCACCACCCCGGAGTGGAACATGCAGTTATCTCCACATAAACCTCCCAACACATAGGGCAGCAGTACGCCATCATCGTGAATACCACCAGAAGCAACCTCCTTGCGTGTGCTCACTCAATACCCAAGACAAGACGGCAGCAGAAGAGGCAGCCATCGCATTGGCTCTCGCTCAACCATGGGTTCGGAAGGTCATTGACTCCAACAAGCCTAGCAGATATACCAGTCAGGGTGGCTGTCCCGAGGTGCACTGCGTGTGCTACAAAATACTGCCTTACCGGTTACTGCCTTACCGGTTACTGCCTTACCGGCACCTATTCACGCTTCCATAGAGGGCAATGAATACGCCCACCAAGAGGCCTGCACTTGTACCCCCCTCCCCCCTTGCTATGGAGCTGCACGCGGACAGTCACCCGCTTGTCACGTTCAGGGGCATAACCCAGCATTATCGCCTTAAGAGACATACCCTGCCCTCACCGCACCCTCAACTTTCCGCGGAACAACTACCCTGCGGCTCATACCACCCGACGCGTCGTCACTCAATGTACTTTCGCTACGACGCTGAAAGTAAATTTTGCTCAGAACTAGAAACACTCTGCCACATAATCGAGGTGTGCGACTTCATCCCTGAGCACGCACCTCTCTTCCCGTCAACTACCCAACAGCAATGCGAGATGTTGCTGTCCAGCTTTCTGTACCTACCCAGCTTCATCTGATGGACAGACCACAGGCGGCGCGGGATGCATATGGGCTCCCCTGGCCCGCCCTCTGGGCCGTTCAGAAATCTGAATAAAAGTATTTCCTCCTCTGTCTCCTCCACCTTCTCCATCTCTCGCCATTTCGTCGCCTTTGTCGGCGGCGGCAGAGACGCAGAATGGAGATCGTCTAAGACCGGGTCTGAGTTTCCTTTAATTTTATATAAAAAAAGAGTTTCCACTCATGTGCTGCACCAATACAACTTACCCAACCCCTGTTCATTCATTATGCATTGATTTCACATTAGGAAAGAATATCTCTTTGAAGTAATAAAGGGTGTGTTTAAGTTCATTTCACTTCTCTCTGGTTTCACTATTTGTAGAGGCACGTGAGTGAATTTAAGTGAGGTCGCATGGGCAATCGTTGTGGGTGCCGCTTACAGCTTTGCCTTCCAAGCACATTCACAGGGTGGATTGGCGCGCAATTTTTTTGCGTTTGAAACTTTCTTGCGAGTAGGGAAGTATATGAGGGGATGCCTTGTTCTTTACAGTGCCATTATGCAGCCAAGCATGGCCTTATTCAATGAACAGCTGAACACCTTTTCCACACCCTTTCAACACCCTAAGAAAGACCAAGGGTATTGAAGTTAATCAACTATTTTTTCACACAAAAAGGGTCTAGAGCTAGGAAAAGGGTGTTGATATTCAAAAAAAGGGTGTGAAGGCCTCCCAACACTCTTTTTTCACTTATGCTACACCCTTTTTGTTTAAAAAGAAGTAAAAAAGTTTAGTGTGTAGACACAACAGCCTCGAGGGCAGTCCCTTTAAATGCGTAGACTGGCTTTCAGAGTTTTAAAGGATACCAACGGCCACCAGTTGCCTTGCGGCCAGCGTATGAGGTCTACGTGGCTTGCTGCCCTCAGGACACTTTGAGCGCGTATTAAAACATTTGTAATGCGATAGAAGCAATTGGGGTTTTACGATACACCAATTGCACCGTTTCTATTTTTTGTCATAACTTTTTTCGGGATCTTTTCGCTTGCAGAGACTCTTATTTTTAGTATTTAAATATATGTGGAAGAATGGCGAGTTCCCCAGTGCAGCCACAGCGAGGTAGTTACGCTCGGTGATCACGCACTTTTTTACGGCCATTAGTCGCGCCCGTTATACTTCTCGCAGATAAACCTTGCACTGGCATTTTTCTGTTTGTTTGAAACTTTACTCGTTTTAGGCGGTCATCTTCGCCAATTCAATGGTAAGGGTGCACGCTATGTTCATTATTGCCGCGAACCATACATTGGGTTTGTTTATTTGTGTTTTTGCTTTTACCGCCCGGCTGCGCCGGTCTGTGTTATCTCTGCGCCAAGGGAAGCGCGTGTTCCATTCTTTCTTTCTGTGCCGCATCTGTTATCTGTCGTGATAGGGAGAGCATTCCGATCTAACGTGAACAGCCCAGAATAATCTTCTTGGATCTACTATGTTCTCGATGTGAATCGACGTTTCGAGAACCACGCGCACCGAAAGATAAAAAGCCTGCAGTGCGGACGCCGGGGCATTCGATTCTGCGACGCTCGCTGACGCAAGTCACTTTGTTGACCGCTGCTTCGCCGCCTCTGTATTCTTTTGAGTTGTTAGGGGAGCACAAGTTCGCTCCAATAAACTTGTTTCTCCTGCAAGACAACTGCGTCGTCCTTGGCTTCGTGACATCTGGTGGAGGTGCGGGGTACGCACCCTTCATGCCCACTGCAACCTCGGGAAGCCGCCAAGCCAGTCCAACAAGAGCCAGCCTCCGCCTGCAAGGTTTACCACCCGAGTTCGGTTTGATGCCAGAAGGGCCCAAGAGAAGGAACGCTGCAACCAACACCATGGTACAAGAAACAACGTCGCCAATCATGCTGCAGCAGCCCCGGGAACCGCCATCGTTCCGGGGAGCCCCCGCTGAAGATCCAGAGGAATGGTTGGAGAAGCTGGAGCGCGTGCGGATCTTCAACAGGTGGGACGATGAAGAAACCTTCCGGCATGTTTTCTTTTACTTGGAGGATGCAGCCCGAACTTGGTTTGAAAACCACGAGAGCGCCTTGACCGACTGGACGCAATTCAAAAGCGAGTTCCTTAAGACCTTCACGACCGCGGTGAGAAAAGAACGAGCGGCGATTTTACTGGAAACTCGAACGCAACACCCGAACGAAGGAGTCGTAATCTTCGTCGAGGAAATGAAGCGACTTTTCCGCCGTGCGGACCCAGGAATGACGGAAGAAAAGAAACTACGGTTTCTGATGCGAGGTGTGAAGCAAGAGCTCTTCGCGTGCCTTGTTCGCAACCCCCCCAAGACCGTGCCCGAATTCGCGTCTGAGGCCGCCGCGATGGAGAAGACGCTCGAAATCAGAACGAGGCAGTACGACCGCCCAATCAATGCGCTGGTTTCGGAGACGCTTGGTGCCAGCGCTATCAACTCCGACTCACTACGCGACACTATCCGCGAAATAGTGAGGGAGGAGCTGCGGAAACTGCTCCCGACGCCGCCGCAACCACAAGTCGCTTCTCTTACCGACGTCATTAGAGAAGAAGTGCAGCAAGCGCTGGGAACTTCAACGACGCCAGTAGCACCCCGCGAGCCGCAAGCCATGACCTACGCGGCTGCTGTACATCGCCCTCGCCCACCTGCACCCTATCGTCACGAGGCTCCGTACCGTCGTCCCCTCTCGCCGGCCCGACCACCTGCGGCGCAACCCCCTGCCCCAAGGAAGACCGACGTGTGGCGAACGTCCGACAATCGTCCGCTGTGCTACCACTGCGGAGAGGCCGACCACGTCTACCGTCGCTGCCCCTACAGGAGGCTCGGTTTGCGAGGGTTCTCCGTCGACGCACCCCGCCCCCGAACTGGCCAGCGCCCATCGGAGATCGAAGAGTACCTGTCCAACACCAGCCGTCGACCAGCCCGTTTCAACCGTTCGCCGTCACCCTACCCATACCAGTCGCCGAACCGCCGTAGCAATGCTGAGTTCTCACGTGGAAGGTCCCCCAGCCCACGCGGGGGAAACTAAAAGCAGCAACTTCTGGAGGTAAAGTTGCACGATCGCGGAAAAATGAAAACCCTCCAACGACGCAACGACTCGCGGAAAACAGTGACTCACAACATGCCCTCATCCCGACGATCCGACCCAGACCTGACGAGACTTCCGTACACGACGACAGCTATACACCGCGACGCGCACCCGACCGGACCAAGACGTCCGATGAGAAGACGATGACAACGACGACGCACAGTGCCCGACCGTCAACACGCACAAGCCGAGATGCGACGCCCCGACGCACCCGGAACTCGAGGAAGGCGGCATCCGACGTCAAGGTGTCCATCGACGGCTTTGATGTAGTCGCCCTCGTAGACACGGGAGCCGACTACTCCGTGTTGAGCGGACCATTTGCGTCTAAGCTGAAGAAGGTTATGACCAGATGGGACGGTCCGCACATACGCACAGCAGGAGGCCACCTCGTGACGCCAAGTGGAACGTGCACATCGCGCGTCACCATAAACGGCACGACGTACCCTGCGGTGTTCGTCGTTTTGCCCAACTGCTCCCGCGACGTAATTCTCGGAATGGACTTTTTGACGGACAACGGCGCAATAATCGATCTGCAGACGAAGTCGATAACGTTTTCCTCCGACCACTCCATGACGCCGGAATCGAACCCCGAAATCCGTGCAGCTGTAAGGATAGCCGATGATCATGTCACCCTGCCACCCCGCGCAAGTTTGATGATCACCGTCTACTGTGAAGGTGCTGCTCCTGACGTTGACGCTATCGTGGAGAGTGACCAAAGGTTGCTTCTTGACCGCGGTGTGTCTGTCGCAAGAGGCATTGCGCGCTTCAAGGAACACCAATCCCACATTTTGGTTACTAATTTCACCGAGGAGTACCAGCATTTAAACAAGGGCGCGGCAATTGCATTCCTCGAAGAAACGCAAGAAGCAAGTGACGTGATCGCGGTCGCCGACTTTGAACGCACCCCCGTAGAAACCTTCAAGCTCCCGCAGCCCTTCGACGTGAATCCGGCGCTACCGCAAGAACAACGGAACAAATTATTGGCTTTGCTGCGTCGCTATAGCGAATGTTTTTCGTCGAGCGCAAAACTACGTCAGACCCCTCTAGCGAAGCACCGAATAATAACCGAAGATGGAGCCCGACCTACCCGACAGTCACCGTACCGCGTCTCTTCACACGAACGGGAAGCCATCCGGACTCAAGTCGACGACATGCTCAGCGACGACATTATACAGCCATCGAAAAGCCCCTGGGCTGCGCCCGTCGTACTCGTAAAGAAAAAAGACGGCACATTAAGGTTTTGTGTTGACTACCGGCGACTGAACAAAATCACGAAAAAGGACGTGTACCCCCTCCCCCGAATCGACGACGCCCTCGACCACCTCTGCCACGCGAAGTACTTCTCATCGATGGACCTGAAGACCGGCTACTGGCAAATTGAAGTGGACGAGAGAGACCGAGAGAAGACTGCATTTATAACCCCAGACGGCCTATACGAGTTCAAGGTGATGCCGTTTGGGCTGTGCACAGCACCAGCGACGTTTCAAAGAGTCATGGACACTGTGCTAGCTGGCCTTAAGTGGCACACCTGCCTCGTATACCTCGACGACGTAGTGGTATTCGCCCGGACTTTCGACGAACACCTTGCAAGGTTGGAGTCTGTACTCGAGGCCATTCGTACGTCGGGGTTGACGCTGAAGCCTGAAAAGTGCCGTTTCGCATACGAGGAACTCAAGTTCTTGGGCCACGTCGTCAACGCCGCGGGAGTCCTACCTGACCCGGCAAAAACTTCAGCTATCGCGAACTTCCCTAGGCCGAAAGACAAGAAGGGCGTGCGAAGATTTCTCGGGCTGTGCGCATACTACCGGCGCTTCGTCGCAAACTTCGCACGCATTGCAGAGCCACTCACGCGCTTGACAAAAGACAGCACCCATTTCAGCTGGGAAAACGACCAAGAAAAAGCATTCTGCGAGCTGCAAAAACGCCTGCAAAGCCCGCCCGTGCTCGCTCATTTCGACGAAAATGCCGAAACGGAAATGCACACGGACGCCAGTGATATAGGCTTGGGTGCCGTCCTTGTCCAAAAGCAAAGCGGCTGCGAAAGGGTAATCGCCTATGCCAGCCGTGGTCTGTCGAAGGAAGAGAAAAACTATTCTGCCTCTGAGAAAGAGTGCCTGGCTATTATATGGGCGATTTCAAAATTTCGCCCATACGTGTATGGAAGGCCATTCAAGGTTGTAACAGACCACCATGCGCTGTGTTGGCTCGCCAATTTGAAGGACCCCTCTGGCCGTCTTGGGCGGTGGAGCTTGCGCCTGCAGGAGTTCGACGTTACAGTCGTTTATAAATCCGGCAGGAAACACTCCGACGCCGACTGCCTGTCCCGCGCCCCCGTCGACCCACCACCACAAGACTCTGATGAAGACAGCGCGTTCTTCGGGATCGTGACGGAGAGCGACCTAGCCGCCCAGCAGCGTGCCGACCCCGACTTACGCGCCATAATCGAGTACCTCGAGGGATGCAACGTTGCCGTTCCTAGGACCTTCAAACGCACCTTACCAGCATTCAGCCTGAGAAACTCCGTCCTCGTGAAGAAGAATTTCAGCCCCGGAACAAGAGCGAATTACCTTCTCGTCATCCCCGCGGACCTTCGTGACGAAATTTTGGAAGCGTGCCACGACGACCCGTCTTCCGGACATCTCGGCACAGCCCGCACTATTGGAAAAATCAAGGCGAGGTACTACTGGCCCGGCCTTACCGCTGACGTCACCCACTACGTCCGGAGCTGCCGTGACTGCCAGCGACGAAAAACGCCGCCGTCAAGACCCGCCGGACTTCTACAACCGATCGCCGTCCCATCGAGACCATTTCAACAGATTGGAATGGACCTTTTAGGCCCGTTCCCTACGTCACGATCACAGAACAAGTGGATTGTCGTAGCGACGGACTACATGACGCGCTACGCAGAGACCGCCGCTCTTCCGAGAGGGACTGCACAAGAAGTGGCAAAGTTCTTTATAAGCCAAGTTGTGCTGCGACATGGAGCCCCGGAAGTCCTAATCACAGACCGCGGAACGGCATTTACTGCGGAGCTGATGCAAGGAGTATTACGCTACAGCAACACGGATCACCGAAGAACGACGGCGTACCACCCCCAAACGAACGGACTAACAGAACGTCTGAACAAGACAATCGCAGATATGCTGTCAATGTACGTTGACGTTGAACATAAGACTTGGGACGAAGTGCTCCCGTATGTCACGTTTGCGTACAACACGGCTATCCAGGAGACGACGCAGCTGACGCCGTTCGAGCATGTCTACGGTAGAAGGCCGACTACGATGCTCGACGCCATGCTTCCGCACGTAGAAGACGACGACCTCAACGCCGACGTCCACGGATATCTTCAACGTGCGGAGGAGGCCCGCCAGCTCGCTCGAGTTCGTATAACGGACCAGCAGCTGGTGGATGCGGGCCGCTACAACCTCCGACGCCGAGACGCCGAGTACCAACCAGGGGATCGTGTGTGGGTTTGGACTCCCATCCGACGACGCGGACTCAGTGAGAAGCTCCTGCGACGGTATTTCGGACCCTACCAGATTCTACGACGTGTCGGCCAACTTACCTACGAGGTGATCCCCGATGGTGATTCCGGAACATCACGACGACGCACGCGGCCCGAAGTCGTTCACGTGGTTCGCTTAAAACCTTTCTACGGACGATAACGAATTTTATTTTTATTTTCGGACTGTCGCTTATGTTAGCATCGGGTCGATGCACTCTTAGAGGGGGGGTAATGCCGCGAACCATACATTGGGTTTGTTTATTTGTGTTTTTGCTTTTACCGCCCGGCTGCGCCGGTCTGTGTTATCTCTGCGCCAAGGGAAGCGCGTGTTCCATTCTTTCTTTCTGTGCCGCATCTGTTATCTGTCGTGATAGGGAGAGCATTCCGATCTAACGTGAACAGCCCAGAATAATCTTCTTGGATCTACTATGTTCTCGATGTGAATCGACGTTTCGAGAACCACGCGCACCGAAAGATAAAAAGCCTGCAGTGCGGACGCCGGGGCATTCGATTCTGCGACGCTCGCTGACGCAAGTCACTTTGTTGACCGCTGCTTCGCCGCCTCTGTATTCTTTTGAGTTGTTAGGGGAGCACAAGTTCGCTCCAATAAACTTGTTTCTCCTGCAAGACAACTGCGTCGTCCTTGGCTTCGTGACATTATTTTGTTTCCGCTGCCAGCAACGGCTGAGGCATTGAATATATACATTTCCGTTTATGTGCTATGGGCCACTTGCGAAGAAAATGATTTCGGCTGTTCAAGATTTTGTTCATATATGAAAATGCACGGAAATGGAACATTACAATTCTGGTCTATGCCTGCTGTATCGAAGCAAATGTTTGGCACAGCAAGTGAGTTACATGAGGTGCTCATTTTGCGCATTTATTCGCCCGGTCATGTACTGCTCTAAATTGCGTTGCCGAAAAAGTGGAGCAGTTAAGAAGAGGGACGAAAGCCGTTTAACTGCATTATCACGATTTCCCCGCGACATTTGCTCACGCTGAATACTTTATTTACCCTCCCTTACCCGTTTCTGTTCAGCAACGCTCCACTCCGTTTCTTTCTCACTAAGCAGCTCTCAGGAGAGTCGTTTTCGCCGCAGGCTCCGACGAAGCACTGCTGAAACATTTACGCAGGAGTGCTCGGCAGGAAGAGACGAAGAAAGAGACGAGAAACGAGCGACGGTGGCGGAAAATAAATCGAAGCGTTCTGTGTCGTTATCGTGCACAGAGCAGCGTGCAGTAGAGGTTGATATTGCAAGCGTGCGCTTTTAGGGTGTTATGTTTTGTTATACCCCTTTGGCTTACGTAAGCCAAGCCTCTTCTTTAACTATCGCGTCCGCCATTATGAGTGGTATACGTCTTCATTCGTAACGTGTTCTGTTACTGCCGCCAGTTTTGTATAACCCGTCCTTGTCATTTTGTTTTCTGATCTAACATAAACAAAATTTCACCCAATGCAACAGAGGCTTTTCAATATGGGGTCTTAAAGTCTCAGAAAAACAAACAAGTATAGGCTGTTCTCCTCACATATTTTTATTACTCTCGTATATTTCTCTTTGTAATAAGACCGATGTGTCAACCCCTTTCCACATTAGCCGTACAGGTGCGCTTGTCAGCGCTTGTGTGGCTTGATGATTCGACGCCGCGGTATTTTTTTAGCTATGATTGCAGAAAGCATGTGGAGTGACGCGATTTTGCCAAAGCTACAGGGCTAGCAAGGGGTAGCATGAGGAAAATATGAAAACTGCATTAAAAGCACTGCGGGAAACTCTTTTAGAAACTTGCTTGTGCTTGTTTTCTTGTCGGTATTCTACTGTAGCGAAGCAATGTGCTAATTGCTTCTCCATAAATCGCAACGAAGAATCGCAGAAATGAATTATGTTCTTGTTTCTAAGGACTTACAGGTGTATACGCAATGTTGAATGTCTCAGTGCGGACTAAAGGGTATACGTAATGTGTTATGACCCAAAATTGGATAGAAAGTTAGAAATATATTTCTCTAAGTAGAGCACAAATTACAATGCGACCGGGGGCGGAAAGAAGAAGACTTTCCTGTGAATCTCCATGCTCCATACACCCTACATAAAACAACAGCAGTGATGCAGCACGCACATGCGGAACGACTATAATATTGCAACAGTTTCACACCACAGTAGCGGCTACAGCCACTGCGTACAATATCATAAAGAAAAGAAGCACCTATACAAAAACAAACTCATACAAAGCAACATTACGCCCACCTCCCCTCGCGGGAACCCTGGTGTGATGCAACGCATCTCGCGGGGTTCCATTGGCGTTTCCGTCGTGTTGATTACGCTTATATCGTCGCATCAAGCAATCGTCGAGTACTCCGAGAGAGTGCAAGCGTAGCACGCACGACCGTCGACTGAGACCGCCAGAGCGCGGCATTCCGCTTTAAATTCACAGCGCACGAAGGAGAGGAGAGCGCGGAAAGAGAGACTACTGCACATGCGCAGCGCGCAGCGCCGCCCACCGGCGCCTAGCAACCGGCGCTGCGCCAACCCGCAGCTGCTTAGGAGAGAGTGTTCGCTATCGGAGAGAGGAGAAGTGGAGAGGCGCAGCTGTGCGGACAACGCCGGACAGACGCAGGAAGTACAGAGGGGCGAGCATGAGATGCGTTGCATCTAAAAACGGTTAAACCTGCAAAGTGGTAACTAGGAGGACGTCGAAACCTTCAGCGATTAAATTACATAGCATTCCACGTTCAACTAAAAACATACCCGTTGTCGAACACATGCCGAGTAGAGGCTTCCTTGGTACCGCTGGTGTGGGTATACACGAGCGGTGACTTTCTCTCAAGTCACTTGTGGAAGCTGCAACTTGGAGCCAACCAGAGGTAAGATGAATGCCTGCATACCTTTCAGAGGCCCATAGCACGTTAGTTAAAAATCGGAGCCCTTCCTCCCTGTGAACATGGAAGTCCAGCAAAGCCGCCGCTCTGGTTGGATTCGCTATGTTGGAGTTTAGCTTAATTGGATATTTGCCAGGTGGACTTATCAGGACAGTGGCCCGCTAAGTCGTACACTAAGGGCACACACGCTTGTTGGATAGTGACAAGGTTTAAACACAGCGCAAATACGGCCCTCACGGCACAGGCTTTATTGAGGCACACAGCTGGCCGCCGAGGTGCCCGCGGAATTTCGCAATGTCAGGAGATAGAGAGAGGCGTTTGATCGAGGCATATACACGACTCAGGACAGATGTGGCGACTTTATAGTGGTGCTGTAACCATAGTCCCTGCATTGATGCCCAAGCTTCACTGTGCAACCTCCACCGCCCCCCACTGGTGGGAAAGCCAGCGTATAAAGAACACGCTTACACCGATCACCTTAACGTCAGCTTCACCAATAAACACCAATGCAATGCTGGGAAGATAATTTTGAGGGGCAATGTAAGCCGTTTAGTATCAAAATATGAAGGCAGTAAGAACTTCTGCATTTTTAAACGTTTTCTGGTACGTTGAACAAGCCTTGCCAGTTGAATGTTTGCGCCCGCGCGGGGTCTTCGGATCTTGAGCATATGTAGCTTCTCAAAAGGTGTGAACAGCGCTACAAAAGACGCCACACAGAGTAAGGTAATCAAGGACAGGCGCACACTTGCAACTATCGTTTATTTCATGCACAAACACATAAATGCAGCAAAAGCTGTAAACTGCGAAAAGAAAGAAGCCACACCGAGAGGTACACAAGGACAGGCGAAAACTTGCAATTCACGTTTATTTCATGCAGAAACACATAAATACAACTGAAGCTGTAAACTGCGGTAAGGAAGACGCTACACAGAAAGGGGTACACAAGGACAGGCGCACACTTGAAACTAACGTTTATTTCATGCAGAAACACCTAAATACAACTGAAGTTGTAAACTGCCATAAGGAAGACGCCACACAGAGGGAGGTACACAAGGACAGGCACACACTTGCAACAACCATTTATTTCATGCAGGAATACATAAATACAACAGAAGCTGTAAACTGCCACAAGGAAGACGCCACATAGGGAGGTACACAAGGACAGGCGCAGAGTTGCAACTAACGTTTATTTCATGCAAAAACACATATGTACAACTTAAGGTGTAAACTGCCATAAGGAAGACGTCACAACGAGAGAGGTACACAAGGACAGGCGCTGACTAGCAACTAACGTTTATTTCATGCAGAAAAACATAAATACAACCGAAGCTGTAAACTGCGATAAGGAAGACACCACACAGAGAGAGGTACACAAGGGCAGGCGCACACTTGGAACTAACGTTTATTTCATGCAGAAACACACAACTGCAACTGAAAGTGTACACTGCCATAAGGAAGACGCCACACAGAGAGAGGTACACAAGGACAGGCGCACACTTGCAACTAACGTTTATTTCATGCACAAACACATAAATATAACAGAAGCTGTAAACTGTGATAAGGAAGACACCACGCAGAGAGGTACACAAGGACATGCGCATACTTGCAACTAACATTTATTCTTTGCAGAAACACACAAATTTACCTAAAGGTGTAAACTGCCATAAGGAAGACGCCACACCGGGGGAGGTACACAAGGACAGGCGCACACTTGCAACTAACGTTTATTTCATACAGAAACACAAATACAACTGAAGGTGTTAACTGCTATAAGGAATACGCTACACAAAGGGAGGTACACGAGGACAGGCGCACACTTGCAACTAACGCTTATTTCATGCAGAAACACATAAATACAACAGAAGCTGTAAACTGCTATAAAAAAGACGCCACACAGATGGTACACAGATGGTACACAAGGACAGGCGCAGACTTGCAACTAACGTTTATTCCATGCAGAAACGCAGAAATACAACTGAAGGTGTAAACTGCCATAAGGAAGACGCCACACAGGGAGGTACACAAGGACAGCCGCAGAGTTGCAACTAACGTTTATTTCATGCAAAAACACATATGTACAACTTAAGGTGTAAACTGCCATAAGGAAGACGTCACAACGAGAGAGGTACACAAGGACAGGCGCTGACTAGCAACTAACGTTTATTTCATGCAGAAAAACATAAATACAACCGAAGCTGTAAACTGCGATAAGGAAGACACCACACAGAGAGAGGTACACAAGGGCAGGCGCACACTTGGAACTAACGTTTATTTCATGCAGAAACACACAACTGCAACTGAAAGTGTACACTGCCATAAGGAAGACGCCACACAGAGAGAGGTACACAAGGACAGGCGCACACTTGCAACTAACGTTTATTTCATGCACAAACACATAAATATAACAGAAGCTGTAAACTGTGATAAGGAAGACACCACGCAGAGAGGTACACAAGGACATGCGCATACTTGCAACTAACATTTATTCTTTGCAGAAACACACAAATTTACCTAAAGGTGTAAACTGCCATAAGGAAGACGCCACACCGGGGGAGGTACACAAGGACAGGCGCACACTTGCAACTAACGTTTATTTCATACAGAAACACAAATACAACTGAAGGTGTTAACTGCTATAAGGAATACGCTACACAAAGGGAGGTACACGAGGACAGGCGCACACTTGCAACTAACGCTTATTTCATGCAGAAACACATAAATACAACAGAAGCTGTAAACTGCTATAAAAAAGACGCCACACAGATGGTACACAGATGGTACACAAGGACAGGCGCAGACTTGCAACTAACGTTTATTCCATGCAGAAACGCAGAAATACAACTGAAGGTGTTAACTGCTATAAGGAATACGCTACACAAAGGGAGGTACACGAGGACAGGCGCACACTTGCAACTAACGCTTATTTCATGCAGAAACACATAAATACAACAGAAGCTGTAAACTGCTATAAAAAAGACGCCACACAGATGGTACACAGATGGTACACAAGGACAGGCGCAGACTTGCAACTAACGTTTATTCCATGCAGAAACGCAGAAATACAACTGAAGGTGTAAACTGCCATAAGGAAGACGCCACACAGGGAGGTACACAAGGACAGCCGCAAACTTGCAACTAACGTTTATTCCACGCAGAAACACACAGTTTGACAGATCCGCTCATATGCAGCTTCGTTGTAAATCATCTTGCCTGCATGCCTTGTTATTACTTTTAGCTAATGTATTTTCGCCGTGGCGCTGGAGTTGGTAATCTGTTTGCACAGAGCAATACGTCCTATTCGCAGTGAACGAAGCCAACATAAAGGTACCGTACACCTGGTCCCGACTGGACATCCCGCCGAGGGAGCGCAGGGGGAAATACTGGACGCGGCTGACCTGTTAGTACTCCAACCCGAGTGGTCGGTGAACACCCACATGCGACATACGAGAAACCAAGCATTCTATCCCCCAGCCAAGAAGAGCATCTTCTGAGTTTCTACTGCCAGCAACAACCGACCGGATAACCAACCGACAGACAAGGAAAGACTGATTTCGTTGGAACTGTTGTGTGGTAAAAACGGCCACTGCAGCAGGGGCATTCTTCCCAAAATAACACCTGCATGATGCCACCGGTGGTACTCATTTGTCACCCAAGAGTGACCCAATAATGCGTAATGGCCCACCGATTCAAGAGAATGACGCAAGAATACGCACCGCTGTGTCCGCGTGGCTACGCCGTTTCTTCTTCGCACACGGCCTTCATCCCATAGCGTGCTCCATGATATGGGCAACCTCATTTTTATTGACGGACTAGTGTGACTTAGACTATGTAAGAGTCCAGTTTGGGTGTTTGACGGCGTATTTCAGAAAGCCAGATTTCATTTGGGACAGTACAGCCCCGAGACAAACTCCGCTAGCATCCGTGGAGGCAAATAGGTATAAAATCAGTGTAGGCAGTCGTGTCAGCCAACGACGCAGTGTCGCAAATGGCTTGTTTCAGAATGGTGGCCAAGCAAGAAGCCCACTGGTGTTGTAGTCGAGGTATGACGTCATACTGTTGGGTCAGGAAACATGCTTGGAATGATTTGTTGGCAACTGACCAAAGTCGAAATATACCAGTGACGTCTCGGGAGCATTGCGGCTTCCTTCTTCAGACTGAAGGAATCAGCTGGACATCCTTCACGGCTGCTTCGCGGTTGTTGGAGGATGTTCAGCCGCTTTCTTCAGTGTGAACAAGGGAGTCGGAACGCTCCCGAGACGTCATTTGTATATTTTTAGTTTGGTAAGTTGCCAGAAAACCATTTCACCAACTCTTACTGCTCAGGAGCTTTGTTAGACGTCAAATGATGGACGCAAAGGTGCAACGAACTACTAGAACATATGCAATAAACATATGAAGGTTCGAACTGTTTTTCAACAAAGCTGTATATCTCTAGCCCCCTATGGTTTCATCTCCGCGGGCAACAACGCAAACGCGCCAAAGCCTAAGACGCCGATCTCATGTGTCAGGCTAATAAAATGTAGCATAGAGCTCAGAATTCGTTAAAGAAACCACAAAGGAACCATTGAAACCCCCTAATGAATGATAAGGCTCTGTGAACAATGGGACCTCCACCATGTGTTCCTGGTAAACATTATGTTTACAGGTTATCTTTGAAGGCTAGACAGGACTAGTGTCACTAAATCGAGAGCCCTTGCCCAAGACGCGAGCGCATGCGTCAGGCTAGGCAGCATCCAGCATTTGCCGCCAGAGAAGCCAAGCGTACTGTCAGTAGATAAGGTATTGGAGTACCACCACTGAGGCATCAAGTCAGAAACGGTTGCCCCTATGGCGTTCATCAGTGTTGCGAGATTTGTGCATCTACAGCCTCCCTGTTAACATCGACGAAGTCGTTGGTTAACAACACTACTAAATATGCAGCAAAACGGCATCTTTAGACACACATCTGTTGCTGAAATGCTGTTACACGCGTTATCTCTGATTTGCATTCAGAACGAAGTCTGTAGCGTGCAGCCGCAAACCAAGGAAGACAAACTAAGCGTACCAAAGTTCACCGACTAGAAAGCATAAACAAGAAAATGGCGATCATAAGGGGTCGTATTTCAGATACCCTTGAGTTGTGATCGCGTGTACGTGGGGGAGTCAGGGAGGTGTGTAAATACCAGAATGAGAGAGCACCTTGCATCACTAAAAAGTAGGCCCTGTAGCCACTTGTAACGTCATTCATAAGGAAGTCAGATACGGAAGTTAGTTTGCCGGTGTCAGGGTTGTGAGAAAGAAAGGGCGAACGAAAAAATCTTGCAGCTGTGTTTATCGTGTATGAAATATTTCAGCTCTTTTTATCCATGCACGAAGTCATTGCACAGGACCAAATGTATGATGTATTAGTATATAAGTGTTTTCCTCTGAATAAAGTTTAGTTGATAGTCAGCGCCTGTATTTGTCTTTCTTTCTCCGCAGTATTTTACCGTGGTTAGAAGAATAAAATAGTGCCGATACTCTGTAACTTTATCTAGTGGCACTAGCCGAGTGCAAGCGAAACGCCCGCCTATACGAGCAGCAACATTTCATACTCTCCTCCATCTGCATGGCAGTGTTTTGCAACAGCTTGTCCGGACATCTACATATCGCGGTTTGGTATGGCAACCAATTTTACTGCGAAGCAGTATATGTCTAACCCCCCAGGTTTTCATTCCGGTGACGCCAATTTTCTCGGAGCTGCTGCGGCGCTCCTCCTCGCCACCGCCGCACCGTTCTCAGATTCCTCTCGGAATCACCGATGCCTTTCTCAAACTGCGCAACCGGCTGATAGCGGTGGTAGCGCTCTTATCAGGTGTTACCAGAGCCCCTGGCTCGCTTTGAACGGCGACGTGAGTTCACAATTCTTTTTCAGCATGAAAGGCTTCCCACGCGACATTTCCACGCGACAGGCATAAGCACGTGGCCACCGCCGGTTTCCGGTTAATGCGTGCACTGGTTGCGGGTGGAAGCAGGGGGTCGTGCATGCACAGCTAGTCTTCATGCCGCTACCGATGACATGCAGGTTGTGCTGGCGGGAAATTTAAACATGGAAGTCTCGCGGCTCTATACAACCTGTCAGCTGCCCTCAATTTCCGAGAGGTTTTGGTTGGTGGTTTACACAGGCAGTGAGATGCCTACGACGCGGGGCGGAAACGGATAGCCACAAGTATGTCCTCTCGAGTGAAGCTCGAGTCCTTCCAGGATTCAACTCCCTGTGGACAGTCGCGTGTCGTTCTCCCGGAGGAAAACAGCGGGATTCGAAGGAGCGTCTGACGGCACGGAAGCGCGAATCGGCGCAAATAAACAGAAAGCCGCTGCCGCCGCCGTTTCCACTGCAAGTTCCAGCTCGTCGAGTAGCAGGAAACCCTTTCCGAATGAATAGTGACGCCGGCGTGAGCCATTATTTCTTGTTCAGCTTGAAGGGCTTTCAGGGCGACCATTTTGGCGGTACATTCACTTCTAACCACGCGCAAACAAATCAGCAGCAGCTACGGAAAGTCTTCAAGCGCTCCTAAGCCTGTTCACTTCTACCGGTTTCCCTCGCAACAGTGTCCGCACCAGCATAAATGACATGACAGCTCGACACGGTAGGTTCGAACCGAATGACGTTTGCGAGCGTTTGATTAGTGTGTGGGCGTGGAAACATTGTGGCCGTTTACAATTTTGGACTGTTCTCACAAGTTTTGTGCTGTGTGTTTTCGAGTAGCGACCACACGGTAGCGTGGGAGCACACGTCGCACTGCCGCATCGGTCTCTCCCGTTTTATTGGCAATGGGAGGAATTCAACAGCCTAAATTACAACCACACTTATGCCACTTTGTACAAAAAAGGGCAGGCACCGACAGACTACCAAGCGCATTAAAAATGTCACAGCACTGCGCCAACGAACGTAAAATAATTGTCTCAGCTTCCACATGCGTGACCAGCATGTAAGCCTAGAGAAACAACTGTGATGGCGCACCCTCCCTCTTTCTCCGAGACCCCGCTTTTGCACCTCACACGGATTTCCGAACTTGCCTCTGAAAGTTCTTATGACCTTCCCGCCCGGATCATTTTTTCCGTCGGTTTTCGTGTCTCTCCCAAAGTGGTTTTTATCACCATGAACCAATACTAACTCTCCCAGTATGCCATCTTGGTGCAAAGTGGTCCGCTATAGCACGCGCTAGAACCCGCTGCAACCGCCTTCGCAAAATCGGCGCCTGTGCACACCACTGCAGACGCTAACGCACGTGAACTAGCAAGGAGAAGAGCGCCCGAAAGATCACTTCACGAACTACCATGCGAAACTGTCGTGCGCTACTAACACGTTGTCGTATCACTTAAACGGCACCCTTCTGCAATCTGTTTCATCTTACAAATACTAGGCATTCATGTTGCATCCGACATATGATGAAAAATCCAAATGGAATTCATCACCAACAAAGCTAACCGCGTGCTTGGTTATTTAAAACGGAACTTTCATTCCGGGTCGTCGTCCGTAAAACTTCATTTTTACAAAAGCATCATACACTCACAACTTGAATACGCATCATGTATATGGGATCCTTCCACGTATACTCTTACTCATTTACTGCAAATGGTCCAGAACAAGTCGGCACAGTTTTATGAATACAAGCTACCATACAGCGAGTGTGAGCACAATGAAAAACAATCTGGGCCTTTCACTACTAAGTTCACGTCGCAAAATCTCACGTTCTGCCTCTAACATAAAGTTTTTTTCCAACATCACTTTACGAGATTGTTTAATCATTTCGCCATCATATGTATCATCGCGTCTGGCTCACACGCGCAAAGTTGGCCTCGTTAGTTGTACTACTAAGGCTTTGTTTTATCATTCATCCCGCGTACATCCAATGACTGGAACCACCTTCCACAAGACATTGTTGAAATTAACGATGTCAATTTGCTTCGCCATGCATTGTGTATAAATAAGCCTTGAATAAGTCTTATTTTGTGACACACAATTTCTTACCCGTGATACGTATATAAACTGGTGTATTACTCCCAAAATATATATGTGTACAAATTTGTATGTCTGCTGAAATGTGTTAAGCATGTTCTTCTGCAATGCTCGAGCCAGCTTGGTAATTTTTTTTAATATCTACCTATTTTCATGTTTTTTTTTCATTAAACCCACTCCCCTCTGTAATGCATTATTCTGATAGTACCAATAAATAAATAATAGAAAAAAACTCCCACCTCCCCTTGC
Source organism: Haemaphysalis longicornis (assembly GCF_048455015.1). Lineage (NCBI taxonomy): Eukaryota > Metazoa > Arthropoda > Arachnida > Ixodida > Ixodidae > Haemaphysalis > Haemaphysalis longicornis. The sequence goes on along the minus strand of NW_027526361.1, from coordinate 173,899,240 downwards.
GGAAACCCCTGTGTAGATGTGACGCATAGGCGGAGTGGCGAAGGGACCGCGTTTTATAGCGCGCATAACGTTGAGGGGACTGCGTAAGCCGGTCCCAGTCGATGACGACGTTGGCGTACTTGTAAAGCGGCGTGGACTCTAGGTGTTTGAGCCAAGCGTGGATGTTGCTTCGCAGGAGAACGGCACACTGGTTATATGTTCAGCGCGCCCGAAGGAGAGGAAACCGCGGAAGAGAGAGTACTGCACATGCGCCGGCCCCAGCGCGTCTGCCGCGGCTATGACGCAACACAATCCACTTTAATCCAATCCAATCTAAATCCAATACAATCTAATCGAAGCCAATCTAATCCAATTCAATTCAATCCAATCGAATCCAATCCAATGCCCCTTGCGAGAGAGTGTTCGCTATCGGAGAGGAGAGGGGTTGAGCGGTGGAGAGCGCAGCTCGCGCGGCGAGGAGAATGGGGGAGGGGTGTGGACGGACAACAACAACGCCGTACGGAGGGACAAGGCGAGTGAATGAGATGCTCTGCATCTAAAAACACTGGGCAGAATGTTCTGGAAGGTCGAGCTGACCCACGCCGGGCTCTTCTAACGAGGCGCACGCTCACGTGCGGTAGGTATTTCAGGGGCGAAGCACCTTAGGGGCTTGGGCTGTCGGCGTCTTCGGTCTTCGTCTCCTGTAGTCATGGTACTAAAACACCGGAAAACTTGTTTTCCAACGCCTCGCCTCGCGCTACAACGTAACGCGTACTAAAAGTAAAGTGTCTAATGAATACTGCCTGTTATATGAACTAACTTGATTTAAAGATTTCGGCTACACTCCATGTCCGGTTCTGCAATCTTCAAGCAGAAGCAGGAGCTGTTTGTAGGCGGCTTATATATTTTTGATGCACTCAAATACCCACCGGCTGTCGACGCTAAGCCTGGTCGGGTCGGGTGCTCGGTCGAAGCTGGAGAAGGCATACTTACCTGGAACCGGGGTCTCGTTGATCACCGAGAACGAGCCCCCAGGGCGGGCGCGGGAGTTGAAAGTTGGGCAGATGAAGTATGCAAATTGCTTAAATCCGATTCAACACAATAGGTGGCCCCATCGCCTTAGCAACTGCGCGATTGCTCCTCCCACCGGCGCTTGTGGCAAATGAGCGACTTACAAGTTACAACCTTGAATACTCTCTGAAGCTCTTTGAATATTCTTTGTATACCTTTCAAGCCAAAGGGTTCGGGATCCCGAACCCACCCGACCAAGTAAACCGCACGAAAATAAATCACAGTAGAGCACTGCACGGGCCTGATTTTAAGGCCCGAGCCCGGCCCGAGCCCGCTTTGTGAAGCCCGAGCCCGACCCGGGCCCATAACACCGAGCCCGGGCCCGGCCCAGGCCCGGGCATTCATAAGTGAGCCTAGCCCGGGCCCGGCCCGGGCCCGTCGTCTCAAGCCCAGGCCCGGCCCGGGCCCGTCGTCTCAATCCCAGGCCCGGCCCAGGCCCGTCGTCTCAAGCCCACGCCCAGCCCGGGGACGGTCTTTTTTTTTTTTTTGAGCCTATGGAGGGCCCGCATGTGTGTGACCAGGCCTGGTCTTAGACGTCGAAGAAAATTTGTTTATTATATTTGGTCGAGTGTCTTCGTAGCGAGAAATCAGACGGTGCATCTAGTCTGTACAAGCACGCCCTGAATTGTAACGCAAAAAATAAGGGTTTAAAAGTACACGTAGCTTAGCTCACGCCGTCTGCAGTTCACGCCACATGGGCGTAATAATAGCTCGTGTTCTTACACGAGAGACACCGTCACCTTTGATGACTAGACTCTTGGCAACTTCATGTGGTTGTTACGATCACAAGTTGGTATTAATGAAATTTTTTGCTCTCCATTTGAATCCACGAATATGTGTGTGCGTTGAAATATTTTCCCTGGAGTGGTTGTTAAGCGGTGGCGCTTCTCTAGCACGTGAGTTTAATTTCCAGCCACGACAGCCGCATTTAGATTAGTTTGACATCTAAAATACACGTACATAGACATAGGTGCACAGCTCCAGGGTGGCTTAATTAATTCCTTCCCCACTAGGGCATTCCTTGGAACCGTATCTTTGATACCTTATACACCAAAATATAAAATCTTGATGCAGTAGATGAAATGTGATTAAAGTTACAGTATAGTGACTTTCAGACCTAGCAAAACACGTTTTTAAAACAATGTGCACAACTAACATCAAAAGCGCGTAAAAGTATACTCAGAATATTCAATTTTATGCTCTTTTCTACACTTCACGTCGGAACTATTAACGGCCGGGCCTATGAATTCCTGCCCGAGCCCGGCCCGGGCCCGTGGCGTTGAACCCGAGCCCGGCCCGGGCCCGCGGCACTGAGCCCGGGCCCGGCCCGGGCCCGCCGATAATCGACGTCGGGCGGCCCGGCCCGGCACGCGGGCCGGGTCGGGCCCGGGCTTTCGGGCCGGCCCGGGCCCGTGCAGTGCTCTAAATCACAGTTTTATTCTTGGAAAACATGGGCGGATAGAAACAAAGAAAGCACGTTAGCAGGCACCATTACGCGAGTACAACAAGCATGCGTGTAAAGCGGGTACAGTGAACATTGCGGCAATTGAAGCACTGCATGTCCAGCAAGTCACGCATGGTGCTGTACACTGACGACGGTGTCTTCAGTCACTTGTGTCGACGTCCGGTGAAGAGCGTCCACTGTGGACGCTGGTCGCTCCTCACTGTCCAGGTGTCATGGTTGTAGCTCGCCGCCCTCCGTCGCTCCAGTCCGCTGCCGCCGGCCACCGTTGCTATCTCGTGTGCCAACGTGCGCGCTCCACCTTCTGCTCACGTAAAAGCCGCTTTTCTCCACCCGCAGGTCCATTTGCGAAAGTGCTGGCTCGACGCGCACTTCTCGCCCGTGTATTCGCAGCACCCTCGCTATGGCCAGTCACCCGCACGCACGAGACACAGGGCACGTAGGGGCTCACGTACCCACATCTAATGCACTGCATGCTTCGCACCTCATCACATTTCACGTTTGTGGAGCTGGCCCGTTTTTTCTCGATTTTTTTCTAGACTCCTTACGTGGCGCGAGCCCATGCGGAAGCCTGGGCGACGCCGGCCAGTTCTCACGTGATGTGGGAATTTTTGTTGGTATCTTTTTTCTGATAACCCTGCACGGCGGAACTAAAATCTTCAACAGCTCGGCTTTCAAAATTCTTTGCCGAGTGTCTCAATGCGAACTGTGCACCTTTGTAAAGACATTTAATAATTATAATTGCGTTAGTGGGGACGCCGGTGTTTCCTCTCAATCAACGACAAAAACCAGCGTCTCAGCCTGCTTGTATCAGCTGTCTATGCCGGCTTTGCAGATGCATTTATCCTCTGTTACGTTCCTCGATGCACCAAACTGCATGCAGACAATGATACGGCATGTAAGATTTTCTTTGTTCATTGCAACCGTTACACCGAGGAATGAATTTGCTGTTCCAACTTCCCAACATAGCTTGGCGCATTGAGCGTCGTCCCACATCCGCCGGTTCGCTCTTACTGAGTATGCCCGTAGGCTGCCTTTGCACTTGCGGAAATCATACCCGAGACGTGCCTCATAAAGGCAGTCAGTTTTTTTCCCATTTCCGGGTCTGCAAGACCCCTTGAAAATATTTAGGCTTTGCTAGTTGCACCGTAGCGAAACCAAAAGTTGGTCAACTTGGTATCTTGCGGAAAAATAAAAGCGCACAAAAAACGAGACAGAAAGAAAGGATACAAGCAATCGCTTGCTCGCAGCTGCCGATTCACTAACAGGGAAGCTGTTTAGGTCGACCGTTATCCGTCCGTCGCGCGAAGTAACCATAAAGATTGAAAGTGAGTCGCGACGAGGCAGGGAGCCGACGAAAAGTTGTTGAAAGTGCGCGCCTCAAGAAAAAAATGTAGTTAAGGGGATACCGGGAGTAGTACCCGGGACCTTTAAGCTGTGAAGCCGGCAACCTAACCACTGCGCCACTCCGATGTTTGATTTATTTATTTTTATTTATTGCTCCAAATCTCGACGGGTTCGGGGTTAGGAGCCAATTGCCAAAAAAAAATCTGGTGTTGGAACGTAGGGCGCAACACTTACAAGAAAAAAAGGCCAGAATGGAGTTTTCACAAGTATTAGAGCCAATGCGTCAATGCTGGCGCGGCAACGATACATAAACCTAACAACGAATTTCGGCGCCCTTGGCGTGCAAAACCACTCCATCGAACCTTCCCATGCTGCCTTGATACGAGACGGGATGCACACATGTGCTTGGGCGGATGGGAATAAGTAATAAAAGAATCTAAAAAAGCCAATAATCTAACTCTCAAATTAAGCATAACAGAAAACAATAACAGACCGCCGCCGCATGTAACAAAAAGAGACGAACCAAAAGAGAACTGGCTTCCCGTGGTCGGAATGTAACACGGGTCCCTCGCGTTCTCGAACCGGTTTATATATTGCATACGGGGTGTGATCTCTCGCGTGCTGTTCTCCTCGCCAGTTCACGTGCCCTGGCGCCTAAAGTGGAAGCGTGGACGTCAAGTTCGCGCTACAGACGCCGGGTTCGCGAAGCCGGTTGCCTGTAGTGGTCCACTTCGGGAGAGATGTGAAGCTTGCAGACCGAACGACCTGGGACTGCTAGTGGTGCGGAAATTTCAGCGGCAAGTTTGGAAATAAATCTGAAGTTGAACAGCCGGTCTCCGACGAACAGAGAGGAGCCACTGATGGACGCTCCTCCCGAGGGGCATGCTCACGTTCACTTGGTATTTTTTTGTAATCTAATCCGAGATCCTCAGGTGGCACAAGCCCACGCGCGAGCTTGGATGACGTCGGGCGCTTATCACAAGGCGTACGAGGCGCACTTTTGTTGTATTTTAATGCGTGCCATTCTTTGCTCAGTACCCCCACAGCGAGGACCGTGTAACGCCCTGCACCATCACCACCACCAGCCTCTCTACGCCCACTGCAATGACCCCGGTCCTGTGCTAACTGCGACCAATTTACCCCTGCAAACGTCTTGATCTCATCTGCCCATCTAACTTTCTGCTGCCCCCTGCAACGCTTGCCTTCGCTAGGGATACACTCTGTTATCGTTAATGACCAACGGTTATCGTGCCTTCGCATTACATTACCTGCCCACGTCCATTTCTTCTTCATAATTTCTACTAATATGTTCTGAACACGCGTTTGTTCCCTGACCCACTCCACTCTCTTCTTGTCCCTTAATTTTATACCTATCATTTTCCGCTCCATTGCCCTCTGAGTCGTTCTCAATTTAAGTTGAACCCTCTTAGTGAGCCTCCAAGTTTCTACCCCGTAGGTAAGCTCCGGTAAGATGTAGCTGTCATACACTTTCTTCTTCGGGGACCATGGTAGGCTGCCATTGATTATCTAAGAATGCCTCTCGTATGTACTCTACCCCATTCGTATCCTTCTAATTATCTCTGCCTCATGGTTGGGATCCGGGGTCACAACTTGTCCTAAGTAGATATATTCGCTGAAACGCCCTGCATTTCCACAATAATAAAGATTTCGCGAAACGGCGGCCCCTTTTCCGATGGAAGCGGAAAGTGAAAATACCCGTGTGTTTGAGATTTCAGCGCGCGTTAAAGATTCTTATTCTTGTATTACAGCGCACTACAAACAGGACACAGGGAAGGACGCAGGCACAGCGCTGACTAACAACTGAGGGGTTCATTGGGAAAGTGAACATATATACGATGCAATCAAACACAAAACCAATATCAAGTGTGAACAAAGTATGCACTCTCATCTCATTGGCGGTTGGCCAGAAATTTTAGTTCTTTTTCTGCTAGGGCTACAGAAGGCATGCTGATGCACTTGTCACTCTGCCGATGAATTTCGAAGGCCTCGATGATTTTTCGGGTGATCTTATGATTTCCTTTTCCTATCAGCTTGCACTTATCGTACTGAGGTTTGCACCCGCACTGCTTACAGTGGGCGGCTAGGTGCCCTTCCGCGACAAGCTTTTCTACTTTGTTGGGATGCTCTCGAAGCCGGTCGTTCATACATCTTCCCGTTTGTCCTATGTAGCTCCTCTTGCAGTCCAAGGGCAATGAGTATACTACTTCCTCCTTGCATGCCACAAACTGATTGTGATGCCTCGTGCCACATTCCCGACGCTTCCTCTCCCTTGTGTTTACTTTTGTGCACAACCGAATAAGTTTTTCCGGTGCCGAGAACACTACATTTACGCCTGCGCGCTTGCTCGTCTTTTTTAGGTTGTGCGCAACTGCGTGGATGTACGGCACTACAACTACATTTTTTCTTTTCTCTTTTTCTTGATTTGCAGCTTGAGTATCATCTGAAACCTGCCTGCGAGCTGCTTTGAGCATGGCCTTTGCAACCGTCAAAAAAAGATGCGACGAGTACCCTGCTGAGCGAAGGCGGGTGCCCTGTTGTTGAAACGCCACTTCCGTGCGATGAGCACAAGTCTTCCGCAAATAACTTTCGAAAGATGACTTAACAATACCTCTCTTGACAAGCTTTGAGTGCGCAGATGAAAAGGGGAGGATCGGTTTCATGCTTCGAGGCTCATAGCACCAGCAAGTATGTGACTCAGAAAAATGTAACCTGAGGTCAAGAAACCTTATCAAATCCCCTTCCGGCATCTCGTACGTCACCTCAAGGGGTGCAAGGCTCTGTCTGAAGACATAAAGAACTTGATCAACACCGGAAAGAAACTTATCTCCATCATAATCTACAATCACCAAGTAGTCGTCAACATATCTGAATATTGCTCGCCATCAACATATCTGAATATTGGGTGCAGTTTTGCTCGTGCACTCATCGATCTCAGCAATGCACGTGCCTTTCCTCATAAACGCGGTGAGTTCGGTGATTTTTTCTGGTTTGTAACTTTTTTGCAAGGCGGAGCTTCGATTCTACGTGTTTTATCTTTTCTTGCAGTATTCTTTTTTCTACCTCAAACTCCTCCTGCTTTCTGTGACTCTCTTTCTCAATTGTTTTAAATGCCTGCTCTTTGCTCAAACGTAGCGTTTGAAATAACATTAGCACTTTCCCCCAATCCTTTTTTTTTCAAGCCGGTAATACACGTGACTGGGCCAATCCTGGCAGTTATTGTAGTAGAGTCCTGGATATTCTGATACACACGCCCGCAGCCGCTGGATCCGCCAAGGCTTCATTTGGCGGAGCGTCAAGAGACCGGAGCCGATGCGTCGTCGGCGCGCGCGTACAGGCTTGTGTGGCGACGTCCGTGCCTTGGGTCGCGTCACCGCTAGCTGTTCCGGAACCCGGGGTCTTCAAGCCGCACATGCCTCGATCTCTCTCCCTCCTCCTCTTCACCCTCCGGCCTCCTTCACTGACCATGGTTTGGTGCGGAACAAAAAACACAGAAGAAGAAGCAGAGTAGACGAGACAGCTGCTATCTCATCTCTACAGCGCGTGTCTCGTCAACGCCGCCTGTATTAACATTGCCTGACGCGTCGCGCGCTTTTCAATGGGAAGGGTAGGGACGCTTAGTTCAGGCACTGATCCGCTATGTGGCGCGTGCCGGCGGATATCTCGCCTTACGCCACTGCTCGCGAGTCGCGGACGCTGCACCCACTTCTACGACGTGTGTCTGTCAGCTTGCCTGTTGGGCTTCAAGGGTCGTTTCGCTTACATCTTAGCCGCGACGGGGCGCTAGTTCTGTGGCGCACTGGGGATCTCGTTAAACGGGTCGCTCGCTTCATACTTGCTGCATTTTTCCAAAGATAAAGACGGAGGCGGACTGAAATAGTGTAAGAACATACTGATTGTCGGGTAGACATATAGCTAACAGAAAAACGATATTTTCGGATGGGGCAGCCATTATTTTACTGGTATTTTTCTTTCTGGAGTATTTAGAGAAGAAAAAATTGCGTGCACGTTTTTTGTTCAGCCGTTCACTTCTACGATTACTTGCCAATTATATCACGTGCTTGTAAACTTCAGAAAATTATAGGAAACAAAAGTATGAGCAGCTGGGATCCCGCCACGCTGTCCGGGCGCTTCTACAGTACAGTCCTCAATTTTAGAAGTGCGTACCGATGCGGAGTGCGAACAGCGGGGTCAAACAATACCTAAATGCGGAGAGGATAGAGGTGGGATGCCCTACTCAGAAAATTTCAGGGCCTGTGATTTGAGTAGATAAGCGCGCAAAGCCGGCATCAGCCTACGGCAGCGCAAGGGATTTTACTTCGTGACAAAGGAAGTTTTATCAGTGACAGACCAAGACAGACAGGCATGGTGAAAAACAAGAAGGCGTAGGAGCGCCGCCTCGGGAACGCTAAACAAACTTTCCACTATTTTGCATAGTTTTTGAGAAGCGGCGCTGGCTGGCGGACACGAAAGCACGCTGGAAGGCTACGGAGCGGGGAAGGGTAGGAGAGAGCAACAGGAGAGTGGCTGTTTGGCCATTTTTCCCTCACGCGTTAGGCAATGTTTATACAGGCGGCCTTGGTCTCGTCTACTCTGCTTCTTCTTCCGTGTTTTTTGTTGCGCTCTAAATCATGGCAACTATTCACCAACTAGCCCAGCAAAAAGTTCTTCTCTCCTCGGGGGCGTCATGGCGGGGATTGCCCTTTACTCAAGACAGTCTAACTGTTACACGGAGGGTTTGTGGTGCGGGTGGAATTAGAAGCGGTACCTTTATGTCGGAATTCATGTGAACAACTAAAATGCGAACTGTATAGTTATGACAACTAACGAATAGCTTTAATTAAAGATTTACGCGTTCGCATAGCCCATGCGCCATCTGTTGGGGCAGCGCGCCCCGTCATCCCGAGATACACGCCTCCAGTAGGAGCCCTTGATATCAGTTATAAAACTGTGGCTGGTAATTTTCCCCGGCGCCTGTGAGATTAAACCTCTGAATGACATGCCGTCGTTTCAGCGCAGCAAGGCCGCACAAGTTGTTTCGGCATACGTTCAAGCAAACATGTGTTCCAGCCTTGTTGATTTACCACACGCTTCCGATAGGAACCGACGTATTGAGAGCAGGCCTGAATTCGTAATCTTGTAGAACTGTACAGAGAACTAATTATGAGAAGCAAAGAACAACTTAATAAAATGAAGTGCAACTGCGCAGAAAGGACGAGAGACGCAGAAGAATGCACAAGAGGGGCGCTGTCTTGCGCATTCTTCTGCGTCCCTCGTGCTTTAGCGATTCTAGACTTCAGCATGAAGGCCCACCAACTCACTCAACTATCCTTTTTGTTGCATCTCAACATGTGTTATACATATATGCAAATTGGCCCACCCGGACATCGCCAGGTACTTCGGCGAGTAATCTAAAACATTGTTGCAATGATTATAGCACTATGGGAGGATTCACCTCAACAAACCAAGCTACTTGCGCACAGGACTCATGTAGGATTTATGTTAATTTGATACAGCTGGACAAAGTCACCATGAGGTTTTCTGAGGTTTCAAACTTAAAATAAACTAAAAATACAACGTAACTTGGATACACTGAAGTCATTAGAGAGTTTTAGCCTGACGTGCGTACAGTGTTACCGTGTGTCCCGTGTTTACCGGGACCCGATTGCTTATGCGCGCGCTGGCAGGGCGAGGCGAGGGCCCCGCGTAGCGGAACGACGTTACCCTATGCCCGAACAAATGCGCACATGCCGAATCGTGTCCGGGTACACATGAAACACATGGTACACACGGTACAACATGGTATTCTAAAACTCCCTATTATTACATGAGCATCATAAAGTGAAGGGGCCGGTCATAAAAAATTTCCGCCTTCGATTCGGAGAAGAAAACCGGTAGAAAAACCGGGCGCATTCAGACAGGGGGACATCAATACGAGCCTCATGCTGGCAGTAGCATAGCCAGCGATTGCGCTGCGTACGCACGGCTGCCTCATCCGCAGCCGTCTGTCGTACGGCTTCATGATGCGTTGCATCATCGTCCCCACACCTTGCAAAAAAAATAATGTTCAGAGAGCGCAGAGCAGTGTGGGTCTAAAGCCATGACGTAATGGGATTGACGGCGACGAAAAGACATGAGCGGCAGGAAGCCAGTACTGGTGTAAAGCCTGTAAGCATGATGACAGATGTTTAGGCGATAAGCGTGGCTTGAGCGGTGTAGGAGGAACGTGCGAAAAGCGCTGCGTGGCGGATGTTCGGAGAGGGAGAAAGCCATCAGCAGCAGATCAAGCCTCATGTTTCTCCGCCAGAAGAAATAGGTGGAAACGCGTCCCTAAGGAACCATGTAGGCACAGACCTTCAGTTATTTTTACCAGCGGAGCTGATGTAAGTACAGCCTTTTCTTCTGTCTATTATAGGTCGTGTGTCACGCAGAGGTAGGATCAGGTTTCCAGATCCTCCAAGAGAGGGCACCGTGGTCTCGCAGGGGCGGGTCCCTCTCCCTCCCGCTAAGGTAGGTAGGGAGGAGGGAGCATGCCGCTGCTGACGTTTAGCTGACGATTTATTTGCATAAAATGGAGGATTTGTGGAGCGATGGTGCTGCCGCATTCAGACAAGCGCCCGTTCACGTTCAAGACGCGGCAAGAGAACCACAGCTCTCTTGTTTTAGGAGATTTCGCACTTGGGGGAACGGGGTTTAATTATATTTTGCCCAATATACTAGGGTAAAGTAGTAGTGCCTTACTACAAAACTTACGTTCTAAACTTAGCCAACCGACCGCCATTGCGTTCTTACACTGTTAGAAATGTGAGCCTAGTGTTCACGTGAATGTGTAGCGACGCTCCTTTTCACCAACCGTAACTAATCGCAGTACATAGCCTCAAGGTACAGTGCCGGACCTTACGGAGTATGCATTTATGAAAGCGCTCTCAAATGAAATATTTGGGTAGTATTTTAGTGTGGCGCTCTGATATTTATTTTCGCTTAAGTACATCACTGTGCGGCATTTAATTGATGGCGCGTGGACTCTAGGTAGCTTGTCAATTGCATTGAGGTGTGAAATACACAAAAGCAGTAAAAATTGTAGTCCGTTGTGCACAATAGAATTGTCGTTGCTCATTCTGTTGTTTCTCCTTGTATGTTTCTTCTATTTCTTATGTGATCTCATTATGTAGATGCCATTTTTTTATGTTTTGTAATATTTCAGTAATATTCACGTGCGTTCTGTTTTGTAGTGGGAAGTTTAGCTTTGTCTTGCATATGTCCCTGGGCACAGAGCAGAAAGTTAACACTCAAGAAGGCCAAGAAAGGCATAGGTGAAAGAATTCATCAGTTTGAAGTGTTGAAATACGTTGTCTTCTTTAAACAAACGAAAGGAAGCGGAGAAAATTGTGCTCCCAAGGTGGGAGCCGTAATCACGACCTTCAGAATACCATTATGATGCCACAGCAACTTGGCTACCAGGGAGGCTCTGCTCCCCTTCACTTTATTGGGTATTTAGGTAAACACAATTGTATCCTACGTTTGGGGGTAATAATCAGCCCCGTTCCGATGACTCGGAGTGAATGGGATTCCCTGTTAACAACAGGGCCGTCACTTGAGCTTCTACGTCGTGTCATGAGCGGGCAACTAGAGGGCAAACCTCTTGTTATGTAAGTGCATGTATATTTATAAATACGCATGGTTTTTCTTTTCGTGAAAATATTGTTATAAAAAGTATTGCTAATTACTACCGCGCTATTTTGCTTCTGCATATTTAATGTACAGAGTAAGTTATTATATCCTTCACTGTAAGCTTGTACATTCTCTTCTAAGGGATAGCGGTGGAGCGAGCAGCTGTAAATAAAAAGAACAATGTTTACTTTCTGACACTTGTGTCTCCTAATCTTTTCTCCGGCAAAGAGAAATCGCACAACCCTTTCCTGTCCGAGAATAGATGAAATTTTGTGTAACAGAAAACTGATAGCGCTTGGTGATTAAGGTTTAGTTCATTAACAGTGTGAAAATAATTCTCACTATTCCTGTTCAAATAAACATGTGTTTATTAGACGCGCAATAATTTTCATTTTTTCTAGTTCCGTGTTTTTATTCCTTGTCATGTCGCCTTTCTTGCACTTTGAGAGCAGTGCCCCACAAAATAGTGTAATTCATTCTCTCTTCCATCCACGCTCTGTGCTCCAAACCACTGGTGTGCCTGGAACATTGCATTCTTGGCAGGAGCCCAGCTTCAGTTTCTAAGGCGGTGATACTACTTTTACCCAAAGCGATCTTCGCGGGAAAAATAGCTTGCCAGAGTGAGTGTCAACGCAGCGAACTCGTATTGAAAAACCTGCTGCTAAATTTTATTGTAAGCAACAGCCTCTCAAAGCGAAACGGAAGAAAATTCTGTTGGGCATAATTTCCAGAAGCCAAAGATAAAAGCCAACACGAAGATTTCTGATCAGAAAGTCATGTTTGCTAGCCATGCGGAAGTAATGAAGGAATTGTTCAGGGATTCACGCAACCTAATGAAACAGCGACCTAATGAAAACGCAGCCCAATGAAACATGCTCTCTCTAAGTTTCCGAAACCACAGTGACCAATCACAAGTGCTCGCAATGCGTTTGCACGCTGAAGTTCCTAGCATCGACCGCGTGGCTGCTGTTCGTGCCGTAGTAGTTGGTCCGTGCGGCCGGAGGCTGAACCCCCAGAGGAGAGACGCGAATAACGTTGAAGGGGGGTGTCACGGCTAAGTGACCAAGAAAAGTGAAGGAACAAAAAAGAGGCGCTAGAAAAACTGATGATGCTGCTCGCGGTCTCAGATGGCCGGGAAGTTGCCGGGCGTGTTTCTACAGCGGTTGCTTCCTGGTTTCTCCCGTCTGTGCCCCTGCAAGCAGCCCAAGCGGGGTTGTTCTGTCCAACGCATCCCAGACGTCTGCGTATTCTGCCTACTATTGCTTCCCGTCTGCCGGTTCCGTCCCCGTCTTTCTCCCTCTCAAGGAGCTTTCTGAATGGCGAGCCTTCTTCCCCTACGAAACAGTGGCTGCCGTCTTCTGGACGTTTGCTCTTTCTACAGCCCCCATCGACTTAAGTGCAACGAAAACAGCAGCTGCGTCCTCTCTTGTGAGCACCACCTCTTTGATGGACGTAGGAAGTACGCCCAAGCCAACAGGGCGGCGAGAGCACCCCCCCCTACTCTTAATGCACAAGTTTCGTCGTAGATACGTCTACAAATTAAGGAAACGACCCGTGACATCAGCTCGTGACATAGACCGAAAGAGACGACTTTGATGGCGCACTCTTTGTATCATGCGCCAACATCAAAATGAAGAGAACTAATCGTAAACAAATACAGCAGCAGGGAATACATTGCAGAAAGCCCCAAGCAGAATCGCCGAACAAATACTATGGCCACCTCGCTGTACACGAACCCATTTGAAGCCAGCTTGGGAAGTAGAAACCTTTGCATTGGTGGAATACTTTCCCTGGCCCCATATAGGCAGTCGGACAGCAAACTGGGAAGGTCCTATGGCCCTTTAACAATAACTACCCCTATAAGAACGTGTGCATTGCCAAAAGCACTACGCACCGAGCCCTGTTAAAGCGGCGTCGCTGCTTTAACTGGTGAAAAAACAGGCGCAATATACACGTGTGATAGGGCACTATAACGACCATGCTGGCTTTTATTCAAAGCATGTTCCGCGGGAGCGAAGGTGTGATACTTCTAGAGTTAGGAACCAACAAAAACGTCTTTTCAGTAAATTTACAAATGTTTAGAATATATTGCTTACTTTTTGTGGCATTTCCGCTGCAGTTCATGGTAACGTATGGGCTAAATATGCTTGTCAACGGGATAGCTAACGTACGCTCCTGTCTTTTTCTACTCGCATTCGAGTATTTGACTGCCTAAGACGACGCGTAAGCACCTCCTACAAGAAGTGCTATAAGGACGGCGGCTTGGTTAACATGAACTGTAAGTTACCTTAAATAAGCATTACTTGGAGATCCCTTGGTGTATCTCTAAGAATCCGTCATTGTCTGCGCCCTATTTATCGTGAATTAAGTTCGTCCTCATGCGCACACCTCGATCCGGCTTCGGTGTCCACAACGCCGAGCTTCTCGCACGTACCACGTTCAGCGGTCGACGATGCTTAGCGCTCTAACCATCTCAGTGGCCACTTTACCTCGCTTTGGTAGCGCCATTGGCTGCCTTCCCCTTTCGTCCCCCCTCACTTCTAATTGTTCTTCTTTTACCTCTCTGGAATGGGTGCAGATAAGTTTGTACTACGTGTAAAAGCCGTGGTGGGAACCACAGCTGCTGTAAAAACGCCGTGTGACCGAAGCGCCCCGTAGGCAGGCACAAGTGCCGAACCGCGCTTTGTCTTGCATCCCCTGGCAACGTTCTCTGTCCACTTTCGAAGGCAGTTCGGTCCACGAGGTCTCTCCGATCTATTTTCCTGTTCTTTCCTTATCTTTTTCTATTACAGAGGGACGCTGATCGTCGTCAAATATCTGCCGAGAGGACCCATCTGTTGCTCCTGCAATAATAATGATTAACCAGAACTCCCCGGCATCATTCGCTAGGATAAATCCCCTTCAAAATTTCCGTTAGAATTTTTTTGTAAAATAGTTGCAAGCATGATCCGAAAGGTGTCATGATTCTGGAATACATGTTGGTTTTCCCGTGAAGAACGTTCTAGGCAGAAACAGTTACGCCATCCAAAGAGTCCCACTTGTTTTTACGGAAAAACGTGAAACAAACGTAACAGCGACGAGTATAAAAAGCCATCAACAGGTGTACTTGAGCGGCTCGAAGAAAACGACTTCTGGTTCGCACGGCAAGGGAAGACCTAGTCCATCGCCTCACAGGAGGCGATGCCTAGTTTGTTGAGCCAGCGTATTCGTGTGGTGCAGCTTATGGACGAAGGTCCGCGGGATTCGCAGTGGGGCACCCATTGGTTTTGTGGCGTTGCCAACATCGGCGTATAACACTATAAAATCCATTAGATTTTTCTTTTACACGCGGAAGCTGCGCCTTGGGCAAGAGGACAGCCGTAGTGTGAGCTACGCATCAGTTTAGACCATCAGAGGTTCTGTAACGTGCAGTGATGTACGGGCACAAGGACGCTCTCGTTTATTTAGCGCATCAGAGATATTCCGCTACCTCAATTAAACCCGCTTTTCCACCCCCAGGCGTAGAGAGATGAACTAAGCTGTCGTAGTACACCGACATGATTGTAGTTAAACCCATTAGGACATGGTTTTACACGACAGAGAATATTAAGGGGCGTACGTTTTCTCTACTGATCTGTTGTCGCATCTTTCCCCCCTTTCGTTATTTTTACGTCACCGTGTCTACATCTGCATGTAGGCATTTACGTGTGCCCGCCGTATTTAATGACGAATGAATGGGCCAAGAAATGATAACGAACTAGAAGAACAAGCTCATTCCAGCTCGGAAGTTCTTGTTGTCGAACCTAGGACCACCTCTTTAGCACGCCTGATAGAGATGTGAGCGGTTGAACAAAAAAAAACATCAAAACGAAATTACGGTTTCGTTTTTTTGAGGGGATAAAGTTGAAAAAAAAATTTAGCTTCTCAGGGGAATTTTATTGTGATGCCACTAATCCGCCAGGAGGGACACGCTTTCTGGAACCAATGCCTCGGCGTGAAATCTTGCTCAGGATTTATGAGTGGAAGGTCTGCGGAACCTTTAGAGATGCGGCACGTTACAATTACATTCCTTTCCATGTAAGCAAACATTATTCGGCACACAAGTCTCTTGAGTGATCCGAAGGCAACAGCCAGCGATTTATGAAAGAATTCGCTGCTGCATCGTGTTTGCGGCACCGCCGCGTTCACATGTCACGCGGCACGCAACACGATAATTCTTGTTCCATTTTAGCACGGCGCCAGCGTAGCGCGGTAGTCACCGCACTCGGCCGCTTCCCTGGTGACCCGTGTTAAATCCCATGCCAACCCAAATGTGTTCTATGTAAATTTTACTTATTTAATTTCTCTTTACAGTGCCCATCAATTTGGTTCCATTCGGGTTGTCACCAGCATATACGGTCACTTTAAGCGTTTGATGAGACATCTAATGCTTTTGCCGTTGTAATATGTATGGTTTTTTACCAATTTGTGCTGTAGTGTTCTTATTTTTCAATTCCTAATATTTTTCTACAAAACAAAATAAAAAAACGTTTTACATCATTCAAAATTATAATAAAGGTTACGTCACCAATGCCAGAACGCCAACTACTCAGCCTGTATATGCGTCGTTACAAGTTCTAATTGAAGGTTTTGCACGGACATATTGCAGTTTATTCTCAGATTCAGATGAAGACTTAAAATGAAAAGGCGTGCGCAGACTTTTTGGCACAGAATAACGATTCCAAGGGGGCTTAAATTGTACCAGAGGCTCCTACTACGCCGCATCTTATATCCCTGATGTAACTTCAGGGTGCAAACTCTCAAAATTTGCTTTTTTTAGAATCCAGGGCACAAAATGACCCTTCCGGGATTCAAATTCCTTCTCATATAAAACGATAACAGCGGAGCTACATTAGGCTGGTCCTCCAGAGCTATAACTAAGCCCGCACGGTACATATAACCAACAAATAGTTACTAGAATATCGTGATGATTACCAGTACCTGGGAAAGCGTCACATTTTCATGAATGCCGCATCCGCAAGCGTCCAAACTCTTATGGGTGCCAGCGCCATAAGGTTACGAAGTATGTTGTTTTCTGAAAAATGTCATACAGATTCATTGTTCTGGGCTAATTGTGATACACGCATGTCACACGCTCCGGCGAAAAGTCGTATCACCTGCGGTTGATAGCCTGGGAATTTTGCTTTATTCAGCTTTAGTTACCGGACGACACGCTCATTGGAAAATACTGACTATCTCTTAGAGGACTGATCCTGATGCAAAACAGGTTTTAAAAGAAGCCTGATAGAAGGAGACGAGTTAAGAGAGTCCTGATATAACGCTGTGATTCCTGAAGTGTAATTCACGGTAAACAGCGAGCGCGCATTACTAAGCATTGTCTTTGATTCACTTTTCGTCGCAATCTGTAAAAATACAATACAATGATATAAAGACACGCGACTAGTGCACCCAGCCAAATTCAAATCCGTATTCACACAATCCTCTCTGTGTGCAGGGCAGGTGAATCAAACTTTACCTTTTAGGAGTAGGGATATGCCTTTTTTGGCACGGTCGGTTAGGGATGTTTCATGCAGCATAACAAGGGGTCGATTGATTCTCCAGTTTTATATAATGGCATTGGGGAGTGGTTTCAAGGGGACAATTACACTAGTGATTGCCCCACCCCGACTGGGGAGAATAGAAAGCAAACCAATATCTATCGTCTCGCCCCCTTACCAACAGGAAGGATCAGCACCTCCAGTGCAAGACAATCTGGCCATGCTCTTGATGACGTGGAAGATCTGTCGTGGGTTACATACTTACGCATGCAAAACAAATATTTCTTTTGACGGGACATAGTTCACCTTCTCTGATAAAAACAATATGAGCACTTACCAAGAGCAAGCACACTTCCGTTGCGTAGCTTCTAAATAGCGTACGCGCGCCTGCATGTTTCTGTGTTTTGTTGCGGTGGGTAGAAACTGACTTAACTTTGGTAGGCTTCTGATTTTGTGTAACTGCCTTCTAGGGAAGCGACTGACTGTTGAAGTTGGCGTAAAAATTCAGTTTGAAAAAGAAGATGGCTAGTAGTAGCTGAGTTGCAATAAAATGGTGCAATATTTTAGTTGACGACGGTTTCATAGGGGTAAAACCAGCAGCGGCGCCACTCTCCCACATTTGCGACAATCTTGTCACACAATCATGTCAGCAACTAAAACAAAGCGGTGAACACAAATCTTTGATCTGTTCCTTCCCTTCCCACCATTCCTTCCATCCCCTTAATTTCTTCCCTTAATTCCCACCAGTAAACATGTCGTGTAAATTATGGGAGAAAAAAAATTATAGATATTCTGAGATCAAAGTACAGCAATGATACCTGAAGTCGAGGGTTTGAAGGATGCCCGTCTGGTTGGGATACATGTTGTAGTAAAAATGGGACACTGTCAGGTTGGGGGGACAATATTAACTAGAAGAAAAAGCTTTGTGAACGAGACTAGTTTTTATAACACTAGAAACCCAAACATTATACAAACAATGAAGGAAAGAGCAATGCGGAACTAGTAGAGGAACACTACAGAAAATATGGCAAAGCGGTATAGGAAACCAACACGGACTCAAACAGGAAAAAGTCACCATCCGGGAATTACGGTGAAGGACGCAGTTAGTAGTTATTACCGCCACAGGTCCGTGGAAGCGCTGAAATGTTCACGTAGCGGGTCGATGCCGTGGCAGTAAAGCGCGCTCCGAGCTGCCGTCACCGTCGTGGCGAACGCAGCTCTCTTGAAGTGTTGCTGTCTTTCACTTATGCCCGGCGACACGACTCGCTTGTGGAGAAGATGTCTTGAAGGTTGCGCTCGTGGAGGACCTCTTGGGGCACGGCGCAGGTACGGTCACCCGGCCGCGGTGCATCCCGGTCCCGCTCCACACTTCACAGTCTCTCTTCTCTCTCGTGTTCTTCTCGGGATTGGTTCTGCCGCCAGCCGTTGTCGCTGGCTGATTACGATTGGATGGTCGTGAATGTGGGGTCTCGTGCTTTGAAACATACCCGCAGAGCGAGTCTACTTTGTTGTAGTCATCTTCGTTTTCACTTCATGAGAGACACCTAAAAGAACTGTTAAAAACCTCAAAAACAATCAACAAGAAACGTTTTGGTTTCGCTACGGAAGCCTTGTTCACAATCTTGTGAACAAGGCTTCGGTAGCCTTGTTCCGTACCCGTACAAGGATTGTGAACAAGGTTTCTGTAGCCAAGCCCAAACGTCTCTTGCTTGTTGTTTTGGAAGTTCTTAAAGTTTTTAACAGTTTCTTTTGGTCCTTGTCTCCATTTATGCTGCAGTAATGATACCTGGAGGAAACCAACTCAACATTCGCAACACCAGGCGATTTGCTTCCCAGACTACTAACAAGCTCTACAACGGAGTATGTCATGCGGTGCCTTGCACCGCAGAAAAAACCATGGGTAAAAATCCGCCGCAAGTTTGCTCCAGTGGCTGTTAGCGGCACTAGAAGAGGACAGGATGCATCATCAGGAGTCTTAAGATCAAGGAAATAAGTTGGAAGCAACGAAGAATGCGTGCGTTCTGAAAGAATCGGGAAGCGAAAAGGACCACTGGGCGGACGTATATACATCGTAACTGAACATCGGCACTGAAATGTCCACTGTAGATTGGCAGTCGACCAGTCTGCGGGAGTGCCCACTCTTGATTGACCAACAGACTGGGCTCCAACGGCAGTCGACAGGATTGCGGGAGCACACCAAAAAGCGACGGTCGCATCCTGCGCGTGATAAGCCTCTCTGAACCCATCTCCAGTGGCGCCGTTCTGGCGCCGTGACAGTTCGCGGAAGCGTGCCTGGCCCGTACCGCGTCAACCGCAACAGCAACAGCGGCAGTCGTCATCGACTGTGTCTTCCACTCTCCGCGGCCGTCCCGAAGACGGTGAAGCTTTTACAGTGGAGCTCTAAATTGCTAGGTTTTATAAAATTGCCTCCGCATGTTAATGAACGAGTTACAGGTGGTTGTGGTGCCACTTGTAGGCAGTTTCCGCATTCAGAGCAGTTGAACATAAGACGCGCTATGGGGCGAAGGTGTGTCGTTCAATCCGAAAAAGAAGAACTGGAGAGAAAGGAGCGCCAACGTGCGCAGACGTGCGACTGGGTCCGAAAACAGCGCGAACCCGATGCCCGCGTTCAACGCACTGTCTCGTCAGTTGGTGGTTCCAGCAATTCGTTCTCTAAATACGGTTTAAATACAGCATTTTGGCCCAAAATACAAGAAAGGCTCGCACCAGACTTTGTGGCTGCATTCCAAGTAGAAGATGGCATGAAAGGTTTCCATAAATGACGCGTGAGCAGTATAACGCAGAAAATAAACTTAACAGATCTCTACCATGCTTAGCATAGGAGCGGTGAGACGCCAGGCGAAAAGCGGGAGAGGTGGGTGGGGGAGAAGACAGGCAATTATGTGACAGGGGCGGGAGAACGCTGCTGCCTTTGGACGGCAGTTGCAGCGAAGGGAGCAGATACGGGACGCTCATCGTTAGCCCTGAAGATGGAAAGCGGGAATTGAAGGAGCATATTTTTGCGTTCTGCCAAATGGAGGCTGAAGTTGGCTTCACGCAGGAAGGGTGACCTTATTAGGCCATCAGCCAAATGGTGAGGTCAGGACAAGCCAGAATCGGAGGTAAGTCCCATATGGCGACCAAAGCACAAGCACACACATTTCTTCGCCGTCGTGTTCGGTGGTCCCATTTACAAAGCGCAACAATCAAAGCACGACCAATAGCGGTTAAGTCTCGAAGGCGGCTATGCACACGCAACAAAACGTTTTCAGTTTGAAGAAGTACGCGGAGATGCAGCTGGGGCTGTTCGGTGTATACAGCTGTACAAACTGGGTGCTTTCTTTACGGCTGCAGCGCAGCTACGCCTTCAGCGACTTCCGTCTTCTTAAACTGAAAGTGCTCCAAAGTTTTCTCGTATAGGCTGCACCACGAACTCTATACGACTGTGGGATTCTAGCTGTTAGACGATAGTGCTTGAGTGTTCACGCCCACTTCACGAACCAGTACGGTTCTACTACTACTGCCTGCGTAAAGATTTTAGCTTTCTTGTGATGTTCTTGGTCCTTTGTTGCTTTTATTTTCATAAATGATATTTCCACAGTTGTCGAAAGCCCGGTTAAGATCAAAATTGTTGCAGACGATTGTTTAATTTACGCTCCCGTAAATACCGCAAACCACCAAATCAAAATTAATCGATGTCTGCAAGCCTTGCATAATTGGTGCGCCCAGTGGTGAATGAAAATTAACTTCTCAAAGACGACGTTCACCCATATAACCAAGAAGAAATCTGTACTCTCTGATGATTATAAAATTGGAAAACACTTTCTGACCAGAACACACAACACACACACGCCAGGGCCCAATCGCAGCTCACCGGGCCGTGCGCGTGAAGTGACGTCACGAGTTTCTGACGAGCGTTGGATGCAGACGGCTACGCCACTTCTTTTCCCTCTCACGGAGTGACGTCACGCTCATGTCCACTTGCTGCGCACCGCTCCGCGAGCTGTTCCGTCGGCGCGATATATCAGATCAAATTGAAGTATGTTCCACGCGTCGCATGCCGCTCTAATTTCACGCAGGGTATTTTGTTGTGTAAAAGAGGCGAACTGTGCAATAATGTTGACACCAAAAATTGGTGTTAGTGCCCCTTTAAAGACCCAATAACACTTCCAGCAGGTAATGCAGCAAAATTGGCCCAGTGGTCGTCCTTGTGTTCCTTCCACTGGGTTCGTTCTATTGGTGGTGGTGCCATGCTTGGAATGAGGCTTTGTATCTCTTTCCTCGTGTAAGCGTTCGCTGTGGTCATCTGCGTTTCACAAATATTGTCGAGATTTTTTGTGTACGAAGTTCTGGAATCTGCAGTTATACAAATGCTATTTGCTTAAAATACTTTGCTCTTCTGCTTTCTATAAT
Organism: Haemaphysalis longicornis; assembly: GCF_048455015.1. Classification (NCBI taxonomy): domain Eukaryota; kingdom Metazoa; phylum Arthropoda; class Arachnida; order Ixodida; family Ixodidae; genus Haemaphysalis; species Haemaphysalis longicornis. The sequence goes on along the minus strand of NW_027526361.1, from coordinate 173,877,763 downwards.
ATTTTGCTACACCATCAGTCTAGTTCAATGCTATTCTGTACAGTTAATGGTACGGGCTAAACAAAATAAATCAGTCTTCAAGAGAGTAGCCCGAATGACGAATCGAACGAGGAAACGCTTTCTGACGGACTTCGTGGTGGCATTCTGCTCCCATATATGATCGTCAAACGGGCCATGTAAATAAATCCTGCTTTACTCACTGGGTCATCCGAGCACCACTTTACAGTACGGGTTAGAAAAACTCACTGTACAAACCATGTTTTGTGAAGGAACTCACTCCGCAGACCCAACCACATTTGCAATACAATACACTGCGGTGCAAACGTCATATCTAGTTTGGAACGACATTCAGAAGGCGGGAAACGCAGGCGAGCTGTTTTCCGCGAGCTTTTTTTCTTGTTGTCCAACGACAGGGTATGGCACCCGATATCTCGTTGGGGAAGGAGAACGGTAGCATGTTGTCCCAATGAGTTCGTGGTGTGAATTCGTACACGAGATATAAGTAACTGTAACCGGTTGCCCCATGCTCGGCAGTGTAAGATGTGTAGCTTATGAAACGTAGTATTTCATCCCTGCTTTTATGGTCGGAGGAGATAAACATGGTAATCATGGTAAGGAGCGTGCGATACGCTCGTTAAGTGCATTGGTTTGTGGATGGTACGGGGTAGCAGTATATTTCCGAAGAAACATTACTAGTTTTAAATAGATGTACGTTATCTTTAAGTGTTATTTACTGCTTTCTTTATTGTTGAAAAAACAGCCAGCGCAAGAATTACGAGGACGAGGAACCTTACAAACACAGCTTTCGTGTTTATATGTTTACTTCTATCATGACCGGCCGCGGCGGCCGCTTTTCTGATGGAGGCGAAAAGCAAAAACGCCCGTGCGTACAAGATTTCGGCGCACGTTAAAGATCCCCAGATGGTCAAAATTAATCCGCAGCCCTCCCCTATGGCGCGCCTCATCGGCTGCGTTGCGTCGGCGCGTTAAACCCTACAATCAATCAATCAAATCAAATAAACATTTTTCATGAAAATTTCAGTTGGGATTGAATAGCTCCGTTTATAGCCTTCCTCTTACACGTACAGCCGTGAGCTGAAGAAAACGGACCACGGGAGCGGCGGCCAAAACCAATCGCTGCGCCGTCTGGTTGCGCGGCGCCTGCTGTCGAGACCGCGCACAGCGCAGGCGCGGCCTAGCAGTACAGCACACATGCCGCTATTGCTCGCTTCTTCGCGACTGCTTCTTGCTTCGATAAATCAGCGCCAGTGGAATCACGCCGCGCTGTTAGGGGAACACTGCCGGGCACCGCCCTATCATTGAAAACGATGCGACTCACCTGATATGCGGCAATGGTGCTACGCTGCAACACATGGCAAGCTGTGGCTGCGTTGGGCTCGTAGGCTTTTTTTCATTCTTTCTCTCAGATCAAGATGGTGTACGGGCTATTTTGCTTGTTTTTATAGATTTGCGGCCGATGCAGGGTAAAACTTGTCCCCTACTGAAACAGGCTTCCGATCACATTACAGTGAATCCTATCCTATTTAGCTGCCACAAATCCTTACGCCCCGTCAGCAAATCCGCAATTGTTCACTTCACACCTCGTTATAGCACTCAGGTTTTCGCTAAGGACACCCAGATAGTCGAGCATAGCAGCTTTTTTGTCACCAATGTGTCGGTATGTGTGCGTGCTTGGGCCAGTTCGTATGTTTCTCATAAATTCAACGGCTCAAAAAGAGATACCACACAAGTGATTGGTTAGGTGAAACCCAATATATATCTTGGTTTTGGAGCATTTATTAGCTGCTTCGAAGTTATCAAAACCAAAAGGCAAAACTAGCGGCCCACTAATTCATTGATAACATGAATGAATCCAGCGAAGCTGACGTTTCCACATTCCTTTGTTTCGCAGTTTAATAAACTGAAGTTATTGAGATGTACGATATTGTGAGGAGGGAAGGAAAAACTCCCTCTGCAGGTTCTTGAGTAGTGTGTATTCGGTGGCGACTGGGGGTAGACACAGTCACCAGTTAACCAGACGAGGGCGCTTTGAGAGGTTATAAAGAAAACATGTATTACAGAACAAAGCACGATGCAGCCAATAATACTTAGACGATAGACTACCAGAGAGCTAACAAAACACGAAACGTCTAACTAATGCACAGGAAACCCTATAAACCTAAGCGCTAGAAAAGTGCCACAAAAAAGTTCATAACGAGTTCACCGTGACGTGGCGTAGGACTCGGGGCGTCGGGGTGTCTCGGTGCGTTGCGCTGAGGGCCGTGTCGGGAAGTCTCGCGTGCTGGGCCGTTGACGGTGCAGCTCCGTCGCTGCTCCTCGAACAACGGTACTTGCAGGAGCGGTCGTGGCCGGAACGGTCGCGGCCACGTCACGGAAGGCCGCGGGCAGTCGGCACCCGGGAGCCGCCGGTAGACGATGATCTCCCGGCCGTGGTCGTTCAGGACCGGGGCACGACGCAGCGCGTGTGCCTGCCACGGGCCAGGGCACTGGGGAATAGGACGCTGGTCAGGGGAGGCCTTGGCGTCAGGTAGATCCCTCCGAGCTTGGGTCCCCGAGACCCGATGAGCCCTCGATCTGCGCCTGGACGCCGCTCTCCTCGAACTGTCCTCTCCGAACTCCTCCACTCGAATGGCCGTCCTTCCTCGTTCCCGTCTGGCCTCGTCACCCCACCGTCGTGGCCGGCTGTCATAGGGCCCTCGCGTTCACCGTCATCGGCTCGTGTGACCTGCCACTTCGTCTTTTTCGGCCATGCCGAAACGAGGACAATCCCTTCACGGGCATGTGTCCGCGACGTCGTCGTCGTCCCCGCCGACTGAGCGCTTCACCTTACAGATATATACAAAAAAGGCTTACGATTTTTGTCAAATTTTACGAAGGTATTAACCAAAGTAGCTCAAGAAACTAAATGGAATCCTTTCTAGTCAGCCATAACCTATTTTTGTGTGATCCATGAAACTTGGAATTATCCTAGCAGACAGAATGTGGATGCTGTAAGGCGATTTTCACAGTGGTTTCGGCGAACCTGGTGAGGCTGCTCGAAAGGGTTCGGAAGCAGTACCGTCATGTTATCGTATTCAAAATGTGACTGATAACTATCTATGTGGCCTACTGAGGTAAATCTCCCCGCGATTGAGTCGCCGTTGAAGCAGTCAACTATAGTATCATTTGACTTGTAATGGTGTTTGAATAATGCACTTTATGAGCTAGAACTGTTCACTGGAACGATGTATTGACAGCCGGAGACATTTCTAAACGTTTGCAAGTCCAGCGTGAACTAACTGGAAGGAGTACATGACACTCCTCACAGTGGTCTTTGAGGTCAAATGTAGTGCATTGTTTTCTTAGATATCCGCATCCAAACGCGAGTTATCGGACCCCTTTAAATGTGGCTTGGATGCAATGCGTGTTATGTCTGACAGACGTTGGCGACACTAAATACCCCTGATTTTTTGTGTCAGTGGTACTCGGCCGGTAGCGTGCCGAAGATTCCTTCTGAGCTTGCAAAAGTGGTGGGGGACCCCACGATGAAATAGGGTGGTACGTGTCGTGTTGTCGCACAATTAACCATTGCAGCCAAAGTTGCTCCTACATATATCTCGATGCCCGCCCTTTGAGTGTGGCTTTCCTGCATAGTTGAAACGTTGTGCAAAAAGCCAGCTTTAAAATATGGGCTTTGCGGAGGTGTTATTCTAACAGGTCATGCGGCAAATCTACTTTTTTTAGTTCGTGGCAGGGTTCTGAAAAAAAAAAAAGAATTTGGCAGTATCGCAGAAGGACCCACGGAGTCCGAAGTGTCTTCACGTTCCTCTTTTTGTCTGCGGACCCCCATCTGAGAACGACGGCTCTCCCTGTGCAATGCTTTGTTAAATAATACGCATAGATAAACTTGACTGTTTTGAAGTATACCGTCGTTTGTTTACCGCATGCCGTCGACCATAAGCTGGCAATCTTTTTATCTTCAATAATTTACTGAACGACCCCTCCTTGGATCAAATCCTTTAATTTCAACTCGTGTCACAGAAGTGCGCAAGAACTGTCAATAATGTTTTCAAGTGCAAATAAATGTAATAGAAAAATGTAGTTTGCATACGTTTCGATAGTCGCCGGGCATTCAAGGCGTGGTTCAATGGTGTCTCATATCGCAATACAGTTTTTGAACATTAAATGTATGTGTCGGGGCCAAGAACTTGAAAAAATTCCCGGCCATTTGCGAAATGGCACATACCCCGCATACGACAAACGAAATTTCATAAAGCAATGCAGTACATACCTAAACACAGCAGTATTTATCAAAACCTTAGCATGCAAGGTTAGCATCAATAACTATTCGACTTCGCTGATATTCTCGGGAGGCTATACTTTCGCATGTATCCTCAAAAGCGACAAAGATGGTGTTTTGTATTATTTTCTTCGACTGCACAATGAGTTTTTCCGCTTCATTTTCTTCTTCAATGTTACCTGGGTCGGGGGGGGGGGGGGGCAAAAAAGTTTCAAGCAGAGATAATCAAGATAATCACGAGCGCGCCCACCCTGCCAGCGGAGCCGCGTTGCCGCCGATTTCGCCAGCGCGCCGTTTCCACAGGCGTGTTGACCAGCAGACAGCAAAAGGGCAGCGCGGTTCCCCTGGCGTGAGTTTATCGGAGCGTGAGGCAATCGCGAAGAAGCGAGTGATAGCGCCATGTGCGCTGTACTGCTAGGCCGCGCCTGCGCTGTGCGCGGTCTCGACAGCAGGTGCCCCACACCCAGACGGCGCAGCGATTAGTTTCGGCCACCGTTCCCGTGGTCCGTTTACTTCAGCTCACCGCTGTACTTCTTGCGCTGTTTTTTTTTTCAGTATGAATTCGTACCGACGCGCCCAACTTGCCATCTTGGTGCAGTATATTTATTTTTGTATTTACCCTTATCACTAAGCGCGCCACTGCACTGACTGTACACATGTCCTTGAAGTTTTACGCAGACAGTTCCGCGAGGCCAATATACAGTGTTACCTTACATATTTTTATTCAAAGTAATATCAGCTAGCGTATACACCATAAAAAACACACGACTGTTATTATAAACGCACTAGTATGACAGCCACGGCTTCTTTCAAAAAGCACTGGCCACTGTACAGTGAAGAAACACAGTTTTCACTTAAAACAAGAACCGTATTTAGGGTTTGCTGCATTTGAGCTCAGCATAAGTCTGGACGAGCTGAAGATGTCTTTTAAATAAGGCCTCCCTTCAGCCGCTATTAACCGTTCTAGCAGTCATCCTTCTGTTTCGTTCGTTACTCAACTTTCCCCCACTCTGACAGTACAAATATGAGCGTGAATAATGGCCATGAACGCCGCTGCAGGCCCAATGAAAACCAATAAACAAGGACTGCTTACAGTGCTTTTGACGGCTTGCGCAGTGACTCCATTCATCTACAACGATTATTACATTTGCTCTCCCATGAGATCAATCTTGCAAAGTATGGTGTTCCAAAAAACTGCCTGATAAACAGATCTGCGCCTCACGGCATCATTTTTCTTTATGTTTCGTGTACTGTCGCCTGTCGTAATTGATGGAGGCATGCGAATCCATCCGTTAAATCTGATGGGGCGTTCGAGACTACAACGGCGTGTTTTCCCCGAACTCCGCCGGTTTCCATCTTTGCAGCAATCAATAAGTTTTGGTTTTCATTAAAAGCCGCGGGAAATTAGCGCAGAGTGATTGCGATGCTTTGTTTACAATGTGCCGGATATAAAAAATGCGTTCTATGGTGACTGTTGGGCCTTACCGATCGTGTCCCTCATCAGCAAGCCCATTCCCCGTTGACCCCATTTGGCACTTGATTGTGGGAGGTAATGAAAAGACGGGCACGGAACACATGACCACTTTTGTCTCCCTAGGTGGCTACTTCAATGCAGTCTTTCCATGTCTTTAAAGTGAAAGCCTCAAGGGCCCATTCTCCAAAAAGCCTCGTTATTGCTGTTTGGTGAAAAAAATGGCCGAAGTTGTATATAAATAGAAAAACGGGGACATCTCCACTAATATAAAACCTGGGGAGGGGCGAAGCACGCAGTGTATTCTTGCCGTTTTTTTCCCACGGAGAGGAAACGATTTGGTGTAAACGTCTCGTGTCTTTGAAGCACGAATCGTTCAAGCAAGAGGCATTGGAAAACGAGTGTCCAGATTTTTTTTTGTGTGTGCCGTGAACACGTTAAACGGCGGCGACTACGACAGGAGACGCCGACAGCCCGAGCCACTAAGTGGCTTCGCCCCGAAAACACACGCGTGATCCGGTTGGATTTGAACCCGGGTTTCCACAGCAGAAGCATGAATCTGGCATAGGGCTTTTTCCGGTGTCGTTATCTTGTGATGTTTGTGTGTTTTCGCCAAAAGGAGGGAGTTATAAGAGCAGTGCTATCTCGGTACCGAATTAAGGACGGAAAGTTGGCCTAGTTGGTTTATTTATGCATTTATTTATTTGCATACTTTCTGGGCCATCCAGGCGTTACGGAGAGGACAAGGTACACACTACAGAAAATTAACAAGCAAGTAATGGGCGAAAATGGTTAACAATCTCAGATTATAGAGCCAAGAAGTGCGATTCTGAAAGGGGAATTATCTGAGGCCGGAATGTGGTTCCAGTTCCTCCTGGTTCTGGGTACACAAAAAAACATGAAAAATATTAGTCCTGCATTGAGGTCCTGCATCAGTCTTGCATTCAAATCGTGCTCTATGCGAGATTATAAGTAGTGTTGTGCCAGAGCGCCAACCCAATTAATTGCGCGGGGCGCCGGCCAACAGCGGGGCCAATTCACGCCTCGTCCAAACCAGACCAAACCGCCCGCGGCCGACTTGCCCAGACTTGCCCCGCCGCAAAGTCGCCTCTTCTTTTGCGTCGTGGCGGCTCGGTCGAATCCTTCATTGGGAGAAGGACCGGAAACGGACATGTCGCCGCTTGTCGCCTGGAGGCGAGCTCGCGGAGACGGCGTGGACGTCGCCCTCCCTTAACATCGTGGTGCCAAGGCTGAGTCAACCGCTTCGCTAACATTCGTCGGATTTCAAACTTCAGCCAGCGAGAGTCCTGATTGCAGCGATTCAAACTTCTCCAAGCTCCAACGAACTTCCGGGGGTATAAAAACCCGCCCGGAGGCATTCTCCATCGGCATTCTCCAGCGACATTCTTCGGCGGCACTTTCGGAGGCACCGAGTGGAGAGGTGCTGTCGCCTTAGTGCGAGCCATGTAACGTTTGCTTACCCTTGTACATACTGTATATAAATGTTACTTCAACTTTTCGTCGGCTCAAGAACTTCATCGCTCTACTGTACGCCGCGTCGATAGCGGACGGGGCAAGGCAACGCCGCTACACCGGTGGCTGCGCTCGGATGGCTAGTCGAAACAGTTGTGACTGCGGTGAGAGGGCCCAGTCCCAATAGCGGTGACGGCATCGGGATGGCTGATTCCCAACTTTGGTGACATGCTGAACGCGAGCCACAACACTGGAGGCAGCACTGGGAAGGCCAATCCCTGAAGTTTGAATAGCTAAGGCGGAAGCTAGTGCTAATGTAGAATTAACGCGCATTTGTCATTGGTCCAAGGGTAATAAACTAACAATAAACGGAACCAAAACAAAATATATTGTCTTTCAATCGAAACCGATGCCTGCAACGGATACACCCCCTAAAATATTCGTAGACAACTGCGAACTGGAACAAGTAGAATTCATTAAATACCTTGGCGTCCCACTAGATTCACAATTGAATTGGAAAGCCCACATTGAAAGCGTTTGTTCAAAACGTGCCTCTATATGCTTCATATTGCTAAGAACTAGAACCTATTTTAGCGGTCCTATATTAAAACAAATTTATTTTACCCTGTTCCACTGTCACCTCACTTACTGTTGCGAATGATGGGCTTTTACATTCAGAACACGTCTCGAACCCCTGGTTCGATTGCAGAAGCGTGCTTTACGCACCATAACGTTCTCACCCTGGTGCGCACCAAGTGCCCCACTATTCCGCGACCTACAGATTCTTCCCTTTGCACTCACAGCTGAAATTAAAGTTGCAATAATAATAAATAATGTGATACACAACAACTACCCAATGCCAGTCGATCTGTTCACAATTCCCACCAGAAATACTCGCCATGCAAACCATGGGAACTTTAACCTACCAATCACTAGAAATAACCACGGCCAAAGACTCATACAATACTACGGAGCGAAAATATGGAACACGATTCCATTGGAAATTAAAGTATCTAGTAATTTTGTGTTTACAGTGAAAAGATTTTTTCAGTGTAAACTTTAAAAACTGATTGCGTTTCCTATATGTGCATCTGCGAAATATCATGCCAAGTATTTCCTAACATTGCAGTGTACGGCTTGCTATTCATTGCTGTGCTTTTGTGTATATGTAATACATGTATCCAGTGTGCGATATGTAGGCACATACAGAGAATATGCTTGTGTGTACACAAATATACCGACATATTCACGTTTATCCAGTCGTAGCTGTGTGATAATATGCGTGCGTGCACACAGATACTGGCATATATTCATGTACAATTTCATGTATGCACGCGTAAATTTATGCATATATGATTAAATAGATGAGTGCACTGTCTGTATGTGTATATATGTTGTGTATGTATGTGTGTATATATATGTGTGTGTATGTGTATATATATATGTGTGTGTATATATATCTATGTATAATCTGCAGAATGAATTCAAGTACATATATTATGATGTGTATTTACTCTTTTCAAATTTACTAGCGTAAACCTTGTGTTGATGGTTTTTGCTGAACGCATTTGTATATGGGCCTCCACTAGCTTCGGCTATTGGCCCAACATTTTCTTGCCTGTTTATGTACCATTTCAACAAAATAAACTCAAACTCAAACTCAAACTCAAACCTAGGTGACTGCGGTGGGATTCCCAATTCCAACAGTAGCTAGGACGAGTGGAAACGCTTTCTTTTAGGTTTAGGTTTGTGTAAAACATTTTATGCATGACTGCGTCGATGGCTGCGTCGATCCGGTGGCCTTGCACCACCAGAGTTGCAGTGGTTCCACCAGCGTTAGGCGCTCCTTGACCTTGTCCGAGCAACAACAGCGGGACCGAAGAACGTGCTTGCAGGGGTTGTAGATAGTCTGGGGATATCGCTTTCGAGGCAGGCCACGAGCAGATGATAGCCAGCAGCTGTGTAATAAAAAAATGGCTTGGGCCATGTTCGCTCCATTGGGCTTGTCCATGCCCAGTGATACTGGGCATGGGCATGGGAATACCCTATGATACTTTGTGCTTTGTGCTAGCCAAAGACGGCACAAAGCTGAAAAAGTCAGAAAACAAACGCTAGACTTTAAATAAAATGTTTAGAGAATACACCTACACGCTACTTCATCAGCGCATGCGCCAGAGTAAGGAAAATAGAAAAGACAGAGCTGAATCATTTACACGTCTGCGAGTTAATCTTTGCTTCAGAGAGTAACGAAGTGTGTTAGAACATTTGTTCTACCCCTTACAACGGGCGGAGATACTGGGTACCTGGTACTAGCCTAATAATGAAACACAAGGGAAAAACAACGCAGGAAAAACGCTAGACATAAAACTGAATTTTTTACAAAATACGCATACACGTTACGTCGGCTGCGCATGCGCCAGAAGGAAGGAAAAGAAAAGAGAGAGCTTGATCATCAATCTGGGGCCCTATTCTCGACTGCAGAAATCGCCGGCAATTCGCCCATGTTGTTTTGTGTAAGCACGACGTAAGCAATCAGTGACGTGCTGCACATATGACGACATTCAGTATAATTTAATGAGTCACTCATAAAGATCGCTACCAAGGTATCTAGTAATGTGCAAGAAAGATATAAAAACACTTGGCATGTACTATATAAATTAAGACGGTAGCTGAGGCTGGCAAGAAAAACACATTTCTGGAGGTCAAATTTGGCGTCAATACCACAAGGCGATCGAGCAACGTTGATTCAAAAGCAAGCGAAAGGCGGAGGTCGAGCTGAAGAACATCACACAATTTTTCTACCCTATCTATTTATTTCTTTCAATCGCTTTTAGTAACTTAGCTGGGCTCTCTGCTTCAATGCAACCTTTGTTGCGTTATCACCTTCCCTGGCGCCACCGCCATCACGTCATCGTCTGCTGCTATGTTACAAGTTTATGGCGTGATCACAGAAAAAGACGGCCGCGACCATCGCTTCTATGACACATAAGAGCAGCGAAGCGCTACGCCTGGTAACCGCGGAGCGCACCTATGTCGCCAATGCCGCCGGACGAGTATGGACAACTGCCATGCATTGGGTTCTCTTTGTCATGGAGAGGCTTTTACTGCCCTCTTACGTTGCGGTTATGCCAAACAAATAATTTTAAATGCAGAGCACTTTTTTAACTCACGATGTAACCCGGCGTTGTCGGCGTGCCTCGGAGTCCGCAACAGCCGTTCCAGGTGCGCCCTCTCCCCCACTCCTCCTCTCCCGCATCACGCTACCCTCCTCGCTCTCAACAACAGGTCCGCACCCCTCCCCCTACACTATATAAAAAAATAATGCTTACCGGCGCCTGGTTTCGATCCCACGACCCTGCGGGCGGAACGCAAGGTACATGGTGCTCTACCCACTGCGCCACAAAGCCGACACAGAATGGAAGGCTACGAACGCGCCTTATATCCTTGACTCATTCAAACTACCTCAAGAAGATGCTGATACAACGCATTTACTACCTGTTGGCGGAACGCGAGGTACATGGGGCTCTTCCCATTGCGCCACAAAACCGACACAGAATGAAAGGCTACGAACGCGCCTTATATCCTTGACTCACTCAAACTACGTCAAGAAGCTGCTGATACAACGCATTCACTACCACCAACTCCCCAAACACCAAACGTTAACGCAATACACCCACCCCCAATGCGACGCATTTACTCGAGTCCCCCTCGCGGGGAGATGGGCCCCTTTTTGTAGTTTCAAGGTGTCCGTAGATCTAATTCAGAAATGCCCGACCACTTGGGACAACGCACCTAGACAGAGGTGTAAAATATGGCTTTGTCAGGAACAGCTTGCTTTTGTTTTATTGCCAAACATAAAAACAAAATACTGTATGTTATTTGTATGCTCCATGATCGCTGACTTGGAAGCAGTTGAAACTATAGTTCGTTTTGGTAGGAAACATGCTTTAAACAGCGCGCATGCGAAACTGTGCCTGCTGCAAATTGCCGCACATATTGCGACGCCGTGAGCCGGGGTAATCTTTTGCCCTATTTTGCTTGTATTTCGCGACAAAAACAGCTGCCATTTTCAAGCTGTTACGCAGCATGACGTCACTTTTACGCAGGCTGAAGTTGCCAATGCATGACGTAATCGTTCCTGCCAACTGGCCAACTGTTTAAATTACATCACGCCTTCTCAGCCAATCACAGAGGGGGTGTGTATTACAAGCAGTATTGTTGTTGAATAGCAAAGACAGGCTTACGTTGTCATGTCCGCTGCATTTAGTCTGGTTTTTCATTGCCGGCTAAGAATTGTGCGCCTTTAGTAACGACAAATAAGACAAACTTTAGAACTGGTGTCCGTAAACTAAATGAAACGTCAAAGTGACGACAGCACACACAGCCGCTTCGTCAACCGGAAGCACCTGACCAAAATTGAAAGCCAATCAGAAAAGACTTCCGGCAAATTGCCAGAATTGCCGGCAATTGCTGCAGTCGAGAATAGGGCCCCTGGAGCTTTGGGGAGCTAATTTGCCCGCTTTTGCGATTCCACAGTCCTAATTCGAAACATGAAAGTTCAAGAATAATGCGCACCGCTTGAAACGTGAAGAAGATGTAACGTATGCCGAACAGGTGAACACCAGCTGCGCTGAACCGTGATTCTATGGCAGCTGTGGCATGTACCTTTGTGCTTGCTGACGTAATTGGCGCAGTAACACTAAGAAGTGTAACAAAGAAACAGGCGCAAACACAGTGTGGAAGAAAAGAATCCGGTAGAAATAACTTGTTCCAAATCACGAAGAAAAAAAAAGCGAAGAAAAAGAGCCAACTACGATGGTGCCGTAAAGAACTTCCTGATAAATATCGCCTTGGCTTTGCCTTCAAACACGTAAGCTTAATCCCATGATTTCTTTCCGTAAAATATGGATTACAGTTTCTCTTGGTGAGCCCCCCTTTCCTTTCCCACCTGATTCCTCTGAGTGGGTATGAATCATTCTTCTCGCACTGTGCGCCGTAACCACCGTCCAACATTTATATTTTGGAAGGGCAACTGTGCGCGCCAAATACTGGCGTGTTCTCCGGTTGAGCCAAATCAGTGCGGCGGAGCCAATGCGTAGTGTACCCCACAATGCCCAAATTTCCCGCAAGTAGAACCAATTAAGCACGTTCAAAGCAAGAGTACTGCATTATTTTGGGCTTTCTAATTCCGGTGGTCGCGTTCCTGCCACAAATCGCTTTACGGGATTTGTGGCAGGAAACTGAGTCAACATCACCCCTGAGTTGTCACCATACAGGGCACGTTCAGTAGTTTTACGCACAGACAATTTTCACATGAGGACAACGGGTCCCCATTCATCAACTCAAATCTACTTCCGCTATCTGTTTTGAAGCAGACGGTACAGACAAATAACTGTGACCTCAGGGTCTTGGGAACACTCTGCGAACTCGGCTCGTCTTGTCCGTCTGCAAAACTGGGGGCTTCAATACCTTAGTAAGGGCGAGGGCTTAGATGCGTAGTGTTTTGAGCACATTTTTTGGGGAGGGAAAAATCTTTCCCGAAGCTCATGGACACGCAGCTGCCAAGGGCAGAGGACTAGCTAGAGCAGCCGCCATGCAAAACCCATACGGAAACTCCCCTGACAAGGTCTGACAAGCGTTACACCACACAATCGGGTACGCGGGCGCCGTAATCATCAACAACCAACTGAAGTAGTCTGCTGAGCAACAATGCGTACTTGCGAAGCCACAGAGACAGCGGAAGTTGCTATTGCCTTGGCAATAGAGCGCTGCACGTCGGCACATGTTTTCAAGATATTAACGGAAATAAAAGCTAGCCTTCGTAGGCTACCGTACCGATAGAATAGAAAAGGCAACCCGGAAAGTTTTTGGTGTCCCAAAAACGATGTTCAGAAAAACGCAAGTGTTAGAGTGAATATTGGGGCACGCTAGAAAGAAGGAAACTGCAGGGTCGTCGAGGGGTGGGGGATACGCTAGAACTGCGCTACCTGAGATGAAGCCATTGACTCCGTTCAGCCCAGTACCGTTTTGTTACACTGACATACGGGAATACTGCAGAGGAACTGGGAAACGGCATCGAGACCAGTACGAAAAACTGGACAAGTAAACGGCGGTAGCTTGGAGACAAATTTAAATGAACGTATACCCCAATTTGTGTATCCTCATTAAAATGCACCCAACCTGGTAAAGGAGTCGCGTGTCACGTACGCGGCGTGTCAAGCACGCGGCGTGTCAAGCACAGCGTGTCAAGTACGCGGCGATACTGGAGTCCACAGTTTTCCCCCGAAGTTCCGTATACCATCCCTCCATCGTGTTATTGGCCTTCCCCTTATTCGAGACCCATTTCTTGGTATCCACGTGTGTCCATGGTTCGGAAATACGTCAGCACTATAACACGTCACGCCAGAATCCACCAAATCACCACTAACACCGGAAACACAACACCCTTGTTCAGTGCGGTGGGAGTAGCTGCTGAGCAGTTAGAACGAGGAAGAACAACGTGCTTGACACAATAATATAGCGTGTCAAGCTCAGGGCCTAAGACAGGGACGCCCTGGATTAAGGTGTTCACCACAAACAAAATGGCCACACACGCCACCTGTGAGAAAGAAACGAACAAAATAAAGTCTTTTAAATTCCAGTCTTCAGTCACACATGAAATTTGTTCTTTAAAATGGTCATGCTTTTTTTCATTTCAGCGTCGTTCAGCAGAAATAAAGTTGCTGCATTGACTATGGGTGGCAAGCTGGTTATGGCAAGATCCAGCACCGCGGGAAATAATGTATCTCTTTTCGGTAATGCATCAACGTCCCCTGTACTTAGTGCGCGGGGACCGCCACCCGGGGAAGCTTTATCATCTGCCTGCTCACGTCCACTGCAGGACGAAGGCCGTTCCCATGGACCTCCAACCGCTTCTCTCCTGCGATACAGAAGTCCACAGTTTACCGTTGAAGCTCCATTTATCATCCCTCCATCGTGTTATTGGGCTTCCCCTTCTTGTAGACCAATATCTTGGTATCACATTGACACCGTAATTCTCCACCGGCTGTCGGTTCATCTCACTGCATGGCCAGCCCAAGTCCATTTCTTTTTTCTTTATTTCAACTATGGTATCATCAACTCTAGTTTGCCCTCAAATACAGATAGCTCGTTTCTTGTCCTTGAGTGTTATTCCTAACAGTCTTCGTTCCATGTGCCGCTGAGCCAACCTAAGTTTGCTTTCTAGTTGTTAAGTAAGGCGCGAAGATTCAGCTCCGTATGTCATCACCCGCAGTATGCAATTGTAGTAGATTTTTATTTGAGTGACAGAGGTAGGGTAGTTTTCATTATTTGGGACTGCTTGCGAGTGCTCCCCAGTCCGTACCTATTCTGCGCCGGATTCCTCTCGTGGTTGAGTTTAGCACTAACCATATGTTACGTCTACCGTTTCGTTGCCTAATCTGAAGAAGCCGTTCTTTGCACGCTTACTCCTCATTACTACAGATTTTTTCATATTTATTTTTTGTCCAATGACCATGCTTTCTGACTGTAGTTCCTCAAGTATTGTTTGCATGGGTGCTGCAGGCTCACTGAGCAAGATCATGGTGTCCGAAAACGTCAAACGGTTCAAGTGTTCCCCTTTTAATCTAAATATAATGTTTTTCCCTTCAAGATTTCTAAATACCCGCTCCAGACATGCTGTGAATGGTTTTGGAGAGATGGTGTCTCCTAGTCTTTTGGGATCGGAAATTTGTTGCGTTGCTTGTGGAGTGTCATCCTCCCCGTGCAACCTTTGTATATGTCTTCTAGAAGCCTTATGCAGGTTTCCTGCATTCGCTGTCCTTTTAGTGCTTCTAAAACGGCTGCGGCGAGTACGGAATCAAACGCTTTCTCGTAATCTATAAAGCCATGTAAAGTGGTTGAGTGTAGACAGCAGACTTTTCTATCACTTGGTTGACGAATTATATGTGATCCGTGGTTAAGTACACTTTCCTAAACCAGGCCTGCTCTCTGGGTTGATGGGAATCTCGACTGTCACCTATGTGGCTAATTACACCGTTGGTAAACAGTTCAGAAAGAACTTAGAGTAGGCTGGGGGTATGTAATTCTTAAGCTCTTTGGGATCTTCCTAATTACGAATCAGAATAATGTTGGCGTTTTTCCGTGCCATGGGTACCTTTTCAGTCTTCAAGCATTCAGAAAAAAGTGCAGCAAGCTCTTCCAGTACAATATTGCCTCCCTCCTTCAAAGTATCTACGGTTCTCTTATCGCCCCCTGCAGCTTTTCGCATATTCATGCTTTTGAGAGCTTTCCCAACTTCATCTTTGTTTACTCGTGGGACATCGCAAGATGAGCTTGCGTTCTCAGTAGTTTCCCTTCGTCTAACTTCGCTGGCATACAGCCTGGTGTAGAAACATTCTGCTACCTTAATTATCTTGTCCATGTTTTCTCGTCCATGTTTTCCCTGCTCATCTCTGAGTGAGTGCATGCAGTCTTTGCCGACGGCTGGCTTTCGCATAGTCGCTGTCAAGTTTCCCCCTATTGGGGAGCGTTTCGTCGATTACTGCCATGTTGCAGGTACGAATGTTCTTTTGTTTTGTTTTATTTCTGTTAATCAGTTTATACAGCTCCGCTAATTCAATCCGATTCCTCGTACTTGACACTTTTCGTTATTATGTCTTGCAAATATTTGCTGTGTTTTAAAGTTTTGTTTCTACTTGTTGCTTTTCTCACAGCTGCTGCTGATTCCCTGAGTGCCGATGTTAGGTTGCCAATTAACTTGTCTACACTGACGTCGTTCTGCTCGTTCAAAAGCGAGAATTTGTTTTGAAGAGTTATTCTAAGCTCCGGTGATCATGTGATCAGTATAATGTCTGATTACAAGGGTAACGACGGGTGGCGTATGCAATTCTCTGCCAATATTTCAATGTAGAAAGCTTTGACTATTTCTTTTGTTGTTCGATTACACTGTTCATACAATACCTTCGTGTCATTGCTGGACGATGTGCACTTGTATTTTTGCAACGGAGTAACAAATGTCTGGACAGCCTACATTATTCTAATATTGATACACCTCCCTGACTGCGCCACGTGCACCTGATCACAATTAAAAGTTATCTGATTTACCATCCCTTTATTGTAATACTTTAACGCCTGTGGGGTATGGCTCATGTCACATACTCTTGCGAAGCTTTCGATTTTGTTTTTCTTTCATTTCATTTCATTTTCATTTATTTACTCTCAAGGCACTGGGCATTACAGAGAGGAGTGGGACAACAAATATAACAAAGTAAAACTAAACAGCAGGATTAGAAGAAATTACAATGCACTCTCATAAATGATTGATTTGGCGTCTGTGATTGAAACGATCGATGCGGGAAGGTGGTTCCAGTCAGTACATGTTTTAGGGATGAATGAGTTGAAGTGCTGGTTCGTATGGCAGAAGGGAACGCCAACCTTGTATCGATGGTCATTGCGTGCTGATATGTAGCTGGTGGAAAAAACAGTGAACCAGAGAGGGTTCTGTTAGTGTGATAGATCTTAAGAAAGAAACAGAGACGTGAATTTTTGCGTCGTATTGAGAGGTTAGACAAATTGAGATGAGCCTTCATTAACGTGACACTTGCAGTTCGAGAGTAATTAGACAATATGAAACGTGCTGAGCGACTCTGCATGGATTCAATTTTGTCTATGAGCATGTGAATATGAGGATCCCAGATAGACGACGCATATTCGATCTTTGGCCGCACTAATGTTTTATACAGGAGAAGCTTTAGGTTAATTGGAGCAAGAGAAAAATTTTGACGTAAATAGCCAAGAGTTCGGTTAGCGTTGCATGTTATGTAATCAACGTGAGCCTGCCATGACCGGTTGTTAGAGATGTTAACACCGAGGTACTTGTAAGAAGAAACGTTGCTTAGGGGGGTGTTGTTAAGTAGGTACGAGGGGGACGCAACTTTTGACGGATTACCAGTTATCCTCATTGATTTGCCTTTATTTGTGTTAAGTTTCATTAGCCAAGTATTGCACCACGAAGAAATATTATCCAGGTCATATTGCAGGGTGTCAGTGTCGTTAGAGCACAAAATTTCACGGTAAATAACACAATCGTCGGCAAATAACCTAATGGAAGAGGAAATGTTACGAGGCAAGTCATTATTATATATATTAAAAAAAGTAAGGGACCCAAAACAGAGCCTTGGGTCACACCCGAGGTTACGGCAGTAGGACGAGAGTTACATTCATTAGCAGTCACAAATTGCTCGCGGTTATGTAAGAAGCACTCGATCCATTTTAAGATGTGTGGGTGAAGACTTAGTTTACTCAACTTTAAAAGTAGTAATTCGTGACAAACTGCGTCAAATCCTTTAGAAAAGTCAATAAATACACAATCAATAAAAGCACTATGATCAATAGCAGAGAACAAATCATTAGTAAAGCATAAAAGCTGGGTTTCACAGGAGTAACTTTTTCTAAAACCATGCTGAAAGTTGGTAAAAAAGAATTACTCTCAAGAAAGTTGACTAAGTTGCAGTAAATGACGTGTTCTAATAGCTTACATGGCACACTAGTTAGTGAGATGGGCCTATAATTGTGGGGATCGTTGGTGTTACCTGACTTGTGAAGCGGGATCACCTTCCCCAATTTCCAGTCGTTTGGCAGGGTACTCGATTCCAAAGACTGTGACAAAATTCTGGACAGTATTAGGGACGAAAACAATGCGGTGTTTTTTAGAAACTTGGGGTTAATTCCATCTTCTCCGGGGAAGAAGAAGGCTTGAGATTTTGAATTAATTTCCTTATGCCCTCCCAATCAATGTGTACTGGCTTCATTGGATCATAGTTGTGAGTAGACAAGTTAGGAACAGGGGTAGGCACCACGTTTACAAATGATAATGCGAATACACTGTTAAGAGCTAGGCAACAATTTTCTCTTGGAATGAATGATTGGCTGCCAGAAACTAGGTCAATTTGTTTCTTGTTATTTCCACCGATCACCTGCCAGAATCTACGAGGATTAGTTACTAACAAAGAAGGCAACGTTTGTTCAAAATATGAGTGCTTGGCAGGTGAGAGTGCGCGTGCGTACTCGTCGGCTACACGGCGATAATCATCCCATCTTTTGATGTTGCCCGAGAGCTTTGCACTTCGAAAGATGCGCTTCTTTTAAATGCAGAGCATTTCTTTAACTCACATGTAGCATCCGCCGTCCGTCCGCAACAGCTCAGCGCGCAAGTGCGCCCTCTCCCCCACTCCTCCTCTCCCGCATCACGCTACCCTCCTCGCTCTCAACAACAGGTCCGCACCCCTCCCCCTACACTATATAAGAAAATAATACTCACCGGCACCTGGTTTCGATCCCACGACCCTGCGGGCGGAACGCAAGGTACATGGTGCTCTACCCACTGCGCCACAAAGCCGACACAGAATCAAAGGCTACGAACGCGCCTTATATCCTTTACTCATTCAAACTACGCCAAGAAGCTGCTGATACAACGCATTCACTACCTGTGGGCGGAACGCGAGGTACATGGTGCTCTCCCCACTGCGCCACAAAACCGACACAGAATCAAAGGCTACGAACGCGCCTTATATCTTTGACTCATTCAAACTACGCCAAGAAGTTGCTGATACAACGCATTCACTACCACCAACTCTCCAAACACTAAACGTTAACGCAATACACCCACCCCCTATGCGACGCATTTACTCGAGTCCCCCTCGCGGGGAGAAGGGCCTTTTTTTATAAAGTAGCCGCCCTAAAGTTGGCGTGAACCAAGCAGACCGATTGTTATCGGTTATTTTACGGAGCGGTATGAAGGGGTCGGTAAGTTCCGCGATTTTAGCTCTAAAACGTAGCCAGTTTTCGTTTACCGAGTGTTCAGAAAAGCTAGAAAAAAAGTCGTGTGAAAATGTCTCCAGTTCAGCATTAATTAACGTGTAGTCAGCTCTTCCGTAGTCTCTGATTACTTTTGTAGTTTTACTAATTTTGGACGGCGTGTTCGGTACAAGAAAGTGAATGGCTGAGTGATCGCTGAGACCTGGCACGACTGACAGAGACTGGATGAGATCAGGGTTATTTGTGAACACCAAATCTAATATGGTAGAACTAGTAGAAGTGACACGGGTTGGGGTGTTAACCAACTGGCTAAGGTTAAACTCTAAGCATGTATTAAAGAAAGAGGTGGACTCGGAATTACTGGAGCCAGGTATGGTACAAGACAAGTTCCAATGGATGTCAGGGAAATTAAAATCGCCTAAAAGAATAATATGCGAGGCCGGAAACCTAACATGAAGCATGTTAAGGGCATCATACAAATCTGAAGAAAAACCAGCAGAAACATTAGGAGGCCGATAGCACGCACAAACGAGGGCGTCTTTATTGTGTAAATGAATACTAACGCACACGAATTCTAGAGGGCAAACGAGAGCTACGTGCGATCACACCAGATCGGCTGCAACAGCTATGAGAACTCCGCCTCCAGAACGCGATCCACGGTCGCATCGATAAAACGTATTTTTTTTCGCAATTTACAATTTTGGAGCTGTCAACTTTCGCGCAAAGCCACGTCTCTGTCAATACGACGACGTCTGCAAGACAGGTGTCAATCAGAGATGACAGAGCGTCTCGCTTGCCCACTACACTTCTCACGTTACTAAGCAGAAAGGAACAATTCTGTTTGACAGTACCACGTCGTGGATGTGTTTTTTGCTACGAAGACACTTGGACCGACGAGCTGGCAGGGCTTAGGTTAGTGTCGTTTCGTTGTTATCGTCAACTGTATCAACCGACAACACACGGTCGGTGACTGGGCAGTACACATAGCTTTTCTTGTTAATAACAACCTTGTTGTGTTTTACTGAATACTTTTGGCCGCTGGCTTTACCGAAATCAGTTAGTTTTTTCCTGGCTGTCCGTGTGGCTTTACAGAAGTCTTCGTTAATGTTAATGTTTGTATTGCGCAACTTTGCTTTTTTGGAAAAGATGGTATCTCTAACTTTGAATGACGCAAACCGTACAACAACAGGGCGGCACTTGTCTGCTACAAATGCTCCTAGTCTGTGGGCTCGAGATATCGCGTCGTCTGAGAGCAGCATCTCGAAAGAACTTGAAAGAATTGCCCTAACCTTTTCCTCTGTGTCTGACCATGTTTCGGCTGCGGTATCACTAATTCCGTGGAAGATTAAGTTGTCTCGTCGCGATCGGTCTTCGTAGTCGTCAAGTCGTGCGCGCAGAGCAGCATTCTCACTACGAATCGCTGATGCAACCGAACAATCTAAACGCGATTCCTCGGACACATTTTCAAAAGCATTCACCTTTTCTTCAAGATTTGCTAGACGTGTTGTTAAGTCGGACACTTTGTTATCAAGAACTTTTTGGTTATTTTTGACTTCTTCAATGGATGCCAGAAGATTGTCATGCCGCTCATCGAGGGGCTCCGTTAGGCGACCTATAGCTAAAAGGACTTCATTATCCTGAACTTTGGGGTCTGGCGTTGGAGGACCAGGATTCAGTTCAACGTCACCTCCTAACAAAAGAAATTTCACAACATGTACACATTTACCTGCAGTAACCTTAAAAACGTTTGGGCATGGGAATAGCAGCAAACACACGTTGTTACATCTTCTACAATGAATAGAATAACCACCAACCTGGGTGAAAAGACAGAAGTGGTTTTTAGCGACCATTGTCGCTGCTGCCATCCCATGCCCACTGAAAGGGTGATGCTTCGAGGACGAGCTTATGTAGTCCACCGTTGTCGCTGTCGATGTCGTTGCGGCCTTCCTCAAACGCTCCGATGTCGCATCACACAGTGGGTGAGGGGGTTCCAGGAAATCAGCGCCGATATCGCTGCAAGCCTCCGGAAGAGGGCACGTGTCGGACTTGGGTACGAGCGCCGAAGAATTCACGCAGACAGGGATGCGCGTTCCGATGACGAGGGCCAACTGGGTGAAAAGACAGAAGTGGTTTTTAGCGACCATTGTCGCTGCTGCCATCCCATGCCACTCATTGTTTAAATGTGCTCAACAATGGGACACACCCAGCTCAGATTACTTTTTTGCGGGGAAAACAACATTTACGTTATATTTTCTGCCTATCTTCTTCATACGGTGTGACAGTACATGAACGTGCGTATCACAATCATTTTTACCTTCGTGCTCCTAATCTTCTGAGATTCCACAGCTGATTTAAAACTTTAAAAGCTTTCTCGCAGGCAGCGAACACTGGCATTCTTTTTTGTCTTCTTGAAAAACCAGGTGACGAGCAGCAGGCATGATAGTCACGGGATTGCATGGCGGGGCTTTCCCTTTAAGCACAGTATCAACCCAATCAGCTGCGCACCTGCTGTGGTCTTTCACGGGTGCAAAACGTGCAGCACTTCTTGCTAAAGCCAGTCTCTCTGCATTGCTCATAGAAGGTTTTGTGCAAAACTTCGGCCCGAGCTGAATAATACTCTCCTGGTTCTTACCTAGGTAAACGCCACACAGCACAAGAACATTTTCTCCTATCCCGTCCTTCTTGTTTCATGCGGGTAGTGAGGACAATGTATGCAACCACAAAATACTCCGTGAAGCCCCATTCGTGGGCGGACCAGTCCTCAAGGAGTATAAGTTTAGTCACACCCGATGAGTTCATCAAGCAAGCAGCCCGGAGGCAGTTCCCAAGGCACCGCACTTGCCTTAGTAGCTCGAAGCACAGAATCTTCTTCTTCCTAATGGCGTAGTCTGCGGACGGGGGTAAAAACCGAACGAGTGAGTGTAGGTCCGACGGGCAATGACGGTGTCGAATACGCCGTCCAAAAAGGCTTGCATGGCGTTTCGACAAGGCTGACAGGGACAGGAAGGCTGGGCTAAATAAATCAGGGCATACATGCAAACAGCTCGAATAACTAGAAATGAACTGCGCCGGTAAAGAAAGCCGACCACTGACGCTGTTCCTAACAACTGTCTCATTCATTTCATGACAAACGGAATGGACGATTCCGGAATAAAATTTAATTTTCTAGCTTCAGCACTTCTGGCGTGCCTTCTGTTGGACTATTTTTAATATTGCGCCTGGCGGTCTAACCAGGAGGCCAATGGTTAGAGCCCGAACCCTTTTTGTATTTTGTAGTTCAAATATTTTGAGCACGTTTTATTTCTGTTTACTATTGCACACATTACTCCCATGCCTATTTACAAATAAAAGATCGCTGCATGCATCCCTTGCGTATTGACATTTTGCCTCAAATAACCATAATGTTCTTTTTTTGCTGATGCCGTTGAGTTGTATGTATGTATCTGTTGTTTTATGGCGCAAGGGCAACGATGACCAAAGAGCGCCGACGCAATGGTTGATAATTTGAATGTTTTAGTAAAATGCTGCTGTAAATGTGATGATAATAAAAGACGTTAGTGTGGGGGTGTATACAGCCCCTCATTTAAAGGGACACTGAAGTGAATTTGTCAAGCTCCCGTTTTTGCTTGCACTGCGTAGACTGGCTCAAATTAGCACACTTTTCATCGTTTATCCGGCTGACAAATCGGTAATTATTTTACAAAGCGCGAAAGAAGAAAAACTACCATGCGCGGTTTGCGGCGGCCGCACCAACTAAGGCTGTGACGTTGAGAGGAGGGGCGCCGTGATTGGACGATGCCCAAGGTTAGCAATCACACAAGTTTCGGTTTCGGTTTCGGTTCTGTAAAACATAACCAATGGCTTTGTTGGATGGGCATTCTCAATATCTCAGTAATCATCGTACCGCGCTTCTGCCATGTTGTCGGCTGTAAAATGCACAAGATAAGCCTCCCAGGACGGCTTATAGTCGTAGCATTCACTAGCCGAGACCTACGCAGTGCATGAACGCCCTCCGCGTACCCGCAGACGCCCAAATGTCATGCGCTTTTCCCCCATATTTGGAGCTTGCCTCCCTCATGCCTGTATCGTAAAAAGCGTGTTCGCACCAGGCCAAGGGTCTGTTTATTCTGGCCTGTGCGCACTGCCTGCAAGCAGTCGGTGCTTATGGCAACAGCACGCCAACGAGAACTCGCTAGCGCGCCAGTGCCAGCCTGCGCGCGTTTTGTGAACTAGTTCGTGTAGCCATGAACGTTGCGGCCCCCAAAAAGGTGAACTCAATATAGACAACATCGGCGGAAAACAAAAAAGTTAACTTACAAAAAAAAAAGCACGTACCCGCGGGGATTCGAACTCGTGACTCGCAAAACGTTTGCCGTGAATTCCTAGAGCCTCAGACCGCTAGGCCACGGAGCGGGACGCCAATGATTTGCTAATATAGGGTATATATTGTACAACCGGTTTACACTTTTATTTAGTTTTGGCATTTCAAGCCGCTTAGGTGACTATTTGTTGTACTGCGATCGTGCAGTAAGCGTCGCCCGAGTTTCCACAGTAGCTCACGTCTAGCAATTACATTTCGTAGACGGAAAAGCGTTCGCAGATGCGTAGTCGTGCTGCTGACCGCTGTGCTTGTTCGCCCAGCGCAAAAACGTGCTTCCCGCGCCCTAGTTTTACGCTGTACGGTAAAAATATCAGTTGATTTTATTTGCTTAGTACCTATATTGACTTCACTGACTCTTCTCCCGCCTTCAAGAGGCCTTATATTTTCCTACTGGCGTACCAGTCAGCGAAGCGTCGCATGTGCAGCGCTTGTGTGAAGCGACCTTGACTTGGAGCTAGATACAGTGTACAAACAAACCAAGTAAAGAAAGGCACATTCTTCCATTCACAAACGTGTCCTGGCTTCGTTTCAACTAAGCGAACGAATTGCGACCAAGCAGTTTTTTTAACCTCCTTGATTGCGACGACCCGCCGGCGGCCGGCGGACGAAACGCTGGGCCGACTGGCTCTGTCGGCCGGGGAGCCGTGCAGTAGCGCAGCCGTGGCGCAGCCAATTGCCAGCTCATCCCCTCCTGACGTCACACGAAAACGCCACAGAAAATGGGCGAGCGTAAAGAGAGGAGGACAGCGTTTTCGAATTAGTTTTTCTACTAAATAAAATCGCGTAAACGCGCCTAGAGTGGTCGAAACATGGCCTGGGGACTCCGGACTACAATTTGCGCTAGTAATCCCGCAATGTTTACATATCACTTCAGTGTCCCTTTAAAACAACAATGAAATTGGGGAAATGGGGATGGCAGGGTAAGAATGTAAAGGATGAATAGACATTCATAGCTTCCTCCCACACTCAGAACCCTGAGGTTACACGTGGTATGATATGCGGTTTGAATAGCCAATATATCCCAGGTAAGCAAAAAGGCGTTTACTTGGAATTAAGGGTTCATCAGCTAAAACTTAAAGGGATGAAGTGGAATTTGTTAGTGTACAGTTCCTGGAAATGCTTTTTGCTTGCCTCTGGGAAGTACCCACACTCAGCTAAGACATTTGTGACTGATAGGTGATGTCCGCACCTGTCGCATTGTGGCGGTGGTTTTCCCTGCAGAAGGTGCGAGTGAGTAGCGTGTGTATGGCCCATTCGTAATCTGCACATGTATACTTCCGTTGTACTGTTGTGTTTTTCTGTGTAATAGCTGCCTAATTGGGGTTTTATAGTGGGGAGCTTGTTATCTGTCTGAGTGTCCCAGTGTTGCTGCCAGCGTTGCCGGATTGCCTTTCGAATGAATGGTTTCCAGTCAAGACAGGGAAGCTGCTGAACGTCGACGCCACAGTGAAGTGCTGCCACAGCGGTGCTCTGGTCTGCGAGTTCATTACCAAGAATGCCACTGTGTCCAGGCACCCAACACACGACTATGACCTGTTTTAAAGCGTAGGCTGCCATTATTTCTTTAAAGGAGCACTGACACCAAATTTCAAAGCTGAGATAACTATGTAGAACGCTTCCTTTTTATAAGGAGATACCTCCCAGCAAGTTTCAACAGCAACAATTCAGCGAAACATATTTAAAATCTATTTTAATCTTCGCCCCCACGAGAAAGCCCAGAGCGGACCTATATGACATCATCTGCTACTTGCCCCAAACTGCCGACGTCGGGGCTCCCGTGACGAAGCCGACGCTCTGGCTGTGGTTGGTGCACGCTGCTCGGGCGTGTGTACACGTCCTGGTTTTGGGACTGACGTCATGCTGCCCGGGCCTGTGGGGACGGCGAAGACCTCGGCCGGTCTGGACACGCGCGTGCGCTTCCGGAGCGGCAGCGATACGGCAAGAATGGTGACGTCACGTGTTTCCTGCTGTCATGGCGGCCGCTCGGCGTTCGTTTTGTCGAAACCGAAACTGACACAAATAAACGATGCCGTAAATGAATGTTGACGCTGCGCTCGACCTGTAATTCTGTAATTCTATGATTAGTGGGCTAGTAGGCACGCATAGCAGCGAAAAAAACGTAACACCAAAATTTCGTGTCAGTACTCGTTTAACTCATCTGTTCAGCACAATGTTCCTACTTTGTTTTCCATAATACAATGCTGTCACAACACTCAATTAGTCTGTGTATATAATGAATTGTTGTGTCTTTGTTCGTATCATGTGTTCTAGCGTAATTAATATAGCATGTACCTCAGCCGTAAATATACTTGTTTCTATTTAGTGCCCTTGTGCTGGCAAAGTTGGGATCGTGTGCAGCACATGCCACAGCAGTGGCAGTTTTGGAGGCATCTGTGTAAAAAGCAGTGTATCGGAATTTGTCTTGCAAGTACAGGAAGTGTTGTCGGATGAGTTCTGTGGGTGAATTGTTGTTTTTTTTTTTTTGTAAATTTCCTTGAAGGACGTGTCACAGGTGATAGGGTGCAGTTGCCAAGGCGGCATAAACTCGGCGAAGTCAGTTTTATAAGATTGAGATAAGATAACACGTTTCTGTGCCTCCTCGTTCACTCGGATAGAGAAAGGCAAAGGAAGCGACGGACGGCTCAAAAACAGCCTTTCCGAGGATGTTTTTTCAATAATAGCATTGAGCGGATGAGTTTTTAAGGATGTCGCCCTTACGCAGTACAAAAGTTCCTTGTATGTACGCTGGTGCTCTAAACCCCACTGATCAGTTTCGACATAGAGGCTTTCAATAGGACTCGTCCGGAAAGCCCCGGACGCCAGGCGGAGCCCCAAGTGCAGCACTGCTTCCAGCATTTTTAGAGTGGGTTTTGAGGCACTACACTTCACTTCCGTAGTCCATATGGGACCTGACAAGACTGTTAAAAACACGTAAAAAGCATGTTGTAACTTCTGTTTCCTTTTCCCGGGTATGTCAACTCCCTTAAGTTGTATGGTCGGTTGAAAATGGATCCCACGCCTCCTGGAAAAGAAAGCACAAGTGCTTTTCTGCGGATTTAGGTTAAAACCATTTTTGTCTGCCCACTTGGCTAGTCTGTTCAAGCAACTTGGATCAGCCGTTCACAGATAGAGGGGTTGCGTGACCTGAAGCTGATGTGAACATCGTCTACGTAGGTTGAATAAAAAATGGTGGGTGGCAGTGCCCTCCCTAACATATTCATTTTTACAATGAAAAGTGTGCAGCTAAGCACTCCACCCTGGGGAACGCGATTTTTTTCTCTATACGTGCTGGATAGCGCTGCACCAACTCGTACCCGAAATGTTCTATCTGATACGTAGCTTTCCAGTGTGTTTAACATGTTTTCACAAATGCCGACAGATTTGAGGTCATGCAGGATGCCATACCGCCAAGCGGTGTCATAGGCCTTTTCAATGTCAAGTGTTGTTTATGAGCAAAAGCATCTTTAACATAAGATTCAACAGCTATAAGATTGTCAGTTGTTGATCTGCCCAAGCGAAAGCCTGCCTGGCAGCTATCAAAGACACCATGATATTCCAAGAAATACATAAGCCGTCTATTTATCATTTTTTCAGAGTTTGCTCAAGCAGCTTGTCAAAGCAATAGGGCGATAGCTTGTCACAGAAGAGCCATCTTTTCCATCTTGCAATATAGCTAACACAATTGCCTCTTTCCAAGCATAAGGAAAGTACCCAGCACACCATATCTTGTTGTACAAGAAGAGAAGAGTATTGAGGGTATCTATGTGCAGGTGCTGAGTCATTGTGTATGTTATTTTATCAGCTCCTGGTGCTGAAGCACGGCATTTGTTGAGGGCTACCATAAGTTCCTGCAGCGAAAAAGCAGAGTTATACCCAGCACAAGATTCCTTGTTGTCTCGAATAGGCTTTCCTTCAACAGATTCTTTGTATCGCAGGAATGTCTCGGTGTAGTGGGAGGAGCTGGAAATATGTTCAAAGTGTTGGCCCAGGGTGGTTGCTTGGTCTTCAAGTGTATCGCCAGTGGTGCTGACAACAGGTGTGACATGTTTTCTGCCCCTGCAGTTTCCGCATCCTGTTCCAACCTTTGCGCGCATCTGTATAGGAATTTATTCATGATATAAATGACCTCGAACTATCTGTTTTTGCCTGACGTCAGATTCGCCGACCCATGGCTTTTGCGCGCTTGAAGGAAATTAGGTTTTCTGTAGTAGAATACTTGCCGAGTCCCCCCAGGCCTTATTCTGAGCATTTCTGGCCTTCTTGAAATCGTCATACCACCAGGGCTCTGAAGATTAGGTGTGGTACCGGAGGTCTGGGGAATAGAAAAGTTAGCAGCATCAAGTATATGTGCTGTGATGAAGAAACATGCTTAATCAATACCTAAGTGTGTTATGTGTAAGTTTCGACTTCTCTTTAAACGTTGGCCAGTCGGCACCAGCTTCTTTAAACTTGTCATGTGAAGTGTAACTGTAGGGGCATTTTTCTAATTAACTGAGGGTGACTGGGAAGTGGTCGCTTCTGTAGGGATTCGTATCCACTTCCCATTCGATGGACGGAAAAAGAACGGGGGAGCCTATAGCCAGATCAATGTGTGAATATGTGTGGTGTGCTCTATTGTAGTATGTGGGCTGCTTTGTGTTATAGAGACAAGATCCGGATGACAAGAGAAATTTTTCTATCAATTGGCCCCGGGAATCCGTGCGTTCCTATCCCCATAGTGGGCTGTGTGCATTAGGGTCACCAACTAGTAAAGACGGTTCTGACAGCTGCTCTATAAGGGACACAAATTTCTAACTTGACAAACGATATTCAGGGGGAATGTACAGTGAGCAAATTGTCGTTAACTTGTTGAAGATAATTGCACGAACAGCAACGGCTTCTAGGGCGGGGCGCAAATGAATAGATTGACAAGGAACAGCTTTCTGCATAACTATTGCCACGCCACCAGAGCAGTGCGAGCAGCTGTCTTTGTCTCTTCTAAATACTGAGTATTGGTTTAGCAAATTGGTATGCTTAAGTTTGAGTCTCTTGTAAACACAGGACGGTTGTTTGAGTTTTGTGTGGGATTTCATATATATCCTCTAGGTTTTTAATTAATCCCCTACAGTTCCACTGCATAACTATTTGTGCTACCATAAATGTTTAAAGAATATTTTGGCTGGTGAAGACTAGGGAGTATGTATCACCTACCACACTCAGGTATGATTTGGGCCAGTGACACGGGGGGCTGCTGGCTTTTTTATTGATTTGATTGATTGATTGTAGGGTATAACGCGCCGACGCAACGCAGGCGATGAGGCGCGCCGTAGTGGAGGGCTCCGGATTAATTTTGACCACCTGGGGATCTTTATCGCGCGCCGAAATCTCGCACACACGGGCGTTTTTGCTTTTCGCCTCCATCAGAAAAGCGGCCGCCGCGGCCGGGATTCGAACCCGCGACCTCGTGCTCAGCAGCGCAACGCCTTAGCCACTGAGCCACCGCGGCGGGTCGCTGGCTTTTCTCCCCGCCCCGCAATGGGGCGCTGTTCTCTCGCCGCCTTTGGCGCTGGGCGAGACTGTGTCATGTCCAGGTCCTCGTCTGAGTGCTCGGACAGGGACGAGATGGAGTCCTTGCGGCCTCCGACACGGAATATGTTCGAAGTGGAGGAAGTAGAGCACTGCACGGGCCTGGGCCAGCCCGAAAGCCCTGGCCCGACCCGGCCCGCGGGCCGGGCCGGGCCGCCCGAAGTCGATTATTGGCGGGCCCGGGCCGGGCCGGGCCGGGCTCGGGCTTGACGCCATGGGCCCGGGCCGGGCTCGGGCTTGAATTCATAGGCACGGCCATTAATAGGTCCGATGTGAAGCGTACAAAAGAGCATCAAAATGAATATTCTTATTTTATTTTTCGCGCTTCTTGCTGTTAGTTGTATGCATTGTTTTAAAAACGTGTTTTGCTAGGTCTTATGGTCACTATACTGCAGTTTTAATGACGTTTCTTGAACAGCATCAAGATTTTCTATTTTGTTGTATAACATACCAAAGATACGATTACAGGGAATGCCCAAGAGGGGAAGGACTTAATTCAGACATTCTGGAGCTGTGCACCTATGTCTATGTATGTACACGTGTGTTTTAGATGCCGCACCAATCAAAATGCGGCTGCCGTGGCCGGGAATCAAACTCGCGTGCCAGAGAAACACCACCGCTTAACAACTACTGCAAGTGAAGTATTTCAACGCGCGTACATACTCGTTGGTTCAAATGCGGATCGAAAAATGTCAGCAATACCAACTTGTGGCCGAGACAACCACGTGAAGTTGCCAAGAGTCTGGTCATCAAAGGTGTTGATGCCTCTCGTGTAAGAATACGTGCTATTATTACGCCGATGTGGCGTGAGCTGCAGATGGTGCAAACTAAACTACGTTCACTTTTAAACCCTTATTTTTGCGTTTCAGTTCATGACGTGCTTGTACAGACTAGATGCTCCGTCTGATCACCCGGAATATAATAAACAAACTTTCTTTAGCTTCTAAGACCGGGCCTGGTCACACACGCGCGGGCCCTCCATAGGCCAAAAAAATTACCGGGCCGGGCCTGGCCCGGGCTTGAGATGGCGGGCCCGGGCCGGGCTCGGGCCAGGCTCACTTATGAATGCCCGGGCCCGGACCGGGCTCGGGCTAGGTGTTACGGGCCCGGGTCGGGCTCGGGCTTCGCGAAGTGGGCTCGGGCCGGGCTCGGGCCTTAAAATCAGGCCCGTGCAGTGCTCTAGGAGGAAGGAATCGCTCCCACCACCGTTTGTTGCGTGTTGGACGCAGAGGCAGCCGAAGGACCCACCACATCTACATCCATGCCCACCTGAGGTCTGGTAGCCAGAAGAAGGGGACCAATGGCAGAGCCGTCACTCCTGGAGTTCCTGGCCTACGCAACACTTGCGGGTGCCACAGGTGTTGTGTCAGCTGATTGGGCTGCCTTAGGCAGCACCTTGGGGGCGCTGGTGCGGCAACAAGTCTGCTTCGCAGTACTGGGTGGCCATAGTAACAAGACGCCGCTCCGGCCCCCGGCGAGCGGCATAGGCATACTTCGCAAAAGCAAAGGTGGTGAGCCTTTTACGCGGTTCTGCGTAAGAGATGTTCTTGCTGACTTTAAGATTGAATATTTTCTTCTCAAGTTTGGATGTTTCACACGTCCTTGAGTACGCTTGGTGGGGGCCACTGCAGTTCGGACATTTATTCAAACTGCTGTTGCAATTCTGTGTGGTTTGGTCGTGCTTTGAGCACTTTGCACACGTTAAACGCCCACGGCAGTCCTTAGTACTGTGCCCATAGCGTTGGCACTGAAAGCACCGACGGGGGTTGGGGACATATGGTCGAACGGTACATCGAAGAAAGCCTGCATTCACAAATTCAGGTAAGGTACTGCGGTCAAAGATGAGGACGACATGTTTGGTTTTGATTTCCTGATTTTCTCGACGCATAGTGATCCTCCTCACTGCAATGACGCCCTGGTCGCGCAGGCCCTCGAGGATGTCAGAGTGAGTTTTATTGCAGAGATCAGATTCGGATATGACACCTTGGGATGTATTTAAAGTTCGGTGGGGAGGGACTTTGATTTGCAGGTCGCCAATGAGGGTTTGTTCAAGGAGCTTTTTTGATTGTGCCGGTTTGTTTACAAGGATTTCTCCAGTGGTCAGTATCTTGGCTTTGGAGTGTTTTCCTACAACATGTTCAATGCGCTTAGATATTAAGAAAACGGATGTAGATGTCACTGTTTTTTTATTGTCTTCGGATGCAATGATCAAGAACCGGGGGAAGTTGTCAGGTATTTGGAACGATAGGGCAGGCAATGGGGGAAAGTTCGCTTGTGTGCGGCCCCTTTTGGGGGGCCGATCAGTGCGTTTAGAAAATTTTGAAAGAACTATGCTGCATAGAAAAAAAGCAGGGAACGGGGGTACTTCCTTCGCTCGGTTTACCCTGATGCCGAGAGAGGTCCCGGAGCTTTCTTCCTGGTAAACAGACAGGGAGCCCATCCGCCGGTGCTTGACCACCGCTCCGACGGCCACCGTTTGTGGTTGTGCCCTTCACCTTAAAAATCCTAGCCACGTCTAGGATACAGCGTGAGTATGGGGGCTCGAGGCCCGCGGGGTCGCCAATACCGTCACCAAGATTACTCAAGGTTGCCCCGTGCGGGGTGATGTCGTCGAGTTGGAAGTATGCTTCTATGTTTATTTGATAGGAAATGTTGCGCTATATAAAAATCCTCGTTGGAGATTTATTTTCACTTGTGTCTGGGTGGTTGAATCGATGTACAGGCGAACAGACAGAAACACAGACTGACACACAGGCAGACACACCAAAGTTATCGCGCTTAAGAAGACCAAGGAAGCCTATCGTGTTTCATAAAACGGAATGGTAAATTGCGCACCATTGCAATGAATCTTCGGCCAACATGCATAAATGCCGTAATAGGCTGTATTGTAACGAGCTGCATGGCTGTGGGCGCAGAAGGAATAAATATCGCCGCAATGAGTACATATCCCGCGTGTCCAAAGGTTTGTTTGGAACCCACTTGTAGTAGCGTACACGATAGTTTAGGGTGGGGGGGGGGGTACCTTGGCACATCGAACAAACCTGCAGACGTGTTAGCGATAGGCTGAAGTGATTTGAAACTTCGAAGAAGGCGGAGGAAGAAGAAAAACTTGATTTTGAGCCTGGTAATGTCGGAGTTGTCCCTTAGTGAAGGAGACCATGAGACGACCGTGCTGTCTCTGCCCTAGACACCATGAGTTACTGCGCGTCCAAGGAGCAGACTCGAATAAAAATAAGGCGGGAAATATGCAACAGAAAAACATCAGTTTATTTCGTTTTTTACCGGGCATGGCGGACGAAAGGGAAAGATACTGTGAGCAGCTTCACCAGCACTCCACGAGTTGGTGGCCTCAGGATTATGCTTTGAACAATCTCAGCGAGAAATTCAGCAATGTTCATCATTGCAACAGTTCAAAAACTATGCATATAAAATACAAATGTGTCAAAAATGCATAAAAATGGCAGGAGTTTCATTCCATTGATGTTTCACCAAGAAATGAGCAAAAACTGTATTCCGAATCTAGTAGATTACCACAGTTTGCTTAGACGACAAATGACAGTATTGATGCGACAGTATAAAGATTAAAGCAATATACTTCAGTTTTGTGCCAATAGGTTTTACAAAAGTGTGACTGCAATGTATTACATTCCTTGGAGAGTGTGCTTTTCTACAAACGTGTCAAGCTAACTCGGGAGCAGGTGTCCGCTTTCGAGCAAAGATGCTCAAGTCTGCTGAGAACCTCATCGACGATAGGAAGATCGCCGTCGTTAAGGAAATCACTCATACCAATAAGGATCGCAAAATATACATTTTATATGCTCGTAAATATCTCATCAAAAAACTGCGAATTCTTTCAACCCACTCTGTCCTTCCCCGTCTGATAATTCTATCTTTCGGTTCACATCTCCGATAGCTTGAGTGATAACACACTCTCATTACAGACGTAAGGCCTTTGACCTAACTGGAACGTAAAACATAGAACTCACAGTTCTCTTATCAACAGGGCACCTCACGGCGGGACGTTACAGATTAATCGAAAGCGTATATGCAAATCCTCCGTGCACGCATCTGCTGAAAGATGTGCTCTGAGGAGAGGGGCAGTCATGCCGCGAAGGAAAAGGACAAAGCCACCTTCCCTCTTCGATAGTTTA
Source organism: Haemaphysalis longicornis (assembly GCF_048455015.1). Classification (NCBI taxonomy): domain Eukaryota; kingdom Metazoa; phylum Arthropoda; class Arachnida; order Ixodida; family Ixodidae; genus Haemaphysalis; species Haemaphysalis longicornis. The sequence continues at coordinate 173,844,605 of NW_027526361.1, read as the reverse complement.
AGGAGGGGTTGTTAAAGGCTGAGCGGCCCAGGGCTTAATGTGTACTGAAGTGGTCGCGGTTATTATAAGCCCTAATAAATATTTATGATTTCATATTGTGCCGAAGCACCGGCTTCGAGCGGAATGAGTCACTTGAGTGCCTCCCCTGATACATTGCCGGGGAAAGGAACGAGGGAGGCGTGCAGGCTTTAGATAGGCCATGCATTCCTGCCCTTTTCAGAGCATACAACCACAACGAGCTGTCCTGGGCGGCTGTCAGCCCTTATCGGCGTAAGTCACGCTTTAACTCTGGGTTCAGGGACCTTTTTTGTGCACACAGCCTCCATGCTAGATTGAATTTGCGTGTATTCTGCGGTCTTCAACTGGATTTGACGTGGTTAAAATGCAATGGTGTAAAGCAAAGCACGTACAGCCTCTTTACCACGTCTACTCCGCAAGCACATTACGTTTTACTGAACCTGCTGCGCCTGGAGAGTGTTCTCCGCCGTCTGTGCATGGATACTAGTTTCGTTGCGAGACCAATTTAGCTCTGCAGATTTATAGGAGTCGATAACGCATCAGAGGCTTGCAAAAATATTCATCTGCAGTAAGGTTTTATTTGCGAAGCATATATGGCCTCTTGACAAATCTCAAAGCCATCAGTTTTTCGTGCCGTTTTTGAGTCGGTTCTTGTTTGTCTCTTTTAATGCCGCGTACGGCTCACCGGGTCCGCACCATTGCCAAATACAGTCCTCTCAATGATTTTCCGGGGAAGTTAGGTACACAGGCAAGTACCTCTCTCAAGGGCAACAAAATTTCACTAAAACGTAATTTTCTAATGAGTGGTGTTGTATTTGATAAGGGTAAAATTAATTTCAGTGAAACGAAATTTCTCTTAAGATAAACACTACCGACCCATCTTTGAGTATGAATTATAACAAACTGGTTTTTATTTTGACAAACTCTGATTTTCTCGCAAAAAATAGGGGGATTAACCAGTATTTTAGCTGGCTGGGGGGGCCACAGGTGAGCTGAATAAAACGACGTGGCTGGAAGAAAACAAGCAGTCCAAGCTCTATTTTTTGCAGTGACATAAATTCCAAAGAACTATATTATCCAGTACCTCAATCTATAAATACTGACTCATATCCGTGCCAAAAATGGAAGTTAAATCGCTTCTTTTCAAAACTATTCTGAGTTTATTTATCAATATAATTTTCTTTAGGAATACAATTTGTTGCCCCGAGCATTGAAATGTTTAGCAATCTCATGCCCGTAGAATTCGTCAGGTGCAGCTGTGTGCAGAGGGCGCTGATGAGGTCTTCACTGGGGGCAAGTTTGATGACTAAGGGCTGGATTTCAAAGCTCCCAGACCAGAAAAAAATCATGCTTTGCTGACTTCCCATAATTTTGTTTGCTACGAATTTGTCGAAAACTGAATGTAGCGGAGTCTCCTACTGCGACTGTCCTGTGAGATAATGTTTTTTGAAAAGACTTTCTTATGCGCCAGTCTGGGGTGTTTCTTTCGCAACCCTTGCTATTAAATAATTACTTTCACACCTTAGTAGCGGCTTTTATTGTTTGGTTGTTCTAGATGTCTGCAAAAACAGCACCGCCAGATTCGCAGCCAAAAAATAGGTGGCGCCCTTGTACCTGCAACCAGAGAGTTTCTTACTTATATACACTAGAGAGGAATCTGTGGCTAGCGTCTATGCGGCTGATATCAGGGATCTGTGTGTCGTCATAGGCCAAAATTATACCGTGCGCTCACCTTAGTTTCGTCATGGCTTGGATTGAAACTTTTTAGTGACCCAATATTCGAACACAGTCCGCGAAAATGCAAAGAATGGTGTGTTATTATAAAAATACAAAATAAAACAGGCTGCTTTAAACCTAAGGATAAGGGAAGTAAAGCATATTTTTACCGGAACTTTTGTGCCTACTATTCTGCATACCAAGCTTGTAGTTAACAACAATGCCAATATTTTGAGGGAAACTCATTAGGGACTGCTATTATATTAATTTTATCATTATTTTGAATAATAAGTTTTGAGGAGCTTAGAAATGTTTTGGAACGTGTCTCGGAAAAGGTCGCCTTCGCAGTGAACTGGTGCACCAACCGTCAGCTATACAGTTTAGCAAAACTTGTTGCTGTGCGAGTTGGTTCATACTTGAAGAAAAAAGAAAACGTGGCGTTAAACAGTCGTGCACGAAGACAAGATAGTACAGAGACAGGCGCCTCTATCTGTCGTATCTTGCCTTCTTCCATGTATGTTTTTTTTTCGTTCGTCAGCGACAACTTTCACGTCGGCACATTGCCCGCTCAGTCATCCGTTCCTTCGACGCCGGCAGACAAACGTTAGGCATTCGCTTACGCACTGCCTGCTCTTTCGCTGAACGCGCAGTTGCCACGGCACACGGCTACCACAGAACAGGGAGTAATGCGGCTATCCAATAGCTCGTAGACGTGTTAATGCACAGTGAAGAAAGCAAACACCAAAAGCCGCTTACAAATCCACTTGTCATGCCTAGACCGTAACCCCACGATGACATGGATTCCCAGGGGCAAATTCTTCCCTAATGTATTGCTAAGAAACTCTATGCCTGCTGCTTCCAACTTCGTCCATGCGTGGCGTAAATGGTTAGTGACCAAAGACCGGGTTCACCAACCCTCGCAGGAAGTGGCGTCAATTGAGACTAAGCGTGGCCTGCCCTGCGTAAAAAGTTTTAATCAAACTCGCTTTCAGTCCACACTGAGTAATCTAGGCACTCTTGCACCGTCTTTAATTTCCAACACCTACGATAGCACAATATCAGCCTTTCCACAACGAGTTTTAGCTGACCGTTTTGCACGGCCCGCTGCGCTCCTATTGCAAACGGGAGCGCCTTTGCGCATGCGTGGCGCGCAAGGCCGCGAACGGCATTAGCCCCGGTTGCGTTGAGCGGGGCGCCGGTATTGAAGCGGGCCGTCGAAAACGGTCAGATAAACCTCTCTACTATATCTCCCTCCTTGTCGATAACTGCATTAACTCTCGAAAATCTGAGCAGCGGTGCACTCGACTAGGCTTCAAAGCACGGGTAATCCTTGGTTCATTTGCAGTCGAGTTTCATTTCTCGGACTAGTTAAACTTAAGCGGCTGTCTGCACTCGTGCACAGTCCCTGTGAACATCATTGTCTTTCCCAGACGCACCAGTTCACTTCATTGAAAAATAATTTTACCACTGCACAGAGTACGCGTCTCTTTTCGTTTTCTTGGCGTGTACGGACTTGCTTTCAAACCTTGTAAGACGGAAATAACGCTTGTATATCTTGGGCAAGGGTGGTACTTGCAAGAGATGAGATGCCAATGAAATATGTGTCATGATATCATAAGCATTTACCAATTTTGTCAAACGACGTTCTCGTATGAAGGCAGCAGCCCCGTGCCTCTCGTTTTTATGAAGTTCAGTAAGCTGAGTTTGCAAAAAAAGTCACTGAAATAGCATCAGGGAAAATAGTTTACCATTCAAGCTTATCCTCTCGGTGAACTAAGCTCTTGATCAAAAGAACCGATACTGCGGATCTCTTAAGGATTCATTCGCCGAACTTCCGGTGTACGTGCACCTCTGACCTGCGTGATAAAATATTTGCCCGTTTCAGGCAATACATCCGTGCATTACGAACATTGGCAGTGTTTTCTTAATGAAAAGTCGGCTGCCATTTGGTCTGACTGAAACAAGATGAAAACTGCCGCATTTAAATAAAAACTTGCGTTTCCATAGAAAAAGACTGACAAAGGCCGTAAACACGATGATGTGGCCAACATGATCCCCAGGCATTAGGCTCCACGGCTAATACCTGCTGGTGCTGTATTTTTTTTGTCAAGATTCCACTTCGCCTACACAAGTGGATTTATTTGCGCGAGCAAACAGGTTTTCAATGGACGCTTACGCAAGTCGGCTGAGGGTGTGTGTTCACAGCATAATCGGACACAACTGCACCAATCTCTTAATTTGCGGGCACACGTAGCGCGATTGTGGTTGCGGTGGAGAAAACAAACTTCTCCCTTCTCTTTTATTACAGATTGTACGGATGTAGCGAGTAAGAAGATTCATTTAAACTTTTCTGAAGACAGTACGTCCAGAGTTTATTTCTGTGCTACCCATTCAATAAGGACATGCGATTTATTTCAATTATGCATTTGGTCCAAGTGCAATTCCCTCTCGGTAAAAGCTCAATATTAAAGTGAGAGCAACGCTTCATATCGAGAACTTTTTTGTTTATGTACAAGTGTCGAATGTTGCTCGAAGGTAGCAGCGGCAATATATCGAGTAAAGCACCGCATCTTTAGGACTGTTGGCCTATATTAAACGCTATAAGAGTGACATCGGCCCACTTTGGTCTTGAGATGAACAAACTCGCCTATTATGCAAAGCTCTGTGTACTTGTTCTGCATTCTCTCGCCTGCGACCTACGCTATTGTAAATGTACAATAGCACGGCATAAAATCGACAGCGATTTTGGGCGCAGCACCTTGGGGTGCTCGGGTAAGTGATACTGTCACCGCTGTCACTAGCAATTTTTCACGGCAACTACGATTGACTAACGGGTTTGGATTTGACAGAAGAAGCTAGTGAACAACTAGAGTCTTTCTGCGCGTTTGATTTGTGCCAGGTACGCAGCATAGAAAAGGTACAGTAAGTCCCACGCTCAGTACAGTTTTTCGCCCCTTCTACTGCCCTAGTAGCTTATCTGCGCAAGGCTGGTTCAAAATATAACATATCAAAACCGCTAGGCTCCGAGGAAGAACTAGCCAAAAGGAGTGAATGAAAATCCCTCACTCCCTGAAAATGCTTGTATTTTTCTTTCTTAGCGTGGAGCGTGAGCCCGCTCCCTGACACGCAATCACCTAAAATGTTTCACCATACGGTTGAATTCCCCCGTGGCCGTTTCCCCCTCGCCCAACTTTCCAAGCGCCTAGGAGTGTTCTTTTTCCTTTTTCGGTGTACACATAGCTAGCGCCTACAGGGACGTCATGCGTTTGGATTGAGAAGAATTTTCATCGCTGTTGTGGCGCCGCGGACGCTCTTTCAGCGACTGGCCGGACAGCCGGCGCCCGGCCTTCGCACCGAGCGTGGGGGAGTAGCCCGGCGAGCATCATTTGTTCTTTCTCCAAGAGTGATGGGCTCGGGCTCGGTAGCACCGGCTCTCTTATCTCTGACACAGGCCCGCGAAGCCAACTGTCGGGGCGAAGGCCATGGCGGGAAGGAAGATGGCAACGTTGTTAGCGGCCCTATCGGGTGCCCCTTCGTCTCTGCCTGGCACAATGCGTAGCGACAATTGCGACGGCAACCCCACGCTTGGCTTGCTTCGCTGGCTGCGTCGGTGCCCCGCGTTTCGTCTGTGTCTTCCCAACATTACGTTCGTCTGCCTTGTTTTATTTGTTCTTGGTACGCATTGCGGAGGCGAGACATACAAGCTATCTCTGCGTTCTGTCAGCAGATGCACGCTTACGGAATTCCCGCTGCCCTATGGTCTGCCGCCGTAAACCCGCCTCTGAATCGTGTCGCGGCAGCTACGGACTCCCTCCTGAAAACACAATATACGTCTTGTGCTCCACCACGCATTTGTCTCTTGTAATCGCACGTTCATTTGGTCGTGTCGACCACGGCCCTTTGGTGTCTCGGGCAAGTCGCTTATCTGCGGGAAGCGTCCACGCTTCGCCCCTGTTCTCGTACAGAGGTTACTTGTTCTCGTACAGACGTTACTTAGGCTCGGATGACCTTATCCGGGTAGCGTTCGCTTTCTTACGCTCTTGGTCCCTGGTTAAGTTTTGTTGCGGTGAATACATCTCTTCTAACTGTTTTTGTGCGGGTCTGCGCGTAACATCGTACTTCATAAAAAAAGCCATGGAAATTGGACATTGCGAGCAGGTGCTGTGAGTTGGCTATCGGAATTGCAAGGCAAGGAATAAAAAGGAAAGAAATGGTAGTGTAAAATACGATTACTCAGACGTATAAATGGAATCAGATGGCCGCATGTTTAATGGGGGACGGGGCCATCTATCTTGTTACAGCCTCAAGCCTCGGTTCAGAGAAGCAAGTATATAACATGAGAAGGAATGTTTGGAAGAGGTTAAGATCAGAACAGTTAAGAACAGAAAGTGAACTAAAACCGCACTCAATCACTGCTCTTTTGATGAAGACCTGTAAAGCGCAAAGCACGCGGTGTTTGAGCGGTGAACGTTTTAGGGGATGGACGCAATACTCATAATCTGCAGTTCAGCGTGGGCCACATGTACTCACACGGTTTACAATGTGACAACTGACGTCCAAAGAGCCCCATTAGAGGTTTCACGCACTACACAAATCCCGGTGCCGCACCTCCGGCGATCAGGAATGCGGCGAGCATTGTTCCGCAAGAAAACAATATCGCGCAGCACTAGGCGATGAACTCCGTTGGAATGGTTGCCAGGTGTGCCGATTTGTCGCCAGTCTGGCTACTTCTCTAGACACATGGCGACAGAAATGTCCCTTTCGCGACTTGGCTACATTTTGACGCCTTTGAACATTCGGGGTTTTCTATAGTTCCGGGCACTTCAGGCAGACCAGGTTCCCCCAGGGGGCCTTGTATGCCTTTCGGTGCATTTAAGCCGTTGTGACAAACGGAACAAACAGAACAGAACACGCTTTTAGATAGTTTATGCATAGGGTCCTTAACTGGCAAAGTCTAGAATAGATCCCAAGAAACCATTAACTCAAATACACTACCGTACACGGCTACTTGCTAGCGCAAATGAAAATTTGCCTTGCTCTTTTTAATGTCCTGCACCTGATGCCGTTTGTACAGCACCAAACCCTTCAAGCAAAGCCATCAATTTTAAGTGAAATACTTCAGTAGTTTGCGGTAGCTTGAGATGTCATGCAGAACTGCGGGCAGTGTATGTCAACTGGCAGCGAAAGCGGCAAGACATGGTGTGCAGCAAACGCCCATTCAAAGCCATTCATAATCTTGGAATGCTTTTTTAAATGATGCACATTTTAACTTTTTTGTAGACAGTAGTCAACCGCTATCGCTTTCCCGTACCACGGCAAACGAACCAAATTTGAATGCGTTTTTCTACTTGTCCGAATTCCCGTTTTTTTTCCGGGAAGATAATCAAAAAGTGCTTACTAGGACCGACTTTCTGATCGTGGCCACATTTGGGGCTCCTTTTCAAGCATTCCGTTTAAAATGGCGACTTTCCTCCCTTCTTTCGGCTGTTATAATTGCCTTTTTAACAGCGACCTATTAACAACGAAGCTGTTCAGCAAATCGTAATTTTTCGTGTCCGCAATTCAAAACACCGAGCAACTGCCGTGTTTGCGCACGTGCGCGCGGGCCTCGCGGCGGCCACACAACCGTTAAAAAACCAAAAAAATGCCGAGCGCTCGTGTGTGCGTGCCTCGCAACCACCGCCCAACATCCCCGGCGCATGTTTTCTAAGCCAAGCTTAGCCAATTAGGAAGATTAGCCAAGATAACCCCCTCTCCCCTAAACAAAAACTCTTTCGTTTGCCGTAATCCTGGCAACACTTGCTCGCAGCGAGAGACAACAGCGTTCGCCGTAATCGCGGCAACAATCGCGGCAACAAAAAGACATGTCATCGAGTACGCCCCTCCAAGGTGATGTCAAATGATTATCACTTCAAAAAAAAATGAGGGAAGCTCAGATTTACAGCAACAATGATGGAGTAAAGGTCATTGCGGCAGCGAAGAAGCAAATCGGCCGCAATCGTGGACTTAAACCATTCTTATTGTCGGGAAAGTTGCGCACGGCTTCGTACCTTCAAGTCCGCGGTAGTGTGACCTTCCTTCATTTTTTTTCTGTGGACCTGGCAACCTTCCCTGTTAGTATTTCAGCGTCTGAGTGTCACTATTGCACAACGACTGAATGCCAAGGACGATGAATAGGAACCGTCCCCAGCTTTATTTGGTACAATCGCATACGTCAGTGGCGGCCTACGCATCTGAATCAGGAGATTCTAAACAATTAACATGGCTCCAGTTTAAGACAAACTCGCTCCAGGGTGATTCTGCGAGCCCCCTCACTGCCTCGAATTCTTTATGTGAGCGCACCCATAGGAACTCGGCACGTAGGCCCATGTGTCGACCATCGGTTGTGACCTCTTGCTTCTGAGGACAGTACGGCGAGCAGTTTTGTACGATATTACAGATCGATGGCGTTTATTTAGGCAATGTAATTTTTTTACATATCCGTGACTGCCGAGTGCTTGGATGTAGTCCTGAATGTTCCGTCAAGGCAAGCGAGATGCCTCGGATCTAGGCTTCTCGGCGAGAGTTCGAACCAGTGAAAATGTGCATTTCGGTCTTACTCCTTTATGCGTATAAAACACCCGCAAAAAACAACACAACCCGTTTTCTTCAGTAAAGCAAATAGCGAAAGGGTACGATTCTGCTGTGCATTGCCTTGGTCGATAAATCGCTCTCCATCGAAAGATGATGAGGAACATCAAACCGCAGCAGAGCAGGGAAAGAGCCGGATATGAGCTGTATGGTCCCTTGCATTATCTATTGAGCAAAACCAGCTTCGTAGGGTGCTGTACAGAGGGCTGGTCAAATGGTGACCAGCGCAGCCCCAAAGTTGACCAGAAACTTCCAGTGGCGATCAACTGAAGGTGCAACTATAGGCTTTCGCTTTTTCACTATTAGTATGCTCTATGCAGTCCTTGTAATTTTTGCACATTACTTTATTTGTAGTGAACAGGGGATGCTTACAGCGACTGCATTTTGCAAAAAAATTCCCCGCATTTCCCCGAGGGGAAGAATGTGAAAGTGCCAATGCACGAGTTGAATTTGCGCGGTTCGGTAATGTTCGCGAAAGAGAGATAACACACACACACACACACAACTACAAAGAAAGAGAGATGCATTTATTCACAGACACCTATTTGTGTTGTCGTTGTACGTGATTGCTAGAGCGGATCTCAGCTTTGAAATTTCGTGTCAGTACTCCTTTAAGCGGGTGCATTAGCCCTTCTCACGCCCGATTCCTGGCCAATCCCCCACGTGGGTATGTGCCATGTCAGCGGCCAGGCAGCGCGCGCCCATCTCCCCCCGCTGCTAAGGAAGACGAGGAGCGCGCGCACCCGCAGCTGTTGCTATGCGGACTACGGCGGCGGACGATTCAGGCTCGCTTGAGAAGTGCATTCGCTCTTAAAAACGTGCATCCAAAGCGGGCGGGCTTTTCTCTGTTTTCCTCACCTGACGCGCTGCACTGTCCCTTTCAATACTCGTTCCTGGACACACGAACACCGGGAAATGTGCGAACAGCTTAGGGAAAAATACACTGCAGCACGCATTTTAAAAAGCAGCTTTTCAGCAACACTTCATTGATTTATTGATTGACTGTAAGGCTTCAGGCGCCGACGCAATGCAGGTGATAAGGCGCGCCGTAGTTGAGGGCTCCAGAATAATTTTGACCACCTGGGGATTTTTCCGTGCTCCGCAATCTCGTACACACAGGAGTTTCTGCTTTTCGCCTCCATCAGAAAGGGGGCCGCCGGGAATTGAACCCGCGTCCTCGTGCTCAGCAGCACATCGCCTTAGCCACTGAGCCACGACGGCGGGTTCAGGACATTGGCCGTTCCACTGTGATATTCTTATTCTGACTTTTCTTCCCCTTTAGAGCACTTAGCATGGTGCGCTACAGAGATTTGCAGCGCAGCAGTCCCTTGTAGCTCTCTTACCTGGTTTGTCTTCCTTATTCACTGATCATTTTCGTTTGAATCGTTTTCTCAACAAGTAGGTCTACGATTGCCTGTCGTTGAATTTCTTTCGTAGAAGTTCGACGACCCAGAAGTCCAAGGAAGGAAGGAAATTGGCATTCTGAACGAAATAAAGAAGGGAGGTGTGGTGCCGACATATGTTCTTCTGCTAGTGGTTTAATTGGAAGTTCACTTCATTCGAAGTATTGTGGGGTCCCCGTGAACGACGTGTTAATGGAAGTGAGACTGTACAAACCTAAAAGCGCGCCAATGTTATTCGCGCGGTTCATGGCGCAAAAGAGCGGATTAGGAGCAGAGGACCTATTCTCAAAAAGTCAGTGGTCCATAGCTCAAATTCGAGTACTCTTATAAGCTTGGCCTTTCCTCAAAGAAGCGAGGCCAGGCGCAATGCATTAAGCAGGAATTTGTGCCAATTCTTCTGACATAGCTTGTAATCCTTTTATCACCCCTCTCCCTGCGACTCCGCCAACTGGGCGGCACATTAAAAATAATCACTGTTTAAGTGGAAAACAGTGACAAGAAAGTTAGCAATAAATATGATGAAGTTCAGTTACTACAAACTGGCAGCGTACCGCGCAAATGGTGCGCCTCTCTACCACCAAGACGGGCCGCAGTATCCTGGCGTCCCTAGGTTAAAACCTCCGACCTTCCAGCCGGAGATAAGCGAGGAGACGCGGGCCCACATCTGCGTGGAACCCCATTTCGAAGAACGTGCACCCTGAGCACAACTAAGAACTGCGGCAGGCGCGGGCCAAGGCCCTCACCGAGCAACACGCCCTAGACCCGCATGCCCTGTACGTAGCCGCATCGGAATAGCAACGAGAACGCTTTGCGGCAGTGGTCGTTGCGGCGGCTACCGGCCCCAAGACAACGCAAGTGAGCGTGCGGGGCACAGACGCCATAGACGCCCAGGAGTTTGCCATCTCTTTGGCGATCTCCGAGACAGAGTGCTGCACCGTGCTCAGCGACTCGAGGAACGCCGTGCGCAACGTTTCAAAAGGGCGAGTGTGAGCGCCGGCGGTGGCCGCCATCATCGGCAAGCTCAAGCTACAAGACCGCGGCAACACCATCTGTATCCAGCGGTTCCCGGTTCAAGTGGGCGAGTGTGCGGCCGAGTCACAACGAGACGGCCCATTGGGCGACGGAAGCGCTTACCCTCCGCTCCTCCGAGAGTGACCGTTCCGTGTGGTGGTTCGAAACCAAGGACCGGATGGCCAGTTATGGCGAAGTTACTAAGTGTTATCGGCCAACTTGACGGGCAATGCCGCTTCCCCACCCGGGACTCAGTCAGGAGGAGGCCGTCATCCTAAGGCAGCTACAGACCGGGTCACTACTTGCCCCGGTGGTTATACACGTGCTTCACCCAGAACTCTATCCGAGTGGAGTGTTCAGTGTTTGTGCAGCGGGTCCAGCGGACCAATGCCCCACCACATGACCCCCCATCATGTGGGCTGTGCCAGGTTACCGAACGAAGTATACCTCGAAGACATACCCGCCCGACCTTCAAAGTTCAGTGCAGTGTACAAACAAGGACACTCAACTATGGGCCGTCCAGCAGGACAGGGGTGCGCTCGAAAAGCGCAAGCCTCACGACCCGCCACTAACGGGCCGAACTGGGGTAGTGCAAAGCAGGGCATAACCACGGGTCGGCGCTTGGCGAACGTCACGACGCCTCAAACCGTCGGTTTCCGGCATTTAATAAAGTTGTTACTATCTTATCCCAGAAAAATCCCTAGAAGAGCGCTTTAAGACAATATTGAAATGATACAAGCTGGAAAATATGTTATCCAGCTCAAACAATCATTAAATAGAAGCAAGACACAAAAGATGTGGCCAGCACTTTGGAAGCTTGTTAAATTATTCACAGTAATAGCATCTTAACTGCAAAAATATGCTCTACCGATATGCACTTTCACTGCCACTACATGATGTCCAAGCCAACGGCCTGCGTAAAACCTTGACGGACGACATAGGTCAGCCTGAACACCCGAAACGATAAATACTCCAGGTATCACTTCAGATGACACGCAGCATGCGCAATGAATTCTAGAAATGAACTTGCGGATGTCACGCCTTGTCGACTCCAATTAAAATGTTATTCCGTGGGCCAGAACTGGCAGGCTTTTCCCTTCTGGGCTCTTAGAGCCAGCCTATACGCCACGAGTTCTCCTTGTTGGGCTACCACCGAAATCCCCCAGCGGCCACTTTCGAAAGCAGCCACGGGAGGCTCCGGCCCGTGGCTGCTTCCCAGTGGCCTCCCCAGTGTCGCCGCTGCTTTTGCAGCACGTCCACGACTGAGGTTCGCTATTTCTGTCCATTGGAAATACATGTTTACGTGGAGCAGTCATTCTGTTTGCAAATGTGGTGTATTTACGACAGTGTAAACGTTTCTGACGCAGTTTTAGCATGGTACATTCGGTGTGTATAGACGCCAGGTATGCTTCACAGGCCGGCTTCGCGAATCCCAAATTTGCATCGGGCTGATTGTAACTCCACTGCCCTGAAATTTGCTACAGTGTCTGCGTAAGCAACGTTTCCTGAGAGGGTTATGCTACGGCTATTCACGATGTAAATTGTGTTTGGGTGTGTGCTTAAGTAATGTAGCGGAGCACTCATACCTGACAGCACGTCAGCTACGCTTGTCAGTATCATACTTCAGATATTGATCACTGACCTGGACAAGACAATGCGGCATAAATTTCTCGAACACTCTACGACAGAAGTAGAGTGGATAATGCAAAATTACACTTTGGGATCAGCACGCGACAAAAAAATGAAGCTGGATCGTCTTGTAATAAGGTGAAAGCCCGCATTCCTTCATAATCTGCTAGGTATCCTCCGCGAGCAGCGCTGCGACGGGTTTAAAGAGTAAACCGCGTCCGCTACTAATCTCTTCGCACCATCGTCATATGATGCAGGGAGCCTGCAGAACGTAGCACAAACTAAAATTATAGGGCCTTATATACCACGCACTTCGAATGACGCCTTTTATCTTCTGTGAACTGCTTACCCTGCCCTTCAACAACTTCGTCCGCCAAGTGATTAGCTGTTTGCTGAAATCGAAAAACAAAACGGAAGGGAATGCATGGCTTGTGTGTGTGATTACTAAAACATTCATTTGTTCATATTATTCCGCATTCGGGTGTAATAAACGTACTTCCACACCCTCCTTTCCTTCCACCTGCTGCGAAATGGCGTGCATTTCGCATCTAGTTGAACCTCGTGAATCCTAGCGCTTTCCCCTTTCCTTCGCGTCTGGAACCACTCCGAAAGCTATAGTTATAGCCAGCACGGAGCGGCACTGCGCGATTTGCTCATCGCACCAGATACGCCTTCCATTTCTGGTTTTAAAGCAAAGCTTTCTACCTCTACCCCCCAAGGGTTCTTTCGCGACCGTTGGTGTCACCAGAAAACTCCAGCGAACAAATAAAAGAATTTACTGGCACCGCCGGGAATCGAACCTGGAACTAATAGACTAACAAAGCGAGAGCCCGTTGTCTTGCCGATTCAGCTACGAGCGCACCCGAACACGGGAAGACAAATTGTGTACTCACCAAGCACATCTACGGGTTTACCCCCTGCCTTTTCGTTGAATGCCACGTGAAAGCGTCACACGACCACTCACGCCCGTCTAGCGGCCCTGTGCGCACCTTGCTCATGTGCTAAGAGTTACAAAAATTAAAGGAAGCTAAGCTCACACCAATCCATGGAATCTTACTTTTAGTACGCCAATGTGCTCCAATCACTCCCAGCCCCAGCATCAAGATCCTGGACCTACATCTCGAAGATAACACCAAGAGTGACGTCTCCTTGTAGTGCCTAAAAACAGCATTAATCAAATCATACACATGATCAGGCGAGTTGCCACCAAGAAGCGAGGCCTAAAGGAATCTGGTAGCTTTCGATTAATTGAAGCTTTTGTCCTCTCGAGAGTCACTTACGTCAACCCCCTGTCTTCTTCTCGACGAGGAACACATAGAGATGCGATATATAATGATTATAAATGCGGTTGAGCAGGCCATTGGTCTTGTCATGAGTGCGTCCACACTGAGGCTGCTTAGCACGGGCTCCACAACACGGTGGAAGAGCTGATAGAAGGCCATCTTTTTAACCAGAAGCTCCGACTCAGAACTGCGGTGGGTAACCGCATGCTTCACCAGATTGGCTGGGCAGCCCAGAATGTCACTCCGCTTGACGTACTCCCAGACTCTTGGTGACTAAAACTAAAGATGCTCCCTTTGCTTAGAAATATGAACCCCTCACATGACAGGGTCACCGAAAAGCACGGGCTCAAGCGCTAAACACCACCCTCGGTGGGGCTCATGCCGTTATCTACACAGACTTCTCCAAACATCGAGGGCAGCAACACGCCATCATCGTGGCTACCTCCAGAACCAACCTCCTTGCGTGTACCTCGCTTAGGACCCAACAAATGACGGCAGCAGAAGAGGCAGCCATCACCTTGGCTCTCACTCAACCAGGGGTTTGGAGGGTAGTCACCGATTCCCGGCAAGCCTACTGGAATTACCAGTCGGGTTGGGTGTCCTGACCTGCACTGTGCGTGCTAAAAAACCACTCCCCAAACGGTTCCCTTCAGCTCATCTGGACAGCCCCTCACGCTTCAATGGAGGGCAACAAATACGCCCACCCAACAAGCCTGCGCTTTTACCTCCCGTGCTATGGAGCTGCACGAGGACAGTCACCCGCTTGTAACGTCCAGGGAGATAATCCAGCATTATCGCCTTCTGAGACAGACCGTACTTTCGCCTTACCCTGACCTTTCCAGAGAACAACAAACTGCCCTACCCACAGCCTACGCGTATTCACTTAATGCACCCGAAACGCTACGACGCTGAATGTAAATTTTGCTCAGAAGTAGGAACACCCCGCCCCGTAATCGGGGTGTGCGACTTTAGCCCTGAGCACCCTCCTCTCTTTCCGTCAACTACCCATAACAGCAATGGGAGATGCTACTCTCCAGGCCCTCTCTACCTACCCAGCGTCAGCGGGTGGGCATAACACAGGCCGCGCGGACTGCATATGGGCCCCAAAGAAGGAATCACTCCCCAGGGCTGCACTCTGGGCCGTTCAGAAATCTGAACAGAAGTATTTCTTCCTCCCCCTTCTCAGCCGCAAGCCTCGTCGCCTCCGTCCGCGGCGCAGAGACGGAGAAATCAGATCGTCCAACACCGGGTTGGAGCTTACTTTGATTTTATAAAAAAAAAGTTTCCACTGTTGTGCTACACCAATACAACTCAACCAAACACCGTTCATGCATCAAGCATTGAGTTAACTTTACCGAGAATATCTCTTTGAAGTAATAAATGGTGTGGTTAAGTGCATTTCACTTCTCTCTGGTTTTACTATTTGTAGAGCGATGTGAGTGATTTTAAGTGACGTCGCATGAGTAATCGTTATGGGTGCCGTTTACAGCTTTGCTTTCCAACCACATTCACGGGGTGGATTGGCGCGATTTTTTGTGGCTTTTTTTTTTTGCTGCAACCGGAGAAAAACCGGCCGACAACCACTACATGCATCCTTAGTGACGTAATTCGGGCCGTCAAAGAACGTCAACACCGGGAAAGCGAGAAAAATCATTTGAGCCAGTTTACAAGTTATCTGATATGCATAGAGCAGTAATTCTTGGCTGAGGTATTTTGCGACCACCCAATCTAAGTATTAGGTGTGTTGGGTTACTTTGTTCTACAAGCATTTAAGATTTCAAAAAAGGTTGAAAAAAGTGTTGCAGGGTCCTTTTAAGCTTAAACAAGCATTTCTGGAATTCCCGTAGCTGCAATGTTTTTTTTTTCTTTCACGTACAAGCCATTAGGTTTCTTCCCGAGTTTCCGACCATTTATTATTCCCTGGTATCATTAGCTTTCCTTGGTTTCGCTATAAGGCATGAGTGTGTGCATATTCAACTAGGCAGAGTCTTGGAATATACTTGGCATTCTCGCGTGGCTTATATAAAGACGCAAGTGGTTTCCAGCTATCGGGTAATTACATTACCGAAACATTTGTCTACGACGTATGTATTCGAACAAAGCCGCATTCGCTGTACGTGCTGAAAGAGGAAACACACCTCTCACTGTGCCAGTATTTTTATTCCATTTAAACGAGGCGACAATAGAATTCACTAGTGCCTGACGTATTCGGAGGTGACAGTGGTGATACGCTGCTGCTGTCGCTGAAACGTGTAGAACGATAACGAGGCGTGCAGGACCAACTCCCCGATAACTTCTATTGGCGTTCGAGCAGTCTGCAAGCCTCAGCTGTTTTCTTTCTTTTTTTCTTTTTTTAAGCGCCCTAAACGTACTATTTGCTTACAGACGCGACCATAGCCAGTTGTTTAAGGCACGGAAAGGCAAAAAGAAGCGAAAGAGAGCCAAAACACCACATGAAACCCTCTCAGCCGTGCAGCGTTCCTCCCGTAGATGCCACGGAGAAGCGGCAGCAGGCGGCACAGCCATCACAAAGCTTGAGGCCTATCAATGTATCAGAGGAAAATAATGTCAGTATTCTGGATGCTGATCATTCCGCCAAGATTTTTTTTGTAGACTTCTGAGATATTTTTCTCCAAAAACTGTTTTCGAAGTTAGTGATTTACTAGACGAAGTGCCTGGAAAATCATGGTTCGCCAGTATACCAACGCGTACAAGGCATTCTGATTATTCCAAAAAGAAACGTTCAAATAAGCCCAAATAATCATTTCCTTCTTTAGGTATTGCTTCGGTCGAACCCTGAAATTACTTAACACATTGTTTGACATATAACACATAGATTAAAAAAAGGCTAGTTCTGTGTGTGCTAGTTTTTATGCGAATATGTATGTGAAATATTATAAGATATTCACTGAAACCGCATACCGTGTAGGGCTTCTGCCCTACGAACGCTCGTTATTCCGTTCGAACAGCTGCGCTCCACCTCTCCTGCCAACTGGGAACGCACGATGGAAAGACAGTGCGATGGAGGGGGGCATAGCACGTTTTGTGCATGCTAGATAAGCGCAGCGGCACTGGTCGGCGTGGGGAGTCGTCAGCCGGGAATGCCGCCGCCATTCGCCGTCAGCCACCTTCAAGGAGCCCGAACAACAGCAAGCGGTCAGCCTCCGGACTGACCGCTTGTGACTTAAGTGTTGTGGCGAATGTATCTCCTGTGCCATTTGTTTTGTCGCCACTGCTTAAGTAAAGCCGGTAATTGAGTTCAGACTCTCTGTGCAGTAATGTTTCAACAAGGCTGTTACCTGAACCCCCCTCGGTAGGCAGGACTACCTGCAACCGATAGCTCCGGTATGCACAACCGCGTCCGCCGTCCGTAGACAAAAGTAGACGGATTGCCCTAAGCGACTTCTATTGCGAATACTCCGAGTGTAATGTAGATGCTGTTTCGAAAAAATCCTGCATTAGTCTCTTAATCGGCTGTGTCATTAGGCAGAGTTTAATATACTGGTCGTAAATATTTACGTCATCGCGAGTTCTAAAGAATCGCGGCCTTTTACTTCCTGTCAATGCGTGGGCCACTTATTTGTCGCAATGAGTTCGGTATTGAATCGTCACGAATTGGGAATTCAGATCTGCTGTC
The DNA here is from genome assembly GCF_048455015.1 of Haemaphysalis longicornis. Lineage (NCBI taxonomy): Eukaryota > Metazoa > Arthropoda > Arachnida > Ixodida > Ixodidae > Haemaphysalis > Haemaphysalis longicornis. The sequence continues at coordinate 173,827,278 of NW_027526361.1, read as the reverse complement.
GAAACATAAGCTTCTAAGGGAGGCACATGGGGCTATGTAAAACAACAGCTATAACGACTTCTTAAACCACCACGTAACGATGGGAATTTCTTCAGGCACGTGGCGTGTATAACTACCTGTTTTAGCTACGTAACAATAACACTGAAGCCACTCATCTTACCCCATTGCAGCAGCATCACAAACCCGCCCTGGAGCGGAAAGCCTCACTTATGACTACTAGTAGTGACACCATTGTTACCACTCAAAACTTCGTTAGGCGAAATAATTCGAATTACTTCAGAAGCAACAAACCAGGTTCTATGTTTCTTTCACCCGCTTAGCTACACATCAATCACTCCTGTCCCTGTGCGCCGCACTAGTTTACATTCCATGTACAACCACGGTCGCATTGTGGCTTGGCTGTAATTGCTAAACAGGATAGTGTTTTTTCTGCCACGTCCGCAAGAAATTGTACTAGCGTTCTCTTAGTTACACAAACACGCTGAATTGGTTTTTTACGGTAGCAGAAAAAAACAAGGCGATAAACATAACGCCAAAAAGTCCAACACAGCCCCAGCAGGTGGCGAAAAAGGAGACAGAGGGCGGCAAAGTGTGCTGAATGTGAAATATTGAAGACCACCAACGCAGTATTGGTGGACAACTATGTTGACTTATGTATGGTCACTTGCTATATTGATCGAATAACAAACACGTACACCCCTGGGAACGTACACGTTCCAAGAAAATAATCCTAAGTTGACTGTCTATTGACGCGCAGCCGCTATAACATGAGGGTTGTGCACGTCACCTGCTGTGTTGACACCGCCCTGCGGCGTGGTGTCCAAAAGCCGCATCCAACTTTCCGTGATAGCCGGTGACCTACCGAGATCCCAGACTAGGCCCACGTTATTATGCACACGGGTCTCTTACGCATACAAAAACGTGAGCTGATAAACAAAGACAGTGGGACTCTTCTTACTTTGAAGTTTTTATTTCTTTTCCCGTGGTTTCATTTTGGGCTAAGCTTTTACAAGCTTTTAACCGCTGCCTTTTTATATACAGGGGAGCCTATCGCAAACTTTGTTACAACAAAGTATCAGCTACCATTTTTTATTTATATACTTCAGTAACGCCTACTCAAAAGTGGAAGGTGACGCGCGTGACATCCTGTAAAAGCTAGTGTCATGTATGCCGTGAAACGTTCACTGCACTTCTGATTCCGACGTGCTGCACGGAACCCCAATGAAAAGCCGTGAAGTGCACAGTGCGTCCGCGGCCCTTTGGAGGGACCGTTCCCTCCCAAGATCCCTGATGGCCGTTCCTTGTTCCCTTTTTAAAACTGATTAGGCTCCTCGAAAAAAAATAAAGATGGAGAATCCTCCTAAAACACTTCGTGCGGAGAGTACCTACACATTTCTACGATGACGGCCAAAAACCAAAAAAAGAAAATGCTAAGCTCTGAAAAAGCAAACAGGGGGAAACATACGAACAGCCGATGCGGAGATAGTAATCCCCTAAAAAGCAGGTGCAATAACCAGAACCTTGACGCCGCTTTTAGTAGGAGAAAAATGGTTCACGAGGAAGTAAAAATACATTGGAAATTAGCCTTTTGTTTTCGTGCCAGACTGAACAAAACTGCGCGAACACAAACGCTTGGAAGCAAAAAACATGAATTTTGCAGCATTAAGTAAACAGATTTGGCGTAGGCCCTGAGGACTACGCACGAATGCACTTTGCCGGAGTGTTTCAGAAGCAACAAAGATTGCGCACAAAAGCTCGAACAGGACGAAGGGCGAAATGCGAAAAAACAACGAAGAGGGGGTGCGAATTGAAAATGTACTTCTCCGAGCAGACGTTGTTTAAAAGCTTTTTATAGGGTCCTAAATGGGACCTATATGTGTTTTCGCTCAAGAAAGAAGGTTTGGACAAAGTAAGATAAACTCACTTACCATGACAATTCTCCAACTTGGGGCATAGACCTTTTTGTAGCAGAAGTTTTTTTTGTTTGAGTAGAAACGGTGGCTGCAAGCAGTTTAACGTCGTTCACTCAACGCACAGAAAGAAAGCGTAGCCGGGATATTGTGTGTATGAATTGAGCCTACGTTTTCTGGGAAACGGCAACACATACGCTCGTGAGCAAAAAAAAACTCCACGGGAAGGAAGCACAGCAGTGGCTGCGACGAACTTTGCTTTAGCCGTGCTGGGTTTTCATCAAGATTTATTTCCTTTTCTTCAGCTTTGTCGTCAGCCGATTTCTCACGGCGGTGTTGTTTTTCCCAATCCCTTCGTTCAGGAAACCAGAAATCAGCATGTGACACAGGTTTTAAAGTGACATGTGCAAATTGCTGAATTCACTGCTGCTTCCACTGCTGCGGACCCTGCGTTCTCTGGCGCATTTAACAAACGTTGCAAGTACAGATCACCCGCTACTTCATAAAGTGGATGCGAGGCGGGTTGTTTTGAATAAGCGCAAAATGACACACGATGATAAAATTAGAAAAAAAAGAATTTGCATCGAGAGGCTAGGGTGTTCGAGGGGTGTGAAGCTAGAAACAAAGTTTAATACTTTCACAGTTTTACGTGTAAACATCCTTAATTATCATTTAGAGCTTTTTTTAATAAAGTAGTACAGCATTCTGCAAGATACGTCACCGGGGAAGATTGTCATTGCAACCCAAGGTTCCTGAGCCGCATCGCACTTTGTAGCGCTACGATGTTTGTGCGTTTGGCTGCAACAAAGTGAGGTTGATTCGGATGACAATTGTTAGCAAAATGTTTTAATTCTATTACCTAGCTTTGCAGAAAGCTAGTGAATCACTCCTTTCATTTAAATCATAACCAGTTTTCAGGGGCATTCACTGTGAAAACCAACCGACACATAATATCCTTCGGTTCAAATGACATACAGATTTCACGGGGGCTTCGGTCAGGCTGTGCCTTCTTCTGTGATCAAGGAGAGCGTACGCAAGTGCAACTGGCTCCACCTCTTTCTGAACACTAAGGGCGTATCACTTCAAAAACACTTTACCCACAACAGTTTTGGCTGAAGCGAGGTATATCTGGCCAATGAACTCTCGTACAACACTAGCCCTATGATGAACACCTAAGGCAAAACACCAGCAAATAACTCATGTTACCGCTGTCGTTTAAAGCGGCCACGAAGACAAAATAAATTACGGTTTTTTAATAGAATTTAAATTTTATAGTACTCCCACCGTTTCTCCTGCCGGCAGCCAACAATGCTTTAGTCAATAAGAAGTAATGCAATTTCAGCCGAATTTCAATTTATTGCATGTTACGTGACGGCAGCAATGAGAGGTTGTGGGAAGGTAAAACAAAAGGTAATATGTTGAATGCCGCTACCGCTATCGGTGAAACTGCGTTTTAGGTTACCTTAATTGTCATCCTCCATCTCATATGGCACCGGGATACCGCTCAAAAACGGCTGGTCGCACTTGGTTAACTTCTGACAGTAATACCTGCCGTATTTCTGCTACGGTTGATAATAATCGTTTTGTGAAAAATTACGTATGATTCCATAAACGTAATCACGTAAGTAGCACTGCCGCTTAGGTCAGTTGCCCATTGTCTTGTCACGAAGGCTGGATTATGCACCGCGATAGGCATATTATACTGCTGTACTCCCTGCTTCTACGTTTTTCATGTTCGTTCGTTATGGCCATTTCTTATCCCACCATTCTTAGTCTTCAAAAATAATATCCTCTTAAATAAAGCGCAAATAAACCGTTCTGGGAGCCTATCATCCCTGTTTAATTTAAAGCTACTTTTATTATCGGCGCGTTCATATTACTGATGTGAGCCTCAGTACGCGTCTGTAATACTTTTTTCGCGCTGGTTGCCCATAATGCGTTCTCTAGGTTCACCCTTTAGTCAGCTTGACTCGACGACGTGTAGATATATTGGTCGAAACGGACAGAAAAGGCTGCGGTGTTGTTGAGAATGCGTAGTCATCTCGTATTGGGGTGTCCCCTGGTTGGAATGCCACCCAGACCAAAATATACCCAATTTTCTTTCCAGCTCAACAAAGGAAATTTGTTTTCAAGGGATTCCCTCCGAAATTGAATGTCAATGCGAACATTCTTTCGCTGTTTTTTACTCTTTGAGATCTCAGCAGTTCTCTGTGTATTATGCGTGCAAGGGGCGCCTCATTTTAAACTACGGTAGTGACTACTGCTTTTGCACATCTACGTCTAAAATATTCCAATGCAGAATTCATCACCGATGATGAGCTTCAAATATAGAGCATTAGTTCACTTCGAAAATTACTCGCCACTATGTTAGGGGTATCCCCAGATAAGAACACCCTAGATCCTTCATCATATTCATCTTCATCATTACCCTTATAGGATTTAATGCAGGACGAAGTTATCTCCCAAATATTTGCAGCCTTTTCTATCGCTAGTTTGTCGACTTCATTTTTTTCGTTAGAATATTCTTACTTCCCCATTCCCTTTATTTCTTGGTCTTCCCATATTTCATGTACAATTCCTTGGTGACGATTTTGTTAAGGGGTGGTCCATCTGTTGTCCCTAACCCAGATAAGGTGACCCGTCAAACTCCATTTCTACCGCCTAATCTGAACTGCAATGTCTTCTACACGAAATGTTTCCCCTAATACCAGCCGCTGTCTCCTTACCTCTGAGTGTTACACGGAGCATACTTCGTCCCATGGATAGCTGGGCCAATCCAAGTCTGATTTGCAGATTTGCATCTCCCAACGCCTCTGGCGCACTTCCAGCGCACGCGACCTGCCGAAAAAACGGCACGCTATCAAAGGAAACTGCAGTGACAGTTTTTCTTTTCCAGTATTTTTAGGGGTGTGCGCTATCAGCGCCATCGCCGAGACCAGTATACCGCGAACAATGTTCGAAGCTAGGTTAAAAGAACTGGTTTGCGAGGTATAAATGGGCTATCGCCATCGGCAGGCGCGCATGCGTGTTCTCGTCCTTTCGTTTACTGCCGGTGCAGCTACACGGCGCTCGGATACAGTTCGGCCACAGCTCCCGTGCTCCAATTACTTTTGACGGCACCTGTACATTGCGTTCCGCCCGCAGGGTCGAGGGATCGAAACCAGGCGCCTGATAGTATTTTTTTTTATATAGTGTAGGGGGAGGGGTGCGGACTACGACTACGGACGTCAACACCGGTGACATCGTGAGTTACTGAAATGCTCTGCATTTAAAAGGGCATCTACTACAGTGTCCTTCGCAACGTCACCTGCTTCACACTCGGAGACGGCTGTCTCTAAGCGCTCTGTCCACTCGGTTTTTGTTCCGTGCTCCCGCTCTCAGTTAGAGAAGCACGCGGGCCGAGTGAGAACATTTTTGAAAAGGCGCCAGCATTCGTTGCACACGCAATAAAAACACTGGCTTGTTAACTTGATACCATCTGCGTCCGAATATCTCAATTGCTCTGCCCTTAGATGGCTTCCGTGTCGTAGTTAAAAATACTCATCGTGCCATGTTTCCTTTTACAAGCGGCAATTTTTGACTTTGTTTTCGTGAAATCATTGTTGAGTGTTTTACGCTTCATTTTTTCTCTTTATACTTTCAGTACGCTCTCCATACAGAATGCTGTAGATCTGAAAATGGTTGTTTTGAGCGCTTTGACTATTCCGCCGCGATGACGACTGTCTTATGCGTGGCTATTGGCAATTCATGCAGCTGCCCCATAAATTATTTTCAGAATTTGTAGGTTTCTTAACTACGACACGTGGTTCATGGTACATCCTCCTTCATACACTCCTGCTATTTCATTTCATTTTTCGCATCCTTGTTCGGTGAACCGTACCTCGGTGTAATTTTTGTTGTTGTTGTTGTTATTGTTGTTGTTGTTGTTGATGATGAAAACATTCACTTGTGAGGAATTTATTTTCTATATTCCTCCAGCTTCGCGATCACTGCGCCGCCTGCCGCCGCTTCTCGGCGGCGCATGCGGTATGACCGCTTCGCAGCTAATAGCGGTGTTGAAGAATCTCAAAGGCGAACAGAAGGCAAGAAAAGCAAACTGTATTTACAGTAAGTACAGGGCAAAACAAGCTTTAACATGGCGACCGAGAATCTTCCTTCTTCTTTGTCGTCTTCGTCTGTCTCCTCCGCGTGCCATCACGCCGAGATTCCCGCTATTTTTCCACGTGCTGGGCCCCGCACGCGGGCGCCAATTTCAAACCAGATCACAGTTCCTGGCAATAAGAAACAAGCGGCTCATGCAGTGTTTTGGTTCTCTTTCGTTTTAGATGCGAAGCATCTCATGCTCGGGGCTGTGTCCCTCCCTCCCTCGTTGTCGTTGTCCGCCGTCCGCACTCGACTGCGCATGCGCGTCTCTTCAGCCCCGTCAGCATTTGGGCTGACGTCAGCGCAGTCCACTATAAAAAGAATTAGTTAGCCGGCGCCCGGTTAACTAGCCTGGCGCAACGGGAGGTACGTGACGCTATTCCCACTGTGCTACAAACCGAGACGGGAACATGTGCTACGAACGTTACTTATGGTCTTCACTCATTCAAACTACGTTAGGAAGCTACTGATACAACGAAGGGACGTGAAGCTGAACGTCAACGGAAACGACGAACTGAAAACTAATGGGAACTTCAGTCGATCCCATGGCTGCTTCGCATAATACTCAGGGTTCCCCTGCGGGAAGATGGTGTAATTTTTTTTTAGGTTTTTCGCGCCCGAAACAAGTTGGTATTGTTATGTCTGTAACCAAATAGTAGGTTTAGGGCCCTTCAAAAAACAGCTGCGTTTTGATAGGGTGCTCGAACGCCAAGAGTTATCCGGGGACGCGGAACTGCGCGCTTCTTCGCCGCTCTTACGGGCGTCGGCGACGGCATGCAGCAGCGTATCACCACTGTCACCTACGAATACGTCAGCTGCTAGTGAATTGTACTGTCACCTCGTTTAGACCTGATACTGGCACAGTCATAGGTTTATGTCGTTTTGCAACGTGGGCAACGAATGAGGCTCTGTTACGAATATATACGTCGTAGAAAAATAGGTTCGGGGATGTGATCAACCAATACCTCACAACAACTTGCGTTGTTTGTGGGAATATAAGCCACACGAAAATATAAAGTATATTACAAGGCTCTGCGTCAGGACTGTGTGCCACTCGTGCATTACAACAAGAACCTAGGAAAATTAATGAAACCACGGAAAAAAGCCCAGTGCTGCTTCGGGAATGCTAAACACGTTCGTCTTAACTTGAGCAAGGTAGGACTCACTAAACCAACTAGAGGCGAATGTACTGATATTTTCCAAAACAGCGCGGGCGGGGGGGGGGGGGGGGGAGGGAGGGAGAAGGCGCTTAGCTTAACTATCTTTTAAGTGCAATGCACTTCTTAAGCGACCCTGAACCTGCGTCCACCGGCGATGTCCGCATCACATACCCACGTGGGGGATTGGCCAGGAATCTCCTCGTCTTCCTTGGCAACGGGGGGAGATGGGCGCACGCTGCCTGGCCGCTGACATGGCACATACCCACGTGGGGGATTGGCCAGGAATCGGGCGTGAGAAGGGCTAATGCACCCGCTTAAATGCAGCTTTCTTGCTTTGTAGTTGTGTGTGTATGTGTGATCTTTCTTTCGCGAACATTACCGAACCGCGCAAATTCAACTCGTGCATTCGCACTTTCACATTCTTCCCCTCGGGGAAATGCCGGGAATTTTTTGTACAAATGAGGAGCGAAATCAAGAAATGACCGCTTTCGTAACCCCACGCACAAGCTGCGCGTTCACTTTTATTTTGTTTTTCGACTTTTACAAACGGCTGATCACTGGGTGGACGCACTTTTTGAAGTATACAGTGAGTAAGTTCACAAGAGATAAAAGGGGTCGTTGGAAGAGTGTGGTGTCTGATAGAGCGCTCTAATTTCGCTTTTGTGCTGAATTCCCCAGGCTTTCTGTGTCATGTGACGATGTTTCGAGAAAGGGTTTACTCGCGAACGCGGATATAAGCGGAAGGTATATGCAGCAGATGATGAATATTTGCGAGGGCTCACCTCGCGACAACACGACCCAGCCCTAAATTCTTTGTCCTGTGCTGACTCCCGCATATAATTTTGCATTATTCATAGTACTCATTCGGCAGAATTTCCGTCAACTTTATCCCACATCAACTTGTTGTGATAAACATCTCAGTCATGAAGCGCAACTGGCGCGCTGTGCTCCGCTAGATTATGTAAGCACACGAAAGCGATTTACATCGTAGTGTATAGCCGTAGCATGAGCATCTGAACGAACGCTGCTTACGGAGGTACTGTTTGTAAATTTAAGGGCAGTGGAAATGCAATCGGCTGCATGCATATGCCGGTTTCGCGACACCGGCCTGTGACGCACACCTGGCGCTTATACGATCCTAATGTACCACACTGGGATCGTATCAGAAGCTGTTACAGTCCCGTAAATACACCAGATTTGTGAACAGAGTAACTGCTCTACATAAATATGTATTTCCAGCGCATACAAACGGAAAATATCAGTCACGAACGTGCCGAAAAAGCAACGGCGACAGTGGTGAGCGGCTGCTTTCGAAACTGCTTTCGAAACGAGCCGCTAGGGGGATTTCACTGGCGCCCCTACAGGCGGCGCTCTACGCGTATACGACTCGAGATTCGCGATCGCTGCGCCGCCTGCCGCCGCTTCTCCGCGGCGTTGACGGGATGTGCGCTGCGTGGCTGATAGGGGCTCGTGCAGTGTTTTGGTTCTGTTTTGCTTCTTTTTGCCTTTCCGCGCCCTACAAAAACTTGTTATGGTGACGTCTATAAGCAAAGAGTACGTTTAGGTCACTTAAAAAGCGGCTGCGTCTTCGTAGAGCACGCGATCGCCTGCAAGAGCTACCCGGGCACGCGGTTCTGCGCGCATCGTCACCGCTCTTCCGGGCGTCGGCGACGGTAGCAGCATATCACCCCTGTCACCTCCAAATACGTCAGGCACAAATGAATTCTACTGTCGCCTCGTTTAGACCTGATACTGGCACAGCGAGAGGTTGGCTTCATTTTGCAGCGTGGACAACGAATGCGGCTTCGTTTCGAATATATACTTTGCAGAAAAATGTGTTTCGGGGATGTGATTAGCCAATCCCGGACAATCACTTATGCCTTCTATAACAATATAAACCATGCGAAAATGTTAAGTATATTCGTTAAATATGTGCCCACACACGCCTTATAGCAAGAACCAAGGCAATCTAATATGAAACCAGGGAAAAATACTTGCTGTGCAAGTGCGGAAGAAACGTAATAGTAGCTCTAACGGAAATGAAAAAAAAAATACAGTGCAGCTTCTGACATGCTAAAGACGTTCGTCGGAACTTAAGCCAGGTAGGGTTCACCAGACCAACGTGCTATATGTGAAATGCACTGCTCTTTCGCGAGACATAGGTGGGGGTTAGGGGAGGGGGACGCTGTGTACAAATGCAGAGCGGAATCAAGCAATGAACGTTTTAGTAATCACACACACAAATCTCGCGTTCACTGTCGTTTTGTTTTTCGACTTCAACGAACAGCTGATCGTTCGGCGGACGCATTGTAGGCAGTTCACAAGCGATGAAAGGTGCCGTTAGAAGAGTGTGGTATTAAATAAGGCCCTCTGATTTCAGTTTGTGCTTTATTCTTCAGGCTCCCTGTGCCATGTGATGATATTTCGAAGAAGAGTTTGGTCGCGGATGCCGATTATATTCTAAGCCCACCTGCGAGCTGCTTGCATAGGATATATGTGGTGGATGAATGTTTGCCGGCGCTCACCTCACGACTCTTTGTCGCGTGCTGATCCCCGAGTATAATTCTGTATTCCATCGTACTTACGTTGAATATTCCCGAAATTAACACACACTGGCTTGTAAATGGTGGTGATCAATAGTTGAAGTATTTTATTGTCAAAAGTAACTGGCGTGCTGTAAGGTATGAGTGTTTCGCTGAATATGTAAGCGCACAAAACTGATTTACATTGTAGTGTATACCCGTAGCATGGACATCTGAGGAACCGGTGGTTACGGAGACACTGCTAGTAAATTCAGGGCAGTGTAACTACAATCAGGTTCATGCATACGCCGGTTCCGCGACGCTGGCCTGTGACACACACCAGACCGAATATACCACACTAAGATCGCGTCAGAAACATGTACCCTCTCGTAAACACACCCCATTTGCGAACAGAGTGACTGCTCCATATAACCATGGATTTCCAACGCCCGCAAACGCTAAATCTCAGTCGTGAACATGCCGCAAAAGCAGCGGCGGCAGTGGGGAACGAGACGGAGACTCCCGCGCCTGCTTTCGAAACGGGCCACTAGGGGGATTTCAGTGGCGCCCCTACAGGCCGCGCTCGAGGCGTATAGGGTCCCAAGGACACGGGTTTGAACACGGCCACGGTTGCTGCAATCGACGCACATCAACATCGACACACAGGCGCTTTCGCTTTTCGCCTCCATCTGAAAACATACGGAGTCGACAAGCAAAAGCGCCTGTGTGTCGATGTTCCGGCGCAGTTTAAAGATCCCCATATGGTCCAAATTAATTTGAAGCGCACCACTATGCCACACCTGACAGCCCAGTTGTCGTTGCAGTACTTTGAAAAAAAAATGACTTTGTGTAAGGTGACTATAAGAAGTGCTGAGAAGCTTATAACTGTCCAAGCAGGAGGCGAGTCGGGAAAGGCGGCCTTTCTTCACAGGAATTTACAACGGCGGTCCCGATCTCGTGATCACCGCCCGGTACAGCATGAGAGCGACGTGCTCTAACGTTCGTTGTTACGTCCCAAACATCACATTTTTTTTTTCTTTTTCACGTAGCAGATTCGCGTCGAACCGCGCAGTACCACCGGAAGCCATGCGCGTTGTACACAGGGCCGTACTCGCGTTTATTTTCTTGCCGCTCGGAATGCGCTAGGAGCCAGGCGACGTGACGTTAAAGTGCATTACTGGCGAACACATTTCAGCGGACGCTGTCAAGCGGCTTTTCAAAAGAGCAGAGAAAGGAAAATGTCGCCTGCGCGCAAGCGTGTATGGAAGGCCGCAGTGGGCGGGCCCCGTGCGGGAGGAAGGGATGAAAGATCGACAAATGAAAGGACACGCGCGCGTGTACGTGTGTAGCAACGCGTCGTTGAGCGTCGGACGCACCCCGCAACATGACAGCTGCAGCGATACGCGAACCCGCGAGAACGATGGTCGCTGCTACGGTGTATAAAATGCGCGACTTGTAATATTTCCTCTCGCTCCCTGCTTCTTTTGCTTCCTTTTTTTCTTGCTCGTCGTCGGGCACCGCTCCTGCGCCCTTTCACTTCGGGCCAAACGCATCACGCTTTCGAGTATCTTATATTTTATGCTTTTTTTTACACACGAGGAGAGGAGGGACCCCAGCGCCAGCGCGGGGTTTGATACGCGTGCCGGGGCCTTCAGAGCGGACGCGGGGAGGGCACGCACGGCCGGTGTTCGGCGGCCGTCCGCTCATTCGCCGAACCCCCGACCCACGTACCGGGTGTTCGGGGCTCATCCAGTAATCCTCTCCAGGCGCATCAGCTCGAAAAGGCGTCGGACTTCGGCTACACGTTCGCTGGGGACGCCTGATGAAATGCGTACCGAATGTAGTGAATGCACTTTGCGCTCATTTATGCCGCTACGCTGTTGCCCTGGTCGGCCTAACGGATGTCCAGCCCCGTTACCCGCTTTTCCGGCCGCTTTACGTCTCCAACCACGCCACCCCCGCTCTTCCTGTCGTTGCTTCACCAAGGGCTGACGGTGGGAAACGTACGAAGGTCCTGGTGAATCGCGGTGCAACAGACTCTGCCGCCTTCACACAGACGTCGTTTCGTGGCAGCCGCTTTTCTGATGGAGGCGAAAAGCGGAAACGCCCGTGTGATGAGGTTTCCGCGCGCGCTAAAGATCCCCTGTGGTCAAAATTAATCCGGAGCCCTCCACTACAGCACGCCTCATCGCCTATCTGTCGCTTCGGCGAGTTAAACCCCACAATCAATCAAACGACGTCGCTTTGTGATTGCGGGATGATGATTGGCAGAACTTGGTGATTTTAAGAGAAGCTTATAGCGTTTGTTATATGTTTCTAAAGACGATAGCCTTTCTTGGGCTACTGAAATTCGAAAATTTTGTTCTGTCTGTCTCACCATTATCTTTATTGATCTTACAATGTCCGGTTTACACGTTTTATACCTACCCTTGTGTGGGAATCACTTCTCTTCATTAAATAACCTCTTCTCTGGCGCTCTTTGCCCTCGTTGGCCTTGCGCCATTAAACACCAACCATCATCATGTTCTGTCTGTCTGTCTGCATGTATGTATGTATGTATGTATGTATGTATGTATGTATGGATGTATGTATGTATGTGTGTGTATGTATGTATTTATGTATTTATGTATGTATGTATGTATGTATGTATGTATGTATGTATGTATGGATGGATGGATGGATGGATGGATGGATGGATGGATGGATGGATGGATGGATGGATGGATGGATGGATGGATGGATGGATGGATGGATGGATGGATGGAATAATGTATGTATGTATGTATGTATGTATGTATGTATGTATGTATGTAGTACGTACCTTGCGAACATTCTGAGTTGTCTTAAGGCGTTCCGTGTCAAATTGGCAATATTTCCTACAGTCCGTTCACAGCCCTGCATTTCCGTCCCGAAGTGTCTCGAGCTTATTCCGACGGAATTTCAAGACGTTGTGCTGATTACATGGCTCCGTCTGCAGCCGCATTGTATCATGTATCGATTACGTGGGGAAAACGATCACATTAGTGGAAGCCAGCAAATACCACGCTTTTCCACAAACCTGCCGACTGGGGTAAATTATATAACTATACGCCTGTATCCCTAACCGCAGTAGTTTGCAAAACACTCGAACACATAATTTATTTCTGCATTAAAAAACACAATCAAAATAATAAATTTTCACTGGCTTGAAGATAATCTAAGCAGCTCTAAAGAAGGTGTTGTAATAAATGGGGTGTCGTCATCACCAACTTATGGGCCGTCCGGAGAGCCACAGGGGTTGGTTTTGGGGCAGCTTTTTTTTTTAATTTTAAACAATGTTTCCACTGTGTTTGAAATGTACAGTGAAACTTTATGCAGATGATTTTGTTTTGTATTGCCCCGTCAAGTGCGTTGATGACACCATGGTACTGCAGCCTGACCTAGGTAAGATGGTGTCTTGCTGTGTAGTGGCAGCGAGTTTAAGCTTCACTAAATGTTTTCATGTACAACTTGCTAACAAAAAAGGTGGTATTCCAGCCTTATTGCATGATATCCTGCGCAGTGCAAAACCTAGATCAAGTTCAGTATCCTGAAGTAACATTCACAGCAACACTACATTGGACGAGTCACGTATAGTTAATCAAAGCCAAGGCTTCGCACCTAATTCATTTCTTAAAGGAAATCTCAGCGCCGCGCCGCGAACACCCAAGGAAACTGCATATTACAAATGTGCGCCCAATTCTGGAGTATGGTTGTGTTGCTTGCTACCCATTCACTGATCGACTGAAAGAATAGTTCAAGCGAAAAAAAGGCTGCGAGGTTTATAACCAATAATCATCAGTTTAAAATAAGGAGTTTTGAAATTACACAGGCCTTGGGATTGTAAATTCTTTTGTGGACGACGGAAAGGTCGAAGACTTAGATTTCATTTAATATGCACCATCGTAAGACTGGAATAAATAAAGAACGCTATTTAAAGGCGCCTTGTTGTATGTCCGAAAGAATACACCACATATATAAAATTAGTGACAATACCAGTCGATTGCATGTATTTAAATGCGCTTTCTTCCCGAAGTCTATTTGCGATTGGAACGCGCTATAATTACCAATATTCGCCGATTCTAATTTCCTAACAGCCATTTAAACGGCACTTTGAGTTGATGAAACAGCCCGTATATTTAACATGTACATCCCCTGCTCTCTACTTCCTTTGGCTGTTTCTTTTTGTATGTGTATTATTACTGCGTTCGTTGCACTCCTGCGTTTTGTACTTGTCTAACAATTCTGCGCTGTACGTGTTTAAATTGCTTTTGTATGATTTAGGTATTATTGCAGCTTGGTTATAATTTACTGTCTTGCTACTGTAAACCCCCTGCAAACGTGCCCAATGAGCGTTTTAGGTACTCGTAATAAATAAATAAATATATAAATAAATATCCAACATTGGAAATCATGCAAAACAACTACAAGCAATCACCAAGGTGGCTTACTAAAAGCGGGTGCGGTGTTTTGCACTCATGTTACTCAGTGGGTGCACTACTTAAAAGGCTACTGAAGTGCTTTTAAAATCGGATAAACATCATTTTTTTACAATTATACATTGTTCAGTTTATGCCTGCAAACCTTTTTTCGGCGTTTTTCGCTTCGGGACAGCTCTATTCGTCAATAACGTTGATTCTACGCCCTGCCCACTGCTCACTCCCACACCGCGGCAAGAGCGAAAAACCGAGAGGCAACGTCATATTCGTAAGACGGTCAGTGACGGGTGTCGCCGCTTGGCGGTTTCCTCATTTTCTGGGCGAAGTTCCGAATTAAGTAGGCCTGTAATCTAAACTATATCAACCCTTATTGTCTTGAGTTGCGTGCCCGTGGATTTTTAGCCATAATGCACCTGCACAGGTGTAGTTATTGATACCCTAAAACCACACGTTGATACTAGAGATTTCTATACTTGAGCGCCCGTGGCTACTGCATTGGCTTCACGAGTAATTTTGGCCGGCCGTGTCGCCGGGTTCTCTATGCTTCATCCGCGAAGCGACGGCCTCAATCAAGAACGGAGGTGCTCCAAGTTCCTGTGCCATTATTATAAGGCGATTTTAAAATTTAGGGGACCACAACGCTGTGGGTTTCCCAAACGTCTTGCTCGTTTTCCCTTCAACATTGTGGGCTATTACGAGAGCTTAGCTAACTATTTAGATTTCGTGCGTCGTGGCGTCGTGAGCAATAAATCAAGCAAGCTGGAAAGCATGAAGCGTCTTCTGCGTGCTGAAGCTCTCCACACACTCGCCGACCGTGCATGCCCATACCATAGCACCCACGAAGCGGCTAAAACCGGCGCAGCCGTGGCAGCAACTGCTCGTCGCTACTGTCCAGGATCAGAGCAATAGCGAATAAGAGGGCAAACATGCGAGTGAGTGAATGATAGTGGGTAGAAAAATTGTGCGAGGGATTGTGATCCCAGGTTATTTTGGAGGAGGTGATCGAATTTGTGCAGCGATTCCAAGCGCGGCCCGGCCGCGGAGGATGGTCGACGACGGCAACTGCACCTTCCCCAGCTCGAGATGCAGCGAGGGGCCTAAGGATGGCACTACCTGCACGCAAGAATGAACCCAGCACCAATCGCCAAAATGACTATCCACGCGAAAATATAGATTCACATGCGAGAAAAGGGACGATAGTGTGCTGTTCTAAGATCGCGGAACGATCTCTCCTAGCTTCATACAGAAATGATCCTATGAAGCATGATCCAGTGCTTTTACTACCCTCTCCCCTTTCCATTCCCCTGTTTAGACCAGCGGTCTCCCGTTTTCAATAAAAGCTTTACTACTACTACTAGTGTGGTGAAAAAAAAAATGGCCGCGTATCTGCTCCTTTCGTTCCAAATGTCGACGAAAGACGATAGTCGACTTCCGCCCCTGCCATGTAAACGCATTCCTTCTTTTTCCCACTCACATCTCATGCTGTTCGTCTCCCGTCTCGTTCCTACCAAGAAAACACGCTAGAGGTTTGCTCAAGTCAATTTAAATTTACCGCGTTCTACTGCTCCAGGCCTGGTACCTCGATGCCAGAGCTGCCGTACGGCAGAGACGCGCGTGGTTGGAGGCACCCTACTATAACGTTTATAAACCACGACGCCCTGCTAAAAGTGCATTCCAAGCGGAACATGGAACCTGTCTAGTGGAACGTTTCATTACTATTGCCGTTTGATTTCTGAAAACTCCGCCAAGAGCTATAGTGGCGCGGCCAACAGCAGGCGGCGATTTTCGGCAGTTGAAGTAGTATTTCATTTGATATGGCAAAAACCGATCATAAATGAAGTTTTAATAAAGGTGCACTGCTAGTGGGTATATAGACTATTGCGCAGATTAAGTTTCACTTTGGCCGGGTGGCTGAATCGAGTCACAGACAGACAGACAGACAGACAGACAGACAGACAGACAGACAGACAGACAGACAGACAGACAGACAGACAGACATAAAGCTAAAGGGCTATAATATAAAATAAAAGCCCAACCCGTACCACATACGTATCACGGGTGACGCCAATTAAAAATAGACAAACTGGACCGAGGTCAACTAGAGTTTTGAAGAGAAGGAAATACCCACCGAAGTGGAAAATAAAAGGGAAAAATGCTACACAGCGACACCACAGCCAGGAGAGCGGGCCCGGGGAGACTCCCCTAATCTCCCCTGGGACGGTAGCAGGAAAGGTTGGGATGAGGGATGCGGATGGTGGTAATAAGGAATGGGTTATTGGAAAGTTGGTGGGAATGGGGACAGCGAGGTTTTTGTTCTAATCCTTACATGTCTGACTCCTAAAATAGGCCTGAAAACTCAGGATGGGCGACAGACGGTTCCAATTGGAATTCAGCGGACCCCACTATAGGTTCCAACTATCTGAGCTCCGACAGCGAAGAACAGGGAGAACCCGCGACGGAGTGACGACACCTAATCTCTGGACCCCTTTCACAACCAGCCCCTCGGCTAACACCCACCAGGTCCCCCGAGTACTCAAGAGACACCTGCCCAGCCTACATAGGTACTAATCCCCCTCGTCTCAACGGTTTCGGTACTGGTACAGACAGACAGACAGACAGACAGACAGACAGACAGACAGACAGACAGACAGACAGACAGACAGACAGACAGGCCAAAATTTTGCGTTTGAGTTGCTCAAGAAAGACTGCCGTGATTGAAACTGTGTTAATAATAGTCAATCGCAATTGTAGTGATAGCAGCGGCCAAATATCTGCATCGGTGCTAGGTCTAAAGTTCTCGACATACGAAAAGTTAGGGAAGACACTGTTCGAAAACTCGTCGCGCGCGAGGGTGTTGCGGTTGGGTTCCATTAACTTTGGGGGGCCCCTACGCTTGGTTCCCCTATTCCATAACTGCGTATGTGCACCAGTGCGAAACCTAGTGTTCCGTTTACCGGTCACGGAGCGACCCGGCACCAGCACTTACGCGTGACGCCGCGACCGGTGGCGGCCGCACCACTGCTGCCTGCGCGAAAAAATGCACGCAGGCCGCTGCACACACTTCGTTACCGCCTACCAGAATGTAAAAACAATGTTATACACGCGAGAAAGGGGATGAAGGTGTGCCGAAAAATAGTGTTTGAAATCGATTAGCTCTGGTAGTGAAAGCGAATATCCAGCATCTGCACAAGTTCTCTGCATCTGAGAAACCGAAAACGGCCGTAAGTCGTTGGGGGAAAACCCCCTTCTCAAGCTCGCCGCGAGCGAAATTATTGCGTTTATGGTACCCGCGGTCTCCTAATCTAAGGAAGGATCGTCTGCGTCTTCCATTCCCCGCAGGAGTTTCTGGGTCGTATCTGAACGGAAACAGAATGAGCTCTTCAGGTCGAGCGGTCACCGCAGCGCTTGCACTTCCGAATATGACGTCATCTACCGCTTGCCAATCGCGAAAGGCAGCCAAGACTCTGACCGCGACCCCGGAAAGGGGTCGTTCGCTTTTACGAAAAAGGTGGCTAGGGTATATTTACGCATGAAAGAAACGTGTTTCTCAAATTCAGTGTCAAGAAAACTATAAAGTAATGCCCCCAACAAATTTCTTAAAGCAAAGCTTTCTAGCTCTACTAGCCAACAGTGCTTTCGTGGCGTGCGGGTAGCAGTAAAAAACGGTAGCATTTCGGCTGGCGTACCCGCCAGTTTTTCCGAGATATTTTGTCTGGGCTGCGATGGTTGCCAGACCAGGAATGCCCTCCCCGCTAAAAAATGAGCTTCAATTGGTCACCACTTTATGTGACCCCTTCGCCTACTGTACACTCAAACTCCCAACGCGTCGGAGGCGGCGGCGGGGGGAGGGAGGGTGGCGGAAGGTTTCACTCACGGAGGAATCTAGAGATGTCACGGCGAATTACCCATTGCAGAGCCACTGGATGAGTTTCCAGAGTATCGGCACTCTTTTCTCCCATTGTTTTTTGCCGCCGGCAGCGGCCATTGGTCGAACCGCATCATGTGACATTTGTTAACCCCTCGACAGCCATGGGCGCTGACATTTTGGAGCCGCCGTGTTGCCGTGTGTGCTCTTTCTTGAATAAATTGTGATTTTCGGGGTGCAGTGCGGCTGTGTGATGTGTTAGGAGTGAGTTTATAAATGAGCCATGAAGACCAGATACACGTTTGTTTTATTCAAAACCATTCTTACTTATTGTGCCCCCAGCGCTTGTCTGGATACAAACGATGCATTATTCAATATACGTTTAATATATACATTCAATATACGTTTAAATTTTGACTTTTCCGCTAAATCGTGTGTTTCGCGGTCCAACTGCTGTGCAGCCGATTCCGAAGCCTTGTTTGCAGTTTGTGAACATAGGGCCGCCACCATACCGTTGCAAGCCGTATTCTGCCTGTGGTTTGTTTTTGACCCTATTTAAACCTGGCTTGTTTTTGTTGTTTGATTAAAATATTCGTTTCGTGAAACATAGTGCCCGCTCGACAAATATGGTCACGTAAGACACCATGCTTGCGCCAATCGGTGAGTGTCGTCTGAGACAACCCCAAATCCCCGCAGTGATGTGCCGCTAAACCAAGCATAGTGCGCGCAGTACCAACAGCAGTACGATAAGTACTTGTGTGTTTATGTGTGCTTTCGTAATTTCCACTGTTTGTCCCTCCATTCTTACTGATATAAAGAGAATGAGCGCTAAATATAAGCGGAAATAGCTCGTTCGGTAAGCTGATAAGCTCTGCCTAATTGTCGTTTGCTTTTGCCTGCCTCCGACAACCGTAGAGCTGGCTCGTATGACATCAGATGTTCTGTTGTATACATACACACATACATACATACATACATACATACATACATACATGCATGCATGCATACATACATATGCATACATACATACATACATACATACATACATACATACATACATACATACATACATACATGCATACATACATACATACATACATACATACATACATACATACATACATGCGAGTCCAGGATTCCTGCCCAAGCGCCCCTAGTTCTCAAAGCTGCCACCACGTGCCGTAGCAGAATGGAATTTCGTCTACACGGGCTATTTTCCCTCATTCTTTTCAGGGCGGTCGCCGCGTTCGACCGGTTTGACTGTCAAGTGCGACGGCGCGGTCTGCTCCTTCTCCTCAAGTTAATTGTTCGTCTGTGAGCGGGGAGTCACTTCAATAGAGTTCCCCCGCGACCATTGTGGGATGGCAAGCGGATGCCTCAGAATAGTTGAAGCTTGAGCCGGTTGGTGCAAAAGTTGGGACGAAGCGAAGACGAGACACACACAAGCGCTTTGTGCTTGTCTCGTCTTCGCTTCGTCCCGTTCATTGCGCTGCCCTCTACTCTGAAAGCGGATGCCCTCTGCGTTATGATTTTGGCGGAGCTTGGAAAGGTTGTCCGCTGCGAAGTAATTCACGACAACTACTAGATATACGGCTTATGTCTATCTACGACGCTTTTTTCCTGTTTATCGCACATTTCATACCACCAGAAAAAAAAAGCATTCGATAAAAATTACTCATTTCGGACAGCTACAACTGCGGAACGATATTTTCGAGTAAAAAATGCTACGGCAGCAGCCGCCGTTTCTTTCTTCCGAAATTTGGTATTCTTGAATGGCTTTTGAGAAAATTCAAATTGCAGGGACGCATCTAATTACGTGAGCAGAAAGCATGAAATTTCAAAACGCGTTCAAAACAGTACCTGCGAGCGATGTTCCCGGTGCGTCACCTTAGCTACTTCAATGAAGTTCTGGAATTGATTCATTTTATGACATCGTGACGTATCAATAATTAGTTTTAGAATTCCTCTGTCACTGCTCATTATTACCTTTCCGCACGATGCGAACTCACGGACACACCACTAGAGATAAAGATTTGTAACTAGTGTTTCAACTAAGGGCTTAGCTTCCATATGAGTAATATTCTACATATATTTCTTTATTTATTTATAACTATCTCTCAGTTTCCTCGATAAGGCATTGAGTAAGGTAAGCTAAAAAAGACACAAGTGCAAGTTTTAGCATGTGTAAGAAGTAATGCGTGAACGGGGTATATAAAAATGAACGCTAAACATAAGAAACGCATAGAACAAACCTACACATACATGAGGATCTCACCTCATGGCACAACAAAACCTGCAATTCACTGCACGGATATCGCGTCTGATGAATATTAAATTTTACTGCATTTCCTGCAAACGATGTCGATCGCATGAAGACTCCTAACGTTAGGTGGCTTCATTAATTTATGTTGTCGGTCGCCCTCGAAGCCCTTGGTAATCGCGAGAATTATTCGTTTTAAAAGTATTCACATATACTGTTTTCTTTTCCGTTTTTCTTTTTTTTTTCTAGAAATAAGAATTCCCGTTGCCAACACGCCATTTACCACAGCAGAACGCCTTTGAGGCGATATAAGAATAACAAGGACACTGCGCTAACATGAGTGCTCACTGTATATGAACTCCGAAACGTATTGTAGAAAAATTCTGAATTTAAATCACCCCGAATATGTGTACTCCAGTTACAAGGCCGAATACAATCCGCGAATTGGAGTGAATTGGTAAACATTCATGTTGGATACACATAAAGAAGTGCGGGGGTCACGAGCAATAGCGTTAGGTCAAAAGGGGGAAATCCCCGCTTCACGTTTTATGAGGCGCACCACAGTGGATTTCTCAGGATTAATTTTGAACACCTGGGGATCTTTAAAGTGCGCCGAAATTCCGGACACACGGTCGTTCTTGCTTTTCACCTCCACCAGAAAAGCGGCCGCCGCAGCAGGGAATCGAACCCGCGTCCTTGTGCTTAGCAGCGCAACGCCTAAGCCCCGCTTTACCCACACCCTCTCTTTTCGGAACCGGCTTCCGAAACAACGACAGCGAGCCGCCTCATGACAAATACATTTTTTAGGCGAAGCTCATTTGAATATATAGTGTTTTTTTGTATTTTGCATGTATGCAAACAAAAAGTTACGTATCTGAAGAGTGAGGCGTTCTTTATCGTGGGGCGTTCGAAAAAAAAATGTCCCGGTGTAGGCATTGTCAGTACACGGTCACCACCAATGTCACTCGCCGTTCTTGACCTCAAGCTTATGCGTCTCAAAACTCGATCCGCACCATCAGTAGACTAGTTAATATGATGCGCCGTCTGCTCGTTCGCTAGAGTCAAAATAAAAGTGCGTGGATAAATGTATATGTCTTCCTTGAGGATGCCCATCGTCAACTTTCAACAGAAATTAAATTTGTTTACACCTTTCCGGTAAATTTGGCGCCACCTGCGTGTCACGTACCAAGACAAGCTTCGCTGGTAATCCACATTCACCTGGAATGTCTCGTGATTTTTCTTTTCGATTATTCCTCACAAAATTGGGAGCTATCAATCTACATTTAATCTACTATAACACTTACATGTTCCAGCGTGACCAATTCGACACTTATTGTTGCTGCAGACATACATTCTTACGCAGTAATATTACCACTCCAGGCACATCGGATAATCTCAAAAAAAAAAAAAAAAAACTGCGAGCAAATTAACGGGGACAAAAACACACGAAGACAGCAGAGAACCCCGTTAATTTCCGCGAGTTTTTTTTAGATGCATTATTACCAACTCGCCCAAATCTCAACCCTTTTACATCGGATAACTTGGAAACCCGCTCAAAACATTTTAAAAGTGTAGCTTTTCTGTGTGGACTCAACACGCAAACCCTTCTGTCCGTCTGGGGTGCAGGATGTGCCAGACTTTCCTGCATGCGAAAATTGTAAGAATAAAAGGCCCTGAACCTTCGTGTTTTAATACAAGAGCACTCATATCGGCCTTCCCAGGGAAATCGAGAAAACGGCCGCAACAGCACTCAATTGTCGTCGTCATGATTCCACAGCTCAGACGACAAGGACAGAAAGAAAAACGCAAGACAGGCGCTAAGTACGACCGGCCCATGCGATTCGCATGCGACTGATCCGCCAAAACCCGTCCTAACAATCAGTCGTAATGATCAGTCGCATGCGAATCGCATCCGCCGGTCGTTCATGTGTCTACCGCTTTAAACAAGTCCTCGCCAAAAACGAGCATCTGCAGTATCTGCGAGCTTCCAAAAAAAAGTGAAAGGTATGACATCATGAAAAGTATGTCATATATGTGGGCTTTTGTTTCCGTTCCATGGATGTATTATATATACATGGTGGTTTCGTCAATAAACTTTCAGCGCCTGTTTGGTGTCCTTTCTTTTATCTTTTTACTGGCCTAAAATAACGTAAAATTACGAGCAACAACAGTTGTAATAAACACGTTCGATTTGCGTGCTTGCAACTCCCATGTTAACAACGGGCGCGGATTGTGCTGCCTCAAACGCTCGCTCGAATTCGTTTTCGTACCGAAACGACCTGTACCGAACCGCCCTGTACCAAAATGTCCTGTACCGAAACGTCCGTGTACCGAAAAGACCGTACCGAAACGCCCTGTACCGAAAAGACCAGGACCCCCGAAATGTCCGTGCACCGAAATGTCCGTGCACCGAAATGTCCGTGTTCCGAAAAGACCGTACCGAAATGTCCGTCCACCAAAATGTCTGCGCCGAAATGTCCTACACTGAAATGTCCGGATCCCCATTTGACTAAAATGCCACCTTTGAGCTGACACACAACGTTTTTCAAAACCATTTGATTGAAATGCCGTTTGAGACAAAAGAGCACGACTATCGACCTTTAAAAATCTCCAAGGCCTTTGAAACGCGAAAGCTTGTACTCTCGCACCCAGTTTGTTCGTGCCGATTTGCAATTATTTGCGAGTAAAACATTGTTATTAAAGAGCTCGCTCATAATCACTTTTCTTTTGTTTTTGTTTACTATCACTCGGTCGACTACTAGAAAGTAGCTTAGACTCCCAACACCGGTGGTACGAAAAAAGAAAAAAAAACTGCCTATGTTGTGCAAGTTTTGTGAGCCGCGGGATGACGTGCCTTCGAATATCTCTAAAAGTTCGTATGCACACGTGCTTGTGGGGTCGCAAATGATCGTCATTCAGCGGAATCAATGGGAAATTGGGTAGGCCCATTACCAATTGGTTTCTCTGTAGGACCCACACAACATGCAGTGAAGGTAAACTTTTGGCTGCGACCTGTCTGGTTGGGAGGCTACAAATGAAAAGCTATAATTACACTGCAAACAATGGTACAATAAATGGAGAAGCCGACGTTTCACAACCAGCTTGCTTTCTCAGGGGTGACAGGGGTCAGCCTGCTGCCGCGTCCGATAGCCTTTCAACGCGTTAGGTATCTCACAAAGCCCCTCTCTGTCTAGCGCAGGTCATGCGTGTACACAAAAGTGAGAGTCCCAAGGTAGCGATTAAGGTATTGTGACGTTGTGCCACCAAGTTTTCGTTCTAGACGATGGCCGTCCCGACGAAGTCGTTTCTGTGGCCGGGTGCATGGCAGTGCTATAGCTATACATGCACCATGAGCTGACATAATCTCTTTACTGCACAACAAAGAGCCACCGAAGAAGCCCCCGAGGACACAATGACCAGTCTCATTCGCCCCAGTGTCGCCCATCTCAAGGAACAGGCTTGCTCCCTGCACCCTTCCGCGCGTTGCCGTCATACCTAAGGGTCTTAGTCATACCGATGGCGCCCCTTTCCAGGAATCGCTCCTTTTTCACCCCGTTGGCCTCCACGGCTTCAAGCCGGGTATAATAACACTTCCGACATTGTTGGATGCAGACGTCTCCTCGCCTGCTCACATTATAATAGGAAGGAACTTTTAATCGGCTGCTGTGGCGAGAGCTGCAACAGTTGTCTATAAGCTTTCGGCGCCCACTTTGCACAGTGGAAAAGCACAAATGGCACCCCCGACATAGGAGGCTGGTTCTCCAGCAACAACCCCCCCCCCCCCTCCTCCCTGGTCAATCCCCTTAGCAACGCCACTGTAAGTGCGATCGCTGATTATTTTTGAGTAGAACCAGAGTCCTTCAATACACCGAATGCAACGACGACGGGGTGATAGAGAATATCAGGAAAGGCGAATGCACACGTGCTTTAATTAAAAGGCACTTTGGTTTCTTTCCTTTTTATTTTTTTCGTGACGGTTGAGGGGCTCATTAAACGCGGAAAGTTTGGTCTCTCTCTTGGTCTGTTTGTCAGCCTGTCTTTCTGTTCTTCGATTCAGCCGCCCGGCCAAAGTTAATGCAGAGGTGAGTTCTAAACAATTAAGTCCGCTGGCAATGTCAATACTTGTGATTATTGTTGAGCCGAAACAAAACATTAAGCATATTTGAAATAAAACACCAATACATAACAGATATTTGCATTGTTCCTTAGAAAAATTCCAAATGAGTAGTCCTTGAGAAGTTAATCATCTGTACGTATGCTGCAGAAAACATTATTACAAAGCATTTCCAACTTCTGATAAAACAAACAATACAAACCCGCCGCAGCCCCTGCTAACAACGAAGCCGGGACGGAAGCGTGCGGCGATAAAAAGAGATAGATAGAGAGTAATTTATTGCATGGAAAGAAAACACAGAGAGGTCGGCCGGATCGTATAGTCTCTGACCTGCTACTTTGTGTGGGGGTGGGCAAGGGGGAAAGAGCATAGATGGAGAGGGTGACAGGTATGACGAATATAATTGGTACTTTCCGTAATGCATTTCTAAAAACGCCTTATTAAGCACTTGCCTTATAAAAAAAAACCAACGCATACAAATGCGGAATGCCGAGAAATTGCCCTACATCATTTAGCGGTCTAAAAAGGCACAGGTTCCTTTTCCCGCGCAGTGGCCCTCATTTCCGCAGCCTTTGTCGTAGGGGATCCGCAAAGTGTGAAAATAAAATAGTTACTCTCACTGATTTTTGAAAAAAAAAAAGCGATAATAAGTCGTCAAAACACGACCGAGGAAATACGGTGATACTGTCACTGATTTGTTATATAAAATACTTAATAAGTCGCTACAAAATAAATAATGAACAATTAGGTTTTATAAATGCTACAAATATCCCAGGTAATATTCAACAAATAATCGGAAGTTTTTTTTGGCAAGGCCGCACAACCAACTGCTGGCCTAAAATAACGCAGAACTGCGAACAGGAACATCTGTAATAATTAAGTACGAATTGCGTGCTCGCAACCACTACGTAAATAACGCGCGCAGCCTACAGCGCATGCCGGAATTCGCCTTTGTACCGAAACACCCGTGTCCCGAAAGGTCCGTGTCCCGAAACGCCCGTGTCCCGAAAGGTCTGTGCGCCGGAAAGAGCGTACCGAAACGCACTGTACCGAAACGTCCTGCCCCGAAAAGACCGGAGCCGAGCGGGGCGGCTGCCGGCGGCCCGCCGCCGGCAGCCGACCGCGGAGGCTATGGGGGCTGTAGAGGATGCCGGCCACTACGAGAGAGGGCACCACACGTTCCCACTCTCTAACCTGGCATCAGACTCCAGACAAAAAGTGCCCAGTAACATTTTTCTGTGAACCAATCACGTGGAATTTTATGGCGTCTTGAAGTTAACATACTGTAGTACTCAAATCCGGGAGAGCAATTGGATATCTGATCTTGCAGCGACACAGTGCTCGATTTAGGAGAGCCAAGTGGTCCATTTTTCAGAGACTGCCCATAGACGCCATTGACAAAAAGTTATATGCCCAGGTAACACGCATCGTTCGAGTTACATGATTGAAAATATACAGTAATGGAGAGTGAAAGCTGTTCTGCATACAACCGGGAGAGCAATTAGCTCACTGGTTTGGGTGAGGAGCTATTGATTTTTCATTTTTCGCTCCCTTCAGTTACGGAGCGTCGCGCCGCCACACGCCGACAGAAGGCGCTGCTCTCCGCGGAGGCGCTTGGGCAGGAATCCTGGGTTCGCATGCATACATACATACATACATACATACATACATACATGCATACATACATACATACATGCATACATGCATACATACATACATACATACATACATACATGCATGCATGCATACATGCATACATACATACATGCATACATACATACATACATACATACAGCGAATCAGAAAATGGGAAAATGAGGGGGCTCCGTGAAATAAGACAGAAAATAAGGGTTGGCAGTCAAGAAGACCTCGGAAAGCATACATACATACATACATACATACATACATAAATACATACATACATACATACATACATACATACATACATACATACATACATACATACATACATACATACATACATACATACATACATACATACATACATACATACAAATGTGCTAGTGGGTCGCATGGCCATTCCCTTTTTTCCTAATTATATCGCTTATTCGAGCGAAGTTTACGTTAACAGTGGTGTCAGTTTGATTCTAACAAGGCAATCTTTTGAATGGACCAAACTTGTGTTTTGTCTTCATGACTCCTTTAAGCCCGAGACATAGTAGCGATGCCATGCTGCTCTGTACTGGCTGTTTTAAAGGGCCGGAAGGCAGAAAACACTTGTTGCGCGTCCCGCAGGGAAAGAATGACACTGCGGGGCTCGACGCTTGACGGAAAATAGTCAATCGCGAGTATTTCGAGCCCGCACCGTACTCAAAGATCTGCGAGGTAAGTTTGTTTCAACGACGAGTGTAACGGATACAGCTAGGAAGACGTTCTTTCGAAATATATTGCTGTTTTCTAAATCGAGTGGTTAGGCCTGCGACACAAACTTCTCTCGTGAGCTCGCGACAAAAGCGAGCGAAAGCAACGGGAATTCCTTCATTTTGCCGCGCGACGATCGTTTTTGTCGAACGGCCAGGACCAATTTTTGTCGCCGAGCGACGAAGTGACAGAATTCCCGACGCTTTCGGCGCATTCTGAACGGGCCTTCACTGAAGAACTGAAATTAAGCCTTCGCAGTTCCGGGAGTTCTAATGAAAGCGGTAGTGGCCGTTAGTGGATAAGTGACCGGCCGTACCACGGTATGAGTTGTTGAAGGGGAAATAAAATTTGTCGTATTGTTCTCGTAGCGGAAGGGAAATGTTCAAGTAATGCAGTGATAGCCCCCAGCATAAGTGATTCAGCTTGTCGTTGCGTAGAAGAACCAGAATTAAATGTCATTGACATGAAGTGCCTCACATGCAATGTAGTGTTTAGACGTTTCCTGGCTTCGAGTCTTTGCAAACACAGCGAGAGTGTGTAGCATTAAAGGGACACTGAAGTGATATGTAAACATTGCGGGATTACTAGCGCAAATTGTAGTCCGGAGTCCCCAGGCCATGTTTCGACCACTCTAGGCGCGTTTACGCGATTTTATTTAGTAGAAAAACTAATTCGAAAACGCTGTCCTCCTCTCTTTACGCTCGCCCATTTTCTGTGGCGTTTTCGTGTGACGTCAGGAGGGGATGAGCTGGCAATTGGCTGCGCCACGGCTGCGCTACTGCACGGCTCCCCGGCCGACAGAGTCAGTCGGCCCAGCGTTTCGTCCGCCGGCCGCCGGCTGGTCGTCGCAATCAAGGAGGTTAAAAAAATTGCTTGGTCGCAATTCGTTCGCTTAGTTGAAACGAAGCCAGGACACGTTTGTGAATGGAAGAATGTGCCTTTCTTTACTTGGTTTGTTTGTACACTGTATCTAGCTCCAAGTCAAGGTCAGCGCTCCACAAGCGCACATGCGACGCTTCGCTGACTGGTACGCCAGTAGGAAAATATAAGGCCTCTTGAAGGCGGGAGAAGAGTCAGCGAAGTCAATATAGGTACTAAGCAAATAAAATCAACTGATATTTTTACCGTACAGCGTAAAACTAGGGCGCGGGAAGCACTTTTTTGCGCTGGGCGAACAAGCGCAGCGGTCAGCAGCACGACTACGGATCTACGAACGCTTTTCCTTCTACGAAATGCAATTGCTAGACGTGAGCTACTGTGGAAACTCGGGCGACGCTTACTGCACGAGCGCAGTACAACAAATAGTCACCTAAGCTGCTTGAAATGCCAAAACTAAATAAAAGTGTAAACCGGTTGTACAATATATACCCTATATTAGCAAGCCATTCACGTCCCGCTCCGTGGCCCAGCGGTCTGGGGCGCTGGGAATTCCCCGCAAATGTTTTGCGAGTCATGAGTTCGAATCCCCGCGGGTACGTGCTTTTTTTTTTGTAAGTTAACTTTTTTTGTTTTCCGCCGATGTTTTCTATATTGAGTTCACCTTTTTTTGGGCCGCAACGTTCATGGCTACACGAACTAGTTCACAAAACGCGCGCAGGCTGGCACTGGCGCGCTAGCGAGTTCTCGTTGGCGTGCTGTTGCCATAAGCACCGACTGCTTGCAGGCAGTGGGCACAGGCCAGAATGAACAGACCCTTGGCCTGTTGCGAACACGCTTTTTACGATACAGGCATGAGGGAGGCAAGCTCCAAATATGGGGGAAAAGCGCATGACATTTGGGCGTCTGCGGGTACGCGGAGGGCGTTCATGCACTGCGTAGGTCTCGGCTAGTGAATGCTACGACTACAAGCCGTCCTGGGAGGCTTATCTTGTGCATTTTACAGCCGACAACATGGCAGAAGCGCGGTACGATGATTACTGAGATATTGAGAATGCCCATCCAACAACGCCATCGGTTATGTTTTACAGAACCGAAACCGAAACCGAAACTTGTGTGATTGCTAACCTTGGGCATCGTCCAATCACGGCGCCCCTCCTCCCAACGTCACAGCCTTAGTTGGTGCGGCCGCCGCAAACCGCGCATGGTAGTTTTTCTTCTTTCGCGCTTTGTAAAATAATTACCGATTTGTCAACCGGATAAACGATGAAAAGTGTGCTAATTTGAGCCAGTCTACGCAGTGCAAGCAAAAACGGGAGCTTGACAAATTCACTTCAGTGTCCCTTTAAGGTTTAGTTCTGATTACAGACAGGAGAACTTGAATAAAATTCTCTAAGGCATTGTTGTGCTCCTAGCCCGCGTTCGGAGCACTAACATAAGCTATGCTTCCTTTTGTGTTATTTACTGGCAGTAAATGTGTCAGCAAATGGCCTCAGATATTTTTTTTGCTTATTCTTACCTTAAATGCTGTCTTTTATAAGGATCAGTTTGAGGAAACTCAGTTTGAAACAAAGAGAGGAGACGGTCGGAAGCTTCTCAAATGGAACGCAGTGCCAACCATCCCAGAGAAGAAGGTCTACGGAAATCCAAAGAACAACCTCCGTTTGCAGTTCACAGCTAATTTTGAGTAAAGATTGAGCACTTAGCCTTCGTTGGCATGAAACGTGGAATACTGCTTTTCCATCTGCTTCATGCCCCTCAGATGCCAGAGACAATCCACAGTGCACATTAGAGCAGCCATTACCGGTGATCACGGTAGAAGACCAGGCCAGCCGGACGAAAGAGGTCAGCTTCTTTCTGCCAGGGATACGGAATGGCAGGAGACACCTGAGCCGATGTTGCTGTACGTGGACACGATAGGAGCTGAAGGTTGAGCTTCTTCCGAGAGGAGAGGTAAGTTTTCTCATCAGCCGAGTTATCTCGTTGAGTAGATGTCTATTCAAACAGGTAGAAAAAACTTGTACCGAGTTTACACCAAGATGCTCACTCGGACTTGGCAACTGGTGTGTCTAAAATGCAGTTTTTATGCTTTTAGTAACCACCAGCCACGTAGAAAGCCTGCAACATTGGAGGGTCTGGCTTCGAGTCTTTGCAAACACAGCGAGAGTGTGATGAATCTACGCCGCTACTGGGGGCACTGTAGACGTACAGTCAAACCCGGCTATAACAAACCCGGATAGAGCGAATTATGGTATATATCGAACAAAAATATTTCAGTTACGGAAATACATGGGAAACATATTCCTTATAAGGAAGTTCACATCCGATATATCGAACTCTGGGCGCCTAGAATGGCCGCCGAAATGCATGATCTCGGAGCGGCGATTGAGATGTGGATTGGCCGCGACCACGAAGCAAGAGAGACATTGCGCCTCGCGCTGAGCGACGTGACACGCAATACTTTCCGTTACTGTTTCCGACGCGCGGGACTCACTACGGAACCCGCCCTGTCAGCGAGTCCAGACCAAGACAGCAGCATCGGTGAACTGTGACAAGAGTTCACCAGCGTTCCCGATGATGTCGCGAGTGAAATCCGTCCGACGCTTATAATGGAGCGCTTTCGGCAGTCGATGTGCTCCGCCAATGCTTTCTATATTTGTGAGGACGCGGACTCGAAGTGTGCAAACAATGTTTCGTATAGAGAATGCTATGCTAGTTGTAGCCGCCAAAATGAAAATGAAAACAAAAATCACGCTTTTTTTGCAACGTGGACTGTTAAGGTGGAAAGTAGCTTTATTACTTGCAATAAATGGATTATTTTGGTATGGTAATGGCTACTGTACTGTGTTTGTTTCTGCATACGCGGATGGCAGAGTTGGTGAGGAGGGAGGGGGGTGGCGGGGGGGCTTCTGTGGATTGCGAACTCGTAACAATAAGCTCGTTATAGGCGGGTTCGGCTATATCGAACTATTGGATATATCGAACTAATCACGGTGCATATTGCAGTTCGCTATAAACGGGTTTGACTGTAGTGACTTTTGGCCCTTCTCTAGATTACGTGGGTAAGTGCCAGTTTTAGACTGAAGATACGAAAGCTGTGAGTGTTCCAATTTGTAATTAGAATTACGGTGAGAATACTCTTACATGTGCCTGCTTGGTCAACTTGGACGAGATTGCGATGGATACCTAAGCCACAACTGATGAATCTGGGGAGAAAAAAGGAACTTCTGAAGGAACCTACAGAAAATGAATTGACTACGTATACATTTGTTACTCGTGCAGGTGTCGAGTCATCTAAGGATGTTTTACTACTCTGGACATATCGTAAAGTACAAAGAGGAATTTTTTTAGTCCTTGCAGTGCAGTCTCGCGCATCCATGCTGAGCGACAATTTATACGAGTGCCTGGAGATCACACAGACGTTTAACAAGGTGTGAAACTGTACATGAATTGAATATGAGTTGACAGTCGACAATCTCAGTTAAACATTGTTTCCACAAGTGTTCATTCTGGCACCCCTTTATAAATAAGTTTTACGGTGATGCATTATTCAGTTTACTTTACATGACCGGATGTCTTGATGAGATGAAATGCACAAGTGTGCCAGCACTAGGTGCCCAACCGCATAAACCTCTGCGTGTCATTGTCGGAGTTTGATGCAGGTCAATGAAGGTCACAGAGTGACATAATGCCGTTTGAGTGAGAAAGAGCTTTGCGCTATTGCCTTGAAATCGTTTCTGGCAAGGGAAGGGCTAAACAATTGAACCAGTGTAAATAATAAGCATCGTGCCCACTCAGCTGGATAGACCGGATAATCCTACCAACTTCACTTCGGGTAGGAGAGCATCGCACCACTCAAAGATAAAGAACGAGCCAATACATGTTCAGTGGCTGAATGCCAGGTTTACAGTCGGCTGATTCAACACTGTGTCGGCACGCGGTTGGATCCTATGTTCAAATATGTGCACGCCTACCGTTAGCCGGCCAACGTTTCGAGCAATGGGAGTTGGGGCGCGAAATCGCAGCAAAAATAATTCGTGAATGCAATATAGAAACCACAAAATAAAACGCCCTGCATTCGAAACATATGCAGATATGCATTCAAAACTATTAAAAATAAGGTTTGGATTGAGTGTACTTGCCACTGCGTGAATAAGATGCCAAAATTCCAAAACAGTTTTGAGATTGGACGACAGAAATCAACGCATTCCAATGACATTCTGTATTGAAAAAAAGAATGTGTTGATGCATAATTGGGGCACTCTGTAAGTGTGGCTATTTGTACCTTGTATGTATGTAGCTTGTCTTGGAATTAAATGTTGCATAGTTTGAATGCTAAAGGCATGCTGGGTATAGTGTAGTTTTGATGTGAAAAGCATTCATGTATGCCATTGTCATTTACATAGCACAATGTGGTAGCTTTTGTGGTGATTGGCTGCTGGGTGAGTAGTTTCATCCCTAATTGTTTTGCAGGAGGTGTTCTGCAGTGAGCATCAGTGTCCCCACCAGGCTACCATGGCTTTGCTGAAGCGCAAGCTTGATCTCCAGAAAAAGAAGATCAGGAAACTGGAACAGCTGCAATCGGTTCTTCGTGAGTATGCCATAGATTTGCAGTGCACAGCTGTTTTAGGAGGTAGCCTCGATGGATTATGTTGAGCAATACTTCTCATGGTCGTAGCTGGCGGGGGGGGGGGGGGGGGGGGGTCACAACACCCCCAAAAGCTTATGCGTGCTGTTTCCTCCCCTCCCATCCTCATTGTGACCGTTTTTCACCTATGCAATGCACAGGTGTTGTCAAAAGTAATGGCAACGTGTTCTTGTACATTAACAGGAATTTCTTCCTGCGGGAGCTTCCTGGCTGCATTTTTGTGCATTTAAAAGAGTCCTCCTTAATGGAAAAAGCTTACCGTAAACCGGCAATGGCTATCATAAAGCCAGTAAGACAAATATGTTGTAATATTCACTAAAACGTGTTCTAAATATGAGTTCACCTGTACACATTTCATCGATTCTTAAAATGCGAAAACGAAAATAAAACACGCGTAATAAATAAAAAAATGATTTCTTTTTTAAATATCAGATAATTTCTGTCAGGGCTATTTTCTTTTTCTTTTTTATGGGCAGCATATACAACCCCTCGAAAAATATATGTCGCTGTGCCACTGATACCTCTTCCGAAAACCTAGCATAGAGGGCAGTGCTTTTTCAGTAGCCTTCAGTGCATGCGCTACATCGTACTGTGCATATTTTGGTTGTTTTGCAGGCAGCAAACATCATCACCTTGCTCCAGATCAGGCTTTCTCCGTCACAAACTCCGATGCGAGGGCAAATCGGGGGAGCAACAAGACTGCGCAGAAGGCCATCCAGGTCAAGCGTCCGAGTGGCGGCAGAGGATATGATTTCGCGAAAGATGGCGTCATACCCCTGCCATCTCAACGCACTCTGCAGAGGCGCATTGAGGAGGTTAAATTCGAACCAGGTGAGTCCTTTGGTATCACATTTACTTTGCTGCCAAGCTGGGCAGTTTTGATGCCTCCGTGTTTGTATACGCAAGAATCCTTTTTTTCTCACGTGAGTGAAAGCTAATTTTAACAACTTCTTTATTCAGGAATACTCCAGTTGTATCTCTCATGGAGCACAGCTAGAGAACAAAGACCTTGTTGCCTTTGTAGCCCGAACTAGAGGCAGTAACATAGGCCGTCGCCCAAAAAAAATCACTGCTTGCATTTCACTGCCACACAAGAGTAAAAGCAAACGTGCCTTCCTGAAACTGCAGCAAGCATCGTTCTTTCTGTGGCTGCCCCTCAAACCACTGTCTTGGCTGCCCATTATCAGCGCTAACGCTGCAGTGCGGTCTCTTTGGGCAGTTCATGAAGCTCTCCCATATCGTTTCATGACCACAAAAGTGTCGGGCTTTGTGAAAGCTTTACATGAGAAAAGTCAAGGCAACACAGGTTGAGCAATGGTAGTGTGCTTTGACTTTGAAAAACATATGTTCCACTTGCATAATCATTCTTTTCTTGACTTTTATTTGCAGGTTTAATATGTTAGGTGGTGTAGAAGCGCAATGCTTCATACAAACAACGTCACCCCGTCGTTCCTCAATGCTGCAAGTTTAACTAAAGGAACTAAATCATCAGCAGTGTCTCTTTGTTCAGAATGGCACATTTCCCCCCCAAACGCCCAAATATTGCTTAAGCCTACAAAACTTCTTCCCCCAGTCGGACATTGTGCCTATGCTATGCTGAACTTCATGACGAGACAAGGCCATGCTGCTCACATGCCATTACACTCTTCTAGGATTTTTTGAAGAGCTTCTACCAGCCTTAAAAACCAAGCTGAAGACAACGCGGCGCTGTTCTAGTCGATGAGATGCAGCTCCCTCCCGGCCTAGACTTCGACCCCACAGTCAAGATGCTCATCGGCATGTTGACTGTGCCCCTTGCAAATCGTAGAACAGAGTGTGATGTCACCTATGTCATTGACGCGACAGGTGGGCTAAGAACGTATTTAAACTACTACATTTAGCGCGTTCTCACGTGATTTGCGAACCTTTCGCTGAAATCCCAAGTAAAAAAAAAAAAACGCCTAAGTTGTGCCCCCTACCCATCCACAGAGTCCGTACTAATCCGCCAGCCCTAAGGCGTTGCGCTGCTGAGCACGAGGGCGCGGGTTCGATTCCCGGCCGCGGCGGCCGCTTTTCTGATGGAGGCGAAAAGCAAAAACGCCCGTGTGCACGAGATTTCGGCGCACGTTAAAGATCCCCAGGTGGTCAAAATTAATCCGGAGCCCTCCACTACGGCGCGCCTCATCGCCTGCGTTGCGTCGGCGCGTTAGACCCTACAATCAATCAATCAATCAATAATCCGCCAGCCAAGCGCCGCTGGCTACGTGACGCCCGTGCCGACCTGCGATAGCCCGTCTGCCCCGCACCTTGCGTGAGCAAGATAAGACCGATGTGGTCGAGCAAATTCAGATGAGACAAAACGAGTGTAACACTGCCACGGCTAAGCGAAACGAACGATAGAACAAAGCGGAGAAGAAAACATACAAGGAAGCTCACACTAACAGGTAAAGTGTGAGACACATGGAGGATTGGTGCATGCGAATCGCCTGCGACTAATCGTTACGACTGTCGCCACGACTAGTCGTACGCGTGATTTTGAGACACATGGCCCGATGCACGCGTCCGATGCGTCGTCGGCACCGCTCCGTCGACTGTTTTTGCTCGATGGTGCATGTCTGTGGGTGTGGGTGTCTGGGCGCGAGCGTGTGCGTGCGTTTGCGTGCGTGCTGGTGTGTGCAAGCGTGCGTGCGTGAGTGCGTGCGTACGTACGTATACTCGTTTGAATCCCTTTGCCGCTCCAGAGAAGGAACGTAGCCAGAGGGGAGGGGTGTTTGCTGGTTCGAACCCCCTTCACATTTTTCCAGGGAAACACTTAAGCAAGACTAACCCTGGTAATCTGAGTCCTTCCTCCACTCGAGCCGCCAGTGGAGGAGCTCCTTGAAATCGATTTCCCCGTGCATGAGTATTGCGTAATCTTCCGTCAGCCGAGTGGAGGGAGCAAGTGGATGGTTGGAGAGGCTCAGAATGCGGCCCTAAGTGTTCCTTCGGTAAAACGCCTCCTTCCAATAGCCCATAGCCCTCGGGGAAAAAAAAAACTTCTGAGTACGGCCCTGCCCCCAGTACCTATTTCAACACCTGCATTATTTCACTGGGGTGTCTGACGGCACCGGCAATAGAATCAATTGAAGGGGCGTGATAAACAGACATTACATCTTCAATGGTGAAAACGGCACCTACTATTACAGTGGAAACAAAGTCAGCTCTCACAATAACCTTATAGTATATGTGAGCCTCCTGAAATATTACGACCTGTCTTGATCTGATGACCTTGCCATGACGCGAACGTGGCATTAAATTACCAGGCTTCCCGAAGTCGAGTAAAGGCACCTGCAAATGATGATCCTATTACATATTCTATAAACTTACACAGTGGTGACCTGGGACTAAGTACGCAGACGTACATACGTGTAAGTACGTGTTTTTAAGTAATCGGCGACCATCCGGCCTCCTGCGCAAAATGTCGTGTGGACCCTGGACACTTTAACAAAAAATTAAATAGCTCAAACAGACATCAAAATGATGCCTTACAGGGAACGCGTGTGTTAATTTTGTAATCAAAACCACTACTCACAGGGAAAGATAACGGGCATTACAACCATAAAAAACGTGTCTTTTAGAAATTTAACGAAAACATATCGACAGCCGCATACAGTATACCGATATACTTCGATGCATCTAGGCATTAATAAAAAAGAGACGTACCTTAAACAAGAAATACCCAGGAAATCACAACACAAAAAACCATCAGCATGGACAACATGAACGTATATCTTCGTTAGACGTAGACTCAATGAAAATATTTGATTTCGCGGGAAGTTTTTTTTTCGCGGGAAATATTTGATTTCGCGGGAACCGAAGTCTTTTTTTTTCTTTTTCAGCATTTGTGCACGTAATTTGCTGTGTACAGGATTGGACAGAGCTTGTTTCCTAGGTGGCCGTCCGTTGACACATTGACGCCACGTTGGTGGAAAAGTTGGCGTTGTTTTTTGCGCAGTTTAAAAGCCGGGACACAAACTTTCATTGTATGAAGTGTGCATGTTTTTAGGGGAGTATTTCTGAAAGGGCGAGCGAAAAGGCTTGCAGAACAAAACGTCAGCTACCCTTCTAAATATTTTATGTATATGTATCTTACGTACGTTTGTGAAAATTGTTTGTTCTACAATTTGAGCAAGAGTGTGTTCTGTAATCACTCCTGTCGCAGGTTTCACACTGCATGAGCAGTTGGTGCAGTCGCGTGAACTTGAAAGCAACCTGTACCTCGGTGAAACAGCAACGCTGTTCATGAAGAAACCCTGACACGCAGGTTTAAACGTCTCTCGAGCGAACGCGAGCAAGGCAGCAAGAGCGAAAGGGAGGTGACATCATCGGTGTCGAAACCGGCGACCTGACAAAGGGCAGAGGGTAAGCAAAATGAATCGCGGATACGTAGTTGCAGACACTCTGGTCTACCGACATGCCTCGCTCAGCGCCTGGGGGTTAGTCATGATCTAGCGGGATTGAGCGAAGCGTCAGCGTGCATGAAGGCTGAACAGACGGGCCGTCATTGCCTCATACCGGGAGGCTTCGGCGGTGTTCTTGCCCTGCGGCCGATTAAATTGCTCTCACTTTCTTCTCTTTCCCGGTTCTTCATTGGCCCCGGCAATAAAGATAAGGTCGAAAGGAGAAAAAGTTGGCCGTGGGACCGCGGGGTAAGCTGGAATGAAGCAGGCGCTTCCGCGATGTACGGCTGGCTGCACTAGGTCCCCCATTTCGTCGTGCCAGCGACGCGCTCAATTGTCCTTCCGCTCAAACTCCCTCTCGCCTAACTCTTTCGGTCCCGAAAGGCAGAACTGGCTCGGCTTTGCCAGGCGTCGTCGACTGCCGCTCTCTTTTCTTGTCCGTCTTTCTGGCGGGAACCAAAGGCGTCTGCACGCGGCAAATCCAGGAGGCCGCGCATGGGTGCGCCGCGCTCAGCGAGTTCAACTCCGATCGGTAAAAAGAAGAATTCGCGCGCACGGGCGCGCACGCCGATGAAATCAAGCCGATGATTGCTTACTCGGGTGAGCCGCACGCAACCGGCTGGATCCCGCCGCGCCAGTTGTTTCCCCCTCCGCCTCGTTTTTACTCTTGGTGGCGCACAGGCCTCGGAAGCAGCTCGCATAGATCTCTATTTGGCGTGTCGATGGCAGCGAGTGTGTACTCCTCACTTGCCACCATGTTTCCGCTTGCATTGCGGCTTTTATTCTGAACTTACATCTCTTTTTTAGTCTTTCCAGTCGCCGACTTTACTGGAAAGGCTGATTCCAAATCTGAGATGAAGTTTATGTAGTGCCGGCGCGTAGGTGCACCTAAAAGCGTACAATTGGTGTGAACTTTTTCGATGAAAAAAAAAAATGAGGCTCCAGTTTTCTTCATTTGTTTTGTTTCTTATTTGCTCTATGACGGGGCATTTAAAGGCAGATGCATTTTTAATGAGTTGGAACGCTGAAAATACGTCTCTTTTACAGTGTGAAGGTAGCGACATTGAACGTTTGCTTCTATATATCATACCGGGAAATATGGGGGAAGGCAGTATTGCACTCCCAATGTATGAAAATCGCCTAACGGTAATGCTCATACGGTATCCAAACTTAGGCTCCAAACACGGAGATAGAAAATGTCGGACATAGCTTTCTGAACCCCTTCGGAAAATGTGTTTTTTACTGACCTAGAAAAGAAACCTACGCATGCACTGCTCACTACAGTGCCAAAAAACGCGACAGCCGCGATTTCCCCGAGTGTTAAATATTTCCACGTGGTACAACTCATTTTCTGCAGTTTTCGACGCAGCTTCGGTATAGTGAACTAGAATACTTGGTATTTTGTTTTGGCGTACAGCAAGATATTTTGCGAAGGTATGTTAGGCATCGTGTTTAATTAGACCCGCTACCCGAACTTTTCCAGGAAACAAAGCATTTGAATTTTTGACGATTCCCGAGCTCATCACAGTCGTTGAAGAATCCAAAGCGCACTCTTCTCCGGGGTATGATGTAATGCCCTATGACCTGTTCAAGAACTTGGAGGGGTACGCATTGGACGGACTACTCCGCTCTTTGAACGAAGCGCTGGCGACAGGTTAAGTGCACCCGAGTAAAAACCCTCCGTGGTAGTGCCACTTTTACTGCCCAACATCTCAAAGGTACATTGGCGTGCAGCGGAAAGGGGACCAACTTACCTGTGGATGTGGTAAGAAGCAATCGGCAAAACATTGCTCTGAGGAGGCTTTTACTTTCTCTGTTTCAATGGGTGCAAGTCCCAAGTATTCTGGTTCACTATAGCTTCGGCACGTAGAATCCCAATGTGAATGGCAAAACCGAGAACACAAATGATAGAAAAATAATTAGGAAAGCAATTTTGTGCACTCCGTGGCATTTACCACACACACCCGTGATCATGAATATCGTTGACTGTGTACTGTGGCTCCGGTTCTGGCTCATTTGTACTCTGATGAGTGAAAATTCAGCACTCCAACAGTGTTCCACGTCAGTGTGATGTCATCTGTGCCAGAGGTAGCTGATGGGCTCTCAGTGATGTCACAAACCTCAAACTGTAGCCTGGCTTTGCAGGCAAAGGGCCTCTTGTTCAGGAGGTTTTTAGCTCTTTCACCCATTGAAACAGAGAAAATAAAAGCCTCCTCGGAGCAATGTTTTGCCGATTGCTTCTTACCACATTCACAGGTAAGCTTGTCCCCTTTCCGCTGCACGCCAATGTACCTTTGAGATGTTGGACGGTAAAAGTGGCACTACCACAGAGTGTTTTTACTCGGGTGCACTTACACCTTTCGCCAACGCTTCATTGAAAGAACGAAGTACATCTTGAAAACCTTTATTTTGCTCTTTTTAACCTTTTTGCACGTATTTCTCCTAAATCATTTGATCTACACATAGTCCGTCCAAGGCCTACCCTTCCAAGTTCTTGAACAGCTAATAGGGCATTGCAACATACCCCGGAGAAGAGTGCGTTTTGGATTCTTCAACGAGTGGGATGAGCTCGGCAATCGTCAAAAATTCAAATACTTTGTTTCCTCGAGAAGTTCGGGTGGCGGCTCTAATTAAACACGATGCCTAACATACCTTCGCAAAATATCCTGCTGTACGCCGAAACAAAATGCTAATTCTCGCGTAATTTTTTTAACCATCCGAAACCAATAATAGTGTTTTATAGAAACGGCTTCGAGACAATGCTGTTATCAACATTTCTTTCTTAATTCTGTTTGCACTAACAACAGGCTGAAAATTTATGGAGTCCTAATGCGAATTGCGCTGGCTGTAATTGTATGCAACAACACGCGTTCAATGTCACGTACGCTCCTGCAAATACCGCACAACACCAAGCTTTTTACTCGCACCCGTGGTCTTCTGTCCACCTGTCATGTTATATCTAAACAGTTCGAGTTGCCCTTGTAGCCGCGTTGGGAAACAAAGTGTGGTTTAGAGGCATCAGGATTGAGCACAGTCAACGTAGGAAGAAAATGTGCATTTTGAACAGCAGCCACCATGAGAGGGGCTCCAGCTGAAGCACCAGAGGTTCTTACGAGATCCATTTCAATACAGACTTGCTTCTGGTAGCCATGCAGCTAGTGCTACAAGTTTAAATTTACATTCACTCGAATTGTTTAGCATTGGAGAGCGCACCTTAGCATGAACACATCTAGGTGCCTTAACCAAACCAAGCGCTGACAGAGTTTAGATCTGAGTATGTCTGGCTGGGTGGTGGGGTACTTTTTATGCGAAGGAATTCTATCTCTGTATTTGAAACACGCGTCTGGTGGTGTACAGAAAATTGTGAGTTACATGAAATAGATGAGCCAGCAGAAGACCACGCGCCGCTAGAAAAGAGAAGTAGTGCCATGGGAGGGGGGCACGGGCTCTGCAAAACGACGGCGCAACCAAGGTTGCCAGGTCATCAGAACAAAAAGACGCCTGTTAAAAGTAGCCAGGAAAGTCGCCACCTTGAACTCAGCGTTTTAAAAACAGCCACACAATAGCCATGTTGAGAAAAACGATGCTAGAATTTTTTTTCCGATGTAGTGCTACCACCTGCCCGGTTTCTGACCGGCCCGACCCATTTTTTCGACAGCGGGCCAGTGTGGTCGGTACTTAAAACCGGTCATCACTCCGGTTTTTCGGTCACTGTGCCGCGATTACATTTTTGCATTTTGCAGGCGTCAATTCAGCAATTACGATGAGGGACAAATTTTATAACCTTCCTTACCTTACTAAGGTCGCCTTAGAACTCGTAAGGATGCCTTAGTTCAATTTTGAAACGTTCCCTACTGAGGCGTCCTTACGAAACGCTCCCTTGATGCTTCTTTACTGCAAGGTCGCTCGCGGGCTACCTTGATGCGACCTTACCCCGCTCTTTCAACTGGACGCACACTTCTCCGCAGCACTTTGCACACGGCTCGTTAGGCCGCACGGAACGCTGGGAGCTTCGTCGCTTCGTCCGGCCGTCCGGCGGTGCTGCGGTGCGGCAGGAAAGCGACGGCTATGGTGTCCGAGTTTATTGCTTCGTACGACAGCTGGGCGGACTTTGCCCGGTTTTGCCTGTGGGTGGACGACTTCATGTGCGGCGACGTGTACAGATATCCGTCGCTCACGATGAGGCAGCCGCGAGACCGCCTCAACCCGATGGAGCTGTACAGCGACGACGAGTTTTCGTTCCGCTACCGTTTCTCCAAGGTAGCAGTGATGAAAATGCTGGAGGAACTCTGCATGCGCGAGAACTCGGACAGAAGGGGAGCGCCACTTCCCCCGCTGCTCAAGCTACTGATAGCGCTGCGCTTCCACGGATCTGGGGCCATGCAGACGGTGGTCGGCGACCTCGTAAACGTTTCGCAGCCCACTGTCAGCAATGTGCTCTGGGAAGTTACGCAGGCGGTGTGTTTACGCCTGTGCCCAAAGTACGTGCAGCTGCCCAACGCAACGGAGGGGAAATCGCTAATGATGCGATTTTATCAGATTGGGAGGTTTCCCGGCGTCTCAGGGTGTATAGACTACGCACGTACAGATAATCAGCCCGGGCGGAGACTGCGCCGAAGTTTACCGCAGCCGGAAGGGAATCTAATGTACAGGTGAGTGTTTTGCATTTACTTTGTAGCTTTACGTTTTCGTAAACCTTTGATTTGCCTTAAAGAATGCATGTGTGTGTGTGTGTGTGTGTGTGTGTGTGTGTGTGTGTGTGTGTGTGTGTGTGTGTATGTGTGTGTGTGTGTGTGTGTGTGTGTGTGTGTGTGTGTGTGTGTGTGTGTGTGTGTGTGTGTGTGTGTGTGTGTGTGTGTGTGTGTGTGTGTGTGTGCGCGTGCGCGCATGAAGTATGGTTAGCACGTATGGTTTCGGTCGGCTATCTTCATCATTGGGCGGTGAGAGCGATCTCACCTGCGCCTTGTTCACAGCAGTGAAGATAGCTTTCTGATTACCAAAGGAAACGGGTTGTGGCGTCCTTGCAGCAACCGCTTAGCAGACGGCGGTCGCACGAACGTTTTGCCCTCGCCTCGTCACATACAACGCGATCTTCGACAAGCGCCAACCGTGAGGACTGAGGCTCGTGAGGACTGAGGCTCGTGAGGGCTGTACCATTAGGTTGCTGTGGACCCA
This sequence comes from Haemaphysalis longicornis, assembly GCF_048455015.1. Lineage (NCBI taxonomy): Eukaryota > Metazoa > Arthropoda > Arachnida > Ixodida > Ixodidae > Haemaphysalis > Haemaphysalis longicornis. The sequence continues at coordinate 173,785,348 of NW_027526361.1, read as the reverse complement.
GTATATTCTTAAAAAGAAGACTCACCCAGTTGAGCGTATAACTATTAAGGTATGAAAAGAGGATGTGGTCTGTGGCCTCAGCCTTGATGTACGTACCTCAAATTATTCTGATTTTTGGCAGCGAATAATGTAGGTGCTACAGTTGTACAGCAACTATCCTGTGTTACTTGGGGCAAATATCTGTTAAACCCTAATCGCAAACCGCGTCCGTCAATATCTGTACCTAACTTATCTTGCACTAACATAGGTAAAGGTGGTAATTATGCTCTGCAGTTTTTTGACGTGATGCTGCATGTCGTGGTGAGCTTCACATTACTGTTTACTGCCTGTTCAGCTTGTATATTTTTGTGAACAGCCTTTCTGAAGAAGATATCTCATTACCAAAAAATTGTTTCTTACAGGCAGTCACTGGCCCTGAGCTACAATTCTTGGACGTGGTAGCCAGCTGGCCTGGATCAGTACATGACAGCAGGATTTTCGAGAACAGCCGCGTCATAGCTATGTACGAGGCGAGCAGTGTACCTGGTGTGCTGCTCGGGGACCAGGGGTACCCTTGCCTGCCGTTCCTCATGACACCACTCAGGGTCTCCAGAACAAGCGCAGAAAAGAGGCAAGCACGTTTTCATTTGCACTGGTTGTTTGGCATGAACACTTGTATTTGGTTTGAATATAAACATCAGATTGGGCATAGTCAGTATTTGGGGGTGAGATGTAATTAGGTGATGTGTATAGTAATGATTTTTGAACTACCATAAAAAAGAGGACTCGCGTGCTTCAACCGACAATCCAAGTTTGAAAGCTGGTTTTTATTTTTCCATTGCATTGCTGCTAAATTGAAAGAATAGTGATACAACATAGTACTATACAATGCTTAAGAAGAATGTGTTTGCATGTCAAGCTATATAATGAAAAAAGTGGTGAAATTTGTTACCACACATGCCATTTGTAGCTGTTGCAGTCGTGCTCGTGTTTGCACGAGTTACCAAAATCACGCAAACTGCACTCTTCGCAACCTCATTTTCATAAAACGGTGTCGGACGTCTAACAATCTGTTAGGTAGCTAGAGTACGCACAAGACAACCATGCGCCATTCAAGCCATCTTGGGACTTTTGCTTTCGAAAACTTTCAAAGCGACCATCTGCCATGTAGTACACACGACGGGCAGAATGGCTTTTGCTAAGCTAAAGCATGTTTTCTGTTTGGAATGACATAAGAAATAGCGCATCCCATTGCGCATGTGCAGTGGGTTCACAGTACCAGTAACACTAGCGCACTGTGTGCTACCTGCTATGCTAAGGCACTCTAATGTTTACGTGTTGAAATAATATATGGTAATTATGGCGCTATTGGGGCTATACTGACATTCCTAAACAGAGCACCTAGCTGCTTAAAGGGGCCATGATGGCAAAATAAATGTTTTATTCATTCAAACGGCTGCTATGTCCTGAGAAGTCATGCCAATTTTAACGTGAAAACGTGAACCTTAGGGAAAAAATCTAGATTATAAAAAAAAAACAGATGAGATAGTGGCGACTCACAAGTTGCCTTTTGCCATGTCTAAAGGAGCTGTTTAAGTGATGGGCTGCTGCTGACCAAAGCTAGTGCCCGTAAATAAGACTCTGTGATTGTAGTAATGCCTCTAGTTCTGTGTGGTTATATCACTTAAATGCCAATGTGCTGTTCACAGATTGAGAAGTATGCTTGTAGTATTCTTCTTGTTATGCCACTGCTTATGTCAAGTTGCGCAAAATTGGAAGTGCTTCATGAGTTCTTAATTTTTTGGTTAAAAAGATGTCTTTGTTGGGGCTGTAATTGAGTGAAGTACCAAGGGGTAGTTCTTATAAATTCACCAAGCTCTATGTTTTCTTGACCCCTGCTAAGACATCCCTACATTAAACAGTTCTTATTGCATTCCTTGCATCCTTGCAACCAAAGCTTTTTGTGTTTAATGTGCTTAGAATTCACTGCTGCATGCAGGTACAACAAAAGTCAAATTCGTACAAGAAACTCCGTGGAGCGAGCGTTTGGGGTTTGGAAGAGGCGCTTCGCATGCCTGAAGACCAGGCTCCAGACCGAGACGGATCGCTCTGCAGCAATAATAACTGCGTGTGCTGCGCTACACAATGTCGCGCACGCCCTGCGTGAGCCCTGCCCAGACGGTCAGGGTCCCGAGCCCGAGGACTCGGATTCTGGAACAGCTGGCCATTACACTCAGCTTGGATCGCGCGTGCGAAGGCACCTTATCCAACAGTGCTTCTCCAATGTTCAAGGTAATAGCTCTATTTCAATTTCGGGTGTGGGTACAGTACCTTCAAGCTTCTTGCCACAAATAATAATTGTGTACTGTCTGTACTGTTACTAAACTGTACTGTTTTATTTACCAAAGCTTCTATGCGGGCTACAGCAACGCTTACAATGTTCAGTCTAACTTTTTTTCCAGTGCAATTCATAATTATTAATAAGCACTGTGTACAGATGCAGACAAGTTATTTTTAGCATTTTGTGCTTACCTTGCATATTCACACATTTTTATTGAGCTGGCTGATAAGATGGCTAGGATGATTTATCGTTCAGCTGCTTAGAAAGCAGTCTTGCTTTAAGACGTTGAGTTTTAGGTTTAGCCTTCAGTAGGCGCACCTGCATATCGTGAATTAACTCACGCTTTGCAAGCTCGTACGCGTGGTTTTCTTTAAGTTGCTCCATTTTGAGCGCATGCTCTTCATGTAGAGCAAGTGCCTTTTGTTTTTGCACTTCACGCTTTTCTTTGCATTTGTCCCGTAAAGCCCGAAGCCTGGCGTCCAGCTCCACGGCAAGGGTCTGCCCCAGTGGGCCATTCCGAGTCCCTCGGTGTTGGCTGGCGGTGCGTGGAGCTGCAGCTGCCCCGTTGTCAGCCTGTGTCGGCTGCACTTGTGCATCAAGGCTGTTGTCATGGACAACTGCATGCAGTTCACTGTTGCTCTCTGGAGTGGATGGTGGGCTTCCAGGCAGGTCCTCCAGCACTGCAAAGTCACTGTGGCTGAGCTCCAGAGTCTCGTCTGGGTCGGCCGCGTCGTCTTGGTCTGCACAGGAAAAGAAACATCACATAGTTCACTTGATCAATATAAATAAAATGATTATGCTGTACCCCGTGTGAACGGTGTCATTGTGAATAATTAAACAATGCAGCTCGGCCAAAGTTCACGAAATACAACATGCTTCCCCACCAAGAAGGTGTGACAACATGGTGTCCTGTGGAGGTAAAAAAATTTTGTGACACAGATATACAAGTATTGAAACATACTGAAATAGTTATAGCAATGTTTATTCGCGGATCTGGAGTACTATAAGCTAGGGGGCAGTGGAGGAGAACTGAAGCTTACAGACAAATGCAAAATATGTGAATCAGGACAATCGTTAACACGTTTTTCCCAAAAATGAAGCTGGGAGGTAGGCAGTTGACATATTTCTCTTCAAGAGGAAACAGTTACCTGGTTACAATTACTAAAATACCTTCTGCAACTGAGTTCATTCGCTATGATAACCAGCGATGTTCTGATCAAGAAATGTGCGCTTACGCAATATTTTACGAGCGCGAAAAAAAAGGCCCCATCTCCAGGCGAGGGGGACTCGAGTAAATGCGTCGCATAGGGGGTGGGTGTATTGCATTAACGTTTAGTGTTTGGGGAGTTGGTGGTAGTGAATGTGTTGTGTTAGCAGCTTCTTGACGTAGTTTGAATGAGTCAAGGATATAAGGCGCGTTCGTAGCCTTCCATTCTGAGTCGGCTTTGTGGCGCAGTGGGTAGAGCACCATGTACATTGCGTTCCGCCCGCAGGGTCGGGGGATCGAAACCAGGCGCCGGTAAGTATTATTTTTTTATATAGTGCAGGGGGAGGGGTGCGGACCTGTTGTTGAGAGCGAGGAGGGTAGCGTGATGCGGGAGAGGAGGAGTGGGGGAGAGGGCGCGCCTGCGCGCTGAGATGTTGCGGACGCACGGCGGACGCTACATGTCAGTTAAAGAAATGCTCTGCATTTAAAACTCACCATCGTTGCTCGCGCAATCGTCTTCCCGGACCATGGTGTCAATAATCCCATCGACGGTAACGGGCCGGCCGGGCGCGGGCTGGCCGAGATGGTTGCTGTCATAGGGGTTGCTCGGCCTCTCGAGCAAATGAGGTATGATGGCCTCCACTTGGCCGCTGGTCTGGTCTGCGGGAGTACGTCATGGTCCACCGCCTGCAACTATTCGGTTTGAAACATCCGCTCCTTTGATTTACAGAAAAGGCAGACTTACCTGTCCCCATGGCTCCTCGAACTTCGACTGCCTTAGCCTTCTTCCATTTCTGCTTAAGGTTATCACACAACTTGCGGAGTTGTTTTACAGTACGCGGGCGTACGTTGGGTATGCTGTTGTATTCGTCGCTAAGCCGCTCCCACACGCTTTAGATTTCGCTTGCAGCGACACGGCACTGCTCTTCTTGCACTTTACAAAGTTTTTGTATTTTCGCACGCGCTCTTGAAGAAGTTCTTTTTCCTCTTCAGTGTAATCCACTTTCCCGGGCATGGTTATATTGGCGCTACGCCCGAACAAAACGGTGGCTCGCACGTTTCGACCCTAAACGCGATGTTTACAAAAACCAACGTGAGACTGTTGCCAGACCAGATTTGCTTACCAACAACTGTAGTAACTGACCGGTACAACTTGTTTTAAAAACTGCGGAGTAAGAAAAAGTGAAATATATATGCCCGTATAAATGTAAAACACGATAAATCGCATGCCTATCACGGCTAATAAAGGCACATTTTAAGAACAAATTGCGGTTACCCTCGCACCCATGTGCACGAATGGCTTCCTTGACGGGAGTAAGGGCGCCCTTTGGTAAGGGAGGTTGAGGGAGGCTTTAAAAATGAGGATCGGAGCTGCAAGGTCGCTTCACTGTAAGGGAGCATGAAGGGCTCCTTCAGTAAGGTGAGAAAATGGGGTAAGGTAAGGAAGGTTTTAAAATTCGGGCCTAAGTCGACAAGCTGCGCAGAAACGCGCGGCGAGCGCTCTCCCTGTGATGGAGGGCGACAAGCGGAGGGAGGACAAAACGAAATGCCGCCGCCGCGGCAAGGTGGCATAGTATTGCGAGTATTGCATAGTATTGCGTGTCTACGTACATATGAATATCAAATATATTATGTCATATGCATTGCATAGCTTTTTAACGTACGTTTGGGGGATTCAGATGAAAAAAAGAGCGTTAATGAACGAAGTATGTTCAGGTACTTTTCAGTGCAATAAATACAGAGCAATAAGCGAAAGTTCAGTCCCCTTTTGTGCAAACGCTATGTTGATTCCTCTCTAGGAAAACGCTACAATTAGTTGCAAGGCATCCCAAGACAGCATAGCGTCTTTCTTTCAACACAAATTCAACCTTCTGTATCCCCCCTCGCCCTCCCCGATGGGCCAGTGTTTTAGCGTGGAAAAGGGACAACCCTGTTTCGATGGCCTGCCTAGACAAAAGGCCGAACGTTTTAGTAGTTAAACAGGATAACAGATATTATTCATTTGCTACGTATCTAAAAAATAACAGTTCACCGTTATCTCCTAAGAATACCAGAATATGTTATTTCATGTATTCAAAGAGTATGGTTCACTATAGAAGTTGCGTTCGCTGCAAACTGCTTTTCACCCCTTTAAATGCCTGCTTACATTCCCGTGCCTATTACAAATCGTCGAACGCACTTCCTCCCCCTCACATACACACATATAATCTCACGCGCCCGCGAAATGCCTAAGCATCACACTCCAAACTGACGGTGTTGCTTGAAGTCTTCGACGTGATTCTTAAGGCAGGTGATTTATATAAAAAAAGGGCGACACAACGGTTTCGCGTTGTGCCGGTAAGTAGCAGTGTACGTTGATGTGTTTTGTGTTACACTAATTTCGTGGGCCCTATTCTCTACTCTGCCGTACCGTTCCCATTTTCTTGTCCTGACTGGCCTCTAGTTTTATGTTGACTACGGAAAAGCACAGAAAGACTAAATAAAGCATTTTTCTGGAATGTAAGGTGTTAGACTACCCGGGAAATGTATAAATAATCCACAGCGCTCAAAGGAGCCACAAAGTAGCCAAGTCTCCAGACTGAAATTTCAGTCGCCACTAGCCTCTGAAAGTGGTCATTTTGGCAAAACTGGGAACTCTGGACGCAGCGGAACGCCGGAGGCCGCTGCCGCACGCGCAGTAATGTCCGCCTTGAGAGCTGTGGGTGCGAACAGGAGGGTCCTTGCGATGGCAAGTGAAGATCAGATGCGGCTGTCCAGAACGCCAATGAAGTGGGGATGGCTGCGGCCGCAGACGTTCGACCGAACGTTTAACGCCACACCAACAAGAGGGCAAACCCGCTTGCGATGTTTCAATCTTAGAAAGTTCTATGCAGCGTCCGTAATTTTTGGTCGATTGCAGAGAGGACACCATTGCCCTCTCCCAGAAATTTGGTACATAAGTTCCTGAGTACTTTATTCTATCTGCCTTCATCGCACAGCCCCACTGCACAGGAATAATGTGGTTGCGGTCGATGCTTAATTATGTGTTTTGTTTTAAAATAATTTGCTTTATTTTATGTAGTACTTTAAAGAGACGTTCATAACTATTAGCATGAAAAAAGAGGTCCTAAATATTTAAAAGTATAAGCAGGGCAAATGCGCGGCAGGACACCGTGGTAATATTGGATTGAGTTCTGAACCTCTCTTCTGCTGAAGGATTACCAATATTGTCTGTCGCAGGTGCTTGTAAAAGATGGCCTCGTGTGCAGTCCTTCTAAGCCTTGGAATTGAGTTTCTCAGCGAGCTGATTCAATGGTCTTAAAGTATTCCGCCTAACGAGCACCCCAGGTCTTTATTTAATTTTGTCGCAATCAATCTGAAGCCTCGCGTCCGGAAACAACCAACGCTGCTCCGCATTCGTCATTACGCAAATGCCGGAGGCTAGGAAATGAATGCAACTGCGATGTTTGATCTTCACAGCGCAAATACTTGCTCCGCTGGTCTAGCGTTATCCACAAATCTCTTTTTATATATACTTCCGCTTAGTTACGCTTGTGGCTTGTTCTTTTATTCTCCAGTTCCTCCTGTTTGGAGTCGCTTTTGACGCTCCTAAAGGGTAACTGAAACGCCGGGCGTTTTTTCCCCACCCTTCATTACTGTTTCCTGCACGCGGGTGGCCTACGCGGCGAACTGCGGGGACGGGGTTCGGCCATTCTTTTCGCGCTTTTCAATGCTCCCCTCCACCGCCCCGGTCTCCTGCAAGCACGAACCCCACAGCGCCAGAATAACGCATCCACGTTTGAGAGCGCCCCCGCCGTCCCTTTCACCCCGTTCTTTCAGAGCGGGACAAACGGAACCGTCTGGCCGTCACAGAGTTTTAATTTATGCAGTCGGTAATGGGCGATGCAAAATTGAAGCCCGTTCTGCGAGGGAAGATACACTCGGTGAGCTGTCTCAGCAGGTAGTCAGCGTTCCCGATGAATTCATTCGGTTGCACGTGATGGGAAGAGACGAAAGCGTCGGGTGGAAAGGGCGACTGCGGGTGGGTTGGGTTCCGGAAGCAGGGTTCCTCGTGCGGGTTGCCGGGCAAGGGGTGATTTGCGGGCCGTTCCAAAAGGCTAATTGTCTGGGGGGGCGGCTATGCGTTCTCGCTGGCGCCATGACGTGCCGCGTGCTTTTATACATGAGTAAAATAGGGGCGACCTTCTTTCCCCGCGCGCCTGCAAACGTACAAAACCCCGGCCATCCCTGTCTGGTCTCGCTTATTCGTTTCAGACACGGCGGGATGACTCATTTTCACTAGCCTTTCAATGAAACGAGATTCCTCTTTTTCCTCGCCCCTCCTGGTTCAAAGCAGCGCCAGTCGATTCCGTCCACACGCGGCGGGGCATACCAATGCAAGGGTTTTGAGGAAGCGAAATTGGACGGCCGGGTAGCCAGGGGACACGGGCGACAATTCGCTGCCGGTCGTGCACAGGCGAATAAGGAAACCCGGTAGGAAGTAAAATCCGATAGACAGGGACGGTGGGAACACCAATCAGTTGAACGAGAGCGGCATTTCACTACGGGTGATTGTCGGGCGACCCGCTCGCGTACAGAACAGAAAAGGACAGGCTCGTATATATTGATCACAGGAACACGGGAGGATGGTGAGTTCGATTCTTTGTGACAGTTTTCGCTCTTCTGTATATTGCGACGGTTTCAAGGAAGTGTCAATGTACCACGGCGCCGGAGGGGGACTGCTCTCAGATCGAGGTTCCCCATTGCAACGGTGCTTTAGGGCCTGGGGAGTAGGTTCTTAATTGCCACCGAACCAAAACCGCTAAGTACTGCGACGTTTTGGTCTTTTCTCGTCTGAGTTTTATGGCCGTTATTTTAGTGGCTGCTATTCAGATGAGATAAGGAGCCAAGGATATGCACAGAACTCTGCATATAAGAATGGGAAGATGCCATTAGGGAACTCCAGATTAACTACTCAGGAAAGTAGCCTCCCCCACCCCCTCGCCCGACGGCCCCTATCGTCTTCAGTAATGGCTTTTGGGCTTGGAGGCAGAGATACAATTACTGTGCCATCGGGGCGGCCTGAGTTTTTGGCTCTCTTTGGGAAATCACTTTCGGCCACTTTGTTATGAATAAGAGCAAGTCAAGCGCAGAAATCATGTAAATGTTCAAACAGTTACTGAGTCGTAGACATCGGCACTCGATGAAACTCCTTCGCGTTGAAGAAGCGTCATTGGGGTGGGGATCATTTTCCAGCCACTTATGTCGCACTCGCGTTAGCAGGAAACGAGATACAGTGCCACACGTTCCTGTGTGAATTGTCCAAAGCACAAATCATACAACGGGGATATTACACGGTGTCGACAGAAAGAGAACGCCACATAAAAATTCAGGAGAAATCGCCGTGGGAAGTTGTGTAGGATACGCGAAACGTATTGAACACAGACCTATCCCGATACTACATGTGCCTCTATCCGTTACGAACTCCATTTTTCTCAGTGATGTCATGCCGTGTTCAATTCTGTCCAACCTAATTCAAGCAAAAATGTGCGATCATTCCTCTCTAGTAACCCTGGCGACCAGTAGACATTATCCAGCAGCGGCGCTGTGTACAGCAGCACCTGGAATATTTATTCGGAGAGATTAGAAGTCTTGCGCTCATCCACCGACGCGCAGTTCCTCTTATCAACGGCGGCATCCACGGAAGCGCCTCTGAAGTTTAAAGGGACACTGAAGGCAATCAGCAAGTTCGTTTCAAACGAAATTCTGACCTTCCCATAGCCATTTGAGCCATGACTCGGTGCCGAAAGATTGCTTAATTGTTGAGAAACCGTTGCTCAAACTCTGACAAAACGTGACGCAAAGAGCTGTTGCAGTCGCTGTTTACGTCATGAAGAACAGGAAGGAAGCGAGGCAACGGTGTTGTATAGCGGCACAAAAGCAACCGAACAGAACGCCACCATGTACCAAGCGGTCTGGTCCGTTTCGGTCATGTCAATGATGCTTTCCCAAACTCCCTCGTTCTTTGCAGCTCCGGGCCCCAAAGCAAAATGATCTTTGGAGTGACCCGTCGTCACTATTGAGGCTTTGTTGATGAAAAACATAGTTTCCTTTTGAGGCTAAGCGAATTTTGGCGTCGAACCAACCCTTGGTGCGTAGTCCGCACGCTTCCTCGAAAAACGGTACGGCCGCTCCAAGTATGTACGAGTAGCGCAATGCAGCGGCAGCCAGGAAAGACTTTTCGCACACCAGTCGATTTAAGCATTTCCGGTGAAAGTCGTGCGGTATAGCCATTAGCGACCGCACCTTCCTTCGCGGTTTCGCTATGTTCTACTTTATCTTTAAAAAGCTACGCGTAAGAGAAGTGTATTCGTGTTCTCCGTGAGTTGATGCATTGATCTAGAGCACATTGTTTTTTTATTTACGTGTTTCTTTAGGTGTTGCTTGCTAAGACCTGGTTTATCTGTCAAGGGCTAGACGTAACCGCTGAAATGTCGTCCGTGGTGCTAGAGTCAAAATATATTCATTTCTTCCTCTTGTAAAACGTCCGTGTTGTCGATATTTCGCCGCATGTTAAAGATCCCCAAGTGGTCAATATTAATCCTTGAGCCCTCCACTGCGGTGCGCCTCAGCGCGTGTGAAGCGGCGGCGTGTTAAACCCTACAATCAATCAAATCAATTTCTTCCTCTTGTTGCGCAGGCAGCTCGTCGGTTCAATGCGTCGATAGTCTAAGAGGATGCGTTCTTTCTGCCCTTCAGAAAAGCCTCTACTATGGTCTACCTCCAATACCTGGAGGAGCGCCCGGCCAGCCATATTTTACTATCGACGTGTAGGAATGTTTTAAGAGTGTCTGCGGGTTAGTGTTGTATCATCGTGCATGTAATGGCTGCGTCTGGGGGTGGTTTACAAGTGCTCAGAAGAGCCATCCGCTCGCGAAAAGAAAAGTGGGAATTATAACATTCGCTTTAAGTATTCTTGTCGCCTGAAAACGTCATATTTACAGGATAGTTTGTGTTGTATGAAAGCCTCGTCTACTCTAAAGAACAACACGTGTTTGAGAACACGTGTTGCTCTCGATTATGAGTCTGGTCATCAAATGTGTTCCGTGTAGTGCCGACCAGGGGCAGACAATGTCTCTTTTGCACCCTAAGTTTCTATACTCGCGCCGATACTTTTTCTGCGTCTTTGCATAAAGTCATAGCTGCGAAAAAAGCGCTCCAACTTTCTCTTTTTGTCTCATGGCGTCCACGCTTTCAAATAGCGTTTGCCCTTCTGATGGAATTGAGATTGTCTGATGTGGGCTGCCGACGAAGAATACCCCAAGCCTTGTTCTGGGCTTTTCGCCACTAACACTCCTCCTTCCAACACGGCCTCCTTTGGCTGCGCTTAGCCTTGAAGGCCTGCTGAATAGACTTTTTGGTGGCGTCGAGGATGGCGCCGCGGTGAGTTGGGTCGCTTCCTCCACACCTAGGTGTGTCACGGATTGGTAGTGAAGTTTCGATGTTTCTGTTTAATATATCCATGTCCACGTTTGCTTCATTGAACTTACGGAAATAGTTACCGGTCACGATACACTCAATACATCAAAACAAGCACTTCAGAGCCAACTGCTTCACAAAGGCGTAAGCGAGTGTTGTGTGCTATGTTGCTGCGAACTATACGCTCTGGTTTGTTAATTTGTTTTGTTACCAGCGTCTGGCCGTGCCCAGCTGTCTTATCTAACTTAGTAGTGAAGCGCGTTTCCGTCTTTCTTTTGTGTGCCACGCAGGCTATCTGATTCGATAGGAAGAGTGTATCGGTTGTCGTCACTTGAATGGAACGTTCGTCTTTGATCTCCAACGTTCTATATCTGATTCTAGAATTGCCAAAGGGTTAACACCGACAGATAAACGCTTGCAAGGAAAACATCGAGCCTCATCCGTATCGCCGACGCTCATCTATGGACATCACGCTGCTGATTGCTTCCTCGGCGTTTACACTTTCTTTAAGGTCATTGATGAGCACAAGTTCGCTTCAATAAACTTTATTTCTCTAAGAACCAGCGTCGTCTTCGGCCTCGCGACAATATTATGGTTTGTAAGCTGTTTTCTTTTTGTTAATGTGCCTTTTTCGATGACTCTAAAACATTTTATAATGACACTTGTGACATTCATCTGGAAAAAGCTAGGGAATGGATTATTGTGGTGTGCGGCTTCGTGAGATCGATAAGAGGCATGCGCGAGAGACGAATAACGGGCGCCCGCTGAAGCCGGTCTGCTAGGCCTATCTCGACCACGCTCTGACGAACATGTGTCAATAGACCTTTTCCTCTCCAAGATCAGCGCTATAGTAGCGGCGAATACGAAAATTACGATTGGTGGCTCTTTCGGCCACGATTGCTGGTGAGGCTCCTGTCCAAAATCGCCAATCGCGCGGTGCGCCCGTGGCGATAGCTACAAGGCTTGCTTTGCAAGCATACCGCGCTCCAATTTTTGAACATCATGCGCAAAGATCACTCTTTGGGTCATAGAGTTTCTTAATAAGTATACTGAGAATCCTTCTAAGCATTGGGAATCCAGGTCGTCGTGGGGGGTTAGGGGAAGACCCCTGCTCCTGGCTTGGGCTTGGCATGACAATTGGTTTCTTAAGCATTTTTTATCTGCTTTCCTCACTATGCATATGCACGTCTACGGGCCACAAAGTAGCCGAAATCCTTTCTATTCTCTGGTAGCCGTGAGCTGTGGCAACTGTGTGTTCGGTGAAAGAGCCGGCAGTGCGTGATCGTACTTAACGTTCATCATGCCAGAGCGGAAGGAATGCATGACTGAGCGGGTAATATGCCGCCGCGAAAGTTGTAGCTGACGAAAAATAAAAGAAACCAAACGTACTTCGACGACGATAGGATACGACAGGCACGGGCGACTGTACCCGTCCAATCTTGTCTTCGTCAACGACTTTTTAACACCAAGTTTTCTTTCTTCTTCAAGTAAAAAGGAATTCGCTCTGCAACAAGTTTTGTTGAACTGTAGCTGCAGTCGGTGCACCGGTTCACTATGAAGGCGAAGTTTTTGTAGGCACGCTCAAAAACACTTCCTAGCTCTTTAAACAACCTATTATTTATGGTAATTGTAAAATAATAGCGTAAGAGTCGCTAATGAGTTTTCCCCCGAAATATTAATTGTTGTTTACCACCAGCTTGGTCTGCAGAATAGTAGGCACAACCATTCCGCAAAAATACGCATTACGTCCTATTTTCTTAGCTTAACAACAGCGTGTTTTATTTTCCACTTATATAATACCGCACCATTCCTTGCACTTTTTTGTCACTGTGTTCGAATATACGGCCACTAAAACGTTTCTGTCCAAGGCAATGATGAAACACAGGCAAGCGTAAGGTATAATTGAAACCCATGACGACACAGGCGGCCTTGATATGAGCCGCATAGACGCTAGCGCCAGATTTCTCTCTAGTATATATTGTAAGAACCTCTAATCTTTGGATGCGCTTCTGACAAAGTTTAGCGCGTTTCCCAATGCCAATAATCTGCCGTGCAATGACCCAACGCTCTGGCAGTGGCCACCGAACTGTAACCAGAATCTATTTTATTTATTTGATTTGATTTGATTTGATTTTTAGTTCTTGGCAAAACATAGTGGATGCTGAGTCCAAAGGCGGACGTGGCCTGACAGAGGCCTCAGCCACCCGATATACAGTTTACGTACTAACACGGCTGTTCACAAATTTAAGCATAATAATATAATCGTAATAGAAAAATAGCACAAAGCAACGTCATTACTACATTTCCTATCAATTATACAAAGTATAGTTCTAAAACTCACAAAAGGATCACAGTGTACACACAAACGCAGTAATTTGTGCGCATTCACTTCCATCAATTACACTACTATGTCACAATTACGTATTTGAAGTGTGTCCGGGCGTGCAAATGGCATCCGTTAGAAGCGACAGTTGTGATAAGAGCGATCCACCTAAAGTAATGGCAGTGCCTGCAAGCGCATGTGAAGATAAAGGTTCTAGAAAAGGGTATTTAACGTCGACTGCACCCTTGGAAACTTGCCTGCTCTTTTGCACGAACAACGTAGCAGGACAACTGGTTACGCTGCCGGATTAAGAATTCATGTTCGCCTTTTCTTGCAGCCATGTGTGATGTAACTTTATGCTCTTCACTTAACCATGAATTAAACAGTTTTCATGTTTGGCCGCTGGCTTGTCATCGTCGGAATAGAGCAACTGTACGCACGGCAGTAGCCCCAAGCCGCGCTACCACGACTAGGCTTGTTATCGGTGCCTTGCTGCAGCGCTGGTCCGAAACGGTTCATACACTATAGGCGTAGCACTACTATGATGCAAAGCGAAGGTGTCACAATAACACCCAGGAAAATGCAAAAACCAAATCTGGCAAACATCACGAAACCTTAGGTCTCATTGGTGCGTGAGGAAGTTTACGGCGGCGCGTTCGAGCGCCATGTTCGTGCCATGGGGCAATACAACGTTGCAGGTCAAATACGGCTTGAGCCCAAAGAAATGGTTGCTGCTGCGCATGAGGTCTCGCTCTCGCCTCACTTTGCGCGGCAGCGGCAGTATTTGACGAATCCGAGGCTGGAAAAGTGACGTCTTGTTTTCACACGCGGTGAGTGCAACGTTGGTGACTAGAGCAGTCTCGTATGGCACCGTCGGCTGGCTCAGGTGGCTGTAGAGAACACGTGTGCAAATAATGCGGTGCAGTACACCTTTGCGAGGTGCTCTTCCGAGCTGGCGTGTTCGGCGCCACCTCTGCTCCTGCTCGGCTTTCGCGTTCCACACTTAAAGGCAAAGCTCGAGAATCCTCAGAGTTTTTGTGTCCATGCTTGTACAAAATAAGAAGTCGCGGCAGAAGACGAATCAAACGGCCTCCAAAGCACCTTCTCATCGGTGTCTGCAGCAACCATAGCTTTGTGCACCCCGGTGCAGCCTGCCCGACAGGCTGCGGCCTGCTGCGTGGTTATTCTCTTCCGCCTTTGACCATCGAGGAAGAACGCTCCGTGAAGGCAAGAAAATTTTGGCAGCTTATAGGATGAGAAGCGCAATAGTGGTCTGTGGTATTTTATACTAGCTTCAGCGCCATAAAGCCTCGGAATCAAAAACAGCCAAGTCCTAGCAATGGAACGTTTACAAATGGAACGCCGTTCCTTATGCCGTTCTTTCGTAAACCTAACTGGAGGTATTGTTAAGTTCTACCAACCCTTGACGGAATGGTGGTGTTCCTCGGTTCCTCCCCAAAAAAATTTTCGAGGAACGCCGTTATTTGGACCGCTGTTCTGTACAACACTGAAACGTTGCCACAAACACTAAATGCAGCACATATTTCAACACTAAATGCATTTTAATGCGAACTTAACCTTCCTGAACACACCCACACATTAAAAATCAGCCCATACCAACACAATTTAAGCACAAATACTTAAGCTATACTGCCCTATACCAAGCTGCCACTTTAGGCCCTTTCAATTTCGTTAGGAATATCACAAATAAACATATTTTCTTCTACAGGAAAATCTCTAAGCAGACCTTAGTCCTGAACCTCCTCTGGTAGCACCGTATCCAGCACTGCAGTGTGTGAAAGAAAGCACTCTGATGTGCTGAGGCATAGCAGGCACATCAGCAGGAACATCAGCAATAATTACCGAACGACTCAAAAGAACACAATTATAAGTGCCCCTTAGAGCGAGTACGTTTTGCACTCGCTTGTAGTCACAACTGGCCGTTCTAAGAAAAGTGGTGTCCGACCTAGCTGGCCTCGTGCAGGCAGGGCTATGAAAGAACTGGCCATCTAGAATAAAACACTCGTACTGCGTGGCGCTCGAAGCAGCAATCCCACAACGAAGCTCAATTGTCCTTTGCTCATAACAGCTGAGGGCCGTTACTTTGCCTCTTCTCAGAAGGCACAAATTTTCCCCAACACGTGCAGCATTCTGTACAGGTGTGTAACCAACCAGTTCCTTGCACACCTGCTGCTCTTGCAGTGTGAGCCGACCACTGCCAGAGAGTTCGCACAGCGGCTCAAACATGACAATTCTTTCGGTCCTTTCGGTCATTTGTTGAGGAATGCCCTTGTTTGCTGATACTTGCCGCACAACGTTGCCATTGCCTCATTCGAAAACGAAGGCAGAGTGGGCCTACAGGGGCCCCAGCGACTGCACAGAGTTTGCCAGATGCAGCAGCCCATTGACATTGAACGTCATAAAGCTTGGACCGTACAGAGACTTGCAACTGCGCACAAAGCTTTCCAAGAGTGATTCTGAAAGAGAATGAAATAGTATCCTTTTAAGAGCAGCAGAACACTCAACACATGTCAGCACCATAACCACTGACTAGGGGATTTCCAGATCATATCTGTCGCAAGCACAGGGCCAACATGGCATTTATTTTTACCTGTCCAATGTACACAAGCTATGGCCGCTACTCTGTTCTACTTCCTACACCAAGAAACCTATCACTACCCTTTCAGCATTTCAAAGTACATTTTTTCTCTAGAGTACCTATTTTTCCCCAATGAAACCCAACTGTTACATTCGCAATGCTGCATTTTCCTGGCCGTAACATCACCATCGGTGAGTCCCGGCATGGTTCCCATAGGATCTCTTGCATTACAAATCCCTCCATTATATCGTAATCGACAAAACTTTCCAGCATGCTACATGAAAAACTAGTGCTCTCACCCGGCCCAACCAACGAATGCCGACGGCCATGTTGGCTTTTCCTGCTCAATGGGACTAGGAGATTAGTCGCATTAAGTTAACCTCCATCTTGGTGCATGATAAATGGTCAAAATGCTCTGGTTTTCACTGGAATACCTCCCAAGTAAAAAATGAGTTCAGCACTTTCAGTGTATCTTATTACATTGGTGACACGACTTCAGTACGCAGGCGAACTAATGCAACGCAACACGATCTATTCCGAAGTTAAAAACGGGGACGGAAGGACGCAAGGAAAGAAAATGAACAGAAGATTGCGAACACGAGAAGCCTCCTCGAGTCCGCGAAGGAGGCCTGGATGCTGTTGGAACGATGCGATATAGAAAAGCTCGCCGAACAAACCCTCTCTCTTATTCTTGTCCGAGTCCCAAGGTGGCGTTGCCGTGAGGCGATTGGGGAGCCACGAACTCGACGGTTGTTCCGTCGGTCCCCTCCTGGGATTTCAGACGGGGCTTGAACTAATCAACCTGCTCGGCTAGCGCCGTATTTGAAGGAACGAGAGTAAACAGGAAGGAAAGTAGAAACGAAGGTTGAGGGTGCACAAACACTCCCAACAGTAGCGACGGTGGTGGTGGGGAGGCCGCAGTAACCGTTGATCCAGAAACACGCGTCCGGGCTCAGGTACTCGTGGGAATGCGGTAATAAAATGTATCGGGTTGTTTGCTCGTCCGTGAAGACGAGGCAACTTCTTTTTTGTCTCCCTTTCTTTTTTGTTTGTCTGTAACCACAATATTTCTTCGTATTTTTTGGCCTTCCTCCGGCTACCTACTTGCGAAATGTGTCCGCACGCACATAGGGTTTGCAATTGTTGCGCCGAGTGTTCGCTGAAGAGGTTTGACTCTTCGTCTGACTAGTGCGTGGTTACGCCAGATGTGCTTTGTGGCAGCGCATTTCGCCCTTATCCTACTTTGAGGGCGTCTCGACGTATTGACGTGTTCGCCCTTCACCTGTCTCTCAAACGTTTCTCTCGCAGCCTCATCGGAATTTGAAGGACTCGACCTAGATTGCTTATCTAAACACAGTTGTGCGCGTTTTTTTTTTCTTTTTGGCGTGCGTATAAACGGGGTGTGAGAACCTTTTGTAAGAAAGGGAGCGCGTAGGTGTTGCCAAATAACCATAGCTATCGAAAACTCGCAGCCTATTATGCCACGCTTGATTCGTATCTCGAGCGAGTGCTCGGTGAACATCCTCACAGAAACTGCAATGAGGAATTCTTTGAGCGCGTAGGCGTTACGACCGCTTCCGTCGCTCTTGTGCCGGGTGCTTCTAAGCTTAATTGCGTCGCATTCACTATTGTAGTACTTCACGGGAGGCTTTCGCATTGCTCTCTGTGTTTCTGCTTTTAATTCAACTCTTTACGAACATCCACGTACAAAGATATATTTATCAAGGTCGACTAGGCTTCACCTATAGGTAAAACATTTGATTCCCTGATTGAAGGTTTCGAGTGAGGAAAATAATTAAGCCTCCATTTCTAACGAAACGTGGGTTGCCTTTTCAGTCCACAAGGCCTTCTCCTCCCCTATACATTTTTAGGCATCGTCGAATTTACCTCGGCGGATAAGTGAAACTGTTGGCGAACCAGTAGCGGAGGGCATCTATGCTCATGTGGCGGTGGTGGTGGTGATATACTTACAAAGAAGGGAAGAGAAAAGATTTGAGGATATTGCTGAACTAGACGGGGAGTTCACCCTCATACAACCCTATCCAGGGAAGGGCAGTGGGGTTTTAAAGTATAGGGAGAGAGAAAGGGGGAAGAAAAGGCGGTAGGAGAGTGGCGGACAGTCTATGTCGCGTTCGTTTCGTCCATGACTCGACGGCTACAAACGCAGCGCTAGTCCTGTCACAATGTAATGAATATGTAGTGTTGAAAGCATCGTGAAAGCACCCTTTCCTCCCTTTTATGTTACTAGGTCTAACAGCCTTGGGAAATTAATGGGTTAAAGCGCGTGCTTTGGCTTCGCGTTTGTCAGCTTCACGGTTAGCCGGACTGTCTCGCGGCTGGTGTCACGAGAGCGTAAGGCAGCACGCGCGGCTCGAGCCTGCAGTGAGAGACGGCATACACCGGTTGTAACCGAGCCGAAAAGACAGAGCTATACACAAATCATTACTTCAATATCAATACACAAATCAATACGCAAATCGTTACATCAAGTGACGCCACATACTGGTGGCCGCCTGACGAATGGGCCGGGCTGTGGCGACTTCTACATCCCCCCCCCCCCTCCTTGCAGATTAGACGGAAAATGGAGGATTCCAAACACTTCCCACCACGAGTTTACATCACAACTTCAAGAGTTCAAAGGCATAACACGGCGCCCACAACGCGTACGCGTCATAAAATCACTGCGTCCCCAGTCTGAAGGGGCAGTCCGAGGGAACCAGCTCAGGCTCGGGTCCCGGAAGCGGAACTGGATGCATTGTCACCTTCTACTCAGACCACTTAAGCACTGCCCTACGGGCTCCGATATCTACGTACACAGTTTCTTCCAGAGATTTCAGTGTATTGCACTTGAGAAGGAAGTTCATTGCGATGACGACCCGTTCCATAAAGCTAGTGGAATAATTGAATCGCATAAGGGTGATTGAAATCGACTGGATATTTCTCCCTGAAGTGATTCAGTTTGTTTGAACTAGCTCGAGTGTTGAGATTTCTAAGACACAATCGCGAGTGATCTTCTCAAAAGCATAATGCAAAATATATTGTGTCCATTGCTGAATAGTTTATACCGAACTATACATGTAACAAACTAGCAGACTGAACACTGAGTGAGTGAGTGAGTGAGTGAGTGAGTGAGTGAGTGAGTGAGTGAGTGAGTGAGTGAGTGAGTGAGTGAGTGAGTGAGTGAGTGAGTGAGTGAGTGAGTGAGTGAGTGAGTGAGTGAGTGAGTGAGTGAGTGAGTGAGTGAGTGAGTGAGTGAGTGAGTGAGTGAGTGAGTGAGTGAGTGAGTGAGTGAGTGAGTGAGTGAGTGAGTGAGTGAGTGAGTCAGCGAACGTGCAGACCTAGCCTTGCGAGATGGTCCGAGTGACACCTAAAACTATTCGTGGCAGATCACCAAGAGTCGCAAAGGTTTGTGTCCTCCAAAAAGCTCAGGAGAAGGGGTTGGATGTCTCGCCCTGGGATCGTGCCCTTTTAAGGATTGCGGGACGACTTTTTCAAAGTTGTTTAAATAAAGTTGGGTGCAATGGACCACATGTTTTGAAATATGTTTTTAATCTAATTAGAGCTGCTTTGGCTCCACTATCGTCAAGAAGTTGAAATCTTCATCCATCCTGTCGATCGAAAGAGTCCTAGTCTGACAGGATTAATTTGCAATGTAATTATTGTAATAATGTACCGGTTTATTGAAAATAAAAACCATTGCGAAATTCCCGGGTACGTTTTGCTGGTGCTGTAGGACCGGACGCCGTAGAAACTGCCCGGGACGAACGAGAGACTTCAACTGAATTTTTCGAAGCGAAAGCTTTCTTAGTAGGGCCGATGGCGTTCTGTCAAAATACTAACGCATTGCCTCATAGACCGGTTGGTCGACTGAAAAGCTGTGATAAGATCTCTGGACACAAGGCGCGCGTGAAACCAGGCGCAGTGTGTCGAAAGGTTACTTGAAAATCTCAAAAAAGGAACGGTTCTAGATAACAGACTATACACGCATCGATCATGAAGAAGGTGTGCAATAGTAAACCTCTATCGCATAAACCCCACATCGGTATACATTCAAGTAGTTCGTAGAAGCATTCACTTAGTGCGCGAACATTCGTCGCATGGCTTTGCTCTTCGTTCGCTATTTTGGTCTCTGGAGCTTCAACGATCGATTGGGCGCACTTTCAGTGGAAGTTGGAAGCTCTTTTATCTTCCTTTTATCTCCGAGTCCGGGTCGACCCGAGCCAGAACATCCTGACTATAAGCACACCACATAAGCAAGCCGCCAGAGCCCTTAACCGCATCACGCAGCTAATCCTACAAGGGAAAACCTACCCGCTGAGCCTATATGGACTTTCCCCGCACGACTCCTGCAGAGGCATAATACATAATATCCCTCAGCACTACTCAATGAAGGAAGTCCTAGGAGACCTCTGGCTCCCCGGTACTGAATTTCTAACATGTCGTCGTCTCCGAAGTACTTCCACGGTACTGATCACGATTCTAGGCAACAAGGTACCCTTCTACGTATACTATAAAGGAGTGGAGACCAGGTGCTACTTATACAAGCAAACAATTCCTTACTGCCACAACTGCCATGAGACAGGCCACCGCACTGATGCTTGCCCAACACCTGATGCCAGTGCCTGCGCCAAGTGTGGAAGACGAAATCCAGAGCCGGACCACCCATGCTTCCCAAAATGCTCACTCTGTCAGGGCGAGCACTTGAAAACGAGCAAAACTGCCCGGGACGTTTCAAGGAGCCCTACTACCTTCGTCGGAAGAATTGGGAGAAGGATGCCTGCGCCGAAAGCCCACCCTCTGGCGGCGGCGAAAGATCGCGCAGCTGAGGGTCCTCTCAAGGCAGGCGCTTCTCCAGGTGACGGTCGCGCTCCAAGTCCAGGGCTCCCACCGGCAGGAGCCAGTCAAAGCAGCGGGCGCTGACCACCTCGAGCAACGAAGAAAGGCCGACTCCGCAGGTGAGCTGGTCTCAGATTCTCTCTACCACTGCTCATTCACCCAAACCCACCTGAAATGAATGCACTAACCTACAAAAAGAAGTCACCTGTCTTAGAAGCGAAGTCGCATGACTCAAAGCAGCCATATCGCAACTGAGGCAGTCCAACACCTCAGCCCAGCACACACAAGCAGGGGTAGAGAAAAAACGTAAAATCTCCGACACGAACAAAACAAAAACTCTCCGAATCACGCTCCCACTCCTACACAAATTGATGACGTCAGAACAGAATGCCAGGAAGCCATCGAGAAACATGCTCAAACTGTTAATGAGCAACTTGGTGCTCTCATTGCGCAGGTTAGCTCATTTGCACAGATCATGGCACAGTGCCAGAAAACAAGTAGGCTTATACTGAACCGCCTTGACCACTAGGAAAGTCAATCAACGCCGTCCCTCCGCCGGTCATCTCGGAAAGAAAAGCCGTACTCTCGACTGACTACGACAGACACGGCAGACAAGGACCTCTCTGCTTCCCTCCATGGGTAGGCAGGATGCAGGAACGTCCAAAGAACTCATAATTTGGCAATGGAATTGCAGGAGCATAAAAAACAAGATTGGCCTACTCCAGCAGTACATTGAATCAGTGTCCACTGCACCCGACGTCATTGCGCTTCAAGAAACTAACGCACACGCTAGGCTTCCAGGATATATCACACATGAAGACTCAAAGGGGTTTAATTCTTGCACACTTATCAAGAAATCCACCACTGCCATACACCACGATATGACACAAGCAGAACAAACTGGCATCTTGACCGAGCTAATCCCGAGGAAGGGACACAACGGGAAAAGTCTGTTTGTCCTCAATGTCTACTGCCGGCCAAAAAATAAGCAAGATTGCATTGACCGCATAGTGCAATAAGCAACTACCACCGCGGGCTCCAATCCCCTCATTGTCCTTGGGAATTTCAACGCGGCCCACCCCATGCGGGGATACCGATATGCGAACAAGAGAGGCAATGAGCTCCTCCGCTGCGTGGGTGAAGAGGGTTTGGTGCTACTTACGGACTGCAGTACGCTGACGCGAATGGGCAACAGCGTAACACACGACACGTGCCCGGATTTCACTTTTACTGAAAACGTCAAACACGCCACTTGGGTGAACCTGGAGGAAAATCTAAGTAGTGACCACTCAGTCGCTTCAACGACCCTTTACGGGGAAGAATATCGAGCACCCCTAGACGAAGTTCGAATAACGAACTGGGACAAGTTCCGCGAGCGCAAGGCTGAGCTGCCTAGCTTCAAGATCGAAGACATAAACACCTGGACGCAAGCGCTACGAGCTGATGTAAAAGCCACAACGCAACAGCTAAATGCCACTACACAGGTTCCGCATATAGACACCAAACTACTCCACTTATGGGAAGCTCGCCGGTCACTCATCCGCAGATGGAAGAGGCAAAAGCACAACCGCAAACTCAAAACTGCGAATTGCAGCCCTGACTCAGGACGCGGCCAAATACGATGCTGAACTTTGCAAGCTTAATTGGCTCACGATCTGCGACAGCCTCGGTGGTACTCTCACCACATCTAAGACGTGGCGACTACTCAGATATTTCATTGACCCTTCAAAAATTAAACGCGAAACTACCAAGACAATGAAAAACATTTTGCACACCTTCCTGGGCATCAAGGACGACCTCCTCAAAAAGCTTCAGCAAAGATACCTGCCTCTATCTCCGCCATACTCAGCTCCAGACTACTCGGGCGATACAAACCTCCACCTGGATAGGCCCATTGACGAATCGGAGGTACCGGCAGCGCTAGCCAAGATACGGAGAAATGCCACACCCGGCCGCGACCGTATCAGAAACAAGATACTGACCAACCTTGACCATGACTCCGTCACATCGCTCACACAATTCATGAATGGCGGTTGGGAAAAGGGAGTCATACCGACGGAATGGAAGACGGCTAAGGTTCACTTAATACCGAAACCAGGAAAGGAGCCAAGCGTTGAGAATCTCCGCCCAATTTCATTAACGTCCTGCATAGGAAGGCTACTCGAGCACGTCATCCTCGCTCGCATACAACAATACCTAGAAGATACTTCAAGAATTCCTACATCTATGTACGGATTCAGACCAAGTGTCAGTGCCCAAGATATTCTTCTTCAGCTCAAAAAAGAAATAACGATGCAGGCCAATAATCACACGCCGAAAGCAATTCTCGCCCTTGATTTAAAAGGGACGTTTGACAATGTAAATCATCACATGATTTTTAATAATCTCAATAACCTCCACTGTGGAGCCAGGACATACAATTACATCAGGGATTTTCTTACAAACCGGCAAGCAGTCCTGAAGGTCGGTGGCGCGCAATCACCTCCCATTCAAGTTGGAAGTCGAGGCACGCCACAGGGCGCAGTTCTTTCCCCACTGCTATTTAACATCGCCCTAATCGGCCTTCCCAAACTATAAGAGGCCATCCCTGACCTTCGACATGGCCTGTATGCCGATGATATAACGTTATGGACGGGCGCAGGGTCGGTAGGGGAAATGCAAGATTGTCTTCAGCAGGCTGCTGACATCGTGCAAGCTTATGCAGCCAAGTGTGGTTTATGCTGCTCTCCAGAGAAATCTGAGCTTCTCCTTGTCCGGAAGCGCCAAAGTCGAAAACACCAAGACCCAGGCATCCAAATTACCCTTGACGGAGCTACGATCACGACTTCCCCACACATAAAGATACTGGGGATGACCTTTCAAGAAGACTGCTCCAACTCCATACTTCATCGGCACTTCACTCAAACAACGGGAGAAATTGCTCACATGCTCCGCCGAATCACCACGAAGACTAGAGGGATGAAGAAAGCAGACACACTACTTCTTGTCCAAGCTTTCGTCATCTCTCGCACCAATTACGCCATCCCGTATGCGATCCTCTCCAAAAGCGACGTAACCAAACTTAATACACTCATTCAGAAAGCATATAAACAAGCACTTGCTCTCCCCGTCAGCACGGCAACGGACAGACTTCTCAAACCAGGAGTACACAACACTGTGGAAGAGCTCATAGAGGCTCATTTGGTAAATCAGCACCACTGTCTAGCGACCACAAGAACAGGGCGCAAACTGCTTGGTCGCCTTGGATACAATGCCCCAGAAGAACAAAGCAGTTCTTCCATGGACATACCCACAACCATAAGGCAAAGCATCTATGTGGCTCCCATTCCACGGAATATGCACCCTCAGTTTCACCAAGGAAGACGTGCGGCCAGAGCACAGACATTAGATATAGTCCATGGATCAAACCTCAAAACTGTGTACACGGACGCTGCCGACTACGCTCGCATGGATACGATGACAGCGGTCGTCACCACGTGCACCGAGCATGCCGCCAGTGTCAAACTTACTGGAATCAATACTACCCAAGCAGAAGAAGCAGCCACCGCTCTTGTCATTGCCCACACCTCAGCCGATACAATCATTACTGATTCTCAAGCAGCATGCCGAAGCTACCTACGCGGAATAATATCAAGACCAGCTGCAAGAATCCTTCTCCAGCGACCCCCTCAACGCAAGATCAGTCTGGTTTGGGCGCCTGCCCACTCGTCCCTTCGCGGAAATGTCATGGCCCACACGACAGCCCGAGAATAAGCCTACCGGGCACCGCGAGACGACTGGCTTCAAACGACTCAGCCCCTAGTAACATACCAAAGCATCACGCAGCACTACAAGCTGAGTCGGCTCCTGCCCACCCGTCACTCACCAAGGAACAGGAACGTAAACTCAGGCTTCTTCAGACAAAACACGTTCCCACACCTATCTAAACTTCACGCCATCAACCCCACCCTCTACAGCGCCACATGCTCACAGTGCGGTGACATCTGCACCCTCCACCACATGGCCTGGGCCTGCCAGAAAAACCCAAATGTTTACCCAACCCTTCTTATGAGCAGTGGGAGAGAGAACTGGCCAGCTCCAGCAGCGAAACTCAGCTTCGGCTGGTGGAACGTGCGGAGAAGGCAGCAAGCTCCAACGGGATCCTGAAATAAGGAATCCGACCACGTGCTCCCCTTTTTTTTGCAAAATAAAGTTTACTCTCTCTCTCTCTCTCTCTCTCTCTCTCTCTCAACTTTGTTTAGGAAAGGACGACAATTTTTCTTTGCTTGACACACACACACGTTACCACGTCGGCGCGGCCGCCAAAACGACGAGAAAAAAAACCCCTCAAACATAACAGAGAAAAGGAGAAGCATCTTTCATTTTACACGTGTGCGCGTAGACCTGCGATTCAGGAACTATACTTCTGTTTTGGACCCTGGAAAAACCCTGAAACATCAACCCTGGAAGGTGAAGGGGTGCCACGGAAGGGGTGCTGATACAGCCATCGCCATCTTCGCCAATGCGAAACGCCTCTAAGATTTGTTGTTGGCGTTCACGGCTTGATATGCGCAAAACCTGTGTATTTTTGTATGATGGAGTGCACTAGAACATGCCGCAATGGTCAGCATATCGTTATTTAAATGTTCAAATGTTGTGTGGGCCACCCGCGAGGTCGTTCGGCTTCAACACACGCCACGGTTGTGTAGTCTGAACAACAAGCGTTGCGGGCGGAAGCTACACGTCCGCGCGACTCCATTCGTCGCATAATCTCGAGGCTCCACTAAGTGTGGACGCAGAAGCCACCGGGCCAGCCCATCCCTAGCGGCTCCCTTCGAGCTGCAGCCCCGGGCGGTGTTTAGAGGCGTGAACGCCAGGGAGAGAAACAACAACTTGGCTGGCGCCGTGCTAGCCAATCATTCTTTTTATTTCCAATTACAGCAGAACAAGTTCTCTCTACGCTTGGGGTACGCTGAAAAACACAAGCCCAGGTCTAGATAATATTTCTATTCGTCATTTGGAGCTAGTTTCCGATTTAGTCGTAAATTCGAATAATAAATCTTGTCTTTAAGTCTGAAATTTTTCCATCTTTTCTGAAGAACGCAAAAGTCGTACCTGTTTTCAAAAAAATGTGATCGGTTTTTAATATCCAATTACCACCCAATTTCCATTCTTTCTTGTCTAAGCAGACTAATCGAACAGATATTTGCCAGACGTCTGAACAGCTACCTCAATAAATTTAATCTAATGAATGCATGTGAATTCGGTTCCCGGTCTGGACGTTCGACCAACCTAGCATTACTTTCCCTAGCGGATTTCATGAAAACATGATTTACTCTGCAAATTTTGTGGGTTCAGTTTTTTTGGACATTACAAAGGCGTTTGACACGATCAATCATAATATCTTGTTCAGAAAATTGGAAGCTTATGGCATAACAGGACCACCACTAATATTTTTGAAAAATTATTTACTTAACAGGCAATACTCTGTATATGTGGCTAACGCTTTTTCGACCAACCTAGCCTTACTTTCGCTAATTGATTTCATAAAATCATCGATTTACTCTGGACATTTTGTGGGTTCAGTTTTTTTGGACTTTACAAAGGCGTTTTACACGATCAATCGTAATATCTTGTTCAAAAAATTGGAAGTTGGTGGCATAACAGGACCACCACTAACCATTTTTGAAAAACTCTAATACTCTGTATATGTGGCTTACACTTTTTCTGAAACAAGAAAACTTAACCAAGGTGTGCCCCAGGGGTCAATTTTATGTCCTTCACTCTTCATTTTGTATATTAATGATCTTCCGAATTCCATTAGTTCTTCCTATTGCGTCTTGTATGCGGATGATCCGACGATTTCTTCATCTGATAAATCATTAATTTGTCGCACGTCACACTTAAATGCAGTACTAATTAACGCTGTAAAGTGGTGCCGCGACAACTATTTAGTGATTAACCCTGATAAAACTAAATTCAATGTCTCTGGGTCTTATCACTTAGCAACCCATCACTTAGCAACCCATCACTTTTTTTCCGGAATTAAACCTTGGACCTCATTTAATCACAACTTGCGACGATGTTACATTCCTTGGTATTCACCTCGACCCTCACCTTACATTTTGTTCTCGTTTTTCTAATCTCAAGCAGAAAACGGCTTTCGGCATGCGAGCTTTAATTAATGCTCGGCGCTTTTTTCCTCATAAACCTTTATTATCTTTGTATTTTGCTTTCGTTCTCAGCCATTTTCATTACGGCATTTTCTCATGGGGCAACATATACTCTTCTCACTGTACATCTGTGCAACATATTTAAACCCAAGGTATTCGCGTTATAACATTTAGTTCCTGTGGCTCCTCTGCCTCAGGGCTACTGCATCAGAATAACATACTATCGATCAAAGCACGACAACTTAGGAATGCTTTTTTACAAATTGCTGCATTGCAATCTTTCTTAAAACCTTATCTATGTTACTATTTCGCGCGGCAAAAGTGCCACTAGGTTTTCAAGCCATACCAATTTCTTACTACCGACTGTTCACACTAATTACGGGAAGAAAACCACTTGTTTTGCAGCTGTGACATTTTGGAATAATTTGCCAATGGCTATTAAATCATCCCCGTCACTAACTTGCTTTAAAAAAATCTCAGAGAATTTCTTTTGCTCTAATAAATACCTTGTTTTTTTTGTTCCTATGTATTGCGTATTTCCCTGGTGTTCTCATGTGCCTTTGTTTCCTGTTTTGTTACTCACCATTTGATTGAACTAGTTCTTTTATTTTGTCCGGCTACCTTTTTGGGTGTATGTATACGATAGGCTAATTTTCCTTGTCATTTTCCTCTGCGTACTGATTCGATGGGCTCTTGTGCCCAATTGCTGCTTTCATGCAATTATCGCATGTTTTCAAAATGGGGGTTCCCTTTCAGTTGTTGACTATGGGACTCTCGTCTGTATACCAATATGTTTGTATTACTTTTATGAAATAGACTTTCACTTTCAAAAAAGGCCTGTTTCCTTTCGGGGCGACGAAAGCTGCGTCCACTTAAAAACGCATCTTTCGTGCGGCTAAGCTAAGCTAATAGGTTTTGAGGGGGGAGGGAAAAGAGGGGGAAAAAGGGCCCCAAACTGTGCGGCGTGGGGTGCCGACACCTTATCAGGTCCTTCGTGCGGCCCATCCGATGCCGTATTGGAAACGGACCTCCGCCGCGACTCGGGGCCGGTAAGGTGTTTGTCCCCGTAGGCGCTTTACGCTTTGGAATTAGCTGGCGGAGGACGCGCAACAAACGGCGGCCCGCAGATGTGGTCCCGCTTGGGAGCGGCGGCAGGAACGGGAACCCCAGAAGGAGCGCGGGAAAAACACTGGATGCGGCAGACGTGTTGAGGACTCGAAAGCGAGAGGTCGAGACTGACCGTTCCGTCGTAAAGCCCGAATCCCGGCGAAGAGCTTCAGCGTGCTTCCATTGCTAGTTACGACCGAACGACGACCCGACCGATCGACAAGGAACGAGCTGGAACTGGTGTGCGGCACCGACGGGAGCAGCAGTGCGGGCTGAGATTCCATCCGTATTAAACTGTTGTCTCGTGCCACCTCTCGTACCTGTTGCTGTCCAACCGAAAGAGGGCCCGTTAATTTGTAACGGCTTACCCACTAGCAAGACCTTCACTGTGACGGCTGAAAGCTTGACGGCCATGCGTAAACCCATGCACGAAGCGAACCGCTCCCCAGCTCAAATAGCGACATTTTCTATCAATCGTCTTTGTGGTAATCGTGCTGCAATAGCAAGGTTCCGTTGCGCGGCACGTCTGAGCCCACACCCTCCTTCACTGGCGGCGCGTCTTTCAAACCACAGCGTGCTGTCCCGTCTGCGCGGGTAACCTACATTGTTTTGTCCCGCAAGCCGGGGCGGCTAACTGCTTGGCACGTGTGTGTGAGCGACAGCTTCCTGCGCGGGCTTTGAGCTCTCCCATATGGGCAGGTGGAGAACAGGAGGGGCATGGTTTAGACAACGAAATGCCGAGGTTTCGCCATAAAGAAAAATGACGACAGCCGGATTGAGGCATGCCAGTGGGGCAAATGGTGCAACGCATCAAGGTCGGAATTTGCTAGCTCGGAAAGCTCATCTTTACGAGTCGTAGTATGCGATTTCTCGAGCAAGTACTCATGTTATCTGCGAGCCAGTCCATCAATGTTTATGTACTGTCATCGAGTATATCGCTGTATCTCATTTATTGTAAGATGGTTGACCTGATATTGGGGGAAGTGCCAGATCCAATCCGATGACTACGTTTTTGAGCGCATCAAGATCACAGTCATGTTTTTCAACTTCAGCGAGTACACCTTCCGACTCGTATTCCTTGCAAAGAAACTTCATAAAAGCCTCACCACTTCCAACTATTTTTAGCAGTTTTGAAAGTGCGCAAACCTTGTCTACAATAAGAAGTAAGCTTAACATTGTCATTCAGTGTCCTTAGTTGGGCAGCAAAGCTTGCAATTTCAGACTGACTGCCGACAAGGCTACTCTTTCTCTGTGCAATTTCGCATGTCGCGTAAATTCGGGCAGCCTTAAGGGCATCCCCTTCTGCTGCGAAAGCTAAGAGGGAATACGCCGGCGCATTTGCCAAGGTGGTAGACATAGTCGTATTTCATGCAAATCAAGTACATTCTATCTTGAGGCACAATACCCTGACATGTAAAACACTGCAACTCGGGGTCACTTCACATAATGTCACCAACAGCACTAGCCGCAGCACAAAAGGACAATAAGCATAAAAAACCCAGTAGCGCGGTTTAATAGAAAGCGTTTGGTGTCAGTGGGATGAAGCTGCTGCCATTGCAGTGTGCCATTTACATCCGGGCCCCTCAACACCAGCTCACAACTTGCAATAGCTACGACTCCCACATCTCGGATTACCTTTGGCAAAAACGCCATTTTTATTGCAAGAACCCTCACATCCAGGTTCAAGAATTCCCTTCCCCTACACCACGTGTTCATCAAAATCCCCCCGCAACACTCCTTAGCCGCACGTATATTCACACTTATGTTTACTACTCGCCTGCACAAGTAATAACGCCCATCGGTGCACTAGCCAACGCTCCTGTTAACACTGCGCCCTCCCGCCCCTATTTCTCGGCTACGTCTACGGCTCTCTCACCTCATGGCTATGAAATGCACTGACCGGTAGCCGATCTACTCAAAATAGCCCAGAATCATATGATGACGTACTGGAATGGCATTTCCTCTTGATGCGCGTCCGGAGCAGAGTAACAAACAAAGTCGCCTACTTTTCAAACAAAGTCGCCTACTTCGACTGGAACAGCACGAAAATACTTTTACAAGTGACCAGGAATAATTAGCCTCACCCTCAGAAAGAGCATTCGGCCCTCTGTAATTAATAACTCGGTCGCTCCCCGCAAGCACCCCCACCAATTCTCACAACTGTGATCGGTTTGAAACTCTGGCCCTAGAATCCAAGGATATAAGCGAACAATCACACCGAAATCTTGCCTCTTGCAACGGCATATCCCCTCATCATCCATTTATGGGGCCCTTATGGAGGTCTGGGGAAAAATTGGGGGCCTCAGAAATATACCCGTACATTTAAATATACATCAGTACCCGTTTTGAAATGCAACCTAAATTAGCCCAACGGGCTAGCGAAAGGAGAGTGCTGGGTATCAAACTTAGAGATACGAAAACAGCTGCTTGACTTAGGTGCTGAGCCGTGTTGAACACATTCTAGTTCAAATTTAGCGAGGGAAGACGGCGTAAGCAGGACACGGCATGCGCATGAGACACAACAGGTGGACCATCCGTTGAACGGAGTGGCTGCCAAAAGGCTGGAAACTAAATAAGGGTCGGCCAAGGACTCCATGAACTGCAAAATTTGGGGGAAATAATGAAATCAGTTAGCAAATGATGGAAGTAGCTGCAGATCTTCGGGAGAGGCCTTGGTCCTGCAGTTGACACAACCAAGCTGAGGCACATGATGATTATGATCCTGAAAAACAAATTGCCGCTCTCACCCAACAATACTCTATAGTCGGCCGCTCTCCACATTGAAAACTGGACATCCTTCTCTAACAGGGTTCAGGGCACATCCTTACTCACACTGTTGACCTGGCAAATACTCCGCTCTTTACAAGGCGACCAAGCAACACAACAACCGTCCACCGCAGCTGTCGGCTGATGCACGACCACTCCATATGACCAGAAAAACTGCTCGAAAATAAAAATTCAAATATTCCATCTCCGACCCTCAGCGCACCTCCCGCCCACCACCATCCCCCCCTGTCGCTCCCTCCCCGAGGCGATCGCCTATTGCTGTCTGCAAGAAATTCAGCCTTGCCCTACTTAGTGGACGCTCAGTTCCAAGTCTTCGCCAAAATAACTGGACTGAGCCAACCTCCTCACGGACAACTTCAAAAAGCAAAAACAGTACTGTGCTGCGATTTCAGGAACATGCCCAGGTGGTAAAATTAATCTGCAGCTCTGCTCTCCGGGGCGCCTTATAGGCGTTGTGCTGCCGTAGAAGCGAAATTTACTTAAGGAAGAACTTCGCTCAATTTCTCGTTTCTGCTGCAGTACGCATGCTTAGAATGTCTGCAAAATTCTTTGTGGCGCTGCAGTGAGCTTAAAGGAACCCTGCAGCAATCTTTCTGCAGTGCAAGTAAACACGGGCGACGTTTAGATTACACTGCCAGGAATACCTGAGCCAAATATTAAACGTGTACATGAAGCGGTAAGCGTGCAAATCGCAGTGAAAGACGCGGAGAAACCAACCGCGCTCCCTTCAATCCCCTTATTATGCATCCCTAGCATGGCCCTAACGACGTGCTTTGGGGCATGGCTGTCCTGGCTGCCCTATTGGCTGTGGCTGGTCAACTTCGCAGCTTATTTCTCGCATTTCCTGTGACGATCCGCCGTCGTCGGCGCTGTGTATCAACTTCTATGTCTGAACCTGTACGCATACTTTTGGTGTTTTTTTGTTTTTGTTTGGGAGCACGCGGAGTTTGAGTGATGGACTCAATACTTTCCTTTCAACGAGACCACTCAACAACAAACGTTTATTGCTTCAAAAACTCCCAACCAGCCTGACCGCTTGCTTGCGAGCAGGCAGCCATGCCTGCTTTTTTATGGCACCAGACCGGAAATACACTCCTCCACTTTGCGGAGAAAAGCAGAAAACTCTCCGGCCTGTGATATATCGAATGCCGCCCAACAAAACGGCGAGAGCCGCTCCCTTCCGGGAGAGAGCGCGCAGCTTTCGTTGCATTGTCCGCGGTCGAGTTGAGATGGAACAATTATGCGTGATTTTTCATCGCGCGTAGTTTCGGTGATAGTGAACGGATTTTCATTACACTTGCGGGAGGAGATTGCTGCGACAATAGACTTTACCTCAAAATACATCCCGAGTAGTCAATGGTAAGTGTTGCAGGGTCCCTTTAAGGCCCGCCGCAAGCTCTTTCGAGAAAGCGATGGATGGCGCCGAGAGGCCAATAAAAATCGCCCTAAAATTGCTACGTGTGTCATTCCAGAAAACGGTCGAGGGAGAACCCTCGTCATGGCTTTAGAAATGCATGACAGAGGCTATCTCACAATCGCCTAATCACAGAAAACCTTTACCCGTTTGGCCCTCATTGTCATCCACCTAACAGGGGTAAGACTTAGATAAGGAGAAGAACAAACGACAAAGCTTTAAAACGCTCACACTGCCCCTTTCATCGGGCAAAGGACCAATAGCCCGCAGCCGCAACCTTTCACGCCCACATTTTCAGCTACACAAGCGTAGAGGGCTGCTGTCTTTGCCAAGCTGGGGCGCGCGGTTGGAAACCGCTGCCGCTAGTCTTGCTTTCTTTAGTGATCGTGCTTGAAGAGCATAAAAGGTAAATGCAGAAACGCCGTTCCATAGCCACCTATCGACGTCGAGGTAATGCTCTGGTGTGGCACATCTTAAGTCTTCAAGGTAGAAGTGATTGATTGATTGTAGGGTTTAACGCGCCGACGCAACGCAGGCGATGAGGCGCGCCGTAGTGGAGGGCTCCGGATTAATTTTGACCACCTGGGGATCTTTATCGTGCGCCGAAATCTCGTACACACGGGCGTTTTTGCTTTTCGCCTCCATCAGAAAAGCGGCCGCCGCGGCCGGGAATCGAACCCGCGACCTCGTGCTCAGCAGCGCAACGCCTTAGCCACTGAGCCACCGCGGCGGGTTTCAAGGTAGAAGTCACCTGCGACCACTTTTTCGACTTCTCTTCCTAATTCTGTCGCTCTCCACCGTGATAAGGCGTAGGCCGACCCACCGGTTGATACTACTCCGATATTATTGCAAACTCGCCGGCCGTACCCAAGCATCTCAAAGATTCAACTGCTTTCTCTAAACAACCCCCCCAAGAGTAACTTTTATTGCAGGCTTCACGAAAAAATGAAGTGCGGTAGTGTTTTCACCACAAACAATATGCCGAAATATCCAAATAAAACGTTCCTTTACATTATGACGCAACATCGATCTGTAAACAAGTTTATGTTCTGACCAAACATTAATCCATAAAGCATCTGGAAACAAAGTGGATTACACCGACCCAGAATTTACACCGTACAAAACAGACTCGTAGAAATGGCCTTTTCCCATTGAGGACTGAATAATGCGGTGAAGTTTTAATGGCTAGCATTCTTTGCCGAGTACGTACCCCAGAAACAGGAGAGTGTAACGCCCTGCATTCCCCCAAAAATGCGGATTTCGCGGAAGTTTCACCTGTAATCGTTATAATTGCGTAAATAGAAATAATTGGTTGAACAAAATTTCCAAAACAAAGGAAATAAGAAAAATGTAAAATAATTACGGGAAATACGGGAAATGGCGAACTGTGTAAAGCCCTGCATTTCCACAATATTGAAGATTTCGGAAATGGTACAAATGCAATCGTTGTAACAACCTAAAGGAAGGTAATTGCTGGGAAGAAATTTTGAAAAAATGAAAAATAACACAAACATAAAAAAATACGGAAATGTCAAAACGTGTACCACATGGCATTTCCGCGATAATGCAGATTTCGCGAAAGTTCCACCTGTAATTGTTATAATAGCGTGAATGGAGATTGTCGAACGAAATTTTTAAAAACTAAAAGTTAAGAAAAAGATAAAATACAAAATAATTAATAAAAACAATAGTGTTGAAGAATTTTTGGACGAGTGACTACAAAGAAAAATACATTCCTACGCCTAGCCTTAGGCCAACAGATCTGCATCGGTTACCACGGTGCCTTACAAGGTATGGTCAAAGAATGCGGCGCTACTATGTTCCGTCGTCCTCCAGTGAATTGCCACCCAGGTTATTTGAAGTGAACAGTAGTTGTAAACTGAAAAATCGCCTTCGTACATTTTGCTGTGAGGTTGCCTAACACTGCCTGCCGCTGATGCCCACCACTGTTGGCCTGCTTGCCCAGTTTCCCGTCAATCTGTGGCAGAGTGTGGCCTGTAATGGTTTTACAGTTCACCATGTTTTGCATTCTAACTCCGGGTTCTATTTTACCATCTTGAATAGCCGATTCTGTTACTTTTTTTGTGTTCGGCTATGTGCACGGATTTCCGCTGCCGGCCAGGCGCTGCCCTTCAAGCCTACTGTGGCTTTCGCAGGCCTGTGACTTTGTACAGTTTTCTGTTCTGTGTAATAAAGGTATTAGTGTTATTATTATTATTATTATTATTTTATCAGAATGTGCGAGGTCTTCGAACTAAGGCGACTGAATTTTTTGGTAATGTTCTGGCTTCTTGCTTTCCGTTAATAGCTATATCTGAAACTTGGTTGTGCCCTGATATTCTATCCAATGACTATTTTCCTCAAAATTACCATGTATATCGTAATGATCGTGCCTTAACTGGATGCAAACAAAAGGGGGGCGGGGTACTTCTCGCAGTTAACAAATCTCTCCCGTGTGTGCTACGTAGCGATATTGAAAACGCAGGTGAGTCTTTATGGGTCGAAATTCATATCTCTAAAACTGAAAAACTTCTAGTTGGTGTTTTTTACGTTCCTCCTGATGTAGTTCCTGACGCGTTCAATAAGTTAGTCTCCTCCATTGAACAGGTGCTCACTACTCATTGCGACCTCAAGGTCCTCCTCCTTGGAGATTTTAACGCTCCTGGCGTTCAGTGGAGCCACCTCACCTGTTCCCACTACAACCACCACTTTCAACAGAAGGGTAATAGGTTACTAGATTTTTCGTCTTTCACTTCCATGGCACAGCGTAATCACATAAAAAACTGCAGTGGAAACATTCTGGACCTGTGCTTTTCTAACTTCGATGGCGTTAATGTGTCGCGCTCTGATTGTGCTTTAGTAATACCCGACAAATATCATCCTCCTCTTTCTATTTCCTGTTGCCTTCCTACAATGCTCCACCGTTCTGTAATTTCAAGCAATGCGCAACCTCGCTACGCTTTCGCCCGGGGAGATTACGTTGGGCTGTATGGCTACTTTTCTGCTGCCCCTTGGTCAACAGTCATTGACCACTCTGACGTCAATGAGCAAGTTGACCGTTTTACTGAGATTGTGCTTTTGGGTATGAAGAAATACATCCCGCAACATTTACCAAAGAAGTTCAAGTTCCCACACTGGTTTTCTTCTGAATTGCGGGATGCCCTGAAACTCAAAGAACGCGCGCACAGAAAGATGAAGCGCTCTGGTGCGAATCAGTTCGCTCAGGAGTTCCGGCGCCTACGTGCCCTATGCAAAATATTGCACAAGCGTGATCATGCTTTGTACCTGGCGTCAGTTGAAGCTAAAGCAACTCATCAGCCGGGAGCCTTCTGGAAGTACATTCATTCTAGATCTAGTACAACGAAAGAATCTATTCGTCTACTGGATTCCAACGGCGATGAGGTTGCAGATGCGGCCGACTGCTTTGCTCGTCAGTTTTCTTCTTTGTTTGGGCTTAGCGGTGGTAGTGATGACGGCAGCGTCTCTTGTCACCAGGACGGTTACTCCGCTTGTTTCCAATTGGATGAGAACATCGTGCGGGCCAGCATCAAGCGGCTAAAGCCCTCGTTTTCTTCTGGGCCAGATGGTATTCCTGCTGCAATTCTAAAAACGTATGCAAATATATTTGTTCCTGTGTTCACCTCAATATTTAATAACTGTCTCCGGTCTGGCACGTACCCTCGATCATAGAAAATCTGTCGTGTATTCCCTGTTTTCAAGTCAGGCCCAAAAACCGACCCCATGAACTATAGGCCAGTGTCGCTTCTTTGTTCTGCCTCTAAAATATTCGAGTTATCTCTTCATAAGGTCTTGTCTTTCTCACTTAAACACGTCCTCATTCCTAATCAACATGGCTTCATGCGTGGTCGCTCAACTTCCACAAACCTCGCATGCTTCATGGAGCAGGCTGTCCCAGCAGTCATTGGTAGAAGCCAGCTTGATGCGGTCTACTGTGACATGAGCAAGGCCTTTGATGTAGTCAACCACTCGTTATTGCTTGCCAAGCTCATTCTGTTAGATGTTCACGCTTCCTTAGTGGGTCTTATACGTTGCTATCTCCAGGAGCGATATTGCTATGTAAGTGTTAATGGTCAAACATCATTTAGGTACAAAGCAACCAGTGGTGTACCCCAGGGCTCCGTTCTGGGCCCCCTTCTTTTTTCCATTTTCATTAACGATGTTGCTTCTGCCATTAAAAATTCTTCTTTTTTGTTGTATGCTGATGATATGAAAATCTTCAGAGAAGTGCGTAATGTTCAGGACTGTAATTCTCTTCAGGCTGATATCGTGTCATTCCATCGTTGGTGCACCAAAAACGACTTAATTTTGAACCCCTCAAAAACGAAAGTTGTTTCCTATAGTAGGAAAACTCAACAGCTGCAATACTCCTATAAAATAGCAAGCACTGCACTGCCGAGGGTGACCGAAATTCGGGACTTGGGAGTACTATTTGATTCTTCTCTGACTTTCTCTTCCCACGTTACACAAATTACCGGACGCTCTCTTCGATGTCTGGGTGCTGTCTGCAGGTATTCTAGAGAGTTTAAAAGTCCTCTTCCTTTCTTAAAGTTGTATTCGGCTCTGTGCTTACCTCTTCTCGAATACGGTTCTGTTGTTTGGAATGGAACTTGCAAGTCCAATAGTGACCGCATCGAAAGGGTTCAAAATAAGTTCCTTTCTATCTTTAGGCACCGTTTCCGTCATGTACAAGAAGACGCAAACGGCAGCATGTCTTGTCTCAAAAGTATTCCTTCCCTTTGGTGTCGACGAATGAGAGGTGACATTATCTTTCTTTATAAACTTCTTCATGGTGATATTTTGTGTGATGACTTGGTTGCACTTATCAATGTCAACTTGCCGAACAAACTTTTCCGAAGATTTCGAACTTTCAGAACAGATGCTTTAAGTAAACGATGCTCGTCCATCTGCAGAATACAATGTGCATATAATGAATATTCCGATCGTCTTGATATATTCCAGAGCTCTTTGTCTTTGTTCTCTAATGAATTGAAAACTGTTGTAGCTTAAGTGCCTTTATGTCATTTATGTGCCGTATTTCTGTTCCGTATTTATTTTATGCAAATCATCATCTTGCTTGTTTGTTTTTCACTTTTCCTGATTTTGTGTTGCTTGAATTTCTGTCGGTTTAAGTGTCAGTGCTTGTAACGCTGAACTTCGTTTTTCCATTTTGAAACTTCCTAACATTTTGTTACAAAACCTTTGTTTTATGTGTATAATCTATCTCCGTCATGTGCATTGAGTATTTGCTTGTGTATTTTCAATTTTTCACGTGCATTCAACGTTTTGCTGGCCGGGTGTCATGGCTTCTAACACTAGGCTTCCTTTTTTTTTGCTGTTTTGCTGTTTTGCTTTCTGGGATCTCTGTAGCTATTTTTACCTTATTGTTTCTTTCATATATATGGTTTTCTGTGTTGTGTTGTCTTGATTTTAGTTTGTTTTTATGAATGCTTGTATATGGTGTACCAGTACCAAGACCCTAGGGTTGTTCCTGGGCACCAAAAATAAAGGTTGATTTATTGATTGATTGATTGATTGATTGATTGATTGATTGATTGATTATAGGACCGCGCCCACAGAAAGTCAAAGAGCACTGGACTTGCTAAATGGAAGGAGGAATTTCGGTCTAACCGAAAAATATGTAAAAGTCTATATGAGCGTGACAACCGCTCCTATCTAGATTCCGTGGAGAGCAGCATGAATTCCCAGCCTGCAAAATTTTGGAAGTATATCCGGTCTCGTCAAAAGAACTCTTGTGATCGCATCAGCCTGGTTAATCCCTCTGGGGAACTGGTTCATGGCGTCGCCAACTATTTTGCGCAGCAATTTAGCGCTACATATGGCCAGCGCGATGAGACAGTAATGAACCTTTTGTTAAACCAGGTACAAGGCCCTAGCCTTACACTCTTAGACGAAAAGCTGGTTCTTGAGAGCCTAAAGCGCATGAAACCATCTTTGTCCTGTGGCCCTGACGGAATCCCTCCAGCCATTGTTAAAACCTATGGCAGTATTTTTGTACCTGTTCTAACTTCTATATTCAATAATTGTCTAAAAACAAACGTCTTCCCCCGCACGTGGAAAATCTCTCGAGTGCGTCCAATTTTAAAGACAGGCCCGACGTCTGACGCAACAAATGATAGGGCTGTTTCTCTCCTTTGTGCCTGCTCCAAGCTGTTTGAGACAGCGCTTCACAAAGTCTTATCAAGTTCTGTACAAAACGTCCTTATACCTAACCAGCATGGTTTTATATCGGGAAAGTCGACAACAACAAACCTCGCCTGCTTCATGGAGCAGGCCTCCGCAGCAGTTTCAGAGAGGGGCCAGTTGGACGTTGTATACTGTGACCTGAGCAAGGCATTCGATGTTGTCTGCCACTCGTTGTTACTTAATAAGCTTTTACTGTCTGGCGTTGATGCACCACTCGTGGCATTGTTATGGAGTTACCTACACAATCGGTTTTGTTATGTGAGTGTTAACGGCAGGAAGTCCGCTATGTACAGGACAACAAGTGGTGTGCCCCAAGGCTCTGTGTTGGGCCCTCTGTTGTTTTCTATTTTTATAAACGATGTGTCAGCTGCAATCAAGAAGTCTTCGTTCCTAATCTATGCTGATGACATCAAAATATTCAAACGTATTAAGTCTGCGGAGGACTGTGTTTCCCTAAACAAAGATGTGTCCTTGTTCTCTAAATGGTGTTCAAAGAATAGATTAACTCTTAATCCAAAGAAAACAAAGGTCATCTCTTATAGCCGAAAAACAAACATCCTTTACTTTCCTTACACCATTGACGGCGGCCCCCGGTCTAGAGTTGATGGTATCAGAGACCTTGGAGTGCTCTTTGACAGCGCCTTAACTTTCTCGCCCCATGTCGATCAACTTACTCGGCGGGCTCTTCGCTCTCTTGGTGCTGTATGCAGATTTTCACGGGACTTTCGGTCCCCTAATTCATTCCTGAAACTATTCAAAACACTTTGTATTCCTCAACTAGAATATGCCTCTGTCGTATGGAATGGAACCTGTCATTCTAACAGCAAATGTATAGAGCATGTTCAGACCAAATTTCTATCAATATACAGGCATCGCTTTTCCTCTGGGCCTCCCGAGACTGCCTTAGCAGTATCCAGATTCCCATTGCCTGTCTCTCTGAGTTGTCGGCGAACCCGCCTAGATCTTCTTTTTCTATATAAACTGCTTCATGGTATTATCACATGCCAGGAACTACTTGCACAAGTCAGCCTTCGTGTTTCGCAAAAAACAACAAGGTTTACCCCCCCCTTTCCATAATGCTACAGCACTCAACACCCATTCCCCCCTCCAAAGAGTGCAGCGTCTCTATAACTGTCACTCTGGGAAACTTGATATATTTCAACGTCCCCTTCGGGAGTTTTTGACTGGGTTGTTAGCTGTGATACAATAATTACTCTTCTTTTCGGCACTTCTTTTTTAGTTTTTTATATGGTTTTTATGTATGAAATGTCCTCATAGTTCTTGTTTCTGGTTTGTAAGTCCAATATATTCGTGACTTTGTGGCTGTAACTGCTTCATCGACTTGTCATATATTACGGTATGCTACTTGCTTTCCATCGCACCCGATTTATTGTGATGTGTCTGGTACTTTCCATCTTCTGTTGCTGTTTTTCATAAATCAGTTCCTGTATTTTGTTTCATACATTCATGTTTAATTGAAGCTTTGTGTTTTCGCCTATATCTGCGAATATGTTTTTATGTCTGCTTACTTCACCCAACTGCTGTGACCATTGTTCCATATACTTTTGCCATTGATCCACCATTAAAGTTTCTTAATCGTCTAATTGTGTTTGGAATACCTTTTTATTATCCTTAGGGTTTTACTGCTCTTTTTTTTTCTTCGCTCGTTCTTCTTGTTGACTGTTTATATTGTGAGTTTCTGCTGTATATTAGTGCCGCATTTTGTCTTCCTCAGTGCGCCAGAACCAAGGACTCGGCTGTTCCTGGGCACTCTAATAAACATTGATTGATTGATTGATTGATTGATTATTATTATTATTATTAAGTGCGAATGCACTTTATAAGCGACCCCAAACCATCCACCGCCGGCGTCGGCGGCGGCGGCGGCGTCCGCAGTGCTCCTCTATAAAGAAACAGCATCCGGCGCCAGGTTTCGAACCGCGGACTTTGCGGCCGCAGCGCGACGCTCTACCGACCAAGCCACAGACGCGACGTGATATCAGCGTTAGTGACGCGCCTTATATCTTTAACGCATTCAAACTACGTCGTCAGCGGCGTGCGTTGGCGACTCAGCGGCGTTATAGCGGCTTGATAACTGCGTGGTGTACACGTGATACTACAAACCCGATTGAAGAGATGGAAGAGAAGGCGGCGAGGCGGTGGGCTGCGGGGGCCGAGCGCAAGCGCCGCAAGCGGGCCGACAACCGTGCATTCGCACTTTCACATTCTCCCCCTCGGGGAAATGCGGGGGAATTTTTCATTTTTTATTATTATTATTATTATTATTATTATTATTATTATTATTATTATTATTATTATTATTATTATCCAAGGCAAGCTCCACCCTGGCATGGTGCACAGCTGTGAAACTTCTGAGAATGACCAGTAAGAACGACACTCTCGACATCTATTATCAAAATGCTCGGGGTCTACGTACTAAGTCCTCCGAATTTCTTAGAAATGTTGTGTGCTCCAAATTTTCTACTATTGTTATTACTGAAACTTGGCTTTGCGATGATATCTCATCTTCCGACTATTTTCCTCCGACCTATGAAATTTTTAGAAGTGACAGAAAGTTAACTTGGCCTAAGCAAAGGGGTGGCGGTGTTCTCATTGCCATCGATCGCTCAGTGCAATGCGTGCGGCGTGCAGACCTCGAGACTGAGGAATCAGTCTGGCTTGAGGTAGGCCTCAAGAGGGGCGAGAAGCTGCTCATCGGTGCATTCTATATAACCCCGGATATCTTACCTGCTGAATATAATCTCAAGCTCACATCTATTGAAAATGTTTCCAATTTACACTCCAACCATAAGCTAATTATACTTGGGGACTTCAACACCCCAGGGATTCACTGGAACAGTCTTTCATTTCAGCATAAAAACCATTATGCAGCGCAGAAATGCACCATGTTATTAGATTTTCAATCATTCACCTCCTTGCAGCAGTTCTGCCACATAGAAAACTTCTGTGGTAATGTCCTAGATGTGTGCTTCTCGAACTTGAAAAACGTACAAGTGTGTGCCTCCGAAATATCTCTTGTACGCCCCGACAAGTTTCACCCCCCTCTTATTGTCTCTATCTCTGTCGCTGCCCAGCATTGCTATGGTGGTGTTGACGATTGTGCAGTCCCGCGATATGCTTTCAAGCGTGGAGATTATGTTGGGCTCTATCACTTTTATTCATCCGCTGAATGGTCTAGTGTTTTTGATGTCAATGATGTTGACGAACAGGTTCGACGTTTTACCGAAATTGTCAGGAGTGGCATGGAAAAGTACATCCCTTTTTATAAGCCTGTTCATTCCAAATTTCCCCACTGGTTCTCTAAAGAACTTCGAAGTTCGCTTAAACTTAAGGACAGTGCCCACAAAAAGGCCAAGCGGTCTGGGCTTGACAAGTGGAAAGCGGATTTTAGTCGGTATCGCTCACTTTGTAAAAGCCTCTACCGGCGTGACCACCAGCTCTATATAGAGTCGTTAGAGGCTTCTGCGTCTCAGAAACCGGCTGACTTCTGGAGGTATGTACGCGGCCGTTCTAAGGCGTCTAAAGAACACATTAGTCTGATTAATTCCGATGGGGAACAGGTTGAGGATGTCGCCACGAGCTTTGCTCAGTACTTTCATTCTGTCTTTCAACTGCCAGATGGTGCCGACGAACGCCTATCGTTTAATAATATGTCTAATTTTAGTACACTTATGTTCGATGAAAAACTTGTCAATGATAGCCTTAAACGGATGAAACCGTCATTTTCCTGTGGTGCAGACGGAATTCCAGCAGCCCTCATGAAGGCTTACGGCAACATTTTTGTGCCTGTCTTAACTTCCATTTATAATAACTGTTTGCTTTTCGGCAAATTTCCTCGTGCATGGAAGATTGCTCGAATTTTTCCAATATTTAAGTCTGGTGATAAGTCAGCCGTTACCAACTATCGCCCAATCTCACTCCTTTGTGTCGCCTCAAAACTCTTTGAGTCAGCTCTGCACAACGTTCTTGCTGCCTGCGTCAAGAACGTTCTGATACCAAATCAGCACGGCTTTTTCTCGGGTCGATCGACGGTTACAAATCTTGCAAGCTTCATGACTCAGGCTTCGGCTGCAGTTTGTGAAAACGGCCAGTTGGATGTAATTTATTTTGACCTCAGTAAGGCGTTTGATGTAGTGAACCATAAATTATTAATTAACAAGCTTACTATGTCCGGTGTTGATGCAAGTCTTGTTGCCTTGTTGTCCAACTATCTCCTTGACCGGTCCTTTTACGTAGATGTAAACTTCAAAAGGTCTAGTGTTTACACTGCAACGAGTGGTGTACCTCAGGGTTCTGTGCTGGGTCCACTATTGTTTTCTATCTTTATCAATGATGTGTCAACAGTGTTAACAAAATCTTCATTTCTTCTCTATGCTGATGATGTCAAACTATTTAGGCACATTAGCAGTTTTCAGGACTGCTGTGCCTTGCAGAGGGATGTGTCGGAATTATCGGTCTGGTGCAGCAAAAACTGTCTAATTTTAAATCCAGCTAAAACAAAGGTTGTCACGTACAGCCGGAAAACCCATCGTCTACTGTTTTCCTACAGTATAGCGGGAGCTCCATTGCAAAGGGTTGAGGAGATTAGGGACCTCGGGGTTCTTTTCGACAGTACCCTCTCTTTTTCTTCTCATATTAGGCTCATCACCCGGCGAGCGCTCCGAAGTCTTGGAAATGTGTGTCGGATTACAAAGGAATTCTCTTCTCCAGATCCATTTCTAATGCTATACAATGCAATATGTATCCCCCAGTTAGAATATGCTTCTGTTGCCTGGAACGGCATCTCCAAATCTAGTAGTGAATTAATAGAACGTGTGCAGAAGAAGTTTTTATCCATATTTAAGCACCGTCATCACAATCACAGTTCGGGTCCTGATTCTGACTTACCCATAGTTCCTTCCATTCCTTCGTTGACCTGCAGACGTATGCGTGCAGACCTTACATTTCTTCACAAAATTGTTCATGGTGACCTTTCTTGCGCAGACCTGCTTAACTGTTTAGAGTTTAGTGTTCCACAGAGGCCCACCAGGTCGCATCGCCCTTTCTTGACCGCTGCGCGCAACTCCAATCATTCTCCTGTGCGCAGAATACAGAATTGCTACAACCGCTTCTCTGAACGCCTTGACATCTTTCAAAGCTCCTTTACAATTTACCGTACTGCTTTGTTGAACACAGTATGTTAAACATCTATGATATCTCTGTCGTTCGTTTTTCTTTTTTTTATTGCTGAAATTTGGTTTCTCTGTGGTTCTGTTTAACCAGTATAGTTGCCTGTTTTTGAAACTGTTTACTTATCATGGTTGTCTTATCATTTGTCTCTATACTTTGTCATTGTTCTTGTCGTCTTACTGTTAAACTTTGTTCTCTGCTTGTTGTGTATTCATTACAATAAGCTGAGCCACAAAGTCATCTTCTTTTTTCTTTTTTACCTGTACCCAGGCTCCGCCAGTGCTTTATTTCTGTAATTTTCGCTACTTCAATTTGTGTGTGTGTTGTCGCTTGTTTGTTTCTTTCAATATGTTTCTTGTATTTTGTTTTCATGTAACTATCCGTGCGCCAGCACCCAGGCCTCTGGCTGTTCCTGGGCACGTAAATAAACATGATTGATTGATTGATTGATTGATTGATTATTATTATTATTATTATTATTATTCCAGGCTCCGCCTGTGCTTTATTTTTGTAATTTTCGCTACTTCGATTTGTGTGTATCTTGTCGCTTGCTTGTTTGTTTCTTGCAATATGTTTCTTGTATTTTGTTTTCATGTAACTATCCGTGCGCCAGCACTCAGGCCTCTGGCTGTTCCTGGGCACGTAAATAAACATGATTCATTGATTGATTGATTGATTATTATTATTAGTAGTAGTAGTAGTAGTAGTAGTGAATTAATAGAACGTGTGCAGAAGAAGTTTTTATCCATATTTAAGCACCGTCATCACAATCACAGTTTTCAGCCTGATTCTGACTTACCCATAGTCCCTTCCATCGCTTCCTTGAACTGCAGACGTATGCGTGCAGACCTTACATTTCTCCACAAAATTGTTCATGGTGACCTTTCTTGCGCAGACCTGCTTAACTGTTTAGAGTTTAGTGTACCACAAAGGCCCACCAGGTCGCATCGCCCGTTCTTGACCGCTGCGCGCAACTCCAATCATTCTTCTGTGCGCAGAATACAGAATTGTTACAACCGCTTCTTTGAACGCCTTGACATCTTTCAGAAATCCTTTACAATTTACCGTACAGCGGTATTGAATACAGTATGTTAACACCTATGATATATATGTCTGTCGTTCTTTTTTTCTGGAATTTGGTTTCTCTGCGGTTGTCTATCCAACTGATAGTTGCCTATTTTTGAAACTGTTAACTGT
Organism: Haemaphysalis longicornis; assembly: GCF_048455015.1. Lineage (NCBI taxonomy): Eukaryota > Metazoa > Arthropoda > Arachnida > Ixodida > Ixodidae > Haemaphysalis > Haemaphysalis longicornis. The sequence goes on along the minus strand of NW_027526361.1, from coordinate 173,740,533 downwards.
CATTTGTTCGTTTTATCATTTGTCTTTACACTCTTGCCGTTGTTTTTGGTGTATTACTGTCAAACTTTGTTGCTCTGCCTGTCGTGTGGCCTTTACGACAGGCAGAACAACATAGGCATCTTTTTTTTTTTTTTACCTGTACCCAGGCTCCGCCTGTGCTTTATTTCTGTCATCTTCACTACTTCAACTTGTGTGTGTCTTGTCGCTTGTTTGTTTCTTGCTATATGTTTCTTGTATTTTGTTTTTCATGTAACTACCCGTGCGCCAGCACTCAGGCCTCTGGCTGTTCCTGGGCACGTAAATAAACATGATTGATTGATTGATTGATTGATTGATTGATTGATTGATTGATTGATTGATTGATTGATTGATTGATTGATTGATTGATTGATTGATTGATTGATTGATTATTATTATTATTCTGGAATTTCGTTTCTCTGCGGTTGTGTCTATCCATCTGATAGTTGCCTATTTTTGAAACTGTTTACTGTCATTTGTTCGTCTTATCATTTGTCTCTACACTCTTGCCATTGTTTTTGTTGTATTACTGTCAAACTTTGTTGCTCTGCCTGTCGTGTGGCCTTTACGACAGGCACAGCAACATAGGCATCTTCTTTTTTTATTTTTGACCTGTACCCAGACTCCGCCTGTGCTTCATTTCTGTCATTTTCACTACTTCAATTTGTGTGTGTCTTGACGCTTGTTTGTTTCTTGCTATATGTTTCTTGTATTTTCTTTTCATGTAACTACCCGTGCGCCACCACTCAGGCCTCTGGCTGTTCCTGGGCACGTAAATAAACATGATTGATTGATTGATTGATTGATTGATTGATTGATTGATTGATTATAATTAATGTAAATTAAATTTGTAGCTCGAAGTGTTGAAAAATAAAAAAACAAGAAAAATGTAAATAAAGAACAAAAAATGGAAAAACGTATACCGCATCACACTTGCACAATATTAAAGATTCCCCAAAAGTTTCACCTATAATCGTTGTAATCGGGTAATTGGGGATATTCGTTTGTTCAGGATTTATAACAAATCAAAAATTTGGTTGGAAAAAACTCACAATCAATACAGGGGCATAAGAATGCTTCGAATTATTAGATAATTCTCTAAATTTCTGCAGGATTTTTTGCAGAATAATACAAAAGCCGTGCACAACTTGCATCATATACCATAGCTTCCCCAGAAGACAGATTACAGAAGGTGACAGGAGCAAACACTGGTTTACTGATGAACACTGATGGCTGAAGGTGGCTGTGCAGTTAGACATGCAAGACAGTCAGCAGGGATACAAAAGCCATTCTCGGCTCATCTAGAAGGATGGCATCAGCTGTGTTCAGGAAACCATAATAATTGACGAGCTACCATTAATCAATTTTGCTTGCGTCCGGTGGACCTGGAGGAAATAGGTACACGAGCACCAAAATGTCTGAGTGGTTCTCCGCTTTTGTAAACCCACCAGCAGTGAACGTTTCCACTCGCACAAGCAGCAGCGGCCCGTAGGCACTAGGTGTTTCAACACATTAAACGTTTACGTGCTCCCTGACGCCAGGGGAAAGCAAGATGAAAAAGACAAAAAGGGCCCAGAAAGCATTGATGGATCTTAATGAAGCACAAAGTGAAGTTGGTTCAGTGCCATCCTCAGCTGCTTCCTGCAGGCTTTTCTTCCTCCTGATTTGCACCTCTTTTTCCTGCACTGAAAGCCACAGACACACGATTGTATAATGTGTAATTTTATACTATGCAGTGTGGTATGCGTTACGTGTCTGCGTCGTTACGGTCAAAAGATTTATTTGCGTTACTGGTCGATTTTATGACCGCTCGCTGTAGGATACTTGACTAGACGTGTTATTGTAAATTATGAAGCGGTGTAGATGCTCGAAAATCTTAATTCCACGGCCTTGGTCACAAACGTTAGTCAACGAGTGGTAATAGCTTGTATAAGCCCCCCGCCCCGTTAGTGAGCTACGGCCAAACTACTAAATGAGCGGTAAGATGTAAATGCGGAGATAGGATGCATGGCGCGAGTTATACTTAAGCTGGTTACCTTCACACTCACATTTCCTTAGTTACCAGTTCCTAATTTCCATTGATGTTAGAGAGTTACGCGGAAAGGAAATGTTATTTCTTCGTGCATCGTTTGCACGTTGCCCGCCGTTCTGGTATCGATTGATTTACCCAACCGCTCCTTCGTAGAACACTCCTGAGATGGCGCCCAGAGCTCGTGCGTTCTGGAAAACTGCGAAGCCCTTGTGGTTGGGACGCGGTTCTCTTGAATATCTCGGGCTGGCGCGTTGAGCACCAAAAATTATTAGGTCGAAATAAAGGCCGAGTGGCGACCAAATCCTTGACATTCTGTGGTATACTCTGAGGAAGCTAGCGTTTCTTTACTATTTCTCCCCTCACTCTATTGTCGGCCTTACCCGGCCCTCACTGCTTTCAAATTCCGAAGTGCAAAGGTGTGGAGTGCCCTATGCGGCAAACGCAAGGCCTACTGAGAAGGCTGTAATGTGCAAAGCTGGCGCCACGCCTCAAAATAAGGAGCCTCACCATAAGGACAAGAAACCCCAGAAGGGTGACTTGGCGTTCTCCACTTCATATTCATAACGGACGTTAACATACTGCGTTATAGAGCAGACATACTCACTTGAGCTCGCCCGAGGCGCAGTGGTCTCGGAGTGAGTGGCTTTGAAGTTGAAGTAAGCCCCGTCGGTCACCTCGATGCGCCTTCATTGTTATCAAGACCAAGCGGTCCTTAATTACCTGATGTCTTCCACCTATCGCAAGGCAACGCTACAAGGGGGCCAATATGTGTAAAATGGCGTGTAGTGCCCCTTTTACTCTGATTGGACGCCTACCAATTACGGAAGTATTGAAACCGGGGGTTCTAATCTGTGCACTGTATTATTGTTTCCGAAGTCTGTACTTTCCTCACACGGAAAGGCTGTAGTGAAGTCGCCAGTGCTCGTCGCTTGCGCAAGCAGTGGGGTATATTTGCATTCATGTCCAACCGACTACAGTCGATTTAATTGATTGATTGATTGATTGATTGATTGATTGATTGATTGATTGATTGATTGATTGATTGATTGATTGATTGATTGATTGATTGATTGATTGATTGATTGAGTCATTCATTCATTCATTCGTTCATTCGTTCATTCATTCATTCATTCATTCATTCGTTGTAGGGTTTAACGCGCCGACGCAACGCAGGCGCGTTGCGTCGGCGCGTTAAAAAAAAAACGATGACCAGCTTTCCGCGAATTGAACACTTCACTTCTTGGATCTAATCAATGCTTTTTACTATAATCATTACAGATACGTTTAAAACAAACGCCAAACTTAAGATAGCATTCGCTAGAAAACCCTTATATCCCCCCATTGCCAGCTTGAAACAAAGTCTAATTTTAACGCGTTATAGTTAAGAAGTTCCTGATACTTACTGATAAGATAACCTGGGTGTATTACTTCGTGCATCTCTGAATTTAGCCAGAAAAAAGTCAAATTTAGGTATGGGTTTATAAAAAAGACGATGATTTTTTCCCCTTTTTTATTTGAAAAATAGCACCCGATTTTTACCTCCCGATTTAAAAAAAAAACAACAATGCTACGTGTGTTTATTGCAATTTCCGCCAAAGCTCTGTGCTACCATTCCTGAAAGTCAATTTGAACTAAGCTTTCATAAGAATGCGACATCAAACTGTGGTTCAATTCAATACGAGCCAAATGCACACTTATCATGCTAATGTTGCTCAAATCCGCCGCATATTTTTTATTACTTGTGGCCGTACACTTCCCCTAGCGGACATGTAAAACAGATATACTTGTTTTGACAGCATGTCATTTGGGTACGGTAACACACTTTCGTGTTTCTGTGATGCACTTTAGGCGGATCTGACTCATTTCGAACAAAAAATCCCGCCATCTCCACTAAGTGAATGATGATGAGTGGAGCGAAGCTAAAACGGTTATCGGTAAAACCGTGAAACATTCTCCCACATAGCATATAAAGACTCGACACGTTGTTATAGGTCTTCTTAGAGGCGCGCACCATCTTAATGAGTGAAGGACATAAGGCGCGTTCGTAGCCATGCTCGCGTCTCGGTTTGTATCGCAGTGGGAAGAGCGCCACGTACCTCCCGTCGCGGCCAGAGAGTCGGGGGATCGAAACCGGGCGCCACCGCGCTTGAGACTTCCCACCGCTCCGTTGACAAGCGTGTCGACAACGTCGATGTTTGTGGTGATCATGCAGGGCTTGTTTGGGACAATGAGAATCTCCATGGGTAAGTTGGCGAATTCGGTGTGATATATCTTAGCCACCTTGGCCGCCGCCTTCTGCAGAGCGTCTTGTGTCGCGTACCACCGGTACGTGGCTTGAGCTCGCAGACGACGGAGGACAACCTCTTCTTCTTCCTTTCCTCCTTGTTGGGTAGCAATGAACGTGTTGAACGTTTTGACCTCTTCGTCCAATCTTTGGTTGGCCAGTCCCTAGGGGCATCCTGCCACAATCATCATCAGCGGTATGTACACGGCAGCAACGAGGGACGGGACAGGGCCCGAGCAAGAGGAGCTTCGCCCCTAAAACTGTTCAAGTATACAGGCTGTTGCATTCCTTGTCGGTGCAGAAAGCTGGAAAAGATTGAGCGTCGGTACGCTGCCACCAGTGAGGGTACGGCCACGATTGCTCACTTGCGGTTGCGTAGGCCTGGTCGCTATGGGCAGTTCTAATTGATGGCAGGGAAAATAGAGAGCGATATACCAGGCGTCCTGAAAGTCATCCCCGTGTGGACACCATGTGGACACCAATCGCGAATCTATAAAGAAAAGGTGGAGCGTAATAATGAAGGGCCAGAGCTGGGGACAAAGTGGCCCAGGTAGCTACCTATAAAGCTTAAAATTTGTGAATGTGAAATGAACTTGCACGCGTTTGCCTAACGCATTGGAAATATTCCGCAGTTATACAATAGATCAGCCGAGGTGGACGCGCTCGAACTCTCCCGATAAATGCAGGGTCGATAACGTGGAGCACAGCTGCTAAATTACCACTAGTGAATAACTTATCGAACCATCAAAGGTCGAGGAAGCGTTCTCTTTCTTCGTTGGCTGACTTTAATTATAGAGTCCTCGATAAACGCGCATAGCGGTTGGCCCCAAAACCGGTGCGGTGCAAAGTACCCCACGACGTTGCACACCAGCCCGGAGCGTTGATCGACGACAAACTCAGCGGCTTTACACTTGCGTCATCTCTTGGTCTGTGGGAGCAAGTACTGAAAGTGTTGACAAATTCGAATGAAGCAGCTCAGAATGACACAGTGATGCTCTAAACTAACATTTACTGAAATCAACCACATAACCCATACCCTTCACACATACGCGACACCGTAACCTACTAAAAGGCCACCTACAAGCTGCTTCTCGTCTTCTCACAACCAGTATAGCAACGCAAGTGCTTGGAGCCAGGTCTTATCCTTCGGCTACGGCAAAATATGTAGGCGCTTCATAGTCTAGACACTCCAGTGACTGCGTGTGATACCTCACACGAACAAAGCCAATGCCAAGCCCAAATATTTACTCCTACTGACTGGCCATATCATTGAACTAAGCAAAATTCCTACATGTCACAGAATGTTTGCGGGCACTTATGCAATCTTTGGCTATTGTTAGCGCTCGTCCTGAGCCCCTCGCATCGCCGTCTGATGAATACGCAAGCTACCCATCCTTGTCAGAAACAATATGCAGCCGCTTCCGCCATCACACGAGTGTGTCCATGCGCCGTCACTGCAGCAGACGGCGGAGGAAGCCGCTTCCTCGGCGTCGTTCCCGATGTACCTTGGGATTGCACCTCGGCGCTCCGTCGACTGTCTCGGTGCGCTACGGGGCGACCAAAAATTGCCCCGTGACGGTGCGCACCGGTGCAGTCTATCGAGGGTTCTATAACACTTCGCAGTACAGTACACTTTAACCGGAGCACTGGCACCAAGAACTAACTATAGCATGCGTACGTTGCAGGTCAATTTATTATGGCTACTGAACTGTCTTTATGAAATTATACATATATATTATAAATTTATTTTGATATTCCCGAAATAAACTGTACCGCTATTATAGAGCGCAGCTCTTAAGCGCCCGCTCCTGAGGTCTCGCGTCGCCGTCAGCTTCTTTGTAACCATGCGAACGAAGAGGACGCCGATGGCAGACGAGGTATAGAGCGAGCGGGGAACCGGGTGGGAAAAAAATAACGAAAGTGTGAGGGGGAGGGCGGTACGCTGACGCCGCACCAGGCATGCTCGGTGGCGGCGACGTGCTGCAAGATAACGCCGGAGTGGAGCGCCGTCTTGCGTCCGCTGATGACGCAATTGCTTCTTGAGACGCAGTAGCTATGGGCCGTCACCGAGAAAACTGGCGTTCGCACTCCGCTAAAATTTCGCATTATGGAGCACCGTAATCGCGAACCAGTTTTTTTTTAAATGTTGTTTGAATCTGTTCCCTATTTTTATTATCATGCCGTATACATAATACATCACTGTACATTTGCACTAGGGAAAATTTTAGGCTTTCAGGTTGTACAGCTGGGCTGATGAAAATATCGAATACGTACGATCTATTCCAGTTTTGTTTTCCTCTCTTCCTCTTCCCTTCTCTCTTTTTTTTGTTGTTTTGTTTGTTTTTCAATGTGAATCTGCTGCCCTGCTCTCTGCCATTTCAATTTTAAGCCCATCGGTGAAGTTTCCTACCCGGGATGTTTCACGTAAGTATCTTCCATAAATTCGTGTTTGTTTTATAGAAATAAAGCGATGCCCTTGAAATTAATTTGTTTTCTCCTAGTTTTATAAGCCGTAAGTTATCGGGCAAAAATCAGGTCTGCAGATTCGGCGGAACACTTGCAATAACACCAAGTCCTTAAATGGGGAATGTAGACAACTTCGACATCACTCTGGTTGAGAGAAGTAGGCTTTATTAACTAGCTCAGTTCTATTGCGCCCCCAAAGACGTCTATACTAGGTGAACGGAAGACATACTGAACATGCAGCTTTCAAATTTCCCGCTACCGTAACGTAACAAGGACAGGAGTGACGTAAGATGGGCAGCACTAACAACGTAGTTGTCAGTGTGTTAACTGCATGTTAGCATTCAAGTGCTATGAACAAACGGAACTAGAGACCCCCAAGAATCGCCCAGTCATGTTTCTTGGCGACGCCTTCCGTCGGCGTCCGCCAATCGCCCAAAAAAAACTCTGTGACGTCATAGAGGAATCGCCAGAAAGTGGCTGCAGAGGCGCCACTGCTTCATACGTTTTCTTTATTATCGCGACTATCCATTCGAAGTTTGCAGTAAAATTGGTGTCATTCTTCAAGCAGTCTTTCAAACGAAGCCAATTTGTATTTTCCCTTTGTATTTTGTAATTTAGAGTGTTTCTTGCCCCGGTATTGGCATGACAAGTTCGCGTCTATTCAGTATGGCTAGCAGATTTCGGTTTTCTGCCCCTTTTCACCTTTGAAACGTATAAAGCGCACAAGGAACGAGGGACAGAAAGGAAGGACGAAATGATCTCTCACTTTCCAATTTTTACCAACTTGCCTAACTTTGATTGAATGATCGATTGTAGGGCTTAACGCTCGGACGCAACGCAGACGATGAGGCGCGCCGTAGTGGAGGGCTCCGGAATAATTTTGGCCACGTGGGGATCTTTAAAGGGGCACTGACACAAAAATTTTGCATCTTGTTTTTTTTGTTGCGATAAGTCGCTAGTGACCTACTTATAACCTGTAGAAACCTCATTTGCTTCAGCGTGCGACGGTTGTTTAATTAGAGGCATTTTCAATGCGGCCAGTCGCAGTTTCGGTTTCAGCGAGTGCCTCGAAACGATGGATTTTGTGGATTTTGTGTGAACAAAGCTGACCATGTGACCGTCGGAGGGATATCACAGAGCAGAGCCGCCGTAGCACTGTCGAATCCGCATCGACGGCACTTTCTGCGAATGCCCCCACGTACTGATCTCGTGAGGCGCTTAATTAAAAAGTGACTGTGGATGTGATGCAGGCAATGCGAGTGCAAATGCTACCGCGGCTAAAGAACGACGCGCCACGCTCGAGACGGTGGGTGGCAAGACGCGCGCTGGGAGCAGCCGGCCGGTCTGCCTACAGGTCCGCCTACAGATGTGTTCGGCTCAGCACTGCGGCGGATATTCGAGTGCCGCTCTCGTAAGCGGTGCAGATGACAATTTTTAATGCAGCCCGCCATCGCATCATTAACTCCTTTCTCACGTAAGCCACCATGGTCGGGACTTAGGGACAATTTCGTGCAGCGGTAACAAGCTATCACTCGAGCTACCTGCGCGGCCTGGGCCACTTCGCGGCCGTGGCCGCCGCCTGCACAGCGACCGTGCGGCTAGCTCAGCGAGCTTTTCGTGCCTCCGGCGCGTTTTCGCATCCAATGGTAATAAACAGTAATATAAACAGAGTGCCTGGAATCGCTGTAGAACTTTGGTCGCGGCCAGCTGCCCGATTAGCTGACGAAATCACGGCGCCTCCGCCGCCAACGATCGGGTCGTTCGTTCTCGAGAGCAGAAGCTCCGCCCTCCGGCCCTCCGATTGGATCGGCGAGCCGCGCGAGCCGGCGCAAAACGCCGGTAGGGCGGAAGCGGCAAACACAAACTCGTGACGTGTTTGGATGTTGTTTATTTACAATTGCGCGTGGTCCTCTGCTGGCTGCTCGGTTGCGTTTCGCACACTTCAAAGCTGATTTTAAATATGTTCTAGGCTGTATTCGCCGCTGATATTTTGCAGATGATGTATGTGTGTTCCCACCAATCTATCTCCGAAGTTATCTCGCCTTCAAAATTTTGTGTCAGTCCCCCTTTAACGTGCGCCGAAATCTCGTACACAAGGGCGTTTTTGCTTTTCGCCTGCATTAGAAAAGCTCCCGCCGCGGCCGGGAATCGAACACGCGACCTCGTTCTCAGCAGCGCAACGCCTTAGCCACTGAGCCATCGCGGCGGGTTAACTCAGGGAGAGAGAGAGGGAGAGTGAACACTTTATTATTTATTTGTTTATTTGTTTCCATTAACCCTCAAGCCTAGCGGCATTACGAGGGGAGTGGATACAAAGATACAGGTCAAATACAAAATTGATTGGATGAGTACAGGCTTGTTAGGTTCCTGCGTATGCAATATTAGCTAGTGCGTTACGAAAAAGTTGGCGGTCGACAATGGTGGCTGTTGGTCCGGAAAGGCGGTTCCATTCTTTTGAAATGCGGGGTATGACTGAAGGCAAGCTCTTGTTCGGAAGGGCTGAATTCCAACTTTGTGAACGTGATCGATCCGTTGGGAAATGTACATTGGTGGAAGAATGAGTTCGGAGCGCAAATGAGAACTGTAATGGAATATTTTATGAAATTGGCATAAGCGAGAAAATTGACGACAGGATGCAAGGGAACAAAGGTGCAATACGTTTTAGATGCGGAGCATCTCATGCTCGGGGTTGTGTCCCTCCCTCCCTTGTTGTCTGCCGTCCGCACTCTACTGCGCATGCGCGTCTCTTCAGCCCTGTCAGTGTCTGGGCTGACGTCAGCGGAGTCCACTATAAAAAGAAATAGGTAGCCGGCGCCTGGTTTTGATCCCACGACTCTCTGGTCGCAACGGGAGGGACGTGGCGCTCTTCCCACTGCGCTAGAAACCGAGACGGCAGCATGTGCTACGAACGCGCCTTATGTCCTTCACTTATTCAAACTACGTCAAGAAGCTACTGATACAACGAAGGCACGCGAAGCTGAGCGTCAACGGAAACGACGAACTGAAAACTAAGGGGAACTTCAGACGACCCCATGGCTGCTTCGCATACTACTTAGGGTTCCCCTACGGGAAGATGGTGTATTTTTTTTTCATGGACGTTATGCTAGCGGCACGGTTGTAGTTATGCAGTATAAAACGAGCGGAGTTATTTCGTACTAGTTCTAAGGAGGTAATTAAGTTATCAGTACTGGGATCCCATATGGAAGAGGCGTATTCTAATTTACTACGGACTATTGTTCTATATAACGTTAGTTTTAATAACATAGGTGCGGAGGAGAAATCACGGAGAAGATACCCCAACGTTCTGTTATTACTATTGATAATAGTGTTAATATGAAGTTACCAGGTGAGGCAGGAAGTAATATGAACACCAAGATAGCAGTAAGAAGTGACAGACTCGAGAGGGGAAGTGTTAAGATAGTACGTAACAGGACTAGCCAAGGAGCGAGAAATTCGCATTGCTTTAGATTTGTTAGTGTTCAGGTTCATTAGCCACGTGTCACACCAGTTTAAAATTGCGTTCATGTCAGTCTGCAGAATGTGAACGTCATTTATATCATTAATCTCTCGAAATATTACAGAGTCGTCTGTGAATAAGTGAATGTTAGAAGAAACACAAGAGGGAAAGTCGTTAATATATAATAATAACAAAAGCGGACCTAAAACTGAACCCTGAGGGACGCCGGAATGAAAAGTACAAAAGGGAGAGTTAAAATTGTTAGGAGAAACAAACTGCGTTCTGTTCCAAAGAAAGTGCTCCAGCCATGTTAAAAGATCGCTACGAAGACTTAATTTGCTTAATTTAGGAAGTATTAACTTTTGTGATACCTTTTCAAACGCTTTGAAAAAATCTACAAAGATACAGTCTGCCAGTGAACAATGTTCGAGGATGATGTCAAGTTTACGAGTAAAGGAAATAAGTTGGGTTTCACAATAGAACGTTCTGCGGAAGCCATGTTGGGCGCCGGTAAAAAAAGAGTTAGCTTGGAGAAATTTTACAATGCATGAGTAAAGAATGTGCTCCAGTATTTGGCAAGGAATGGTAGTTGAAGAGATTGGACGGAAGTTGAAAGGTGAATTTTTACTACCTGACTTATGAATAGCCACCGCCTTCCCGACTTTCCAGTCCTTAGCAATAGTGCAGGTGTCAATAGATTGCTGGACAATATTTGAAAAAATAAGAGGACAATACAATTAGTACCTTTTAAAAGTTAGGGTTAATTAAATCAATACCAGGGGTAGAGGAAAACTTCAGATCTTGAATTATTTTTTCTATTCCTTTGGGTTCGATAATTATTGGATCCATTTGTAGAAATTCAGAAGTGGGTATTTTTGGAATCGCAATGTTGGGACCAGAAGTAAAAAAATTACTACAAAAAACATCGTTTAAAATCACTGGGCATAGTCTACCAGGAATGAAAGAGTCATCCTGGTAGGTTGATTGAATCACTAGTGTTAGGGTTAATTACTCGCCAGAACTTCTTCGGGTCGTTTAAGACCATGCTAGGTAAAGTGTTCTCCAAGAAATGTTTTTTCGCTTCTTTCACCTTTGACACGTAGTCATGGTTCGCCGCCTTGTAAGCATCCCATTTGGCAGCACAAGGAGAATGTTTTGCAGCACGGTACAGGCTTCTCTTCTTGTTCGAAAGGCGCTTTAAGTACGTGTTGTACCACGGGGCTCGGGAATGGGATGAGATGATGCGGAAAGGGGCATATTTGTTTATTAAGTCGTTCACTCTTTCTTTAAACATAGACGAGTTAGTTTCTCTTGTACGGCTGTCAAAATCCTGGAGAAAAAGGACGAGGAAAATTGAGAGTTCCTGCTTAATTGTTTCAAAATCCGCTTCGCTCTAATCGAGAATACGTTTAGTTCTCTTTTCGGTTTTTAGTACAAGCATCAGAATGTCAAAACTAAGTGATAAATGGCCGCTCAGGGATGGTAAATTAGATAGGACTGATGCAGTATATGGGTAAAGAGTTAGTATCAAATCGAGAACATTAGCGGAGTTGTTTGCTATCCGAGTTGGTTGGGTAACAAGCTGTGTAAGCGAAAAACGCGAGCCGAGGCTAACACATTTCGCGCTCTGGGTTGAAAATCACATAACGGATGGTTCGGTGGGAAGCCAGTTTATATTTTAAAAATTAAAGCCGCCCGTTAGAAAAATTGTAGCCGTAGGGTGCGGCGTGACAAAGATGTTTAGCATGTCGTGAAGCTCGACAACGAAATTGGGTGGGTAGTTAGGGGGGCAATAACACAACCCGACAAGATTTTTTTGGTGCTCAAGTTGTAAGTATGCCCATATAGTTTCTATTTAAGTACGGATAAGATATGATGGATTTGTTTATGGCTAGAAGTACACCACTGCCTTGTCGTAAAGTACGGTCGCAACGGCAGGTGTTAAACCGAGATGGGTTATTATATAGTTCAGCGGCATGCACGTTTGTGTTCAACCAAGTTTCCGTTATGGCAATGTCAGCATTACACGTGTCAACTAAAGAGTTAAAAAGAGTCGGTTATTGATAACTGCGATTCTAGAGTTCGTTTGAATAACAACCTCTGTAAACTCGCGGACTGGTGCGGACGTAATGGAATGGTAATCAACTTCTCTAAAACAGTTTCTATGACAATAACAAGCATAAAAATTTCGTTGACTCATTGCTATCAAATCAGAACGAGGTACATTACACCGTATCTTCTGTTATTTATTTGGGCCTAACCATTACAAATAACCTTAACTAGGACACACATTACGACGACATTTGCAACAGAGCTTTTAAAAAGCGAGTTGGATTGTTATATAGTTCAGCGTCATGCACGTTTGTGTTCAACCAAGTTTCCGTTATTGCAATAATGTTAGCATTGCACGTGCCAACTAATGAGTTAAATGAGTCTCGTTTATTAAGAATACTTCTAAAATTTGCAAGTAGTACGGTCACGGGTGTTAACGCACCACGTCCCCTCGCGTTTCCCTATGTGGTGGGACATTCCGAGCTTTGTGCCGCACTTTCGGTTTCGTGAGGTATGTTAGATGCACGTGCTTCAGGAACTCCGCGCGCAGATTCTGTCATGGCTTCATTTCGCGAATTGTACAAGTAGCATTTCTTACCAACGAACAACTTATGTCGCAAATAAAAATTACGCCCACCTCCCCTCGCGGGAACCCTGGTGTGATGCGACGCTGTGGGGGTTCAAGTGCAAGCGGAGAATAACCGTCGACCGAAAGGCCGCCGGTGAGCGGCACACCGGTTATATTCTAGGCACTGTATATGCGCAGCGCGCCCGAAGGAGAGGAAACCGCGGATAGAGAGAGTACTGCACATTCGCAGCACCGCGCGCAGCGCCGCCCACCGGCGGAGTGAGAGCGCGCTGGGCCGCACACGCTCTCACCTGGGCACGCGCCAGCGCCAGTGCGTCTGCCGCGGCTATGACGCAACACAATCCGCATTAATCCAATCCAATCCAAGCCAAGCCAAGCCAATCGAATCCAATCCAATGCCCCTCGCAAGAGAGTGTTCGCTATCGGAGAGGAGAGCGGGAGAGTGGCTGCGGACAACGGACGCACGCCGCGGACAACAACAGACGCACGCAGGAAGGACAGGGCCGCAGACAAGAGATGCTGTGAGCGTCGCATCTAAAACTCAGGAGAATATGGCAAGTTGTTTGCGAAATCCAGAAGCTTTCGCCTTACTTTGCGAGTAGCCGGTGAGTAGTCTTCTGATATGCTAATGTTGCTTTCTTTTATTTTGAACGCAGAGCTAACACTTGGTTTTTTAAATGCGAATGCATTTATTAGCCGGGGGTTGTCTTGCTCCGTTGGCCGGCGTGCGCCTGCATTCCTCCAGCGCAAGCGCACGTGAGCGCGCGCCTAGTAGTTCTGCCTTCGTCGTCGTCGTCGTCGTAAATGCGAATGCATTTCTTAGTCGGGGGCTCGAGACGCCGTTGCCGCGCAGCTCGACGCGGCTATGGAAAGTGTGCGCGTGCGCTCCAAACCCTCTGACCCCATAGTCTTGGTTGGCGACTTCAACGTTGACGTGCGCAAGAAGAGTGGCGAGTGGCTGGTCGAGTACATGCAGACCAGGCACTCTATGCATTGTCTCTCTGCCGGCTTCGACACGTGCCCCACTACCATTCACGGCAGTTGCATTGATCTGGTCTTTACGCGAAACTGTGACGCGCGTATGCTTCTCAAAGACCCTTTGACCGTGCACATTACCGATCACAAGGCAGTGATTGTGGCCGTCAGGTACAACGATAACACAAACAGGTGCTGATGAATAAATGATTACGTTCACACTCTCGTCATTAATTACGCCATTACTCGCAACACACTCATCGGTGCACCCAATGCATTCGCATTTCTGCACGATTCCCTTCGGAGAGGTGCGGGGGAATTTTTTGCTTTAAACGACAGGAATTTAATTATGATGGGGCGGCATTTTGAAGGAGAAAAAGGGCCGATACTGTGCGCACGTTGTATTTCAATGGGGGACAGCTCACGGTCGAGAGCTGCTGACAACACAGAAACTGCTTTTTTTTTCGGTTTGATCCCATGTATCTCACTCATCTGGAATGCCATAGGGGACGACGTTTTTTCGTCTACACCTGTCTTCAAGGTCTCGTAGTTGAGACATTACGGCATCGTTCTGTGTTGTCAAGCGCTCGGCAGTGTCCTTTACAATTTCAAGTTCTTGTTGTATTGCACGAAGGTCGTTATTTGCACTTTCAAGGGATTCAAGTCGGGCAAATCTCGCCGTGTAGTTTCCATAGCAATCTGGGTGGATTTTATTGATTTAATGTCAGTGCTAAGCTCTGTAGTGGGCGCGTCAATGGCTTGCAATAGTTAGAGCGCCTTGCCAGAATTGTCTGATCTCGTTTGCGTATTATGCAAGCGAAGTGTCGGGCCAGTCGAACCATATCATATCACTCAGTCGAAGTGTCAGTCGAAGTGTATCAGTCGAAGTGTCGAACCATATCATATCACTCGCAAGCAATCACGGAAAGCACGTGTGGGCATGGGAGCAAAAATAGGAACCGATTGTCGCTTTTTAGATGCAGAGCATCTTATAGCGGGGGCCTGTCTTGCGTCGATGGCCGTGCGGCGGCCGTCCGCGCTGCTCCTCCGACAGCTGCTCGATAACGCGCGCTCACACCTTCCTCTGCCCTTCCCCTCTCCACGCCATCTGTGCGCTGGCGGGCGCTCCTCCTCCCCTCCGAAGCTCCGCCCACGCCAGCTGTGAAAAGCGCGCATGCGCGCGCCCTCTCTCATCCTCCTCTCCACTCCAGCTGCTAGCGCGCGCTCGCAACCTATCTCCCCTCCTCCTCTTCGCGCCGTCTTCGGGTTGGCGCGCTTCTCCCTCCGGGTGCGCGCTCTCTTAGTCGCTCTCTTAGGCGCACTCTCAGTCTCATACATTCAAAGTACTCAAGCAATGTGTGATGATGATGGTAACCATTCGCAATTTAATACGGAATAACAACGTAACAACACCCAATAACGTAATACCGTAATTAACAACGCAATTAACGCCGGTATAGCAACAAAGATGCTCTGCATCCTCACGATCCCCCTCGGGGAGGTGCGGGTAATTTTTTAGAAAAGGGAGGAGCGTCTACACACCTGAGGAGCGTAGAAAAGATGCGTATAAGCCATACTGCCACGAAGGCAGCTCCCATGCCCACTGATGATTCCATCGAACAGCCGGGATAATATATGCGTCGGTTGAGATGTCGCTGCTGTCGTCTTAATAAGCATATATTTGTAGTTGCAGGTAGCCGGTACGGGGAGTATTCCGCGTGCTTGGTCATTGGCATCAGGCAGCCCGAATCCACGTGGGCCCGAGGAAGCCGGGTCGGCTGCGTTGCACGTCTCGTACCACTGGTGCCGGCAAAGCGTGGGGCACGGCTTTTCGATAGTGCGATTCAGCTCGGCCACTGTTTTTCGCAGTCTGCGGTTGGCTCATGAATTGATCTTTTCACCTCCAGCGAGTGTGCTAGGCGGCTGTAAAATCTGTCTATCTCCTCCATGGTCTCGATTTCCTTGGTTGCCCCCACAACTTTCTCTAAAATTTTGCTTGTCCACTCGTCCACGTTCCGGATCTCCTCTTTCTGGGCCGGTAACAGGCTTCGGTAGAGGTCCCAGTCTGTGATCTTGTGGACCCGCTTTTCTTCCTATGTCCGCCTGAGCGGCACCGTCACCTTAATAGTGAAGTGATCACTGCCCAGGTCCTGGCCGGTGTTGGTCCATTCGGGCTCTCGGTCCCCATTCGGCGTCCTGACGAACGTGAGGTCCGTCGTGGTATCCCTGCTGACCGAGTTACCGATCCGCGTCGGGTGCGCCGGGTTCGTTACGATGGTGAGGCCCGCGTCTGCGGCGTCGGTCAGGAGATCGCGTCCCTTGGCCGACGTCTTGGCGTAGCCCCACGACTGGCACGGAGCGTTAAAGTCGCCGCAGATGACTAGGTTGTCTTTGCTTCCGGCGGTCTTGCAAGCCTTGTGTAGGATTGTCTTGAATTTTTGTTTGCTGTGCGCTGGGATGCTGTAAACGTTCACGATGAATGTGCTCTCCTTCCTCTTCCTTCCAGTTATTACTTCAATCATCGTGTGTTCGATCAGTGAGTCCTTGATGCCTTCCCTTTCCACGCAGTTGAGTCCTTTCCTCACCAGGGTGCAGACGCCTCGTCCCTTTCCGCTGGCGGCTCGGCTGGGCGGGCCGGCGTGCGTCCTGTACCCGGGAAGTCGGGTCTCTTCTACGAGGGTTTCTTGGATGATTATGATGTCTGGTTTCCTCGCCAATTGTATGTTTTGCGGCAAGAGCGCCTTCTTGCTTGCGAACCCATCGCAATTCCAGTGCCACGCCGGGAGGCTCTTCGCCGTTGTTCTCAATGTCTTCTTTTAGTTCCGATCCATGCTTGGATGTTATTCGTTTGTTACGTTAGTTGACGAACCGCCGTGGCGGTCTGGTGTACCACTTCCTAGATGCTTTGGCACGTGTGTTCTAGGCTCGTTACACGAGCCGTCAGCTGCGTCACGTTGCCTTCTAGCTTGTCGATTCGCTCAGCGAGCGTACGTTCGCGAAGGTTTTCGACCGCCCTTTTATTCAGTACCTGTTCCGAGGACGTTGTTGATTGCATCGCGGTCAGCTTGACCACCTCCTCTTCTTCTGGCTTTTCTTGCGGCTCGTGCTGCATCGGCGGCTGCTGCACTTGCTGCTGGCGGGCGTTAGCCTTCATGAGTTCCTTGCGTTCTCCATCTATGTGTTGTTCCTTTTGGTTGCCGAGCGCAGCTG
Organism: Haemaphysalis longicornis; assembly: GCF_048455015.1. NCBI lineage: Eukaryota > Metazoa > Arthropoda > Arachnida > Ixodida > Ixodidae > Haemaphysalis > Haemaphysalis longicornis. The sequence continues at coordinate 173,723,450 of NW_027526361.1, read as the reverse complement.
CGCATTCTCCTTGCGGAGCACTTCGATCATCTCCCGCATCGTCTTGATTGCCTCGCTCTCGGCGCTACTATTGACGCTCTAGCTGGTCGCCGCGCTTGATGCGCGCGACTGCGGCTCGGCCTTCCCTTTCCCGCCACCGTTGCTCCCTGCAATCTGAACCCAGCTCGCTCTTTCCCGCAACTTTGAACGTCCTTTACTCGCCGGTCAGCTGTTGCTCCCGCTGATAACCTTTCCGGTTGTGCGGCTTTGCGACCATAACGTTCGGTCTTGACTTTTAAGTGCGAATGCACTTTATAAGCGACCCCAAAGCATCCACCGCCGGCGGCGGCGGCGGCGGCGTCCGCAGTGCTCCTCTATATTTAAAAAAGAAAGAGCATCCGGCGCCAGGTTTCGATCCGAGGACTTTGCGGCCGCAGCGCGACGCTCTACCGACCAAGCCACGGATGCGACGCTGATATCAGTGTTAGTGACGCGCCTTATATCTTTAACGCATTCAAACTACGTCGTCAGCGGCGTGCGTTCGCGACTCAGCGGCGTTATAGCGGCTTGATAACTGCGTGGTGTACACGTGATACTACAAACCCGATGGAAGAGATGGAAGAGAAGGCGGCGAGGCGGTGGGCTGCGGGGGCCGAGAGCAAGCGCCGCAAGCGGGCCGACAACCGTGCATTCGCACTTTCACATTCTCCCCCTCGGGGAAATGCGGGGGAATTTTTTGCCCTATCCCCGTTCCCCGGTGCCGGGAAGCTGCGCGGTGCAAGGTTCTCTTGTTCTTGCATCATGTTTTCCCGTTCGGCCATTTTCCTCTCCCATCGCCTCTTTGTGACGATGTACGGCGTCTAAAATTTATTTTTACAGCCCTTGCCGCCTGTGGGGTGCTTGCCATCACAAAGTCTGCATTTTGGTTTGCAAACCTCGGCATGGCCTTCACCCGGGTTGTTTGCCCCGTAGCCGAAGCCCTCCCTCAATTTCGGCGTCGGACATACATCCTTTCTGTGTCCAACTTTTCCGAAAGTTTTACACACATCGAAGTGTTTTCGGTAGAGGCTCAATTTCATCACTGCTGGCCCATAGAAAACATTATCCGGTAGTTTGTCCCCCTCGAAGGCCACGATAACCGTGGTCGAGGTCTCAATTCGTTTCGCTCCTACCGCCGTCGGGTTTCTCTTGGTTACAATGCTTTTGTCAATTTCTGTTGGCGTGTGCTCCGTTGGCACCCCTCGTATAACTCCCTCTCCCTTCGCCACGCTGTCGGGAACCGTTATGTACGCTCCTACCTTGTGCATCTGTTCTCCGATCTTTATCTCCTGAATCCTGGCATACTTGCGTGCACGAGAAAGATCAGGGGTACTCACGAACAGGATATTCTTCTCGTTGTTTGGCAGGAATGTGCCGCCGGCCACCATGACTGCGATGGGTGTCGCCCGCCGCCATGACTGCGATGGGTGTTTTCGCAATGCACAAGCCGCCCCGCGGCCGCACGACGATATTGGTATCCTCTTTCGGCAGTATGTCCGGCATTCTTGCCGCCATCATCGCCGTAGCTGCTACCTTCTTGGCGAACGTCTTCGTCCTCGGGCGCGGTTGGTGCGTAGTGACCGGCACGCTCTCCTTGCTCGGCTTTTTGGAGCGGTGAATGACTTCCGTCCAATCCGCTGCCGCCGCGTCGTCTTCTGATGTCATTTCCTCGCCGTTAACCTCGACGTACATCGGGCCCATGTAGCCAGAACTCGGGGTCGGTGATACGTCGGGCGACGTGGCCGTTTCCATTGCATCAGCCATGCCCCGGCGCAATAGGCCTAACGGCCTATGGTTGCCCTGTATTCCCCGGTCACGCGGTTAGTCTTGGCTTGGGGTGCTGCCACAACTCCGAGGAAATCGGGAAAAAAGTCCGAAATTCACGTACCACTTTGTTGAACTTGGTATCCGCGTGTGCGCGGTGCCTTCCCGGTTCTTCTGGTACTGATTTCGAAATGATACCAGTTGATTCACGCTGCACTAATGGCAATTTAAGTAGGAGCCGATGTGAAGCACGTCCGCTGACCTCGACGACCGCAGCGCATCCCGGGTTAGCTCAACTTGCACTGCTGCGTTGCACGTGTCGTTCTCTCGCACTAAAACTATTCAAATTTTCCCTGCACTGCTGTGCATGCGCTGTGTCAAGGTCGTGTTAACGAGCGTCGGTTTTTACACCGCCAAAAGCCAATCGTATAATTTGGACTTGTGGACACTATCCCACAAGCTACGGTTGCAAGTAGAGAAAACTTTTTTTTTTTCTGGAGTCATTCGCCTTGAGAGTTCTTTCACTCGAAAGTGCCTCTTTCACAAGTTTTACACCCCTCGTTGGGCAATCGGCTGATAACAGCGCTAGGGCCGGTACATCCCTAGCCACGAGGAGGCCCACCATGACACACCGCGCAGGAAAGCGGAGGATGAAAGTCTGGCGAGAGTGCGCCCCAGGCATAATATTCGCATTGCGGAGTAACGTAAACGTCAGCCTTTTTTTTTCGTCGAACCGCTAGGGACTGGAATGATTTCCCTGCTAAACCGTGCATCACTCCTCCATCACCCCTTTCAAAGAAGCATCCAAGAAATATTCCTTCAGTGACTTCCTTACCCCCTTCTTGAAACGTCCTTAACGCGGATATATGATGGCGGCATTTGAGGTTACATAAATAAATAAATAAATAAATAAATAAATAAATAAATAAATAAATAAATAAATAAATAAATAAATAAATAAATAAATAAATAAATAAATAAATGTTGTTCAGCTTAAAGGGCTTTCGTAGCATTTTCGGTGGTGTCTTTCACGTCTACGCACATGCAATTTACCGGTTGCCAGTTTAAACATGCACCGGGGGAGGGGGACACGGAGGCGTATGCGCGTGCATCTTGGCTTCATGCATTCACCGATGACCCACCCGTTGTGTTATTGGGAGAATTCAACGTTCACGTATCACAGCCCAATGCACCCTGCTCTGCCTCCCTTGTTTGGCTTGGTGTATTACACAGGAAGTAAGATACCACATGAGAGGGAAAAGTACAGCCCCAGGTTTGTCTGCTAGAATAAAAAAAGCTCGATTCCATTAAAGTCTCAACTCGCTGTGGAAAGGGCGCTCATAATTCGTTTGGAGGAAGAAGAGCGGGAAAGCAGTAGGTATTTCAATATTTGAAAAAAAAATCTGCGGTTGATTTCTCTGTCACAGGAATCGGTAAAACACGAAACTGAAATGTGCAGCGAAATCTCCAGCTGAGCAAGATTTGTGGGCTGGTGGCTGTCTTGTTGGTGTTCTTGGCGAGCGACGTCTTGCTGCCGGGTAGCTTCTGCAAAGGTGCACTGGCGTAATTCCCATGACGGATATGACGTCAGGGAAATCTTAGTTTTTTCCGGCATTAAACACTTTCGGGTTAAAATATAAAACCCGAAAACGAGCAACCCTAAGTATAACGTACTTTTTTGTAATGTAGGTTCCTTCCCCGCAAGCAGACCCTGAGTGCAGGGATATACCCTTTACAGGCCGCTTGCTCCGTTGCACTGGTGTCACTTCCGTGACGGATATGACGTCAGCAAAATCTTTGTGTATCCGGGAATAAAACACTTTCGTGTTAAAAAATTGAACGAGCGAGGGCGCACACAGAAGCGCGAATGGCGCGAAAACAACAAAAAGCCTCTGCCGCAGAACGTGCAGCCGTCATTCCTGCCTCATGATCCACCTCGTCGAGTAACTCTTAATCTCTCCCAGATGAAAGGAAGTTTGCCCTCTAGGACCATCGACGTTTAGCATATCATTTTCTTCCATCTTGAAGGGCTTTTGCGGCGACATTTCGCCAGTGTCTTTCACGGCTAAACACGCGCACATCACCGCTTGCCGTTTTATGCGCGCACGGGTGGGGATGAAGAGAGCGCACGCGCAGCTCTTTTGTTCTGGTGGGAGGTTTAAACGCAGAAGTGTGACGGCCCACTGCGGCCCCTCGCTGACCTCCATGATCGACACCTTTTGGTTGATGTGTGTCAGAGACAGTGCGATGACAACGACGCGGGAAGCAAAATGTACCGCCCCGTGTTTTTCCGCTGGAATTAAAATCGAGTCCTTACAAGTACCATTGAAATCATTGGATAGAAAGAATGCTCAATCACACAGAACAAACAAAGGTGTTTTATTTCGTGCACTTTTTGCAGCGGAGTTGTGTAGCTGTGAAAACCCACCAGGTTTTCATTCCGGTAAAGCCCCTTTAGTCGTCACTGCCCTTTACCCCCCTCGTAAACACCGACGCCTCTTTAACACATTTTGTACCCCTCCTAAACATCAATGCCTCTTTCACAGGTTGTGCAATCGGCTGATAACCGCTCTAGAGCTGTTATCAGCAGTTTTACTTTCAACTCGCTATGGGGTGGGCGCATGTAATTCGGCCTGAGGATTAAGAGCGGGAATTCAGGAAGCGTCGGCGCGCACAGAAGCGCTAATGGGATCAATGCAACGAAAAGTCGCTGCCGTGAAACGTGCAGCCGCCGCCGTTTCCGCCTTAAGTTCCACGTAGTTAAGTAGCGGTGAATTCCCGCCGTATGAAAAGCAACTTGCCCGCTTGGTACGCCGATATGAGGCAATAACGACAATATATAAATTCACTATAGCAAAACCAAACTATAACAACACCCACCATAGCTAAAGCTTATTCTACGGCTACTTCTTCAAGATCTCCGGGAGTGATGTTTTGGCCGGTGTTGTTTCCTTCCTGCTTGGAGGGCTACCGGAGCGTTTTGACCAGCGTCTTTCACGCCTAAGCACGCGCACATCAGCTGTTGCTCCTTTAAGCCTGCATTTGGATGGGGAGGGCGTGCATGCGCAGGCATGCGTGACGTGCTCCCGCAGTCCTACTCGTCCGGCTGGGGGGAGATTTAAACGTGCACGTCTCACGACCCGATGCAACGTGACTGTTGCAGTGCGGGGTTGAGCGGTTAGGGTTGGTGTGTTATACCCGTGCTACACGAGCGTTTCCAAGGCCTTCGAGTCGAATGTCATTTGACTGAAATGACACCTTGGAGCTGCTACACGACGTTTTTCAAAGCCTTTGACTGAAGTGCCATTTGAGTCAAAGGAGCACGACAACTGATCTTTGAGAATCTCAAAGGCCTTTGAAACACGAATGGTCGTACCCTCGGGCTCAGTTTCTTCAAGCCGTAATAACAAAAACAATTATTTACAAGTAAAACTGTGTTTCAAGTGGAAGATCTTCATAATTTTTCACTTGTTAACTTGTTTTCTTTCTCTGTCACTCCCTCTTCGATTACGAGGTAACTTGGTACTCTGAACAACGGCCGTGCGAAAAAAGACAAAAAGAAACTGGCTGCCTTGTGCATGCTTTGTGCGCGCTTGTAGATAGTTATCAATGTAACCTCTAATAATTGCTTTTTTGCCCATTTTAACTCCAGAATTACATTTTCGCCAAGAACGAAACATGGCAGCAGTGGCGACACCAAAACATGGCGGGCGAACGCGGAAACTTTCAACTGCCTTTGAAAATCGTCGTGTAGATCGGCGGAACTCTTTCAAGTTCGAAGGACATTTGAAATGTCAACGGCCCTTTGACTCAAATGTCCTTCCAAACGCTCGTGTAGCACGGGTATTACACAGGCAATAAGATGACTAAGACGCGCAAGGGAAACGGACAGCTCCATGTTTCTCCACTGGAATAAATCTGCAGTCCCTCCTAGTACTTTTCAGGTAATTGTAAAAGTGTGCTCAATAGGAAATTACAAGCAAGCATTCTTGGTTTCCTCCCCCCTTGCACTGTGCCCAACTTCGTTGGTCATCCTTCTTTACAGAGTGGAAGGGCGCTCATTATATCCATTAGTTTGCGCGTGTCAATAAGGCTGTGCGTTAATTATGCAACCACGTTTTCCCACTTATTTGCAAGCACAAAGTACAGCATGAATCATGTAATATGGTTCCTAGCATTCGCTTCCTTTAGGAATGTGTTGGGCTGTCACTCCGGAACAGATACTCTGTAGACACTTGGTTTTACATTTGCCTTACACTCCTATCCTCTTCGTTCTTATTTAAAAAGAAAGAAAAAAAAGACGGATAGAAAAGAATATGGTGTCAAAAAGCAGAACTCTAGGTATAATACTTGGAAATAAATGTCCAATGTCTCAGCGGAAAACAAAAATTTCATGTACGCATCGTCCGCTGAGGTTGTCGATCCGCCTTCTGTCAATATTTCATGAGCAGTCAATGCGCGCATATGCCCCATTCTGTACGTGTAACGTCTTTCACTGAGTTGGGGAGGCTTGCGACGTGAATGTTGACCACGTTCAGAAGCTGTCTGGACGCCGACTGTCGTCGATGGAAAAGTCGCCTGGGAGGGGTGGGGGGGAGGAGTGGGGGAGGTCCGCGAAAGCTCTGCTTCAACGCTTGATGGCTCTTGACGCCCTCATTTCCCCGGCCATCGAACACCTGCGGCGCCGTCATCCCCCACCCTCCGGGGATTTTTTTTCTGGCAAATACGTGTTACTTGTGCAAACGCTCACACGCAGCTGGTACTGAGACGCCTGATCGTGATGGGCGCGACAACGGGTGCTTTGTGCGCTTGACAGCTCGGGAGTAGCATCATTCTGGCGCCAGTCATTTTGCCGCTCTTGGCCGCTTTTTGTTGAGCCAGTCATGGAAGGAGCGAATGTTGTAGACACTGAAGTGCACTCTCCGCGGAGAGTGCCCTCTTCGCTTAACATTTTTTTTTTCGCTGAATTTTTGGCGAGCTTTCGCAAGAACCGCATTTTAGGGGGCACAGCGATATCGGCGATAAAGCATCAGGCATAACCTACTTTCGGTTGTGCGCGCAAAAGCCTCGTTTTGTGTGACTCTCCTGCATCCACGATTCGCTTAGAGCGTGTTTTTACACTTTCCGTGCATTTTTGTGAGCTTGAACTGACATATTCGACAATCTGACACAAAACGAATCTTGGTGCCATTCAGGCATGCAACACTATTATTACGTAACGCATCTCTATCGCTGACTTCCCACTCTGTGAGTAGAAGCTCAACGTCGGACCTTTGCTTGTTTCAGCGAATCTTGTCCCCTACATAATTTTACGGCGCCAGCAGCTTGTGCCGCTGTAAGAGCGAAAATGTCCGCAGCTAAGTCTGAGACAATGGAAAAGTCAACCTTTACAAACGTACGAACAAACGATAACGAACAGCCAGTACGCTTACTCTTCTCAAGACACAGGAAAGAAAATATGATACGAATCTCGCGGGACCGCGAAAAATATTCGTATCATCCGAAATTCGTATGAACCAATACAGACCAAAAAAATGTAGCGCTGAAAAAAGTTTTCGTGTACTTCTTTTTTTACTTTCGCCTGAAGAAATTCGTGATTTTATTCTGCATTTTTTTACCCCCACGTCGCAAAGCAGTCCTTTCTGGACTGCTTTGCGTCCCGATCCTTTCTGCTACATCCTAGATCCTTTCTGCTACATGCCGCAAGTCAAGCGTGAACCGCATGGTGCGTTTTTGCACGCAAATCGCACACCTCGGCTTTGCGCGCACTGTATTTTCACGCCTGTATCGACGATTTCGCGCCCGCGGTAGCTCCTACCTCAACCAGAAAATAACGCACGACGCGCGCAGCAGGATGGAGGAGCCTGACGACTTGCGAAGCGCTCGAGACAGCCGGCTTAGCTCCGCCGTTGATGGTTAGGCTTAGCACACCGGCAGATATTTCATGGGCGCTTTCACTAGCGCCGTGGATGATATTTTATAGTACCGTTTTCGCATGCATAATCAGCTCCTTTACCGCACAAGCAACTTAGCGTCTGCCTTGAGCGGCATTTTAAAGAGCGGTTAGGAGCGGTCGCTCGAGCGGCCTCGCCACTTTGCGGCCGCAGCCGGCCACGCCGCGAGAAGTGTGCGGGGTTTCGCGGTGGTGTCAGCAAGCAGAAAACAACGGCCCGGCCGTTTCTAGAGAAAGAGCGACAAAGAGGGGAGAGAGAGCCGTCACTTGCTCGTTCGGCAGTCGGGCCCCTCGCCGGCTCGTTCGTATCATCCGCCGGGCCGCGCAGGTTCGTTCGGAACAGCCGAAATTTTTCCCATTGCTAACAATGCAATTTCGCCGGGACTTTTCAGAAATTCGTATCATCCCGAAGAGAGAGAGAGAGAGAGAGAGAAAAGACTTTATAGAAAACATCCGGCGTGCGGGAGGTCCCCGGCCACACAGGGCGCGGATACTCCCTATCTGTAGACTATGGTAATGGTCCATTAGTCTTAGGCCTAGATCTCGAAGATTCGTGCCCCGGCTAGGCTGCTGATACTCGGATCCCTCCGCTCCCATCACTGCCTCTGGCATCTCTGCCGTTGGCGGTATCACCCAGAATCGTATCATCGAGATTACACTTACGGCGGTGGCGGAGGTCACGTGATCGTACCATAGCATCAAAGTATAGTTTTCTATGATTAGGCTTTCTCTAATTTGTGCCGTCATCGTTTATACAAATATTTGCCTGCGCTTTACCCTGACATTTATGGTATTGCTCGCCTAATTATCCGTCTCTTTTTTTCCTTTGAAGATCAATAATGGTTTTTGTGCTACTACTTTCCTGTTAATTCTCTTTGAAGACATCACGACTGTGTACAATGCCCTGCCGTGACAGCTGCGCTGAAAATTCAATGGCGGGCGCTGTGTTGACTTTTATCGGCGACTTTAACAAACCAGTGAGGTACGGATAAATCGCTCACTTGCGACATCGAAAGTCGTTGTAAAAAGATTTTAATGAACAACATTGCAGGAGGGTAATGGCCCTGGGTGATCCACAGCATGAGACGACGCCCTTCGGGGGCTGTCACCAGCAGCGCCACACACTGACAGTCCAGAGTGTTCTGAAGGAACACTGTTTTCTTGGTGGTAAGGCACGCTTTCCCTCTATGAGCTTGATGGAAGGGCTTCACATTCCGACCGAACAAAGTTGCATAGCAACGCTTTTTCTTGACTTCCTCCGAGAGCTCTTGCCGACGGGTGCCGATGGCTTGAAAGACCAGCGGAATCATTTTATGAACACGGGGTTTTAAATGCGAATGCATTTCTTAGTCGGGGGTTGTCGTGCGTTGGCCGGCGTGCGCCTAGCAACAGCTGTGGCGCGCCTAGCAACCGCAGCCCGTGGTAGCTGGGGCGGGAGTAGCGGAGGGCAAGGGGAGAGAAGGAGCGCGCTCGGCGTGTGAGGGCTCTCGCATCGCGGAGCTCGGGCGGAGTAGCGGAGAGTGAGTGGAGAGGAGGAGCGCGCTCGGGCGTGTGAGGGCGCTCGCATCGCGGAGCTCGGCGGAGAGAGCTCGCGTGCGGGGCAGGCGTGTTGCGCGGGTCTCTCTCTCCTCTCCGCTTACCCTCTCTCCGCTCGCTGCGCTCGGAAAAATATATATAAATGCAGTGGAGCGCGCGCCTCTCTCCCTGACTGCTTGTCGCAGCGCACTCATCGGTGCACCCAATGCATTCGCATTTCCGCACGATCCCCTTCGGGGAGGTGGGGGGAGTTTTTTTTTTTAAAACGCAATGATTTACGGATTGCTCTATTTGGTTTTCCGCCTGCAATTTTTAGACTGATTGGCCGCCTTAAAGAGCGTTGTACAGTACACCACTGCGCTTGCGTGATACTATTTGGGTAATAACTCTACGCTAAGCACTGAACACCGCCATATTCATTTTTAGATGACACGTGCACTTTATTGGCGGGTTCAAGCGGGCGCATTAACGCGACCACATAAAAAAATTACATGACCGTCGCAACGTAATACTAACTCTTAGGATGAAAGCTATCAGTTTACAGTTTACGGGGTTAAAAAAACCAGGATTTCCCCTTCCTTTATATACGCGCAAAAAACTTGCCTCACAGTTTGCAAACTTTTACGGCCAGAAAGCCTTCTGAATTTTTGTTTTTTTGTGTTTACAAATTTGTGTCCAAACAATGGGTAATTTGAAATATTCTCACCATTCTCGGCGAGCATTTTCGTGGTACGCAGCACCCTCTTGCGGCGCTTGACGGTGCGCCAAGAAAGATTGGTTTCTGTTTCCACTTTCGAGCCATGAACTTTATACGCTAAAGCGAGCATGCTATCAGCTCTGCTACGGAAGCGAGATGCTTTTAATTATCCCCTGATGAGACGGAAACGCCGTTTTCTGAGCGGAGGGCCGCGAGACCCCCCTAAAAATGGAGGAGGAGGAATAAACGTTTATTGTGCACACCATGATGTACTCAGCCTCCCAAGACGTTGAGTTTTAATAGACACCCTATTGTGTTTCTACAGAGTCAATAAAAAGTAAATTAAAAGGCATCGCTTATAGACTGTGCTCGTTAGAAAGTCAGCACACCTTTTATTGCCCATACTCAACCAACATTTTACTGTCTTCAAGGCATTGTGTTTTAATACACGTCATATTGCGTTTGTATAGAGTGAACGAAAACTATCAAAACTGCGGCCAGTATAAACTCAACAAACGTTTCATGAATGCAAGAAGCATTGTATTGCCTTCAATATGTTGAGTTTTAAAGACTCTTTATTGCGTATCTATTGGGTAATCGAACTCCTAATTTCTGGACTGGAATCATTGCACAGGCAATAATTTTTTATTTCGACACACAGCAAGCATCTTATTGCCTTCATTATGCTTAGTTTTAATAGACCCTCTATTGCGCTTCTATAGCCCACCAACGGATGTCTGGTAGTTTATCGGTGCTTATATGTGGGGGGCTATTACCCCGCGTACCCCGCCGCATGAACCGAGATCGCGCAATGTACGGGCGGCCCGTCACTTCGTCTTGGGAAAACCTGGGAGCGGCGGCGCCTGGGGTGACGGACATCACCGCCGGACAGTCCAAGCGCCTAAAAAGCTCCGCTGTAAAACTTACCAGAAACCCTGACTCAAAGGTAACAGGATATCACGACTATTTTCAATAAGAATTTTATAGAAAGCTAATTGGGTTATATTTAACAAGAATCATAAGAAGCTCCATTCAAACTTAGCTCATATGCAACAGGATCATATGGCTGGGCACAATAAGAATTTTACAGAAATATATTTGAGACAAATTTAATAAAAACCCGCCAGGAACTGCATTCAAACTTTCCTCACACGCAACAAGAAGTTACGACCATACTCAATAACATTTTTTTAGGTAATTGCGATAAACTTAATAAAAACCCGTCAGAAACTACGTTACTCACACGTAACGGGCTGTTACGACTATACTTGGTGAGAATTGTATAGAGAGCTTATGGAAATCTTTATAAAAACCCCAAAAGAAACTGATAAGAAACTACATTCAGAACAGGTAGAGTCTATTAACTAGGCTCTATAGGCTTTTAAAGGAGCCATGAAGAGAAAATACAACTTCGTTTAATTTGAAAGAAATAGGATTCAGTATCTCACTCAGCTGCATTACAGCCACGAAAGATGTTTTTAACGAAAAAAAAGCAAGAATTATTTAAAAACTTTCAAATTTTGCGCCACAGTGACGTGTTATGAGCAAGAATGACGTCATACGGGCCAACAATAAAACATAATTTTAAGTGCGTTAACTGCACGTTAGCATTCAAGTGATGCGGTCAAATGGAACTAGAGGCCCCCTTACAGACGTCCAGTCAAGTGTCGTCGCGACAGTTCAGTTAGGCGGCCGCCAATCGCACAAACAAGGTTCCTTGACGTCATAGAAAAGTTGCGGGAAATTGGCTAAGGGGTCGCCACGGCTTCACACGTTTTCTTTAATATCTCCGTTATTTGTTCGAAGATTGCAATGATATTGGTATCATTGTTATCGGGACTAAGCACTCTTTCTAATAAACCCAACTTGTATTTTGTCTTCATGGCTCCTTTAAGTAAGACGCAGTGGCCAATTTGTAATGTAAACTCATTATTTGATTGTAGGGTTTAACGCGCGGACGCAACGCAGGCGATGATGTTCGCCGTAGTGAAGGGTGTGATGGTGAATGGACGGTCCTCACGCTTTCTTGTACATTCGGAAGAGAAAGGCCGCGACACAGACATTGTAAAGAGGGAAAAAAGAAAATATGTTTATGTGCCCCACTAGTTCTGAGTTACGGGGAGGGAGTAAACAAAATACATCCGCATTTCACGCGCGTCTCATACGATATGTGACCACGAAAAACAGTTCGGCGATTCTCGAGCTACCGGCTATTCTGCCCCCCCCCCCCCCCCCCCCCCCAACGGTTCCCGAATATTAAAGGCGTCGTCTCACGGTCAGGTCCCGACGCCTTCTCACGTTTCTCGTCGTCAGTTGATGTGGTCGTCGAAGCGAGAGCGGTGGCACGACTGCTGCGACTGGATCGTCGCCGGCACACGGCTGCCCTACCGTGTACAGCGCCTGCCGCGGGACAGCACGCCCATGTCTGCTCCCAGCTCAGCTCGCGAGGACCACGTTCCAGGAACGACACAGGAGATGAGCACCTCGGTAGCGTCGGCCGAGGCCCGCACTCGGCAACTGCACCCTGGCAGTAGCCGTTGGACAGGCCGCCCCTTGGACCAATCCTGGGACAGGCCACCCGAGCCGGATGGCCGAGCCGGATGGACGCCCTGGCCGAAGGCCCGCAGCAGAAACGACGGCAGGAGCTCTTCCTCTGGAAGTTGTTGTTGTTCCTATTTTTTTTTTTTTTTGTGGCGCATACCCACTTGGGGGATTAGCCAGGATCGGGAGCTTTATTGGGGCTAATGAGCCCGATTTAGGAAACTAAGTTTTTTGGGGAAAACATATGTGTTTATCAGAATAATCGCACAACAAATACAGGAATTTGTAGAAGAAAAGTGCGCATTATGAAGGAATTTGCAAGAAAAGGCTATGCGGGAATTTGCAAGAAAAGGCTCTTTTTTCGTCTGTGTACGAGAAGAGCGGCTAACAGGGTAGGCGCTTAGTCTCTGAGACGTAGGTGTGGACGGCTGTACCCAAACTCCTGTGAGTAAATTCAAGCGAAATGGCACCAAATGACAGTAAGACCGGCATCGAAAAGGTAAGTCCAAGGCGGTGAATTGGCTCCACGAGGTGTTTTCTTCTCATTAAAAAGAAACCGCGGCAATGTAAGAAAAAATGCTCTATGGTTTCGGTTCATCACAAAGAGCACAATGACGAGAGGAGGTGAGCCTAGCGCGGCGCATATAGAAATTGAGCTGCGTAACTCTACAACATAAGTGGGAAGTTAAAGTAACCTCGCATTGGCGAGATTCGTAACATCGGGAGTTCCACGCATGTGCCAAATGGGCGTAATCATCAAAGGAGGTGATGACACCTTCCTGCCACCTCGCCAGATGTTGATTCCGACGTATCCGTGCGCCGGAGAGTATGGAGGCAAATGGGCAGACGTCGATCGGAGGGCCGTCTAGTGATGACCTCGCTAAAGAGTCTGCTTCTTCATTCCGCCATAAACCCTTATGCCCAGGCACCCATATCAGGCGGATTTCTTTTAAGTGGGAAGGAATTAAAAAAAAAACCCATGTGCGAAGAAGAGCTGAATTTTTGGGGGATATCAAATCGGAGCAAACAGCTAACGAATCGGGCACAATTACGACATTTAATATCTGAGGAGGTAAGTTTTTTATGCTATGACTCTTGCTGTAAACTCAGCATAGAAAATTAAGGTGAAGTCGGGTAGGCGAATATAAAGCGACCAGTTGAGTTGTGGACTGAAATCCCCACACCCGCTCTATCCTCAAGTTGAGACGCCTCAGTCACGACAACCACGTATGAATCCAAGCTAGCCAGACAGTCGTTCAACAAACCTGTTCGTAGACGTGTAGGCAGCATTTTCGCTTTGTTAAGAAAAATGTTATTGAATGTTAGGGGAACAGGGAGAGCTTACGAGGACATCTGCATAACGGACGGAATGTTGATATTAAGGGGTGAAAGTAATGTCTGCGCATACACACATTTAGGGCGGTATTGGTAAGGCCACCACGAGTTCAAAACTAAAGCCGGTCGAGCCACCATCAGCGACAAATCTCCGCTGAGGGGCGATTCGAGAATCCTAAGCATCGTCAGCGCAGTTAAAAGGTTAAAGGTACATTCCCACTGGCGATTCACCTCGTCGCGCGACGAAAAGCGACGTCGCAAAGCGACGAGCCGGCCGTCGCTTTTCGGCGCTTTGCGACGGCGAAGCAGATCGCTCTCGGTCTGAATTCCCTCGTTGCGCGACGGCCCCGCAAAACCGGTAAGCCAATCATGGCCGCGGATTAGGATGACGTACCGGAAACGAAACGTTTCTTTACATCTGGTATGCAAACGCTGCGGGCGGGCGGACGAGGACGATCCGCCGCCGCCACCGCCGCTGACTCGCTCGGCCCGGCGCTTGGCCCGCTATCGCTGTACCCGCCGGGTCGGGCCGGCAAGCAACTTCCCGTGTGCATTGGTTCTTTGGTCAGTGGCTTCAGCGTACGCGTGCACTAATCAACGAATAGCGTGGAACTCATCAGTGTGGAGAAGCGTTAATGGATTGTAAAAGCAAGTAATCATCGTATAGAGCTAGGTAGACAGCGAGACGGTAGGTTGACTTGCAGCCTCTTCGTTCTATCGGCGACTGGTAAACACGCGTAGAGTTGGGAGGCGTCAGAACTTTGCGCCTGTGAAAAGAAGCGACATTTGTGGGCCGTGATGCGGGTGTTGTGGCGTGAAAGCAAGCGTGCGCATTTCTTCGTGCAATAATATGTTGAAAAGAGCCTTCTTGAGTTTGTTATTTTCTGCTCCTCCCGCAACCCGCAAATGCTTTCGGCATTGCTCCAAGTTAGTAGAATGTGTTTTTGTTTGATTTCTACCTGCTTTTGTCGCGTAACATCATTTTCTTTGACTGCGAATGGTTGACGCAGCAACGAGGTCGTACAAGTCGGGAAGCAGCTGCGCTGAACGCAGTCGCATCATCGCTCATCGCAAGTGCGAACACCACCTCAAGGCCTCATCGCGCGACGAGGCAAATCGCCAGTGGGAATGTGCCCTAAAGCGAGACTCCAGTGCAGGCAGCCGGGATTCTAAATACAGGATGGTATTAGCCACGTATTGCGGAAGGCCGAGACACAATCTCAAGCCACGTAGCTCAATTAGTATAAGCGGATTGAGATTGTACATTGGAGATCCTGAAAAGAGAGCACAGCCAAATTTTAAGACAGGGCGCACGTACCTCCGGTAAATGAATGAGTCTCGTCTCATCCCAAAATTCCGGTTGCTAATTCTTCGCAACAGGCCAAGTGCCCGTTCCCCCCTTCGTCGGAATGTGCTTTATATGATGCCGCCAATCAAGCTTACTCTCATAAATAGTACCCAAGTATTTTATTGTTGTCCCTTGCGAAATAAACTCCTCCCGGTATCTAAGGCAGAGGGTAACAGGCACTGATACCGGAGATACCAGGACCGCGCACTTGGCAACGTTAATCGACAAATTCATGCATGACAACCACCTTTCGGCAGAATCCAAATATTTTTGTGACGCTTGACAAAGCTCATGGATGTCCCGTGCTGCTGCGAAAAAGGCTATATCGTCCGCATAAACATAACCGCAGACTT
Organism: Haemaphysalis longicornis; assembly: GCF_048455015.1. Lineage (NCBI taxonomy): Eukaryota > Metazoa > Arthropoda > Arachnida > Ixodida > Ixodidae > Haemaphysalis > Haemaphysalis longicornis. The sequence continues at coordinate 173,707,905 of NW_027526361.1, read as the reverse complement.
CATTGCTGGTAGGAACGGATCTCATCAGTATGTTAAACAGAACCCGGAGAAAGCACTGACCCTTGTGGAACGCCCCTTGTCTGAGGCAGTGTAGAAGTCGTAAAACCATCTTTTGAGCGAAAGAACTTGCGGTCAGATAACAACTGCTGAATCCATGAAATAATGTGAAGTGAAGTGAAGTGAAGTTTATTTTCGTTTTATAGAAAAGAGGGGACCGAGGCAAAAGGCGGTTAAGCCTTACGAGGCCTCAGTACCCTAATCCTGTAAGCAGTACAGATACAAACGCAAAAACACTTAATACATAGAAGGGGCAGCAATCAAAATACAAAACTAATATATAAGCAGTAACACTTACTAGAATACAAAACATGAGCACAATCATGGGCAAATACAAATTGATACTTGTACAAGTACAATTTCGTACATACCGATGAAATAAGGTAAATCATTCGACTCAAGTACTTGTGTGAAAAAGATAGAAATATAGATATATACACTTACATCCACGTACACACATACATAGACATACGCATATATATCGAAGACGGTAAATTGCATTTTTACATTAGAATTTCACCTTCAATCAGATGTTGTTTGGTCTTTTTCTTGAACATTTTTCCAGATAGAACAAACTCATCAGGAAGAGGGAATTTGTTTAGTGCGTTGGGTACTTGGCAACTCAGATTTTTTTCACCATAGTTTGTTCGCGTTCGCGGAACTCTTAGTTTTACCACGCGAAGATTGTAACCTATGTTGCTATTAGGAACACAGTACAAGCGATTCTGGTGAACGTATTGAAGAAGCCGCAGATAATACACTTGGTCGGCTTTTAATATGGTGTGTTTAACGAACTGACTGCGTACGTAAGTTTCGTGGTGCACCATAATATCCCTCAATAGCCCGCAAGGCTCTTTTTTGCAGGACAAGTAATCTTTGGTAATTGGCAGAAGTGGTCGTACCCCAAACAAGATTACAAAAAGAAAGTCTTGAAAAAAAAAAAACAGGCATTATACATAGACACTTTTAACCAAACAGGCAGCAGATTAGAAATCCTATAAAATAGGCCAATTTTACTTAGTTCAGAAGCAAGTTTGGAAATATGAACAGACCACTAAAGATTTTCATTAAACCTCACACCGAAAAATTCTTGGGAAGAAACCTGATTGATTGTTATACTTTCATAACGAATATGTATACAATTAGTTTCCACGGTGTTGATGGGCTTGAATATAATATATTTCGTTTTACTTATATTTAAACTTTGGGTATCCCGCATTCCTTACGTTGAGCTATAAGGACGCGGGTATTCTACACTGTGGTATGCTTTCGCAATGTCCAGTGTGAAAACCGCGCAGATTTGTTTGTTTCTACGGGCAAACTGGATACGGCTCTCCAGGTCCACATGGGCGGACCAAATGGGGCAGCCTGGACGGAAGCCAATCTGAGGTGTAAATTTTCCCTAGATAAAATCGAAGTAAACGGCCCTACCCAATTATTTTGTTCAATTTGACTAAGAGTAGCCGTTACTGCCGGAGAGTAGCCGTTACTGGTCAAAGCAACTGGGCGAATGTTGTCCGGGAGGAGGCCAAGAGTGGGTTTTTTTAGTGGTGGTACAATTTTTGCAATTTTCCAATCTTCGGGCACCCATGCTTTCTCCAAAGACGTGTTGATACTGTTTAGTAGATCGTGAGGAGATTCCTCAAAGAGAAGCTTTATCGATGTAGCCGAGATGCCATCTGGTCCTGGGGAAGCTGTCGGGAAGCGCAGAACTATATCCGCCCTTTCCTCCATCGGAACAGAGTTAAAGTCTAAAACTGGTGTGTGTTCAATTATCATGGCTCGGAGAGTAGCCGTAAACCTTGTTTGCAAGGCCCGGGCGACTTTCTTTAGCGACTCTGAGCTTTCTTCCGGCGTTTCAACAGTGGATACACCGTTGCTTCTATCGTCAGTGCTCTTGAGGTTACGCAAAAAAGCAAAAAGAATGCGCCGGTTTTTTGTTTCGGAAAGCGCGGAGAATTGTTGCGAATAATAGTCTTACTTAGCCGTTGAGAGGGTTCGGCGAAAGATTGCGGAATAATCCTTGAAATTGGTCCAATTATTGCGGCTCTGATTATGAATAAATTTTTTCCACGCCGCTTTCCTACGCCAATAATCTCTCGTACAATCATTATTCCACCACGGGCTTATACCGTCTTTCTTGGTTGACGACACCACAAACTCGAATTTTTTAGTGAACTTCTCATTAATGCTGGTACGTTTAGGGCCGTAAGCTCCATAAAATTACTGGGTAGACATGCAAAGGACGAACTCAACTTCTTTTTCATGAGTTCATAGTTAACCCAGGTCCTCACCACACGCTTAGGTGTGCTGGGGAAACGGCAATATCAAAAATTTTCGGAACGTGGTTGCTACTTGTAGGACCATGTACTGTACGCCAAGTAGAAACCAACCCACCCTTTGCGAATGTTAGGTCAAAGATTAAGGGCTTTGATTCCGAAAAAAAGTCGCACTACCCGAGTTCAGACATACTAAATTATTTTCCTCTGTCCAGTCTAATAAACGCCAACCAGAAGTGTCGGTCTTGAAACCCCAGTTCACATGGTGTGAATTAAAATGTCCGGCAACTTTGATTACAGGAGGAAAGGGCAAGATCCAGCGCTTCTGTGGTGGACACTCCGTTGGGGAAATACGCAGTCAGTATAGAGAATGAACGGCAACCTGGCCGACTTATATCTGCCACCATGCGTTCACTAACCGGTGACAAAAACTGGAAGGACATCTTGGCTTTGTGGCAAATCTTTGTAGCTATTAGAATAAGTAGACCACCTCTTCGCATGTTCCTATCTAAGCGAAATACGCGAAAATTGATTAAAGTAAATTGTTTGCCTCTAGACAGCCACGATTCTTTAAGGAGAATAATATCTGGGCAGTTATTATTTATAAGACATTTAACATCTGTCAGTGCCGCAACTATAGAACTGCAGTTCCACTGGAGTACTCGGATCGACATTATGGAGAGTGAATGACAGCCATGCCTGCCTCCAAGATGCTTTCTTTTAGTTTAATGTCCCCTTGGCCCTTTCTGAGTTTCTTGGATGCGACTCTGGGGAAGGAGTTCGTTGTTGCGAAGTGGATGGAGTAGCTCGCTAAACGTCAGGACGCCTTAGCGACTCAGTGGAAATGTCAAGTTCCCTTTCGAACTCATTGTATGGGCAGAGATCTGAAGAGGAAGGCTGACCTTGGGAAGTCACAGATATAGAAGGTGCCAAAACCTGGACAGTTGCCATTGGAGTACAGTTTGGGCCTACTGTCTCCTTCGAAGTCGCACTCTGGAGCGCGCTCGCTGAGGAAGGATTCCTTGCCAGATCGACAGCTCGCACCGATGAATCCTGGGGCTCTTGATCCCTGGTAGGCGGGTATGAGGACTGCAAGCAACCCTGCTGCAGTAAGGTAGTCACGGGCAAAGAGAGTGCCTGCGCGATTTGATGTGTTTGCACTGCCGAAAACTTGGACACTTGCTCAGTTACAGACGCAACCATACTCCGTTAAACCTCCGGTAGGACTTCTTTGAGAGCAAGCGCTATCGCTTTTGCAAGGGAAGCCTCGTTGGATGGTGCCTGGCGGGCACCCGCACGTTCATATCCATGCGTTCTCCTTGAACTATCGCTACTGCCTCCTTGCGAGAGCAACAACGCTTTTCAAGAACTTCAAGCGTACTGATTTCAGATGAACGGACTGGGCAGTTGAATAATCAGCGTTGTAAGACGCTCTGCAAAGGCAACAAAGGATGTCGCCTGCGGAACATTGGCTAGCCAAATGCTCGCCCCCACATCTGCAGCAACGGGATGCGGCCTTGCTAGAACCTGAGCTGTGCCCAAAGCGCCAGCAGTTCCGGCATTGACGAGGTCGGAGGGACAACGGTTCTACCCCGTAGATGAGAGGCCATATTTCCATTTCCAATGGGCACGATGTACCCGCGAAGGTGGTGATCACGGATTCTGTTGGAATAGTGGTATTTTCATCTACACGGGAGCAACGGTACCCCGAGCTTACCCCGGCATCCAGAAACTGCTCAAGCAGCTCGCTGGGCGAAATCTCCAAGTCTACACCTCGGACTATTCCTTTTGTGCAGACAAGGCGGGAGGGGGCAAACCGACTCACCGGGAACGATTCGAAAGTCGAGCACTTCAGAAGATCGACCAAGCAGGCCTTATCCAAAGATTTGCAGACGATTCCGCCCTTCCCGTATGGCCTCACCTCCTTCCCGTTCATGAAGTGCTCACTCGCCACTTGCAGATCCCACTGAATAGTTTTGAAATTTTTAAGCCGGATCGTTCCGCCATTCGTAGGGACCATAGCCACAGGAACAGCCGACACACCATCCCTCAGGAAGGCGTCCAGGAGTAATTCCTGCGCCGAGAGACTAGCCGACCAGGGAGAAGACCCCTGGCCGGCAGAAAAATAGACATGGAAAAACCATATATGCGTTCACGCAGATGTACTTCGCTCATAAAAATTGACATTGAGGTTTAATAAACCCCCTATTGTATTCTTATAAAGTCAATAAAAAGGCAATTGAAACTGTTCGCTTATAGAATGTGCTCATTAGAAAGTCAACAAACTTTTTATTGCACAAACTCTCCCAACAATTTATTGCCTTGAGGACATTGAGTTTTAATACTCTTCATATTGCCTTTCTGTTGAGTGAACCAAATCTCCCTTCTTAAAAACTGCGGCCAATATAAAATCAATGAACTTTTTATTGTAAAAATGCAACACGAATTTTATTGCCTTCACTATATTGCCGTGAACCATGTATGGGTTTGTTTATTTATTGTTTGTTTATACTGCCGGGCCACGCCCAGCTGTGTTATCTGAGTTACAAGCAAAGCGCGTCTTCCATTCTTTATTTTTATGCCGCACGGGCTATCACATTCAGATAAGCAGACTGTTTCGCACTAACGTCACTGGCCCAGAATAATTTTCTGTGATCTACAAAGTACTGGATGTGAATCTACGGTTCAAGAAACACTCGCGCCGAAAGATAAAAGCCTGCAGAGCAGACGACGCGGCATTCGATTCGACAACACTCGCCTGCGCACGTCACTTTGATGACTGCTGCTTCGCCGCCTCTGTATTCTTTTGAGTTGTTAGGGGAGCACAAGTTCGCTCCATTAAACTTGTTTCTCCTTCAAGACAACTGCGTCGTCCTTGGCTTCGTGACATCTGGTGGAGGTTCTGGGTACTCACCGTTTATGCTCCCTACGACACCTGGAAGCCGCCAAGCCAGTCCAACCAGAGAAAGCCGCCGACTGCAAGGATTGGTACCCGAATTCGGTCTTCTGCCAGAAGGGCCCAAGAGAAGGAACGCTGCAGCCAACACCATGGTGCAAGAAACAATGTCGCCAATCATCCTGCAGCAGCCCCGGGAACCGCCATCGTTCCGGGGAGCCCCCGCTGAAGACCCCGAAGAATGGTTGGAGAAGCTGGAGCGCGTCCGCATCTTCAACAGGTGGGACGACGAAGAAACTTTCCGGCATGTCTTCTTTTACTTAGAAGATGCTGCTCGAACTTGGTTAGAGAACCATGAGAGCTCTTTGACCGACTGGACTCAATTCAAAAGGGAGTTCCTTAAGACCTTTACTACGGTGGTGAGAAAAGAGCGAGCTGCGCTTTTCCTTGAACTCGAACGCAGCACCCCAAAGAAGGTGTCGTGATCTTAGTTCAGGAGATGAAGCGACTTGTTCGCCGTGCGGACCCCGAAATGACCGAAGAAAAGAAGCTCAGGTTTCTAATGCGAGGAGTGAAGCAAGAGCTTTTTGCTTGTCTAGTCCGTAACCCGCCGAAGACGATGGCTGAATTCGCGTCTGAGGCGGCCGCGATGGAGAAGACGCTAGAAATTCGAACGAGGGAGTACGACCACCCTGTCAACGCGCTGTTCTCAGAGCCCATCGGTGCCGCAACTGTAAGCTCCGATACATTGCTCCAAACCATCCGAGCAGTGGTCAAGGAGGAGCTTCAGAAGCTTTTTCGCACGACGCCGCTACCTCAAGTGGCTCCCCTGACTGACGTCATCCGAGAAGAGGTGCAACAGGCGCTGGGGACTTCTACGCCTTCAGAAGCACCCCGTCAGCCCCAAGCGATGACCTACTCCGCAGCTCTTCATTAACCCCGCCCTGCGCCAACCTGTCATCAAGAGGCCGAGCCATACCGCCGTCCAAAGCCGCCCGCCCGACGCCATGTAGACCAATACCAGACACCAAGGAATACCGACGTGCAGCGAACACCCGATAATCGCCCGCTGTGGTACCACTGCTAAGAGGCCGACCACATCTACCGTCGCTGTCCCTACAAGAGGCTCGGTTTGCGAGGGTTCTCCGTCGATGCCCCACGCCCCCGATACGGCCAGCGCCCTGCTGAGATTGAAGAATACCTCTCCAACACCAACCGAGGACCAGCCAGCTTCAACCATTCACCGTCGCCCTGCCCGTATCAGTCACCGAACCGCCGCAGCACTGCTGACTTCTCACGTGGAAGGTGCCCCAGCCCACGCGGGGGAAACGAAAAGCAGCAACTTCTGGAAGTAAAGTTGCAAGACCGCAGAAAAATGAAAACCCTCCAACGACACAGCGACTCTCTGAATACCATGATTCACGACATGCCCTCAGCCCGACGACCCAATCTAACCCTGACGTGACTTCAGAGCACGACGACAGCAAAACGGCGTGACGCGTACCCGGCATGACCGAACCTGCCGCTGAGAACACGACGAAGACTATACGACGCATAGTGCACGACCGTCAACAAGTACAAGCCGAGATACGACGCCCCGACGCACCCGAAACTCGAGGAAAGCGGCATCCGACGTTCAGCTGTCCATCGACGGCTATGATGTAGTCGCCCTCATAGACACAGGAGCCGACTACTCAGTAATGAGCGGACCATTTGCGTCTAAGCTGAAGAAAGTTATGACCAGATCGGACGGTCCGCACATTCGCACAGCAGGAGGCCACCTCGTGACGCCAAGTGGAACGTGCACATCGCGCGTCACCATAGACGGCAAACGTACTCTGCGGCGTTTGTCATTTTGCCTAACTGCTCCCGCGACGTAATTCTCGGAATGGACTTTTTGACGGACAACGGCGCAATAATTGATCTACAGAGCAAGTGGATAACTTTTGCATCCGGTCACTCCACGACGCCGCAACAGAACCCCGAACACCGTGCTGCTGTAAGGACCACCGACGATCACGTCACCATGCCACCCCGCGCAAGCTTGATGATCACCGTCTACTGTGAAGGCGCTACTCCTGAAGTCAACGCTATCGTGGAGAGTGATCAAAGCTTGCTTCTCGACCGCGGTGTGTCTGTCGGAAGAGCCATTGCGCGGTTTAAGCAACGCAAATTCCACATTTTGGTCACCTATTTCACCGAGGAGTACCAGTATTTAAACAAAGGCGCGGCAAGTGCGTTCCTCGAAGAAACGCAAGAAGCAAGTGATGTGATCGCAGTCGCTAACTTTGAACGCGCACCCGAAGATACTTTCAAGCTTCCGCATCCCTTCGACGTGAACCCGGCGCTACCGCAAGAGGAAAGGAACAAGTTATTGGCTTTGCTGCGTCGCTACAGCGAGTGTTTTTCGTCGAACTCAAACTTACGTCAAACTCCTCTGGCGAAGCACCGGATAATAACCGAGGATGGAGCCCGACCTACCCGACAGTCACCGTACCGCGTCTCTTCACACAAGCGCGAAGCCATCCGGACTCAAGTCGACGACATGCTCAACGACGACATTATACAGCCATCGAAAAGTCCGTGGGCTGCGCCGGTCGTACTCGTGAAGAAAAAAGACGGCACACTGAGGTTCTGCGTTGACTACCGACGGCTGAACAAAATCACCAAACAGGACGTGTACCCCCTGCCACGAATCGACGACGCCCTCGACCACCTCTGCCATGCGAAGTACTTCTCATTGATGGATCTGAAGGCAGGCTACTGGCAAATTGAAGTGGATGAGAGAGACCCAGAGAAGACTGCTTTTATAACCCCGGATGGTCTATATGAGTCCAAGGTGATGCCGTTTGGGCTGTGCACGGCACCAGAAACGTTTCAAAGAGTCATGGACACTGTGCTAGCCGGCCTGAAGTGGCACACCTGTCGCGTATACCTCGATGACGTTGCGGTATTCGCCCGAAATTTCAACGAACACCTTGCAAGAGTGGAGTCTGTACTGGATGCTATTCGCACGTCGGGGTTAACGATAAAGCCTGATCAGTGCCGCTTCGCTTACGAGGAACTCAAGTTTTTGGGACACGTCGTCAACGCTGCGGGAGTCCTGCCTCACCCGGCGAAAACATCAGCCATAGCAAACTTCCCAAGACCGAAAGACAAAAAGGGCGCGCGAAGATTTCTCGGACTGAGCGCATACTACCGGCGCTTCGTCGCAAACTTCGCACCCATTGTACAGCCACTAACGCGTCTGACAAAAGATAGCACCCCTTTCGCATGGGAAAACGCCAAGAAAAAAATTCCCGCGCCTTCCCGCGAGGGGAACACGAGTAAATGCAGAGCATTGGGGCCTCAGTACTGATTGAAGGCAGTGTTGCTTCCATCGCTTCTTCCGTGATGCTGGAGTAGCAGACACGAGTAAACGTGGGCACGAGCGTCAACCAAGGAAGGAAGGAGCAACGCAGTGACTGAAACACGAGCGACCGCTAGCCGCTATATTTGCAGCGCGCGTAGTAGAGGGAGAGAATTACGGGGGGAGAGCGCGCATGCGCAAGCAGCGCGCGCCCTTCCACGACCCACCGCGCTGCTATCACGCACCTGTTAGGCCGAGACCGCGACGGAGCGAACGGGCTGACTACGATGCATGCGCGCGCCAGCTGCTGTTCAGAGAGAGGAGGGAAGGAGAGGCGCACCTGCTGCGGACGCGAAACTGTTGACACCGTCCGACGCAGGAACAGGCGAGGCTAAGAAATGCTCTGCATTTAAAAGCATTTTCCGAGCGGAAACAACGCATGCAAAACCCGCCCGTGCTCGTTCATTTCGACGAAAAGACTTGGGTGCCGTTCTCGTCCAAAAGCAAAGCGGTTGCGAAAAAGTAATCGCCTTTGCCAGCCGTGGTCTGTCGAAGGAGGAGAAAAATTCTTCAGCCTCTGAAAAAGAGTATCTCGCAATTATATGGGCCATTTCACAATTTCGCCCATACGTGTATGGTAGACCGTTCAAGGTTGTGACAGACCACCATGCGGTGTGTGGGCTCGCCAATTTGAAGGACCCCTCTGGCCGTCTTGGGCGGTGGAGCTTGCGCCTGCAAGAGTTGGACGCTACAATCGTCTACAAATCCGGCAGGAAACAATCCGACGCCGACTGCCTGTCCCGCGCCCCCGTCGACCCACCACCACATAGACAGCGCGTTCTTCGTAGTCGTTACGGACAGCGACCTAGCCGCCCAGCAGCGTGCCTACCCCGACTTGCGCGTCACGATCGACTACCTCGAAGGACGCAATGTCGCCGTGTCTAGGGCATTCAAGCGGAAGTTACCAGCATTCAGCCTGAAAAACTGCGTCCTCGTTGAGAAGAATTTCAGCCCCGGAACGAGAAGGAATTATCTACTTGTCATTACCGCAGAGCTCCGTGACGAAATTTTGGAAGCGTGCCACGACCACCCGTCTTCCGGACATCTCGGCACAGCTCGTACTATTGCAAAATCAAGGCGAAGTACTTCTGGCCCCGCTTTACGTCCGAGGTTACCCACTACGTTCGGAGTTGCCGTGACTGCCAGCGACGAAAAACGCCGCCGACAAGACCCGCCGGATATCTGCAACCGATCACCGTCACGCCGAGGCCCTTTAAACAAATTGGAATGGACCTTCTAGGCCCGCTCCCTACGTCACAATCACAGAACAAGTGGATTGTTGTAGCGACGGACTAGACGACGCGCTACGCAGAGACCGCCGCTCTTGCGAGGGGGACTGCACAAGAAGTCGCCAAGTTCTTCATAAACCAAGTTGTGCTGCGACATGGAGCCTCTGAAGTCCTAATCACGGACCCCGGAACGGCCTTCATTGCGGAGCTTATGCAAGGAATCTTACCCTACAGCAACACGGATCACCGAAGAATGACGGCGTACCACCCCCAAAAGAACGGACTAACGGAACGTCTGAACAAGACGATCGCGGATATGCTGTCAATGTACGTCGACGTTGAACATCAGACTAGGGACGAAGTGCTCCCGTATGTCACGTTTGCGTACAAGACGGCTATCCAGGAAACTACACAAAGGACGCCGTTTGAGCTTGTCTACGGACGACTGCCGACTACGATGCTTGACGCCATGCTCCCGCATGTGAAGACGACGACGTCAACCGCGACGTACAAGGATACCTTCAGCGTGCGGGGGAGGCCCGCCAGCTCGCACGAGTTTGTACAACGGACCAGCAACTGGTGGATGCCGGGCGCTACAACCTCCGTTGCGAGACGTCGAGTACCACCCAGGAGACCCTGTTTGGGTTTGGACTCCCATCCTACGACGCGGACTCAGGGAGAAGCTTCTGCGACGGTATTTCGCACCCTACCAGATTCTACGACGTGTCGGCCAACTTACCTACGAGGTGATTCCCGATGGTGATTCCAAAACAACACGACGACTCACGCGGCCCAAAGTCGTCCACGTGGTTCGCTTGAAACCTTACTATGCAAGACGACCGACTTATTTTGTTGTTTGTTTGAACTGTCTTCTATTTTAGCATCGGGTCGATGCACTCTTAAAGGGAGGGGTAATGCCGCGAACCATGTATGGGTTTGTTTATTTATTGTTTTTACTGCCGGGCCACGCCCAGCTCTGTTATCTTCGTTCCAAGCGAAGCGTGTCTTCCATTCTTTATTTTTATGCCGCACGGGCTGTCACATTCAGGTAAGCAGACTGTTTCGCCCTAACGTCACTGGCCCAGAATAATCTTCTGTGATGTACAATGTTCTGGATGTGAATCCACGGTTCTAGAAACACTCGCGCCGAAAGATAAAAGTCTGCCGAGCAGACGACGCGGCATTCGATTCGACGACACTCGTCCGCGCAAGTAACTTTGTTGACCGCTGCTTCGCCGCCTCTGTATTGTTTTGAGTTGTTAGGGGAGCACAAGTTCGCTCCAATAAATTTGTTTCTCCTTCAAGACAACTCCGTCGTCCTTGGCTTTGTGACATTATTGAGGTTTAACACACTCTGTATTGCCTTTCTCTGGGTCGATCGAACTCCTTATGTGTGGACTATGGTCATTAGACAGGCAATAAACATCTTACTACGAACACGCAGCAAGCATTATTGCCTTCACCATGTTGAGTTCCAATAGACTCTGCATTGCGTTTCTATAGCCCACCCATGAATGTCTGGTAGTTTATCCGTGCGTATATGTGGGGTACTATTGCACCGCCTGCCCCAACGCATCAACAGCAACCGTGCGATGGCGTCCTATCACTTCTTCTTGAGGGAATTTGGAAGCAGGGCGCCTGGGGTGACATACTATCGCGCCCAATTTGACTCGCAACAGGCGAGCGGCCGCCGCAGCTGCTCCCCGGGAGACGGTGTCGCCTTGCAGCGAAGCACTCCAGAAGTAAAGGGAGAGGGTCAGCTGTTCCGATACCCATCGGCCTCCCCCGTGCGCACCATTGCTGGCTTCTTTCCTTTGCGTCTGGTATGAATTGTTGCCTCAGAAATTTTCGGTGTGGCCTACCGCATAGCCAGCGATAACTTTTATCATTGGATGCAATTCCCTTATGCGCATTTGCGCCAGCCTTCCAGTTTTGCAATAATAAGGGCGTCACGAAATATCGATAACGTTCAAACTTCCACACAAGTAAAGATATCTGAAACACTGGCTGACCGCATTTTTTTTATTTACTGCTTCTGCCTCTAATTCTGACAATGCCTCACGGTACGAAATGCACTATTATACTTTCAGCTACGTCACTGATGACCACTGCGCCACCATGTTTGCCTTACCACAATTCTGGAGTCGCAAGGCTGCGCCGAGCTGAACAACATCAGGCAGCTTCATGCGCACCGCATTCGGAGGGCGAAAGGCAACAGAGCACACGGGGGATGCCGATGGGTATCGGAAGAGCAGACGCCGTCTTCCTTTACTTCTCGAGTGCTTCGCTGCAAGGCGCCACCGCCTCCCTGGGAGCAGCTACGGTGGCCGCTCGCCTGTTGCGAGTCAAATTGGGCGCGATAGTACATCACCGCCGCACAGTCCCAGCCCCTACAAAGCTCCTCTCTTAAAACTTGCCAGAAAACCTGACTCACAGGCAACAGGATATTACGGCTATACCGAATAAGGATTTTATAGAAAGCTAATACAGATAAATTTAATAAAAACGCGTCAGATATTCTATTCAGACTTAGCTCACATGCAACAGGTTTTCATGACTGGGCACATTAGGAATTTTACAGAAATTTTACTGAGATAAATTTAATAGAAACCCGTTAGAAACTGTATTCAAAGCTGACTAGCTCGCAACAGGATGTTACGACGACACTCAATAATAATTTTATGAAAGCTAAGTCAGAAATACTTAATAAAAACTCATCAAAAAGTTTACTCAAAGTTTTTTCACCCTCAACAGACTGTTGCGACTATACTCAGTAAGAATTGCTTGGAAAGCTTATTCATTTTTTGTAAAAACACGATAAGAAACTCATAAGAAAGTACAATAAAAAGCGATAATTAAGGTCTATTGACTTGGCTCTATATACGTTTAATTAAGGCGTGGTGGCCAATTTGTAGTGGAAACTCAATAGAAACATTCTATAAAATGCTGACAAAATGTTTATAAGATTCTTCTGAGCAATCTCTATAACAAGTTTAATTAATCTCTCTAAACATTTTTATGCGGGCTAAAGTTAAACCAATGAATCAGACACCCGATACTTGTTCGGAGTTGGGCCAAACCCAACTCCGAACAAGCAGCGACGGTAGCCGACATGTCGCCGATGCGACAGCTCTCAGCTCGTGCTCGTGCAAGCTCAAAAGGCCGCCCAGCCCGTGACTTCCTGGCACGAGACGTTTCGCACGTTCCACTCGTAGCCCTTCCGGCTTCGTTCTCTCTTTTCCTTGATTTTTGCCCAGCTGCCCTGCCACCTGCCCACAGCCCGTTGTCTTCTCTTCCAGTTTGCACTGGTAGCTCGAGTTCACTCACGGCACATGTCTCAGTGTATTAATTAAAAAACACAACACACACGCGAAACAACTTCTCTCCTTCTCTCACAGAGGGCTCCGGATTAATTTTGACCTGCTGGGGATCTTTAACGTGCGCCGAAATCTCGTACACTCGGGCGTTTTTGCTCTTCATTCCCATCAGAAAAGCGGCCTCCGCGACCGGGAATTGTAGTAGAAACGCAACAGAAATATTCTATAAAATGTTAACAAAATGTTTATGGGGTTGTTTTGTGCAATCTGTACAACAAGTTTATTAAATGGAGGTAAACGTTTTGTTGGAGGCAAGATTTAATTTGTCGCCAACAAAAAATGTGAACGCATATCTGTTCACTTGGCTGCAAATATTGTCGAGAGTCTTCTGCGGCATCTGCCACGTAAATGCTTTTCAGCTCTCCCCCGCCACTCCCTCCCCCTCCCCCCCCCCCCCTCCACGCTCCCGTTCCCTTTCGATCCTCCCACCTCGGTAAACAGGAGTGAGGTTTGCTAAATCCAGTTCAATTTTCACTAGTTCCACTGCTCGTGTGCCGTCTATAATGAAGTTTCGTTGCTGTTGAACTTCGAACGGTGCCACGAGGTCGGAAGTTGTCGCGTGCTTTCTTTGCATTTCGGGGTAAAACATTGTTTTGAACGCGTATTTTTTCTTTACTCTCGCAAATATCAAGCAGACATTTATTTCCAATAAAAAGAACACTGCAGTTTCCGGTTGTCTATGGATGTATTGCTCCAAGTATGCCTGGTGTTTTCCTTTTGTTATCAATGTTATCAAGTACGAGGCATATTTCTAGATTTAGTGGTCTGCAAAGCTTTCGCGTATGTATGCTTATCGTACAATTATCATTTTACCTTTTGGCTGAACGGCTAAATTGAGGGACAGTCAGACATAAGAAATAGATAGACCGACCAAATTCTTTTAGTTTAAGCATAGCCCAGAAAAGATCTTTAACACCCCTTGACACGACCCGGAATAAAATACCGGGGCGCGCCGTACGGGCCACGGGTACAACCACGACTGTATGCCACAGGGAAGGCAGCCGTGAGGAACTGCATATTCGATGTACATGGTTTTACCGAAGGTTTTACCGTTTTTAACCGATTGGTATTTGTCAGTAAAATAGCTTTTAAAACAATCTGAACATCACCATAACTTCCGTTAGTGTTACTTTTAAATAGTTTGGTGGGATCCACTGTATAAGATGCTGTAGTCCGGTCAATAATAGAGCTAAAGGCAAGTTTGTTCAAGTCCAAAGCGGCGTTAACTATTTCGTTAAATTCATCTAGTGGAAAATTGGTACTTTGTTTTTAGTAAATGCGAACTGAGTCTTTGAAAGCATTTAACGAATATATACTTTGTGGAAAATGTGGTTATGATTTCATTATAATGTTTTTATATTATCTGCATTAGAACGAAACTGAAGTTGGCCAGTAAAAATCTGCTCAGCTTTTGTTCAGTGTTTATGAATGGATTTTAAATTAATTTGGAATTTTGTGGAATCTAGAAATGCCATTGGGAATCGATTTATTTACAGAACGCATTTATCGTTGTTTGTTTTTCTGACATCGCGCGCGTTTATATAGTCAAATCCGGCTAGGTAACAGCAGATATTTTCGTTATGCCTTGCCAGATGCCAAGAAACGTCATACTCGTCTTACATCAAATAAAGGGACCGTTTGGCTTATATCATGCCTTAACGTCGGGTAAACTTTATGTTGAGCCGAACGCCACAATTTTGAAAACGTATTTTTATGTTAATTCAAGGGAACTCACTGCATTAGTGGTGTTTAGAAGGTTTCTGCTACCAAGCTGTGTGGCGATAATTTGGGACAGTAAATGTGCCGGATGCTCTAGGCAGAGTTGCACGCGTCACAGAGAGTGTTTGAGCCAGGTATGTCCCCAACTTCTTGTGTTCTTGCTGTATCCGCATTCTTAGTGACATTCGTGCCACCAAGTAGCTCACAAAATTCCATGCTTTCTTTCGGTTTTCCTTCACTTGGTTGTGTTCATTTGGTCCAACTTATCTTCACCCTGGTGGCCTAATTTTTGCAGGTGGAGGGATTAGGAGTGGTACAAAACTACGCTTTGATAATGTTGCCATGTATTCGGCTCAGTTTTTAGCAGAATTAGTTAGGTTGCACAGTGCAAAGATTTAATTGCCGCGTCATTAATTTTCGGTTTTCATCTGCCCCGCCTCCAATTTCACAAGAAAAGTCTGATACATATTTTAACCTTGTCGACTGCCGGATTGTATGTTATTATGTGATCAGATCTTATCGGTTTTGACTGGAAGTATTCTTGTCTAACTTTTCTTATTAGTTTGTCATCAAATATTTCCGTTATTCCTTGCCAAATTCCAAGCAACGTCATACTCATCGTACATCAAGTATAGGTGCCGTGTGGCCTATATAATGCCTTAACGCCGGGCAAACATTACATTAAGCATAACGACATGACGAACGACATTACACTCATTACGCGTCAAGCTGTGGATGGTCGTTCACGACGTTACACCTGAAATAGTAGTAAGAGGTATAACGTCGACCACTCGCACACCGAATGGGGCCGTAAGGCCCCCGCATTCGTGTGTTCACAGCCGTAATAACCGTCGAATCCACTTGCGGCGTCACGAAGGCGTATGCCCTTGTTCACAGCCCCATTGGACGTCCCAGCCAGTCTGGGGAGCTTAGGCCCGCATAAAGCAGCATTTGCAGTCAATGCTCTCTTTAATACCACATATTTCTAAGGCCATATCATACTCGCGCTAGAAGAAAAGCCCGCTAAAAACAGGACACAAATACGAAGGCGGAAGACCCCGATTCATTTTTCGTGTTCGTGTCCCGTTTTAAGCACTCGTTTCTTTTAGCCCCAATGCAATGGCACTGTCTTGTCGTACTCACGCCCCCGCCCGCTTTAAGCAGGGCCGGCAGTAAGTGCTTTCGTACAACAGGTTCAGCTATATACGTGCATCGTTGCAGAAATCATATCTTATCTGTGTTCTGTTTTAAATTTGCACCCCTTTCGCGATGTTGCTGTAATCACCTCGAAATCCTAGCAACGCAAAAATACTGGAAACTGGAAGCATCGTCAGCCATTTCCGCATCCTATTAGGCAAGCAGCCTCGGAGAACGGGAGCTTGGAACCCGCCACGTTGCCCGCAGCGCAAGCCTAGGGGGCTTCACGCGGGAAACGATGCGTGTTGCCATCACGCTGCTCCCCGAAATTGTCGTTAGGATGGGCAGGCCACCCTTCCTATCGTAGGTCTTTGTCGGCGTGCTGTCAGTCGCCGCTGAAAGTAGCGGGACAAAAACCGGAAACCCAAGAAAAATGGCTCGGCCGGAGGAGCTCATCTCGTCAATGAGCCGTAACGGTCCTTCTCAAACCACATCACGGAATATTTGTGGTCCCTCTTTGGGTGTGCGCGTATATACATATACCTACACATACACATGTACATACATATTGATACATATGTGTACATGTGGTATAAATAAATAAACAGATAAATATACGTATTTGCTCGGCCGAACAGCGTGTTCGCGCCGGGCGGCAATAAATTTCTCGGTCGTGATGCATACATTGTTTCATTCTAGATTATCGCGCCTTGGTCTCAAAACAAAAACTACCACCTCCCCTCGCGGGAACCCCTGTGTAGATGCGACGCATAGGAGGAACGGCGCTGGAACGATGGAGCGGAGCGACGCAGGCACCGCGTTTTATAGCGCGCTTAACGGTGAAGGGACGCGCCGGCGCCAGTGCGTCTGCCGCGGCTATGACGCAACACAATCCAACACAATCCACTTTAATCCAATCCAATCCAAATGCAATCCAAGCCAAGCCAAGCCAAGCCAAGCCAATCCAATCCAATCCAATCCAGTCCAATGCCCCTCGCGAGAGAGTGTTCGCTCTCGGAAAGGAGAGGGGGTGAGCGGCGGAGAGCGAAGCTGCCGCGGCAAGGAGAATGGGGGAGGGGCGGACGCCGACAACAACGACAAGGCGGGTGAATGAGATGCGGGGCATCTAAAAATGTATGGCGATATGCAGTCACATCACGCCTGTCGCTGTTCAACCATCCACAAACTTCGTATATGCGTAGAAACAAATTGCTTGCCTTGGCCATCATCGACAAGAAAATTCGCAAGAAAAACGCTGCAAGCTCCATTGCATGGTACTCATTTTTAAAGACTGCTATTTCTTAGGGCTGATTTAAAACGAATTTAACGTAGAGACTCTTTGCTTTTTTGTTTCATCTTGCAGCCGCTATACAGTTTGCTACTTCATAAAACATTTAGGATTCTCAGAATAAAGGAACTTGGAATGCTAAACATAGGCGTGAGCTGTGGCTGGCTGTGATAACAAAACATTGCTGTTAAATACTACGGGCATTGAACAGGAGGATAGGCGGCTACGATGTTATTTCTTTTCCCAGTAACGCATGCATACCTCTCTACGCCCTCCACACGAGCTGCTGTGCCAGTTGGCGTGCTGGGGCCACGACTGCAGTCCATATCCTTTTATATGACGGATATGGTTGGGTCATTATCGCATGCATCAAAAAGAAGATTGGCGCATCATTCGTGGCTTTTATGGTGTACCCATGTGCCATTGATTCTGATGTGGCCGGTGCGCGTAGTACTATTCAAGGCCTGAGGAATGCAGAATGGTTTGGTTTGAGGCACTATGTTTGTTGTTCGTAGTGGTCGGGCGGGGAGTTGCATATACGTAGCATAAAGAGCTTGCCGACCTAAGAAAAAGTTTAGTCAACAGCACTAAACAAATCCACAATGGAGATGAAATAAAATACGTCGCAGCGAAAGAAGTCGTTATGATGCAAGATCCCCAGATGAGACCCGTAGTAGAATTTTGCACAACCACTGCAGCGTTGGCTCAGTTATGCGTGGGGCTAAGTGCCCAGATGTGGCCGCGCATGGCCGCAGCTCCGATCCAACTCGTCAGAATTCGGCGCGAAAACTCCCGCCTCATTGTTCTAACTACGCCCCCGCCGTAAAGTACCTTTTTTTCTACATTGGGGAATCGACCCGTCTTTATCTCCGCCCTTCACAAAGCCATTAAAAGGGAAAGCGAAAAGACGGGTAATAAGGCCCAATTATAGCCGCGACCCGTACGCTCTCAACCCAAAGCCTCCGTCTCCCGTAAACTCAAGCGAGGCGCTTTGTCCTCCATCACACCAACAGAACTTGTGGGGAGCAAGTTCACCTCCTCGGCCCTGTATCAGACAAGTGGCTTAAATACATTTCATTGAGACCCGTCTCCAAGGAAAATGACCTCCATCCCGAGCGGAGGAAGGCGCACAGCCACGCCCAGAAAAGCAAGTGCAGCAATCGTCTGATGTATTCTACAGAGAATCCGTTTGCTACGCCGACAACAGAAACATGGTTGCAGTGGTTACTTCCAGAAGCATTTCAATCCCATGCGCGTCCATACCGGCAATTTTCGCCGCAGAACTTGCCATTGCCTTAGCCCACGCCCAATCCTCCAGCAAAGTCATGCTCATACATTGGGAAGCAGCCTAGCTGCCCAATTTTCTTATCAGTGAGGCTAGCACCCTCCTCTTTGGCGATGAGTGTAGGAGTACCTTAACGTATTTAACAGATCGGCACTCAGAAAATTCAAGCTTTAGTTTCGATAAAAACTACACGAAGTTTGGATACCAAAGTACGAGCGTCGAACGTCAACTGAGCCGAAGGGAACCTAAGTGAGCCTCAAGCCCCTAGCGAACCTCACACTGAATAAGCCGCCGTGCAAGGTGTCGTCATGCAGGTGCTAGCAGTAATGCCACCTATGATTGTTGGCGCCCACATGTGGAGTCAGCGTTCGAGGAAGTAACGAAGCGAACACAATTGCTCCATTGGCAGTTCCTGTTCAGGAAAATGTGGTTGCTTTCCTACACAGGGTTTGTTGCTAAGATGTGCTGCTTCCGCTGATTGTTTGTAACTCCCTGCATTTTGTGAAAAGTGAACTCCAAGTATCTGCACCGATTCTTGGTATAGGAAAAAGATGCAAAAACCTTCTTTGCTTTAGTCGTCTCTGCGATTTCTTCAAAAAGTAGACAGGCGCGAAACAAATATAACGGAGCGAGAGTAAAGCACAACAAGTAGAAAAAATTGCCACATTTTTAGTACTTAAAAGCGTGTATTTCAGAGCTGGGGTGGCGTTTGTGAAGATTGCTGGAATGAAGTCCTTCCTGACGCTGCCAGTCCTATACTTGTGTCCGCTCGAGGTTTAGTTTTCGTTCTCCCCAGCCGCAGTGCATTTACCCGGAAGATTAGCTCCTAAATAAATGGGCTCATCTTCCCGCGAGGGGGACTCGAGTAAATGCGTCGCATAGGGGGTGGGTGTATTGCGTTAACGTTTAGTGTTTGGGGGGTTGGTGCTATCACGTGTACACCACGAAGCTATCACGCCGCTAGCACGCCGCTGAGTCGCCAACCCACGCCGCAGACGACGTAGTTTGAATGAGTCAAGGATATAAGGCGCCTTCGTAGCCTTTGATTCTGTGACGGTTTTGTGGCGCAGTGGGAAGGGCACCATGTACCTCGCGTTCCGCCCACAGGTAGTGAATGCGTTGTATCAGCAGCTTCTTGACGTAATTTGAATGAGTCAAGGATATAAGGCGCCTTCGTAGCCTTCCATTCTGTGTCGGTTTTGTGGCGCAGTGGGTAGAGCACCATGTATCTTGCGCTCCGCCCGCAGGGTCGTGGGATCGAAACCAGGCGCCAGTAACTGTTATTTCTTTTTATAGTGTAGGGGGAGGCTGGCTGCTGCGGACGCTGACGCACGGGTGACATCGCGAGTTATACAAATGCTCTGCATTTAAAGCATAACCCGCTGCGGTGGCTCAGTGGTTAAGGTGTGCTGCTGAGCCCAAGGGCGTGTGTTCGATCCCGGGCCGTGGCGGCCGCTCCACTGATGGAGGCGAAAAGCGAAAATGCCCGTGTGTTCAAGATTTCGGCGCACGTTAAAGATTACCAGGGGGTCGAAACTATTCCAGAGCCCTCCACGACGGCGCCCCTCATCATCTGTGTAGCGTCGGCGCGTTAAATCTGACAATCAATCAATCAATCAAAACCTTATACGATTTCATTTCAGAGTCTCCAATTTGGCTTGAAGAGCAGTTTTGCTTTGAAAACTTGTTTCCGGCGGCCTTGACGCTTCAGCGCACCCGCTCTTATTGCCCGTTTTCAATGAGTATACAGCTGCTTGTATCATGTCCTATGCAACTTCAAACCTGTTAGTTCCCTTTCAGGACCGTACGACATTCCTGTAGCTGACCACTTGCCAATAGCATTCCTATATCGCCTCGGCAGCAACCACATAACCAGCAATAACTTTCATGGCTATACTACACAGCTCGATTACGACAGGGCTTCGCAGCTGCTCTCTGCAGCCAATTTTGAGGACCTTAACGGTATGGATGTTAACGAACATTGTCGGACGTTAGTCGAACGGATAAAGTCGGTTATCAAGGACAGCAGTAAAACAATAAAGAAAACGTACCATACGCATCCAATATGTCCATGGATGACAATAACGTACTAAATGCTATAAAAACACGAGATTTCTGGTACACCAAAATGAAACAGAACAGTAACCAGTTTAGAATATATAGAAACAAAGCAGTTGCAGCTATGCGTAAACAGAAGAGACTCCACTACAAGAAACAAGTAACTTCAACTGCCAATGACTGCGGCAAACTTTGGAAAGTTACTAACTCTATTATACGGCCAACTCCATCAAAGAGAGTCCTCCCTGAAATGCCGCAAATGCAGAATCTTGCAAATCAGTTCAACGAGCACTTCTGTTCTGTCGGTTCAAACCTGCATAGTGGCCTAAGCCCACCAAAAGAACCTTCTTTACCTCCTTGGCATGGCCCGTCATTTGGTTACATCGACATAACTGAAACAGAGCTTATATTAACTGCTAAAAATTTGAATTCAGGGAAGGCTAAAGGCATTGATGGCATACCTATTTCGGTCCTTACAAAGAATATCGAAATCCTAGCTCCAACCTTAGTATTACTTTTTAATAAAGCGTTCCATATGGGTATATATCCTGAAATTCTAAAAATAGCTAAAGTAACCCCAATTTATAAGACTGGAAACCAAAATGAACTCAACAATTACAGACCTATATCCGTCTTAAGCTGCATTACTACATTGTTCGAGAAGTTATTAGCGATGCGAGTAAAGAATTTCCTGCATAAAAACGGTATTCTATCGCCGGACCAACATGGCTTTCAGAAAACCAAATCAACTCTATCTGCAGTACTTTCCGTGACAGATGTAATTAATGAGGCCCTCAACAACAACCACTTTGCAATAGGTGTGTTCCTAGACATTAGAAAGGCGTTTGATACAGTTCATCTTGAAATATTAAGCCAAAAGCTTGAGCGATACGGATTCAGAGGCCAGTCCCTCCAGTTTTTTAAAAGTTATCTGAATGGGCGATACCAAAGGGTAGTTATTGACGAGCATGTTTCTAGTTTAAGACCAGTTGATGCGGGAGTACCACAGGGCTCCGTTCTCGGACCAATTCTTTTTACGTTATATATTAACGATTTAACCAATTGTCTTTCTAGGGTAAGTGCTGTAATGTACGCGGATGACACAGCGCTAGTTTTCACCACCCCGTCACTTCATACTGCGGCACATATTTTAAACGACGAACTTTTAAAAATCAGCGAGTGGTTCACAACAAATAGGCTTACTTTAAACACCGATAAAACCAAATATATAGTTTTTAAATCACCCTGCAAGCCTGTAGACTTCACTATGGGCAAGCTGAAGGTCAATGATAAAGAAATAGAAAAAGTCGGTAGGATCTCATATTTAGGTGTAATGCTGGACGATGCCTTAAACTGGAAGCCCCATTTGGACACACTGGGGAAGAAACTTTCCTCTGTCTGTTTTACCCTGACCCAAGCTAGACAGCATTTTGAAACTGATATCTTGCGCACCATCTACTTTTCTCTGTTCCAATCTCAGATAACATATTGCATCGAGTGCTGGGGATTCACCTATCACACATACATCAAGCACATAATATGCCTACAAAAGAGAGCCTTAAGAATAATAAACCATGTTCCCCCTCGTACACCCTCTCTGCCTCTATTTTCCAAAACCGCAATAATGCCCGTGCTTACGCTACGAGATTATCGTATAACTCTCTTGGTAAATAAAATAATTTGTAACAACTTCCCCTTTCCCAGAACTATTTTCCAAACACCCGATAAAAGTAGCCGCTCTGCCTCCGAGGGCAAATTTTTAATCCCTCTCTCTCATAACACATACGGACAACGCCGTCTCAAGTACGCCGGGGTTAAAGTTTGGAATGATCTCCCGTCATCCGTTTTACAATCAACCAGGGTAGATCAAGCTTTAAAAGACTTTTTTTTGCATCACACAACATCCAGCATATCGAAAAACAAAAAGTAAGAAAAAAAACAAAAAAAAAACAAATTGAAAATAACATCAACTTACAATGCCTTGTACATGTTTTTCTTACTGCTGCTGTCTTGGGGACGAAGATAATATTTGCAGCATCTACCATTGACGATGTACTTCATTCCTGACGTGTGGTCTTCTGTATGTGTGTTATTGCAATGAGAACTATACACAGCTGTCTTATTCATAGTTTAACTTGTTTGTATAGAACCGAGCGTTTGTTTTTAGCACTGTAATTTATATTGAATGTGTCTTTCCTATTCATACACATGCTTTTTATTGACAATATCTTGAACACCTGTACATACTACATTTCCCTCAAACATATGGTTGTACATAGCATAGCCCCTGATTCCTTTGTATTACGTTTTTAATGGATCCATTACTAGCCAATAGGCTAAGGATCCAGACATTCATGCATGTATTTGGTGAAAATGAAACAGAGACAACAAACAATCTTGAATCTTGACTATTCTTGTTAACTCCTAGATCCCAGTTTACTATGTATACCGAATTACACCCCAATTTTTATCGCACAATCTTTATCGCACAAGTTCTGTGACCTCGTGAAAAGAATGCAATAATATGACTAAAATTGTCATACGTTCAGACTCCATGCCCTTTATATTGGCACTAACTACCCCTCAGAGTCTCGAATGTACGGACCTTTGTTTCTTTCCTGGCCATGCGAGAGACGTACGGCTGGCATCGGTTCCAGGGCGTGCGGCGCACTTTAAGACCAATAGAATGGTGGACACTCTGGGCGTTTTTACTATCACAGCAACAAATTATTTCCACAAACGAAGTCTGTCCCTTTTTTTGTCCTCCATGTTCAGAAGATTTTGCCATCTCGATGCTACTCACCTAGACGCGCTCTTGTCTAGCGACGAGTACGCGCGTTTAACGTTTGCGTGGAATCATCGCCTTTGAGCTTCGTTGCAATGTGAAGTAGCCTTCGTGGAACTCTGCTGCCGGATTCCGAGGCTCAATTCGTATCTGATCAGCTTTCCGTAGCTGCAATGTGTGTACGGTATCAGGCCTACGAATTAGTCGACCATTTTTATTTCATTGCCGCCTTTTCTTTAGGCCGAGGCAGGTACTGTTGTAGGAACCGAATGAGCGTACGGGGCTGACGCTCTCTACGGCACTTATTCTGTTTTTACGGCCTGAAATCCACCTTGCATAAAACAGAAATTTTAAAACTTTTTGAAGCTTATCTTTCGGCCCCAGCCCATATGTTTTGTGATAGTGGCATGATTATTGGACAAGGCGGATTCGTACCTTATTTCAGAACACAGTGAACCCTTAGCACTGGCTAATTGTCCGTTATGAAAACGGGCCAAACTCCTGGAGGGCATCATGATAGGCTTTCAGCGCTTCCGCCGTAACAATGCACGAGTGAACTCGTACTTCTTGAAAGCCGGAAGTTGATATACGCTATTATGAACTTATAGCGGACAGTCAAACAAGCAAGAGATATTAACAAATTTAGTAATAGTAGTAATATGTACTACTTCAGGCACTTCAATCCAGCTATAAGTTAAATAATAGTTTATATCAACTTCCAGCTTTTAAGAGGTATGAGTTTACTCGTGCATTGTTACGGCGGAAACCGCAGAAACCATGTCATGATGCCCTTAAGGTAGTTGTTTAATATGCTGTGACGACCGACTTTCCTGTGGGACGTAGAAGGCGCAGAAAGCAAGTAATAATACACTAGGAAAACGTCAGCCAGAGAACGCACAAAAAAACAATCTTTGACACGCCCGACATAAAAAAAATCAAACATGACTAAAGGAGTACAAAAAGCACTCCTGGATGGAAGGGACGTCCCCGTTAGCAACAGTGATCCAAGAATCCAAAATAGATGTGGATGCCGTTTTTCTGTTTGCCGTTCTGTTGCTTACCTTATTTTCGCTACTTCTATATCCACTCGCTCTATTGTTTGTATTCTGCTACAGTTACGTACTCCAGTTTGAAGTTATGTGTAAATTCAGGGCTTGCCTCTGTGGCTTCATTGTTGTGTGTATGTTCCATGCTGTTTCGGGTACTGCTGAACAAATTTACCATCTTTACATATATCGCTTCTTCGACTGCCAACTGCGCATGTCCGTTCGCAATATATATGGCTCCATAAAAATGTTGGTTTTAAAGAAGGACCAATAATTGAGAGGGCAAGACATTTCGTGGATGACGTATACTTTGCGTAGTTTTAGTGTAAAACACACATCACGGAATGGAGCAAATCACAAAGCGTCTCTGCTGTACTTATACAACTAAGGGGCATAAGAATGCAATAAAACATTTCTTGGAACTTAAGCTCCTTTGAGTTCCAGTGACTTCCTACCTTGTACGAGATTGAAATCTATTCAGTTCGTTCTCAAATAGTGCTTTCTTTCGCTTGTCAGCGTTCGCCTTGACTTTGTTTCTGTCGTCTCCAATCTTCGTTGTACTCTACATTTAGCGCAGACTCCACCGCTGCCGCTTTCCCGCATTGCTGCCGTTCCACCCTACCTCGCAATCCCCACGACACGGGGTTTGTGCGTTTTTTCCTTCTTCCTAACGACCGGGAACTTGCCTCAATGCGCCCTACCGGACGGCCAGACCAGGTACACACTCTCCGTACAGGCCTCATCAGAGGACGCGGCTTAGTCTAAACGTTGGCTGTTCCCTTCTGTCAATGTCAAAATTTGTACATTTAACCATTTTTTACCATAATAGCTGCAAGTATGTTAACAGGGTGCCATTGGAGAACTGAAGGTTTTTCCTCTCTGCGGAGCTAAACAATGTTTTCCTGCTTTCGCTCCGTTGATCCTCGTCTAGTATAATGCAACTGTTGAGGCACAGCCATTCCAATTTGCCGAAACATCGGCTTACTGGAAAGAACCGGGAATTCGAAGAAAGAGGAGTTCGGAAAGGTCGAAATATTAGTGGGTCGACAGAAAACAGGCCGACATATATAAATTCTTTATTTGAAGCACTGCCTTAATGAGGGGCTTCTAGGCGGCGGCAGCAGCGTACGGTTGGGAAATCACAGGAACACAACCTGGGCGCGGACATTCTCTCAGACAGCTCCTACACTTTAAACGAGGGCGCGCTTTTCATATAGGCCTTGGAGTTGTCCCTCGGGAACAACGCCTAGACTGCCGCGGAATACGTCACCAGCGCAAGCAGCGCTGGCGCCCTGCTTAAGAAAATCGATTCCGTTCCTACTCCTGCGGCGGTCGGCTGGAACAAAAATAAACAAGGGTTGGGGCGACCGGGAAAATACGGTGCGCCACGGCAGGAGCACAGTGAAAGGCTCTGTGGAGAGAAGGGTGAGCGTACAAGCAGGGATCTCAACGGACACAAACACAAACAAACGAAGAGTTGGCTAACATAAATGACAGAAAGGACGTCCCTTTGTGCAACCGGGCGATTCGCTCTGCGTAGGGGTGTACGCGGCGCAGGCTTTGCATATGTCATCAGGGACTGCGGCAAAGGAGAGAACCTTGCTTTCTCGATGTTGTGGGAAGTGTTAGTTCCTTTTTTCCTTTTGGACGGCTTCATTGGTTGTACCACAGGGCACAGAAAACGAGAGAGAGAGAGAGAAATTGAACCGGTGGAAATGCAAACTTCGGTAGATGGTTTCCGACATTGTTGTTACCATCAGTGTCCTTGGCCATTCGAGCAGGAAAATGAAAAGGCAAGCCACCGTTGCTTCGCTGCCAGAGACGCAACAAAAAAGAAAATGCGCTGTAGTTTGTGTCGCACGAATCATTACAGTTTTTAGTTACTGTAAACAAACGTGCTCGAACTGTTCGTGAGGCCCTGCATACCTTAAGCATTTTCATGGTGCTGTGCGCTGCTTTCGTTCGATGAAGCGCTCTCGCAAATAGGATCTTTCTTTGCGGTGCGTAAAAATTCCTACTGCACCTACGTCTCGTTCAACGATTTCCATTTCATGATCCCATGCAAACTGATATATATTTTAATGCAGACCGCTAAAGCTCAATTTGTGCATTAGATTAAGATTTAGATTTAGGTTTTGATCTAGATATAGATTTGTGGATACTCACGATATTTGACGTGGTAGTTGTTTCTATTTAAAACCTATAAGCATGTTCGCCTTCGGTTCTTGGAAAATCACAAACCAACTTTTCTGAACAGGGATTCGGGACATAATAAACGGCATAGCGCTCTGATTCTACATTAGTGATTGCAATGCTTATTCAAACACAGAACCAAGGTACACTTCGCCGCATCTTTTCGCTTCTAAACGGCACCGAGCGCAATTTCGTCTCGGCTATTTTACAATCATGGCTTCCATTTACCGTATTGATTTATTTTCGTGGCAGTCTCGCTAATCGACGAAGACGGCGAGTGAAATGACGGCAGTTCACTTGGGTGTTCGACGCTCACGTGTCGGGGACAGAAACGGCGGATATCGTGATAGACGACAGGCAGCTTAAGTGACAATCTCCTGCGTCGAATAAGAGAATGAGCCAGCTTTGATGTGAGTAGCGGACGTTTAGTTTCCGCTTCAATCTCCTGCATCGATGACGAGGAGGAGCGGTGGTCATTTTGTGCGTACTGACCACTCCTATCGAGCAACCGGCATACCGGCAGAATGGCAGGAGTGTCCCAAGGCAAACCAGTAGATGGCGCTTCTGCAGGTGCATCAAGGCCGCCAGGTCTGCCAAACGCACCACCGGGTTTCTTCATTTTGCCAAGTTCCAAAAGTCATGCAGTGTAGTATAGCCAGGGACTTACCCAGAGGGGGGGCACGGGGGGCCCGGGCCACCCCCGAAATTTTTTGGGCCATACCCCCCCTCCTTCCCCGCGCCACCTCTCTTCTCGCCTTGCACACATTCTAAAGCACCGCCATATAAATACTGGGCTCGATAGCTAGTTGAGGTGTTTTTTTTTTTTCGAAATAAGCCAAGTCCACCTAAGGGGAATTCGAGGGGAAAAAAACGAAAGTATGCAACCGGACGTAAATACAATGCTGTCAAAACTATTAAATGACATGTTGTACGTGTCAGCTAGTGAAAATCTATAGCGCCAAGTAATTAAGAATTGTAAGGAGAATTTGAGCAATATTAGGATAAGTTAAGATTTGGCTCGTACTCAATTGAAGCCGACTAGTTGGTGCGGCATTCTTAAGAAAACTTTATTGCAATTGACATCCAAGAATGGTACGATTTTGGGCACGCCTGAAGACAATCATGAAGCTCTTCATTGCCTTGCCATAAATTTACAAAACACTTCACAAGAAGCTTGCTCATACCATCTTCTGCCCCATCATCATCATCATCATTAATTTTTTTCTTAAGGGCCCCTTTCGAGGTATTGCATAAGGGGGGCGGGGCAAGATCAGCAAGGAAGTTCATAAAACATGGTCATAAAACACACATGATTGACGCAAAGAAGCACAAAAGGCACATTTTTTACATTTTAGGCGGTATCGACACATAAACATACAAAGGGCATATTTTCACTTGTTAAGCGGTGATTGCTATACAAGGAAAGTTTGAAGATAAGCATTGCAGGGAACTAGTACATATTGTTGTTTCTATAAGCGATTGCACAAAGAAAAAAAGAGAATAAGTCTGATTAAGTGCGGAAAAAATTGGTTAACTTCTGCCGGAATTCCTGTAAATCGCGCACATTTACAATTGCTTCGGGTAAAGCACTCCAAGCCTCTATTGTAACTGGCAAGAAAGATTTGTTAAAAACATTAGTGGTGCCATGTAAGCGCTGAAGGCTGTGGGAGTTAAAAAGGCACCGCGACGAACGGGTTGGGGGGGATGAGGAGTGTGGTGTGGAGGTCTGGGGAATTAAAGAAAGCAAATGGAAGAGACAAAGACTAGCGATCTTGCGGCGGAGTATCAGTGCGGGGATTCCAAGGGATAATTTGATGTTGCTGATACTATGGTGATGGCTATATTTGGAAGCGATGAAGCGAGAGGCGCGGTTCTGCACAGTTTCGAGGGAGTTCATTAATTACGCTTGGGGAGAGTTCCAGATGAATGATGTATATTCTAGTTTGCTCCTGACGAACGTTTCGTAGGCGATTTGCCTGGTTGATGAAAAACATAAAGCAAGAGACCTTCTGATGAAGCCGAGGGATTTGAATGCATCAGCAGCACGTTTTTCGATGTGTTCGCACCATGATACGTTTTTTTGTGATGAGAACTCCTAGATAACGGTATGATTCGGTTGAAGAGAGGGTGAAGGAGCTTCACGTATATGCATTGGTTATACTGGAACGTTTTCGTGTTATTTACATGAGTTTGCACTTCGGAATGTTTAGCTTCGTTAAACTTTTTGAGCACCACCTTTCTATTTCATAAGGTCATGTTGAAGTAGTTCTGCCTCGCTGTTGCATTCTATCCAGCGGTAGAAAACTCAGTCGTCCACGAAGAGGCGAATGGAGGATGAAATTCTCTTGGCAGATCGTTTATGAAACTCAAGAAGAGTAGGGAAGCTAGTACCGAGCCTTGAGGAACTCAGGAGATAACTTTGGTAAAGACTGAGTGGTGGGATCCGATTACAGTGAACTGGGAGTGGTTGGCAGTAAAAGAGCGAATCCATGATAGAACTAAGGACTCAAGGTTAAGGATAGAAAGTTTTGCTAGTAGGCGCTGATGGGGAACGCGATCGAAAGCTTAAGAAAAGTCCAGGTAAATGACGTCAGTTTGAACTGAAGAGTCAAGGTTAAGGTGAGGGTCAGTAGTGAACTCAAAAAGTTGGGTTTCACATGAAAGCCCGTGCCGGAACTCATGTTCTTTGGGAAAGAAGAATTTGTTGCAGTCGAAGTCACGCGCGATTTGGAATGTATTATGTGCTCTAGTAATTTACACGCGATGCATGTTAGCGAAATAGGGCGGAAGTTCCAAGGATCGGAGTGGTTGCCTGATTTGTAAACAGGAACTATTCTGTTAAGTGTCCAGTCGTTCGGAAGTGCACTGGTAACTATCGATTGGGCAAAGATTATGTGCAAAATCGTGCTAGCGGTTTTTTTTTGTGGCTTTAATTATCTTGCTAGTTATTTTCTCCCATCCTGGAGCACTTGACACCTTGAAACTATCGATTAACTTCGTGATGCCTACGGCAGTAACGGGACGGGAGGCATTTGAGAAATATTATAACTGGGAGTGACGGAACTATCCAGGTCGTGTTTGCGGGTAAAACCGGAAGAAAAATACTGGTTTATGACGTCGGCGCGCTGCTCAAGTGGAACATGCGAGCCATCTGTGTAGGAGAGGGAAATGTTATTGGTAGAGTTGCTCTTTGGTTGTAGAATTTTTCGAAATTTCTGGGGGTTGGTTTCGATAATTGTTTGTAGGTCATGGCGGTAAAGCGTCTTTTTCGCTTGGTTTAACTGATTAAATGCATTCGCGTTTGCACTCGAGATGTTTTTCCCATTTTGAAGGCAGTTGCGATTGTTTGGCTGGTCGAAACAGACGTTTTTTTCTGTAGCAGCTTCCTGGGGGAGTTGGTAAACCACGGGTTGTTAGCGTCAACACGAATTTGGAAAAGGGGCGCGTGCGCGTCGACCAACGTTTCGTCTACTGTTCTTAGAGACGCATCCAGCTGGAAGAGCTGGAGGAAGGATTCGAGCTCGGAGTTGATTGCGGTATAGTCAGATTTGCTATAGTCGCGTATGTATTTGAGGGACTGTTGGGCAGTTGTACTGAGAATACAGAGAATAAATGATACTACACAGTGGTCACTCAGACCTGGTAGGCATGTTGGGGGCTTGGTTATTTCGTGATTCGACCCTAATGAAGTGGCTTGTACCCACTGAGAGGGTGGGATTTGCCATGCCTTGTAAGCGGCAGCTAATTTTTTACGTACGTAAATGGGAAATATGGGAGTATTAATAATGATAATAACCAGA
The DNA here is from genome assembly GCF_048455015.1 of Haemaphysalis longicornis. Classification (NCBI taxonomy): domain Eukaryota; kingdom Metazoa; phylum Arthropoda; class Arachnida; order Ixodida; family Ixodidae; genus Haemaphysalis; species Haemaphysalis longicornis. Next base: position 173,677,347 of record NW_027526361.1, on the reverse strand, counting down.
TTTACTCCGTATGGACGATGGAGACTGGATAAAATGATAGCATCAAATCTCTCCGCTTCACTTCGTTCACCTCGGTTCAGGTTATCGTAGACGCGTGGCGGCAGATCATTTGACGATCTGCTCATTTCTCTCTGATGTCATGATAAGCCAGCTCTCAAAAGCAAAAACAATTGATGAAAACGCTCACAAAACAGCCCGAACAGTCACACCAAAAGTGAAATACCATTGCGCAAATGATTCCGGCTCATTTTGGTCCATGCCACAGCAGAGTCTGGCTCATTTTCCATACGAAGTAAGATATGCGTACACGTTTGCTGGGCATTGCCTCAACTATTTTCTTGCCACATTTTTTCTAGGGGAAAGTTGCCAGGATTTTCTTGGCAGTGAAGTTTTATCTGACTCAGTTTTGGGTTGTGGATTAAGTTCTTCTCGAAAAAATACGCCTTATTTGGTGGTGAACAATGGATCTGAAAAAAACAAAAAGGCGAGGTTTGTTTGCTCCGTTTATACGCAAGCCAGTACCGCTGTGCACTGGCTTCGTGCTCTGCTGCCGGCCTGGCACTGTCCGTTCGCTGCACGCACCCCCTGTACCCTGTTCGACTGCAATCGGTGCTTGGGTTCTTTCGGACAGCAGCAACTTGTTGCTTGTTTCGCCAGGGTGGAGGTTTCAGAGGCTCTGGTCGCTAATGCTTATGTGGGGAACAAAACTTTTTGTCTTTAAACATTCAACAAATCCCTCCGTCCTAGCGCGCCGTGGTGTCGGTGGGTACTGTCACCCATGCCTGGTATTTATGGCTCAACCGTTTCCTTCCCTGAGTCGAACACACAGCGCGTTTTTCACTGGTTTTCGTGGAAATTCTCATTTAGCAAAGAAACCCACTGTAGGGTTTCTGTACGGAATGCCTCCCAACGTCCGGCTCACGCACGTGTGCGGCGTCCGCCGAACAAACCAAGGCGACACAAAGGCTTAGAGCCTGATGGCGACTACCGGAGTGGCGCGAGGGGATTTTTGGCCCGATCGCCCGGTGCCTCTAACGACTGTTACACCCGCTTAGGGAACGTTACAGTGGGAGTACAAATGCCCTGTTCTACAGTCGGCGCGTCCGTCTGGACTGGCGGGATCGCTCTCGAAGGAAGGGCAAGACGTTACCAAGCCCGACGACGGCAGGGTGACGAAGTGAAGCCGCGCATCGCAGTTGTATGGCGGCAAGAGACACCGGCGGCATTCCTTCGGACAACTAAAGCCAGTGACAGCGGCATTGTTGATTGAGACCCATTGCAGCTAATGGCTGCTATGCAAAACTGCGGGTTTACGGACCCCGAGCTGTATTCCTATGAACAGACCTCGAGAACACCGTGCTTGAGCGGGGAAGGGCACGGAGTCAAGGTGGCCAATGTTCAACATGAGAGAGACGGATGTGCAGCGGGTCATTGGTGAAAATGAACCCGGGCCGGACATCTCGACGGACACCAACCAGACTTTTGGCTGAGGGAAATTTCGGCTTCAACATTGGACACTGAACTGTTTCTTTGTATTAGAGAGGTCATAAAACCCCGAGTACATTGGATGAAAATGCGAGGCGCATTAAACATAGCGTAGTCTCGTGATGTCGGAGTATCGTCAAGGTGTCCGCAGATAGCAACAAGTTTACTTCACCAACGGGCCGAACGAGAGGACGGAGGAGAAGCTCATTCCCGCCTTGCATCCTGGGCTGTTGCTATGGGCAAAGACAGCATGCGCAGGGCAAGTCATGCTGCGACGCCTAGGAAGCGACAAGGCGCATCACTGTAAATAAGAAACTTGCATAGGGAAGCGCTGACGAGCTGATGCTTGACAAAGTCTTTTTTCTACATATACTGCAGTCCAGTGCGTCTCGATACTGCAATTTCCGAGGCCTTAACGTTGAAGCTTTGAATGACAGAGCGTTAACCGTTGAACTCTGAGGGTGTTTCAGGGTATAGAATAACACAAGGAATTAGGCGTATGCCATCTCTGATATACTTAGCATTTTGTTTCCCGTCTTCATAACTAGTAGTCCCAGGTTTTTTTTTTTTTTTGAGAAAAATACGGAAGAGCAAGAGGTTCGCCGCGGAGATATGAACTCTCGAGTGCCTACACGCATTTCTGTTTCTGCCGACTTAAATTGAGTAAAACGTGTGGGATGCTCCGGAAATATGTCTCTGCATTAGCAGAGAGAATGTAAAGTTACTGTGCAGTGCGTCTATTTATTCCTGTAAATATTTTAATTACTGCTCTTCTTTTTTTTAATTTTGCAAACTTCGCGTAGGAATCTTTAATGTGTGCCGAAATCTCGATCGAACACACGAGTGGTTTCGCTTTTCGCCTCCGTCACAAAAGCGGATGCACTTAATTTCATTTCTCTTTGCAGGTTTACGCGCCCTTGTGAGGTGTTCATCGTGTTTATACCAGTAACGGCCGGTACCCTGGCCCTCCCCCCTAATTTGCATAGGAGAGTTACCTTAGGTGTCCCCCCCCCCCCCTCCCGAAAAAAAAATCCTGGGTACGTGCCTGCAGAGAGCAGCAAATACCCGCAGTGGTGTATTTACCAGCGCTTTCCCACGATTTCCGCTTCGTGCGAGCCCTAAGCATTACGCTCGCTGATGATGATGAAACCAGTGACCATTGCCACCGAGTTTGGTGGAAGCATCATTGACAGATTTCCGATCTTCACACTCTGCATAACTTAAGGAAAATCTTAAATACACATACATGTAAGCAGTTTGTGTGACTAAGGCTGTAACGGGACAAGCTAGTTGTTTTCGTCGACGACTTTAAGATTAAAATTGCTAAACAAGACGGAGTAGTTTCTGGCTTCTGTCTTGCACAACTTTGGGCGTGCATGCTACAACGACCTCAGTCAAACAACCGCACAATACAGAGGCGTTTCGGATTGGTCTTGGCAACAAGCCGATTGCCCTTGCGTAAACACGAAACCAACGAAGCACTGCATATCCCAGCCCGAAGGCGTAGTTGTTTCGCAACCGATTCGCTGGACACCCACTGTCAGAGAGCCAGGATGACGAGACTTTTTTTTTGCCTTGGGATAAACATTGTCATGTTTCATTTCACAAAAACAAATATTGGATCTTTTTAGAGATCACCGAACCAGTACCAGCCCCTGAAAACAAAAAAAAAAGAACGCCTCTTTGTTCTAGAAAGACGCGTACTGTCATTATTGAACGGGGAGCCCGCAGCTCCGTTAACTGGCCTTGAGATAGCTTTCACTGCCGGCCTCCGGCATTGTGTATTCTGCGCATGATGCCAATAAAGTTCATTTTTTATTTTCCTTGTGGCCATGGAATTTTTTGGAGGCAGTCAGCTTCCATGATTCCATGAACGTTCCCCTCTGACGCCCAGTGTACGTGCTCCGGGTGAGCTTCGTGCAATAAGCAATGCACCGCCTCCGGCGGTGAGCAAGCGGAGTGGGCAGCACTGCTTCGACCCTTCACATCCGGAAAGCCGCCGAGCGGGAGGCAACCTGCCGACGCGTCTCACAACGCTTGCCGGGATGAAAGTTCCGGCACACTTCATGGCTTGTTTACCGATAACACTAAATTAACATGACGTGGGCGAAAGGAGTGCAGCCAATCAACTGCACAGACATTCTTTTGTACATGGGAACAGAGCACATCAGCTACGAAGTTAAGCTTTTTGACGGGGAAAGATGATAATGGGACAGGAGAGCTGTCCCCTCGCCCATCCTCACTCCGTGCTTGACGGCCATTTCTTCTGCAGTCATAAATTGAGAAATTGCTCATTTATAATGGCCAGCTTAACGACGTTCGTGGAGACGGTGGCAGGTGAGCGACTAACTATACCGCGCCTAGGAAAACCTGAGTACGCTGAGTGCGCGCCGTTTCTCCGCGCTGACAAGTTGGGGAAGAAAATCTTCTCTCCTGTGACATCCGCAGTAGGTTGCTGCATGTTTCTTAATGCGGAATCCCTCGATTTGCTCAAAATGGCGCTCTACTTCATAGCAGTTGGCTGGCAGTAATTGAACACACTTTATTGGCCCTTCAAATGGGAAGGGAAGACGAAGCCCGTACTCTGATGCAGAAAACACAAACAGAGGGCCGTGGACTCGGCATCAGCTCTGCCGACAAACTGGAGCTGGTCCTCGGATTAGGCGCTGTCCAGGATAAGCCTTTAAAGCTTCCGAGGGGGATTAGGGCGAGAGGGAATGGCGGGCGGCGATTATGGCGGGTTGTGTTTTTGCGTGCAAAGGAAGCCAGGTTTTTCGGACAGGTTCGGGAGAGTTTGGACGACTGCTACAGGTCCCGTCCATGCCGGGGTTAGGGCAATCCCGGAAACACGGAAGAATGCCCGTTGGGTCAGGGATTGAGAACAGGTGCAGGCACGAGGCCCAGGGTGCGGTCTCCGAGCCCGACAACGTGCTCGACGGCGTCGTCGCCGCTGCGGAACTTGCACTTGGGTTGCCGGTATTTGCCGGTGTAAAACAGGTAGAGACTGACCGCTCACACGACTGCGTTTGCGTGGTGTTTTCTCAGTATCGTCTGCTGTGCCATGATGAAGAGTCTGAGGACCGGATGGCGATTTACATGTAGTTTCTTGTCGATTATTTCGACAGAGGAGTTCAGTGCGTCGGGTACTGCCTCCACCGCTGCATTTCGGCTGTTGCTGCTCCTCCCGCGCAATGCTGAAGGAGCGCCGTGTTGCCGAGACTAGACAGCTGCATTCCAGTTAGACCTAGGAAAGCGGCATGAGCTTGCTCATTGTCCTGTTCCTCGAGTCGGCCGGGGCCGCCATAACATGGGCATTCGTAATCATGTACTGGTGTCCGGAAGAAAGGTTGAGCCGTATCTACTCTGCCTTCTTCAAGACGGCAGACTGATCTAAAGCGATTATGACATGAAGGGACATGGGAGCTGCACTGCTGAATCCATGGCTGCGATCTCTTGCCTTCGTATTGTTCAGGTTCTGGCGTGGCTTGTTTCCTGCCTCCGCAGGAGCACAGTAGCTGCAGTTCGCCGCTCTCTATCTCGGGGGAGGCCGAAAGCAGCGACAGCATCTACCAGAGCGCCCATGCCGAATGCGTGGTCATCAGTGCCTTTCTTCAAGTTAACTCAAGAGCCACATCGTTTGAAGCAGCACCATCGCAACAGGATATTAGAAGCCCCCTCGTCTGGCGACACTTCAGTGGGCATGAGAGCGGCACTGCTGAACTCATGGCTGACATCTCTTGTCTTCGTCTTGTTCAGGTCTGTCGCGCAACCTCGTTATATGCCAAGTGTTCTAGCAATCGTAGTTTACTGCTGCTCCCATGCCCAAGTGTTGTGTGTGTTCTCATCACAGAATGATCTGATGTACAGTGCTCACGGATTGAAACGCAACACTGCGAGCGCGTGGCCGCGTGGCCGCCGGCACATGCAGCGCCGCCCGTGGATGCCCGTGGAAGCGAGGTGTTGCATTGTGGTATACCGCGAGGGTGAGAGCGGTTTGCCCGTAGGCTTTCTGCTTCCGGTTGCTAATGAGCGGGACTGTGGTTCCCCGCGGCGACAGCGGGGCGCTGTAAGACTGGAGCGCGTGTGTGCGCCGACGGGAGTCGCCCGGCGGTGCGCGCAGCCAATTTCGCGATATCGTCTGCTCGCGCGCTCTTCTTACGCCTGCCGTTCCGATGCGGCACAGATAATGTGCGTTTAAGGCATGGTCACGCTTATCTGAATAACACGAACGTCTGCACAAAGGAATAGCAAACTTTATTCCAGGATGATGCAAACTAAAAAAAAGAAAAAAAGGAAGGACGCATTTTTTGCAAGCACGTTGGCGTGTAGTATTTCGTTAGGGGCATTAGTATTGCGTCGGCTCTCCTCCCGCGGCCACGACGGCAGCCATTCTGCGTGCAGACTGTCGTACAGGCTGGTGGCGAAACTGAAGCACGCCGCCAGCCTCTGCCATTCCGCGTGCACCGCCGCCCATAGGTCGTTCGCAGAACACCGTTGCGGTGGACAGCGAGGAAGGGCTTTCTTTATTTCCGCCCAAACGTTTTCGAGGATGTTCATGTCCGCACCTTGCGGCGGCCAGTCGAGCACCATCACACACACACCTCTCCGACAGGTGGTTGGAAACGCATGCAGCAGTGTGGACGAGGCTGCGGTCATGTTCGTAAAAAAAAAAAAAAAAACGCCGTCGGGAAACGGTATGTCCTGCGCGTACGGCAACATGATAGTGTCCAGCAGGTCTTTATAAATGGCAGCGTTGAACCGGCCATCCAGGCGTACTAGTGGACCCAAGCCGTCTTTGGAGATGGCACCCCACACGCGCACTCCGCACCGGCCGCTGCTGGCAACACGCTGGATATATGGAGGCGTCGAACCTGGGTAAAGCAGGCACAGCAGAATACAATATAATTTTAGATCACAGCGACTCGTGAAGACATTGCATTACCGCGATAATGGTTGGATGCGCGCCTGCGTGTTGCCCAGGGGGTAGGGAGCGCCGGTTCGTTAATCTATGCGAACTGCGTGCATGAGCCGCTGCCCACAAAAATCTTCAAAGGGTGTCAGTTTGGCCGAGTGTGCAAGATGATTATCGGACTCCGCCACGAATTGCGGAACAGTGCAAACCATTCCAAAAGCTGCAGCTGCCGCAAAGCGTGAGAGGCAGTCAGGGACCCTTTAACTCGCGTTCTACTATTAAAGGCGAAGCTGACGCGTGAAGATTTTTTTTTCTTTCCGCGCAATCGCAGTAGCGCTAATGTCAAGGCGACGACAAACGGCGCTGGGGAAACCGTTATCAGGCATACTCCGTTTCTTCGTAGTACAACATGCGCTGGCGCAGCTCGACATCTCTGTAGCGAATCGCGGTTACGCTGACTGAACGCAGTTACAAACAATTTTCCTCACGAAAAGGAAGAACCATGCAGAGCATTCGGTTGCCCGTCTATCACATACAACGTGAATATGCACAAACCGAAAATTGTACGACCTACCTAGTGTTCTCCGTCCTCCAGACGCGCGGCCGTTGGTCGAATCGCGTTGTGAACGTCGACTCGTCCGTAAAAATGACGCTGCGCCACTCTTCCGCCGTGCAAGTCTGATGCTCACGCGCTAACAGCAGCCTTCTGCTTCGGTTCTGGGCAGAAAACAACGGCTTCTGAGCCGCCACACGGCTTCGAAGGCCCGCAGAGTGCAGACGCTCACGTATCACTTGCGTGCTGGCCGCGAGCCTCAGGTCGTTGCGGATTGCTTTTGCAGTCAGCTTCGGGTCCTGCCTTGCCGCTGCAACGATGCGGTCGTCGTCGGAGTCGTTTGTCGCTCTCGGTCGATGACCTCGGGGCAGGTTCTCCAAGCGACATTCCGTTTTGTACGACCGCACAATCCTGTTTATCGAAGAGCGGGCGTGCCCAGTCGCATCGGCAATGTCCTGATCCTGGAAACCTGCTTCAGACAAAGTCACTATCTGCAAGCCTTCCGCCATGCTAATCCCCGGCATTTTTGGTTGGGAATGATTGGCGCCATGGCGTGGTGTACACGTTATATAGCTATCTGGATCCGGCTTAAATTCCCTGATTACGTGGCCAGTGAAGTAGGCGGTGTAGAAATGGTCAGGTGACCAACTACACGCCTTGTGGTTGGTCGCTGAACAAGTGAAGTACCGATACAGAAGACACAGACACAAAAAATTGAAATAAAGACAAACACTCAGCGGCGAAAGACAAGTGACGGTCAAGGAAAGACAAGCGTTGATGGACACCTGACCATATGTACGCCGCCCACTTTACTGCCCACGTAATCAGGGAATTTGAGCAGGATAGAGATAGCTATATAACGTGAACACCACGCCATGGCGCCAATCATTCCCAACCAAAAATGCCGGGGATATAGCATGCATGCTATGGCGGAAGGCTTGCAGATAGTGACTTTGTCTGAAGCAGGTTTCCAGGATCAGGACATTGCCGATGCGACTGGGCACGCCCGCTCTTCGATAAACAGGATTGTGCGGTCGTACAAAACGGAATGTCGCTTGGAGAACCTGCGCCGAGGTCATCGACCGACAGCGACAAACGACTCCGACGACGAGCGCATCGTTGCAGCGGCAAGGGAGGACCCGAAGCTGACTGCAAAAGCAATCCGCAATGACCTGAGGCTCGCGGCCACCACGCAAGTGGTACGTGAGCGTCTGTACTCTGCGGGCCTTCGAAGCCGTGTGGCGGCGCAAAAGCCGTTGTTTTCTGCCCAGAACCGAAGCAGAAGGTTGGTGTTCGCGCGTGAGCATCAGGCCTGGAAGGCGGAAGAGTGGCGCAGCGTCATTTTTAAATGCAGAGCATTTCTTTAACTCACGATGTTATGCGTCCGTAACTCGGCGTCCGCACCAACGGCAGCTGCGCCCTCTCCCCCACTCCTCCTCGCCCTCAACACGCTTGCAACAACAGGTGCAGCGCGCGCTCCGGCGTTGCAAGCACCGTAGCAACAGCAGGTGCGGGCGCGTCGTGGTGTGACGGTGGCGTGATAGCGCGCTCTCTCTCCGCCTCCTCTCCCTCTACTGCGTTCGTTGGGAATATAAACCCGGGTGTCGGCGCGTCAGCCGCACTCCAGTTCTGCTTCGCTCTCTTCTCGTCGCGGTTGTCGCAGTTGCTAAGCACAATAATAACACCAATAATAATAATAATAATAATAATAATAATAATAACACTTGACGTTACCTAATACTCGTCTCGTTCTCTCTCTCCCCAATCATACCAACAACAACCCTACCACCACCATTACAACACCCATCGCCACCGCCACGCCCGTAACGCCGCTAATGCTCTGCATTTACTCGTGCCCCTCCAGCGGGGGCATGTTGGGGTCCCTTTTACGGACGAGTCGACGTTCACAACGCGATTCGACCAACGGCCGCGCGTCTGGAGGAGGGAGAACACTAGGTAGGTCGTACAATTTTCGGTTTGTGCATATTCACGTTGTATGTGATAGACGGGCAACCGAATGCTCTGCATGGTTCTTCCTTTTCGTGAGGAAAATTGTTTGTAACTGCGTTCAGTCAGCGTAACCGCGATTCGCTAAAGAGATGTCGAGCTGCGCCAGCGCATGTTGTACTACGAAGAAACGGAGTATGCCTGATAACGGTTTCCCCAGCGCCGTTTGTCGTCGCCTTGACATTAGCGCTACTGCGATTGCGCGGAAAGAAAAAAAAATCTTCACGCGTCAGCTTCGCCTTTAATAGTAGAACGTGAGTTAAAGGGTCCCTGACTGCCTCTCACGCTTTGCGGCAGCTGCAGCTTTTGGAATGGTTTGCACTGTTCCGCAATTCGTGGCGGAGTCCGATAAGCATCTTGCACACTCGGCCAAACTGACACCCTTTGAAGATTTTTGTGGGCAGCGGCTCATGCACGCAGTTCGCATAGATTAACGAACCGGCGCTCCCTGCCCCCTGGGCAACACGCAGGCGCGCATCCAACCATTATCGCGGTAATGCAATGTCTTCACGAGTCGCTGTGATCTAAAATTATATTGTCTTCTGCTGTGCCTGCTTTAGCCAGGTTCGACGCCTCCAATATCCAGCGTGTTGCCAGCAGCGGCCGGTGCGGAGTGCGCGTGTGGGGTGCCATCTCCAAAGACGGCTTGGGTCCACTCGTACGCCTGGATGGCCGGTTCAATGCTGCCATTTATAAAGACCTGCTGGACACTATCATGTTGCCGTACGCGCAGGACATACCGTTTCCCGACGGCGTTTTTTTTTTTTTTACGAACATGACCGCAGCCTCGTCCACACTGCTGCATGCGTTTCCAACCACCTGTCGGAGAGGTGTGTGTGATGGTGCTCGACTGGCCGCCGCAAGGTGCGGACATGAACATCCTCGAAAACGTTTGGGCGGAAATAAAGAAAGCCCTTCCTCGCTGTCCACCGCAACGGTGTTCTGCGAACGACCTATGGGCGGCGGTGCACGCGGAATGGCAGAGGCTGGCGGCGTGCTTCAGTTTCGCCACCAGCCTGTACGACAGTCTGCACGCAGAATGGCTGCCGTCGGGGCCGCGGGAGGAGAGCCGACGCAATACTAATGCCCCTAACGAAATACTACACGCCAACGTGCTTGCAAAAAATGAGTCCTTCCTTTTTTTCTTTTTTTTAGTTTGCATCATCCTGGAATAAAGTTTGCTATTCCTTCGTGCAGACGTTCGTGTTATTCAGATAAGCGTGACCGTGCCTTAAACGCACATTATCTGTGCCGCATCGGAACGGCAGGCGTAACAAGAGCGCGCGAGCAGACGATATCGCGAAATTGGCTGCGCGCACCGCCGGGCGACTCCCGTCGGCGCACACACGCGCTCCAGTCTTACAGCGCCCCGCTGTCGCCGCGGGGAACCACAGTCCCGCTCATTGGCAACCGGAATTAGAAAGCCTACGGGCAAACCGCTCTCACCCTCGCGGTATACCACAATGCAACACCTCGCTTCCACGGGCGTCCACGGGCGGCGCTGCGTGTGCCGGCGGCCACGCGCTCGCAGTGTCGCGTTTCAATCCGTGAGCACTGTACATCAAATCATTCTGTGATGAGAACACACACAACACTTGGGCGCAGGGGCAGAATAATCTTTTAAAGAACGTCAACGAAATCAAGACCGCACAGCAATCCCTTGCATCAAAAATCATGGTCATTGATGACAGGTTGTCCAAAATTGAGGCAAGGTCCGCCGACATCGGCACTATTGAAACAGGTCTGCAAACGGTACAAGAATCTTTTGGCGCAACTACCGAGAAAACCTCTGACCTCCATACTTGGCTAGATGATTTAAAAGACCGTTCTCGCCATGAAAATTTAATTTTTCATGGTATTTCTGACGACGCAGAATCATGGGAGGAAACCGAAAAGGAAATTGTTGATATAATCGTCGACCAAAACATCGACTTTAAGATGCCTTGCGAAGCACTTAAGCGTTCGTATCGTCTGGATGGTCCCTACCAGGACCAAAAGTGCCGACCAATTATAGTTACATTTTTAAGCTTCAAAACTGAAGACAAAGTCCTCACACAGCGTTGAAAGCCTAAAGACTGTAACATAACGGCCTCCGCGGATTTTTCTCCGGCCACTCGGTTCGGGCGCAAGAAGTTCAAATTCGGCAAAGCGCTTCCTAAGTCACCGGCTTTCAAACTTGGACACGACAAACTAGTTGTAAACAAAAAAAAAACACTGAGTTATGACCGCTCTCCCGACGGGGTTCACGAAATCGCACGCCAAAGTACTTCACCTGGTCCTGATAGTGAAAAAAAAATCTACCGAGGGCCGGCCTCTAATACCCGTGCATGTTCCAATCACTCTGCTCTTTTGTCCAATTCGTCATCAAGTTCCGCCACCTAACATTTAGCGAGGGGTAGTGATGCACGCGATTCTTCATCTTCAGTATCGTTTTATTTTTTCTGACATAACAAGTGTAATGAACAAACGCGATGAACTCGCCTCAAATACAAATTCCTGTGATGCTGACGTAGCTGCATTATTCGAAACTTGGCTAACCGCAAAAGGCGCAGTAACGAAATTTTCATGGGCGATAAAACTTGCGAGATGTATCGATGGGACAGAGAAGGCAGACACAGAGGCGGTAGCCTGGTAGCTGCATCTCGTAACATATCGTGGCTTCGTGCTAATGTGGCCTCGCAGTTAGAAACAGCATGGGGGTGCACTGCCCTCAAATCTACAAAGTTAATACTAGCATTTATCGATTATCTACATGATGTTCTTGACACGGTTGTGTGCCGTTACCCTTCCTTATCGATTCTCTTGCTTGGCGATTTCAATTTCTCAGATACTTTATGGTCTTCCAACGGTCCGATCCTTGAGCCTTTTTCTTCGCAGTTTCAATGTTTCGTAGAATTGTGTACCTGTTTTAACTTAACGCAGCTTGTGTCAAAACCGACCAGATGTATTGCTCTCTCTGTCAACACTTTATATTTAATTCTAACCACGCATCTATCCGGTATCACGCATCTCCCCCGCCTAAGAGAGCACTCTCTGTTGGACTTTAGAATGGACATTTCTTCTCCACGCGACCGCTGCACTGTGAAACTAATCCTCGACTGCAAAAACGCAGACGTCGGCGCTATAAACGAAACATTATGCGCTTAATTGGAGCCGTTTCTAACCAATTTTGATCAGAGCACTGTGCCAGAAAACTGGGAATTGTTTTGCACTCTAGTGAATGAGCTAACTAACGCACATATTCCAATTCGACGTATTCGATCCCGTGCTAACACGCCATGGTACAATATTAATTTTAAGAGACTAGACAATTGAAACGTTTTTTTTTTTTTTTTTTTGCACTGCGAAAAAGCGCGACACGAACGATAAATGGACTGCTTATCAGGCTGCCAAAGAAGAGAATTTGAAACCCGTTTCTGACTAAACAAACATTTTTAATAATAACTGCCCCAGCTCGTTGGCGCGCGATCCCAAGAAGTTTTGGAACATACTAACTCCTAATAAAGACAGCTCAATTTCTTTTACGATGAATAGGGTCAACACATACCACTCGCCGGATGCCCGACAGTACTCAACAATGTCTTTTAAGTGCAATGCACTTCTTAAGCGACCCTGAACCTGCGTCCACCGGCGATGTCCGCGCACGTGGAGATGGGCGCGCGCAGCCTGGCCGCTGACATAGCACATACCCACGTGGGGGATTGGCCAGGAATCTCCTCGTCTTCCTTGGCAACGGGGGGAGATGGGCGCGCGCTGCCTGGCCGCTGACATGGCACATACCCACGTGGGGGATTGGCCAAGAATCGGGCGTGAGATGGGCTAATGCACCTGCTTAAAGGAGTACTGACACGAAATTTCAAAGCTGAGATCCGCTCTAGCAATCAAGTACAACGACAACACAAATAGGTGTCTGTGAATAAATGCATCTTTCTTTCTTTGTAGTTGTGTGTGTGTGTGTGATCTCTCTTTCGCGCACATTACCGAACTGCGCAAATTCAACTCGTGCATTCGCACTTTCACATGCTTCCCCTCGGGGAAATGCGGGTAATATTTTCACATTTCTTTTCACCCGCATGTTCCACAAATGAATGCCTCAGTTTACAACCGGCTTATTTGTTCCAGTGCTTCCTATTGTCATTGAAACGGCAGGAATAGTGAAGATGACTGAATTCTTCAAGCTGTCATCCTCTTGCGGGCCTGATAACATTACCTTAAAATTCCAAAAATTCCTTAAACAAACTAAAATGTATTCATCTCTCTAACCAAATATTTTCCAGCAATCATAGAATCAGGAACGCATCCGAAACATTGGAAAATCGGGAAAGTGGTCCATCTATTTATATCAAGTGACAAACATTCTCCATTTAACTACGGCCCCATTTCGTTATTTATCTACTGCCCCATTTCATTAAGAAGCGTACCTTGCAAACTATTGGAGCACGTATTGTACACCCATCGTTTCAGTTTTCTCGAATCTAATTCTTTTTTTTTTGTTTCATCTCAACATGGATTTCGGCATTCATATTTATGCGAGACACAGTTGCTGCTCTTTACACGCAATTTGCATTCCATACTAGAACAAAAGATCCGGAGTATACTGTGTTTTTCTAGGTTTCTCGAAAGCCTTTGATAAAGTTGACCATCTTTTCTTATTATTGAAACTTTCCACTTTAAAAATAGATCCAAAATTACTACCCCGGCTTCAAATTTCCTCACTGTCCTTCAATACGTTACTCTGAACAACTACGATTCCTCTTTGATTTCGATAACCTCAGGTGTGCCACAAGGCCCAGTTTTTGGGTCCAATGCTGTTTTTGATATATAATAACGACCTTCCGAAGTGCGTTTCATCTTGTATCCACCTCTACGCTGAAGACTGCGTCCTTTATCGGGAAATAGGGAATGATACCGACCAGCTTTTGCTGCAGTCAGATCTAGATGGTATCCTGATGTGGTGCAAAACTTTTAAAATGCAACTAAACCCTGACAAATGAAATTAATGCGGTTTTTGTGCCAAAACAAACCACCTTCAGTTTACAACATCAGTGGCACCTAGTTGGAAGCAGTCTCATCTTATCACTATTTAGGAGTAATTATAACTTCAACTCTCTCATGGAAAGCACACATAGAATACATAACACGTAATGCCAACCGCACATTAGGCTACCTCCGGCAAAATTTCCGCAGAGCCCAGTTTCATTAAAGCTGCTATTCTACAAAACTCTTGTTAGACCAAAATTAGAATAGGCCGCATCAATCTTGGGATCCAATCAAACTTATCTGCAATACACCCTTGAACTTTTTCAGAATAATGCCGCCCGTCTCAACCTTCCAAACTGGAACAGAACTGCCAGCGCAACACAAGTGAAGTTAACTCTGCAACTGCCGCTGTTACTATTATGAAGAAATGTTTTCCGTCAATGCTTATTCAATAAAAGTTTTCACCACCAGCGTTTACCTAGTGAACTAATTGCAAGGCCATCTTCACGTCTCGACCACGCCTACAAAGACGCGGACATTTTTTGTAACACAAACTTATTTATTCTTTCTTGCCGCAAACCTCGACCAATTGGAACCACCTCCCCGGTGATATGGCATGAATAGCCGATTCAGATTTTTAAATGCAGAGCATTTTAGTAACTCACGATGTCACCCGCGTTGACGTACGTAGTCCGCACCGTCGTTGTCCCTACTATATAAAAAAAAGTACAATCAGGCGCCAGGTTTTGATCCCTCGACCCTGCGGGCGGAACGCAATGTACATGGTGCTCTACCCACTGCGCCACAAAGCCGACACAGAATGGGACGCTATGAACGCGCCTTATATCGTTGACTCATTCAAATTACTGCTGACGAGCGCTCTCTCGTGAGCAGTTGCCACAAGTGCAACAACATTAACGTAACGCAAACTACCTAAAGGGGCCCTAAATAGGTTTCCGAAGGTCGCCATTTCAATCGCGCAATCGCTAGAATATCCCTTTGCGACAACGTATACCAAATATTACACCTCTGCGTAAAGCAGGGGCCGCACAAACACGCAAAAAAGATTCCACTTTCTCCCCCGGCTTACCAACCGTGCCTTGCCGCCACACCTGCGCGCTCTGACGTAGTTTTTTTCTGTTCTGACGCACCTTTATGACGCACGAGACACTGCCCAGTACGGCGCCGCCATTGGTGGATTTATCAAATTATGCCACAGATCACCGCTGGAGATCATGTACGAAGGAGATAATTAAATTAGCCAGCTTCGTCGAAATAATGTGGTACAGTCGCATAAATAAACTTTTAGGCGACTACTATCAAAATTTTGGAAGATAATACTTTTTTTTTTCGGTGAGCTGTTGCGCACTTCCGGAAGCAGAACACCTCGCTGCTCGCAGGTGAGCTTCACCTGAGTGCGTGCGTGCGTGCTTTTCGTCTCCACGTGCTGCGAAGTCCGCATCGTCACGCGACAGCAACTTGACCGTTCAACTTGCTGCGCGGCCCTGAATGAGCGGAACAAACAGGCAAACGCGACCGTGTGCAGTCGTCGGCTGCAAGGCCGTCGACTGGCTTGCGGTAAAAACACGACACAGCGTACCGCGAGATGAGCCGCTACGCTTAGTTTGGCTGCAGCGCATCGGTCCCCGACCATCTGACAAGCGGAAGGTCTTGCTCGTTTGCGGGCATCATTTCTCTCCGGACGACTACTTCCGAAGCCCACAGATGGTGGAACAAATGGGGTTCCCAGCAAGGCCAGTATTGCGGCCCCAAGCGACACCGACTCTCCATCTTCCGAGTGCAGCGGTAAGTATACAAGGCCATGCTTTGATTTTTGGAAGTATCTAGCGTTAAAACCAGCCGATTAGCCGCCGTTTCTCGTTCTGGGATTTGGTGTTGTGGTTTGTGGTTCTGCCGCGGACTACGAACGTTGTAGTCCGTGGTTCGATTCTCGCACCGCGTGTTCTTTTTTTTTTTTTTGTGCGTGTGTGTGTGTGTGGCTGCGTGCGTGGTTAGCGTTTTGTAACAGCAAAACTTCACGCCCGCTTTACAATTCACACGGTGAGAGCAGTCGGTCTTGGTTTTTTACTCAAGCGGCCGAACCGCTCCCGACGTAGCCATCGCCAGTTACGCCCGATATGTAATTATTACCAGCGATTAATAATTAACAGTGACTCTGGCTAGTCAGTGAACGGAAGCGGTTGGGCCGGTTTGGTAAAAATCAAGGCCGACTGCTCTCACTGAAATATTGTGAAGCAGGCGTCCGGTGGCGGCTTGGAGATCCGTTCGGATAGAGCTAGAGTTAGTCCGACAATCTGTAATTATTAATAATGATTAATAATTATCAGTGATTCTGGCTAATCAGTGAGCAGTAGCGGTTCGGCCGGTTGGGTAAAAATCAAGACAGACTGCTTTCAACGCGAGTTGTGTTTCCTCCGGACGGAACTTTAGTGACAGCTGCCGTTCCGTCTGGACGGAACGCTAGACACAGCCTTGATTTTTATTTAAGTCAAAAGACCGGTGCGGCAGTGCATGCACCGGACGCTGTGATCTGGTCGTGCGTCTCCCGTCTCTGCACACTCGTTAACATTTCGACGTTCACAGTTCACATACGTGTGCGGACCGTTTACTCCGCTAAACAAGGATGTTACACCAGCTGTCAGAACACTGGCCATAGCAGGCAAGATAAAAAAAAGAAAATTGAGAAAAAGACGCACTACGGAAATTGCACACGGACAGCTCAAGTCGCGGCAACCAAACGACATTGGCTCGTATTGTAGGCCAGAGTGCATATTCTTGACTCTGCCAAGACACACACAAAGACCCAGTACACCTGCTGCACCGAGGTATTTGTGTAGCCTTTCATACCTTGACCTATCTGTACACAAAATGTTATTTTCGACAGGCAGTGTGTGTTTGTTTTTGCTAGAGTGAACCTAAGAACACAAATTTTTTTTGCAGCGGCGTGCCCCGATACAAGACCAGCAAACTGCTGCAGCTGCATCAAGCAACAGCCCAGCTGGAGCCTTGCAACCGGTGGGTTATGCTTGTCGCATACATGTAACTGGCTCAATGTTAGGATGCAGCCAGTTGCTTTGTATTGCAAGACACTGGCCAGTTGACGCTGCTCCAGTTCTATACACTGCAGGCCTGGCTTCTGTTCGTGTGTCAGGTCGTCTGTAAAAAACCTTTTAGTGACCCTTTTGTTTGTGAATTTCAATACATTGGCCAGGGTCTTAGCAAAGCATAGTATTGTAAATAATGCAGCACGGAATACAATACTTGGCATAGATAATGATGCAAATGCATTGATTTACAGGCTCGTGTGTGTCAGTGCAGCTGTCACCCTGTGATGTGCACGGTGGGCACCCAGACGGCAACCTTCCACCGAACACTTGGCACACAAACTTCACTGCGGGGAACGAATGCTGGTAAGCATGCTTTTTGGACCACAGATAACTCCAATATCACCTCTGCTGCTAAAACAAGGGTACACTCCAGGTGCAAATGATGTTCCTTTTGCTCAGACACTTCAAATAAAAAAACATATTTGCCAAGGGTCAAATGCATGACACCATTTCTAAAATATAGAACGGTCAAAAAGGTACTGCATATACATGCATCTTTACATATTGTTGCATCTCGATAGACGCTGGGAAAATTGGGTGTATGGTTTTGCCCCAATTTATTAGGTGTAGCACTTAAAACAGAGAGGCAAGACAGGATGTCAGAATCTCAGCAAAAACTGGCTGGAGTCGAGCACGCCGGCCCAGGGAATGTGCTTGTCGTCGTCTTTGTGCTATTTGGCTGACCAGAGAGCATTGCACGTATATCTCACTCAGAGATTGTACCAGCACAGTGACTGGTACACACCTTGAACAGGATTGCTCTGCTTAACACACGACTCCTTGCTACATAATTTCAGAAAATACAATAGCCTATCTTAGAAGTTCCTTTATCGAAATCTTTTCACTCGTTTTGATAAGTGCTCCAATGGAAAAGACTTGAGTGAAAGTGAAGCCCGACGTTGTTCACGCCAGTAACCTACACAAATTCCAACAGCCACGCAGGTGCACCTAGATGCCAGGCTGCTGTTGTCGCAGGCAACGCAGACAGAGGCAGATTCTGCGGTCCTGCCCTTGCCAGCATCACCCAGCATGGAGCTGCACTCCATGGCTCCACTGCACCCCCACTTCCTGCCTCCACGTGCCTCATCGCCTTTGTTGGCAGATGGCACGGACTCTGACGAAGCAGAGTCCGAGTCCGATGATGAACTGCGAGCCTCCGAGCCCGACTCATCCTACCATGTATCTTTTGACCAGAGCTTCGTAAGGTAAGCATACTACTGGGGGCTGTGCACGTATGCTGGCTGCCAAAAATGCAAGATAAGAATTAGCATCCGCCCTTCTGGCCTCGCAGTCTTTCTTTAGATTCCTATCCTTTTGTGCCTCCCATGCACAAAAAAATTAAGCGAAATACTTTGTGCAAGTGTTTGCGAGGTACGGTGCCATAAATACTTATATTAATAAGTAAATAAATGCATCTAGCACTATTTCCTTGTGTGAACACAAAAACAAGAATTCTGCGGTTTAATTCCAGTGCTGCACTTTCATTTTTATTTCTTTCCTAGTTCTGCATAGTATTATGCGACAAGTTTTGGCAGGGCTGGTAAGAAGCACAGGTCAGATGAAGTTTCCCTGTTCACAGTTGCGCAGCTGCCTACCCTAAAGAGACAGGTGTGCCTGTCCAGCACTGCTGCCCTGTTCATTCTCTAGCGCTGCCTATACAGTGCTCCAAAAAAGAGACCATCAACCTTGTGCATTGCCTGCTACTTGCAGTGACCATGCTGCAGAGGAGGCCACGGATCCGCACAAGGAAAGGAAATTCATTGTGTTTGAGAGCAAACTCCGCCAGCTCTTTGCTTCCTGCCAGCACTGCCAGGAGCCCTGCCAGGTCCTGTTCAATGTCGAGGAGGGCTCAATGCTGCAAGTGGAGAGCACGTGTCGTGTTGGCCACACGATCATCTGGGAGAGCCAGCCGTTTCTGAACCAGAAGCCTGCTGGAAATGCCCTCCTGGGAGCAGCAATCCTCTTTGCTGGGTGTAGTGCGGCCCCCTGCTTGCGGGCTTTGCAGAGCATCAACGTTCAAGCGATTTCTGAAACAACCTACTACACGTACCAGAAGCGCTACTTGGTACCTGCTGTCACTAAGGTAACCATTTGCATGTAATTTAAGAATATGTAAACACTTGACTAGCATTCATATGGAGTCCATGGAGGCTGCAGAGCACTTTAAATTAACCGAACTTCCAGTTAAACAAGAGGCATAAAAACAGCATTGTCATTATTCCAGAACATGTCTCCCTCCTTGATTTTGTTAACAGATGCCCATATTGGTGGGAGCCTCAACTGGCCTGCTGCTTTATCATATATTCACCAGAAAAGCTTGGAAGGTCTCTGATCAGAACTTTATGTCATTTTAGACTGCACAAGTGCGGGCTGTAACATTTCCTATCAGGCGTTGCGCTGCTGAGCACGAGGTCGCGGGTTCGATTCCAGGCTGCGGCGGCCGCTTTTCGGATGGAGGCAAAAAGCAAAAACTCCCCTTGTGTACGAGATTTCGGCGTACGTTAAAGATACCCAGGTGGTCTAAATTAATCCGGACCCCTCCACTACGGCACGCCTCATCGCCTGCGTTGCGTCGGCACGTTAAACCGTACAATCAATCAACATTTCCTATCAAGTAGCACATTTTTTGTTTCTCCGTCCCCAAGTTATGGTGTCAGTGCATGTCAGCTGATGACAAATTTCACTGTAGCAGACATAAGTGCAGGTTTAGGTCATTTTGAAAATCAAACTTGACACCTCCTGGAAACTACATTATAAAACAATGGTAGATAAGAAAAATAAATGTAAAGAAACACTACACAAACAATGGAGCCTCACCACAGCTAACAAAATCTTGCGTGCATTTTGGCAGAAGAAATCAATTCGGCTGCTTTTCTCATGACAGCCTGTCCACTTTGTGCTTAGCTTTTCCATGAGAAGCAAGATGAACTTGTGCAAAGTGTGGTGGGCACTGCAGTGGACCTGGCGGGGGATGGCCGCTGCGACTCACCAGGGCACAGTGCAAAATATTGCACGTATGTGCTGTGAGCGGGGCAGATTGGCCGCATCTTGCACTGTGAGCACGTCACAGTTCAAGTAAGCAGTACACTAACGCCGGCAATGACCCCAAGCACGCACTGCATGCAACAACTGACGTATTCCTATGCAGTCACCCGCGGTGCCCAACAGTGCAGCCATGGAGAAGGAGGGCCTCATCAATTCCCTCGAAGCTTTGGAACGACAGGGCGTCAACATACGATCTCTGACTACAGGTACGGTGCAACATAACAGTCCTTTGAATTTCCTGAACATGAGTCAAACCTTTGCCAGCACACATGCATACATAAGCTTCTGCAGGATGAGAGAAATAAGTGTATGAGTGCAAGGTACTCTATGCCAGTGGCTCCCAAGCCGAGGTTTCTGAAAATTTTTATCGTTCCTTATTGCAGGCCCTGCTGTTCGGGTGGTAGGGGTGGGAAAAAAAATGAGAACCACTTTGCTAGGTTGCAAGATTGCGATTCCCATAAGTACTTTGGCCTCTTGTCTTAGTAGGTGTGGCATTACAAGGCCACAACTTCTTCCTTGTTTTGCTGCCGTAGACCGCCAGCCTGCTATCAGGAGCTTCTGCAGGAAAGAGAGGCCCATCATCAAGCCCTATTTTGACACCTGGCACATATCTAAAGGTAAGTGCAGACATCCACTTTTATGCTGCCAGCATTTGAGTGTCTTGGCACTTTCTTGCTCAGGTATCCAGAAGAAGTTGAGGGCTCCCTGCAAGAGCCAGAGCTGCGCGCTCATACAGCCGTGGATGCAGTGCATCACTAATCACCTGTACTTCGTGGCTGCAATGGCCGAGGGGGACGCAGAGCTCATCATCAGCATGTGGAGGAGCCTGCTGAACCACATTTGTGACAAGAATGATGGCCATGAGGGGCCATTCGCCGAGTGCCTCCATGAGCCGCTTGGGGAACGATTATGGATGACACCAGGTGACCTGTTTGTGGCAGTGATGCACAATTGTGCTAACACAGCCATGCACATGGGGAATTTCGTGTTTTCGTGTTCCACGACCAAAGTGAGGAAGTCATGTCCCAGCTTTTTCCCCAACTGAACTAAATACGTACCAACTTACTGGAAACTTTTTTTTTGTTTCAACCAATTCTTTATGTGAAAATTACCCTCCATCACGGCTAATCTAATGGCAACAAACGAATCAACAGCTCGGATAAGGTGACTTAGGATGAAGTCTGGCCCTCCCATGTTGAAGAACGACTAATCTCATTATCTAAGCCCCCATTGCCCTTGCACACCTTTGTGCAGCATCACTGCTTCCTTTCCACTATGCTGTATAGACCAGAATTTTACGGGGTCGGCCATTTTCTAACGATCGAGGCGCCTTCTGGCGGGCATTTCTCTGCGACTGCGGGGCAATCAGACGGCTGAGCAAGAGCCACTGAATGACTAAAACTATATTGTCGCCATAAGTGATGTTTATCCTGAAAACCCTTACACATTTTCAAATATTGGAATCGGAAAAATTTATTGCAATATGTATTTAAAACAGGTTCCCCAGCCTTCCTGAAGCTCCAGACCATCGTGGAGAGCCCTAGCCTGCTGCGCGATATTCGCCAGCTATCTCCCAAGGTCCAGACATACTCCCTGGAGTCCTTCAACAGTTTGCTGATCCGCTTTGCTCCCAAATCCACCGCCTTTTCGGAGGCAGGGATGAAGACCAGGTAGTGTTGTCACGACAAGCAAGTTTGGCAGACTGAGCAATATTTTGTTCCTTTTTAGGGAGAAGCTTGCTGTCATGCATTTCAACGAGAACATGGCAAGACAGCAAGCCGTGACTGCGGCAGGAGGCGGGCAGTTTAAAGTTAAAATGCCGAAACGGAGGAGGGGGAACTACGTCGTTTGCCCAAAGAAGACAAACCCAACATTTGGTAAGCACACAAGTATACTAAAAGTTAGAACTCTCTCATCCATTATGGTCCACCTAACTAAGCTCAGGAATGCCAGTATATCCTCCAGCAGTGCCTGTAGGAGCGCCACTGAAATTCCCCTAGCGGTCCGTTCCCAAACACAGATCAATTCGAAACAAAGCTTCATTCGTTGTCCGTGCTGCAAGACGACACCAACCTCTCTCTGTGCCAGTATCGGGTCTAAATGAGGCTACAGTGGAATTCACTTGTGCCTGACGTATTCAGGGGTGACTGTGGCGATATGTGGCCGCCATCGCCAACGTCCGTAAGAGCATCCAAAAAGTGCACAGAACTGCATCCCTGGTAGCTCTTGTTGGCGTTCGAGCACTGTGCCAAGACGCATCAGTTTTTAGATGTGCTCCAAACGCTCTTGCTTACAGACGGGATCATAACAAATCGTTTAGGGCATGGAAAGGCAAAAAAAGCGAAATAAAGTAAGAACATTGCATGCGCCCCCTATCTGCCAGCCAGCGCTCCTCCCGTATATGCCGCGGAGAAGCGGCGGCACACGCCGCAGCCACTGCGACGCTCAAGGCATATACAGTGGCCTGTATCAGCCCCATGTTTTGACAGTGCCGAAAAGGGGAAAGCGTCACATGTGGAGGGTAGATAGAGTAATCACATGGTGGTAAGTAGGAGTTGTGCAGGACAGGGGGAGAGGCACGAGAAATATCAGTCGTCACAGCCTAGCTGCGCAGGTGGCAGCGTCACAGCCACAAAAACATGCACAAGTGGGTTTCGGCACATCCCACTTTTGAAGTGTGTGGCCGATCCCCAGATTGCCTGCCCATGATTTCTGCCAATCAACATTTCCTATCACTGACCGGCTAGTGCAGAATTGCCAGAAAAATAACAGCATTTTTTTTCAGGGTATGTCGACGAGCTAATGGTGGATGTCAGCAGACGATGCGAGGCTTGCTCGCACAGAGAGAGCCTGAGTATTGTAGACAGTGTGCCTCAGCCGCAGCACCACATGACTGCTGCCTACCCCCGGCCACCCAAGCAACAGCTCATTGAGGCCCGGCAGTCTCGCTTCCCCTCCGAGCAACGACCCTGAATCAAGCGGCACAATGCCTGGCAGCCTCCACATGCACCCAGACCAACCAGAAGAAACAAAAAAGCCCTTTTAAGGGCTACCCCAACCCTTGCAATAGCAGAGATTTGGGCAACCACTATGGCCCCCTGTATGCCGCTCTCAGCACTTGTGCTTATTGAGTTGTTTCACTTCTTGCTTGGTGACCCCATGAACAATGTGAAATAACCAATGGTATACATGTTCCGTTGTGTAATTTTTAATACCTCTAAAGCAAGCGCAGGAGAAAACAGGTATACATCACAGATGCTGCTGTGAGACCACTGACGGGACAAATGAAAAACTTTCCATTGTTACAAATTCACATCAACATCTCAGCTCCTTCACTTCCAAACGTACAATCAACAGGGATCAAGAAAGAGCACAGTGCAAGAATTGCTGAACCCTCATATACAGTCACTTCCGTTTTTCGCTACTGCAGAAAATCAACTGATCTGTGAGCATCTAAGAACTTTTTTTAGTGGTAGACAAATTGGTTAGGCATACATTGCAGTGGCATAAAATTCCCTTTCTAACTACACCAGTCTTCAAAATGTTTTCATAAGTAATAGTAGCAAAAAAAAAGGATCAGTCAAAATTTGTGTTGACACATTAAATAAATTTGACAATGAGCATTTTCTGTGTAAACTATTCAAGAACACGTCCTAGAAAACAAATCAAGTCGCACAAAACAGCTCTGAGATAAACTAAATAACGCTGGTATGTGTGACACCCATGCTATCTGGTGACTATTTCAAAGTGCACAATTTCGGATGGTTCCCTTGAAGAAATCTGGTGGTTTGACATTTGAGGCACGAACTCCTCCCCACATGATGCAAAAAAAAACTTGAGAATGATTCACTTTGCATTCAAGCCCAAGACAAGACGCTGCATAAGCACCCAATTTTTAAAATAAAAAATAACAAACTTGTTGGAGACTGTCATCACCCAATTTTCAAAATAAAAATAACAAACTTGTTGGAGACTGTCAAAAGTACTACTCAAAAGCAGCAATACACCTCTGTCAGCAGTACGTCCAGAAACAAAGCTGGCCAGCAAGCAGCTGGCTGCTTGAAACACCAATTTGAAGCTCTCTCCTTGTTCAGCTCTTTTGCGACTATGGAAAAATTGACCGATTTTTAGGGGTCCAAGAAAACATTTATTTTGTGCTACAAAAAATTGGTTAGGCACTAAATACAGGAACACAAAATGCAGAATATTTAACGGTCTTTCCAATAACACCAGTTTTTTAAAATGTTTTCATACATCATAGTGGCAAAAAAAATATCAGTCAAAATTTTTGCGAAGTTGCCGAAGAAAATGATAAAAAGGAGTTGTGCTAACAAGTGGCGTCGCTGAGGGGGGGCAGGGGGGCCCTGAACCCCAGGTACCAGCCCCTCAGTAGAGGGGGGAGGGGGGGAAGTTGACACTCACTTCTGCCCCTACAATGTGTAATGCGGACTTCAAAAACTGAATGACGCCTGTAACGAGACCACCGCTTTGGCCTGTTCCGTTTACACCCCCACCAGTCTATTCAAAGTTGTTTCCTGGTACAAGGGAAGAAAGCGAATAGAATTTTGGCATCCAGGAATGTTTCGGGAGTTGAGCATAGGCTTGTGGAGTTAATTGGCTCCAGGATGAGCGGAGAACAAGGGGCGATTCCTGGAGAGAGGTGCCGACGGTATGACTGCGACGCTGGGAGGAGTGTAGCGAGCGAGCTTCCTTTTCAATGGGACGACAGGGAGCTACAAAGCCCCTTCATCGCGTCCAGGACCACTGTTGGGCCGGTGTACAACAGCAGTACGAGGGTGTGAAGGGGAAGGCATAAGGGCCAACTAGACTTTGGTGATGTGTCCTTTTCACGCGGCTTTTTTTACGCACTTGTGTACGGGCTCATGTTGAATGTTTAGCATTTCCTGAGTCTCCGCGGTGACGCGTCGGACAGCGTGTACCCAAGTCCGCTTGTCATAATTTCAGAAGGAAACCAAGGTGAAAATGACAAAAAAAATGTGGGGAAGAATCAGTCTTGAGAAAGCAGGGACCGAAAATTAAAACGAAATAAAAGTACAAATGAAAGGGCAACAAAATTACCTGCATAAGAAAAAGATAAACACCTGGGGCCGAATTCTCTAAAACGACGAGGCGTCGCTTTGAAACGACGGGGTAGCGCCATGCAAATGCATGTGTTCTGGGGTTGGGGCCGTCGCTTTGGGGCTACCGGCAGGGGTAATGACCGCAGAAAAGCGCCGTGGCAAGGGCTCGAAGTGACACCCACTGCCCCCCCGTCGCTTCACTTGTCGCTTCGCGCCCTTGCCACGGCGCTTTTCTGCGGTCATTACCCCTGCCGGTAGCCCCAAAGCGACGGCCCCAACCCCAGAACACATGCATTTGCATGGCGCTACCCCGTCGTTTCAAAGCGACGCCTCGTCGTTTTAGAGAATTCGGCCCCAGGTACGTCACCCACTTTCTATCATTAGGCATTAGATCCGCTGAGTGCTCCCATCCCGGAAGATGGTCAGGGGACCACACGATAACTGAGGTGAACGAGAGGGGCAGTTTCTGTGCTAGTGAAAGCGTTCTGCTGAGTGCTTTGTGAACATTGCTAGAAAACAAAATGTCAAAGACTGTGTGACAAAGGGCAGGATGCCCGTTGTCGTATACAAGATTTTTGAGCTGAGTGCTTCTCCCCATGCATTGGGGAAAGGAAAAATCTAGTGGAACAAGTCAGGCAGCGCAACAACGTCCGGCTGCAACACCGTCACCCAGTACAGCGAAACATCCCACCGCAAAAGAGGCTTCGGTGAAACGTTCCGGAAGCGTGAAAAACTGAAGAAAAAGAAGCAAAGAACATAAATCCTTCCCTCCGAACCCTCCCACTTGTGTACATGCAGGAACCGCGCTCCACAGCGAGGCGCTGGTGAGGGACTGTCGCTACAACATGACCCCAGTCACTCCGGAAGAGGTAATGAAGACATTTATCGGGGAAGAACACAAAGAAAGTGCAGCAAGTGCCCGTTTCTAATGACACTGTTGGCCGACGGCTGAAATCACTGTCGGCCGAAAGCACAATGTTGCACCCTTTGCCCTCCATGCGTCCGAGCTAGCCTGCCAGCCAAGTGCCGTGCACTACGCGACACCTGTGCCGTCCGGCACTATTGTAACCCTCGTGAGCGCGATATAAGGCCGACGTGGTCGAGCAAATTAAGAGGAGAACATGCGAGTGTGAAACTGCCAAGGCCAAGCGAAACGAACAATAGCGCAAAGCAGAGATGAAAAAAAAAAAAGACTGCATTCCCGCGCATACATGGTGGAGACACCCTTTGAACGGCCGTGTGACGTCGCTATAGGGTCAAAGTGCTCAGCATGGCTGTTTTGATTTCCCACAAGATGCAGCAACGCGAAAGAGATGGTTCAAACCTCTCAAGTAAACCCTGTAGAGGCAAAAATTATAGCGCGGTCTTGCTACAGGGACTTGCTGCGGTAGACAGCGATTGGACAGAGTTTACCAGGACCGCGGCGACATGTCATAAGAAGTGGGTCGTAACTCCTGTGGACGTATAACCGGAGTTCTACTGTACTTCCATAGGACACAGCTTCCATGGAATTGCTCAGTTACTCAATATATAGCAGTTGCAAAACTGCATGAGGCATAACACAAGACCTGCAAGTGTTCGAAGCTATTGGACATGGAACAAGCAAAGGATCTCTGCAGTGTTCACAACATACACTAGAAAACGATAGCCAAGTGCACCCCGTGGCGGTGAGGTTCTTATGAGTGCCTTATATGAAGCTTAAAGACATCGACGCAAAAAATCGTGTCAAGACGGACAGCTTCAGTGAAAGACAGTTGAAGGAGCTCTCAACAATCGTCATTTGATCTTGGTGAGCCCAATGAGTCCATGCCTCTAACGTTGGCAGATGTCGTCGGTGGCTGGCAACAGCTAAACGAAGGACAAGCATGGCCACAATAGAACACAAATTTTGAAGTGATGTGGAGTCTATTCCAACTCCTGAAAGCTTTGTGGAAAGGTGGCATCACAAGTACATAAAAGAAATAGGGGTCACTGTGAAGGACAAGACTACACGAAAACAATGTCCACAGCTGATTGAAGATAGGAGTCCAAGGTCAATGTGGAAAATGTGCAACATTTAAAAAGAAGTTACCTGCACGCAGCAGAGTGACAAGAGCTTGCCTCCTTTGGACTGGCATCAACGGGCATCAAAAATGTATCATGAAACGGGCAAACCACATCTATCCTTTCAAGGGCTGCCTCAAATGACCCGCCAAAGCATAGCAAGAAGGAATGCGAGGCACAACAGTGATATGCAACACATACTGGGACCTCTGAACACTGCCGGGGGAAAAAAAAGCAATCCTTGGCACCTCATCACAAACTCGACTAAGAACAATCCACCAGCTGGTGCTGCTTGGAAAACAAAACATACCAACACTGCACTTTACTTTTACTAATGCGATGCACCCTGGACTGTACCATTGTGGCGGCCAATACTGGCAAGGTGAATTAACCGAATACTCTACAACACGTGGTGCTTTACTGTTTAGCACCCCCCTCCCCACGCCACTACCATCAGCTCTATACTCAGGTACAACAACGGCATCAGCTCATGTGTATCACCCTGCAGGAGCGAAGGGCACGGATGTCAGCACGCGTGCACGTTTTGAAACGAGTCTTCTTTTTCGCATCTAGTCTTTTTGCAGTCGCGGCAGATTTAAAAGCAGATGAAGGGCAAGAAATCACGGAAACAACTCATGTCACATTCAATATACTCGCAGTAAGCACTACTTGCGCTGCGTGGAGTAACATCCGGATGCAGTTATGAGGCGCAGGGGCAGCTTCCGTTGTCGTTTAGTTTTCCTTGATTATACCACCCTGGCAGGCCCTGCTGTACAGCACACCTCCGGATGTCCAGCTCCTGCGGCTGAGACAGCTGATGAACGTAGCTTCTTCGATTGTCATATCCAATCGGAGCTGCAACAAGGGTTTAAAAATGTTTATCCGTTAGTCAATGGTAGAATGCAATCAAACTAACTTTGTCATCACAGTGACTCGCAAAATGAATTCACACAGTGCAATCGATATTGCGTTGCACTTAATCTGTCGATTTGTTTGCTTTCATTGCCAACACTAAACAGCTTACTCTTTGCCATGTTATAGATATAATCTGTATGTGTGTGTGGCGGCACGTTATCGCCACCACTGCCGCGCGTCTCAGGACAGCCCCCTTCTGCGCCTTCGCACTGCGCTGGTGCCTCTGAACATTGAGCGCAGGTGCATGTTGTGGGTGGGAGCCAAGCCCCTCATATCGGGGCGAGGAGGCGCTAGCGACGTCCTCCTCCTTGGTGGGGCGAGGGCGATCCTCGCGCGCTTCCCTCCTCTCCCTACGAGGCGACGGGGGATGCGCGCAGGAGACTCCCCGGGAGACCGCCCTTGGGATGCGCAGCGATCGCACGGTACGTAAATGCCCTTCGGCCACTTTTGGCCGTTTCTTGCATTGGCCGTTGTTTCCCACTTCCGTGGGTCACGGCACCCACCGTCTCGATTAGCGCATGCCTCGATTTGCGTCAGTGCGTTTATCTAGGATGCCCGGCGAGTCTCCGCGGGCATATTCCACTTCTTGGTGGGTTGCCCCCGCGTCCGCGATGTGATGGCTTGCGCCGTCTAAGGTCAGCGGACGAGCGCCGATGCCGCCCGGTCGAGTCCAGTGGCTTGGAAATGTGTAGCGGCCACAGGGAGCCCCCTTCGGTTGTAGCACGCGCCCCCCGCGGGTCATCCTCCCGTTCCGAAACCACTGTGCCGATTCCCCTGCGTGGCAAGTGACACGCGGGGAACTTCCCCCTTTCCTTTCCCCTGCGTGCGACTTAGCCTTGCCAGAACCACCGTTGAAACTGCTGGCCCCTCTCCCCGCGGGGGCCTCTCGGTGGGCGCGGCCTTTGTGAACTTGTTTGGATGCGGAAGGCTTCCGGTCAAGGGGAAGGAGGGCTACGGCAACGCTCTTTTTTTTTAGTTTTAGTTTTAGTTTGTGAGTCTAGTTTTAGTGAGCGGAGCAGCCCCTCTGTCTTGCCGAGCAAAACCGAAAACGGAGGAAGGGGAGAGGTAAAAGAAAGCGCAGTCAGAGCGCGTAAAACTGCATTCTGTTCCTGTGTGCGGATTGTTTGTTATTTACTGCCTTTTCTCCTTGAATTTCTTCTTTCTTCTCTCTATCTTTCTTCTTCAAAAATAAATCTTAAAAACTCGCCAGGGCAGAACTTTTAGTGACGGGATATTGTAGCAAATAACGTTGTAACACACACAACGCAGCAATACTTCAATTGCCGTGAATTTGTTCCTGTTTTTATTTGTTTTTTTTTTGTATATTTTATTACTACTGCGCAGTGCTGCTTATTACAATATTTTTATTACCCGTTGGATTGGTTTTATACGATGCCCGTTTTTTTTTCTCATCTTTCGCCTTTTCCAAACTTCTTTCCTTTTTTATTTTTTTTTCCTTTGTCTTCGACGTTCCTTTGCTGTAGAGCAACTCTCTTGGCTGTGATCTTTTAATAAATGTCTATATTTTATGCTTGTATATTTGTTGCCTTAGCGTGAGATTGATGAGTCCATTTTCGGACTGTACACATTCTTCTATGTATCTCCTACAATAATGCCCTTTGGGCGATTGTAGGGATATAAGTAAATAAATAAATAAATAAACACATCCTTACTGCAGAACGACTACGTGTGCACTCGGAATCGTCTCTCGTGGAGCGCTGAAGGAGATAAAGTGTGAAAGTCAGGACAACTAAGTATAATATGCATCCCAAGAGCGACGGCAGAAGGACGGTGTATTCCACCGATGAGATCTCACGGTACTCAGCACAATTTTGACACCGCTGGCACAGTTCATGTGCAGCGCCATAATTAAAGAGCAGCCTGTTCATGTTTCACTCAGCATAGATTATTATTGAAATGTTGACCGATATGCAAACATTCAGAGAATTGTATAGTAATGCACACGATTCTTGCGCCACTTGTATTCAGGATGAGCTTTTTTCGTAGCATGATTGGAGTAGCAAATTAAGTTGAGCTATCTTATTGTTTTGAAGTTTTCATTTGTTTCTTTCCGCCAATAATGCATACTTTTTTTGCAGAAGTTTGCTAATGAGCATAACAAAACTAAAAATACATACAAAGCATAAAACAATGAAACAGCGCTTAAATGAAGACAGTTAAAGAAGCCCAAACCCAAACGTTAGTTAGATATACATACAAATTCCGGATTCCTGAAGAAACCGGAGAAATGTACGCTTGCACTAACATTGCGATCAAGGGCCTCAACTTCGCGAATTGTGCATAATGATTTTCGCTTACCCAAGGCGCAGTGCGGGGATGGTGCTTTCATAATTTTTTATCCGTGTTTCGTTTTATTCTTGTTGATTTATTGATTGTAGGGTTTAACGCGCCGACGCAACGCAGGCGATGAGGCGCGCCGTAGTGGAGGGCTCCGGATTAATTTTGACCACCTGGGGATCTTTAACGTGCGCCGAAATCTTGTACACACGGGCATTTTTGCTTTTCGCCTCCATGAGAAAAGCGGCCGCCGCTGCCGGGAATCGAACCCGCGACCTCGTGCTCAGCAGCGCAACGCCTTAGCCACTGAGCCACCGCGGTGGGTGCCCTCGCCACTCCCGCGCATTCGTTACGGTGGGGGACGTCAATCTAGTTTATTCTAGTTATTCTTGTCGTCGGTTCGTGAGGGCGGCTTATAAGCTAAAAAAGACTTGTTTTAATTTTGTCGTCGCTTCGTGATGGTGGCATATAAGGTAAAAAATTTTGATTTCATTAGTTCTGTACGTGTATATTTGGTTTTTAAGGTTTTTGCATGCATGTTTTTTACTTTGCCTGCGAATAATTATCGCTATCTACGATATTATAACAATTAAATGTGTTGCGACCACCGATTCTGCACTTTTGTGCAAATACACGGCACTCTACGGTAAGTTTTCACAATTTTTATTCGTGTTTCCGTCGTTGTTTTGACGAGTTTTTTATTGTTATCTTTCGGGGGTAAACATATGGTAGATTTTGCAAGTTTACTTGTATATATTTTTTTATTTTTTCGTCTTATTTTGTTGGACTCATTATTTCCATTTGCGTTAAATATAACGATTGACTGTTAACTGAGCCAATAACACATTTCGCAAAACGCTGGGTGTTAAGTGCTTGGTCCGTTTTTGTGATTTTTCTTTTCGTGTACCGGTAGTTCTTTTCTGGGCTTTTTTTTTTTCGTCTTCACTAAGGGGGGGGGGGGGATACATAAGGTGCCTATTTTTGATCTCGTATGTTTACTTTTATATATTTTGTTTCTTTTTATTTTTTTGTAATCTCGTTCAACCAATTATCTCTATTTGCGCTATTATAACAAGTCAATGCGTTACTTCTGCTAATTGCTTCTGCTAAAACCGACATTTCTGCTCTTCTGTAAAGTTATACAGCCAACCAGGAACTATTATGCATGCTGATGCGACCATTTATTTAAAACTTAATCGTTTTATTTAAGTTCCTGATTTGAAACTACGGAAACTTTTTTTTTTTCAGTCGGCCCTTTTTTTCTTATCTCTTGGTGTATGGGCGGAAGAAATGCGTTTTTGTATGTGGGATATGAGCGTTTTCAGACAGTGATGCCACGCATTTTTTTTTTTTGTCCGCCAGTAATAATGCAACCGAAAACCTTTTCCGATTTCCGTAACCGAAATTAGTGGGCTCAACTTATCAATATTACAACCGGTCAGATCACCGTGGCAGTAACATTAACATTACTCGTTTCACAGGCATCCCAACAATAAAACTGTGATTGAATGTCATTTCAAACAGAAAACATATTATGTAAATTTCCGCTATTGTTCTATTTTAAGGGAATGGCAGAAATATCACCTTTTAAAACTGTTTCCCAAGTAGTTAGATGGACCAGGCTTTATTACCTATCGGCCGTTCAGATCAAGTGCCCCCGACACTTTATTGAACGCCTCTTTTAGGAACGTCCGTTTATAGAATATTCTTTGCTTGTTTTATCCAGTCTGAGCATCTGTTGCTTTAATAGCCATTTTCAGTAATTTGTTTTGGATCATTTGCCATTTCAATTTGTCTCCATTTGATCATGTGCCTACCGTGCACTACATAGCATCAGTCGTACCCACTGATCTCCACTAGAGTTGCTGGATGGCGCTTCGAGCTCTCCGGCGCACGGCCGCCGGAAGTTCGAGCGCTCGTCCCGGAAGTCGGGCCGTTCCAGCATAGCGCATGCTACGCATGGGCTGGTTTCGCACGCATTCCGCCAAAAATGCCTGCTTGTTGCGCCGTCAACTGCAGAAGCAGATCAGAGAAGTCGTCTGGGAAGACGTTCTACTTGGAAGTATTACAATATTCTGCACGACGTGCGTGATACGCAGCGAAACGCAAATGCCATATCAGTTTCGCTTTTAAGCTGTGGCTCTCGTTACGCAGATTCCCTCACTCTAAGCCGGATTTATACCGACGTTGGGTGGCAAACTTATAGCCTAGTTACACGGCGAAAGTAACCGCAGTTAAGTTTAACCGTGGTTACTGAACTTTAACCGCGGTTATCGCCAACTGCGGTTTTGGATGTTACACGCGAAATTGCAAGTTTGGTAACCGCAGTCACTTGATTATGAGCGCAACAAAAATAAATTACCACACTTTTAACTTCACGATAAAAAACAAAAGAGAAGCAGTGTAGACAAAAAGAAATGTCGTTAAAGCATAATAAGCATTCTCTTCTGACACAAACGCAACGCACTCGTGCGCGGCGAGAAGAGGGGCCTCCCCAATAGCTCGCAACCGGCTTGGTTTGCTTAGGTCTGTTCGGTGTTGGGAACTTTCAGCTTAGCATCGCGGTAGATATTTGACCACCGCTATCTGTACAACTGCGAATTACAATCCATAGCACAATTTTTCACCGCACTAACATCCATTTTCTCGAATGCGGAAGTTATTTTCCGCGATCAGATTGATTTCGAAGAGCGGCGATGCGATAAGCTGTTGCTGCCGTGGTCTGGGCCGGTTCGGGCCGCAAGCAGTGCCGTGAGGGCAGGCGCGCCGGCGTGTTTACAGGCACGGCCGACGCGCGCGCCGATTGTTTCCGAGTGCTGAAAACGCTTCAAGATTGCCTGCTATATCCATTTTTGGCGGACGACGTGCGGAATTTATAAATTTAGCCCGGCTTTTGTCGTAGTTGATCGGGCGGATCGGGAAACTAGCCGCTGCTGACGGGCATTCGCACCGATTGCGAGAGCGATGCAAAGAACGCAAGCGCGTCTTGGGGACAGCTTTTGGGCGCCCGCTATTTGAGAACCTTTGTCTCTTCCGAACGCCAGGTGATTTTTTTTTTCGCCTCCGCTGATGCGCCGCCACTTGCGTCCGAACTGAATTGTGCGATTTTGAGCACAGCGGCTGCGGAAACTGCGGTTAGCGTGACCGAACTTAGGTGGCCACGCTCAGTTTGCGCTAACCATGGTTAGCGACGTAACCGCAGTTTCGTCTGTAGTGTAACGCAGCAAACTGCGGTTTTGTCTAACCGCGGTTCGCTTAAGCGTGGTTAACTGTTGCCGTGTAACCAGGGTATTAGGAAGGGACAAATGGGCTCCATCCCCAGGCAGCAGGCTCTTTTTATTGACAACTGTTTTGACAGAACGGGCGCACGAACTCGGCTACAGCCTGACGCCGTGCCCACGTTGTTTTCTTTCTAGCATAAATTTCTAACATAAATGCCGTTAGAGCTGCGTCGTCTCTCAAACCAAGACCCAAGTGACATTTTCGTTCTCCTTTGCAATTAAATTCTGCTTCATATTAACGTCGCATATTTCGGTATAGCATAAGTTGCGATCTGAACGCAATGTGTATAGCCAAAGTGCAATAAAGTGAGAACAAAATGCCAAAATGCGCCAATGGGGACGCTTATCAGCGGTTGAGAAGCGTAGCAGACGCCTGACTTCCGGGACGAGCCGTCGAACTTCCGGTGGCCGTGCGCGCGCCCGGCCGCGACAGCGGCGAAGCGCCATCCAGCAACTAAGTGGAGATCAGTGGTCGTACCACGTATGATATTGTTCCGTTGGGTAGCACATATGGCTGCCATTTGTCGCCCTTACAACGTATACCAGGCAATTCTTTCTACTACAATCAGCTGGTTCCGTCTTAACAGCACCATTTCACTTCAACCCTCTACCGTTCCAAGCTCGTGCACTAGCTTGCCAGAAAGCTACGCGACATCAAAGGAGGCCGTGCCCACGAAGGCTGTGCCTTCGCACGTCGGCCTGAACGGCAACGAAGAGGCCGAGAGCCAGTCAAAGCAGCCACCTCTTAGGCAGAAAAGCGTCGCCACTATGCCTCCACTGCGGCCAATTGGGAACCACGGAACAGTCCTTGCTGCTACGTGGCCCTGAAAATTCCTCGCAGCACCAAAAACAAGCGCCCGACCGAACAAGCACTTTCTTCTACTTCTTTTTTACAGCGCAGTGCCATAAGTCACGGCTAGGCGGCGCCCCCCTGTCCCTCCTTTGCGGGAGAAGAGGAAAGGGAGCAGCGTGCAGTGTCGCTTAGAACGCGGGGTGTTTAAAATGGGGGGCAAGCCCGCGAGTGGAAGGGCACAGTTGGACTGGAACGGGGGAGTTGGGATTAGGTGGAATCGTGCACCCCCCCCCCCCCTTCCCCTACGTTAGCGAACGTTGCGGCCGCCCAACGCCGGCGGACGCTAACTGCTGCCCGACTACGCGCTGGGCACACGCTGACGGCTGTATGCACCAGGTGCTAGGTGCGTAGTGCAGTGTAGCGTTTGTATCGTGGTTTCCCGCGTAATAAACCCCTGTACTATGAAAGGTATCGCTTCCCGGTGAAGTGATTGACAACGTACACACGCGGCGAGAGTCGTGGCTCGCTCTCAAACCCGTTGTGGGCAGAGTCTCTCGGCAGGGCAGTTCGGTGCTGCGCGAGAGCAGTGAGAATAACGACGACGCGTTATTCTATTATTTTATTATTCTGTTCTATTATTCCTTAATGACAAGGATTAAGTAAAGATGGTAGGATGATGCCCACAATGTGAAGATAGGAACACTCGCAAACTGAAGAGATAATTAAACCAGTTGTTGAATGTTTTCTGTAGTGGGAGCAATAAAGTCTTGCTTCCCCACATCTGGTGACCTGGACATCGAACGTACCCCACCGCCATGACGACCAGGAAGCCCTCGCCGCTCTTCAGCAACAAGTCCAACAACTTTAGCAGCAACTGCACGAGCAGCAGCAGCGCATGCAAAATGAGCGGCACTCGCCCGATGACTCTTCACCGCCCGGCTCACGCCACAAACCCCAAGGCCCCGCTCAAGCGGTCAGCTCCATTGTCGCCGCCAACGCAAACACTGCTAATACCGCGGCCGGCACCAACCCGGATGTCTGTCGCGTCGCCGTCAAACTCCCGCAGTTTTGGGCAGACTCGCCTGAGGTGTGGTTCACGCAAGTCGAGGCTCAATTTTCCCTGGCACGTATCACCCAAGACCAGACGCGCTACGATTACGTCATTGCCCACCTGGACCCCCGCTACGCGACCGAGCTCCGTGACATACTCGCAAGCCCTCCAATTCAAGACCGTTACCTGCACCTGAAGACAGAACTCATCCGTCGGCTTTCACTTTCGGAAGACCAGAAAGTGCGCCAACTGCTTCAGTCTGAAAAGCTCGGTGACCGCAAGCCACCGCAGTTCCTGCATCATATGCGTGCGCTCGCCGGCAGCACGCGGGTCGAGGACTCCGTCCTCCGAACCGTGTTTCTTCAGCGCCTGCCTTCACACGTACAGGCCATTCTCCAGATTCAGTCGACTCTACCACTGGACCAACTTGCCAAGATCGCGGATCGCGTCGTCGAAGTCTGCCTGTCATCACTGGAACCCACCCTCCACGCAGTCGGCGCTCAACAAGCTTGTGCGCCGTATCGACGACATGAACCTTTAGCTCCACGCGATTCAAAAGTACCTGGACCAAGGCCCGAAGTTTCGTCCCCCCAACCGTTCACAAAGCCACGACCGAAACACCGACTCGTCGCATCGTAAGGAATCACCCGCCACTCGGAGGAACCTTACGCATCGCCACTTCATATGGTGCTAAAAAAGGGCAACGGCTGGCAACCTTGTGGAGATTACCGCGCTCACAACGCTCGCCCCATCCCCGACAGGTACCCCGTTCGTCAGATACAGGACTTCGCCCACCCCTCCCACCTACTGGACTTTACCACTACTGCTTCACCGCCATTGATCGTTACACTCGATGGCCTGAAGTAATGCCCCTCGAAAAGTTTGCCGCAGAAGACGTCGCCTCAGCTTTCTTCTCCGGCTGGATATCCCGCTTCGGCACCCCTCGTCGCGTCACAATCCTCGGACTCTCCACCGGGTTCGAGCGTTTGCGGACCACCGGTTAGTACCCTTGCGCCAACGGGATGATTGAACGCCTGCACCGTCAGCCCCAAGCAGCCATCACGTGTCACCCTAACTCAACCTGGCTCGAAGCTCTCCCGGCCGTTGCTTTTGGTCTGCACGCGACATTTTTGGAATGCATTTTTTATGTGCATTTTTGGAATGCACTGGCATTATCTGACTTGTCAGAAAATGGCTGGCATTGGTCATCGTGACCTCTTTTCTTCTACCTCACAAAGCTGCACCAGGAACACGTACACTTTGTGGTTCAACCCCAGGCAGCAGCCAGCAAGCAACATAGAAGCCTACATTCAAAAACTTCAGGAAAAGTGGAAGAAAAAATATGCCACTAAACATTAATCCCAGGTCAGTGATGATCCAGCCAACGACTCAAGAAAAGAAACAATGCCAGACCACGCCATGCCCTACAGACGGGTGCCCTACAGACCAGCTCGGTATGTTGGTAAACACTACCTCAGGCACTTAGGTAGCAAGGACAGTTGCCGAACTCGCTAACCTAATACAATGCATCACCCAGTAAACAGATGTCCATTTGAGAAATGTAATTGCTGTACTAGCCCATGCTAAACAGTGGTTCATACCTATGCAGAAGTCAAAGAGGCGGGTACTGGAAGCCGACGTAGCTTGCTGACGGAAACTGCTTACGAATTCTTGCCACAGCGCAGGCAGGCAGCACAACCCTGTGCCCTTCAGGAAGCCGCTTCCAGCACCAGCGAGTGAATAGCCGGTAGGCCGTGTGGCGGTACTTCCTGCTAATATTGTTTGGAAATAACGCATGGAAGCCGTGAAAATCACTCAGCAAAGTTTTTCCGGACAGTTTCCTCTGATTGGCTAGGCTTATTGCCACCTAGTTTTTTGGGATAAATATGGTGCAGAAATGCACTTGTACAAGGTTCCTATGGTGCTGTGGTGCAGTACTTGCTTTCACATGGGAAAACTTGTGTTTGAATCCAGCACAGGGCAACTATTTTGTTTTGTGCGTTTTAAAATGTGAACAGTTTTTTTTACTAATGCTTTGCTAACGAATTCCTTTAGTTCTGTCAGTGAAATCATAAGGGGGTCGCAGTATGTGGCCATCCTTGCGAAACAGAGGTAAATTCAGGCGTGTACAGTGTACTTCAGGTGATATTGTGAAGCTAATTTTACGCGTGCGAGGCTTTTGTGCAAAATCATGAGAAATTTCAGACTTAAATTATCACGGCTGCGGTGACATGACAACAAACACAACGAAAGAAAAATATAAACCCTTGCGATCGACATTGCTTGTTCCTAGGTCCATTACTTGTGCTGGTCATGATGCATAGCGACTCCGCTGTCCACGAGTTCCGGGTACACCGCCTCGAGGACGGCGGGGTTCAGGCACAGACTGGGGAAGTGCTCGTGGTCAGTGATGCATGTGTCACTTGTGGTATCGCCACGCAGCACTTGATTTCCAGCGGCCTTTCGCTGGCCACGCATAGTCCACACCGGCACCTGCGGTCACCGCGCAAAGCAGAAGCATGACGGCGATGAAAAAGATCCCCGACGCGACGAGCGCGACCGACTGATCCTGGCACGGGAGATACGCGGACGCGTAGCGCGACGCCATACACGAAGAACGCTAAGCAAGCAATGGAAAAAAAGCCTTCTACATGCGCACACCTTGACGAAGCTAACGACTGCGCTGGTGTAGCACGATTACGTTTACCGCAATTGGTGTCCGAAACCAACGCTCGAGGCATTAGGAAATAAGCGAGACTTTCCCCTTTCGGAGCGCCTGGGCCTAACGGCGTATACACTTAGTTATCAATGCGTTACTCGGTAACTACGTTCATTTGGTGTCCTAAACTTAACCGATGTACGCGCTGAAACTAGTTCAGTAATCTTGCATTACTCGAATGCCTACGTCGCACAAGTAAGCCAA
The DNA here is from genome assembly GCF_048455015.1 of Haemaphysalis longicornis. Lineage (NCBI taxonomy): Eukaryota > Metazoa > Arthropoda > Arachnida > Ixodida > Ixodidae > Haemaphysalis > Haemaphysalis longicornis. The sequence goes on along the minus strand of NW_027526361.1, from coordinate 173,638,852 downwards.
AGAAAAAGAAGTATGTCAATACATACCAACCCATGTCACCGCCGCCGGCTCGGGGTGGCATGTGGCGACGATGGTGGCTCTGGCGAATTGCGCTCCCCGCCGCTGCTGCACCCTTCTTCCTTCAGTGGCGCGTCCTTGTAGGGATTGATGCCAATGTCGGCCATCCGCTTCATCAGGTGCGCGCGGAGATTCGGGTCCATGTCGGGGAAGACGATGGAAAAGTGGAAAACAACGCGCGCGAACCACAGCAACAGCGCTCACCGTGCAACCGGAAGCTGGTGGGCGGAGCATGTGCGTCGAAGCGCAAAAAAAAAAAAAGCGCGCGCAGTGCTTGGCACAGCCAATGACTGCACGTACATCAAGCAGGGTGATGAATTGCCCTGTTTCTCTCGGTGGTCTTGCGCCGGGTCGATGACGTTGTGGCTTCCACAGTGCTTCGGAGGAGCTACAAGAGGAGGAGAGCCCCAGGCCTTATGGCTGGCCCCCTTTAATGAGCGATAACTCGACTAATACTTAACGCATTTAAACAATTTTTGCGGGATGACGTTCCTTGGATAGTACTCTAGTGATTGCGCACGCAAAATCGCAACATTCAGCAGCCTATTTAGGGCCCCTTTAAGGTCGTGCGCACCCTGAAATGCTCTGCATTTGATCGTGCCCCTCGCGAGGGGGATGTTTCACTGCGTCTTCCTACTAGCCAGTACAGTCGTCCCCATCTGTCGGATGTTGTGCAAACCCTTTGCGGCTGATGGCGCGCGATTTGAAACGACATTTTAATGCTGGTTGCATTACTGGGATGGCTTTTTACTTGACGGTCCCTGACGCTAACACGAGCTTATCTTTTTTTCGCCGATCGTTGTTCGCCTTTTTCGGATGCAGTGATTCCGCCTGAATTTCATTCTGTTCATGATGTTGTTATTGTTTGCTGCTTATTTTTAGTACTCTTGAATAACTGTTCAAGATGACTGTGACTTCGCGCTGATTTTCAATCTTGAATAACAGTTGTTGAGCGCGTGTTTTGCACATTTCTTGTGTAGTACTGGGTAAAGTTTGTGTAGTTTGCTTTGCAGCCGGCAAATGGTTTCCGGTTGTTTCTATGCAGAATAACCCCTAGTGTATTTTCTTTTGTACTTTTGTTGCCTGTACTACCAGCACATGTAGACTATGTTACATTCTTGCCACTTTGTTACTTGTTACCTCTATTTTTTTGCAAAACCCTTCCTCCTGTTCAGTGCTTGTGCGATTGAGGGTACTTGAAATAATAAATAAATAAATAAATATGCAATGTTTGAACTTATCATCATGCATGCTCTGTGAATATTCCGCTTGCGTGCCCTTTCCCTTGGCGTCTTTAAAGGCCAGCTGCAAAGAAAATTTACCTGCCCTAAATTTTGCTTCAATGTGTGGTATGCACCTTGTGGCTAATTTTAAGTCCCTTGTGGCCTAATTTTAAACTGCACAAACGCGCAGTTTTTTTTAATAAACCGTTCGAAAACACGCCACTCCAGCCGACGCAGCACGTAGCCGAGTGTCACCGCAACTTGTCGCCACTGCGGCGGACTTCCGGATGTGACGTCCCAGTCAGGACTCCCGTGGGGCCGTCGCCTCTCCTCAGTAGCCCTTTTACGTGCGGCCTCACGCGAGTGATCAGTGTAGTTCGTGCCTCTTGCAAGAATAATTGTTTTCACGCGTTCCCGTAATTCGAGAAGCTGAAGATAACACTGGGTCGCCGATACATAAAGAGCAAATTCGAAAAGTGCCGGGGCCGGTCTACGCCAGGCAATACACCATCGGTGAGCGAGTACAGCAGTAGCACAACGGCTGATGTCGTGGTCTCGACGGCGGCAGCAGCTATGCTCTCGGTCGACTCGACGACCACGGGAAACGCGTGTACGGCCGACGCGAGACGATACGCAGTTGTCGCGGCCGGTCGGTGCGTCGGCGCGCGAACGACTACGGCGGCTGTGCGCCGCACTGCAAGCTCGCGCCCGAGCGTCTCTACGAGTGCGCAATACCCAGAACGGCAGGTTCGAGACGATACGCTGTTGTCGCGGCCGGTCGGGGCGTGAACGAGTACGGCAGCTAGCTATGCGGCCCACTGCACGATCGGCCGGTCGGCTTTTCGAGAGCGCGATTACGCCGACGCCATCGAAGAGCTCTGCGCCGACGCGAGCTGACAAGCTGTTGTCACTGTTATCGCGCCGGTAGGGGCGCGGACGAGTACGGCACACGGCGCACTGCACGGAATCGATTCAGTTAAAATAACTTCGTCTAAAAACAAATAAATACTAGCCGCTGTTGGTAACATATCTCTCGCCAGTTAGAAAAAGAAAAACGGCCCATCTCCCCGCGAGGGGGACTCGAGTAAATGCGTCGCATAGGGGGTGGGTGTATTGCGTTAACATTTAGTGTTTGGGGAGTTGGTGGTAGTGAATGCGTTGTATCAGCAGCTTCTTGACGTAGTTTGAATGAGTCAAGGATATAAGGCGCGTTCGTAGCCTTTCATTCTGTGTCGGTTTTGTGGCGCAGTGGGAAGAGCACCATGTACCTCGCGTTCCGCCCACAGGTAGTGAAGGCGTTGTATCAGCAGCTTCTTGACGTAGTTTGAATGAGTCAAGGATTTAAGGCGCGTTCGTAGCCTTCCATTCTGTGTCGGCTTTGTGGCGTAGTGGGTAGAGCACCATGTACCTTCGTTCCGCCCGCAGGGTCGTGGGATCGAAACCAGGCGCCGGTAAGTATTATTTTTTTATATAGTGTAGCGGGAGGGGTGCGGACCTGTTGTTGAGAGCGATGAGGGTAGCGTGATGCGGGAGAGGAGGAGTGGGGGAGAGGGCGCACCTGCAACGGCTGTTGCGGACGCCGAGGCACGCCAACGCCGACAACGCCGGGTGACATCGTGAGTTAAAGAAATGCTCTGCATTTAAAAAAACAGGTAAAAAACGATGCCACATTTCGCAGCACTGAGCCTCGGGAAAGGTCACTGCTTCACGACGAGTATAGACACTGCAGTGTTTTCATCGCAGCATGGCATCATTATCGAAACATTTGGCGCGGGCACCCTGCTAACAGGAACAAAACTGCCCTTGTAAACGAAAATAATAAAATTTTGGATTTGAACTTTCATAAAATGCGCTGAAACCAAATTCTTACACCCTAGCCGGCATGTTTCGATGCTTTCCTCCCACGGTAGCTTTTTTTTTTCGTTCCTCTCACAAACACAGGATGGTTCGATTGGAACAGGGCATAATAGCTGTGCCAGCGCCCATCTAGCGCTCAACACTGCCTTTTGTGCACCTATTTCCTAGCTCCAAGCTTCGCCACGACGTCTCGCGATTCCTGTGTTTTCGTTTTTCCGGACGACTATAGGCGCGTCTCAGCAGCTCACAGCGAAGAAATAATCGCTGCACGAACTTCCCAACTCCTTTTCGCGCATGTTTTAAATGTCTGAAGCAAGAGGCGACCCGAAACTTATCGAATGCGCGCCGTCTTCTCAGAGGCAGCAGTGAGATCATCCGCCGGCTGCGCCCACTCGATTACTGAATGTAACGTCACTTCCGGCCGTCCGTAATGGCCGCCCTTCTTTTCCAGTTTCGGTTTGAAAAGAGCGTTTTTGATCTTCGTTTACGATGCAGCGAAGCACATTTGGGCCTCCAAATTGTGCAGGCAGCAACTTTTAAGGTTATACAACCGGAAAATATGCCCTTAGGGAGCCGAAAATTTTGTTGCAGTTGGCCTTTAAATACTGCGTCTGAATAAACCACTTCGATCTTTTCCTGCTCGAAACTGGCTCGTTCGTGTCTCACTAGATAATTGTGAAAAGAGACGAGACGAGAGTCAAGGGCGCGCACACAAGGAGAAATCCTGTCTGTGATTGAGTCATGGCCTAGCCGACAGGTTCTCCTTCGGCTTCTGAGAAAAAGACCAGTACCTCGTTTGTCAGGACGGAGCGGGTGTTTTCGTTGCGATTGAACAAAGCCGCGGCTGTTCGTTTTTATTCTCGCTGGCCTCCCTAGAAGGCTGGGGTGCAGCATCCCTGCAAGATACGGTCGCTGGGTTGGCCTGTTATCAGAAAGCATGGATTGTTGGCGCTGTTTTATGTCTCCTATCCCGGTTTTGGCTAGGGTGCATAGATTTCGGAATCCGATCGACTTGGTGGCGCACACAATAGCGGCAGATTGGCTCAACAACGCAATACCTACGCTGCCACCTTCACTTCATCATAAGGAGTGGTTAGGCATCCTGGAATCGTGATGCTGTTGCTTCCCGATTTCTGAACATGCACCCTGTTGATGCTGATGTTGAAAACTTTATTGACCTGACGGCCGCTGACTTATACGCTTGGCCTTTCGGAACTACCGGCCCTGCTGAGGCACTCGTGGCCGTCCAGAAGACGCAGCTCCAACTTTCGTGGAATCCACCCAAAAGCTTCTGCAGCCTCCAGAAGCTTTTGGGTGACCGTGGTGATGTTTGAGTGCTTCCCGGTCATCCAGAACGTGGTGTTATCAACGCAGAGCGCTTGTTTCGCGCCTGAAACTCCACGGAGCACGCTGGGTAGTTTGATGCGAGCCAAGCTGACTGATAATAGTGACAGGACCACTTCCTGAGGCATTCCTCTTTCACCGAGCTGGGCCTGGTTCGATGTCACCGCAGCGAAGGGACACAAGCGGGCGCAGGAAAACCAATATCCTCACCGTATTTTAGGCTTCTTGTTGAAATTGCTCAAGTAAAAATTGTCGCAAAGCATATAACAAATGGTTATAACTGAACCCAAACTTTATTAAAAATGCTAGGTTATTGTGAATAAAAACTATTACGTGGCAACGCTTCCAAGCACTTCACCCTCATTGAATGATGACATCATCGACCCTCTAAATGATGCCACTGATGTCCTATTGATAATTGTTGTAGGGAATACGTGACAGAACTCTTGCAACAGCGCTGCGCTTTCCAAACCTAACGAAATATCACTAGGTTGAGTCATTTAGTTCCGAAAAGAACACTAAAAAAATTTGAGGCTTTCGTTATTTCTCTCCCCGCCAGACATGAACCCGCGCTTTAGGTAGTCGCCTGAACCGAGCATGGAGCCCGTGCGGTGAGTTATACAGGTGAAACTTCGTATTAGGATTTACTAGCACTATTTTGCGCTACAATGCCGGTGCACTTTCTGAGTCACAGAGCGCAATGGACCAGAGCGATTCATTCATTTAGAGGTCTCGAAATGCATCTTCCCGCCGCAAAATTTAAGCTCTAGAAAGGCTGGGAATTCAAGCGAAATATTCATAACCTTTGGACAGCTCCTGAAAACAGGCCTGAACATAAACTTGGAATGCACTGAATTGCAGTTGGGACTAATGGTGCCTGCAAGTGGTGAAAAATTGGCCACGCGCCGCCGTGAGGCTTGCATTCCTTGCCGCCTCGGGACAAAGCTCGTGCGAGGAGACAGTGGCAAGAATTAATAACCCTTAAGAGCCGGGCCGCACGCCCTTCGTGGGCCAGCCAACCGCGCAACATCCGCCGCACTGGGCTCAGTTTTCTGCGTAGTTCATGCGCAGAAAAGCAGCCTCCATTTACGCCGTAAAAAGAGCAGCGTTGGATTAGGTTTCGGGTAGGTGTTGCAATAATTAATGGTAAAGCGCATCTCTGGGAAGATGAAAGCGAGAACCTGCGCAATTCGCAATTTATTTTTGTTGGTCATAGTTTAGGGTGGGTCTGCTGCCTCTTTGCAAGTCCGCTGTTCTAGGCGGTGCGCACCCAAAAAAAGCTTTTCACATTCCTATTCTATCTTTTAGGTGGCACCGCGGCCTGTATTCCGCTATGGCGACTGGCGGTGTGATTGTCCGTCCCGTACATTAACATCACGCTCTGTCCCCTTTGTGATAAACGATGACTATGCTCAGCATCCTACCTTAGTAACAGGCCCCAACATGGCAACTAACTACACGGCGAAAAGACGTAATGCCGCACAGCCGTAGTTCCGTACTCGAAACGGGTGGAACTATGCCAGCGGATGTGAAATACCGTAGATGTGAAACAGATGTGAAGTACTACAAACTGTGGAAGTGAGACTTCAACCAGCCCGACGTTCCTTCTTTTCAGTTTTGGTTTGACGTTAGCGCTTCAGAAACTACCTGCTCTGCGCGAGCAACTCGATCCCCTCTCAATAATAAAAAAAATTACGTCATCTTCCCGTGGGGAACCCTGATGTGGATGCGAAGCATCGTGGCGGTTCCGTGTGGTTCTATTGTGTTGCCGTTATGTTGAGTGATCTGGTTTTTACTAGCGCCAGAGGGAATTCCGCGTCTGGGTCCACACCGGTGGCAAAGGCACGCAAGTGCTGTTGTGTTACGGTGAGTAGGCGGTGGTTCTCGAGGCGCCGAAACTCGTCCATCATGTTCTTGTCGATGTTGTCTCTGTGGTAGAATCGGTAGTCGCCGTCAGCTTTGGTGAGGTAAAGGTTGTTGACATTGGTGCACCGGCTGAGAGCAATGTACACGCCCTCCTCTTTGCGGCTTTGTCTTCTTGTTCTTCTTCTTCTTCGGCGGTTCCCCTACGGGAAGATGAGAGAGAGAGAGAGAGAGAGAGAGAGAGAGAGAGAGAGAGAGAGAGAGAGAGAGAGAGAGAGAGAGAGAGAGAGAGAGAAACATCTTTATTTGCCCTTCTATAAATGCTTCTAAGTTGCTCGGGAAAAAGCTTCTGTTACCAGTCGCCCCCAAGAACTGCCTCAATGTGTTGGAGGAGGGCCTCCCAGTGCTCCTCTTCTGTCAGTCGTAATGAGAAGGTGGTCAATTGTCGGACTGAGGGTGGGTACCGGCCGGCGCTTTTCGTGCGCTTGCGGAGAGCTAGTTTGAGTTGTTTTTGGGGATCTTCTGGGGGGTCAAGCCACTCCGTCCACGACGGTGGCTGAACGCGAACCTATCTCGTGATGGATTCTTTGGTTGGCCAATCCCTAGGGGCATCCTGCCACAATCAGCATCAGAGGGACTGCGGACGGGGCTGGTTGAGCTGCAAGGCGCGTGGCGCTTCCCGCCACAGCTTTCCCACGGGAAATTCAGCATCCCCCTCTAAAGTTTTCAGTTCGTCGTTCCCATTGACGTTCAGCTCCGCGTGCCTTCATTGTATCAGTAGCTTCTTGACGTAGTTTGAATGAGTCAAGGACATAAGGCGCGTTCGTAGCACTTGCTCCTGTCCCGGATGTGTAGCGTAGCGGGAAGAGCACCGCGTACCTCCCGTTGCGGCCAGAGAGTCGTGGGATCGAAACCGGGTGCCGCTAACTATTTTTTTTATAGTGTAGTATCGCGGGTGTAAGGAGGATAGTTGTGCATGCGCAGTGAGCGTGTGGACGGCGCCGCCATCAACGACGGAGGACCATGCGAGCCTAAGAAAGGCTCCGCATTTAAAAAAGTACCCTTCCAGGTGTGAAGTGCACAGAAATTGCTCACAACTGCTCCAGAAAATGGAACGCTGTCATCTATAATATTGCCACTGGGTCGTCCACGACACCTGCCTTCCAGGCGGCAAGGTTACGGTGTTCTCGATGATTGCGGGTGTCCCCATTTCTCAGTGAATAGTGGCACTGCACACGCACTGCGGACCTCCCCTCGTTACAACAAGGAAGTCGGCGACACGAAATCACAGGAGCAGCCGTTGAAGAACTGCGCTCTAACAAGCGAGAGTTAGCCCCACGGATCTTAAAGATTGGCTTTATCCTGCTTCATGATTCCAGATGTCTAATTGGTTGATTATGAGGTTTAACGCGTCGACGCGGCCCAGGCGATGAGGCACGCTGTAGTGGAGGGCTCCGGATTAACTTTTACCACATGGTGATCTTTAAAGTGCGCCTAAATCTCAAATATACGGGTTTTTCTCTTTTCGCCGCTATCAGAAAAGCGGCCGCCAATGCCGGGAATCCAACCAGCGTCCGTGAAGGGTGTCTATTCAACGCTCAATGAAAATTCCTCTAGACACGAGGCTTCACAGCTTCCCTTAACCTTCCTAACCCATTAGAGTTGCTATTGTTTTTTTTTTTTGTACACTTTTTCACTTCGCATAACGTTTCCCATTTCTCGTAGACAACAATTTGGCGAAAGCGCTGAATGACGTCAGTGTATCCCTTTCTGGGAATAAAAATGCGTTGCCCCACATTATCTCTCACAACTAAGCATTTCTTATCTTAATCTACTGTAACCAAACGTGTGAAGACTGTGCAACCAGTGTTCAGGCCTTATTAAGCAATTGGTGAAGAGTTCCAAAATTTATCCCGAAACGCCACACTATTACATGAAACCCATAGGTCAAAATCCGTGCCAGGGATGCCAAGATTGAAATGCAATTATATCGCAGATTCTTTGTGAAGGTTGTGCATGGCTGGAGTATCATGATGAAAAGGCTACAGCAAAAGAGCAACTGCATCGAAATAAGAAATTCCGTTGCACCGAATTAGACGCCATGATTTCCAATGAGAGCAATTTTAGCGCTGTGAGCTGAACCAGTAGAGCACACATGCGCGCGACTAACAATGTAGATGAAAACATGAAAGTAGTCGTAAATTTCAGGACTTCTCTTTATCCAGGAAGGCGCCGCCGTGTCTTGTGTCGCCGTGAGGGACGAGGCAGACTCAGAGTCAGATATCGAAGCTATGGGCAGTTTCTGTACAGAAATATGCACAACGGAGCAGAACTAGCCCGGAGTGGGGCTTAGAAGCTTGCCGTGGTCTAGAAGGCGCAGGCGGGGCTCTGCCCACCACCTGCAGCAAGTTGGAAAGCAAAAGACCCTCCTTCCTCTCCCCAGGGTCGACATGAATACCCTCGGAGAGGGAAGGGGGAAGGTAAAAAAACAAGAAAAAGCAAGGCCTGGTACAATACTCTCCGACCGCGGAAGGGGCGTTCGGAGAACGTCCATACACGGTGGTCGCACCCCAACTTCGCAAAGAGAGCGGCCCCTCTGGAGGGTTACACTCTCCTCGACTGGTTCGTGGGGGGCAAGGGGGGGGGGGCGCAGAGCGAGGACCTACATGGTTAAAGCTTACAGTAGTGTAGCGGTTTCTTGCTGATTTTTACGTTAACGACACTCGGCCAGCATATTCGGCCAGGGTAAGGCCCAAATTTTAAAACCTTCCTTACCTTACTAAGGTCGCCTTAGAACTCGCAAGGAGGCCTTAGTTCAATTTTGGAACGTTCCCTACTGAGGCTTCCTTACGAAACGCTCCCTTGATGTCTCCTTACTGCAAGGTCGCTCGCGGGCTACCTTGATGCGACCTTACCCCGCTCTTTCAACTGGACGCACACTTCTCCGCAGCACTCGGCACACGCCTCGTTAAGGCGCGTTCTCACTAGGCCGACACGACGGCGACGACGACGCGACGGCGACGCCGACGAGTCGCCAAACCATCGGCCAACTGCCGAGTTTACCGACCGCGCCGGGTTGACCGAGTTGACCGGTCGCCGGACGCGTCGTCGGGAATCGACCGAGAAGCGAAAACTGCTCCCCGACAACATCCGTGCCGCAATGAATGCGGCTCTATTTTGATAGTTCCTGGAGTGTAATAAACTCAGTAACGTCCACGAAGCCCATACAACTCAACACTAGCGCTAATGCAATCCGTATTTTGGCGTTCGAGGCTTCGGCCGTGCTCTTCGGCGACGCCGCTACCCCGGAGCTGCAACCTGCAAATGCGTGTGCGATCGGCTCGCCTGTAGAAAATGTAAGGTCAGTTTCGTGCAGAAGAAGAGTTACGTAGGGTAATTTGGGTAATAAGGCATCAACATCGGCCAAGGTTGTTCATGTGAAACGTAAAACCAAAGTACAGCAAGCACTATCCCCGCAGTGGGAAATCGCAGTCGCAGCCGGCAGCCGTGCACACACATTATTGCGAGCGCTTTCGTGAAGCAGCGGAGTTGATGGCGATAAGCTATTGTGGGGGCTTCGGGGAACGTTGCTGTGCAAGCGCTATTTAAGAAATTTCAGTTTACCAGCCAGGAATTGTGTAAACCAGCTAGTAAACACCGACGTATGACACGGAAGGATGGGCCTCCATCTATGACCCAGGCTATTTCGCAACGGAGCACCATTTGGGCAGTGGCGCAGTGCTCTCGCGCGTCGCGCCCGTGCGCTGAAGTTGGGGGTTCAATTCCCGGCGGGGTGAGTTTTTTTTTTTTTTTTTTTTTTTTTTCGCGTGTGTGTGTGTGAGCGGTTGTTTAGAGGGTATGGTTTGCGCATCCAATTTAGGAATCGCGTGATTTTGAGAAGCAACCTCGTCAACGTTTCGCAGCCCACAGTCAGCAATGGGCTCTGGGTAGTTACGCAGGCGGTGTGCTTGCGCCTGTTCCCAAAGTACGTCGGCTACCAAACGCAACGAAGAGGAAACGCTTATGACGCGGAGTTGTTTTACATCACGCGGGCAGACGTTAGGCATGCTGTTGTATTCGTCGCAAAGTCGCTTCCACACTTTAGGTTTCGCGTGCAGCGACATGGCGTTGCTCTTGTTGCACTCTACAAAGTTTTTGTATTTTCGTACCAGTTCTTGGAGAAGTTCTTTTTTTTTTTCTTCTGTGTAATACACTTTCCCGGGCATGGTTACACTGGCGCTACGCTCGCACAAAACGTTGGCTCGCACGTTTCGACGCTAAATGCGATGTTGACAAAAATCAACGTGAGACTGTTGCCAGACTAGATTTGACTTACAAGCAACTGCAGTAACCGACCGGTACAAATTGTTTCAAGAACTGCGCAATAAGCAAACATTAAATATATATGCCCGTATAAATGTAAAACACGACAAATTACATGCCTATCACGGCTAATGAAGGCACATTTTAAGAACAAATTGCGCTTACCCTCGCACCCATGTGCACGAATGTCTTCCTTGACGGGAGTAAGGGCGCCCTTTGGTAAGGAAGGTTGAGGGAGGCTTTAAAAATGAGAATCGGAGCTGCAAGGTCGCCTCACTGTAAGGGAGCATGAAGGGCTCCTTCAGTAAGGTGAGGAAATGGGGTAAGGTAAGGAAGGTTTTAAAATTAAGTTTCGGCAAAACTTACTTGGTAGACGAGGTTGCAGCAGTAACTAAAGACAAAGCACAAAACTGGCTCGCGTACGCATGAAGGCAGGCAGGGGGAGCTGGCTGAAAGGAGAGAATCAATCAATAGATAAAATTTCTGCCAGGCAAGGGAGGAAAGAAGGCGTGTTTAAGCAACGCGCACTAACTTCAAAAAGGGAAGCCCGGTTCAGCAAGCAGTTCAGGTCTCGTTAGTTAAAGACGTAACTAGAAACTTCGGTTAGACGTAGTTGTGCTTGAAGGACGAAAAGAACTGAAAAGATCAGCTGACCTGTAAGGGAAAATATATTGATCTTGGTTCTTCCTGTTCGATAGGAACCACATTTCTAGAAAGCGCTACAAGATATTGCTTAAAACGTCTTCAACCTCTTCGTGAACCAGCGCGTATCGCTCCCGTTCCACCTGGGCGAAATTTATGAAAACCTTGTTTGCGGCTTACGATTGGCCAGGCTGCTGATTCGCCTGCTGGCCCACCGGGAACCACCCGGCGGGAGAAAAAAGCACGCAGCCCTGGCTTCATCTTCGGCGACGGTCCATCCAGCCGGGCATTACGAGTCGGCCGGGCCACAAAGACCGCCCGTCGAATGGGAGAAACAAAGTTATCTACGCGCGGTCAGGCCACGGATAGGGCCCCGTTAAAAAGAAGGGAAGGAAGGAGCGAAGATACGAGGTGTGTGTAATGCACGCGCAGGAAAATCCTCGGCGGCGGTGGTGAAGTCTTTTCAGAAGGAATGCCTCCGTCGATGCTTTTACTGCTCACGACCGCGGGACACGTGTCGTTAGACAGCGCCCGACGGGGAGTAAAACCACGGCAAAACGATAAATAGGGAGGTCGGGCGGGCAAGAGCACGCAGTTCGGACCACTTTTCACTTCCTTTTGATCTTCATGGTTGCCGCTGTGGGAGCCCCGAATTCTAAGGTTGCTGCCGTAATAAAGAAATCAATAGATGCAGCGAAGCCAGGCACGATCCGGCACGCGTCCTAAGGGGCTTTGTTCGAAACGTGCGGCCCGACCGGGGGGGTTTCTTTCTTTACTGGCGCGGCAACCCCCATTTGCTCGCTTCCGCCGGCTAACCGAGTTTGTGGACGCGTGGCCCTCCTGCTGGCCGTTTCCACTTTCCCTCTTGTCCCACCCTTTCCTTTTTAAGCTCCCGCGTTTGACCAGGCGAGATGTGTGTCGTCGGCCCCTGCGTCTCCGCAAGCTGTTTTACGGCCAGCGAACATGACTTTTTACGACCCTTTTATTTCTTGCCACAATTTAGACACCCTCTCTATCAGCGGGAGGAAACCGTTAAAATGTTACACTTGTGCATCGAGAGCCTTGTTTATGTTTTCCCGACCGTTCCTAATCCTGTAATATGTCAGGCGCCGCCATTTGGCATGGACCAGCGTAAAAACACTCGCTGCTAAAGCTCTGCTGTGTTGCTCGCTCTTTTGAACGAACGTTCTTTACCTGGGCAACGCAAGCATGCTTGCTGCTGAGCGAACAGCTTCCATTCGAAGTGCGTAGCCAGTTTTAACACTTGATATTCATCTTCTAGCAGCAGCGCTCCACATTGGCTCCCCCAATATTGATCCTTGGATTCGCCTCGGCCAGTGTGATTCCTATCCCCGAGAAGAAACACGCGGCAGTGGGAATTTCTTTGTGGGCTATACTACGCTGAGTGGTGAGATACAGGGGTGTAGCTAGAAATTTTGCTTCGGGAGGGGATTGATAGGGGGGGGGGGGAGGTGGCTGCGATTACACCTCGGCCTCCCCCATATGATTTTTCAAGGGATTAAAAATATTTCTGATAAATTCATAACTATTTATTCATACCAATGTGCCAATGATACTGATTTCACCAAGAGTTAGACGAAAGTTCCCCTGGTCAAGCATGCAATGAACAAAGTGTGGGCTGTTAATCATTAATGAGTGCGTGTGGGCTGTTAATATGCATTTGTTTTGAATGTAATGTGTCCGGCACATTTGATATAGATTACCTATCGTGTCGAATTGCTTCATCGTAGGTGTGTGCCTGAGTGTTTGTATCAATATGGCTTGTTTCTGTAATAAAAATTCAGTTGGAAGTCAGCGCTCGTCCTCTGTGCCTCGCTTAAGCCTTTGTTTCGGTCGCGCTGTCTGAAGAACCAGCAATAAAGAACGTGCAATGAAGAACATGCAATGAAGAACATGCAATGAAGAACCAGCAATGCGATCACAGACCAAGTCAAGAAAGTGTAAAGACTTTTAGGAATCCTTCGAGTTCCTTGTTCGCGATAAGGGTAAAACGGACAAGTTGTCGAATTTAATGTGGAAGTCTGTGACCTTTATTTCACAACTATAAATTAGACAACTTGTCCATTTTCGCCTCATTGTGATCAAGGAATCCCTAAGGGTTCTTAAACGTCTTTATACTTTTTTGGCTTGTGACCACATTGCGGTTTCTTCGCCAATGTATATTACACGTTGCAGGTGAATTCTCGAACTCTACTGGGAAGAAAAAGCAATGTAAAATATTTATTAATAAAAAATTAATCACAAAGGAAATACCACTTAAAGCAACATGAAAATGTAGAACAAATATGGACATATATGCTTAACAAATATGGAAGCAAGAAACGTTGAAGTAAAGCAATACATTATTCTAAAACTATGTTATATTATAATGTAGTTTTACAGATATTACGGATATTGCCGATAAAACGGATATTATAAGCGTGAAGAGCACGAAATGAACAACTTCCGGGCCTTCGTTGTATTCCACTGTCGCTTTGTATTCCTAGAGTTTTTTTGTGTTTCATTTTTCAACATATGCGGTGGGTAGGGACAAATCTTAACGCAGCTGTCTTTTATGCGAATATATTGCGTAGGAGCAGCTTGTCAAATGCCCAGTACTGCGTATAATTGCATCAAATTGTTCCTCATAAAAATACGTGTAAATGTACACTTGCGGCGAAAAAAGCGAAAAGATTATTTTTTGATTAGCCAAATGCAAGTCGCACTGGCAACAAAGTGTACATTTTACACAGAAAGCCCGTTCTGTATGGTGCGAATTCCTTGCTGCGGCGGCACCCGCGCAGTACAGCGGCCTATTTTTGTAGCTGTGGCAATAGATAGTTTTGCCGCACGAACCATGGCGCAGCAGCGAATTCGCTGGTAAATCAGCACCATGTAGAACGATAGAATGAGCTTCAGAATGAACGATAGAATGAGATCGAAAGCCCGCTCTTTCCGGCTACTTTCAAGCCGGCCAAAGCTTTCGGGAACGGGCGAGCCGGAGGATAGATCAACGGGACCCGCGGCCGTGCGCGCTCCCGCCCACAAACGAAGGTGAGGAAATGTGGAAAAAGCCGTTCACGTCGTTGGTTGCGGCGGGAAGCCTGCCAGCGCTTGATCTGGGCCGCAACAAAGTTTCTGAAGTTTCTGCCTGCAGGTATCACTGGTGCACGCTTATCAGAGTACGCGAGCTTACTGGGCGTTTCATTACCGGCAGCTTACTTGACTACTCCTGCCGGTATAAAAACTTTGTCGTAGTATACCGCTCGGTACTACGTTGTATCGCTCCGTGTTGGACACGCAAGCCTAGCCTGGTAAGCGTTATTAGTAATAGCTTTCCACTAGGTGTGTTTTACCACCAGCAAAGGCAACTATATGAACGTTTCCAATCAAACTACCTAAGCGTCGTCTCTTGAAGTTTGACAGTAACCTTGGCGAGTCGCATTTTCTTTTCTTTTTTGTTTAAAACAACACTACCGAGCGATCGACGCCGTGGCAGTCGTAGTCTCATCGCCCTCTACTATGACCAATATTTTGATGGGACACACTATTAGCAGAGCGTTGGATGCTGCTCAAAAATACAAAAGAAAACACGTGAAAACTTTTTTAGAAAAACAGTGCACCCACTCACTGTTTTTATGGCTGGTGTAAAACCAGGAAATATATTTATGCATTCCAGGCCCTATATTCTTCCATTCCTTAACCCGAACGATTCTATTTATTAAATTTGCTGTTCCTTCGCGGAAACACAAACACCGCATAATGCGCGCGTATTGTTTTTGAATAAAATTTTGTATCGCACACTGTCATATAAATTAAACGCCAAGTGTGTTCGCAGAATCCAGCCAAAACAATTTTGTGGTCCAGGTTGTAGATGGTTGACCGCTTAAAGCTTCTATGCGGAATGATAACCTGCTAACCAGCTTGAGCTTCTTTCTTACTATCAGCTAACGTTTTCTGCATTGCTATCAGGGGCTCTCTGAAACAAGGAAACGCAAGAAAGAAACGCAAAGCTCTTCGCACGTAAAGCCTTAAAACCTGGTTCTAAACAAGCGCGTAAAACCTTGTTCTAAACTAGCGCGCCTGGGCAAGCCTGTTGTCTGTGAAATGGGATGTGATAGCCAAGGTGTCCCTAAATCACAAACTGTCGCACGTGGAAACAGATTTTTTCATATTAGCCCATATTATCTGAAAACACACCCGCACAACACACGATGCGCAAAGCAGAGAAACGGTCCTTAACAGCGGTAAGCTTTGAAACCATATTATGGTTCAGCGTAACATCTCACAACTGAAATGTGTAATGCCTGCGCTCTCCCACCATTGCTTTGCTATGTAAAAACGTGAACACGAGAAAAATGAAATGTAATCAAGGGTGTATTATTCCTTGCACGATTAGGCGGCGGACATCTGCGTCCTGGAACTTCTGATATGTATACAAACGTCAACTAAGGGTAACGGAAACTAAACGCGTCCGCCCTGTAACAGCAGAGTTGTCGTTTAGACGAGTTAGTACATACTTGCAAAGATTTGAAAGCATTGCACGAACACAAGGAAATAAAACACCACAATACGCACGATTCGCAATGTGTTCGGTTCGTTTTTGATTCCTCGTTTTCGTGCAGCGCGTTGAAATCTCTTGCACGCGGTGTATCAACCACGAGGGCCTTTATAATATAGCATGCATTCGGTGAATGTTACGGGCAAACGGCGTCAACATCCCTGTAATACAACGGGCGAACGCTGCCGGCAAACGCTCAGGCGTGAGGGCTCCGACGTTTCCGTCGCTCGCCAATCCTCCATAGAGTGTTTTCTCCTCCTGCCACCGAACGGCGCAACCGTCTACGGGCCTTGGCAGCAAGGAATAGGATTTAATTGTACGCAGACATAAACGCGGACGCGGTAGGGGGTGGGGGTAGCGGTGGGGGGTCGGATATTAAAGCGGGGGACCGTCCGAGCAATCCGGTTTCCGACGCGGCACGTCAAATATCTAGGAGGTTGGATGCGCAGGCGACGCGGCGGGTCATCCGGCAGCCAAACCGGCTATCGGTGCGGAGAAGCGTGCGGGAACACGTGGTTTTCCGCCCATGTGTTCGACCCTTCAGTCTGAAGTCGTTAGCGCACTGGTTTCAGGTGCCGGCCCGGGTTGCATGGAGGTACTGAAAAAGCCACGACTGCGGTTTCGCCCGCGAATCTCCCCTAGTTTGTTCTTAGCAGGGACTCTTCCGTCGCGTCGCGGAGCGCGAGCTCGCAGAACACCCCTTGGATGACGCCCTTGCATAGGAGTGAGCATGCCAGGACGGATACGGCCACCAAGGGAGAGTAGGTGGGCTTTCCGGACAGGATTCTTGAGGTTATAGACAAAATGCTGGGACGATATCCAGCGCAGATGGTTGCCTTGGTCGCCGTGCATGGCAGCCGACAGGAGGGGAAAGAGCGGGGCTGAAGACCCATAAGCACTCCCTCCCCCGCTACGCTCTGGTGAGATACGGTGTGAGAACATACGACCAAGTTGAACCGTGTAGGCCTGTGGGCTAAAAAGGGGTACGAACTGACGCCTTGCTTTCTATGTGTCCCTTCGCCTCTATATGCAACAACGTTCCCAGGAGGCTATCGTAGTTCGAGCTCAGGCTTATTTTTGCAAGCGCTAATTACGTTCCCCTCACCAACCTCCGTGTTCAATATGGCGCATTTTAAAAGAAAATGGACGACGTGAGCGTTATTTGAAAGCTTCTATTTCCGTCTATTCTAGCTAGGACTTCTCAATAAAATACCGATATTTTACGGTTAGTTTCGGGCGCCGACACGGGATGCAGTTTGTTTTTAGTGTAGGTGTATTAGTACGTACTTGAGGGAATTTTTGAAAGCAAAGAGCTGGGGCTGTATTTTTGATCCCTCAACAGCTAGCATGCAACGGGGATAAATTGTGTAGCATTATTGAAACTGTAGGAGCCAGCTAATGTGCTCCTAATCTACGTAGGGCAGACTATAGTTTCAGAAAAGAGTTTGATTAAATAGAAGTACAAGTTAAAGATAGTACAATCATATGCAGGAATGTTTATCTACAAAGGATAAGCGGTCGAAACTTTATACGGGCATGTCGAAATGTGTGTGTTTTTTTTCTGCACTCGGCCATGATACGAGGTGAACGCGACATTTGCATAGAAACTGTAGGAGTACGTGAGGAAGGAAAGTTTGGTATTGGCTGTCGCAATAATTTTTCAGACAAACGTTGAGCTGAGAGGGCAAACTTCATTCATACATGCACAAATATATACACATGTGGTTCAGGTTGTTTTTGTAAATGAGGAGGTTAACATTTACCGGGCGGACAAGAGTAGAGACGATTTGGCTACGGGCAAGGACCAAATTATATTGACGGGACAAATTACAAAATAACGTGCACAAATGAACATCCAGCTAATCTAATGACAACAGTCCTATGATAACAAAGTCCCCTGCGAGAAGACCCACTCCAAATTGTTCGCGCTCACGTGTAGATCCCAGTCGGCGAGTTGACTCGGTGCGCAGGGCTCGGTGGGCTGGGCTCGGTGCCCTTGTCGATGCCGGTGCTGTGCCGGTGCCGGTGTCGTTGCTGTGCCGATGAACCACACGTTGTATTCGGCCCGAGTGTTCCGTGGACAGTCCCGACTGGAAGAGACCAGGTGTTGCTCGGTGTGAAGATCTCTTGAGCGTTGACGCCCAGCTGAGAGCTTCCAGGAGGAATGTGCGGCTCCGTGACGAAGACTCCCTAGGCTTCTCGCCCAACCGAGAGATTCTGGAACCACCTGCTTCCTGTCTCCAGGGCTCGCCACCTCTTCTTCCTCCTCCCCTTTCCCTCTCGCGCCCTTCTTCCACCTCCGCACACACCTCGTCTTCCTCGCTTCGACCTGCTGACCCCTGTGCGGTGAGCAGCGCCTCCTCACAACACAATAAAAACACTCTTCCGCCAACTGACAAATATCACATGGCAAGAATAACGTTACGGGGAAACGAAAAATGGAGTCTACTTTATTTCGAGGCGACTTGGAATATTGGGCATGCTGAAGAAGTCATAGGGACGGTCAAAAGATTGGTCCCACGAAGGAGAGGAGGAGAAGGGTATGGCAACAGATTGCAAGAGTAGAAAAGTACAAATGCTGCAATATAGCAATCCTGGAAAGGGGCAAAACGCTGGAGATTAAATCAATGACAATAACTCGCGTCTTCAAAAAACCGAGGTGAGGGCAGCGTGTACACGCTCAATTTGAATGATCACCGAATTGGTAGCAGCCGTGGAAAGAAAAGAACACAGGAGGAAAAGTGGAAGACTGTTTCAGAAAACTGAAAACTTGCCTGCGAAAAGCCGGAAGAGGAAAGTGTCCACCGCAGGTTCAAAGACGAAGTTGACAGAATCGACACAAAAGTATTGTGGCTAACATTCCTGCCTGCATTCCGGGAAAGAAAATGGGCGGAACATAAAAAGCGGAGACAGTTTGGGAGCAACCAATAATAAGTCCACTATTGCTTCCAGGAGAATACATACAGTCAACAGAAGAAAGCGCAACGCAACCAACAGCGCGGAAAAGGTAGTTAATGTGTTTAGAAAGTTCCTGGAAGATTACTGTGCGTTAGCAACGCTTTGACAAGTAGCAGGGCTGTAGGACTAACTTGGGATACGAGGTTAAAAATGCCTGAAGACTAAGTTGTAAAAGCGGTTAGGTAGGTAGATGTGGGAGCAAGTGCAACAGGAACGAATGAACAACGAAGTAAAGCCTTCTCCACACAAATGAGCTCTCGCCGTGTGTTTAATCAAGGCGCACCAACTTGTAAAAAGGGCTGCGGGAGTTCTGGAAGGTTCTTCTTGCCGAAGAAAAGGTCTTTTTTCGGCAGTTTTACGGTGCATTGAAAAGCCTGGGCGGCATTCCGTTGTGCTTCCACGAGAGCGGGGAATAAATAGTTCATGGCAAAGAAATCAAACGAATCAAATTAGGCCACCCGCACATGTCAGTGTATATTCAGGTCATTTTCCTTTGGCATGGATTAAACTTCATAACGATTCGGACAGGAAGCACTCGAATTATTTTCGGCTTCATGTACGGGTGGGTATTGGTCCTCTATTTCTGGTAGAGTAAATAGCAACGACGATTTCGCTAATGTGATCCACCGCACAAGTGAGTGAGTGAAGAACTTTATTGCGACGAGCGCTTTGTTGCGCTTGTCGTTGGGTGCCCCTCCGGTGAGGGGCCTTTTTATAGTCCGGGAAGCCCTTGTCTGCGCTGGCTGTTATGGCCCTCTCCACCATTTTGCGCTGGATTGAAAGGTCGGTGCTAGCCAGCTGTCCCGCCCACGGCACGTGCGTTGGGTGTAAGAGATGGGGTTTTCCGACACCCCTCTACCACGTGGTACAGGGTGCGAGGTAGGGGGAAGAAAGTACCGGTAGCGCGGTGGAGGATAGGGTACATGGCATGGAGGAGAGTGCCGTGGATATAGTAATTTTTCTGGAGTCGGCGAAGGCAGTCATGAGCACGTTACCGCTAAAAGTAGCAGTCTGACAGTCACAGTTACCTGAGCCAAAAAGTAACTCTGTTACAGTTACAGTTACCCTGTTTCCGAAAGTATCTTGTTACAGTAAAAGTTACTGTGAAAAAACAACGTCGTTAGTTTTTCCTTACTATGTAAACACTAATATAGGTGACAAAATGATAGAGCTTACTTAATGGAAACAACGAACGTATGCGGGTAGATAAAATTGTGCGAGGTAAAATCCTAGACGGAGGGAACCTAGACAGGGGCACACTGAGGCCCAACACCAACAATCATATAGTGTGCGTCTCATTTTGCTGCACCAACTGTTTTGTTGATGCACGCGTCGGGGAATTTATTTGCACAACTTTTGAAAACTTAGGTAGCGTTGTTCCTCAAAGTTAGCATCCCGGAGGTTCCCTCTGTTGGGGGGATCTGATTTCCAGTTTCTTTCTGTTCTGTGTTTCCGACCCCCTTACGACGAAGAAAACGTTTCAAGAAATACCTTTGAGGCCGACCTCCGACCTCGGTTTTCTGCACGGACAATAATCATCTTAGCGAACTCCTGCCCTAAACTGCGAGGGTATCCGTGTCCAGGAAAGATGAAAGATCGTAAGGATATCGGAAAGAAAAAAATCTGAATAACTGGAAAGCGCGAACTGTGCGTGGGCATTTAACGAGTGGTGCTGTTAGAGAATGTTTATCAAAAAACGGACGTAATTAAGTTATTTGTTTTTACAGTTACTGCTTTAAAAAGTTAACCGTGTTACAGTTAAAAGTTACACTATCTCAAAAGTAACAATTTACAGTTACAAGTTACCGTAAAAAGTACCTGGTTACCGGTAACACGTTACTAGTAACTAGCTAAAAACTGGGGGAAAGGCAGTCGCCTCGGCTCTCGAAGATCGGGATGTGGTGGCAGGAACTGTCGTCGTTCGTGACGGTACCGGGCTAAGATTTCTGTGCTCTATGAAAGAGGGATATGGTTGGGAGAACCAAGGGGATGTGCGTATTCGCCTTCTTGAGAGACGGTGGTATGAACACGGAAAGCGGCTTGTGCCGCCTCATTTCACGCGAAGGAGTCGTGTTCGGGGATCCCGACGATGTGCATTTCCGGAAGGTGGCGCACAATTTGCAGAATTCTCATGGCCGCGGGTGAATGCAACTTAGCAGGAAGTTGGGGCAGGTGGCTTATGCGTCAGTCCCTACAATAAGGTAACCTTTCGTAGTGGTGGCGGCCAAAGCGACGAGAATTTCTTTTGCTGCCTCAATAGATGTCGCGGAAAGTGTCGCAGCCGTCAATTTTGCATGTGTGCAGCAGACCCCAGATTACCGGTAAGACAGGTAAAGGGCGCTCCTCTTTAAGATTGAGCCCTTCCCAATCTCTGTACCGAATGCGAGAACTCGTTTCTGCCTAGCGGTCGCCAGAACGGAACAACGACACCCCAGTAGATTTTAGCGGCGAAGGGGGCTGTGGGCGTCTCCTGTTGTCGTCGTCGTAATCGTCGTCCCTTGTAGTCACGGTACTAAAACACCGGGAAACTCGTTTACGCCTCGCGCTACAATGTAACGCGTACTAAAAAAACACCGAGACATTCGTTTACGCCTCGCGCTGGAGCGCTTCTTAACCCGTATTAGAAAACACCGGGACACTTGTTTACACGTCGCACTAGAGTGCTTCAGGCTTCAAAGGCAAGAGACTCTTACGGCAGGACTGTATACCTGTACCCCCCAACGGTTTAAGCTCCGTTGGCAAAAACGACGAGGCGCCAAGAATACACTCATACACTGCATGCTTCGTCCGTCGCCAGGTTTCACGTTAGCTGAGAGGGTTGGGTTTTTTCATTGGCCAGCTTTACTATTGGTGAGTGTGCCGAAGTGTACGGCAAAGCATTCTTTCACAGTTTTAGGCATGGCGCTTGGGCACGCGGCAAGTTTAACATCTTTGGAAATAAAAAAAGAACACCTGAAAGCTTCCTTTTAGCATCTTTGTTGCTTCATCTCTGCATGCAATACTCAAGCATATATCGCAGGAGCTTAGTCGTGAGGGTCAGTATGGGCTGGTTTTTTGAGAGCTAAAAATTTTCAGAAAGCTTCAACGCTTTCGCGGTCGCAGTAACCTGAATTTAAATTATCATTAGAGGGAGACCGAAGCGAGTAGCAACAACTGCACTTAAAATAAAAGTAAAGTGTATCCGTCTTTAGATCGCAAAAAAAAAACCGAAGTCCGTTTTAGGCACTCTCAGCAATGTACTCATTAGGTGGCGGAGGCTTACTTCATCTTTATGTGCGATAAAAAAGGAACTTGCGTCAGCGCTACATCTGTGTCTCGCCTTAACGACTAAGTCGTGTATAGATCGGCTTTTCCAGCAAAGGTTGCCTCATGGTCAAAACTGTTGATTTCAGAAGTGAAAACTCCCGAGGGCTCTTTTTCAAGCTTCGCTTCGCTTTATTTATCAAAGTATTTTTTTTATAGTTGCAGAGTGTCTGCGTCTCTTTGTTTGCTTTCGTTTATTGCTCTTTTGGAACAAACTACTTCGAAAGACAGACTGGCGACACTCCACATTAGGGCTTCGCCACCATCAACGTTCTGCGCGGCTGTTCTGCGTCTGTTTTACTTCGAGGCCGTTCTGCTCACCTGTCGCGCAGTACTCACGGCGTTTTTCTCGGGCTCGGGCGAGTAACACGTTTCCTGTGACTCTTCTTCTCTGTGTCCTACAGGTGTCACATTGCTCTCGACTCAGGATACAGGCTTTTCGTTGAATTTTTGCAACCTTCATTTGGTGTTCGCGTAGTGAGCCAATGCGTCGCGATAACCTTTTCTACAGGTTGTGCGAAGGAGTCTCGGGCTTGTTCATCTTTTTGTTTGGAAACTTGTTTCTCGTTTCTTCTACTTTTGAAATGTTCAACATCCGGTTTTGAAAGCTGTACTGAAAACACGTCTTGCACATTTTATTCCTGATATTGTGATGTCTTCAGTGTGTGTGGGAGCAGTTCGCAGTCCCTGTTTTGTTTAGCGTTGAATACATATTAATGCTTCTCCCGAGTCTGTTTCCGATGCTCTGGTTTCTGAGCTTTTTCTCATGCATTTCTATCGCGTTACGTGCCTCCAGTGTCCCTACCAGGATGTCCTAAATAGAGTGTGTAAATAAAATGTGTGCTCTGCCAGGTGTTCAAACATTTTTCTTTAAATTACACGGTGTGTTGTGCCAGAGCGGCCGGCCCAAATACGCTGCACAGGGTGACGCGCTCACAGCGGGGCCAATTCACGCCTTGTCTTAACCAGACCGAACCACCCGCTACCGACGGGCCAGACTTGGAGCGCCGCAGAGTCGCCTCTCCTTATACGTCGCGGCGGCTCGGCCTGATCCTGCATCGGGTGAATGACCGCAGCGGGCTTGTCGCTACTCGCATGGATGCGAGGTCACGGAGACGGCGTGGGCGTCGCCCTCCCTTTTCCCATCGTGGCGGCGCGGCTGAATCATCACTTCGCTACCATTCGTCGGATTTCAAACTTCAGCCAGCGAAAAGCCCTGATTGGACCGGTTCAAACTTCATGGGGCTCCACGACCATCCGTGGGTATGAAAGCCCGCCCGGATCGAGTGTCGTCGGCATTCTCCGGCGGCACTTTTCGGAGGCACCGAGTGGAGAGGTGCTGTCGATTTCGTGCGAGTCATGTAACGTTTGCTTACCATTGTACATACTGTATATAAATGTTACTTCAACTTTTCGTCGGTTCGAGAACTTCATCGCTCTGCTCTGCGCCGCGTCGATAGCGGACGGAGCAAGGCAAGCTCGCTACACCAGTGACTGTGTTGGGATGGCCAGTCGCAACAGTGGAGGCCGCGGTGAGAAGGCCCAGTCCCAACAGCGGAGGCAGCGTCGGGATGACTGATTCCCAACATCGGTGACGAGCTGGATGCGAGTCACAACCTTGGAGCAGCGCTGGGAACGTCATTCCCGACAGTGGATGCAGCTGCGGGATCGACCGGTCACGGCTACTACCTAGTGTAGCAAGCGCTCAACGTTTTCTCTCAGTTCACCAGACTCCTATAGCACGGGTTATGGTAGTCCATTTGGAGAAGGGCTGTGTGAAGCACTGTGAAAGCTTTGATTATTTCCAGCCTAGAGATAGTTTGTTAAAACCAGAGCTAGTGCCGAGAGTGTAAACAAAGGAGCGTAGGGAATTACTTGCGCGTGCCTCACTAGCAGCTCGATCGGAGCGGCAAGGAATTGTGACGCGGGGAAGCAGCAAGAGGCTAGTGCACACGATGGAGGACCTTAAAGTGAAGGAAGTCATCGAAATTGGCGAGGAGCTGGGCCTTGACTTAGGCCGTGCGAAACGGAAGTAGGCGATTCATGAGGTCTTGCGGAAGGAGAACGTAACGGCTGAGGATGTCAATGAGGCCAGGGCTGAAATCAAAGAGTGCCGTGAGCGCGAGGAAGCCGAAAAGAAAGAGCGCCGTGAGCGCGAGGAAGCCGAAAGACAGGAATAGAGGGAGGAAGCAGAAAGGCAGGAACGGCTCGAGTTGAAGCGGCTACAGTCGGAGCACCGGCAGGGCTCGCCACCGCCTAGCGTAGCTTCTCGAAGGGTCCAAGAATTCGGGACCAACTGCCACCGTTCGTCATTGGCGAAGACATGGCGAAGTACCTCGTCAAGTTTGAGCACGTTTGCGAGCGAAACGACATCGAACGGTCTCCGTGGGCACAAAACCTGTTAGCCCTGCTTCCTGGAGAGGCATCGGACGTGATAACGTGCCTGTCGAAGGAGGCCTTTGAGAGCAGCGGCGAGGTCAAAGAAGCCCTTTTGAGGAAATACAACTTGCTGCCTGTGGCTTTCCGTCAGAGGTTCCGGTTTGCGAAAAAGGGCAATGAGTCGCATTTAGACTTCGCACTTCGTCTGAAGGCTGACCTAACTGAGTGGCTCAAAGGCGAGGAAGCTTATGACGACCGCGACAAAGTAGTTGTATGTATAACGCTTGAGCAATTCTACCGCTGCGTCGATGACGACGTCAGGTCGTGGCTGCAGGACAAACTCCACGTAAAGCTTAACAAGGCAGCAGAGTTAGCTGAGGAGTACTACACCCGCCGAAAGTTGCAATAAAAGGCGGTGCGTGTTGAGAGAGCGGACGGTAATGACGCTTTTAGGAAGAAGCCTGGCGAAGGGAAACAGCTAGCGCGTCGAAGTTTTCGAAAAGACTCACCTCCAACGAAAGTAACTGTTGGGAAGGGATAAAAGAGTCACTCAAAACATTGATGCTAAGCAGCGCACGGATACCGCACGTGCATTTGAGTCGCGGAAGCCGCTAATCTGCTACAACTGCAAAAGGGAAGGGCGCATCGCGGCAAACTGTAGACAGAAGGTTGCTTTCACTACGATCAGAATAACCGAAAAGAACATGCGGTTGCTCGAGCCCTACATGCAGGAGATAAGCATGAACGACAAGTGCAGAGCACTCCGAGACTCCGCAGCAACTATGGACGTAGTCCACTCGTCACTAGTTTCTCCAAACGACTGCACAGGAGAATGCGCGTGGATAAGGCAAGTTGCCGAGGGGCAGAGCGTTTGCTTTCCGATTGCGAGGGTCGTCATTGAAGGCGGTTTTGCTAAACTTAACACCGAGGCGGCCGTGTCTGCATCTCTCCCCGATCATTTTGTTTATCTCTCCTCTAATAGCTCAGAGCAGCTAGTCAAAGAACATGAAAAATCGTTCTTTACCAACTTGGCGTGCATGGCACTTACGAGTTCGCAAGCGGGGAAGCTCTCGCAGAAACTTGACTCTGCCCCAGCGAGAGAGACGCGAAAGGACGCTGAGCAGCGTAGCCCGAACTACGAGCTCGACCGAAAAATCTCTCGGTAGGTTAGTCGAAACACGGCCGCTGGGTCAAAGCGCACAATGTGCGGCCTGCTGCGTGGAGCCGCCGGGATTTGGCGAGGGAGGGCGAGCGTTGTTGGCAGTTGCGGCCGCAAGTTTTGCGGGGTCGCTAGTAGTAGGGGACACATCGAAGAGGCGCGCTATGGCAAACGCGGCATTTTCGCGCCAATTTCGCGCCGCGGAATGAGGCTATATGCTCCCAACAAATGTAGTCGTGTTCAGCTTGATGCGATCTGCCTCACAGTCCAGCTAGGTAGTTTGAGTGGCCAGTTAGTATGCCAAAAAACTACTGTGTTCAACGGTGCACGTCGAACACAAGGAAAAATCCAGGTTTGAGCTACCATGAATTTCTATAAAGCGCTGAACGAAGACAAGCGTGGCTCACCAACATCTCCCGGCAGAGATCTGGCGTAAAAGAAACGAGATGGGTACCCAGTGACCACTCTTCGGTTTGTTCCCTTCACTTCACCGAAAATGAATATAAGAAAAGCACCAAACTGCGAATGCTCCCGCCAACTGCTATACCGACGGTATTCCCCAATTATCCGTCCTATATGCAAAAGCCAAGCGCTCCAAGGTTAAGAAAGTGGCCTCGAAGAGAAGTAGCAGATGGCGGTTCATCAGCTTGCGCGAAAAATAGTGCACGAAATGGCCCAGATGAAAGCATGCATGAAGATGTCGGGCCTGGTCTCTTCGGAGATCATGGACATGTTGCACCAAGCGGGTCTTCAGAGGGAACTGTGACTGTGCATTGCCTGCTGATAGTATGTGCCAAACCAGTTCGTGTACAGATATAATGTCTCAAACAGACCTTGACCTTAAGCGGGTGATAGAGGATGCGAAGAAAACGACGAATAGCCTGCAGCGTAAATTTTCCCGTCTAAATCAGTCACTGCAGACGCTCCAAAGCCAGCACAATACGGTTCGTGAACGGCTTCAGCTTTCGAAAGCAACAAAGAAATCGCCTGTTTTATGAGTGTACTAGTAGCCGCAGACGAAGGCCATAAAACTGCCGAATTTACCAAGAATCAAGTGTCCAATTTCGCTTCCAAGAAGCCAGCGTATAGTGAATCAATTCTGAGGGAGTGCGTGCTCTGGAAAGCGTGCTCCAACAAAGGTTACGAGTATGTAAGAACAAGAGGCCTGCTCAAGTTGCCTTGTCGAGCCACACTACAGGAGTACATCGGGCACTCAACAGGCGAAATAGGCGTCACATCACTCATAACAGAACGCCTACGCGCAGAGTGTCATGCGCTACAAGTCGAACAAGAAATCTTCTGCTCCCTAATCATAGATGAAATGGTGATGCAGCAGAAAGCTATGTACCATCGCCAACTTGATAAGGTTTTCGGCCTCCTTGACATGGGTCCTGAACAGCAATCATGCGCAACACCTGAAGTGGCGAACAAGTTATTGTGCTTCGTCCTCCGAGGGCTATCAACTGCCTATGTAATACCAGTTGGGACTTCTTTACACGGTGCCTCAGAAGTAAGCAACTTCGTTCTATGACAATGAATGTCATGAAGGCAGTCGAAGATGTGGGTTTCCGCGTGACAAGGATTGTTACCGACAATCACCAGTCAAATGTTGCGCTTTTCAAGAGCCTTTCCGAGGACGGAACGCTTGTGCATGTAGTGCCACATCCATTCAGACAAGGTGATCCTCTTTTTTTGTCTTTTGATCCGCATCACCTCATGAAGAACCTCAGAAATAATCTTATGGAAAGAGAGATCATGGACGGAGATGATCAAATTCAAGGTGTACTGTACTTGAAGAAGCTACTCAGCATTCAGCCACAGCTGCTCGTAAAGCCAGTGAGGTTCCTAACACAGTCACACGTTGAACCGAACAACCTAGAAAAGATGAAAGTGTCAAGGGCTATGCAAGTTTTCTCCCCAGTCGTAATAGCAACGCTTGAGTGAGTTCCTACAATAAAATCCGCAATGCCACCCTGATGCGACAGAATTTCAGGACTGTTTGCCCACCATCACATTCATGAAAATGGTGTCGAAGTGGTATGACCTTCACAATATCGGCGCTGTGAAGCCGCGCGGTAAAAGTGAAGAACCATTCTACTTAATCGACGACGACCATCTTTCATGGCTTGAAGTAGACTTCGTCACGTACACCGAGGAGATCCAGCTTTCTGGTGGCAAAACAAAAAATAAATGACGAAAGAAACATGCGAGGCAACGATAATGGCCACGAGGTCCACTGTGGCATTCATTCAACATCTATTAGGCAACAAGCAGGATTTCCTTTTTTCACCTTTATATTTTTTATCGCAGTTGCGTATATGTGCATTGACTTAGGTATCAAACAAACTTTTTTCCAGCTTTCGCTACGTCTTGACCCGTGCCTTGAAAAGCTACCCCGTGGAGTCCCTCTTCAGTTGTTTTCGACAGTTTAACGGAGGCCACGATAGAGTTGATGCAAGAACCGCGGTCTTCACAGCCTAAAAGCTGTTAAAGGTATATTTGTTGCCCGTTTGAGAGCACACCCATGTAACCTACGCACTTTTTTCCCCAGGTTGGAACCCTTCAAGCTGCTAAGAGTGGAAATGCTCCCCATAGCTCCGAAACAAATGCACCTCTAAAACTCAAAGCCCGAGAAGGCAACACCCCGGCCGTGCCACTTGCGGTCGTCCTCGGTGCTAAGCGGCTTTCCTGTGAGCTGGAAGACTTAAATGTTTCGCTTGCTGTGCCGGATGACCTCGAACTAGCACCCCTAGCATACCTGGCCGGATACATCGCGCGTGCTTGTGAGGAGAAGGTAAGGACGGTTATTTTTTAGCTTTGCACTATGTACTGCATTATTTCGAACGCGGCGCTAGCGCGTCAGCCAGTCGTAACCAATGTTCACTTCACTTTCGCCTTCCTCGAATATTAACCATAATATGTGAACCAGGAGTTCTCCCTCTTTCTCATATTTTTCTCCTTTTGCACTCCCTTTCGGCACTAAAAACCAAGGGCAGGGTTCCAGGCTGACCTCGAGTGAGGAAAAACTCAGGTCAACCCGGAGCTAGGGTTCCGGCCAGAATCAGGACGTGGGTCCCGCCCCGCTTGTGTGCGACCACTGTAAGGGTCCACACCAGATATCCGTGTATGCCACTCTTTTTGCATCAGGATGTTCCATCCCCACTGTTACGAAATTTAGATAATATTTGTCTTTAGCTAAGCGAAGTAAGCAAAGGAGCCTACATACTTCGTTGCATAGTACTTTTGATGCAAATTTCACTTGGCTTGATTTTACTATTTGCAGTTGCCCTGTGAATCATGAAATGTTGTCCTGCAAGAGCCGAAACCACGTGGCAGCATCTACGATTTAGTAAACAAATTGATAACGGACAACTTCGGTATTCCAACATGGCGATCGTGAAAATTTGCAAACTCCCATGTGACTTTGTCAGTGAAGTGATGAAAGACACTCAAGTTCGAAGAAGTGGAAATCTGTGTAAACTTCTTCACTCAGCCCTCCTCCCACATTTTGTTACCTGCCCTGGACAACGGTATGGTTCGAGCAGTACTTGGTCGACAGATTGGTCGACAGATTGGTGCCTCTGTTCTCGACCAGAGAAAATTGATCACTGTTTTGTAGATTGCAGATATGCTGTCTTTTTCTGAGACATTTTTCAGCGAACGGGCAGAAAAAAACATGGCTATCACGCCTTTTTTAACCGAGTTTTGCAATTTGGCTACCTGGTGAGCCACCATATGAACTGTTTGTTTCAATTGGTTTGTACAATCTGTAGCAATGCCGCTTATGGGATTAGCATAATGAGCCACCAATGTCAACAAAGTCATATTTCTGAGAAACTATGGCCTTTGTACATAGTGTGTATAATTTGTTTGACCAACCACCTGACCGGTTCACTCTTTTGAACACTTGTGTGTGTTTGCCCGAATTTTGATATATTTGTGCTTTTCCTATCTTCAGTGTTCTTATGTTTGCTTGACTTAGTAGTCCTCGTACGGTCATGTTTGAGCGTACTCTCCCGTGTAACAAAGAAAAAAAAACACAAGGGGCTAACTCTAGTTCTGCTTCTGGAAATGCGGTGTGGTGGCGCAGGGGCAGCAGGTACTCTTGACTCCAGGGTTCAACTCCCATATGAACTGAAATCTGTTTTTACTACTGTTTACACCAGCGACCAATTTCTGCGCTAACAACAACAGCACCAGCAGCAACAACACCCATTTTTCGCATAATGACCCCTTTATCTTCATCCCGTATCTTCACCCAAATGAGCAATTGTTTGAGCAGCATAGAATAACCAATATTAGGCAGCTTTATCCCTACCGTCTGCTAGATAAATTACTTTTCAAATGATAAATTTAAGCAATTGATCACTGTTTTCTGGTTTAGTTATCTGGTCTAGATCTTCGAACTAGCAGTTGTACAACTCGTGGCACGGGATAATGGCTCGCTCCACGCCCATGCACCAGTTATCTTGGGCAGTCATTCGCACACAACATTCCAAGCATGTTGAATAAATCATAGAGAATTGGAGACAATTATTGAACACGTGCTTCCTTAAGTAATGTATTTGTCGGAAATGATTGTTTTTGAATTCTATTT
Source organism: Haemaphysalis longicornis (assembly GCF_048455015.1). Lineage (NCBI taxonomy): Eukaryota > Metazoa > Arthropoda > Arachnida > Ixodida > Ixodidae > Haemaphysalis > Haemaphysalis longicornis. The sequence goes on along the minus strand of NW_027526361.1, from coordinate 173,608,586 downwards.
GCACGTTCTTGTTTAAATACGCCTGAATGGTCGGGTCTGTTCTTTTACCTGTGCATGAATATGTGACGCCGAACCAATTTGTTCAAGCTCGTGATACAAGTATGTTTTGTCACGTTTCTCCGCCTATTCTTGCACAATCTTCTCATAGGTACTTTCATTCTGTTTCCCTTGTTATAACCACGCTGTCGAACCGGAACCTAACCGAAAACCGGAACTGAACCGGTATTTTTGCCGGAATTGAACCCGAACCCAAACCGTTATTTTTTGAGCACGCTGAATCCGAACCGGAACTGAGCCTAAAAAAGAAATAACGGTTACCGGTTCATGCAGAAACGGTTCCACCCTCCGTTGTTGATCTTGCCCAATCAACGCAAGTCAGGCCTTTTTTTTTTCTTTCACGTACCATCAACTTCGTTCCCGCTCGCGCACTTTGCCCTCCAGACAATTAAACACTATCATGCTCTATGTCACCAATGTAGCAATGGTGTGTTGCTGCTGGAAGCGCGAGCGTAATGCAAGCTGACCAAAGGATGTCATTCTCGGCAGCTGGCAGGGGATATAAAACGATTTTGCCCTTCCCTAGTTGCGACTTTATTGTAGCAATCAGCCTGCAGGAGTGCTCCACTGCGCAACAGCGAGAGCCCACACCCGATGTGTGCAAACGTTTTGCATTTCGTAATTTGTTTAAAAGGTCCGACACCTGCAAATTGTCACTACTTGCCAAGTGTGACCACAGGAGCTGCTCAGTGGCGGAGCCGTTTGCTGCTGCTGGAGTTTTGTCTCTTTCAGATCTGCTTTTTTTTCGAAGGTGCACTTGTACTGACAGCCTAACTAACTACATTACTTCTACTGCTACTCGTTCCGAAGAAGAGTACTGCTGTGGAAGAATTAAAGAGCGTCTACCCAACGCAGTCCTATTTCATGCTCCGCGCGTCAAACTTCCCTTTCATTTTCTAACAGCATAATATGTCATAAGATTCCGCAATGTAGCACACGGAACGATTGCCGGGGGTCAGGCGGTACGATGACATACTGATTGTAGTGCACACATCGGGTATAGCTATCGCAAAAGGAATTGCAGTGATCAGCGCAATAATGTAGTGACTGAGCGTTAACTAAAGCTTACTTTTAACGAAAGTGGGGCTAAGACATTCGATAAGGTGACTACTAACAAATTAATCATGGTGACCAAATAATCTAATCCATTGGTAGTATTTAGGTGTCTGTTGTAGATTTTTTTTTGGCAAATATAAAAAAAATGTGCGCCATTGGTATTAAGCGCTGGTATTTCAACGTGCCAGTACGCAGGCCTAAATTTAGGCTGCAAGGTTAGTTTGCTGGGTGACTCCATAGCGACGATTGCTATTTCAACAAAAAAGGAAAGAGCAGAAAATATATCCCACCGTAATATCTCTCGGCGGTGGCTTTATGAACGGTCGCTAGGACAACATAAAGTCTGGGCGAGAAAGTAGGTGGTAAATCGTCGCCACTTCATATGTTTTCTAATATGTCGTAATTGTTTAAAGTTTGATTTGCAATTGCGCCACTGCCCTTGCGTAACAGAAGCATTTTGAATTTTTGTATGTATTTTTATTTGACTGTCGTTTTAAACTACTAAATGTTTGTTTCTAATTTCAGTGATAATTCAACTCATCGAACCGGTTCGCGAACCGGTTCAAGCTCTCGAGGCACTTCGGGAACCGGTTTTTTACGTGATTTTGTCGAACCGGAACTGAACCGGAATAAAATGATTTCGCCTGAACCAGAACCGTAACCGGATCGGTATTTTTTTTCGGTCCGAAATATTTGTTATAACTGCACTATACTTTCAACAGTCGTAATTGAGCTGCCAAATTGGCTTCCTGGCCCCGTCAAGCTCTAGCAACAGCTTTCTTGCCAGGGAGACCATCGACATTGTACTATGTTGAGAAAAAATAAACTTGACATTTGAAATTTGAAATTTAGGGCTGTCGCCTGTCTCAGTTCATGCGTGCAAGTGCACTCGCTACTTGCACGCATATTCCCACACGATGAAATTATTGCCAAAGGATTGAAACGTAATAAATAGCGCTAGTAAATCGTGTAATCCTGCAGAACGTAAGGCTACAGCTTCAAATTCTTTTTATTGCACACGAATGTAAAAACGCCGTTTTAGTGTGCTCGAAAAAAAATTGTAAAAAGCGGAACCATATTTACAGGGCCGCAATTGAGCCTTGCGAACTGATCGCTTAACGCCACACTTTTCGGTTCCTTCGGCGGCTAACACAGGTTAATCTTAATTTATGTTCTGCCACAAATTCGGAATATTTTGGAACGCCAATGTGTGGGCGGCCTAGCTCAGCAGCTTCTTTATTTAGCGAGCCCCGTTCTTTTCCTGGAAGTAACATGATTTGTTACACTGTCATTGAGGTCACCATAGGATAGGAAAAATGGGGTCTTTACGGTTGAGTTTCTTTATTTTTTTTGTCACAACACAAAAAGAGCATGATCTTTTCTAAATTACACACTTTACTCAGAACGTTTTTTTTTTTGTAACAGCCTGCTCATCACGTGGAACAGAAGTTCTGAACGTATCCATGCCAGATTTGAGTGGCCATTGCACCAGCTTTGTGAAAGAACTATCCAGGGCCCGATTCACGCTTAAGCGAGACGAAAGATGGCGCTGCTATCACTACGCAAAACAGTGCCTTTTGGGCACGTCGCAACGGCGACTAGCAAAATTTCTCGTCTCGTGAACAACCACCGACCACAAAAGTTAAAGAACGCGGTTGAGAAACATCTTCCAACCACGCTATTGCCAAATAAAACATAGTGCGGAGGCCGAAAAAATGGCTCGTGCCGCTTCGAATAGTTCGTTTCGCCCTTTGTTATAAGCTTTGTAGACCTGTTTATCACATTCGTTTTTTAGTGCGTCGCTTGCGTTTTGAAACACGCACACTTACGGTAGAAAGCAGACTTGTGATTCCTGCCGTATCCACGCTAACTTTGCGCGGTGCTCGAAAGTGCGTTTCTCGTCATAGCCTCGCGGAGACGTGCGACTCAAACTTTCTTTTCTGGGCTTTTCTGTTTCGCTCCGCTGAGCGAGCGACGGTGGTTAAACGAATTCCGCACAGGTAGGCTCACGTTCGCCGCAGGCGGCTCCCTTCGGGGCGCGATATGGCGCTCAGCGTGGCGCCAACGACCGGGTGCTCTCTGGTCCTCGCCACCAGGACCTAACGGCCGGTTCCGAGAAGCTTGATTTACGTTCAAAGGTGTCGAAAACGCGTTTTAGCCGGCTGGGCCTTTCAACATTTCCCTAGGGCCCTCCACGGCTTGGCCTATCTCCGCGTTTTTCTCTTTCTTCTTACTCCTAACTCCGCGGGCGTTCTCTTCGCGCATATTAGCCAGGTTCCTTGGAACAAAACACGCCACCCATAGATAAGCAGACGAAAATACAGAAACACGACCACGCCCCATGTCTCGGCCCTGTGGTCCGAGCGGTGATTCCGCAAGAACGATAGTACGAAGGCGTTCAACGTGACACGCAGCTTCAACGCTGATGTCGGAACCAACCGAAAGATTTCCAAGGAAAGAAAAGCAGGGAAAAATAAAGCGCTAAATATGGCGTAGGACGAGACCAACTCATCGCTCCGTGTCCGTTCTGCAGGGTTTGTCACGGCGGGAGGAAACAGCGAGGGGCTCGGTGGCTTCACGCGGTTTCCTTGCTTTTGCCGCACTTGCGCCAGATCTCTGTGACCGAGTCCCGAGCACTTTTTTTTTACCTCTAGTTCTTTCTTGTTTCCTTTCGTCTTCAGACGCAAACGCCCACCGCCAGTGAATCATTACTCGTATTTGGGTGTTTTTCTTCCCTCGCATTTTTTTACCCACGAAGAAGAACCACAATGACACCGGTGTTTTGGCACGTGCCCGGACTCTGACTTCAAATACGCAAAGCGAAGTTGGTGTTTCTGCTCGATTCGAGTCCGCCCATTTACGCACCCACACAGAAAACGCTTCAACTTCTCTCTTATGCTTTTGTACGGTCGGGACAGCTTGCAGACGAGGAATGTTGCCAAGAGCATCGTCAAAGAAACGACGCCTTCTCATGCAAAAAAGTGAGAAAAATTGCTCAAATGGAAACTCTGAGTGGAAAGTCCCGACACGAAAGGAAAAAAATAAAAATATGTATCTGTAGGGGCTGACGCGTCAGCTATTTTACCAAAAGCATTTGGTGTGACCTTACGCTCTAGGTGAAAAGAGCATCAGTTGCGTTTAGGAGCACAGTGAGAGCTTGCTCACTTTTTCGATAAAGAAGGATAAGAGAGAGTGTGAGTGTGTGTGAGAAACGAAACGTTAGAGGCCTTGAAGACAAAGTGCTCGGGAACACGACCGCTGGATGGCATCCGACCATGAGAAAATGCTTTTGAGTGCGTACAGCCTTTTTCGCTTCCGTCCCAGTCCGATGGAAATCGACATTTATTGATTATCGATCGTGCAAAACCCCCAGTCGCTCTTCGACATTGTTTAGCACATCCGAGTACGTTTTTTCTAGCTGAATGTTTGTTGCGTTTTCCTCCCACTTTGGATTTATTCTTGCGCCAAGCATAGGGCTGGAGAGGATTCACATCACGTCGATCACGCACCTCGTGCGACCCTAGTGCCATTTTCAGACGTACGAGTCCGATCAGGCACATCGAAGCCCCGCATATTCGCGAAAAAGTGCCACCCCTCAGAAAAGCAGTCAACTGAGGTCCGTAATGCATGTTGCGGGGCTTGGCATATTTGAATGCAAATCTGGGCACGCAGGACTGCGCTCGTAATGTCGCTTCTTTTCCACTGTCCCAACCGTGTGCGCATTATGTTTAAATGAAATCAACTAGCAGCTAAGAGAAATTTAATGGTATCTCTTCGGTTGCTTGGAACGTACCCTTAACATTTCGAAGACGGTTTTGTCCGCTTGCCTCGCCTAAATTATGCCTTCGAGCTATGTTCTTTAATACCGGGTGGTGCAAGCTTAATCGACGTTTTTGCAGAAGTATCATTTTTTCTCGGAGTTTTAAATATCCAAGCATAGCTGCATGTGTTTGCTCCGACCAGCCTGCTAAAAAATAACAAGAGAAACACCAAGAACAACACTGATGCAGTATCGTAATGCAACACTGTGACATACACGGTGGCATGTTAAAAATTACTCCAAAAGGCCAGTACTAATTTACAAAAAAGCTGTTTCTTAGCGTGTCTACGAACACTTTCGTGTACACGTATCAGCTTGTAAACGTGACTGTTGCTCGCGCCTTGTAAAATGTTGCTCCCCCAGTGTAACGGTCTTTTATTCAGGGCACAGGCATGCCCCAGACAAGACACGGGGATATCAGATTAGATGTATCATGTGTTACTTCAGTTTGAAACACGCGGCAGAAGCACACGCGACATGAAATGAAATACGCAAATTGGGAACCGAAGCAAAGTGGGCGAACAAGAGAGGGAGAGAGAGGCTTGCCGCCAGAAATGGGTAATTGAAGGTTCAACCGGCTGGGGAGAAGCACGTACTCCCTTGTGGAATAGAACGCCCACAACTTTAAGACCCTCTACTTCCTACATATCACGAAGGTGTCGTTAAAATTAGCTTCAGTCAAATTGGTTCCTGGTAACCAGTCCTTAGGAGGCAAAATAGGGTAGACAAGGCTCCAAACCTCGTGGCACGACCCGAATGGCGCGAGATTCAGACGTGCCGCAGCTTTTTCCCCGGGGGTTTGAGGCTGTTGGGAAGCACACAGTGGTGCATAATTGTCCCTAAGGGCTGCTGTCTGTTAGCCCGCGAAACGGGAGTTATCGGGACAAGCCTGGTGTGTCAGAATCTGGACCCCTTTCAAACATCTGGATGAAACAGACACTCAACACAACTTTGTGTGCGGAACGATAATCAACGAACCGGCAATGTGCAAGATCCCGTCAATGTTGCAATAATAACCTTATTTAGGACCAGGCGAGGGCGAAACGCTGCAGCGTCGGTTTGCAAGGAAGATTTCATTACCGGACCACAAAAGGCACGGAGGGGTTCAACCCTTTTATTTCCGCAGTTCTTTTTGGGAAAATTTCCACGTATGTTTGGGTAGAGGGCAGCCATATGCTTCAGCATACAAGTAACTGCATTATCAGTTTTATTTTCCAAGGAAAAAACCGATGCATCTTCTCCATGATGGCGACAAAGCTTGGGATGGTAAACTTACGGAGGTACAATCTCTGCCACTACGTTACGGTGTTCAATCTTGGATCAGTAAATGTACGTGACAAACGCAAAGAAGAATCGCAGCAGGAAATAAACGAAGGCTCCTGAGATGATATGATGTGCATGCGCGCAATGCATCTGTGTTGCTTGCGAGTCCGTGGATCAAAGAAATTTGTCATCAGAACAAATTATATAACAGAACAGTCGTGCAAGGAAAGCACTATGATTGAGTGAAAAAGCTACTTCAGGCGTTACTGCTCTGAAGGGACTCTGCAGCACTTCCGATAAACGCTCTCACTCTTTCTTTCTCCTCTAAAAGCCCTGCGAAAGCTATAGTTATCGCCAGCACAAATCGGCATGGGGTAATTTGCTCATCGCAGCAGATACGTCTTGCGCTCGTGCTTTGGTTTGGGGGTTTTCTTCTAACAGCAGAGCTGTTTAGGCGGACACAAATCCGTCCTGCTTAGACAGAAAACCACGAGCGCTCGGGTGCGCGTGCCTCACGGCTACTGCCTGGCGTCGTCTAGGCTGCGCATGGGCTGTTGTAAATAAATGAGATTGGCGCCGGCAGAAAGCGATAGCCGGGGTTAAGAAGACGAAGCTGAGCCCACTGCCTCGCTCACAGTGTGTTCCATCGTCTTACGAGAACGGGTGTCTGGGTAGTCCTTCCCTCTTGGATGCTGCAAATGGCTTACGACAAATGAGGAGCTCCCGCCTTCGTCGTGGTCGTCGTGTATCGACCGCGCGCCCCAGGTCCACCGCGCCGAAGACGACGGCGGCGAGTCAGTCACGCCATACCTCCACACTCTACACGTGGAAACGGCCCCGGAACAGCTGACGAAGTAGTGGGGGTTTACCGAGGCCAGAACGCGCTACAAGGGGATGTTCCCTACGAGACTGTGCCGTCGGAAGACGACGACGAAAGGGATGGCGACAAATGCTACTGAATAAAACACTGACCATACTTTAATAGTCTTTGCTTCTCAGTGCCGTCCAAAACAGCTTCGCACTTTTGGGGTCTGGCTGCTCCCTCTCTTCTGAGAACCGCTGTCAGCGTGGGGAGAAGCTAGGTAGACCCCCAGCTCTGCTGTCCCTCCCCGCCTTGCACCACTAATGCTAGCTGCGCCAATTTTTTTGAATTGGCTATCGAATGCGCTGATTCCTACAACTGAAAGGAATCCGGCCAGTAGCGGCTACACCGCAGTAATGACGCGATTCGAGTGGTGGAAGAACGCCAAGACCGGGAAAGAGGAGGAGAAGGAGGAATGCCTTTATTGTCAGAGGGGGCATGAGAGCCCTATTGGGGAAGGAGAGGGACACGAAGGAAGGGAGGGAATAATCGAAAAAAAGAACACTGTTCAAGGTTCAATCACTTGAAATGGCGGATAGCATTTTAAATTTAAGTCCATGAACATTTACTTCGCAAAAATCTGAAGAGATAAGTGCGACGATTTTTTGTAGGTATCGGTCCAGGTTATTACACTAACTTGTAGAGACCACTGATTAGTGCGTATTCAATAACTTTCTCAAGCACCGAAGGGTCCTCTCGAACGCGTTGCAGATGCGCTTCTTCATCTTCGGGTGGGGAACCGAGGTCCGATAGTTGAGAGAAAAATCTTTTGAGCTTACCTGATGGGCATAGAGCAGTATCTTTTGGCTGAGGTACTTTGCGACCCCCTAACTGAAGTACTTCACTTGTTGAAGGACTACGTTCTGGAAGCATATGAGGTTCTGAAAAAAGTTGAAAGTTTTGCAGGATGTCTTCAGGTCCTGAATTTATTTATAACGGCTATACAACTTCCGAACGGTTGGCTACCATTGCTGTGGCAGCCATTATAATTAATTCCTGGTCCCGATACTGCTGAACTACAACCTTCTTGCATGGGCAGGACAAGGGCATTTTTTATGGCAGGCACTCAAGTAAAAAAAAACGAAAATCCGCATGTGTCACTGCGGTGGATTCCTAAAGCAAAAATAATGTAGCGGAAACGGCCTTTGTTTGATGCTCTAGGTCCGCTGATAAAATCCTCAAATATGCTGAGTATATATCTTTAGAAATCAATAAGAACAGTTAAATATTTACAGATAACTGGATACCGACTGCTTTAACATTCTCTTTGATATTAAAAAAACCTGTCGTAAAACGCGGCACAGGCCTTAATAATTCATAACTGCGGCTAAATTGACTTGGCGTAGGGAGGTTACTATGGCTTTATCTCTCTCTTCTTCTATCTTCTCCTATCGCTTGGAAGCCACGCCCTGGTAAGACGTTCGAAGTACATTAAACATACGGTACTTAGCGCCCTGCATCAGAACGTAACTTGGTGCTGCTTTGGTTCTTAAAGTTACGACTGGAAGCAAATGCCCAGAAGATCTAACCTTGAAAAGCTTTCAGTCGGGTTTGCCTGCATTTTCTCCGTGTCTCCGCGAAAATTATTGCCAAGACAGAGAATGCGGTTCGCCTAGTGAAGATGGTGGCCAACAGTCAGAATGGGTTGAAGGAGGACAGTCTAATTCGGCTTATGCACGCCTTTGTGTTGTGTCACTTTACCTATGTGGCGGCTATGCACAAGTGGAAGCCTTCAGAGAAGGAGAAGCTTGACACACAGATTAGGAAGATCAGCAAGAAGGTGTTGAGAGTGCCGATGTGTACCAGCAACGAGCGGCTTCTCCAGCTGGGTATACATAATACCTTGGATGAGATAGCTGAGGCTCAGGAGAGGGCGCAGATGGTGCGTCTCTTTACGACTAGCGCGGGTCGGCAGATTCTGAGAGAGTTAGGTGTTCCTCAGGAGAGAATTTCGCTGCTTCACGTCAGTATACCCTTGAAGGCCCGTCAGCGGTATCAAGTGATGCCTATTCCCAGGAACATGCATACGGAGCGAAATGTGGGTAGAAGAAAGGCCAGGGGGGCTTGCCTGCAGAGACTCATTTGCAAAATTACGCCCATCTTCCCGCGAGGGAACCCAGATGTGATGCGACGCATCGGGGGGTTCAATTGGCGTTTCCATTGGGTTGATTCTCCGTCGCTTCCGTCACGTCTTCATCGGAAGAATCAAGTCAAGCACGGAGTCGTCAAGCAAAGTCACGCAGAGTCGAACGAGAGCGAGCGCTGACTGAACCGCTGCAGCGCGCTACCCGCTTTATATTCACAGCGCCTGAAGGAGAGAAAACAGCGAAGGAGAGTCGCGCCACTTGCGCGCCGGAGCAGACGCGAGCGGAGCGAAGCGCTTGCGCGCAGCTGTTGTTGTTTATGATAATGAGACGGAGTGAGAGTGTCGGAGAGAAGAACGTCAGAGAGAAGCTGTTGGAGAGAAGAACGGGGGAGAGTTGCACATGCGCAGGTGGTGTGCGGACGCCGACGACGCAGGAGGGACATACCCCATAGCAAGAGATGCATCGCATCTAATAAGAATCAGAGGGTTAGCTTCGTGGACGCTTCTTTTAACGAAGAGAGGAAGGCGTTCTCCGTAGTTGTCGTGGATAATGAGGGCATGGTCGTCAACGTTGATTCCGTTCGGGCTGATAGACCGGAGGTCGCCGAGCAGCCGGCTATTGCGCTCGCCCTGGTTGACAGGAGCAGGCCTTTTGTGTATAGTTACTCAAAGTCGGCCGTTAGGGCTTTCGAGGAGGGCTCGGCGGCCAAGGTTGCTTTCAGAAATATGAAGACCTGTGAGATCTTTCAGCACTACTTATGTTGGTTTCCTGCTCACCTTGGGGTGATTGAAGGAGCTCCTCTGAATCTCAACGAGTCTGCTCATGCGGCAGCGCGAGATCTTACCCTAAGCTCTGCCCCGCGCCACGGCGTGACAGTACTCCCTGAGAACAGAGACTGCCGGCCCTTCCACATACAGTGAGGTAACTAAGTACTATCTTCTCAACCGCAGGATTCACGGTTTGCCGCATCCTAAACTAAACCGGGCTCAGGCACTTACATTACGCTTACTGCAGACTGGCACTTATCCTTGCCCGGGGAGGCTCAACATGTTTTATCCTGAGACGTATACGGAGCCCTATTGCATGGACTGTGCTGATTTAGCCACTCTGAAACACATGCTCTGGTCTTGCGAGCAAATTGAAGATCCGGCTATCAAAGACGCGTCCGGGTGGGAGGCTGCACTTCGCAGTCCGGACCTGGACAAATAATTCTGGACTGTCCAACAAGCTCACGACGTGGCAGTGAGGCTTGGCCTTTCGGTCCCTACGTGGGAGCGGCCCGCTTAGTGGTTCATTATCACTACTTGCAGGACCAAATAAAGTTTTCTCTCCCTCCCTCCGAACCTTGCTTTCTTCGCGTACAGAAAATTACAAACTCAAGAACACGTAGCGTCGTTTCCTTCCTGACACGTTACCAGAATTTTTTTCGGCGAGGAAGGAGGCATAAATTCAAGTTAACTTTCCTATAAACGTTACAGGGGTAGCGTTTCTAGTGTATACTTGGGTAACGCACAGTGTCCACCACAAATTTGCATAATCGTGCAAAAAGAAATGAAACAGAATGTGGACCTGACAGATACGACTGTAAGGTACACCTCCCCTTACGGGGGACCACGTCGAATACACTTGCCCCGGAAAGAAACTCAGGAGGGACACTGCCAGGAAGCAGTAGACCACATACGAAAATATGAAACGAATATTCTCAAAGCGGTTCATTGAATTACATGGGGAAGAGTTACAAAACAACATTTATTGGCGGAGCTTTGATAGTAATTTCTGATCACCCATTTACTGCTCTACGAAGGTGGGTGAAAAAACCCACTCGTATGTCACTTCGGAAGTTGCTTCATGATGTCTGTCCACTGTTGTCCTACAATTGAGTAGAGCGCAAGACGCCGCGGTCATATGCGTACTGGTGTCCACCGCGGAAGGTTAGAGAAACACCACCGTAACAAAGCAGAGCAGTGCCTTTGTTGGACGGCTCGACTGGCGAGAGAAAACTCCAGAAGCGCAATTGACAACACAGGGAATTAACCTTCACTTGCGATGGCCTTAACAAAAGATAACGATCCACAAACAATATTAATCATGAATAAATTTATTATTTATCGCTACCCGTTTAGCTGTATCCTAGGCTTATTCTCTTGGTAGATCACCTGATTTCTACACTCCTTGTGTAAGCCCGCTGGGAAGTTTCGGTTTCGATTTTTCAAGGCGAAGCCCGCTAGGGGCTCGGGCTGTTGGCATCTCCTATCGTCGTCGTAACCATCGTCTTATGTAGTCACGGTTCTAAAACACCGGGACACTCGTTTACGCCTCGCGCTAGAACGTAACGCGTACTGAAAAAAGTTACACCATCTTCCCGTAAGGGAACCCTGAGGAGGATGCGAAGCAGCCATGGGGTCGATTCAAGTGCCGATTAGTTTTCAGTTCGTCGTTTCCGTTAGGTTGAGGTACGTAGCTGCCGTTACATTTACCGTTTGCTTTCCATGGTAAATACCACACTTTTCACTTACCGGAACTAAGAAATGGGAAATTGCGTTGACCCCATGGCTGCTTCGCATACTACTCAGGGTTTTCCTACGGGAAGATGGTGTAATTTTATTGGAGGGGGGGGTGAGGGGTGTTAGAGTGGAGAGGCCTTAAAGAGAGAGAGACAGACGTTGTACGTGGTATGAGTTTGTCTTTATTTAGGTATTATAATCATCATGTTCAACGTAGGTGACGTGGAGCTGTGGTTGGCGCTCCGCTTTGATTATGACCGCCTTATGGTCTCTGAAATGTAAAGTCAAGAGCTGTTGTAGTGGATGAACCCTAAAGTTGCTGAAGATGAGGTCGATGCACGTTCCCCGGGTTGTTGTGGGCTGCTTGTAATCACGGCCCGCCGAAACTCACCGACGCACGCCGTTGCCAACGACGATGAAACGTCGAAGGCGCGTGAAGCGTGCTCGTCTCGTGCCTGCCCAGGAAGACACCGGCAACACTGTCGCTCCAGGAGCCATTAAAGGGTAGGACACCACCGGGTGTTCAGCAAGCCGAGCATGCGCAGTGGGGGTGTGGTCGGTACAACAACAAGGCAGGGACATAGCCCTGACCATGAGATACTTCGCATCTAAAAACACTGAGACACGCGTTTACGACTCCTACTGGAACGCTCCGTAACGCGAACTAAAAAAACTCCCACCTCCCCTCGCGGCAACCCCTGTGTAGATGCGACGCATAGGGGGTTCGCATTGCAGCGTTGGACAGCGGAGGAACAGCGCTGGAACGATGGAGCGGAGCGGCGCAGGCACCGCGTTTTATAGCGCGCATAACGGTTAGTGGACGCGCCGGCTCCAGTGCGTCTGCCGCGGCTATGACGCAACACAATCCAACACAATCCACTTCAATCCAATCCAATCCAAATCCAATCCAATCCAAGCCAATCCAAGCCAATCCAATGTTCGCTATCGGAGAGGAGAGGGGGTGAGCGGCGGAGAGCGCAGCTCGCGCGGCCAGGAGAATGGGGGAGAGACGGACGCCGACGACGCCGGATGCAGGAACAAGGCGAGTGAATGAGATGCCGTCGCATCTAAAAAACACCCGGACACTCGTTTACGCCTCGCGCTGGAGCGCTTCGGGCTTCAAAGACACGAGACACTTACAGCAAAGCTGTATACCTCTACCCCCTAACGGATTCATCTCCGTACCCGCCGCGATGGCTCAGGGGCTAAGGCGTTGCGCTGCTGAACACGAGATCACGGGTTCGATTGCCGGCCGCAGCGGCCGCTTTTCTGATGGAGGCAAAAAGTAAAAACGCCCGTGTGTACAAGATTTCGGCGCACGTTAAAGATCCCCAGGTGGTCAAAATTAATCCGGAGCCCTCCACTACGGCGTGCCTCATCGCCTGTGTTGCGTCGGCGCTTGAAACCCTACAATCAATTCATCACTCTCCCTTGGAAAAAATTGGCCGCGTATCTGCTCCTTTCGTTGCAAATGCCGTCAAAAGACACTAGTCTTTATCGGCTTTTGCGAAGTAAATGCCTCCCTTCGCTTTCCCGCTCACCTCTCATGTTGTTCCTCTTGCGTCGCGCTCCTTCCAAGGTGAAGACGCCAATGGTTTGCTTAACTCATTTTAAATTTCCCGCGTTCTACTGCACCAAACCGGGTGTCTCGATGCGAACGCTGCCGTACGGCGAAGACGCGCGTTAATCGAGGCGCCCTACTTCAACGTTTATAGAACCGCGTTTCCCTACTCCACGTGCGTTGCAAGCAGAACATGGAACCTATCTAGTTGAACTTTGCGTAACTGTTGCCGGTTGATTTCTTAAAATGGCGCCAGAAGCTATAGTGGCGCGGACGACAGCAGGCGACGGTGGAGTGAATTCTTTTTCTGCAGTTGATGAAGTATTTAATTTCCGAAAAGTCAAGCATGTCTGATTTTTTTATAAAGGAACACTGCAAATATCACTTCTGTCTTGATTTGTTGTCTCACGTTTGCGTGAGGTCTTGTTCTTTTTCAACAATGTTGACAAGTATGAACATTACACCGGACATAGACGGGTAGATTTAGCTGTGACTATATAAGACTATTGCGCAGGCATTGTTTTGCTTTGGCCGGGTGGGTGAATCGAGTCACAGACAGACAGACGGACAGACAGACATACAGACACACCAAAATTTCTGGGTTTAAGTAGCCTAAGAAAGACTATCGCCTTTAAAAACGCCATGGCACCCGGAACACACTTATACACTGCATGTTTCGCCCCTCTCCAGGTTTCACGTTAGTAGAGATGGCTGGGAATTTTTTATAGTTCCTGTTGGTCGGGGCAGCAGTACGTGATCACGAGCAGCCAAGTCTACCCCGCTGAGAGCTATCATCATTGGTCGAGCGACGCGGAAACAATCACAGATGGTATAATTATCTTTGACGTCTCCCACCTCCGTGCTTTTGTTTTAATTAGAGAGTCTTAGCACTCCGTATGCTCGGTATGTTCCGTTCGTACCATGTTGAACGGCACCAGACTGCGCCTGTGCGCTCGGGCACGGCGAGGGGGAAACCACCCACCGTAACGAATGCGGGAGCATGGTGAGGGCCAGCCCGAAGAAGTGATCTACCCTAGGGAAACGAAGGCGGAAGTGCCCAGTCGGGTCCCGGTCAAGACGGTACGAACGTACAACACGGAGCATACGGAGTGCTAGAACTCTATTATGCCTTCGGGTTCACGCACGGCAACTGCGCTCCTAGAGACGGGACAGAATAGTGACGGCCGGTAGATGTCCGGTCAATTTCGAGCACTGGGGTCCCGGTAGACGATGTGCTGTATGGTGTTCTCTGTATTTGCGGCGTCCTCGTATCTTTTGATCTTTTTTGCGTCGGAATATTTTTTCATGTTGTTTGTTCGCTACCGCGAAACGTTCAGCCGATCCCAGCTTCAAGACCCTATAGATCCCCCGGATACCACACTGACATCACCTGGATAAGGGACAACAGTACAGGGGACGCTGTTCAAGCCCTTTAAAAAGGAGAGCCCGATTGTCTTTGCGGGGGGGGGGGGGGGTCGCATTTTCTCTCGGGCGCGATGCAGCGTCGACTCTATCGAATCGCTTCGGCTAGTAGTAAGACCGACCACTAAGGTCAAATCTCGATAGATTAGGCACTCTGAGCCTTCGGGTACGCTGTCATGAGTTATCCCATTATAAGCATATATTGTAATTTCGTACTTGAACTACGTTCTGCGTATAAACCCTTTTGAGAAAACAAAAACAGCGCATATAACGAGGACACAACAGAAGACGACTAGACACACAGGGCGCAGTCGTCTTCTCATGTGTCCTCATTATATGCGCAGTTTTCGTTTTCGTAATGTACGAACTATCCCAAATTGGCATTCTACTTAAACTCTTTTAAGTTCCACCCTACGTCAAGCATCAACAAACGAACGCTTCAACCTCCGTAAATCCCGCCTCTGGCGGTACATGGGCCGCACCTATACCGATTTCTTGTCGCAACCTTTGATGATGGTTGGGTTTTCTATGGCGCAAGGCCGACTACGGGCAAAGAGTGCCAAGGAAAAGTTGTTTTATGAGGACGAGGTGATGGTAAATGTAAAACATTCAACTAAAAGTATGCCTGAAATGACATAAAAGACAATGTAGAAGACTGGTGTAAAGCGCCAGGGTGCCAATATGCATGGTAAGTAATGAGATGTAAAAACGTGACATCGCTAAGAAACTTAAAACTACGCTTGTGGGCGATTATGGGGTCGTCCCCTATAAAGTACGATAGGCGTAGTCGATTGTGTTGTCTGTATAGTTGTGAGAAGTGTTTGTGTCACGTTGTTTCTAGTGTCTTGATTGTATGAGGATGTGGATCGCGGATAGGGCCTCTCCGGACCTGATGCACAGAGGTCTTGGAGATCCAGTGAGAAGGTGCGAGTGTGTTGCATGTGTGTGCCCTATCCGTCATCTAGCCAAAGTGACTTCTGTGTATCTATAGCGTGTGTCGGTGGTGTATGGTCCCAGGTGTGGTTTAGTACGTGTAACTTGTTGTCTGTTTGTTCACTCCAGTGTGTTTGCCATGTTTTGAGAAGTTGTTGTCTGATGTGTGGCTTCACGCCGGTGTAGGGTAATGTGGTTATGTCTACTGTATTCAAGAGTGTAGCCGCAGCAGCCATTCAACCCGCGGCTTCGTTCACGGCTATACCACAGTGACCAGGGACCCAGCAAAGGACCAGTTCGTATTTGTGGACATACACAAACATAGTACCCTTGACGATAAGATTGACAACGTGGTTTTTCGAAGAATTTGTTGACGACAATGCCCGCACATCACTGAGGGAATCTCTTTAGATAATGGATTGTAGGATGTGGCTTTGAAATATATGATTAACAACAAGTACACCATAAGCCTTTCTTTGCCGTAAGGATACTAGTATTACTATTCAGTTTTAGTTACATTAAGGCCGGGTCCATGCGCAATGCAGGACACAGAGGTGGCAGTTTTAGAGGCATCGGTAGAAAATTCAGAGCACTGATACTTATGCTGCAAATAAAAGAAGTGTTGCAGAATGGCACATCTAGGAGCTAGGTTTTTATCTACATGTGTGAAAGATGTGTCGCATGATACAGGGCGGAGATGCCATGGTGTTATAAAATCTGCTACAGAAGTTGGGATGGTATCTAAAAAGGAGACATCAAGCTTTGACGCTTCCTCTCTAACTATGTGAGAGTAGGGCGCAGAGAACGATGGTCGATTTACAGGAGTTCAGTCATGGAGGTATCATAAAAAACTGATTTAAAAGGATGGTGAGGCATGGATAAAATTTTAAAAGCATAAAGGAGATCTCTTATGCTCGCTGACGTTGTAGGTTCCATTTATTACACTCCACACAGAAGCTTTCGACCGGGCTAGTGCGGAAGGCGCCACATGTCAGGCGAAGCCCCAGATTGTATCGAGTGTTATCTGAACAGAGCACTCGCTATGCGCAGACCGTGTTCCGCGCAGGCTGTCACCCTTGCCACCGGCATATATATAAGCACACTCGAATAAAGGCAGTTGTTCGTTCTCCAGCAACCCGAGGCTTTCGTCTTGCTTTATCGCATCACGCGATACATGGTGTCAGAAGTGGCGAGTCACCGATTTTGATGTGCATTCCGGAGCGCCGGGAAAAGAAAAGCGATGGAATTTCTTAAGCCACCGTACCCGCTACGTTTTTCAGGGGACATAAGTAGGAACTGGAAGTTGTTCATGCAGAAATTCAACCTGTTCCTGGCGTTGTCCGAAACCACCGACCAGAAGCCTCGCCCGGAATCTGCGAAAGGTGCCCTTCTTCTGAGTATCGCAGGCGAAGAAGCCATCGAGGTCTACAACACCTTCACCTTTGCGGAAGGCGAAAGCAACCTTGACTACGCTACGGTGGTCAAGAAGTTCGAGGAGTACTGCGACGCCCAACAAAATGAAGTCTACGAGCGGTACGTCTTCCGGAAAAGGTTCCAAGAGCCGGGTGAGCCTTTCGAACATTTCCTGAGGGATTTGAAGACCCAAGCCCGAGCATGCAACTTTGGTGCATTGACTGATTGAATGGTCCGAGACCAAATTGTCTTCGGAACTGGGGATGCTAAATTAAGAGAGAAGCTGCTAGCAGATAACAAGCTTACCTTGGAAAACGCCGAGAAAACTTGCAAGGCGGCCGAAATTTCCGCAGCGCACCAAGAAGCTTGGTACCAAGACGTAAAGCAGGTTGACCCGGTGCGCAAACAAAGCCCTGTAGCACGTTCTGAATGGCGCAGAGACTACAAGTGTCGGAAATGCGGGCGAACACACGAGCCGCGTAATTGCCCTGCGTTCGGAAAGGCATGCAGAAAGTGCAAAAAAAAAGATCCACTTCGCAGTTTGCTGTAGGGCGAGCGCTAATGTCGACGAACTCGAAGAGTCTGAAGACGACTTTGACGTCCTCGAGATTTCGGTTGACAAGATCAACAGTGAACGCGACTGGACTGTAGAAGCACGCGTGAACAATGCGTCAGTGCAACTCAAAGTGGATACGGGATCCGAAGCCAACTTGCTGCCCTTCTGACCTTATAAAAAATGCACCCGAAGCCACCACTGCAACCGAGCAGTGCGGTCTTGCCTTCGTACGGTGGGGGTCTGATTAAACACTTGGGTGTTATCAGGGCAGAAGTGGAAATTTACAGTCGCAAAACCATAATGGACTTCTTCATTGTGCGCAACGGACGTCAAGCTATACTTGGCCTGCAAGCATGTGAACAAGCAGGACTTCTTTCCCGACGAGTTCACAGTGTATCTGAAAATAGCTCCCAGAAAGTGGTTAAAGACTTTCCACACTTGTTTTCTGGAACAGGCAGCGTTCAGCGACGCTACCGGATGGTGCTTCGCGAAGGAGAAAACCAGTCGTCCAAACAACTCGCCGGGTGCCCCTGGCCCTGCAGGAACCACTCAAGGAAGAACTACAGCGCATGGAGCGCGCCGGAATAGCCGTCAAAGTCAAGGAACCTACAGATTGGGTAAGCCCACTTGTTCTTGTACGAAAGAAGGACGGCAAGCTCCGGGTTTGCATTGATCCCCGAAAGATTAACGAAAATCTAAAGCGGGAACACTACGAAATGCCTAGACGTGGAGATATCGAAGCAGAACTCGCAGGCGCCGTAGTCTTTACACGATTGGATGCAAACTCTGGGTTCCATCAAATCCGGTTAGATGAAGGAACCTCAAGGATTTGTACGTTCTCAACACCTTTTGGACGTTACCGGCTTTTGAGGTTGCCATTTGGCATCTCGTCGGCGCCAGAGGTCTTTCAGCAGACGCTTAATGAAATTTTCGAAGCAGTCCCTGGTGTAAAAGTATATGTTGACGACATACTAATCTGGGGTACATCAAGGAGAGAGCATGACGAGTGCCTGCGCCTTGCACTACAGGCGGCAGAACGGGAGGGCTTGACGTTCAATCAAGCAAAGTGTACAATCGGCGTCGAACAGATCGAATTCCTGGGCGACGTTATCGGTGCTGAAGGCATCAGGCCCAGCCCTTCCCTAATAAAGGGTATGATAGAAATGCCGCCACCCGCCGATAAACTCGCAGTCCAACGAATGCTGGGTGTTGTAAACTATTTTGCCAAGTTCGTGCCGTCGCTCACTGAGAAAACAACGCTGCTCAGAAGCTTGATCAAGAACGACGCGGTTTTTGAATGGTCAGAAAACCACGCGTACACAATGGAAACAACTGTGCGAAACTTTGAGCAAACAGCCATTGCTAGCAATATTCGACCCCAAAAAAGAAACTAAAGTGTCCTGCGACGCGTCACAAAATGGAATGGGCGCCGCGCTTCTGCAACGTCATGGCAACCATTGGAAACCCGTGGCATATGCGTCGAAGGTATTATCAGATACGGCGCAGCGGTATTCTCAAATAGAAAAAGAGACAATGGCTATTCTGTACGGCTGTGAACGATTTGACCACTTTGTATACGGGCGCAAGGTCATAGTAGAAACTGATCATCGCCCCTTGATTGCCATCTATAAAGAAAATTCCCCCGCATTTCCCCGAAGGGGAGTATGAGGAAGTGCGAAGCACGGGGTGATGCTATGAGGGGGAGTTTGTTGAAGTTTGGTGGCATTTTGCCCGTTAGTTACATTAACACCCCCTCGTGATCACGTTCGGCTTGTTCCGGAACTCGACGAAGACTCGCACTAGACTAAACTCGACGCGCTCTCAACCGCTATTTATACGGACCTCGACACGCGCTCGACCGCACCTGCGCTAAGCCTGCGCTCGACTAACCCTACCGCGGTCGCACGTGGAGCCCGCCGACACAATGGGAAGGGAAGAGGAGGAGCGCACCGCACCGCAGCGCACCGCAGCTGCGAAGCGCCGACCGGAGTGAAGGGAGAGGAGGCGCAGTCACGTGAGAGAATGCAGAACTAGCGGGTTTGTAGTATCACGTGTACACCACGCAGTTATCAAGCCGCTATAACGCCGCTAAGTCGCCAACGCACGCCGATGACGACGTATTTTGAATGCGTTAAAGATATCATCACGAGTGACGACGCAAACGTGCACGCTGTAAGTTTAGTGTCGTCACTTGTCAGTCACGACACGTGGAACCGGCTTGTATCGGAAACCAGCAAAGACCCGTATCTAAGCTCTGTTCGTAACAGCATTGTTGCGGGCCTGCCTATCGAAGGACAGCTCAAGTCATTTGCTGGCGAGCTATCTGAAGTCAAAGGCGCCCTTCTTAAAGGCTGCAGGATTATAATACCAGCAAACATGCGGAAGGAAATCTTGGAAAAGATCCACCAAGGACACGTTGGCTTGAATAAGAGCAAATTAAGAGCGCGGAGTTCAGTGTTTTGGTCCGGAATTCTGATATTGACAAATTTGTTCAGACCTGCGCAGTTTGCAAAAAGTATACGTACTGCCAGTCACGAGAGCCACTGCAGATGCGTCCGGTGCCAGACCAACCCTGGTATAGGGTTGGTATAGACCTCTTTCACTACGGCGGAAAATCGTACCTCTGTGCCTACGATGCCTATTCAAGCTTCCCCGAAGTGGATATGCTAACAGAAACGTCGGCCAGAGCAGTCATCGAATCAATCAGGGCTATCTTTGCCCGATATGGTATCCCCATGCAGGTCTGTACGGATAGTGGCCCACAATTTCCAAGCAAGGAATTTGCTGCATTTGCACGAGCGTACGAGTTCCGGCATGTTACCTCCAGTCCAGGATACCCGCAGTCCAACGGGCTTGCGGAAAAAGGGGTACATATAGTGAAGAGAATCTTAAAGAAAAGCATGGAAGCTAAACAAGATGTTTGGCTGGGGCTTCTTTCGTACAGGATTGCACCGCTGGAAGCCGACGGCCGATCGCCTGCGGAGCTGCTCCAGGGTCGGATCCTCCGCTCGACGTTGCCATGCATCCAAGGGAAGCCCGGAACCCCGGTCTTCAAGCACCGCCAAATGGAGACCAACAGGCGTCCACTGGCTCCTCTAAGGAAAGGAGACGTCGTACGAGTGAAGAACGGCACATGGACTACAAAAGCAAAGGTCATAGAGCCGTTGGTTCAACCCCGGTCCTACGTCTTCACAGAGGGAGGTAGGGTACTGCGACGTAACCGGCAACACATTTTACCCACTCAAGAAGCCTTTCATAGAGATCCTCCAGAGCTTGGCGAATGCGACGACGAAGGTGGTTCAACACAAGCATCACCAGTGCCAAGGGCCGCAGTGCCTACTGTCTCCAGAGCTCCAACCTGTGCGTCACCTGTTCCGGCTCTCAGGAGGTCGCTACGTCAACGTAGACCGCCTCGCCATCTAACTTACAACAGAAACTTTGTGCAAGTGCCATGAAGCAGATGTGTAACCTGTGTTAATAACGACGGAACTGTCGTACAGATGAACCAGCCACGTAATCTACGCAAAGTGCATTTTCTTGTGTTAGTTTCCATTTCCGTGTTGTATCCTTTCAAACAGAGGGGGATGTATCGAGTGTTATCTGAACAGAGCACTCGCTATGCGCAGACCGTGTTCCGCGCAGGCTGTCACCCTTGCCACCGGCATGTATATAAGCACACTCGAATAAAGGCAGTTGTTCGTTCTCCAGCAACCCGAGGCTTTCGCCTTGCTTTATCGCATCACGCGATACACAGATGAAGCACTGGGTCCAGCATTTTGAGGGATGTTTCACTTGCTGACCCATAAACAACACTTCCATAGTCCAATAGTGAACCTATCAGGTTTGTAAAAACGCTTAAACGAAGTTGTTTGTCAGCACCATATGAAGAGTCGGAGAGAATTTTGAGTATAGTCATAGCCTTTAAGCATTTATGTTTAAGTTGTTTTATATGTGATATGAATGTTCGTCAAGACTACGCCTAAAAACTTTTGTTCCTTTGTGACTGGAATTGAGGCACCATTGAGTTTTTTGTCTGGATGACAAATGACACGCTTTATCGAAAACGAAACCGAAGTACACTTTCCTCGATCAAATTTAAAACCGCTGCTATCTGCCCAAACAGCTAGCTTGTTAACACCAAGGTAGACTTGGCGCTCGCTGATAGACAGGTTACAAGACTTCAAGGTCGTCTACATAAATTGAGCAGGAAATTGATGGTGGCAATGCCTTACTGAGTGAATTCATTTTTACAATAAGCAGATTTCAACTCAGAACCCCGCGTTGCGCCACGCCATTTTCCTGCACGTGAACCCTTGAGAGTGGACTTCCAACTCTAACACGAAATCTTCTTTCAGACAAGTAGCTGGCAAGTGTGTTTAGCATGTTAGCCGGCATGCCGAAGGACTTCAGGTCACTTAGGATGGCGTACCGCCAGGCGGTATCGTACGCTTTTTCCAGATCAAAGAATGCCATCATACAATATTGTTTGTGAAGGAAGGCATCTTTGATATACGACTCTAATGCAACGAGCTGATCGTGGCAGATCGTCCCGCACTAAAGCCTGCCTGGTAGCGCTCGAGAAGACCGTTGTACATCAAGAAGCAAACGAGTCTCCTGTTTATTATCTTCTCGAGAAGCTTGCACAGGCAGCTTGTCAAAGCAATGGGCCAGTAACTGGCAAGAGACGAAGAGTACTTCCCTTCTTTCAGGAACGCCACTACTATGACCTCCCTCCAAGAGCGTGGAATGTGCCCCGAAAGCTATATTTTATTGTATAGATATAGAAGTCTTTCAAGGGTGTCTGAGGGCAGGAATTGTATCAAGGTGTAGGTGATTTCGTCTGCGCCTGGAGCTGAAGGCTTACATGTGGTCAGGGCTGCCTTCAGCTCATGAATTGAAAACTGAGAATCGTAGGAAGTGTGCGACTTGTTGCTATCACGCAAGGACTTCCTTTCTGCAGATATTTTGTGTTTTATGAAAGTGTTTGTGTAATCTGCAGAACTGGACACGTGTTCGAAGTGTTGAGCAAGTGTGTTAGCCTGGTCTTCAACTGTTCTTCCCCTGTTGTGCTAACCGGGGGCAGGCAGCGTGTCTGTTGTCATTTGAGTGTACGTATATGTGTCGAGACTTTGTGTGTGTCCGTGTATGGATTAATGGATGTCAAGAAGGTGTGCCAACTCTCTCATTTTGCCTCACAGCACACGCGTTTTCCGAACGCCTTGACCCGATTGAACAAAATAAGGTTACCCGACTTGTGGTACCGACGAAGGATACCCCACGCCTTGTTCTGGGCCTCTCGCGCCCGCCTACAGTCCTCATTACAGCACGGCCTCCTCTGGTGGCGCGGGGCGGGGCACCAGAGGCGTGGGGAATGGACCTTTCGGCGGCGTCGAGGATGTGCACCGTGGGGAGTTGGGTAACTTCTTCAGTGTGTACGTGTCTAATGGTTGTGTAGTGTAGTTTGGATGTCTCTGTAAATTAATTCCACTTAGCTCTTGCTTCATTGAACCTGTTTTGGGAAGATGGACTGCATGGGCCTTTATCTATATACGAAGTGAGGTGGAGAAGTGCTCACTACCATATGGGTCATTGCCCAAACCCCTGCGGAGCCAATAGCCAAGTCAAGATATGGATGTGTGTTGTGGCCTATATTAACGCATGTTGGCCTATTTTTGTTGAAGAGGCATGCTCCTTGAGATGTAAGGAAGTTCTCTATCAGGCGACCTCGGGCATCCATGCGAGAAGAGCCCTTAAGAGAATTGTGTGCATTAAGGTTGCCTGTTAGGATGTATGGTTCGGGCAGCTGATCGACGAGCGCCTCGAAGTTAGAGCCCGAACGTGCAAGATCAGGATGAATGTATATCGAGCATACCGTTATGAACCTATTGAATATTATTGTGCGAATTGCTGAAGCCTCAAGGACAGTGTTCAACGTGACAGGGTGGCATGCTAAGGATTTCCAGGCGATGATGGCCACAGCCCTAGAAGAGTGTGTGCTGCCATCCCTGTCCTTTCTGTATACCAGGTAACTAAGAAATTTGTGTGTTTGGAATTCAAATGTGTTTCCTGAGCAAACATTACACTTTGCTGATTTGCATGCAGTATTTCGTATACATTGTCAATATCTTTAAGAAGGCCTCTGCAGTTGCATTATATTATGGTTTCTCTTCCCATTATGAAGTGTTCGGAGCTACTGTAGTGTGACTATTTACGTAAGGTCTTTCGGGGCTTGCACTCTTGGGAGGGGTTTTTTAACCTTCTCTGTAGTTTTCGATGGAGGGCCCCCGTCTTCCACTGCGAAGCGGACAGGAAAGGTCCCACACTCATGTCATCATCAGATTTGGAACGGGTACCCGGCGGACCGGGCCCCCCCGGACTTGGCACCCTTTCCGGTTCCCTTCGTTCGAGCTGCGACGGCTGAGGGCGTCAGGAGCGCCACGGGTGGCACAGGCGGTGCGGCATGGGGGGGGGGGGGGGGGGGCAGGAACTGCCGCTGGTGCCTCCGTCTCCATCTCCCCCGTGCCCTCGCATGGGCTCCGGGCCGGTGGAGAGGAAACAGGGGGTGCAGCAGCATCCCCAACTGACGTGGATGTCACCACAGCCGCTGCTGGCCGCTTGGGGCCAACACATCCATCGTGCCATCACATCCAACGAGCAGAAACATCCAATTTCGTGCCATCACATCCAACGTGCCATCACATCCAACGAGCAGAAACATCCAATTTTGGCCAATGCATCCAACGTGCCATCACATCCAACGTGCCGCTATATCCAACGCGCCGCCACATCCAGCGTGCTACCACATCCAACGTGCCATCACATCCAAAGCTGTGTCATTACATCCAATTTCAGCCAGTACATCCAATGCACCACACCTCCAACGTTTCATTACTTCCAGTGCAAATGCCCTGTTGCCTAACATCTTGTTTACGAACTTACTGAAAGGGCGCATGAAGTACGAACGAGTGAAGAAACAGTACACGAGTGTTTGTTATTTGCGATTTAACCTCTTTTTAGTTCATGATAGTAATGAAACCTGAAAGGGCTACAGTTATCCAGGATCGGGTATGACCCTCAGTGAGAGTAACTATTTTCTCTTTGCACTTTACGGGCCTACGACAACGCCTGCGTAAATGAGCGCCACTGCAAGGGGAGAAGAATCTGCGCCTTTATAACGTAATAAGAAATAAGTTTCAATTTCTTGGGGTTTTGTATTTGTGTGCGTTTCTTGCTCCTAATAACGGAAGTACTTAATTCGCTATTAGCAATGGGTTCCTATTCTGGCCTCGTGGTACGCTATTCGACGGGGTTGATGCGTCCGCTATCCATAAAGATGACGGGTAAACATTGCAAGGCGCAAAAGGCAAACTTTAATTAAGGATAAATGAAAAAGAGGAAAACGTTACAAGTCTAAAAAAGAAAAGTCCCTTCCTCTGGTTAGCTCCATAAAAAAAGTGGTGCTGTCTCGAGGGCTGGCAGCGGCAGACTGGTGGTTGTGGCGTCTCTGGACCCAGTCGCGGCACGGTTCCGCGTAACGTAACTCAACACCTCGCCGGGGTTGCAGGGAAGCGGGAGAAACGGGCCGAATTCCTTTTCCGGCCGTCCCCGGCTTGGAGAGGGAAGGAGAAGCGCGCATACACACGCACAAGAACAAACCCACAACACACTAGTTTCACCCTCCGAGGGACACCGGCTGACTCGGAGTTCAGAGCTTGTAGCCCCTCGCTGCGCAGGAATGCGAGAAGAACAGCAGTCATGGGCACGTTACCAGGAAAAAGTAACTGTGTTACAGCTGCAGGCGAAAAGCAAAAACGCCCGTGTGTGCGAGATTTCGGCGCACGTTAAAGATCCCCAGGTGGTCAAAATTAATCCAGAGCCCCCCACTACGGCACGCCTCATCGCCTGCGTTGCGTCGGCACGTTAAACCCCACAAATAAATCAACCTAATTTGAGTGCCGCCGTGAAAGCAGAAGGTGATGACGGTTTTGCGAGAGACTCTATGTTTTGTAATTAACAAAACATTGAGTTTTGTTTATCCCATTGAGTTACAAAATATTAAGTTTTGTAACAATTTAATGCTACTGTTCCGACTGATAAGTTTTTGCTAACTGCATAGTTAAACTATATCATTCTCATTTATAAGTCACTTTGTTTAACAGCACGGAAGAGCGCTTAGTGCGTAAGAAATATTTTACGCAGCCATTATTCACATCAAAGCTGCGCCCCATCATATGGGCGATGTTGGATCGCGGTTCATTGGTAGCTCTGAAGCTCACATTCGGTACTTTCGTGAAATAAATGTTCGCTACTCAGAAGAAAATTTAAAAGAATGTCTTTAAGGAGTTTATTAATCAATTCAAATAACATTTACGAGAAAAGCAAACAAAGAGGTGATCGAGGAACTATCCTCAACAAATATTTACAGGAGAAATCGCTTGAAAAGTATGCGGATTTATAAGTAGGCGCTAAATAATCCCAAGAGCACAGATGCCCTAGTTCCTGTCCATAAACAAATCAAAGGAAAAACAAAATAAAAAGACAAATTTATAGGACAAATGCACCGAACACTCCTTAAAACCCCTAAGTTTTTTATGCTGAACCGAGATTTTCGACCGAAGGGGCTGCGGAATTCTGATGTACGTTCGCAGGGGGGGTCAGCCACCTGTCTTCCCCGATTTCCTGTCGACGCCCTTGAAGTGGGGAACGAGTGTGCATGGCGCCTGTTTGCGCGGGAACTCGCCTAAAACTCTCGCCCTTGAATCTGCCCACGGATGCCCTTTGTGTCGCTAAGTACGCGCTGCAGCTTCGTCTAGGCAAGGCAAGGGGGTGTCAAGGCACTATTCTTTTCCGCAGAACGTGCGGAAGCGAGAAAGATCACGGGATGGGAAATGCCAGGGTGCGAATAAAAAAATCCTTAGGCACCCAGAAACCGCCACGGGAGCTAGTCTTAATGCGACCGCTCTTGGTAACAGCTCCGGACAAACTCGTTGACGGATGCGCGAGCGGTCGTAAGCGAAGCCGCCTCCCCTCCGCAGCGCACGTACTAATTACGGTTTTGCCCTGCGATACTTCTCTGTCAGTCCCCGAAGGGCAGGAGGAGGACAGGAAAGCCTTCCCCGACGCTGTGTAAAAGGCCCCGACTAGGCCCATACAAAGGGTTGCGACTCGCTGGCGTCGGCGGAGGCCACACCTCGCTTCCGCCGACGGAGGGGGACACAACAAAGCCACGAGAAGGGAAGGGGGTTCATTACAACTTCTCTCTTCAGAAGGGTGAGCAACTACATCCAACGTGCCATCACATCCAACGTGCCATTACATCCAACGCGCCAACACATCCAACGTGCCATCACATCCGACGTGCCATTACATCCAAAAGCATGTCAACACATCCAACGAGCCATCACATCACCGGAGCCAACACATCCAACGTTGGATGTGATGGTACGTTGGATGTACTGGCTCGTATGATGTGTTGACTCGTAATCGCTGCTGGCTCAGCGAGCGGTGCGGAGGCTCGTTGGGCTGGAAGAGGCAACCCAGGCGGGCGGGCGGGCGCGGGGGCAGGACCAAGTCCGATTCATCATACTGGGTCCCGCTGATGATGATGATGATGATGATTGCTATTAATTTCCCCTTTGTAGCGGGGTGATGACATGTCATCTTACCAAAAAGGACTAATATAACTATGTTTTATACTCTTGGTTTAATACTAGCGCCGCTCAGGGCCGGCATATAAAGCTTATGAGGCCCAAATTACTTTTTTTCTCTTACAGGTGATAACAGAAACAGGTGTTTTTTATGTGCTTTTCGTCCACCAGCATTCTATTCTTCTTTTCGTCCCCTCGACAGCCTTGAAGTTAACTTCCTGTGTGCTACCCTTAAATCCTAGGGCGTCTGGAAGCCAAATATTTCCCTCATGTAGATTTGAATGGATACCCTCACATTCTAACAATATGTGCCGCATAGTTTCTGTTTCTTTTCCGCAGACCACGCATACCCCACCATTTTGTGAATACTTCTCCACAAAGCTCTTAGTTCGCAAGCAACCTGCTCTGGCCTCAAAAAGCAAAGCACTGCCCTGGGAATTATCGTAGAAATTTCCCTTTCTGGTGTTCTATTTCTCATCATAAGAAACCAACATAAGAAACCAAGATAAGAAACCAGACGCCGCACCGTCCCCCGGCGAGCTGCGTCGGCGTTTCTCCCCAGGGGGAAAGAGGCGAACCTATTTCGCGCCTCTTGGAAGGTGATGTTCTCGTTGACTCTTAAGGCAATGATCTCTTTCTCCTGCTTAAACTTTTCACAGCTCCTGGAATAGGCAGCGTGCGGTCCCTGGCAGTTTGCACAGATGAATTTCTTGGATTCACAATTGTCAGTTACATGATCATGTGCTGCACATTTTGCGCACGTCACTTTACCACGGCAAGAGGTTGTGCCGTGCCCAAACCGCTGACACTTGAAGCAGCGGCGTGGGTTCGGCACGTAGGGTCGGACCGGACATCTCATGAAGCCGGCGTTGACGCACTCAGGAAGGGTTGAGTGTTCAAACGTCAAGATTATGTGTTTGATTCGTATTTGGTCGTTTCAGCGTGTGGTTATTTGCCTCACCGCCGTCACGCCCCGATAACGAAGGCCCTCAAGGAGGTCGTCTTCGGTTTCACTTATAAGGTACCGATCAGACATCACGCCTTGGCAGCTATTAAGGCTGCGATGAGGCGTGATCTTGATGGCAACATCGACCATGCGCTTTTGTGCGAGGAGGTTAGCGGATTACTGTTTGTTTTCCACCTCAATCAGGAGTTCTCCCGTTTTCAGTTTCTTAGCCTTGCACTACTTGCCGACAAGGCTTTCAAGATACTTGGAGATTAGAAAAACGGACTGAGAAGGGATTGGCTTTGTGTTATCAAGAGATTCCACGGTCAAAAAGTGCGAGAAATTATCGGGCTCTGGGGGTGAAATTGATTGCACAGGAGGAAAAGAAACTTCGGTTCGGCCACTTTTCACGGACCGATCACGTTTGGGGGGGGGGATTGAAAATATCATATTTTATAGTATAGAAGCAGGGGACGGGGGTACTTTCTTCGCTCGAGTTAACTTGATACCGAGAGACGTCCCGGAACTCCCTGCCTGGTAGACAGACATGGAGCCCATCCGCCGCAGCATGACCTGGGCTCCGACGGCCGCCGTTTGAGATTTCCATCCTTCACCTTACAAACACATCACCACGGTAGGTTACAGCTTATGTTGGGGGGCTCGGGGTCCGCGGTGCGGCCAATGCCGTCACTAAGATTATTCAAGGTTCCCCGTGCGGGGTTGTCGCAACCCTTCAACAACGCGAGGGTCTAGTGGATTAGCGTTGAGAGGAGGACGAACAAACTTTAATTGCCGACTTTGAGTGAAAAGTGCCGTTCATTTCGACAGCAACTAGGCGACTAACGCGTGATATTCATATTATGGCAGGATTTGATTGCTACTACATGTTTTGATGATGGATGCTGGATTGCGTATTTTTGTTTTTCTTCCTATTTAAAGGGCGAGGCACATGGACAACTGTTGCACGCGAGCCGCATGCGACTGATTGTTACGACTGATCGTTAGGACTGGTTTAGGCGTCTTTCGCTGGTCGGAGGGGTTCACGACGTGCGACTGGGAAGCCAGATGCAGTTGTTGGGTCGTTGCGATCGTCGTGCGGCCACAGCCAATGAGATCCCAAAGGCGTCTGTGAGGAGGCGCTG
The DNA here is from genome assembly GCF_048455015.1 of Haemaphysalis longicornis. Classification (NCBI taxonomy): domain Eukaryota; kingdom Metazoa; phylum Arthropoda; class Arachnida; order Ixodida; family Ixodidae; genus Haemaphysalis; species Haemaphysalis longicornis. The sequence continues at coordinate 173,579,317 of NW_027526361.1, read as the reverse complement.
CTTACCGGACAGGGGTCGGCAGGTCGAAGCGAAGAAGACGAGGTGTGTGCGGAGGCGGAAGAAGGGCGCGAGAGAGAAAGATGAGGAGGAAGAAGAGGCGGCTAGCGCTGGAGACAGGAAGCAGGTGTTTCCAGAAGCTCTCGGCTGGGCGAGAACGCCTAGGAAGTCTTCGTCACGGAGCCGCACATTCCTGCTGGAAGCTCTCAGCTGGGCGTCAACGCTCAGGAGATCTTCACACCGAGCAACACCTGGTCTCTTCCAGGCGAGACTGTCCACGGAACACCCGGGCCGAATATCACATGTTGTTCATCGGCCCGACACCGACACCGGCACCGGCACAGCACCGGCATCGATAAGGGCACCGAGCCCAGCGCACCAAGCCCTGCGCACTGAGTCGACTCACCAACTGGGACCTACACGTGAGCGCGAACAATTTTGAGTGGGACTTCTCGAAGGGGACTTTGTTATCCTAGGACTGTTGTCATTAGATTAGCTGGATGTTCATTTGTGCACGTTACTTCGTAATTTGTCCCGTCAATATAATTGGGTCCTTGTCCGTAGCCAAAGCGTCTCTACTCTTGTCCGCCCGGTACATTTTAATCTCTTCATTTACAAAAACAACCTGCATCACAAAAATGGCGTCCGCGACAGGACTCTCTGCGTAACTTCCAGAGAGTCGAGGAGGGATTTTTTGCGGCGGAGAGGAGAGCACTTGGCGCCGGAATGGACACTGACAAATTTCTCGCCGTGGGAAAAGAGTTAGGCCTGGTGGGCAGTGAGCTGAAGGAATGGGTCGAGAGAGAGATGGAAAAAAAAGACAGGAAAGACAGGATGTGAGACAAGAAAGAGCGCTCGCGAGACAAGCCGAAATTCGCAGGCTTGAGCTCGAACGCGACGAGCTAGATCGTGAAATACAGCTGCAAGAGAACAAGCGCGCGACTCTAGCTTTAGATCTCAAAATTGCAGACAGACAGCGCCGCGTCTCCGAAAAAGGATGGAAAAAGAGTTTGGAACTCCACGCACGTGCGACAGAGGGCATGCGGGTCAGTGGCAGTGATGAGGGCGCGTGCGGAAAGGAAGAAAAAAGAACAGATTCCGAACTGCCACACGTACAGGTGAAAGACTTGTTCCAGGCACGAAACGGTGCACGTGTTGAGTGTGGCATGGAGGTATCCTTGCAGCGTGCAGGGAAGCTCGTGGGGGTAGATAAAGAGCTTCGAAAAAAAGAGAGGGACTCACTGCACGGGCTCGTGGGGCCCGGTAAAAAGCTTTTGCAAGCCCAGAGGGACCAAGTTGGAACAAATTTTTTGGAGCATAAGTGTGCACCCTCCAGCAAGCCTGCGGATAAGAGGGAGGTCAAGTGGTCAAAGCGTCGTGTTGTTGATACAGGCGAGAGTCGACCTGAGTTGAAATGCAGGCCAAATAAGCAATTCGTGCCAGTAGCGCGGCGACGGTTCCGGATAACAGGAAAGAATAATTATCCGCACTGTCGGGGAGGTCAGATAACGCAAACTGGCGAACTACTACCTGAATTGTCCCGCCGCGTGCGAGCTTACAAGTGGGCTCGAAGAATCGCTCGCGCGCGAGAGGTAGTGGACGAGCTAGTAAAGCGCCGGTTTCTAGCGGAACCGTTGAGCCAGGCTTCGTGCCTTAGGTGCTCCAGAAGAGCTCGCTCTCAGAAGAAAAGGGATCGCATCCCTAAGGGTGCGCAGTGGACGCGCCGGAAGAAGGTGAAGATGAAGTGACGTGTGAACAAACGGGACTGAAGACACGATTTCGACATGGCTAGAAATCTCATGCCTAAACGAGAGGAACAGGTTTGAAAATTATTTTAGGAAAGAAAACTGGCCGATTGTTGCATGTTTGGTTCATAGGTTGTACTCTGTTAACTGTGTGCGGGCTACTCGAGCAACCTTGAACGACGGCCGCCGGTATAGAGTGCTGGACGGTTTTGCGCGGTGGTAGTTTAATTATTGTTTGGTATTGTTTAAAACGACCGTGACTCCTTAGTTTGGTTGGAATAATTCTGGTTCTTTTAGTCACTATTTATTTTGGGTGGTTTGTGTAAGCCGGGACTTAGGAGATGCAGTTTGTTGTGTTATAAGTACTTGTATTTGAGTTTGATTGTGTGCTGTTTGGATTGATTGTTATGCAGTGTTTTCGAAGTGTTATTATATGACGTGAAAGTGTTCTGGTGGTTGTGGTGATACGTGGTGCCTTGCGTGTAAGCTGACTGGACATTCCACTGTGACCATCGACGGACTTTTCACCGGAAGTGTTTTTTCCCCCAAAACACTGCTTTCGATGGGGGCAATTGTGAGGAGGCGCTGCTTACCGGAAGGGGTCGGCAGGTCGAAGCGAGGAAGACGAGGTGTGTGCGGAGGCGGAAGAAGGGCGCGAGAGAGAAAGAGGAGAAGGAAGAAAAGGCGGCGAGTGCCCCAGTTGAATAGATACCTCCACAGGTCTCGTCTGGCGCAGTCTGCCATGTGCAGGTACTGTAATAAAGAAGAGTCTGTCGACCATTTCCTTTTGTCATGTCGATGATTTTCAAGCCTCAGACGTCAGCTCCTTGAAGTGCCGCTTCATCGCCTGGGGTTGGCATTATCAGTGCCGGCTCTCTTATCATTTGGGGCTTCAGAAACGGGATATTGCCGCCGGAATGTTTGTTTTGCTCTTCTGCGCTTCATAGAAAATTCCAAAAGATTTACAACCTAATTCGCATCTTATTCTGCCACCTCACCTGAGCCCTCCAAAAGCATCTATTTCTGATTTTTTTTTCATTTATTTATTTATTATTATTCTCCTCCTCCTCTCCCTTTCTTTTTCTTCTTCTCCTTGTCCTTCTTATTTTTCTTTATTTAGTTATTTATTTATTTATTTCCTTTTTTTTGTTGTTTCAATATTGACCAAATTCCAAACTCAATTACTCCGACACAAGAAAAAAAAAAGCTTCCAAATTTTTCTAATTTTCTTTGAATCATCCACCTAGGCAGTAATCTCATTCGAATTAACGACTGATGTTTGGCCCCCAGGCGGCACAGAAAGTGTGCCCCAAGACCGGCCCGTCTATGGCCGCTTTCTGGCATGTCCGGCCAGAATCCAGGTTCTGGCAGCCACTGATCATGCGTTGAACGGCCAACATTCGGCTACCAGCGCTTCGGCATTTTTCCGTCCGCCCGTGTCCGGACGCACAACGGGAGCTAACCGGCTGCCAGATATTCAGTTCTCTTACGGCTGCCAATGTTGAGAAAGAGAACGGCCGAACTACGGCCTTAGGGCATCCGTTTTTTCTTCGGGAAGCGGTAATCGGCCGAAGCACGGCAAGCGACCGGCCACAGAATATGCGTATTCTTGCGGCAGTTGGTGTTCGAAAGGAGACCGGCCGAAGCGCGGCTGCCGTGCATTCGTTGTTTCAACGGTGAACCGCACGTCCGGCGGACGTACGGCCCCAGAATATACGTTTTTCGTTCGGTTAGCTGTCCTCGGCCGAATTACGGGAAGCGAATGGCCACAGAATATTTGGCAACCGGTGTTCAAGAGGAGACCGGCCTATGTAAGGTATCCGGTTATACGTCATTTTTTCGGCAAACGGCATACAGCCGAACAACGGCTCGCGCCTGGGCGCCGAGAATTCATGCACAGACGTGTTTGGAAGGAGACCGACCGGTTTTTTCCTGGGGGGAGAAAAAGCCGTTAGGGAGCCGAACGACGGGGACGCGTTTTTCATCCGCTCCGTGTTTCTACGTTTTAAATGAACGAACATCGTTTGTCAAACAATAATGAGTGTTCTCGGTGAACGGGCAAGGTGCAAGGACTCACTGGACATTAGCAGGGAACCTTTTAGGCCATCGAAATGTCATTTATTGCCACAAGAAGACTGTGCCACACCGACGGGTGAGCTAAGCCTCGCCAGTATCGCCGCTACCACGCCTCTGCCGCCGGCTTCGTCGACGTATCAGCTCGAGGCTATTCGCCCGCTCAAGAAATGGAGAGCATTGGAGACATCGACCCGCCAGAGATGTCCGATCTCAGATGGAGATGGTTCACCAAAATAACTGGCCTTCAAGGGCGTCGAGCATGCGGCCACCACGCAGGAGCTAAACCGCCACCATGTCAAGGACTCCCCACCATAAAAAGGCAAGTGCGTGCAAAAACGCAAGTTATTCTGCTTACAATTAAACTGCGACAAGCAATGTTGCACTATGTTGGTGATAAACGTAGAAGAGACTCGCTCGTGCATTGGTAGGATCAACTTCATGCCCTGCACTATGTTACTTCAGGGGATTTTACGACTGCCTATTTAGAAAAAAAAATTATTTCATATTTGCGATAACAACAGAGCCTTGTCACTGACGAAGCCTAGCTGTTAATTTAGTTCCGATGTTTGAAGGTGAGCTTAACTACTCTTGGGATATGACTCATTTGGGTAAACATAATCGCCAGCATCCTAGCAAACACGGCTTTTGTCAGGATTTTCTTGCTCAACGCAGATTGTTGAGTTCACGCACGATTTGGCTCTTGGAATAGACAAGCTTAAAGTGGTTGACTGTATATTCTTGGACTGCAAAAAAGCAAATGATGGTTTGCATATCACCTTCTGCGTAGTACATTTCATCCTATGGACTGAATGAATCGGTTTTTGCATTGTTATTACTATTGGCCCTATAGCTTTGTTCAAAAGTACTGTGTAGTTAACCGGACTATAGTGAATGAACGTGATTCCGTATACCTGCAGCTTTATTCGAATTTAATAACATCCTGGTGTGCTGATTCAAAAAAGTTTTTGGATGTTAAACAGTGTGTTAACGCCACCTTCACAAGAAAACCTTCATTCCTATTGGATACGTATACCGTAAATTATGCTGCTGTTATAACGGCCGAGGAATATAAATACCTAGGAGTTTATTTAGGGAGTGGTTAGAGGTTACATGGGCAGGTTCACACCATAAAAGGTACGGCTGCATATGTTTTTGGCTTTCTGAGACGAAATTTCAGTGAACCTCCATCTAACTGAAAAGAACAACCGTATTTCACTCATGTGCGCTCAATCTTGGAGTACGCATGTGTTTTCGTGGATCCCTACACCAAAGATCTCGTTGATACGCTCGAAAACATACAGAATATGTCAGTGCGATTGGTATAGGTAATTGGCACGCTCAACTTAGCATGAGAGAAAGTAAAAGTAAACTGCAATGGCAGGACGTGAAAGATCACCGACGAAACCACAGGTTGAACTTTTTTCGTAATATCTATCATTCCAAAACTGTTGTAGAAGGGGAGAAGTATGTTTAAGCGCCATTCTACATATCGCAAAGTGGGACCGCTAGCTTAAAGCAAATTATTAACTTTCCTTTAAAGGTGACGTCTTGCGCGATTCATTTTATTTTACATCAATACTGCAGTGTAATATCTTCGACGTATGATTGCGTTAACTGTTTATATTGACGATTTTCAGCGCGCTTTGTAGAATTATTTTATTATTTTGTGTCATATTTAATGCTTAGTGTTATGTATCTCCCTTCTGTAAGGCATGCAAAGGCAAGCAGGCATCAAATAAATAAATAAATAAATAAATAAATAAATAAATAAATAAATAAATAAATAAATAAATAAATAAATAAATAAATAAATAAATAAATAAATAAATAAATAAATAAATAAATAAATAAATAAATAAATGAATAAATAAATAAATAAATAAATAAAACAATGGATAAATAAATGAAAAATAAATAAATAAACATATAAAATAAATAAATAAATAAACTTGCAGAGGCGCAAGTTTGCCTCCGACGGGTTGAGAACCCTACGCATTCAACCTTGACCAATAAAATATTTATTGCCCTATTCGTTGCAGTATGCAAGGTTTCCTGTATGTATGCTACCATTGCTATGTTATTGGTTTGAAACAAATTATGTAACTCTAATTTTACGCCTTTCCTTGCGTGAACACAAAGGGATACAACTGCAGCCACCTGAAGCAGGGCGTCATTCGCGACGCGTCTAGAATTTTTTGAACGTAGTATGACATTAGAAGAAAATAAGGTCTTTTGGACTAAGTGGTGTGGACGTATACTCATGAAAACAACATTAAAATAGATCGAAAATGAAAGTACTTGTTCGCTCCTTCTTAGGATCAGCCCTGCGCAAGATCATCAGAAAAGTTGATCGAGTAGAAAATGTCTTTGGAAGAAAAATGGGAAAAAACTGGACATACTTTTTTGTGAAGGAGTTATATTAAATGCTCCTGAGTGTTTTGTTGACAACCAAAACGCTTCGTAAAGGCATTCACGCCGGTTTTATATACATCAAAATTGGTCAAGCAACTTTTATAAAAATAGTTTACGTAGTCATAGCTTGAAAGTGTTCCGGAATATTGCCCTAAAAGAAATTGGCTAAAAGCGGCGCAATTTATCTCTATGAAATTCAACCCACTAAAGTATGCGCCCTCCTCCGTCACCCCCCCCCCCCCCTCCTCTTTCCCTGTTTATTACAGGTAAGCCGCCCCACAGAGGATATCAGGACCTGGACAATACATCTATTCAAGCTCTACAAAGAACTGAATATTTTCTGTGTTCGGCAGTAAATGAGGCACAGCAATTAAAGGAACGACAATTTGTGAGCACTGTTTAATAAATGAATTTTGCTGTCAACTGAGGCTGGTAATTAAGCAAGGCTGCGATTAAAGCTTGACTACTGGTGGTTGCGCGCGAGCTCACTTTGATGTTGCTGCATTGGACCCAAAATGCTGGGTTTGTGCTGCTTCTGCACTGCGCGAATGAGTCATCTGCTTGCGCGACAGGCAGTGACCGGCCTGCGTACAGCTAACGTACTGTGGCTGAACTCCAATGCCCGTAGCACGGTCGTATTTCCGGTAGCTGTAGTCCGGCTGGAGTCCGACGACCGCATCTCGGCTGTCCTCCGGCGGCCGTATTTCGGCCTTACACGGGTGGCTTTGGAATGGCCGGAGCCCTACGGCTGGAATCTGGCCGTATGAGCGTAAGCCAGTCGACTGGCCGACGAACACTGGCCGTTGGACAGCCATGGGAGTACGGCCGTATACGGCCAAAAGGCCCACATTTGGACATGGGCCGAACATGGCTGCCGGAAAACGGCCGGACAGAAAATCACCGGCCAAAGTAAACCGGCCTGCTTTAGGCCGAACAGTCCTGTGCTACCTGGGGGAGTCTTCGTCACGGAGCCGCACATTCTTCTGGGAAGCTCTCAGCTGGGCGTCAACGCTCAGGAGATCTTCACACCGAGCAACACCTGGTCTCTTCCAGTCGAGACTGAACACGGAACACCCGGGCCGAATATCACATGTTGTTCATCGGCCCGACACCGACACCGGCACCGGCGCAGCACCGGCATCGACAAGGGCACCGAGCCCAGCGCACCGAGCCCTGCGCTCTGAGTCAACTCACCAACTGGGACCTACACGTGAGCGCGAACAATTTTGAGTGGGACTTCTCGAAGGGGACTTTGTTATCCTAGGACTGTTGTCATTAGATTAGCTGGATGTTCATTTGTGCACGTTATTTTGTAATTTGTCCCGTCAATATAATTGGGTCCTTGTCCGTAGCCAAAGCGTCTCTACTCTTGTCCGCCCGGTACATTTTAACCTCCTCATTTACAAAAACAATCTGCATCACAGCGTCATCACTGAAAAGTTTCTTTCAAAACCCCGAAGTGGCGCCAGTGGCAATTCCGCGTGTTTTCGGAGGAGCTGCTCACCGCCTCCGCTGCCGCCGACCCGTGCGCTCTCCGCGTGATAGATACATGTGGCCAGCGGTACCATGCGGTACCGCTGGCCACGCACACTGTGGGATTTGCCTGCGGAACGATCTGGACCACTGCGCCTCAAAAACGAACTGGGAGGGACCGAAATAGCAGATACACGAACCTGAGTCTTCCCTTTGATGTACGTTGCTGTTTGCTCGTTGGATTGCAGCATTCCGAGCTCCTACGCCTCCAACACCTCCATGAACGAGCGTAATCATGGGTGATAAATGTTCCAACACCGCTGTACTTAACATATAAAAATGCAATGAATAAAGCAGTAGCACTATTCACTTTCACTCCAAGTTGATGGATGTTATCTTTTCCTGCTTGGATTTTTCTGCACATATCTAAATCGGCCTGAGTGCGCATAACCAGGGAGGCAACTATGCAGCAAAAACAGTGGGCTATGGTGGCACCATAAATTGTCGGAGCGGCGCCGACGATGCATCGCACGCTCGCATTGGACCATGTGTCTCAAATTAACGCGTACGACCGTCGTGACGACCGTCGTGACGATCAGTCCCATGCGAATCGCATGAACCATTCGTCCATGTGTCTCGCCCTTAAAACATGTCCTGTGCATATGATACTGAAGATGGTCAGCGTCATGGAGGGCTGCCGTTCGAATAGATAATTAAGGCAATGGGAAATTTCAGCGCAGCTAAGTTTTATTCCGGCCACAACTCGTCCTGCAACCACACAAACCAGCTTACCACGATCTCAATGAGTTTCTTCGTCTCCCCTAACAGCTTAGCCAAACGAGGTCGAAGTAACGAAGCAAGAACGATGCTCGTTACCGTTGCTTTATGTGGTAAATGGCCGGCGCAGAGGGTCAAGGAGTTACAGTAGCAGCGCATGCAGGACACCAGTGTACAAAACTACTGCTTTCCATTCAGACAGAGCAAATAAATCGCGTTTGTTATAACCAAGTCACCACGTTCATCGAGTTCAGTCATGGGGATATTGAAACGAGGAACCCAGTGTTGACCATAGAATAGCGATCAAGTAGCAATCGATGGATCACTTTAGGAATGTGTGCGAGCAGAAGGGGGGGGGGGGGGCAGTTGAGGAATGATTTGAACTTCTGGCTGCGTGATGGATGCAAAGGACAAACATGGAAAAAGAACAATATACTTGCGTTTGTGTGTTCCAAGAAAGACTATAGTCTCTTAAATTCACAGTGGCGTCTGCACCAGGAATCATTAGGCTGAAAGACTTGACCACGCGTACGTTGAACAGCGCCGATTGGATAGCGCTTAAATGAAGGGCTAAAACAAATGCAACGCTCCGTACCGTATTGACGGCACCGCTGTCAGTGGGGTACTGGGCGGTAAAATCGATTGCATGGTGCTCTCGTAGAATATAAATATACATTAGTTCTGAAGTCAGGCTTAATTTAGGATTCTTGGATTAAGGTTATACGACGAGTATCACCCTGACATCGCATCTTCGATAAACGCGCACGCGTTGCAAAAAACGAAAATTATGGGTTGGGTTGGGCACATAAAGTTTCATGGATTCATGCGTACCGTTCGCTACCACATGCTGAAACATTTCAGGTGTGGTTTCACTGGGGAAGTAATATCGTTTACTGCCTGAAAGAAAATTTCTTTGGGGAATTTGCGGTTGTGGCGGAAATTCACACAAAAGAAAGATGAGCCCAGCCTTAGCGACCTAACGTCGCGAGCGGTGCGGTTAGCAGCGAAGCTTCCTGGCGCTCCCTAAACGCAAGGCTAAGCTTCATTGAACTTCTCAAAGCCAACACATGGATTCCCGTTCGCGCCAATTCATTCTAACCGTGTTCCACCGCTCACGTCATTTACTGGAACCTGTGGTTTCAAAGAACTAGGAACACTGCCACGAGGGGCGGCGCGAGCGCTTTTTGTTTTTTCACGTGGTATTTTTTTATTTTCTGTCGCAAAAATCAAGCAGCCATGTATTTTATACTAAACGATCAATGCAAATAGCTCATGTGTTGATGTCTGGCCTCAGATCTGCCTAATATTTTCTTCTTGCTCAAAAATGGTTACAAGTATGAACACTGCCACCAGATTTCGTTGTTTGGAAAAAACTTGGCCTATGTAAGCGTCTCGCTTAAAAGCGTCCTCTTAACTTGCTACATGTGTGCTTGGCGCTTCCTCTTCTCCTATGCCCTCCCCACATAGCTGCGACTGCGTTATCATATTTCGTCCCATGAAAGCCTCGATCAAGAACAACGTCGGTGTTAAAAGTATTCGGGGATGTGGCATAGAGAACAAAAACAGAAAACATACAGGCATCTCCACGAAGTGGATCATGACGAGTTGGCGAAGCACTGTGGATCGTTCTTGCCGTACATCCCCGTGAGAGTGCTTACTGCTGCTAAAACGATTTCCAATCCAATCGAATCCAATTCAATTTATTTCAATCCAATCAATTTCAATTCAATGCAATGCTCCTCGCGTATGCGCAGCACGGCTCTCCAGCAGCTCTCTCTCTCTCTCTCTCTCTCTCTCTCTCTCTCTCTCTCTCTCTCTCTCTCTCTCTCTCTCTCTCTCTCTCTCTCTCTCTCTTTAACCTGTTGTGAACCTTTTATTTGGTTTTTTGTTCATGTTAACCTTTTGTGAATCTTTTGGTTACAGATGTTTCGATTTACACGGTGCTGTGCTTGAGCACGGACGCCCAACGCCGGACCCGCCTCGGCCTTAAGGTTCTTCGCCCCTAAAAAACTGGATCCCAACTAGAATTCCGCTTGAGCTTCGAACACACACCGGGGGATTTGCCCGCGGAACGATCTGAACCAGTGGGCCTAGAAAACGAACTGGGAGGGATCGAAATAGCAGGTATACGAATTTGAGGCTTCCCCTTTGATGTATGTTGCTGTTTGTTCGTTGGATTTCAGCATTCCGAGCTCCTACGATGAACATTTCTTGAATAACGGCTGTGCACAAACACCTCCTCTTTTGCCTCTTCCTCCTCCCAAATAGATGAACACCGGCTATTGGCCCGTTACAGCAAGCGGAAAAAGTTTTCGCAAATGTGGAGAGAGAGAGAGAATAAACTTTATTTAATGAGACGAGTCAAGCGGGCGGTTTCCTCAGTTCAGGACCCCGTTGGAGCGTCCAGCCGCCTCAGCTCGGCGGATCAGCCGAAGCTGCTCTTCGAGGCTAGAGCTGGCCAGCACTTCCTCCCACTGCTCAATCGAGGGATTAGATATCGGGGAAAGTGAGGGGTTAAGCTGGCACTCCCACACCATGTGATACAAGGTGCAGGGCGCGTTGCAGAATTGGCACTGTGGGTAGTATATTGTTGGCCAGAATAAGTGGAGTTTGGTCGGGTGGGGGAACGTGTTGGTTTGGAGGAGACGCCAGGAGCGCTCCTCTGCCTTGCTGAGGGAGGGGTGGCCAGCGGGTAGCATAAGTCTGGTGAGCCTGTAGAATTGGGTCACCTCCTGGTATGACGTTACAGGGATCGCTGTCTCAAGCCAACTTTCTCGCGGCGCTCGGTTGGTCAGACCTCGAGCAGTCTCATGAGCAAAGACATTACCGCAGAGGGAAGCGTGAGCTGGTGTCCAGACAATCGACACCCTTTTCCTCGGAGGGTTCTGGCCGAGGATCTTCATGGCGATGCACGAGATGCGGCCTTGGAGGTAGCTCCTACACGCTGACTGTGAATCTGTGACTATCACTTCCGCTGGGGTCTGCGTTATTGCCAGCGCAATAGCTACCTCTTCGGCCTGTAGCGTCGAGACGTTGTTGAGAGTGAGGCTCGAGGCGTGGCTATCTTTCTTCGTCACAGTCGCTGCCATGGCTCCTCGTATGGCATAATCTGCGGCGTCCGTATAATAAACCATATCGTTTGAGCCGTAGTTTTTCTCCAGGGCTCTAACTCGCGCCTCTCTCCGACCCTCGTGGAACTGCGGGTGCATGTTTCTGGGCAGCGGGGCCACTCTGATGTTTTGGCGTAGTTCGCGAGGGATGTCTACTGTGGTTTCCAGAGGGCGATCAGGGATGTTTATGCCCAGTCTTAGCAGAAGGGCCCTGCCTGCATCCGTCCCTGCTAGCCGGTAACGTTGACTGAGCAGGTGGCCCTCAATCAGCTCGTCCACAGTGTTGTGCACCCCAAGCTTGAGGAGACGATCCGTGGAAGTGTAGGGGGGCAGACCCAGGGCTTGTTTATACGCCTTTCGCAAGAGCGTATCTAACTTGTTCTTCTCTGCCTTGTTTAGTAGTGCATAGGGCGTCACATAGCAGATTCTCGATACGACGAACGCCTGAACGAGGCGAAGCGTATCCGCCTCCTTCATGCCTCTTCCCTTGGTCGTGATCCGACGGAGCATGTGGGCAATCTGACAAGTCGTGTGTTCCAATTTCCTTATCGTCGTGGTGTTTGCGCAATCAGCTTGAATTACCATACCTAGAATCTTCACTTGCGGAGACGGGGTGATGGTAGCACCGTCCAGCGAGATCTCCATCGAAGGGACATCTGTTTGCCTACCGCCCTTTCTGCGCACTAGAAGCAGCTCAGATTTTTCTGGGGCGCACGAGAGTCCACAGTTCTTGGAATACTCATTCACGGTATCAGCCGCCATTTGGAGACGGTCCTGCATCTCCCCGACCGAGCCCATACCGGTCCACACCGTGATATCATCGGCGTAAAGACCGTGGTGTAAGCCCGGAATCGACGACAGTTGTTTAGGCAGGCCGATGAGGGCAATGTTGAATAGGAGGGGGGACAGGACCGCTCCTTGTGGCGTGCCGCGTCCGCCGGTGCGAGTCGGTTGTGTCTGAATGTCTCCAATCTTGAGGGTAGCTTGGCGCCCGGAGAGAAAGTCTCTGACGTAGGTGAATGTGGACTCTCCCAATAACTACGAGTTCACCCTGCGCAAACTGTGCTTCTCCCACTTCGGTTCTATGCTTCATGGTTAAACGAAATTCGCTTGATTTTAAAGACGGTAATTTTTCTTGGGCAACCTCATAGCGAAATTTTAGTTATCTCTGTCTGTCATCTCTGTAGCACTCGATTCTGCCGCCGGGTCTAATGTTAGAAGAATGCCTTACATGAAGTATATACAGGCAAAATTGTTACAAAATACTCTAACTGGTGGCGGGCAGCATACACATCAACATTGTTTATTGAAAAGAAAACGTTAGGCGCACTTGAAGGTAGTCGTAAGTACAAAACTGACAGTAGCAGTGTTCTTTCAATGAAAAATAGACGTTGGATTGCTTCTTATAAAAATGCGGAGAAAACGATGTGTAAAGCGGCGAAACTAAATAAATACTAAAAAAAAACGATATTTCCTCGAGCTGTTTCAAGACCAATGAAAGAAAAAGGTCCCAAAATACAGGTGCAAAAGCGGTGCGAATGCGGGAAATTGAATCAAATCGTGAAATAAGGGGAAAGAGAGAGAGAGAGAGGGCGAACGAACTTTTTTTTCAAGCTGCGCTACCAAAGTGTTAATGGTGGCTGAGCGAAGGCCATGCATCGGTAGCTGTGCGTACCAGTGGCGTGGGATCATCTGGTTAGATCTGCCACATTGGCAGCGAGGCAAGCAGATACGATTAGTTTTTTTTATAATTACTTAAATTAACTTTGGTACCATACTCTAGAACCGTACCAGTCACGCGGGGCTGCGCTGATTGGCGTTCCACTAAAGAGAATTCCATCGAAGTGTTGTAAGCCAAAATACAAAGCGTGTATGTGCATGTGTGGATTTATTTTCCTTCATGAAACTCACTAAGCCACACACACACTTTACAAACCAACAAGCCACAACCACACTCAGCGAGGCAGAAATCTTTCCTAGGCTCAGTTTTATTTGTTGATACATTTCTGAAGACCCGTCGGTGGCCCGGTCTTCTGGCTTGCTTTCTCGGTGGTTTTGATCGGTGAGCCGCACAGCCAAGCCATTCAGAAATACATCTATCAAGTGACGCACAACGCCACCAATTCGGGCACGAAGTATTGTGAAAGGTAAATAGACAATTTCAGTTCACTTTTTACTCAATAAATTCGCTATACGTATTCAGAGTCGTCCAAATATCTCGAGTGACTCCAAACTTCATTATGTGCCAAAAATCGCACTATGTTTATGTTGTAAATCGGCTTGCTTTGTTATCTCCCGCCGCCTGAGCCAGGCGTGTGACGCATCAACAACTGAGCGTCATGTCTTTCCTCGCCCTTTCTCCCCTCCCAACTCCCTCTCCCTTGCTATGGTTTAAATACTGTGTTCACGGACGAATAAATGGTTCAGTCCCCAGCGCTGTCTCGTCTGTCGTCCACGCACCGTGTGTGCGCCGGCTATGTAACAGTTTACGAAACGTTCGTATGCGAATTTACGCAAGTCGATTGTATTTTTCCCAGTGTTGGTACGCTTACTTGCTGGTTTTGCAGCGCATTACACTCGATCACATCTCTGGGACAGCATTCACTGCAATTATTTTACAATAATTGAGCAGATAACGCTCCTTCTGCTTCCGGAAAAATTCAAGGATGACATCAATTGTATGACATGTACACTCACACAAAATTAAAATTTTGGCCCCCCATTATTCTAATTAAAACGTTTAAATGTGGCTGCTTTGAACTTTCCAATCGTTGTTTATTTTGAAATCAAACGTCGACATCAATTGCCGCCTGTTTCTTTATTAGCGCTGCTCGCACCCGCAGCCAGTACCACCGACGCCCTATACCAATGCACAAGATGACATCGCCGTAAACTGGGAGATGTGACCTCTACGCCGTCACATTACCGTGTGCAGCGCAGGGCTCACTGCGGTGCGCGTGTATGTCAACGCATATTTTTAGCCGCGGCTCGAGGGGAGCTCAAACATGCGGCATCATTGAAATTTCATAGCGAAACATAATACTAAATCTTCGTCCGCGGCTGCTGTCTCCTAAGCTGCGAGTTGAACGTACATATCGATACAAAAACTTATCGTATCTTGCCGGCAGTACAAAAAGCACTCTTAGCACTCAAGCCAGTGGTAGCAGGCGGTAGCTGGAGACCCGCTTATCGCATATGCCCTTCCGGACTTCCTTTTTACGGCTTCTGTGCTTCATACGCGTATATTCTCCCTCGGGAAGCGGCTTCCTAGCGCTTGACTGGGAATTTCGGCCGCGCACCGCTTATTGCCAGGGGGATGATGCCACTTGCTCGAGCTACCGCCGTTTTCCTCGATTGCCTCCGTGACCGGCCTAAAACGGTAGCATCGTGTTTGTGTTATCCTGAGCCGCTAGCAAAGCGCGTCGGCTGCCGCGCGCGTGTATCTCTGGGGGCGAGAACGGGGGCTGCTGTCGGCTGCTGGGCTGGGCGCCGGCTGCCGCCCGCCTCCCAATCTCTCCCCAGGTGGCCCCTCTGCGCCGCTCCTTCGTCTTCCTGGTATTTCTTCGTCATCGCTTCTTCCTGCTGTTTGCCTCTCGTGTTACACTACTCGCCACCTCCGCTATCGCCTCTTGGTCTTCTGAGAGCACGTTTACCCGATGCTTGGTATTTTCAGATCCGCTCCGTTTGTGGCACTCGTTAGTGCACCGTTTTTCTCTTCTTTTTCTTTGCCGCACTTGGTCAATTTATGGGTGTTTTCCAAACGGTTCCGACCGCTCCCTTCAAGTTCTTGGTCTTGCCGAAACTTACGAGCTTAGGGGAATTTAACGCCGATTATATGCTTTATGACCTCTTTCTCGTTCTTCAAGCCCGTTTAGTAAAGTTTGTTTATTAATTAATTAATTAATTAATTGATCAATCATTCAGTTAATTAAATATTTATTTATTTATTTATTTATTTATTTATTTATTTATTTATTTATTTATTTGTTTGTTTGTTTGTTTGTTTGTTTGTTTGTTTGTTTGTTTGTTTGTTTGTTTGTTTGTTTGTTTGTTTGTTTGTTTGTTTGTTTAACACTGCTAACCATTTTTTTTTGTTCGAGCGGGAGGGCAGGGTACAACGCAAAGAACAATTCCTTAATGTATACAAAACACTCAATGCAGAGTTACTAATTCTTGGAAGGACGCGATTCAGTTATTTGGTTCAAGTCTGGAATAGTGCGGGGGAAACCGCAAATTCCAATGCGTATGTTCACGCAAAGCACAGAGTTTGGGCGTTGGGTTGGGGATGTCTTGAGGGTCTTGTCATTAAGGAGGCAAGAAATTTGGTTGGATCAACAGAAACTTTGCGATTACACAAAAGAGACAAGAAATCAACCAGCGACTTCTTTCTTCGTTCCTTAACGATAGAAATATTGTGAGCTGGAATCAGGTCGGAGGGGGAGTCCGTCTGTAAAAAACTTAGAATAGATAAACCTAATTGCCTTGAATCCCCTCACCCTTTCTAATGTTTTGTTTAGTATTTCTGTAGAAAGGCGGCCTTCCTTTCGTGCTTAGGAAAAATTGAGCTCGTTTTGGGTGTCCCCGCAACGCGAGTATTTATACCTGATAAGGTGTTTGAGTCTTCAATCATGACAAATCCTCCGTAGTGCTGTTCTTTAACCAAATTACACTTTTTTTATTTCCGAATGTTTTGTATGTTGCACGACTCGTGATCCGCTCGGACTCGGCACTAGCAACGCGGGGTCGGGACAGTTTATCGAACGCCGTTTTATCGAACGCCGTTTCATAGAACGCCCTTTTATCGAACGCTCTTTTCTAGCGCTGTTTTATCGACGGATGTTTTATCGAAGCAGTTTTATCGAAAGTGTTCTTCCCGGCGTTTTCTTGTAACAAAATGTGCAGTACGTACTTTCCGTTTCCTTCTCGATATGTAATTTGAAATCTTGTCTCCACAGCGAGCCTATTGAACAGAATCTGTAGTCTTTGAACAAGCTGTCTTTCATTTCCTGCGTGATTTTTTCTGATGCGCAAAATTAGTCTTCACAATCTTTTTGTTCTGTTCATTGCGCAGGTGGTACTGCCATAACGAATGTCCTTGTGCATCTAGTCCCCCCTTTAATCAGAATATTACGGCATTGTGGCGTATAGACTGGAATGTCTCGATATGCGTGATATTTTTTGTATACACGCTTGTGTGTAGACACACAATCTAATTATTTCGCCGCATATCTGCTACATAAGCAAGGCACTTCTTGGCGCTTGTGGGTCCAATGCCAAAAAACCTAACTGGAACGCTAGCTGAAGTCTCTCCCGATTTCTGCCTTCCTGGTTGTTAATGGGCACTGAGTTCAGTTGCTAAGGGAAGATAGTTACAAAACTAGTCACCATACTACAGGTTGGTTCATTTTCATCTCTCCCCCTTGTTGCACCCCGGCATGTCCGAGGTTTTTAGCCCATACTCTTTTACTTTTTTATCACAAGGCATAAAAAACCGTAGATCAAAATAGTAAACACCAAAAAGAGAGAAATCGGGAAGGTCTACTCAACACAACGCCGTCACCCAATTACCTGTAAATAAAAATGTAAAATTGAAAAAACAATGAGAACGATCAAACAAAATCTAATATGGTCCGTGGGATTAGCCGAACAAAGCACTAAAAAAAAACAACCAATTGCGCTCTCTGGTCTGGCGTGTGTCTCCAAGGCCACCAAGGAAACGTGAGGTTGGTGAATCAAAAAAAAGGGCGTAAGAGGGCTGACGCATAAGTAGAGAATTCTACGAAATCCTGTATCTTTTTATTTGAGCTTGATTAACGAAAAACATGAATTGTGAAGGGATGGTCCTAGATTGTCCTAGTTTACGTGTTTTCCTGGTGCGAGGTGACATAAGACGATTCTTCCTGCTTCACGAGTTCACTTATGACGAGTTGACAGTGCCGCGCTTACTTGTGACGACTTCTCCTAGACTCCACCACTTTTGTTGGGGCCTCACTTCCACTGTCGGAACCCCCCTGCTCCACTCATGTAGCGCTAATCTTTCCAAAGTTGTTGACTTGAAATGTTTTAGATAGAAACAATGGGACCACATTATTCGAGTGGGAGTCGCGTGCAAAACACGTGCCTAAAAAAATTGGGGGAGGACAAGACTTTGGATCACGTAATTATGAACCGTGGCGCAAGGGGTATAGTTGACAACAGCAACCTAAATGCGCCGATACACATCTAAGGAATATTGCCTGCGGGGTTAGGGTTGCTACTATAGTGGCAAATTCCGTAATATAAACAAGGGGGGCATACATTCTTGGGCGCAATCAATGGAGACGCAGAAAAATAAAAAAATTCTGATAAACAAAGGTGATCAAAAACACGAGAAAGACGCATCAACCAGGTTTTTGTATGCAATGCACGGCGCAGAATATGTAGAATAAAGCTAACTGCAAGTTAGGGTAATGCGATGGCCGGTAAAACAAAATAATCCCAAAAAATTACAATGAAAGCCGCAAAACCACACTATCGATAAAACGGACGTAGGTGGTTCGACAAAACGGCATTCGATAAAACGGCGTTTTACAAAACAGGTATTTTTTTACATAAAGCCGTTCGAAAAAACGGCGTTCGATAAACTGTCTGGGAACCTGGGAACGCACCAGACGGCTGCTGTTGTTTTCGCACATACCCAGATGGAGGCAGCAGCTATAAGGCTTATGCGAAGAAGGGGAAGGTGAGGGGGAAGAGCGGAAGAACGAACAGCTTAGGGGGTCGGCTGGGGCGGCACGTTGCCGCCGGCTCGTGGACACAAGTTCACAGGCGCAAATTAGCGTTTCAATCGCACTACTGCTTCTGTCGTGACAGCACTTACAGTTACAGTTTGCACATGATAGGCAGATCTTTAC
The DNA here is from genome assembly GCF_048455015.1 of Haemaphysalis longicornis. NCBI lineage: Eukaryota > Metazoa > Arthropoda > Arachnida > Ixodida > Ixodidae > Haemaphysalis > Haemaphysalis longicornis. The sequence goes on along the minus strand of NW_027526361.1, from coordinate 173,560,834 downwards.
AAAGCAACGTACTGAGCTTGCCGGTCGCTGTGTGCGCCACGGCACGCCATGTGAGATGAATCGTGATCTCTAGCCTAAGTCGCAACTTTTGATGGGAAGCCTTGGGTTCGAGCCCGAACGATGCTGATTTTTTTTTTTCATGACACCAGGTATTATCTTATTGTAAAATGTTTATTTTAGCTCTGTTCTACGCAGCCTCCTCTGACATAGGGGTGGTATGTTGTCTGTTAGGCAGGTTTAAGGGCTAGGCACGGCGTATCAATACGTTCAATTATTGCTCTTCATCGAAGCGGATGTGCCGGGCATGTACCTGTCTCGGAGCGTTATATCACGATCTATAACGCAATCAAGAGGGCTGACAGCGTGGTCAGAGGGGCTCACATAATTTAAAACTATGAGGAGACGCTACGGTGCAACTTTGTCTCTGTCCCCTACAAAAGAACCCTGCTCGAGCCTATGCCTTTAATTTTACCTGTTAGAGCTACAAGCCGTAATGACGTTGGACGTGAGGTTCTGCAGTTCTCGGCCTGTTCATTCGACCGTGTCACTGCTCTACCACCATGTGTGCTTACCGGAACAAAATCCAGAGGTGTTCCTCTAGTGTGAAGAAAGAAGACCAGCGACGCTGTATTCGTGTATAACTACCCCAAGATATATCTTGTGGCTCACTGTATTCACCAAACGGAGGTAGAAACACATAACTTCTTATACTTAATTGCAAATTATTTCTTCCATAATGTCTTTTTGCACAGTTTCTACAAAAACAGCAGTTAAAGCCGTACCATTCAATCTGCGTAGAAGGCCATGTACTGACAGAACACGGGAATTCTGCAACGTTTTGAACTGCACGGTGAGCTGACTAATAATTCTGGTGGATATATATTCGAGACTCGGTGTAACAATACAGTCGTCTTAGGGGGCAGATTGAAGTATAATTTATTTTTCAAGACATTTATAACATTCTTAGAGCTATAGATTTAAACCAGCTATATGGCCAGAGCTTATGATTCTTTGTCGACGCGACCCGATAGACGTACGCAATTTCGGTCACAACCCAGCGTAAGACCGCTTCGCAGTAAAAAGTAGAGTTTATTAAATTGCAAAGTGCACTGAAAACCTCGCATTCTGGAAAGCCGACTTGGGGATGCCGCTGCCTCTTTGCGCAACTTCATTGTATAGGGATACGGCACTTTGTCAGCACGCACCCTGAGGAGCAGGAGCAGCCAATTGGCATCGGTAAGTTTTTCGCTGGCGACCCATGAGAGGAAAAAGGGGGTGCGTCCACCGTGAGAACATCCAAAGCCCACCCAGCGCATTGCTCTTCCCTGGACAGCGCCGTCTGTTCCGAGCACCCGGGGATCCCATAATAAAAGCATCTTGTCCAGGCAAGTTTTTTTTATATATATTTTGGTAGAACAACAGAAACAGAAAACACCCTTTAGATTTTCTCCTTTCTCTAATTACGCAAATGCCACGGGTTTTTATTCCGTCTTTATGCCCGAAATACGTATCTGCTTGTGGACGTTCGCCCTACATACGCAATCTGTCTAGGGACCTTTATCGATCGCTTTCGACACGATCGTGTTCCTGCTCAATGCTTGCAAAACTGCGCTTGAAGTTTCCCTATTAAAAAGCAAAGGCCGAATACCCGCTTTGCTACGCTACTTTGCCGTGGGAGTAAAAATATCAGAGATTACGTAAATGCATCCAAACGAGACAAATTAAAAAAATTCAATATCAGCAACAGAGTGTGGAAAGATTGGACGACAGCTAAAAATACCAGGCGGTGGACCACTCACGAAACACGAACCAAGATGGGGCGAAATATAAACACAAAATTCGCAATTCAGATATTTGCGGAAATACGGAGGGCCGAGTAACGGTTAGGCTGATCTAGATCATTTGCATAATGCCAAAACAAGGCGTACGCATCGGGGAAGCTACTATGCACGCTGGAGAAGCGACACTGCCCTTAGGCGTGCTTGCATATCAGAAGCGAACATAACGAAATGCACATCCTCGCACTGAACGCTCTGCGAAGAAAAATTATTTTTGCGGCCGGAAAAGCCGGAGTGCTTGAGCTGTTTTGTTGTTTTTGCTTAGGACGCATTATTTCCCAAGCATTCCATTTGACAAAAAGCAAGACCCTGTTTGGAATACTGAACATCGAGGTGGAAGCCTCGCATGCAATTTGCGATCGTAATACTTTCCCACGTAGAATACTGATTTCAAACGCTCCCATCTCCGGCGTCATTTATTACATCGGCCTTTCTTTGCTGCTGAAGTGGAGCCCTCTCCCCGGGTCTTAAGGTCCCGAGCTTGTGATGCAGCTCCAATAGCTGTCGAGCAGCGGCCGATTTTTTTCTTCGTTATGTGTTGCTGATCAAAGCAGTTATGAGTCTTCATGCGTAATGTCAAACCAAAACTTCGGGCATTTAATAAACAGTAGCTACATTCGGGATTCGAGACGCGCCATTACGAAGGGCTCTGAATGTTTTAAAGGCGGAAGTTGTAGGGGCCAAATTCAGCGAAAAAGCGCTGTCGTGGTTGCTGCCGCTGTTGTCTGGTTAGAAAAACCGCCGTCGGAGTATGGAGCAAAAAATTAAAAAAACGCCTGTGATCCGGTAGGATTTGAAACGGGAGCTGCGCTAAAGCTCACTGCTCTACCGACAGTGCTATCTCCTTTTTTTTTTCTTTTTTTGCATTGGATATTACGCTCAAACATGCCAGTACGAGGACCCTACATAGTCAAGCAAACAAGAAAATGCACTAAGTTTAGGAAAAGCACAAATATCTCAAAATTCAGGCAAACGCACATAAGTGAACCAGTGAGGACGGTAGTCGAAAGAATTATACACACTATGTACAAATGCCACAGTTTCCCGGACCGTGCTGATATAGGTGGCTCACCATGCCCATCACGTAAACGACATCACCACAGACAGTGCAAACCAAATAAAAGAAATATGTCATAGGGTTGCTCCCTAAGATAGCCGAATGGCAAAAACCGGATTGAGAAATGCGTGATATTGAATTGAATTGAATTTTAATTCCCCCAACTTGTACAGGTGTTGTACAACAGCTGTTCTGAGAGGAAAGCGGGAAGAAAGCTGCTTTACGACGACTTTACACAACCACACCCTCCAGAAAACAAAAACAAAACAAAATCAGCAGACAACAGATATAAGCAGTTATAACATTTTGCTGCTCGTGTCAACTAATACAAAATCAACGGATTAACCTCACTAGACACCAATGCAAATAATTAACATTACAAATATCAATGCAAATATTATGCATTGCAAAAGCGAGCGTTAAACACAGTAGAATATGTAGGAAAATACGAATGCTAGCAACCATAACGCGTGGGAACAATTAGTTAAACATACTTCCGAAGCAATTTCTAGACGGGCATTGCAAGCTGGCTTCTGTGATGTTAAAAGTGTTAACCGTATGGGGAAGACTGTACTGAAGCATTTGCACGCCATAATTTGTACGCGGGGTTGGGACATACCCCGGATTGGGTCATGAGACCTGGTTACTTATACGGATGTGTTTTCGCTCAATTTAGATGTGAAGGTTATGTTTGTCCCACGTAGCCCGTACAATGCTACATTTTTTCAGTAATGCATTAGTGTGAGCGTTATAGCCCTGGTTTCCAACGGCTCGTAGGGCCTGTTTTTGGAGAGTTAATAAGCTATGCAAGGACGTTTTTGTATGGTTACCCTATACCAAGTGACAGTAAACCCAATGGGATGTAAATCGACCATTGCAACGGGTAATTCTTCCTTTGTAGGTGACAGTGTCTGGCCTCTTCTTAGTACATCCACAACCCTAATCAACTTTGTTTTCCCGCCGTCGGAGTGGAAGTCATATTGCAAGTATTCATGAAAAGGAATACCAAGTGTTGTAGCGGTTGGTAAAGTTTCGATCTCATTGTTCTTCAGCCCAAGTCTTTCGCACATATGGCACATCATACCTTTTGAGCGAAATAAAACAGCCACCTAATTTGGCACTGTCCCAAATTTAAGCGTTACAGAAACTTCAAGCCTCCTCCAAATGCCTTCTCCTCATACATCGACCCTCGAACACTGGAACCCTCCACGCTGACTTTAATTGCGCACTACTTTCTAGAAAGCGGTCTAGCGCGAGCAGTTTAGAACCGTGAGCCTGCTCTCCTCACCCCACGTGGCCTCTTCCGCCTTCGTAAGGAGCCAACCAGCTTCAACTTGAACGGTTTATTTTCAAGATGTCCCAAGCCTCGAATATCCCACCCTCTACTCCCACTTCCCCCACTTGACCTAGTGTCTTCCTAATGTAATAAAGGCTATCTCCTCCATTTTTGAGCAGTTAATAATCAAAGAAACTTTCAAAGACAACTTATAAAGTTAATGTAGTGAATCGTTTGGTTTTTACAAGATCGTTCGCATCTTTTCATACAAAAAATAGACTTCGCTAATCTGCATTGATGATACAATTTGCCTTCTCATCTATTTTGACCGAATGGCTGTAAATAATAGTGTACCCGATATACTTCCTTGGGGTACAGCTTGAGTTACATGTTGGAAGGAGGGCGATTCCCGGTCCATGGATACGCACTGCTTTCTGTCTTTCAAGTAGCATTTAGATCTAGTGTAATACCTAGAATACCATAAAAGGTAATTTTCCTATTAAAATGATATGATTGAGTCTATGGAAGGCTTGGAAAAGTCCAGGAAAACGCAAGTGTAAAGCTTTAGAACCGAAGCATTTCATGTCGGGGCTGTGTCCCTCCCTTGTCGTTGTCGTTGTTGCGCCGTCCACATCCCCACTGCGCATGCTCGGCTTGCTGAACGCCCGGTGGTGTCTTACTCTTCTATGGCTCCTGGAGCGACAGTGTTGCCGGTGTTTTCCTGGGCCGGCACGAGACGAACACGCTTCCCCTTTAAGGGCTCCTGGAGCGACAGTTATGCCGGTGTCTTCCTAGGCCGGCACGAGACGAGCATGCTTCACGCGCCTTCGACGTACGTTTCATCGTCGTCGGCGGCGGCGTGCGTCGGCGAGTCTCGGCGGGCCGTGATTACAAGCAGCCCAAAACCATCCGGGGAACGTGCATCGACCTCATCTTCAGCAACTTTAGGGTTCATCCGCTACAACAGCCCTTGACTTTACATTTCACAGATCACAAGGCGGTCATAAAGCGAAACGCCAACCACAGCTCGACGTCACCTACGTTGAACATGATGATGATAATGCTTAAATAAAGACAGTGTTACCACGTACAACGTCTCTCTCTCTCTCTCTCTCTCTCTCTCTCTCTCTCTCTCTCTCTCTCTCTCTCTCTCTCTCTCTCTCTCTCTCTATCTCTCTCTCTCTCTCTCTCTCTCTCTCTCTCTCTCTCTCTCACTCTCTCTCTCTCTCTCTCTCTCTCTCTCTCTATTCAATGCCTCTCCACTCTAACACCCCCCACCCCCACCCCCCGCCAATAAAATTACACCATCTTCCCGTAGGGGAACCCTGAGTAGTATGCGAAACAGCCATGGGTTCAACGCAATTTCCCATTTCGTAGTTCCGGTAAGTGAAAAGTGTGGTAGTTACCATGGAAACCAAACGGTAAATATAACGGTAGCTACGTACCTCAACCTCACGGACATGACGAACTGAAAACTAATGGGCACTTGAATCGACACCATGCCTGCTTCGCATAATCCTCAGGGTTCCCCTACAGAAAATGGTGTAATTTTGTTTACTTTCAGTTTCATCCAATATAAATTCTTTTTGATACAGCATTGCCGTCACCGTTGACATACCTGACGTAAAACATTACTGGCAATCTTTTATTTCCGAACTACACCTACAACTTGGGATAACCTCTTAAACAATTTCTTCTGCTACCCCCCAAAAATTGTAACAATGAAGTAGGCCGATAGTTACCAAAATAGTTTTTGCTTCCATATTAAAAATCGCTGTCACCTTGGTCGTTTTGATATGCTCAGGGAATGTACCAGTTATTAGGACAAGGTTAAAAATACGAGCCAAGATGTGACTTATACGCTCGACAACAAATATAGCTGGCTCACCTTTAAACCCCTTTATATCTTCACATTTATAAAATGAGAAGCTACTGAGAGCCTATCGGAGCCATAAGCAGGATCTAAGACCACTGGGTTGGCTACAGCAGTATCCAAACAATATAAATCCGTGGCATAAGGAGTGCTACCTATTAGAGGCGTAATGTATGCGTTAAATTTATTTGCTAGCTCTATTCTTTCTTTCCTGGGCGTTCGCTGCGTGGAAGATAATTCTTAAGTTTTAGAATCCCACCATATCTACAATGTCCGTACATTTACTGGCAGCTGTTTTAAAATTCAGGAAAACACAAGCACGCTCGAGAAGATGAAAATGGTCCGGTGGCTGCGATCGTGCCGCACCGACACTATACACAAGCGCATATTGTTCGCGAAAAATTGACTTAGTTCCCCGAGGTTCCTCGGCATTGTGGTATATCATTCAACACTTTTACAGGGTACACAATCCGATGAGCGAGAAAAGGTCACTGAGCAGTTTTTTCTCACTTACAAGAATCGAATAGTATAGGGGTGATGTTTGTGTCGTTTTTAAGAGTCTGCTGCAGAACATTAAAAAAAAAACACAGCATCCCTACACGAAACAAATCAGTGATCAATTGTCTAGGGTTGGTTACACAAGCAGCAGCTAACCGAAAGATGAACAAATACCCCTGTAGTGTTGACCCATGTATTTACAGAGAACGTAGAAGTGTGCTACTTAAAAAAAAGTACAGTAATAACTCGTCAACTCGAATTCGCGTATCTCGAAAAATCGGCTAAGTCGACATTTTCCGCGCCACCGAAGCATTCCCTTTACGAACTCCACAAGTGAACTGAGACGGGCTAGTTGGTGCATGATGCCACTTAGAAAAAAAAAACAGCGCCAAAAAACGATACGACAGGGAGTAAACACAGACACTGCGCTGAACTGCCAACTGAGGTTTATTTAGAAGAACAATGAATATATACTACAATCAAAAACAAGGAGGACAGAAGGAAATCCATAACAAAAACACACAAAAAAATGCACAAAGAAAGGAAGTTGATCGTGGAAATGAAAGCAACCACGTGTAATGCGTTGATCATGATCCAAGGTATCTTATTTCCCTGTCGTACAACTCGATAGAGGGTGTGCTCACGCACCTATCTCCCATTGTGTGGATGACGAAAGCCTCGTGAATCTCCCTCGTGCGCTCCTCGCGATACCGCTTCAGGATGACGGTGCGGTCAAATGCTGGTGGGGATATCTTGCATTGCTGGCACTTTGCACAGTGTGCAGCCAGATTGCTGCCAGTGCCTGTCCGTATCGTGTTTGCGTGCTCCCTGAGCCGGTCATTAATGCAGCGGCCAGTTGGCCCGACAAAGCTTTTGCCACACGAGAGCTCAATCTTCTACACCATATCTTCTATACACTCCCTGAAGCGATTGGCGTGCTTCTCGCTGCATTTTTTGCTGTTTACCGGCCCCGCATTCACCCGGCCGCACATACCGCTAAGTTTGCTATGCGCCGAAAAAACAACACGCACGCCCGCGCGACCACCCGCCTTCTTAATCCGATGGGACACGCTATGGACATACGGTATCACCGCAATTCTTGAGGCCCCTTCTTTCCTTGTTCATGGTGTCGTTGCGTGTGGGTCTGCGAAATCAAAGTCTCCGCTATCGCGCTGAGCAGCTCGCTCAGCAGCTCGCTTGCGAGGTCCGCAGCGTCAAGGGCGCCGGCGCAGGAGGCAGAAAGGTGCATACTGGCAGGCTCTCCCCCGGAGCACGAAGGACGACACACGAGCGAATATTACGGAAACCGTTGCTTCTCTTCGGGATAGCTACAGCAAGCTAGTGCTCTCGGACAAGGAAGGTGGCTTCGCCGTTTTTGACTCCGGCAACTACGAGCAGAGGGTACAAGCTTCAATGGAGGGCAATTTTTGCCGAGTCAGCGTCAAGCGAGCCGGATTGAAGAGGGATGCTGCTAGCCTATGTGAAGAGGTGGGCCTGGCACGGTTGGCGGAATCTGTCAAGAAGACGAAGGGACTCTGCCTCAGCATTTTTTTTTCTGCGAAGACTCACAAGGAGGGGTGCCCTTTCCGCGCGATTGTCTCCGAAAGAGGCACTTGGCAACGGTTGGTGGGGATCTCCCTTCAGAAACATCTCTCTGCGTTGCCTGTGAAAGACCCGTTTCTTGTTAGGAGCCCCGTGGAAGTGTCCCGTTTTCTTGTGCCGTTTTGTCCAGCCGAGGTGAGAGCTCTATCAGTGGACATTAAGGATTTGTACTACTCGCTTCCGCGGGAGAAAATCCTTGATGTGATCCAGGAAGCCATCGACGAGTGTGGCGCCGTCCGCTTCCAGGACGCTTGCGGAACCAGCACCAGTGGCTTTATGGAGCTGCTTCCCTTTCACCTGCGCTCCTCTTTGGTGGAGCTTTCTGGCGAACGTTACGTTCAGAAGTCGGGTGCGTGTATCGGGTCTCGCCTGGCACCCGTGTTAAGTGACCTCCTGCTGGCTCGGTATGACCGCGCCCTCTTGAACAGCCTGGATGAACCTAACATTGTACGCGTATTTCGATACGTGGATGATTTTCTAATCTTATTTCGTCCCAAACTAGGCGAGTCACGAGTGCTGTCATGCGACATAGTCACCACCTTCGAGAGCACCCTTGAAGACTTAACCTTAACCTATGAACTCCCATCAGAAAACAGCCTTAGGTTTCTTGATCTAGTGCTGCACTTTAGCCATGATCATGTTTGCTGGAAATACGCGCCTCGTTCAAAGAAGAGCCTGCTGCCGTACACATCAGCCCATTCCAAGTGGTTGAAGAGTGGCATTGCTCTCTAGACTCTCGGCAATGCGGAATGCTTTAGAGAGGTCGTGCCTTCATGGTGTGCAGGACAGCTTTTGGGGACCAGATATAAAGGCTGACTGATGCAGGTTTTCCGCGCGAGCTGCTCAGCGCGCTAGCGGAGAGTTTGATTTCGCAGACCCACAAGCAACGCACGCAATGCACAAGGTAAAAAGGGGCCCCAAGAATTGCGGTGATACCGTATATCCATAGCGTGTCCCATCGGATTAAGAAGGCGGGTGGTCGCGCGGGCGTGCGTGTTGTTTTTTCGGCGCATAGCAAACTTAGCGGTATGTGCGGCCGGGTGAATGCGGGGCCGGTAAACAGCAAAAAATGCAGCGAGAAGCACGCCAATCGCTTCAGGGACTGTATAGAAGGTGTGGTGTACAAGATTGAGCTCTCGTGTGGCAAAATCTATGTTGGGCAAACTGGCCGCTGCATTAATGACCGCCTCAGAGAGCACGCAAACACGATACGGACAGGCACTGGCAGCAATCTAGCTGCACACTGTGCAAAGTGCCAGCAATGCAAGATATCCCCACCAGCATTTGACCGCACCGTCATCCTGAAGCGGTATCGCGAGCAGCGCACGAGGGGGATTCACGAGGCTTTCGTCATCCACACAATGGGAGATCCACACAATGGGAGATAGGTGCGTGAGCACACCCTCTATCGAGTTGTACGAGAGGGAGATAAGATACCTAGGATCATGATCAACGCATTATACGTGGCTGCTTTCATTTCCAGAATCAACTTCCATTTCTTTGTGCATTTTTTTGTGCTTTTTTGTTATAGACTTTCTTCTCTCCTCCTTGTTTTTGATTCTAGTATATATTCATTGTTCTTCTAAATAAACCTGAGTTGGCAGTTCAGCGCAGTGTTTGTCTTTACTCCCTGTCGTATCGTTTCTTGGCGCTGTTTTTTTTTCTAAATTCCCTATACGTCCCATGTATTTGTTGCCCTTTAGTTCGAAGTGCTTTTGGGACAAACTGTAGATATCTATTTATGGTAACGGCACGGTAACAATTTATGCAAGGTAGCAATACACGCTATGAACCTATACACCTTCCCTTTGAGCCAAACATCTATGGCAGATGCCTTCCTCCAGTTGTGGACATAAATAAACTGATAATAACGATAATAATAATACTGGTAATAATAATAAGAACGATAATACTAACAACAACAACGCATCCTAAATAACAACGTCAACAAAGGCAATAAAAAGGTAATGGAAAAGAGTGCGGGTAAGCTCACACTGTTCTATTAGCTATTGTGTATATTGCTACAAATACATTTTGCTGCATACCATGCATTCACTTAATGAAAATGCGAAACACATGATAAAAAACACATTAAATTAAAAATGCATGTGTAAACATAGACGTGTAGCTAATGTAGTCATTGGATTAATTGCCAGATGTTGTGCCACACATGTCATATACAATTCAAGACGCAAAGAAGACAACCAGAATGTAATAAATAATTAGCCACATTTATCCTCACTTAAAGTGTAAAGATACTCCTGAAACCGCATCTTGCTATGTATTGCAAACGTAGAAAATGAAACGGGCCAGCATGCAGGTCGTACCTCTCGTCCGCTGGGATCCGAAAACAATTTATGCCGGAGTGGCGTGATGAATTTTGACAACTCTCAGCACAGCCCGATTTTTAATGACGGCGTGAATGCATTCATGCACCCGTTTCGATGAAACAAATATTACGGTGGTAAAAGCGGCTTTTGGGACACCGTAGACCGTAGCATACCTGCGCGCGCGACGCGACAAGAAACGCCCCTTTTCGGCGGAGCGAGATACGAAGGCGCGGTTCCCGTTTTCCACTCCGGGTGCCTTGTATTTCCGCAATCTCGAACTGCAACATTTAGGTTCATTTTCCTATTAAAAACTTCGCAGTTAATAAGTAACCTGGTAATAAATAGGGAATGCAACAACAACGTTCATTTATGCTCGTATGTAGCACCGCCCCCAAACATTAGGATCGCTGCGGTCACGGGACAGAAAAACGGCGGTTTCCTCCCCCTGGTAGTACTACTACTTTTATAGACCAACGTTGCCCTACTCCACGAGTGTTCCAAGCGGAACGTAGATCCTATCTAATAGAACCTGTCGTTGCTATTGCTGTTTGATTTCTTAAATGCCGCCAAGAGGTGGCGCGGGCAATAGCAGGCGACGGTTTTCTGCCGTTGATGTAGTATTCCATTTCCTAACCCAAAGACAAATCATTCATGAATTTTCTAATAAAGGAACACTGTAAATATCTCTTGGATATTGATTTTCCGACTTAAATTTGCGTAATATCTTGTACTTGTCCAACAATGTTGACAAGTATGAACATTGACACCAGACTTAGACGTTTAGATTTGGCTATGGTCATATGAGACTATTGCGCAGCTATTGTTTCAATTTGGCCGTGTGGTTGAATCGAGTCCCAAAGACAGACAGACAGACATACAGACAGACCAAAATTTCTGCATTTAAGTAGCCCAAGAAATTCTTATCTTATAAAAAATTGATACAAAATAGAAAAATGGTCCTACGGCCTTCATATTTTGACATAAGACGGCTTATATTTTCCTGGAAATGTGCTTTTTTTATTTGCACGTTTGGGTTTATAGATGAAGCCGATTTTAACACAATCGCTCAGTGGCTAAGGCGTTGTGCTGCTGAGCACGAGGTCGCGGGTTCGATTCCCGGCCGCGTCGGCTGCTTTTCTGATGGAGGCGAAAAGCAAAAACGCCCGTGTGTTCGATATTTCGGCGCACGTTAAAGATCCCCAGCCGGTCAACCTTAATCCGGAGCCCTCCACTACGGCGCGCCTCATCGCCTGCGTTGCGTCGGCGCGTTGAAACCCTACAATCAATCAATCATTTTAACACAATCGGTGTAAGCTTGGTCTTTGTAAGCTGGCTTTCTCACATGGCTTGTTGCGCAGTGACGCCAGGCCACCTGTAATGGCAATATCGGCTCTGACTCTAGTTTGACCGAAAATATCCGAAAAGAAATTATGCGGCAATTACCCGCTAAGAGAACTCCAACTGTGTGCCGAGTTTATTTTCCTGGTCGTAATTAGTTAGCTCACAGTGAAGTGTAAACGCAGCAGAATTGCTGTCTGTTGTCAATACAATGGCCATGAACGGAAGAAGTATGGTTACAGAAAATGGCTGTAATTGCTTAGCGTACCTATTCGGAAACAAAGTATATGCAGTTAGCCTCTAATGCGACTCTATCATTACACACGAGAAGAAAGTCGGAGCTAAACGGAGTTTTTTGTATAGACAAGCGACCGTTCCGTTGTTTCAACTGGGCGGAACTGGGTTTAATTTTATCTTTTTCTGAACTCTCTACCATACTCTTCAAGCTAGCTTTGGCTAACCGGGTGGCGGCCCATATCAATGGCTACCTGAAAGTTATACCCCGAGTGCGTTTTTTTTTCTTCTTTTTTTCATATGTGAAGTGTAGGCGCGGCCTTGCTACTGAGGCTTTATGCGAACGCCACTTGTTCATCTGCAGCGCGGGAACCTGCTTGCAGAGCCTGCTTATGGAAGCCTCAGTGGCGATAGAATTTGCTATCTGAACACGACTTTGCCTTTTCTCTCTGTTCCCTTTGCGGTAGCAGCGGCTGAGTTTCTTTCGTCCTGTAGCGGGGACTACGTCGCCGGCTCGGAGCGCGTAGCTTAAACCATCCGCGGGGGAACCCACCTACTTGCGTTCCAATTGACGGAAGACTTCTATGGAGCTTGGCCGAACGAAAGCGTAGGGTTTGCATTATCTGTCAATTCAAATGGCGAGCTAGCGAGCTTCCACTTCTAACACTCGAGTTGTGATGGCCATTGGGTTCCGTCTTTGTGTTGCATTTTGGTGGTTTGGTTCCGCTTTAACCAATTTCCTTTTCAACTCCTTCAGCTTCTCTGTCTATATTAATTCCCTCAGAAATACGGCGGCTTTCCGAGCTTTTGTTAACATGTTTTATTACATCTTGAGCAGTTGGTCATTCTCTGTAGCGTGCGGGCGCAATTTTGTCGTCCATCTGAACCCCATTTCTCGCACCATCTTCCGGCCATTTTCAGTGCCATAGATGCGGGATTTTCAACCGACGTACATAACTTGTAGTGGCGCCATAATCATCTGTCCACAGCGCACCGAAACCATGTCCTGCCCCAATCATCATCAGCAATTCCTCTTTCTGTCCTGGAGTGTGAGCAATGCCACCCGGCAGAACAGATCCAACAGGACTGCGGGCCTGGGCGGTACCTTATCATCGCCCGTCGCAGTGGCGGCCAGGATTGCTCACCCCCAATAAATGTAGTAAGCCACATCCGTCTTCCGTGTTCACGCTTCTTTTTTATAATGCTTTCGCATTCATGATGATGGTGAAGAGTGTGTTTACATTGTAACCATAGAGAATTGCATGAATCGGCCACAGGCTTCTGACGACAGGTGCCATCGTCTCTAGCCAATTGCACCTTACCGTGGATGTAAGGACTTCAGCTGATTTTCACCGTGCGCCCAACGCTCGTCGCCGACACTGGATCTCCACCAAAAGAGGCCTCATAAGGCTGTCACCTAATTAACGAATGTATACGAATTAAACTTGTAAAGACGCCTGATTAAGGGCCAATGAGGTTAGACGAAGGTCCCCTTCACCCCTGCCTGTCGTAGTGATGCTGGGTGCCACCTCCGAGAGCTGGACAACATTCTAGAAAGTAGCGCATAATGCAGCAACAACAATAGCCGTGCTGGTAATCTATCGAAAACAGACTATGGCGGTCGCGGGGATAGCTTCCCAAAGGAGACGCGTGTTTGTATTTTGTATCCATTTTCCTGGTTACAAACACGCCAAAATTTCTTCGCCTTTACGCACGCACAGCTATAATTAGGCAAATTCGTACTACCCGCAAGAAGGCATTTTCACATAGTATGCATTATATTGAGATGGGAAAGCAGGACAAAGGGGGGCGGCGTTTATTCGGGCGTTACCGACCAAGCATCCAACAGCATCACCGCATTAAAATGCATTACTTAGGTGTTTGGTGGGCGGTTTGTAGAATGTGAACGTTGTAATCGTGTGATTATCGAATCGTAATCGTGTAACCATTGTAATCTTGTGTTTATCAAATCGCACTTTCGAGGGGTTGACCTGGGCACGTGCTCATTCAGAGTATATATTTGTGCTTATGCGTAATAAAAACAGTTGCGAGTTAACGCCGTCGTGTGTGTCTTCTTAGCAGCCGTCCCGTTTTAAGCGCTACTTAACGATCCATCAACACGAATTAGCCCAATAGTCGATTTTACTGAGCATCAGCGCTTATGTTGATGGTCGCACGAGGGAAAAAAATGCTATGAGACAGGGTGCGGTGCCTGGATGAAGACGATGCTTGTGACAGCAGTGCTTCTGGTCGGTGGAAGCGAGGGTGACAATGGCCACTTAAAAAATTAGTGTCAAGACCTTGCTCACAATACGTAAGGTCATTGACATGAAAAAGAAGGCTAATGAATGTCCCCGGCCATCATTCTCTTTTGTGCTACAAAATCGCATTTTTATTATGTTAGGTACGATAGGAAATATAGACAAATTTGGCCCCCTGGTGGAATCTGAAGGCCCACACCCACGCCTCAGAGCCGACGTAATCAGCTTTAGTGGAGGCTGTATCCTCCTCCATTTTGTAACGTGTACCTCGCGCATAGTGGTGGTAGCCAGCGACCCTCCCACGACGCAAGTCCTCACTGATGCCGTAAACTCCCATACGCCCTGCAGGAAAGCCGACTTTTTGTGACGATGATAATAAATGATCGTGGGTGAAGTGAAAGAAAAGAAACGCTTCCCGTGGAGGGAGTCGAACCTGTGTCTGTCACGTTATGAGGCCAGCGTCTATCCGATTGCTTCATTGTAACATGGTCGGGGCGAACGCCAAGGAGCAGGTACCGATTCGCGCCGTACACCCGAAGCCCAAACGTTAGGCCTACAGAGTGCACACCGGAGAATTGCTGGGGATATCCTAGAGAAGCGACGCGTACCTCCAGAGTAGCACATACTCGCATTGTGAGATTGGCCAACCTAAGAATCCATCACGCGAAAGCTTCGCGCTCAACCATCGGCCTCGTCAAACGGAGGGGTGCATGATTCTTTTTTTATCCCATGGCTGTTACCCGCTTATACGGCCTGCCGTGAAAAATCGACTATTCTATTCTGTTCTATATTATACTATTCTGTTCTCTGCCACAACACGACTGCCAGCAAGCAGAGCAGGTCCATGCTGTATCAAGCATTCGAGGTGCGCTAACTGCAGTTTTGAACATTACATGTTCTTAATACCTATAGTAAGTGGACTGGAATACCTCTGGGCTCAATACATGTATTCTGTGGAACGTAAGTTTTATCGGTTCTTGCCTTATGATAGGGAATGCGCGTAGCTTCTGCAAGCATGGCTGCAAGAAGAAACATCGACTTTGAGGGTACCCAAGTTTCGTAAATTGTGAAAGCAGTGCACAGCGTTCTTTGATAAACAAACTCTCAAAGATACTAGTCTGCAGCTTACTTTTCTAAATAAGTTTGATTCGCTTTTCGTTATTTGTGAAAAAAAGTAAGCACTTAAACAGGGCAGCCGATTGAAAAAAATATAAAGCCAGAAAGAAAAGTTCAGAAGAACAAAAAATGTGGGGTGCAAACTTGGCTGAACAGTAAAGAGTAGTGAAGAGAAGTAGTGAAGAGAGGAAGGTGGAGGCGCGGAGGCTCACGCTGTTCAACTTTCTTATCAGTGCAAAGATGACGGAGTGGCGGCCCTGAGGCGGCGGGCTTGAAGTGCCGGTGATGGCCCAAAGAAGCCAGGAAGGAAGAGAGAGGGCGAGAGGTTAGGGAAGACGCGGAGGGCGAGAGATTCATGGCTTCCCTTCCGGCCGCTGCCGTAAGCGGCCGTGAGGAACGGCAGTGGGGCACGGCTGCACCGGCTACCCGTGTCCGCCGTTCTGAGCGGCGATCAGATCGCATCGCTCCTCGTTTCGTCCGAGTGGACGCAACTGGAAAAGCGAGGAACAAAGAAGGCGACCGAATAGAGGCTTTCGAGAAAAGAGCAGGAAAGCATCGACCCTCAAATTCGTCAAACGGCGGACGATCGCCTCGCTTCGGCTGGCGCACCAATCAAACGGCTAGCCGCTTTTTTTCTTCGCTGTGACAGCAGGGCTACGGCGCGAAAATGAGCGGCCGGCGTCGCCTCTCGACCTCCCCGTTTGTCTCACTGACGACGACGGTGCTCACGGGAGGTCCGTCGTGCCGTGCGGGAGATGCGAGCCGGAGATTGCGCAGCGCTGTTTGTTTCTGGCAACTCGAGCCAAAGGTTAGGGCGGCAACGGTCGGTTCCTTTGCGGAATGTGTTTTGATGTGTAGGTGTTTGTACGATTCTGTCTGCTGCCCATAAACAGCGCGTATCGCCGAAGCGGTCGTAAGCAGAAATGGAACTGCAGCGCAATTTTATTTTTAGAATAATAGGGATTAATCTTGGTTTGTTTAAATACACCCACACGTCATAACCCGTATACTTCGCATCTTTTTGACTGGTGTACTTCGACGAATGATGAATAAGAACTGTTGTTAGAGGTATGTGAATGTGCGGCGACGAAGTAGTCTGCACGCGTATTCGAAATTCGTTGAAGCTTACAAATAACCGTTTGGGCACTGGTTTAATATTTATTTATTTATTTATTTTTAATTTATTTATTTATTTAACACCTTCTAAACACCACACCACGAGGTCCAAGCGGGACGGGCAATTACAAATCTCAATCAGCAAAACGGTAGACTGTGTTACATCACAAACATACATAAATAATAATGAGAATACAATGGGGAAGTTCTCACAATGTTACATGGGGGAATATGCGCAATGCTACAAATATGCGCATGCTTACAAAGCGATCATTAAAATACTGCGTGCGGAAAAAAATGAAAATTTATAGGTATCTGTTTTTTGCAAAATATGGTGTTAAAGACATTGACTGCTGGTGTAATGTATTTCTTCTTGAGAGAGAGGAAAAATACAAATGAAGGGTCAATCGGAAATTTATGGTTAAGCAAGGATTTCGAGAAGTCCAAGCGGAGTTGCCTTTTTCTAGACTGAAGTAGTGGAATGTTGTTGGCCGTGATTAGTTCCGATGGAGAGTCCATGCGACGAAATTTAAAACAAGGTGAAACCAACCGCTTTCCTTTGAATTCTTTCCCGTTGATCAATGTTACCTTTTGTGTAGGGGACATGCTTGCATATTCGAATTTCGGTAGGATTGGAAACAGAGGAGGTTCACATTTGGTGGTGAGTTGCGCAGCCTCTGTCTCAAGAAACACAACTTTGTGAAAGCAAATGAACAAATGTTTTCAACGTGTGACTTCCAGGACAGGTTAGCAGTGGAGATTACACCTAAATATTTGTAGCTACTGACCCGTTTAACTTTTGATGAGCCTAGTTAGGAAGCATACTCAAAAGGAGACTTTTTTAGAGTTATACACATGCCAACTGTTTTTTGCTGCGTTTATAGTCATGCTACCCATAATGCATCATTTGTATAGGTTTTCTATATTATTCTTTACCTCTATTGGATCATGCCTGCTGGAAATGTCATGAAATAGAACGCAGTCATATGAAAACAATCGAATCTGAATGAGTGGATCTATGACATCTACAACATCCTTGACTTAATACAAAAACAGTAGCGTCTTGGGGTACAGCCGACGTGACTCGTAAATGACGCGAGTTTCGACCCTCTACGGTGACGTACTGCGCCCGATTACCCAAGAACTCAGCCACCAATGCAACCAACACATTCGGAAGACCTATTTGATTTAATTTGTAGATAATTTGTCATAAGTAACTTTATCAAATGCGTTACGAAATTCTAAAAAAAATGTGTCCATTTGAATGTTATTTTCAAGAGCCCTAGAAAACCGATCAGTTACCATAACAACTTGTGTCACGGTCGAATACTTCGTTCTGAAGCCTTGCTCAAAACGTGTTAGTACAAGGTGCATTTTAAGAAATTCTGTTATCTGCTAACGTTGTTAATGTTTTTAACACTAACTTTGTTAACGCTGTTAAAGTTGTCAGTTTACAACACGAGGATGTTAAAAATATCGGCCTGTAATTAGGTAGTGATAATCTGCTGGCTTTATTGAAAATAGGTGGTAGTCTGGTGATTCTTGAGTCACGCAGCAAGGTCGCTGTTGACAAGAGGCATGAACGAAAATAAGAAGGAATGATAAAACAGAGAGAAATTTCCGGGAAGCTTTCACACCTACAATGAAACTTTACTTCTGCGGAAACAATCAATACTGACGACGAGCCCTTGCAACATACTCCCACACCTTATTGTAGATTCGGACATGCTGACACTGACCGGAATGTGTAAAACACACAGGTGTATAAATGGTAGCGTGATAACTTGATGTCATAGCGTAAATTTAACCGCAATCGCATTGCATTCAGCGTTAAATCTGCTCCTAAAAAGGTGAGCACCTCCCGAGCTTGATATTATATTCAGTGCACTTCCTTTCCCTTTCTTCTCTCTCCAACCACAAGTACCAGCGAGTTGATTTGTAGACAGCGTGAAGAGTTCGTGAAGCACTTCTGCAACTTTTTTATACATCTGACATACTTCGAGAACATGATAATAAACGTGACCAGCGTCTCCGTAGCTTATGCCCCGATAGGCACTAGCCAATTATTACAGCTGTGCCAGCGTGCACATGCGACCCGTGCTTCGACGAATCTGAGGTGGTTTTCCAACACAAACACCGGCTCTCCCGCGATATCGTTGAGTCGTTTTACATTACAAGATACTGCAGATGTATTAGCGAGGCCTCTAATCTGGCTGGCTGACCGAGAGGTTCGCTTTCTGTCCAGTGCCGGTTGTAGGAAACAAGCGACATCGTAAAAGGGAGGAGGAGAAAAGCGAAACGAAAGGCCGAGAGGTTATCCAGGCGTAG
Source organism: Haemaphysalis longicornis (assembly GCF_048455015.1). Taxonomy (NCBI): domain Eukaryota; kingdom Metazoa; phylum Arthropoda; class Arachnida; order Ixodida; family Ixodidae; genus Haemaphysalis; species Haemaphysalis longicornis. Next base: position 173,541,967 of record NW_027526361.1, on the reverse strand, counting down.
AGCCCGGTTGGCAACTCGGAAGTGGAGAACGGGTGTTCAGGGGATGAAAGAGAGGACAGGCGAAAAAGAGGAGATAGGAGCGGGGTCACGCACACACTTTAGTTCCTTCGTGGAAATTATAGTCTTTCATCCAAGCCTGTGTCCTTCATGAAACGCAGAAGGGCTTTTGTTGCCTTCTGCGAAGTTGATTGTAGGGGTCGTTGTCGTAAAAGTCTCTAGTTTGAACGGTTGATTGTCCAATCAGCTGAGCTAGGCTGCCAAAACGAGTCCTTCCGATGAATACTGGCGGCAACATCAAAGCACATGTTCGATTGCCTCTTCAACCTAGCAGGCGTCGCAGTGGGCACTACTGGCCATCCCGATGAGGAAGGAGTAGGCTTTCGTGAAGGCCACTCGCAATCACAGCCTACATAGTAAAGTAGACTGTGATCGAGACAGGCCACACGGAAGACGACGCTGGAATAGAGCGTCCTGGTTGCGAAGCGCGGAAGCACAAAGTCCGGTGTATTCCATTGAGTAATGAAGGTCCTGCGCGCGAACTGACGAAGCCGCCTAGCGTCATCAGTCCGTGAAAGCGGAAGAAAGATGGTCCTTTCACAGTCATGGCCTGTCCGGGCAGCGGCATCACCCAAAACATTGCCATTTATTCCAAAGTGGCTTGGCAGTGTTACGAATCGGCCAGCGCCGCAGTACTTCCCCGCATCACTCCTCGGCTGTGCGGCGAAGCCACTCGTGCTCCTTCGAAAACAGGCGCAATCATGTCGGCAACAAGTTGCGACAAAGCCTCGTCAGACGCTTCGCTCCCTGCGCATTCGGCGGCTGCCTGCACGGCTCGTCTCCACGCTCTTCAAGGACACAGAGGCAGGCCCCGGTGATCGCAACGGAGTCCTCCTCTCTCCCCTCTCTCGGACTCAACGTGCCCGAGGCTATGAACAGCTTACGAACTCTGGAAAGAGTGTAGTGCGTGTTCCCACGTGTTGCGTTTGACCGTTATCGCTGTTGGGTATAAATAGAGCTGCCCAAGCGTTGTAAACCATTCCTGTTAGAGCAGCGAATCGATGTTGTCGCTCTGCTCGAGTCCTGTATTGTAACCTCGCCGCCCGTCGGGGCATTGTTCTTTGGCTTCGGCTCACCTCTCGCTATGAAGTAAACAGTTACGTTAGCCTACGGCTTCTGGACTTCTTCACGGCTGCAACAGCGGCTGGCCGCTCGCATCATACACGCTACCACTCGTATGTCGGAGGCCACGGAGCTCGGATCGGGTGCCCCCGCCCGGTCGCAACAACTGGTTGGCAGCGGTCGGATGGCAACTTCGTAACACCTGGAGCCAGCGGTGCGAGACCCAACACAACGGACGTCAAGGCGGCTTCGGACTTCGCAGAATTCACGGCGGTCAATGGTGAGTGCGGGACTTGTCTTCACTGAGTTTTACCAGGCTTTTGAGGATAGCTGGTAGGGCGTGTGTTTTTGTCGCGTGGGTTAATCGCGCAAAACATTTTTAGAGCAGTGGGAAAGCAGTACTCTAGACCGGCCATGAATTTGAAAGCGTTGAAAAAACCGCAGTTGTTGGAGCTTGCAAAAGAGTTGCGCTTGGATGTTACGGACGCGCTGAGAAAGCCAGAGCTGATACAGGCTATACTCGCAGTTGGCGCTGACGATGACGAGCTGTCTGATTGCATTGAGACGATCAATGGCAGGGAGACCGCTAAACGTCCGGCCGCCGAGGCAGAGGCTAACCGTCAGGCCGCCGAGGCAGAGGCTAAACGTCAGGCTGCAGAGGCTGAGCGCCAGCGTGAGGAACGCGAGGAGAAAAAGCGAGAACAGGAGCTCGAAAGGCAGGAGAAGAAACAGGAACGAGAACGGGAGCGACAGCATGAGCTGGAAATGAAGCGTCTAGACGTCGAGGCGTCTCGACCTAGGCGTGAGAGTGACAGCAGCGCGCCAAGCGTACAGTCTGCGGCGACTGAGCGACCTACGTTGCGAATGTGTGACCTAATGCGACCCTACAAGGTAGGAGAAGACATCGGTCTTTTTTTGGTCAACTTCGAGCGTACGTGTGAGAGGGCCCAGTTTAGCCGAGACTCATGGCCGCAAAAGCTGCTTACGCTTTTGCCAGGTGAGGCATCCGACGTGATGGCCCGCTTGCCAAAGGAGGAGGCGGAGGACTATGAGAAAGTCAAGTCTAGCCTCCTGCGTAAGTACAGGCTGTCAGCAGAGGCGTTTCGCCAGAAGTTCCGTGAAGCCGAGAAAGCCAGGGGCGAGTCGTACTCTGAGTTCGCCTACAAGCTGAGGGCAAACATGGAAGAGTGGCTCAAAGAGGCAAAGGCCTTCGGAGAGCACGACAAGGTAGTTGAGTGCTTCGGTCTTGAGCAGTTTTACCGCCGCCTACCTGAAAACCTGAGACTCTGGGTGCAAGATAGACCAGGGGTAAATACTGTGGATAAGGCAGCTCAACTAGCCGACGAGTTCATCGCACGTCGAGGTGCGCAGGGGCCGAAAGACGGCCAAAAAGAGTTCAGGCCGAGGCCTGATAAGTTAGGGCCGAAAGGCAGAGTTCCCTACGAAAAGAGCGGAGCAAAAGTGACCGAATCCGCGAATAATGAAACGGGCTCGGAAAACGAAAAGAGCGCAAACGCAGAGGCACAGCGCCGAAAAAAGGCTTTCGAAGCGCGCAAGCAGTCCGCGTGCTACAATTGTGGCGAGACAGGGCATTTCGCAGTTAGTTGCAAAAAGGGCAAGCTTGTCTTTCACATAGTACACCAGGATGAGGAGAGCAGACAACTTTTAGAGCCCTACGTACGCGAGCTTGCAGTTAACGGCAAACCGTGCCGAGTGCTTCGCGATTCCGCAGCAACAATGGACGTGGTCCACCCGTCCTACGTCGAACCGCACCAATTCACGGGCGATTGCGCGTGGATAAAGCAGGCCGTAGAAGCGCAAAGCGTGTGTCTTCCGATCGCCAGGATAACCATCGATGGTCCCTTCGGAAAGCTCGAAACCGAGGCCGCTGTCTCTCCCAGCCTTCCGGCACAGTATCCGTATCTTTTCTCGAACAGGTCCGATCAGCTGCTGCGCGAAAGGGGACTCGTTTTCGGGGAAGGGATAGTGTTTGCGCTGACGCGCTCGAAGGCTCGCGAACTCGGAGCAAGGGCGGCGGTTGAAAGCAGGAACGATTCGCGAAGAGAGGAGGTGGGGAAGCTTGCTGCGACTAGCGCCGACGTTGCTTCCGAACGCGGCCAGTCGGCCTCCTTGCAGGTTCAGATCGCGGGTGTCGAGCATCAGCAGCAGCCCGCCGAAACAGATGATTCTCTGGCAGAGCTTTTTGTAGCACCTTCGTCGGAAAGTTTAGAGCGGTTGCTGCACGTCGGTAGTACGGCACTGAGCGCGGAGCAAAGAAAAGATCACACGCTGGAAAAGTTACTGGATAATGTAACTGAAGGGGTTGCGAAAAAGAACGTAAGGTTCCAGGCGAGGGAGGAGATACTTTACCGCAAGTATAGAGACCGGAGAGGGGTGGAGTATGACCAATTAGTTGTCCCGCAGGTCTATCGTCAGGATTTGTTGCGTCTCGCACACGGCAACTCGTGGTCAGGGCACCTAGGCATACGAAAAACAAAAGACCGCCTATTGCAGGAGTACTACTGGCCAGGATGCTTTCGCGACGTCGAAAACTTTGTGCGCACTTGCGATGTGTGCCAGAGAGTGGGCAAGCCAGGAGACAAAACCAAAGCGCCCATGAAACTTGTGCCGGTTATCACGGAGCCTTTTCGCCGTCTCGTGATCGACACGGTTGGCCCACTGCCCGTGACGACCTCTGGCTACCGTCACATCTTGACAGTGCTCTGTCCTGCTACTAAGTTCCCCGAGGCCGTGCCCTTGAAGGAGTTGAGCTCAGTGGAAATTGTGAACGCCCTACTGTCAGTGTTCGCCAGGGTTGGCTTCCCGGCGGAAATACAGTCAGACCAGGGTACAGTTTTTACGAGCGCACTAACGACGACGTTTCTCGAGAAGTGCGGAGTAAAACTCATTCATAGTTCCGTGTACCATCCTCAGTCGAACTCTGTCGAGAAGCTTCACTCAGTAATGAAGCGCGTTCTTAGAGCCATGTGCTACGAACGAAAGACTGACTGGGAGCTGTGTTTGCCGGCCGCTATGTTTGCTTTGAGAACGGCTCCTCACGAGACGACCGGGTTCACGCCAGCGGAACTTGTTTACGGGCGCTCGTTACGTTCCCCCCTCCGCATCCTCCGGGAATCGTGGGAAGGTAGGGGCGAAGACCCGATGGTTGTAGAATACGTACTCTCGCTGATGGACCGCTTGCATAGGGCACAGCAGCTAGCGGGCACCGCAATGAGCACAGCCCAGAAAAGGTCAAAACCCTACTACGACAAGGGAGCCAGGGCACGTCAGTTTGAGGTGGGAGACCAGGTAATGATTTTGCGGCCGTCTCAACGCCACAAACTAGAAGTTCAGTGGGAGGGCCCGGCAAAGATCCTTCAAAAATTGTCTGAAACTAACTACGTTGTGAGCGTACCTGGAAAGCGCAAGCTCCAACAAGTATACCACAGCAACCTACTAAAGCCCTACAGGCAGCGGGAAGCGGTGGTGCAGATGCTAGTTAACATACCCGAGGAGATTCCCCCCGAGATTCCGGAATTGGGTCCGCTTACCCATGACGGCACGAGTACACTCGTTAACGACCTAGTAACGAAGGCGGAGCTGGAGCCTGACCAAAAACGTGAGATGGAGGCACTGTTGGAAGAGTTCTCGGACCGGTTTTCGGATAAGCCCGGCAGAACTTCCCTCTTAACGCATGACATCGAGCTTACGTCTTCCCAGCCCGTGCGTTCAAAGGCGTATCGAGTGTCGCCGCGACAGCGCGAAATTCTGGAAACTGAAATCCAGAAAATGTTGGCTCTGGATGTGATAGAGGCTTGCGAGAGCGACTATACTTCACCCCTGATACTGGTTGAAGTTCCTGGCAAGGATCCGCGACCATGTGTAGACTATAGGAAGTTAAACCTTATCACCAGAGACCAAACCTACCCGATACCGAACATAGAGGAACGTATCGAGAAAGTAAGCAGCGCTTGCTTCATTTCCACTTTTGACTTAGTGAGGGGATACTGGCAGGTTCCGCTGACGAAGGAAGCTAGCCGTTACGCGGCGTTTATTTCACCCATGGGGACCTTCAGACCAAAGGTTTTGAGTTTTGGGCTGAAAAACGCGCCATACTGTTTTTCAAGTCTCATGGACAAAGTATTACGGGGGTTCGACGACTTTGCGTTGCCCTATTTAGACGACGTGGCTATCTATTCCGCCTCGTGGCCGGAGCATCTGGAACACCTGCGCTCCGTGCTTTTACGTTTGCGTGAAGCTGGCTTAACGATCAAGGCACCTAAATGTCAAATGGCCCGCACGGAAGTCACTTACCTTGGTCACGTTATAGGTAGGGGTCATCGCCGACCTTCTGAAGTTAAGGTAGCGGCAATCCGAGACTTCCCGCAGCCCCGAACCAAGACAGACATTAGGTCGTTCTTGGGAATCGCAGGTTACTACCAGAGGTACATTCCGAGGTACTCTGAGCTGGCTAGCTCTCTAACCGACGCGCTTCGTAAAAACGAACCGCTAACAGTCGCGTGGGACGAAACAAAAGAGCAGGCGTTCGCCGACCTGAAAAATGCTCTAACTAGCCACCCTGTACTGAACTCGCCAGACTACACAAAGCCCTTCGTGGTCCAGTGTGATGCTAGTGACCGTGGGATGGGCGTAGTTTTGTGTCAGAAAGCTGACGACAATGAGGAGCACCCAGTATTGTACGCAAGTCGTAAGCTGACGATTCGTGAAGAAGCGTACAGCGCCTCCGAAAAGGAGTGTGCGTGTCTCGTCTGGGCAGTGCAAAAACTGGCCTGCTACCTCGCCGGCTCGAAGTTTATAGTAGAGACCGACCACTGCCCTCTCACGTGGCTGCACACGATGTCCTCAAAGAACGGTCGCCTCCTACGCTGGAGTCTGGCTCTGCAGCAGTATACGTTTGAAGTGCGGTACAAAAAGGGGAAGCTGAATGGCAATGCTGATGGCTTAAGTCGGAGTCCTTAAGGCAAGAAATGGCCTGTAGACGCCTGACTTTCTCAATTTCATTGTTTTTCCTGGAACAGGTTTCGCCCTTTATGATTGCAATTTTTTTGTGTGGGACATTTCCAATCAAGAGAAATGTCACCTTTCAGGTTTGTTACTTGTCTAAAGTACTGCTGGGCAAAAATATAACTAGAGTAGTTAGTTATTCGCGTACTTTTCGCAACTAAAAGCCTGGTAGAGCTTCAGTGTGGATTTGTCTTCGCACTTGCCGGCGATGCGGTTGTGTCTTCCTGTGTTGTTCTGTTGCTTGCCTGACCAAGCCAGAGACGTTCTTGGGGAGCCACTACTCATCCAGTGACCCGCCCGGTGAAGCTCCAGCACAGTGTCGTACCGCCCAGGCCTGGAGTCGAGCGTCTGCCGAACACTTCACTTCGACAGTATCCCTCCGGACAACGGTTGTAGACCCTTATCCATCGGGATCTCGGACCCCCGGCGGAGAAGCTGTTACGAATCGGCCAGCGCCACAGTACTTCCCCGCATCACTCCTCGGCTGTGCGGCGAAGCCACTCGTGCTCCTTCGAAAACAGGCGCAATCATGTCGGTAACAAGTTGCGACAAAGCCTCGTCAGACGCTTCGCTCTCTGCGCATTCGGCGGCTGCCTGCACGGCTCGTCTCCACGCTCTTCAAGGACACAGAGGCAGGCCCCGGTGATCGCAACGGAGTCCTCCTCTCTCCCCTCTCTCGGACTCAACGTGCCCGAGGCTATGAACAGCTTACGAACTCTGGAAAGAGTGTAGTGCGTGTTCCCACGTGTTGCGTTTGACCGTTATCGCTGTTGGGTATAAATAGAGCTGCCCAAGCGTTGTAAACCATTCCTGTTAGAGCAGCGAATCGATGTTGTCGCTCTGCTCGAGTCCTGTATTGTAACCTCGCCGCCCGTCGGGGCATTGTTCTTTGGCTTCGGCTCACCTCTCGCTATGAAGTAAACAGTTACGTTAGCCTACGGCTTCTGGACTTCTTCACGGCTGCAACAGCGGCTGGCCGCTCGCATCATACACGCTACCACTCGTATGTCGGAGGCCACGGAGCTCGGATCGGGTGCCCGCGCCCGGTCGCAACAGCAGTCACTGAAATAAAATATCATGCCCCTTTATGACAGCCTGGTGAAATAATTGTCAAATTGCTGTCACACGTTGGTAGAAAGGACCGCAGCGCAAGGCTTCTCGGAAACTTCGCAGGGAGCCTTTGAAGTCGGTAAAAATTGGAGCATTTTTGGGGAGGAGCTGCCATAGTGTATTGAAGAGCTTCAGGGATGGCTGAAAGTTCAGTAGCCGTCGAGCTCATGGCATGGTCAACGCGGAATCTAATTTTGGTTGATTCTGATGGCATAACCACCGCACCTGCCGAGCTCGAGGACGTCACGGAACCATCTCTGTATACATGCTTCCGGTTATTATGTTGTTCGTGCAGTAACGGCATGGAAAACTGTCTGAGAGCCAGTGGGGGCAAGTCAGCCTTCTTTCCGATGCCCGGGCAGAAAGGGGAAACATCTCGATACCTGGAAAACGAACTTATATGCCATGCATTAACCCCTTGTAAATATCTAAAGGTGTTTGTTACACCCAGATAGCAGAACAGAGAAGCGGCTCGGCGCACGGTCTGTCGTACGCGAGCACGTCTGTGGCCTTCCCTCTATAGCCACATGGTCACTGTCTGGTACTGATTCCTCATGATTGGAGTTGTTCGTTTTGAGATTTTATAGTTTATGAAAAAAAAGGGGGGGGGGCAAAAATAAAGCGGTATTTTTCAAATTGATAATCATAGAGGAATCGGGTTTTTCCGTAAACCCTTTCCGAAATTCTGTTTTTTTTTTCGGATTAAATCTACAGATATACTGAGAAATACACAGTTTATTTCTTCAGTAGGTATCACAATCTTCTCAATCCGTACACGTTAAAATTTGTGTTCGTTTGATGCTGTGTATCGGGGGGATATCAGGATTTTCTAGCGAATGCTCTTCGAAATTTGGCATTTGTTCGGAAATGGACCAGTAATGATGACAGTAAAGACCATTGATAACTTCTAGGAAATTAAACATTCTATTCACAGAAAGCAGGCCGTCGAATTTTTATACACCATTGTTTTTCTGCATAAGCATCTGCATTCGTAACGTGCCGGCCTCCATTTGAGGCCTGCAACCCTAGTCATGATCCAAAGCGCATACCCACCCAAAGACTGTGTGATGCTTGATATACAGCCTTTCACTACGATCGTCCATAGTACGTACCTGCGCAGGGTTGGACGATCGTGGAAGATTGAGTCTTCTTCATTAAAAAAAACCATATTCATTAAAAAAAACTGCTACCACCAATATTAGTTGTTTTGAAACTGCTGGCAACGGTTATGAGCAGAGAGGACGAAACCTCATTGCAAGTTTAAGCCTTTTCTTAGTACGTTTACACCGAACCACTCGAAAGCGTAGTTTAAGCGCGAAGAAAAGCAGCGAAACAACCTAAAACCTTGCTGAGTTGCTACCCCAACTCTCCTGTAATTATGGTTACCCTCCGAATATACTTTCTGCGCGTCTGTCAGGGCTCGGTGTAAATTAGTCGTCATGGTATGCCTCGTATAGTAGTTTAAATTCGCTGTTGTTTGTTACAGGAAGCATGCCGACTATATTTCCACGTGCAGTTGCACGTCGCAGGTCAGAAAAATCTACAGCATGCAGGAAGTTGATTACGCTTACCGTTACTGAGCTAAACAAAGTACACGCACATCGCAGCAGTAATCAGGCCAGTCCCCTCTCCTGTAAAAGTTTCGCAGCTGAGGCGGTGAAAAAAAGGCGTAAATTGGACCCCGTTGATTGCTCTAACGAGTTATTTCATAAAAATGATTTTCATTCCTCATAAACACTGTTTACCTTTGATACTTCTTTCATCAAACGTTCCTCCTGGATAATACCTGCCGCGGGTAGCGTACTCTTTTGGAAATCCATTACGCCCACAGACGATGCTGAACGCTGGGGTGCTGCTACAAGCAAAATTATCCTCACTAACATCCAGTGTCTTACCCGCAACGCCTTGATAGCTTGCACACATTTCGCTACACTTTTTCACTTTGCTCTTTGTAGCACTGAGGGTCTATTAAGCCTGCTTAAGCAACGTGGTGAACTACCATGACAGTTTATTGCCATATAATCCAACGTAGTTTGTTGGTGTGCGAGAGTTTTCTTCGCAGGTAGTTTTCAGTGTGAAATGCAATCGTTCAAAAACGCTATTTCAAAGTTGCCGCAGCGACCGTCACAATACTCCCTTCCCAGTGGAGGCAAGCGAGGGCCAACGAGGTCACGTGCGTGCATATTTAAACAATAGCCCACATTCCGTACTGCATGCTGATATGCAAGAGGTGCTAGTAAAGCGGTATTGCTATTTGTACACCTCTGCGCGCGCAGTGCACGCACTCGCGAAACGAAACGAAGGAAATGACGTTAATTGCGGAGCCCGTAAAATTATTTGGATTGTACGCAAAAAGGAGAGCAATAAGACACTGGACGCGTTGGGAGCTCATGCCGTACATCGCGGACCTATGCAATGTCGTCAAAAATATCTCAAGCGTAGACATGCAGAAAAGCAGGAAAGGTTTGCGGGGCTCGTTGGGCTGATTTTTGCAACACTCATCATAGCTGCGCAAGTGGCGTGTTTTCTTGTGCATCAGCATATAACGCCTTACCTTGACGCGGAAAATGTTTTACCTCATGCAGGAAAATGATAAGCTTGTTGCTGTCCGTGTTATCGACTGATCCGCATAATTGCGCAAAATTTCTCTCCTAAGTACGTAAACAACAGGCTGGCCGAGAAACTACGCACAAGCTCCTTTCATGGTTTTGTGCACAACTTCGCCGAAGTAACTGAGTCTAGCTGCGCTAAGCAGCTTACTCTGCATGGGGATTAAAACCTCTTAACCATGCTTAACTAAGCTCTTGGATAAAGAAAAATAGAAATTTTGCTTAACTCTCCACATCAGACGCTAGGCCTGAAGTGACGGCTGGGCATTTGAGAATGCACCCCCCGGCGAGCAACTTAACCATGTCGAAAAAACGTGCGTTTGCTCAAACTGCGGTCGCGCGCACATAACCTTTCTCGGGCGAACCGATTCCTTTCAGCCTAACCTGAAAACTCGCTCAACCGAGCCTTTGAAAGCCACCAGGCGGCTACCAAGGCATCATGCTGGCGAAGCAAAAATTGCTGAGCAGCTAGATTAATTAACCAGTGAGCAACGGAAGTGGTTGGTCTTCTATCAACCTAGTGCACAAGTTTACGGGATGGAGACGGAAGTGAAAACAGAACTTGCTCCAGAACAGTACAAGTCCGGCCGCTTTGTGACGTTGCAGGAGAAGGAGACGGGTATCGTTGAATAGAATATTCCCACTTTTTCGCTGTTTTTCATCGCTGGCACATGAGATAAACTGGGCGTTAGATTCCTGCCAATGGCCTCTCACTTCATAAAAGGTTATAAAACACACTACGATGGTTGTAAAATAGGTCCCCTTGTGAGACATTTCCCTGCTCTGTCATGTCGAATATACTGCGCCATCCAGTGAACCACGTCTTTCGGAATCCTCACAGACGGAGTCTCTCTCTCGCACTTCTCCCTTTCCTGGTATACGGACCCTAAATGCAGGCTCCAGCCAGTAAGCAGGTTGGCTGCGTCTTTAATTCTTGGTGATTTTTCGTTTCTCTGAGAAAACTGCAGAGATATTTCTTCTATTGCACTCTGGAAAGCCCTAATTGTTGATGAATGTGCCCTACGGAATGCGACATTCCTCTTCAAGATGCGGAACTTTTCTTGTGGTGCGATCCTCAATCTGTATTAAGCACCTACGATCGTTCACTTCTGATTTCAATCTTCGGCGCACGCCAGCCCTATCATTTAGTAGCTTTATGCACCCGTCAATATATGCCCTCAACAGTTACCGCGTTTACCTCAAGAGCCAGGGGTGGGGATAAATATTTTCGCTGTGAATTTTTTTTTTCAAACATTGACACGCCACAGAACTTTTCCTGCCATTTAGTGTTGGCAATTGCGATGAATGTTGTTACACCACGTAAGTTAGCGCATTTTTTTGTTAGCATAGCTGGCAAAGGTGTGCCGATTGACGAGGCCCAGGATGTCTGCAAAGCCCTCATGCAAGAAACGCACATAAATAAACTTGTTGACGGAGCAAAGCGTGTTGCACACGAGATTCCGCCATGGTGAGGCATGCTCTGAGTAGGGATGTCGGGCAGATACCTGAATAAACGTTTGAAGGAGCGCAGCTATAACGTTCTACCAAAGGCTGCAAGGGTTAATTGACCAGATTTAGGGGAAATCCCCAAATCCCTAGAGGAAAATTTCTTCACATGAAAGTGGAGGCCTTCTTGTATTACACTGCAGAATATGTGGCTGTTTCCCGTCTTTGATAAGTGTGTTTTTTTGGCCACGTATTGTCCGCACCTTATCCGCGACATTATAGAAGTAAAACGTGTTAATGATCTGGGGGGTCTTTACATTTCCGGACAATCTGTGCATCTTGCGGCAAAATGAATAGATTTTTAACAATCAGACCAATGATTTTTTGCGGCCCGGAGCGCCTTGCCTTCGATTGTGGTCGTCTGCTTTATTGATCAAGTTTCGGAAATCGTGGCGCATGAAGTTTTTTTTTGTCTGCGTTACTTTATTGGCTGATACTTTTACGGAAGTTTGAGCACTAGCTTTTTTTGCGGTTTTATTGGTATCGTCTGCAGAATGCTGAGCACTTTCTGGTTATATATGTGGTGGGCATGTTTCGTGGTGTTGAGGTTGGTAATAAGAGCCCAGTATGTCCTCTTTGTTTTTCGATTCCTTGACTTTGTACAGCGGTTTTTTTTAAGAATGAAAGCCGTTCCACTCAACGTGAAAGCTGTCAGAAGTGCAGAGCAGTGATTCGCCAAATGGGCTGTGGCGCCGGTATCCGCTCACTGATGCTACTCCTCATGCTCTTCACATCCCTGTCTCCCCCATCTCTTGTGAGTCAAACGTACGTTTGTCCTATGCAATTCAAATTTCCTGCCTTCGCAGTGCTTGCGCGCCCACTTGCCTGGAGCAGCACGTGCAGGAGTTCTGTTCTTTTAAAGACGATAGTCTTTCTTGGGCTCCTTAAACCCAGAAATTTTGGTCTGTCTGTATGTCTGTATGTCTGTCCGTCTGTCTGTCTGTGACTCGATTCAGCCACCCGGCCAAAGCAAAACAATGCCTGCCCATTAGTCTTATATAGTCACAGCTAAATCTACCCGTCTATGTCCGGTGTAAGGTTCATACTTGTCAACATTGTTGAAGAAGAACAAGACATTACGCAAATATGAGACAGCAAATCAATACAGAAGTGATATTTGCAGTGTTCCTTCATAAAAAAATCAAACATGCTTGCTTTTGCGAAATTAAATACTTCATCAACTGCAGAAAAAGAATTCACTTCGCCGTCGCCTCCTGTCGCCCGCGCCACTATAGCTTCTTGCGCCATTTTAAAAATCAACCGCCAACAGTTACGCAAGGTTCCACTAGATAGGTTCCACGTTCTGCTTGCAACGCACGTGGAGTAGGGAAACGCGGTTCTATAAACGTTGAAGTAGGGCGCCTCGATTAACGCGCGTCTCCGCCGTACAGCAGCGTTCGCATCGAGACACCCGGTTTGGAGCAGTGGAACGCGGGAAATTTAAAATGGTTTAAGCAAACCTTTCACGTCTTTACCTTGGGAGGAGCGCGACGCAAGAGGAACAACATGAGAGGTGAGCGGCAAAGCGAAGGGAGGTATTTACTTCGCAATAGCCGATAAAGACTATCGTCTTTTGACGACATTTGCAACGAAAGGAGCAGATACGCGGCCAATTTTTTTGTGCTTGCTTTTATCTCGCACGGTCTGGAGCCTACTGCGCCAGTATAAAAGCGTCGGTTTTTTTTAATCTTTTGCAGCCACTTTTGTTTCCCTTACTGTCGTTAAAACCAAACCAACGAGCCTTCTTCAGCAAATGAACGCGGAGACGGCTGATTAAGTGCGTATATTTTGCTCAAATGTACCTGGCTTTCTTTGCGCTAAATAACAGGGTCTGGTATGACCAGTGCCTTCGATTCCAGGATTTTCGAATTGTTCTGCTTATATGAACCTCTTGGTCATGTCGGTGAATTGTTGGCCGGACAAGCGGCTATCTTTTCGCAGCCTTTGTTTGGGTGCGTGATGCCGCTTGTCTGCGGTGTCTAGATGGCGTGACAGCGGACGGGCGATGGCGACAAGGCGGACTCCTAACGTGCTGTGCACTTAATGTGGCAATCATGTGACAACTCGCCCAAACCACCCTTCCGCAGCAGATATCTAATTATCTATGAGTTGTCGGATACAGAACTTGAAACGAGTTACTCCTTGGGACAAGCCATTAACAAAAAAATTCCCCCGCATTTCCCCGAGGGGGAGAATGTGAAAGTGCGAATGCACGGTTGTCGGCCCGCTTGCGGCACTTGCGCTCGGCCCCCGCAGCCCACCGCCTCGCCGCCTTCTCTTCCATCTCTTCCATCGGGTTTGTAGTATCACGTGTACACCACGCAGTTATCAAGCCGCTATAACGCCGCTGAGTCGCCAACGCACGCCGCTGACGACGTAGTTTGAATGCGCTAAAGATATAAGGCGCGTCACTGACACTGATATCAGCGTCGCGTCCGTGGCTTGGTCGGTAGAGCGTCGCGCTGCGGCCGCAAAGTCCTCGGATGGAAACCTGGCGCCGGATGCTGTTTCTTTTTTAAATATAGAGGAGCACTGCGGACGCCGACGCCGCCGCCGCCGGCGGTGGATGGTTTGGGGTCGCTTATAAAGTGCATTCGCACTTAAAATATAATACCATACTAGCTCAAGCTTCAGCCGATTGCGGGTGAACGCATCCACAGAGTTTGCAGACCGCGCATATTAAAGTCAGACCAGCAATCTTCAAGCCTATACAATTGCCACAGATGGCGGCCGTAATAGGGTGTGTTTGGCACCTTGAGGGGACCGCTTTCGCGGTCGGTCAAGATTTTCCTCGCAAAATTGAGAAGTCATAAAAAATTAAAGCCGTTCCGTTCAACGTGAAAGCTGTCGGCAGTGCACAGCAGTGATCTGCCGTAATGGGCTGTGGCGCCGTTATCGGCTTACTGCTGCCATTCATAACGCTCTTCGCCTCCCGGTCTCACTCCTCTCTTGGTGAATTGAACGGAGGTTTGTCCGCTGCAATTCAAATTTCCCGCCGCCTCAGTGCTCGCGCGCTCCCTGCCTGGAGCAGCGCATGCGGGAGTGCTGTTCTTTTTGTGCTTGCTTTCATTCCGCACGTGCCGGCCCCTTACCGCGCTGTTTGGAACCCGCCGTTTTTGATGGCCACTTTTTTCGCGTATCGCAAAAATCAACCCAACTGACGCTCCTAAATAAATGGACGCGTGGTCTGCCGGTTATATACACAAATTTTGCCCCCAATGTCATCATCATCATCATCACCATCATCATCATCGTCATCATCATCACCAGCCCATCTACGCCAACTGCAAGGCAAAGGCCTCTCCCATTCATCTCCAATTATCCCGGTCCTGTGCAAACTGTGACCAATTTATCACCGCAAACTTCTTGATCTCATCTGCCCCTCTAAGTTTATGCCGCCCCTTGCCACGCTTGCCTTCTCTAGGGATCCACTCTGTTACCCTTAATGGCCAACGGTTATCTTGCCCTCGCATTACATGCCTGCCCACGTCCATTTCTTCTACTTAATTTCTACTAATATGTCCTGAATACCCGTTGGTTCTCTGGCCCAATGTGCTCTCTTCTTGTCCCTTAAAGGGGTCCTGAAATACCTTCCGCCGATGCGTTGATGTACATGTAACCAAATAAAGCAATGTATTAGCAATCTCCTCCCGCAAGAATTTTGTTGAAGCGATGAGTATTAGCTGAGAAATCGTAAATCAAAAACCGCGCATTATCGTCGCGCCGCGTTTCCTCCTCCTTTCAACTTACTCTCCGCTGTTGACGGCGAGCGAGCCTTCCCTCGCATGATGCTGCGCTCCTCCGAGGTGACGTACTTCCGCTATTGCGCTGCTCACACAGCCGTCTGCTACGGGCAAGATTTGTTGACACCGTGAATCCCGCACTCAGCTCAAGCGAACGAAAAATCTGGCGCCATGTGTGCGGCGCCCTGGCCTTGCCCTTTCGCGGTGTACGTTGCTGCAGAACTTTGCTATCGGCGGCACGCGACTTTTTATCGGCGGCGATCTCGCAGCCGCACGGGGAGGATCCTGCGCTCGCTCGCTTGGATGCACAGCGCACTGTTTATCAAAAAGCGCCGTATCAGATGTGGCCCCGCTGGTGCCGGGTCTTATTTTGTGGCGGTGGTAATTCCTGCCGGCGGCATGTGAAAAAGACATTTTAAACCGATACAGAACCCGTGCACAAAACGCCAGTTCAGCTTGGGGCGACGCGTGATGGAGAGGGGCAACATTGGCAAAACATGCTCCGGCCTCTGAGCTTTCTAGCGCTGGAGCGAGCACCATTTCTTTGACAATATCAAACATCGGTTGCCCTGGCAACAAAGCACAAACCGCTCTAGAAGTCAGTTACGGTTGCGTGATCTCGGTTCAGCTTGGGGCCCCACCTCGCGGCATATGGGCACTGCAGGCATACTCCTCACTCCCATTTGGAAGTGCGAGATGCGTTTGGCATTACAGGAGGCGATGGTGTGTGTGTTGTGGACGCCTTTGTTTCGCGATGAAATGCGACGTTGTGCTTCTGCGGGTGGATAGTGCTTCCCATGGTCTGGATGATCTTTCTCGAGCGGCGTACGACTCAACCTCGCATGGGGTATGTGCAGTGTGTGTGGCTAAAAGCCATCTCGGCTTGTGCGCCAGAGTTAAGTGACTTGCTGTTCGTCCCCGCAAACCGCGCGCGAGGTGAGTGCCGAATTTACGAGGGGCAGGAGGAGGCAACCCATCGTCTTTCAGTCGCGGTTCGGACTTGCAACGCATGTTGTGACGTTGTGTTCGTTCGAAACACATCTCTGGATTGTTTGGAAGTTGAATAAAATGTATGCGTCAAACCCGGGCATTCGGCTCAGGGCGTTCTCTGCGATTGCAAGAAAGAAGTGCCACGGGGTTTCAACGCTTTCTTTATGGAACGTACTCAAGTAAGAGAATATCCATGTCGTGTTATGGCCGTCTTGCATTCAATACAAACGGTTAAGCGTTTGTTTACACTTGTTTCGTTTGTTGTAAAATGTCCAAGCACTCCGGCACTCCGCTGGCAGAGCAGCCGGCGAGCCGCCGCTGAGCAGACGACTCATCTCGTTGCCGGAAGTGCGTGAAAAAGCCGCCCAATAGCAGGATGTCTAGCTCATGACGAACATCTGGGAATTGATGATGGCGGCGTCCAAAAACACGAAGGAAAGGGTGAGAAAAAAATTGGCCGCGTATCTGCTCCTTTCGTTGCAAATGTCGTCAAAAGACGATAGTCTTTATCGGCTATTGCGAAGTAAATGCCTCCCTTCGCTTTGCCGCTCACCTCTCATGTTGTTCCTCTTGCGTCGCGCTCCTCCCAAGGTAAAGACGTGAAAGGTTTGCTTAAACCATTTTAAATTTCCCGCGTTCCACTGCTCCAAACCGGGTGTCTCGATGCGAACGCTGCTGTACGGCGGAGACGCGCGTTAATCGAGGCGCCCTACTTCAACGTTTATAGAACCGCGTTTCCCTACTCCACGTGCGTTGCAAGCAGAACGTGGAACCTATCTAGTGGAACCTTGCGTAACTGTTGGCGGTTGATTTTTAAAATGGCGCAAGAAGCTATAGTGGCGCGGGCGACAGGAGGCGACGGCGAAGTGAATTCTTTTTCTGCAGTTGATGAAGTATTTAATTTCGCAAAAGCAAGCATGTTTGATTTTTTTATAAAGGAACACTGCAAATATCACTTCTGTATTGATTTGCTGTCTCATATTTGCGTAATGTCTTGTTCTTCTTCAACAATGTTGACAAGTATGAACCTTACACCGGACATAGACGGGTAGATTTAGCTGTGACTATATAAGACTAATGGGCAGGCATTGTTTTGCTTTGGCCGGGTGGCTGAATCGAGTCACAGACAGACAGACGGACAGACATACAGACATACAGACATACAGACAGACCAAAATTTCTGGGTTTA
The DNA here is from genome assembly GCF_048455015.1 of Haemaphysalis longicornis. Classification (NCBI taxonomy): domain Eukaryota; kingdom Metazoa; phylum Arthropoda; class Arachnida; order Ixodida; family Ixodidae; genus Haemaphysalis; species Haemaphysalis longicornis. The sequence continues at coordinate 173,524,676 of NW_027526361.1, read as the reverse complement.
AGGAGCCCAAGAAAAACTTTGCAACAAAAGTGTGAGCTTTCCGCTGCGCGCTAAAGAGTAATACTTGGCACAGATGATGTTGACGACCCAATCTAACGATTGCGCTAGTCAATTTATTGTGCTCAAAACGCCTTTCAGGGCCCCTTTAATGTTACACCTATAATCTTTCGTTCCATTGCTCGCTGAGCCGTCCTCAATTTCACTTCAACCCTCTTAGTAAGCCTGCAAGTTTCTGCCCCGTAGGTGTGTACCGGTAAGATGCAGCTGCCATACACTTTCTTCTATGAGTACCTCCCATGAACACGCCTCCAATGTACCTGCACTTTTCTCTGCGCTAAGCAACGGGGAGATGTGTGAGGAGCGCTTGCGGTTCAGGAGTTCCGAACGGTTATGACTATTAAGACAGCTTGTTTTTATAAGCGTCTGTTTAAGTCCGTTACGCCGTAACGCCGTGGGGCTCTACTTGGGTCCGTTATCTCGCATCGCCATCTGATTCCGGCAGTCGCTAGACATTGTGACAGCGAACGTACTACGACGACAAGACGAGCCCCTAATGTGCTCTGCACTTCGAATCTTTAATCTTGCGGACAGTGCGCAACCAAATTAAGATAAAGCAGGCTAAGTAACGCTGGTTTTCTGTAAACTGAATAACTGCGCCTTCGTGTAGGTCAACCGGAAAGAGAAAAGTATGCAGTTTAACAATCCCAAGATCGACGAAATTTTATATCGACCGAACACTCGCAGCCCCACAAAACGAGAAATATTACTACACATGCACGCCAGAAGTAACCTAAGTAAAGTGAAGCCATCCGAATACTTTTTGCTACTTTCTGAACGGGAAGTTGCAGAACTCAGGGAAACCTGGATGGTGCCAGCTGTACTCGATCGCAGACTCCACAAGGTTTAAGGTTATCCGGAAAGAGCAACCATCACGTAGTGAAAACATGGTGTTTCTAGTTCGGCGTGTTATTTCATGTGCATTGCTGCCGACGTTCTGGACACCGAGATGGTTCTGGACACCATTCTCTGGACACCGAGAATGTGGAGTGGTACAAGCATACTGATAGGTTTCGTATATTGGACCCAAAACTCTGGTCATGTATGCGTGGTTGCCACCCACGATTTTCTTCAACATGTCCGTAACTTCAACATCTCATCTCCTCAAGGGTTATTTTAGTATTCCTTAAATAAACTCAAGTTTCATGTGTTCAGAGGCGTCAATCAATTTAATGTTAGCTTTTCAACTCCATCGAGTCGTTTTATGCCCTATGCGTATTCCAGGAACAGATTTCAGTATACTGAACCTAACAGTTACAAATAAATACCTAAACTTTAACGACGACAAATTTGAAGTTGTACAAGGTACTTAGGACCTTAAAGCTCCCAGCTGCAGTCTCAAACTTGATCGAGACTTACGCTTTCAACCTGCAGAAACTCGCGTTCCTATATTCAGTAAAGGAGGGGACCCAAGTGTGCTGTAAGGGTCAGCGCTGTCCGGCAACCTCAGTGCCGTCACCCACCAAGGACCAGGTGACGTGGCGGGCCTCCTCCATTCTTTTTTCTCGGAGGGGGGTGGGGCAAGACATCAAGGGAACCTGAGCGTAGGTCAATGGCTTGTCTTGTAATGCATCTTGGGGTACTCGGAGAAAGCTGTGCTGGTCGAGTACGCGTTCGCACACGGGGGCAGCAAAGGATTATTATCTTAAAACTCAAACCGTTACCTTACATACGCAGGAAACTTTTAGCCCAGCTCGCGTGGATTTCATATTAGTTTACCAACAACCACGATAGTCACAGATGTTGTTTATGATCCTAATGTTGTTAACGATCCTACGGCGAGGAGTCGCGCCGTAGTGTAAGGCTCCGGATTAATTTTGAACACCTGGGGTTTTTTAAGGTGCGCCGAAATCGCTAACACATGGGCGTTTGTGTTTGTCGCCTCCATCAGAAAAGCGGCCATCACGGCCGGGAGTCTAACCCGCGTTCTTGTGTACTACAGCACAACGCCTTATCCACTGAGCCACCGCGGCGAGTCGTGGCGAAACAGACGCACGTAGAATTTCTTTTAAAGGCGATAGCTTTTATTCGGCTACTAAAACGCGAAATGTCTGTCTGTCTGTCTGTCTGTCTGTCTGTCTGTCTGTCTGTCTGTCTGTCTGTCTGCCCGTCTGTCTGTTCGACAAGGGGTATATAAAAGCAAGACCGTTCCAAATTGCTAAAACCAACGGCATTGGTGAGGCACGTTCTTCTTGGGCAGCGCCAAAGGAGCATCAAAAGTGTTCAACACAATAAGCAACGTCATTTCAATTAATAATACACGCTATACCGCTGTTCTCGGTTAGCTAACAAAAAAAACACTAACCTTAAAACAATAAGCACACCATTTCAACCCTGGGGAAGTTGATGACGAACCGAGCTTTTAGCATGCGACATAGAGATGACAAACGATTTAGATGAACAGTAGGAGAACATTTCAATTTTTTGAAGCGTTGACGGCTATCGTCTCTGAGTAAACACATACTTGCGAACAGACACTTTTATTTTGACTTAGTTATTTTTTTTTAGAAATATACCGTGATTGCGATAACTAATATACCCGCCGCAGTGGCTCAGTGGCTAAGGCGTTGCGCTGCTGAGCACAAGGTCGCGGGCTCGATTCCCGGCCGCGGCGGCCGCTTTTCTGATGGAGGCGAAAAGCAAAAACGTCCGTGTGTACGAGATTTCTGCGCACGTCAAAAACCCCCAGGTGGTAAAAATTAATCCGGAGCTCTCCACTACGGCGCGCCTCATCGCCTGCGTTGCGTCCGAGCGTTAAACCCTACAATCAATTACTTGATCTTTGTAAGCTGGGTTTCAAACATTGGGCTTTGTAGCGTAAGCTACACTGGCCGAGGTTGAGCAGTTTCGCATTGACCCTGAAGGGCCGTTCTGCGCAAGCGCGAGGAGCACTGGATTGGATTGGATTTGGATTGGATTGGATTGCATTTCCAATCCAATTGGACTACGAGTGTGTTGGGTCGGCGCATTCGCCGGTCTGCGCATTCCAGAGGAGTGACGTCATAGCCGCGGCAGACGCACGGGCGCTGGCGCGTGGCCAGCTGTGCGCCTCCGTTGCGCATTAGCCAAGTCTGACGCTGCGCCGGAGCCGCTTGATGGCCGTTTCGTGTGGCTCCTGGAGAGCCGTGCTGCGCATGCGCGAGGAGCAGTGACTGGACTGGACTTGACTGGACTGGACTGGACTGGACTGGAATGGAATGGAATGGATTCGATCGGATTGCTGAACCTTAGCTCTCGCTACGTATATCCTGGCATAGCCGAGCTAAGCCACTGCAAGTTTTTTCTCCGCGCTTTCGGACGCCATAAACTCTCTTTTGCTAAAAAGGGAGGCAAGCTGTACATTCTCTGCAACTACACGACGAAAATTTAATTGAATTAGAAAAAACGGCATTGCATCACAGCAGGGATGAGAGAGAGGGGAGGGAAAGAGCCGGATGGTTGAGAGGAAGAGAGAAGAGATAGTCTTACGTTCAAGCGCAGCACAGGCCTATCGTCTCTCGGAAACACTTGCAGCGGACCGATAAAATTGCCGCAATGTTTTTCTCAGCTACTTACCAACCATTATGCAATAAACACATAATTGTACATCTGCCCTTGTAATTGTGCCTAACTGGGCACCCGCACTTGCACAAACTAAAAGAATGCTCTTACCACAATGACACCTTTAAGCCGTCATACCTTCCACAAACATTCCGCTAAAGAAGCACGGTAGATAATGCAGAATTATACCCGCGTATCAGATACGACAAGGAATTTATTGCTGCGCCGTCTGGTCCTGAAGTGAGCGCTCACAAACATTCATACGCAAACATTGACACGCAAACATTCACACCCTAGAATATGCTTCACTTGTACGGCACCCACCCACAGCAGTCCTTACTGAAATGCTTGAATCTGTTCAAAACAAAGCCGCACGGTATATCTTGCCATGTTATTCCCATTATGAAAGTGCGTCATCTATTAGGCAAAATTTAAATCTCTCCCCACTTGCCATGCGCAGAACATTTTTCCGCGTATACTTCTTTCCCAGGTTATACCCCACTGGTTCGCCATTTCATCAAACTTTCATTCACCATGCTTCGTACAGTTCCATGCGTACCACCGTGATCATAATATAGAACGAGTGTTTTCTCGCACAAGGAAACACCGATTTTCGCCTCTTGCTTTTTCGATAAATGGGTGGAATTCACTGCCTGCTAGCATTGTCGCACACACTCAGCATTGAACTTGATAATCTGCGTTACTTGCTTTTTCTTGAAACCGATACTCAATCTTAGTCATCGTAATCCTTTGCTTGTGTAAAAACGATAAGTACTGCTTAATTTCCCAATGTGCTTGCTCTGTGGATATTTCTTCCTGTCTTTTCTATATATATTTTTTTTTTAATTCCGGCTGTATATTTTGCTATACCCTGCATATTTGACATAATCTTGATTGAGTGATTGTAGGGTTTAAGGCGCTGACGCAGCCCAGGCGATGAGGCTCGCCATAGCGGAGCGCTCCGCGTTAATTTTGGCCACCTGTGGATCTTTAACGTGCGCCGAAATCTCGTACACACGGGCGTTTTTGCTTTTCGCCTCCATCAGAAAAGCAGCGGCCGCGGCCGGGAATCGAACCCGCGACCTCGTGCTCAGCAGCGGAACGCCTTAGCCACTGAGCCAGCGCGGCGGGTTGGACACAATCTTCGTTGTTATTACTGCTGTATGTCACCCCCCCCCCTTTTATGTAATGCCCTGTTGGGACATTAAGGTAAATAAACAAACAAATAAATAAATAAATAAATAAATAAATCTGCTACGTATGTCGTTCATGAGCAGCGGGGCAACTGGATTATAGAGTTAGCCACGTCCGCGACTAAAAATTTTCGATACCACACTCTTCCAACGACACCTTTCATCCTTTGTGAACTGCCTACCCTAAACTTCAAAAAATGCCTCCGCCGAGTTGTCATCTGTTCGTTGCAGTCGAAAAAAAGTAAACGCTCAGCTTTCACATGATTACTAAAACCTTCCTTCCTTCATTTTGTTCCCGTTCGGGCACAACGATAGTTAAGCACTCCGCCCCACCCCCCTCTCCTGCGAATAACAGTGCTTTTCTTATGTAATTGATTGTAGAGATACCTATTTGCCTTAAGTTTAGGCGAACGTGTTTAGAATTCCGGAAGCTGCATTGGGTTTTTTTCATTCCCGTACCAGCTATTTCGTTTCTTCTATAGTTGCAGACCATCTCTTATTCCTTGGTTTTATTATTTCCCTCAGTTCTTGCTAAAATGCATGAGTGTTCGCATATTTGACGAGGCGGAGGCTTGGAAAATATTTAAAATTTTCGCGCGGCTTATATGCCCTTAAAAAGGCACAAGCAGTTGTCAGGTTTTGGGATAATCACCCGTCCCAGAGACCTGTTTTTCTGTGACGTATTTATTTCAAACGAAGCCGCATTTGTTGTTCGCGCTGCGAAACAACGTCAACAGCTCACTGCGCCAGTATCAGGTTTCAACGAGGCGACAATAGAAATCTCTTGTGCCTGACTTGTCCGGAGATGACAATGGTGATATGCTGCTTCCGCTTCTGACGCTCGTAAGAGCGGCCATTAAGCACCGTGATCCGCGTCCCCGGACAGCTCTTGGAGGTCGAGCACTCTACCAAGCCGCAGCTGTATTTGAAGGGCTGTAAATGTACTATTTGCTTACAGACGTGGCTATAACAAGTTGATTAGGGCGCGTAATGGCAAAAAGAAGCAAAAGAGACTCAAAACGTTGCATGAGCCCCTATCAGCCACGCAGCGCTCATTCCGTAGTCGCCGCTGAGAAGCGCCAGCAGGCTGCGCAGCCATCGCGAAGGTCGAGGCGTATAACCAGAGTAGTAGTAGTAGTAGGAGCACCTTTGTTGGTAAGGAGGGCCAAAGGCCGGTTTAGGGAAGAGGAAGGGGGAGTAGGTGAGAAAAATTTTATATTGCAGTTCCCTCAGAGCAGGAATCTTTGTGTGTGTGGCTGTCGTAAGAGGGATTCTTTACATTGCATCTCCGAGAAGCCTGTCCTGATGCCTGAAGAGCATTTCCAAAGGCTACATATCTCACTCGTTCGCAAAGAACAGCTCATCTGCAGCTTACCTCGCATACCATAACATTCTCAAACCATTCTGAAGGTCGTGGAGGAAAGAAAAACATAGTTCAGGTAATTAGGTCAGAATCGAGCTTGTACATTGTTTTAAGCTGAGTGTACGGCTCCAGTCTGTGACGTTTCCTCGTTCTGAGTATCGAATCTCGCCTTAAAGCTCACACTGTCGTTCTCTGCACTGGTTCACGACCTTTTCCTTTTTTTTCAGTGATGGCCTAATTCGTTTCAATAGGTCTGAAACGACTGGAACAAAATTCGCTCTTACAGCAACAGTACACATTTCTGGGACCTACGGAAGTTGTATTGCAATACAGTTCGCTACAAAAGTGTTTCCTCTAGTACGCAGGCCAAAACCCTGGACTGTCTCAGCTGACTGACATTTTTTTTCTCCCTGCATTTTCCTTTGTCTCGATCTGCTCGGCGCTCTTATTCTTCTAACCCCGGCCACCACCTCCATGCCTGCGAGCGAACCATTCTTCTTCGTGCGCGTGGTCTTGTGATTAAAATTTATGCTACCGAAAGAAGGGCCTTTTTGGAACAATGCCCGGCCAATTTAGAACCTCAGCCGGGTAATGCATCTCCTGCCTTTTTCATGATTTGTAGATTCGTATTTTCGGCTCCTCGCTTTGGTTCCCCTCGCTACACGCGCTATACTTATCGCCCCGAGCGACGTGGAAGGGCCGTGGTGTCCCGCGGCTGCCCGGGATAGAATGATGAGATCTTATGGGGCGTCATCCCACTGCGCAGGAGCCCGGCATTCTTTCTCATTTTCTTCTCTCTGGCCTGAGGGGAAACACGATAAATCGCTTCCTTCTGAAATAGGAATTAAAGTTAATGAGACACCTTTTCCCCATTTTCTTTCGTCCGGGCCGAGGTGAGCCTGCGTCATCGTCTTGGCTTTCAGCGCAGAAAAATCTAATTAATGAAAAGTCATTAGGGGTTCCTAAATGCGTTACTTTCGGCGAGAACAGGCCCCCGAATGCCGTTGCAAAAGCTCGCGGACTGAGTGGCGAGGCTGATATCGGGTGCCCTGATTTTAGCTGATGTAGATAAAATTGGTCCAACAATGTTGTTCTCGCAGCTGGAATTTCTTTCTTTCTCGTAGCTCGTTCGTTTCCGGCAAAAGCTTCTCACACCAAGAAGGCTTCGCCAGAAAGATGTGAATAAGCCCCATCATTTCCCTGCAAACAAACAGGTTACAAAGCAATATGTTTTCTGAAAAGAGTGGGGTCTCTAATTACTAAGAATAATAGTTTGACATGGTTTATTTCCTGAAGTGAACATGTGATCATTAGAAAACTGCACACCACGCATGCCTTTTTTGCTTAATTTGCGTTGTCTTGGAGGGCCAAATAGAGCGGTAGCCCTAGAATTGCTACGAAAGTTCGGGTTCCCCAACCACAATGGCTTTCAACAAGTAATCAATAGGCCCACGCAGAAATGAACCGCCGCTTTTTCTCCGGCATTCCCCGAAACAAGTGACGCAAAGGCGGGCCCAGGCTCGGTACAAACCGCACTCATCGTGCCAATGTTTGAAAAATCATGGGCATGGATCTCCTGCTTGTAGCGCGAGTAGAGGAGTATGTGACGCATGGGAATGACCTTGAAACGTCTGCTCGTAGGCCCAGTTGATATAAGGATGCTGAACAATCTAAATAAATTCACTATACTTCTCATTTATTCATTCACACATTGCATACAGCACCTCCTGCTGAAGCAGTACTTAGGAGACTCACCTTACACCATTTGAATCTGCTTTACATCACTCGTGTACACATCCCTCTTTTGCATGATTTGCTGCTTTATTCAGTGCATTTTAAGTTATTCTCTAAAGGATCCCCCGCTGCAGCCTACGACCTTGGGACCTCCTTCTGGATATAACCCCCATGTATAAATGCTCCGATATTAATAAATTGCTTGATAGAAATTGATTTATTGTTTGATTGATTAAATCACTGCATTAGGCTAATTATAAAAACAAGACAAAAAATGCAGGGCACCCCTAGTCCTCTTTGTGGTTTAATGAATCATAAGCTCCGGTGTAGAATTTGCATTATTTATGTACATATTTATTTATTTATTTATTTATTTATTTATTTATTTATTTATTTATTTATTTATTTATTTATTTATTTATTTATTTATTTATTTATTTATTTATTTGGGGTAGCGCCCTGAGATGCTCGTGTGGGCCACTATATTAATGACAATATTATGTATAACACGTGTGCAGATATTTTTTACTGGTGATGATTACCTAGTTCACCGTGAGGTTGGTTGTACACAAGTAAAAACTCCAACCTGCTGTGAATACATAGGCCACTAAAGAGAAACTTCTAGAACATACGTTTTATTGGAACTCTCCGGAATCATGTCACAGGACGTTGTAAGTTGTACGTCGAAACAACAACTTACCCGGGGAACCGTTATCTCAGCAGCTGTGAAGGATATTTATCAGTTACAGCTTTATGATAAATAGCATGGGCTGCTGTGTTAGGCGCATGGTTGGAGAGAGACGCAGAATACCGTGAGTGCTATGCGAACGCGGGAAAATTGAACGGCATTTTTACGTTTAGGGGGGGGGGGGGCAGGACGAAAGGGCCGTGTAAGTTTAAAATCCCACTGGCCTCTCTATACACATGTAAGAACAAAACACAAAACTTTGAACTGAGTTTTTGGATAACTGTATCGGCAGCATTTGGATTGGAAGCAAAAACAAATTGGGTATATCAACGCGCTGCATAGGGATTCAGGAATCTAAAAAACGCTGTTCCCCCAATATCCTGATTGTCGCTATGAGATGGGTTTCATAAAAAAAGTCATGTAGACCAGTGTTTAGATACCTGCATAGGTTACCTATATCTAAAAAATGCAGTGCAATATCTCAACTGGGCTGCTATAAAAAGATGAATATCTGAATAATTAGGTAGGCGCTCTTACGCGCGCTGTATAAAAACTTCGTAGACCACGAGCAGCCGATCGACTGAAGCAAACACTGCGAGGCTTACTTGCGCTTGCGTGCCAGCGGGGAGTTTAGTTCTGGGGACAGTTTTCACCGTACAAGGCCAACTTGGCCAAGTACGTGACTACACGAGCAGGAGAGTCGGACAGAGCCGAAAGAGTTGCTTTCCGTATCTGGCTGATCATCAAATTCCTGCAAAAAAAAACCGCTTGTTGAGTCTCCCGTTTCGCATGCGCCAGCCCTCGCTCGAAGCGAAGGCACTCGGTGTCGCAGCGTGAAAGCACGAGCACCAGAACCGTCAGAACTGGTGCCTTTCGTCTACTGCGACGATTCATTGTTAGTGATAGGGGATTGTGGCGGTGACGCAGTGCAACAAGATTGGGAAAACGGAGTGGGATGAGCAAGTGAAGAAGAGAAGGAGACAAACGTAATTGTTAAGAATGTAAAAAAAAAGATATCGATATTTAGGGAGTGAAACATTAAAACATACCTCAATTAACAAACGATATGTGTGTAGGGGTGCATGTTTCATTTTGTCAGTTTGTAGCCGTTGTGGCATTTGTAGCATATATAAGTTAACAGAAGTCTTCACATTCTGACACTCCTTTACAGGAGTGCCCTTGCCTTCATTGGAGCAAACTACTGTGCTGTTGACAGGTGCCCCACTTTTGTTCCTAACAGGTACTTCCTGAGCATTTTTGCAAATCCAAGGCACCTGATGACAACTAAGCCGTCCACATTACTCGGTGTCACGGCTTTATTCACCTTGCATATACATTAAACACGAGTAGAGTGCCTGGCTAGTCGAACACGCTTATTTAATGCCGTCGAGAGTACGCCACCTTTTAAGATTTGTATGTGGCAGCGGTGTGACCTGCTCGTGTAAGTGGAGGCAGGCATGGTAATTCCAACGAGACCATGGCTGCCAAGCGCCATGAGGAGGCGCTCAGCACAATGGGGCATGATGTGACTCTCCTCCACTGTGGCGTGCTGTTGAACAACGCCTTTCCTTGGCTCGGCGCATCGCCCTACACGCTCGTCTTCGGCCGAGCCAAGGGGTCGTATGGGGTGCTGGAGAGTAAGTGCCCATAAACCATCCGCGACAAAAAGGGGGAGGAGCTGGCCAGCAGCTCCTTCTGCAGCGAGCTGATGGTGGAACGAGACCACTTCTATTCTCAAATATTAGGTCAAATTGGGGTGCCTGTGCTCAGCTGGGGCGTCTATGGGAAAGGCTCCATTTTTATCGAGTGAATTAAGCTCAAATGAGTCGAATGGGAAACGATGAAGTACCGACTTAACTACTTTTATTTTAACACCATTTTGCCATTTCTATGGAGTGGCAATCACGAGACTGCTGTTTAGTGTGCAAGCATTCATTTCTGAACGTTACTCTCGAAAACTCAAGTTCATCTGCTTTTGTTCTTTTATTTCAAAGTGATGTGACGTAGAAGGAAGGTAAACATTAAAAAATGGTTAGTGAAGTCACCAGCTATACTGTGGCAATGAGTAATTGAGACGGACTTAATTGGTTAAGCGCCGTATCAGGATATCGTGCAAATCCCTGTTGGCCCATGTTCATGTCGCAACAGGTGTCCGAAGTCTGTTTTTCTCATTTGAGGCGACAAATAAAAATGCCTGTGTGTCAACACTTTGGTGCATGTTAGAGGTAGCAACGTGGTCTAAATTTATTCGTAGCTCTCCATTCCATGCGCACTTCATAGGCCTCGTTGCAGACAAAACCAAAGATATTGTGTTTACTCGATCAAAGCTGGCGTCGCTGTAGCAAACTTTCAAGAAACCCAATGCCTCCTCCAGATGGAGTGAATGCAAAAGCGTTATTTGTTGAACTGTGTAACGGATACGGAAGTTTTGCGTTTGTCACCGTGTTTCACACTCCTGTTGATGAAGGCACTACCTGGCCCCTTGCCGCATACATTGCACGATGAACTTTGTGGAACAAATGTTGCGTGGAAGGGAGCGCGTTCATTCTGCCCACTGTATTTACGAGTGCCTACAGGCGTGTGCCTGTATTGTCTCATTTGTCACCATCATTTTCACTTTGCGGCGTTTTCTTTCCCTGTTAGCTATTTAGTCAGTCGCCGTTGCTATTCCTACATATACTTCATTAGCAGGAACGTACCTTGCTACTCACCTGATTGGTACTTGCGGAATTATCATGCTGAAATTTCTCGAGTAATACACTGCACCTTGAACACATGCATCCAAGTTGAAGCTGACAAACATCTTACGGGGTTCACATTTTGTTAGCAATAATTCAGCTGTGATGTTCCTGGTGTTTTGTGTTTGTGTCACGTTCCAGTCTATCATGGTTTCCCTCCAAGTGAAAATTTTACTTTATTTTCTTTTCAATTGAATTATTTACTTAGTTTGTAGCAGCTTATCTGAGAATTGTGGCCTCATTTCAAGCATGTATTAACAAGTTTTTTTTTCATCCTTCGAGCAGTTGGCCATGTTTTATGTGTTGGGTTTTGCCCATATTATGTACTAGTTACTGGTCACGTTTTGTGTCCCATGGACGCGGAATTTTTGACCAATAACATTGGTCTAAATGTTAAACTAATGCTTTAGCCTTAAAAATCTAAGTTGTCAAGCGGGTTGTGTTTTTACGATGTCGTTTCAATGAAGGCAGCTAGTTCCCCTTTCATATGCACAAGTAATAGGGCACAGTCGTACAATCTGTAAAGAACATCCTTCAGTTCTGCTGATCGGTCGTTCATACATCACCTCATGTCTGCCTGCTGGATATGAAAAGAGCTGAATTTATTTTTTTATCTTGGGGGCAGATCATTCAACCCTTTTTGCATGATAATAATTGTCGGTTCTGCAGGTGTGCAGTTTACTGTTCATTTATGTGTGTCTATTTTACGAACTGATTTTTTGCTGACAGTATGAATAAGATATAAGTTTTTGTTTTTCTAAATTCAGAACACCTTAAAAGGAAGGACTTAAAACACTCAGTGTCTGTAACATGCATGTCAAATTATCTGGAAAGTAGACTCTTTGTGCAATCAATAAAAAAGACGGTACTTCATTGCACTGTGTATGGACTGCACCGCTCCACACTGTAAACTTTTCCTGGCTGCAACCAGCTTGCGAGACAGAGCGTAGCAACAAATGCAGAGACGGGTTGCACTTTTTATAAGTGGCGTTTGTGTTCAAGAAATAAGTTCTCCAAGAGGCACACTTGTGTCTCCCGCCACTGTGGCTAAGGCGTTGTGCTTCTGAGTCCAAAGACACGGGCTCGATTTTCAACCATGGTGGCTGCTGTTCAAACAGAGGCGAAAACTGAAAGTGCCTGAGTGTCACGTTTTCAGCGCACGTCGAAAATGCCCAGGAGGTCAAACCTAATTGTGAGCCCTTTTCAACGGTGCGCTTCATATGCCAGATGTGGCGTCAGCGCTTTAAACCACCATTAAGGAATAAATAATAGGTTGTGTCACCAGCAGCAACTGTAGCACTTCTCGGGATATAGCATCTTTCTACTTTAAAAAAAAAGAGCCAGGCACGGAATGACTATTACTTTTTGTCCGATGTACAGTGCATAAACAGAGAACTCCGTGATGTGCATTATTGCATTGAACAGCGCAGCTAGCTGGCTGCCAACTCCCTAATTACAGGTGACTGCCAGTTTCTCAGGATAGCTCAGATCGCCCAAATGTGATTAGCGAATTGGGCCAATAATATAGGCATGGGGCGATCAAATATATGGTAGCACTTAATACGTTAGATCCGTATATCCACGTGGATCCTATACTGAGCGGGGATACACATTTCCGATCGCAGTAGCAGGTGCCACTTTTCAAAAGAGGCGAAATGGAAGAACGCGCGCTTGCTGAGCGGTATCAGTGCAGGGTAAAGAGCCTCAGATGGCTATCAGTAGCTCTTCTCTGCAGCGTCTTCGTAGGAAGAGTCGTTTTGCGGCGTAAACCCTATTACGCCAACCAAAGAAGTCCTGCCATACCTTCATTTCAGGGCTTGTTTAATGCATGCATTTAACTGGGACCGCGTACCTTAAAAGAGGAAGCGCTAAGTTGTCGTGCGCAGAAACTACAAAACGTGCTGCAGTGAGAGAAGTGAACTGGAGCATGCCGGCAGCTATGTGTACTTCGTAGCAAAGCAAGCACGGCGCGCTCCTCCGATAGTAGACGACAAAAAGCCGCACCTTCAAGCCCCTATGCGCCTGCGCCGCTTAGCTTCGATGCATGGCCACGGCTTGTGCTCTGGCGCTCCGCGGAGCGCGGCAACGCTGCCCCGTGTTCGCACCTAAAGTGGACGGCCCTGTACGTTCCTGCTCTCCGGATTGGTCAACATATCTGTGCTGCTTGAAGACTGGAACACAGCAATTATCTGGCATCATTACCCGCTCCGTTGAGCGCATTTATGGCCATTCAAACACCAAAGATGAAGCGCCAAGTCCGACTGGTGCACGGCTGGCGCACATCCAGGAAGCGGCGAGCTTTTTCTGCGATACTCTAATACTCTGATGCCCTAATGTGATTCACACTGCAGCAGGAAACTCAATATCCGCATCTACGCCCTCAGATTCCTGTCTATAAGAACAGGCCGATGAAGCAGCGTTCTATAAACTCGAGGTTCTAGCAGGTTGTAACTACACGGCAGTGACGGTTTTTCCTTCAGAATCGAAACTCTGCGCCGATGGCGATGGCGCTAATTGGGCGATTGCACAGTTTGGCACTATTTTTGCAAGGATTGCGTCTATGCTGAGTCAGAGAAAAATAGGAACAAACGTGAATGGCGGAAGCGAAATTGGCGGGAATGAAATTGGGATACTGGGCGGAAGCAAAAAGTTCGACAAACGGGCAATGCCGTTGCCAAAGCGACGAAAGTGACAACTGAGTCTGTGAGAATGCAAAACACTTTTGGCTCCGTGTGTGAGAGGAGTGCGAGAAACACCATGCGGTGGTCCTATTTAAAAAGTCGGAACAACACGCGTGCATTAGCTCGAGCTTTAGGTTCTCAGAGAAGAGGAATAAGATACTGACGCCGTTTTAAAAAAACAACGAATGGGTCCTCCATTATTCTTTTTCTGCAGTTTCTGCACATCTTTATCCCCGTATACATAGATTTGACGAGGTAGCTTTGAGTCAAGAAAAACAGGTTTTCTCCTCCATCCATCTATGTATCGAAAACGGGGTGAGTCGAGGGGGTCTAGGACATTTCGGTGCACGAACGTTTCGGTGTACGGATATTTAGGTGCACGGACATTTCCGTGCACGGACATTTTGGTGCACGGACTTTCAGGCAAACGAATCATCGATTGCTTTAGAGTTTAAAACAGCCGTTACATCTTTACTTCCGCGGAACGTGGTTTATGGACAAAAGTCCACGAATCGCATATTTAGATTGATGCCTTGCTTGACCTGTGCCAGTTATTTTTAAGTATTCAGCATTTGTATATCTTTGTTTAGCACCTCCGCCAGGAAACTACTGATATGCAGACTACTGATGATATTCTCTTGTATATCTTCGTAATTTGCATTGTTCTTCATTCGCTCTATTTTTCGCACGCCCATCATACGCTTTTTAGGATGGTATAACGCATTCTACAAGTTATTTTTGTCTAAATAAAAGCCCACTCCTACTATCAATGAAAGCAGCTTTACAAACACGAGGGTGCCCCCCTAAGGCAGAAAATCTGATAATTTTATCTGGGCTACGCTGCCACGGTAAAATTAATTTGCAAATAATGTTATCACCGGGTTTTTCACCGACACGCGTGTTGGTTAAAAGAGTGCGACTCAGGAAAACTTCAACGGCCCGACTGCCTCACGCGTTGTTAAATCCCTGGGTTATCTCCCCCCCCCCCCCGTCAACCACTTAATCAGTACAGTTACATCTTCTGCCCCAACATTTCTTTCATGTTTTCACTGTTTTATCTCATTTTAATTCTTATCTCATTTTAAAGCAGCCAGCCCCCTTCTTCAAGTTTCTGTTTCCCCCAGGTTAGTTTTTTCAGTCATGTATTTTCGGTTTCCCCACAAAATCGGACAGGCCGAGCGGAGCTCACCTTCTCCGGCGAATCACCGCAAAGATACAAAAAAGCTTTTCATGTACCATAAGCTGACGGTTCTATCTCACTATGGCGGACAGTCGCATTACGGCGAAGACTGCATTACGGCTGAACGTCGCAACACGGCGGAGAGTCTCACTACGGTTAAAAGTGCGTTGCGGCTGAACGTCGCAACACGGCGGAAGGGGGACAGTTTCAGCCGGTCAGCCGTTCAATTGATCTGCAGCTAGTTTCGTTCAGCATTGTCGCTGGTGTGGGTTACGTGCAAGAGCCTGCATATATATGTTGACGCGTCTGTCCCGCGTTTTCATTGTTTCCAGGCACTTTTTTTCATTTTTGCGTGTTTTGGGTGTTTATTTTTTACGGCTGAAGGGGGTGGTGCGGCTAAATATGGGTTTAATTTTTGAATACGTATTATTTCTAGAGGCATTGAAAGTAGCGAACAATCTTGCTGCACTGAAAAAGGTCTCGCGGTGTTTATGGATAATTATCGCCCCATATCTATTCTTTTCATCTCAGATAAGGTTTTAAAAAACTCACTGATACCAGTCTTTCCCGCTATCTTAAAAAATCCGCTTGCTCCCCCTTTCTCAGTTTGGTTTTCGTGCTGTCCTATCTACTAACATTATGACTGTGTGCCTAACAGACAAAAACACAAAATTAAATCGTTCATCGACCGTGATGACGTTGCTGCTCTCGTTTTCATAGATTTCTCGCCAGCATTCGACACCAGGGACCATGGCGTTCTTTTCAATTAGCTTGAGCGTTATGGGATAACAGGTCCTGCCACAACATCGATACGAAGCCGTCTACTAATCAGACAACAGACCGTTTTAATTTCTACAGCAACAGCATACCCTGTCACAGTTCGAGGAGTTACACAAGTCTCGATCTTGGGCCCATTGCTCCTTTTAGTTTTCACAAATGATCTTCCTCTCTGTTTTACTTCCTCAATGCATACTGCATGTAGACGGCACCACCGTCTTTAACTACCATCAAAATAGCTGTGCCTTTATCCAAATGCTCCAGGCTGACCTGTTTTTCTTCTAACGATTGTGTCTCCTTAAGAAATTAACGTACCTTAAACTTGCTTTTTGAATTTCCGTTCCGTCTCAGAATAATTATAGCCATCCACTCCCTTTAGTTTTCAGGTAACAAGGCAAAACTTTGACGCAGTACTTCTTTTTTTTGGGGGGGGGGAGGGGGGTAGAGGGGGAGGAGGAGAGGAAAAGGTGGGATGGTCGATCCTCCCCTTTTCTTTTATGAGCACGTACTTTCCATGTCAAAGAAAGTTTGATTTTGCAGCAGAGTTTAATTAGAGTTAGCCGTACTTCAACTCGAAAGCACTTCAACCCTGTATTAATTTTTTGTCCACAATCACGTAAATTACAGCATTTCTTACTGGGCCGGTACCTATGATACCCACATCGCACAGTTAAGAACACTGCAGAAACAAGTGCTACGCATGACTACATTCTCCCACCTGCAAGCATAATCTCCCTCATTGTTCTGTAGACTTCGTGTTTTACCTCTACATCAATGTTATGGCTATATTATCAATATCCGCTTTCAACGAACTTTGCTTGGCGCCGTAATTTGCTACTTTTACATATACACACAAACTACGGAAAACATGTGATTAAAATCTTCGCCATTTCGTTTTGCGATTAGGCAATTCCTTATTTGAATCTTCCAAATCACTTGCGCTTTTAAATAAAAACTAAAACTTTCTTTGTAAACCCTTCACGTTTGATTTAATTATAAATGCAGTATGACGTGTTCGTTTTGTGAATATGGCATTCATATGCCATTTTGTGAGTGGATTGCCATTGTATCATTGTTCTTTTTACTGTACTTCCTTCTTAGTGTCATATTTTTTCTTAGGTTCTTGTTTTATCCATTTTCCTCTCTTTTCTGATGAGTGTTTATTTACTGTTGTTAACATTTGTGTTCTAGTGATGCATGCTATTTTCGCATTCTGTCGAAAATGAGTGGTTAAGTAATTCTGCAGGATTGGCGAAAAATGGACAGATAAAACACTCAAGCCTTCAATCTTTCAGCCAATCTTTCAAACAGGCAATCTTATAGGCAATCAACGGTATTATGAAATCTTTCACCTGCATTTGTCGGCGGTTCAGGCAAATGCGCATGATGCTTTCTGGTGCAACGACTGCTCTTTCTTACATTGGCGGCTTTTGGCGTTGGCGGCTTTTACCACAAGGTGTATATTTGACAATAGCAAGCTGAGTACACTAAAGAACACAACTAAGGGATATTGCCCGCGGGGTTAGGGCTGATGGCATAGTGACTATTATTGTAATACAAAAACGTGGAATATATATGCTTGAGCTAGAGCAATAAATTACCAACAAAAAACAAAAAAGTGCCTGGAAACAATGAAAATGCGGGGCAGACGCGTCAACATATATATGCAGGCTCTTGCACGTAACCCACACCTGCGACAATACTGAACGAAACCAGATGCAGATCATTTGAACGGCTGAACTGCTGAAACTGTCCCCCTTCCGCCGTGTTGCGACGTTCAGCCGCAACGCATTTTTCGCCGTAGTGAGACTCTTCGCCGTGTTGCGACGTTTAGCCGTAACGCACTTTTCACCGTAGTGAGACTTTCGGTTGTGTTGCGACGTTCAGGCGCAATGCACTTTGCGCCGTAGTGAGACTCGCCGCCGTGTTGCGACGCTCAGCCATAATGCACTCTTCGCCGTAACGCGACTGTCCACCGTAGTGGGACGATGCCGAGCTGACACGAGATTTCTTGTGACCAACAAAAACAATGGTCAGCCTCGTCGCCCCAGTGTCGCTCCCTTCGAGGAACAAGCTTGCTCCCCGCACCCTTCCGTGCGTCGCTGTCATGCCGACAGCGCCCCTTTCCAGGACTCGCGCCTTCTTCGCCGCCGGTCACCCTATCGGCCATAAACTCTTCAGGCCGGGCATATTGACACTCCGGACATTGTTGGTTGCATAATTCTCCTCACCTTCTTTCTTTATAATACATTCAAACGTCGTTAAAACGAAGTAGTAAGGGCGCAGTAAATTAGTTCGTCATATCCGATATTCGTGGTAACAGTATGGGTACAAATCGGCTTCAACAAATGTGCAATCTGGCTAGGCTAAAAATGTTAGATACAAACACAATATATGTTAGGCTTCCAATCCACTATAGACTATGTAATTGTTGCTTTTTCCCCGTGGTATTTAAAACTAAATGAAACAGATCAGGAGAAACTGAAATTAAACACAACAAAGCGTGTTCGGCAAAACAGGCCGGCGTTCTTACTGATTTGTAGTAGGGTGTTATCTTGGTCAGGTGGCTTTCTGCACAGCAGTGAGCAGAAAGAAGTGTTCCACACTATCCGCGCACGAAAGGGCATTTTGTACTTCCGCAAGTGCGGACGTCGGGAGTTTTTCCAAGTAGCCCGTCAGCCTTCCTGAAATGTTTCTTCGTTATAGCCGATATCGCGCGCGGCTGTAGTGGTTTCGGTTTCGTTATAAACAGAATAGGTCTCACTGAAATAAAGCACGGCCAACCAAGTTCGTATTTAATTCGCTATAGCCAATACGCTTTATCAGTGTTCGTGATAACGAGGTTCAACTGCACGGGGAAAAAAAATTGATTGCGCTGGTGTGGCGAGAGCTGCAGCAGTCATCTTTCGGCTTTCGGCGCCGAATGGCACCCCCCGACCGAGCTGGCTGGTAGCAGGTGCCCAGAAGCTTCCGCCTCTTCATCCCCTCAGGGATGCCACTGTGAGGGCGATCGCTGATTATTTTGATTGATTGAGTGTAGGGATTAACGCGCTGACGCAGCCCAGGCGACGAGGCGCCGCGTAGGGGAGGGCTCCGGAGTAATTTTGACAACCTGGGGATCTCTAACGTGCTCCGAAATCTCGAACACACGGGCGTTTTTGCTTTTCGCCTCCACCAGAAAAGCGGCCGCCGCGGCCGGGAATCGAACCCGCGACCCGCTGATTATTTTTAAGTAGAACCATCACAGAAGGAAACGGCGACGCGGCGTATTATTTGTAAGTAGAACCTATACCGAATCCAACGACGATGAGGGCAATAGAGAAAATGAAGAATGGGGAATGCGCACGTGCTTTTTTAAAAAGGCAGCTTCGTTTCTTTCCTTTTCATTTTTTGTTGTGGTTGGGAGGTCGGAGGAAGTAAGTTCGAATGGACTATATACGTAAAATGATCAATTGAAATCAAAGCGCTTCAGAAGCACTAATATTAAAGGATTGGGGATGTTTATATGAATCATAAAATTTTAAAATAATTGAACGGAAGTAAATTAACAGCGCTAATTTTTAACATCTAATATCAAATGGGGTTTTACGCGCTGATCCTCCGCCTAGTCTGGCTGTTTGTTTCAGCGCTGTGCGGCCCGCACACAACTCTCGAATTTTAAATAATATATAGTCTGACAAAAATAAATAAAAAAGCTAAAATATATAAAGAATTCCTGGGACATTCCGTCCAACGAAATCTCTGTCCCGAAATGTCCGTGCACCATATTGTCCGTGCATTTAAATGTCCTTTCACCGAAATGGCCCTACCGAAACGTCCTGCACAATGTCCTACAACGAAATGTCCGGATCCCGAGTCGAAAACCTGTCGCGCTGCTTCCGTTCGACCTGCCGGCAAGGAAGGAGTTCATTGACACGGTCGTCGCGCTGAGTCAGCGGGCCGTAAGGAGCTGAATAGCTCTTTATCTCCCAGAACCCTTCCGCTCCCCTAACCTCGATTCTTTGGGTGAAGTGCATAAAACGCCGGATGGGTCGAGCTGAGCTGAACCCGCCAATTGATCCACTCCTCCCTCGGGGAGTCTACGTGTTGGGCTGCTTGCAACTCTTCAAGTAGCATGTCCCGTTCTCAGCGTCTGTAATTCGAATACAGCGAATGACGCATCGCCAAGTCAATGATACTTTGACATTGTTAACAACAAATCACAGAAACGGTGAAGTTCGCAGAAACGTTTACTCTTCCATATGCGGAGCATATTTTCACCGAAAAGATTCCCAAAAAGGTTTTCGGTCGGGTTTTTTTTTTTGGTCGAATTCTTCAACCCTAATTAGGCGAGTTCGTTGTCCGTAGGCGCTCTGAACTTGTTTACCGGTGCTAAATTACGCCTGTAGTTTGCAAAAATATTATTGTCTAAAACGAATCTTTCCTTTGTTTGAAACACCATTACAAATACGCGATGTTTTTTTTTTTTCTGAAAAGAATCGTCTCGAGGCAGCGTATCTCGCTTCCAACTGTTTCCGAAGAGAAACATGCACAAACGCTATTTAGAACGGGTCAGAGGCCTCCACGCGGTGACAGAAATATAGTCCAATGGTCTGTCTCTTGGGGAAATGATTTACAATTGCCGTCTGAAACGTGCTGCAGCTTCACGCTTCAAGTATCGCGTAAGCCTGCAAGTATCATTAGGCTTTCCGCGTTGCGAAGTAGTTTCGACGTTTTCTTTGTGTTGGACAGTTAAGTGAGGCTAAAGGCCGCTTTCTGTTGACAAATGCTCGTGGTAATTGCCTGTGCTTAGTCAAGCACCCAGTTTATTCAAACGGGACAACCAAACGATCACTCTAATGTACGTCCATGTTTCGCGCATCTCGTTCAGCTCTCGTGGGAACCTTCTGAGATATTTCTTTTCAGATGCACCACTTCTTTCAAAGCGCACGGGGCCGTTGACCGGCCTCTCGCAAGTTTATCGTCAAGCGCCTCAACGAGCAAAGCGCTTGGGACCGAAAAATTGTCTCGAGGCCAGCAGCTCGTTTGGGATTCCCGTCGCATGCGCGTTGCTCGACGCCTCTGCGAGCGGGTGGGCCAATTAAGAGGAGACGGCGCGAAGAAGGCTAGGCAACTACGCATGCTTCAAAGGGAGGTGCTTTACTTTTTTCAGGCCGCACGTTCCTGGAAGCGGGATCCGGAAATACTTTGTTGTGAAGCCATCTCCAACTAGAACTCAGATAAGGGAGTGTTTAATGGCTTGAAGTTGGGATGAATTTCGTGATTCTTTGATTTAAGAACTCGTTACCACGTCTATGAGCAGTGACCTGGGACCGTAAAACAGGTTGGATAATAACCCACGAGGATAAAAAATACTAGCTTTAAAAGTTTATTGATGTGAATGCCTGTTTTGGCTATCGAATGACTGTGCCAACGGGAGTCTCCTCCCGTCGGAACGTCGCAAGAGGATAAGGAACGCCTGGATACTGAAAAAAAAAACGTCACAAAGTTATTGCGACCACATCGATAACTGGTTAGAAATACCTTTCTTTATGGCGTGCCACCACGTTCCTACTTTAGCGCCTATAACTTCATCGCCGCGAACGAGTCAGTATTGCAGTATCGACGTGTCCACCAACGTGTGAGGTCGGCGGATTGTTTGCCAGCGCCGCAGTCACGTCCGCGCAACCTGGGGCTGGATTTAATCTCTTCAATCTGCTCCCGGTCCTCGACATTTAACGACAAGGGAGCACAGACAGATTGCGGGGTACTGCCGCACGGGTCGGTGTTTACAGAGGTCTCCTTAGACAAAATGCACCCGAAGAGCCCACTGCAGCAACTAACTCGCTTTACTTGGCAAATGACGAGGCCTAACTCGTAATCTGAAAACCGAGGATTCACTCAGCAGGCCGCACTCGTGGAACCACGTAAGGTCACGTAACGTTCCCCACTCCGTAATGTGACCTCGGAAGGTACTTTGTACTGGATGTGTACGCTGACCTCGTTACGTGACTTTTTTTTTTTCTTCAGCCGGACTGACCACCCTCTCGTGATCGTTGTGGTGAGGAGACCCACTCTGACCGCTGCTGCTCCACTGCCTTGTTTCTCTCCGTAGCTGCCGCTGGAACGCAAAATCGCAGGAAGAGCGCGCATTCTCACTTTCAGGAGTACAAACCGTTGAAACGGCGCTAAAATTTCCCTTATAAAAGAAATAACCAAACCGTACTTGTGAACTGTCCACTCGTGCTCTCAGCTGCTAAAAAAATTATATGGAACTCCTGAATAGGAATGTATGATAAATTTGCAATCTGCTCTGCTGTACGTAGAGTAAAGCCGTCTTCACAAAAACATATAAACTCGTTTCCGGGAGGGTTTCCGAGACAATAAATGAAGTCAGATAATAAAGTAAAAAGGCCCCAGGGCTTTGTAAAAAATTCTCGTATAGGGCGATATAAGGAGCCTGGTATGAATGATGTAAGCTAGCACTTCTAATTTACTACCTCCAATACAACCAATGTATACTTGCATTGTCCCTGAAGAGGAAAGTGTATGACAGCTGAATTTTACCGGTTCAGCAGAAACTTGGAGGCTGATTAAGAGGGTTCGACTTAAGTTGAGGAGGACTCAGAGAGCTATGGCGCAGAAGATGATACGTGTAACATTAAGGGACAAGACGAGATCGGAGTGGTTCAGAGAACAAACGCGTGTTCAGGACATATTAGTACAAATTAAGCAGAAGAAACGGGCGTGGGCAGGGAACGTAATGCGAAGGCAACATAAGCGTTGGCCATTAAGGGTAACAGAGTGGATCCCTAGAGAAGGCAAGCGTTGCAGGGGGCGGCAGAAAGATGGGTAGATGAGATCAAGAAGTTTGCGGGGATAAAATGATCGCAGTTAGCACAGGACCTGGATAAATGGAGATCCATGGGAGCCTATCTACGCCCTGCAGTGGGCGTGGATAGGCTTCTGCTGATGATGATGATACTTATAAGGCGCTATGCCCCAAGCAGATTTCTAGTCTGCGTCACTGTCGTACACAAGTGCATTTCCAAGAAGAAGAAACATTTAGGGGCAGAGAAGGTGGCCTTATATGAAAAGATGAAGGCCGTATAGGACTTTTATGAATGGCATTTTTCGGGACAGCGATAGTGGCACATGACGCGTTGCAGACTGACTGGCACCTTTCTCGTTGGGGTTCCCAGAGAAGCACTGGCGCCTTGAAATAGCAGTGATAGCAGTTTAACGTCTTCAGTCTGGGCAAGTGCACGCATTACGTTTAAGGGTAGGCCTCATAAGTTTTTAAGAAGCTGTAGTACACATGCCGCGTACTTTACTTTGGCAGCCCGCACCAATAAATATCAGGGAAACAAACGCTTCTGCATCTGAAAATTCAACGATCAATTGCAGAGTCTACTCCATGTGCCTTACGAGACTTGTACAGAGTCGCTAAACAACGCGAATAGAACGGCTAAAAGAACGAACGCGATAAATCACTGGAGAAATTGGGAGCGGCGTGTTGTCCGTTAATCAAAATTTTTCAGTAAAGTTAAAATATAGTATTTAATTACTTATTACCTATCTTGTTGGGAGAAAAGTGCGGGAAGTTACGGTGAGAAGCCAATGATAATAAGTATACGCTACCGGCTACAG
This sequence comes from Haemaphysalis longicornis, assembly GCF_048455015.1. Classification (NCBI taxonomy): domain Eukaryota; kingdom Metazoa; phylum Arthropoda; class Arachnida; order Ixodida; family Ixodidae; genus Haemaphysalis; species Haemaphysalis longicornis. The sequence continues at coordinate 173,501,096 of NW_027526361.1, read as the reverse complement.
CGTATACGACCTTTCGAGATACACCAATTGTCAACCAGCTGACGCATGATAAAAAACAAGGTTTACATCCTGTCGGTTTAACAGAACTGGTAAAAATCCTTGCATCTTTTACAGGAACAAAGAGAGAGAGAGAGAGAAAGAGAGTGTCTTGGCATGTTTGTTGAGCGTAACTACCGGAGAGGGAGGCTCCGTGTGGCCTCTTGGTCATACGACGGCCAGGAGCCAGAAACTGAAAGGACGCACGGAAACGAGTTTTAACAACCACACTTGCGTCATCCATTTCCCAGTCTTTGATTTCGCGTCAGAAAGAAACGACTCCGTAAAAATTTGGAGGGAATTCAGTACTTTGAAATGAGGGTTGCGAGACCGGTCTTGAGATGCTTATAAGAAAAGCATACGCTTAATAAACGACCAAAATACTTTGATAATTAATATTTCTCGCCTATAATTATAAAACATTTATTTCAAGAATATTTATTTTGTGTTTTTATAATGATGCACTTTATGCTCTCTGCCCATACCTCAGCAAAGTTGGCGCGGTTCACTCAAACTCACTTACAATTTTTTTTCGAATCACCAGTCACTCAAACTCAGACTCAATGCTGAGCAGCACATCTGCGCTCACTCAAACTCAAACTCACAGTGAGCTCAAAACTCAGAACTCACTCGGACTTAAAACTCAAAATGTACTCAGAACTCAAAATTTACTCAAACTAAAAATGTATTCAAAGTCAAAATGTACTTAGTACTCAAAATGTACTCAAGCTGAAAATGTACTCAGTACTCAAAATGTACTCAAACTCAAAATGTACTCAAACTCAAAATGGAGTCAAAACTGAAAATGTTACCAGAACTCAAAATGAACTCACAACTCAAAATGGACGGAAAAGTGAAAGTGAATTCAGAACTCAAATGAACTCACAATTCTCCCGTGCTAGGAATTTACTCGGGCTCCGATAGATTGTGATTTTATTAGCATTCAGTTTTAAAATTCACGCGTGGTAAAAATATTACGGGTGCAAATTAGTGAGCTCAAACTCTTGCATTCGGTACGACATGACACCGTAACTCCTGTGAGGTCGGAAACAATTTTCGTTGCAGATTTATACAGCTATACCTGCTGGCCATGATGATTAGTGCTGGTTGCAAGTAATTGCACGTATATATTGGATACCAAACTTTTAATGTGGGCTCCGTGCTTCTGTTCATGACAGAGGCGGTCCAGACTCGATTGTGTGCTGGGGCCCTGGGGCGAAACAAACAACATTGGACGAGGGGACGTGCGCTCACAGCTCAGTTCATTTACATAGAAGCAGTTTAGGGTTACGGTTCCGTGCATTCTTGCTCTGAATCCTGAAAAGTGTCAAAGCGAACTGTCCCCGGTAATCTCTGAAGCGCGAGGTGTTCATGGATATGCCTTTGCTTTTTGAATGCGTAGCATCCTTTGCTGAGTACCGCCCTCCTCCTCCCCCGGCCTGGATCGTGTAACGCCCTGCATTTCCACAAAAATGCAGATATCATGGAAGTTCAAACTGTAATAATAACTGTACATTTACCCTATAAAAGGGTAAATGTAGATAATTTATCAAACGAAAATTCTAAAAACCAAAAAAAGAAACAATAATAAGAATATCGAAAATGGTGGATCGAATCGAACCACCAATCGATCCGCCGAATATCGCCGAATCGATCCGCCGAATCGAATATCGAATCGAACCTCGGGTTAAATTTCAGTGCCGAAAAATCAGGAATAATGGTTTTCAATGACGCTACCACCGACGTAGTGTCTATCCAGCAAGGCGAATTACCTAGAGTGAAGGAATATAAATATTTGGGAGTGTGGATAAACGAAGGGGATAACTACTTAAGTACTCACGAGGAGCAACTTAAGGTTAAGGGAAAGCGAAACGCAGCTATAATGAAGCATAGAGCTCTGTGGGGGTATAACAAATATGAAGTAGTAAGAGGAATGTGGAAAGGAGTAATGGTTCCGGGTGTCACGTTTGCGAATGCTGTACTCTGCTTAAAATCAGACGTTCTATCAGGCCTTGAAGTAAACCAGAGAACCGTAGGACGTTTGGCCTTAGGCGCGCATGGAAAAACAACTAACGAAGCAGTTCAGGGAGATATGGGCTGGGCGTCGTTTGAAGTTAGAGAAGCTCAGAGTAAAATATGCTTTGAGATGAGGTTGAGGGCAATGGATCAACGAAGGTGGGCAGCTAAGGTTTTTAGGTACCTATACTTGAAAAGCGTGGACACGCAGTGGTTAAGAAAGACTAGAAGGCTAACGATGAAATACGGAAAGAACAGTGGGGAATCCAAAACAGCCAAGGTAACCAAAAAAGAGGCAAGGCAGATTGAAACGAATAAATGGAGGGAAAAAATGGAAGCTAAAACGTCGTTAGAGATGTACAGGGCTGAGAAGATGAACATCAGAAAGGAAAATTTCTATGATAATTCCCAGGGTAGTGCTTTGCTTTTTCAGGCTACAGCAGGTTGCCTGCGAACTAAGAGTTTTGTGGGGAAGTATTCACAAAATGATGGGGTATGTGTGGTCTGCGGTAAAGAAACAGAAACTATGCGGCACATAGTGTTAGAATGTGAGGGTATCCATCCAAATCTACATGAAGGGAATATTGGGCTTTCTGAAGCCCTAGGATTTAAGGGTATCAGAGAGGAAGTTACCTTCAAGGCTGTCGAGGGGACGAAAAGAAGATTAGAATGCTGGTGGACGAAAAGCAGAGAGGGGAATATTGCCTAGGACAGTTACCACCTGTAACAGGGAAAAGAAAGTATTTCGGACCTAATAAGCTTTAGTGCCTGCCCTAAGCGGCGCTAGTATTAAACCAAGAGTGTAAAACATCGTTGTATTAGTCCTTTTTGGTAAGATGACATGTCATCACCCCGCTTCAAAGGGGAAACCAATAGGAATCATCATCATCATAGGCGAACCGTGTAACACGGGAGTCATCGATGGCCACAGATTGGGTTAAAATTCAAAGTGATGAGCCGCTAGGGCATCTGGGGTACCAAATTGAAGGTCTCGAGGAGGGAAATCCCGTGGTTCAAAAAATGCTTCGTGGTCATAATCACGACTTAGTTATCGTTAGTCATAATAAAGGTTGAACTTCAGAACGATGACCCGTAGGTGTATGGGGTCTCAAATTAAATGTTTCTATTAGGGAAATAACGTCGAACAAATAAGAAATACATCCTGGTAGTAATAATGACATAGCCATGGTGAGTCGCACAATGATTTAAAATTCATCGACATGACCCTAGTGTGTTACCCCGCAGCGAATTGAAGATATCGGTTCGGGGATTCACGTGGGACAAAAAAAATGCTTCCTGGTTATAATCGTGACACAGTCATGGTGGGTCATAGATATGGTTAACATTCAAAGTGATGTGCGCTAGGTCATGTGGGGTGTCAAATTGAAGGTCTCAATGAGGGAAATCACGTGAGACAAATAAAAATTCCTCCTGGTCAAAATCATGACCTACTCATGGTGGGTCATCGATTGGGTTAAAAATGATATGATGTCACCGTGAGGTATGGGGTATCAAATTGAAAGACTTGATGAGGGCAATCACTTGGGACAAACAAGAGATGCTTCCTCGTTATCCACACGCGATAGTCATGGTGTGTCATAAATTGGGTTAAAATTCGAAGAAATTCCGGAAGAGTGTTTGGGATATCAAATTAAAGGTTTCGGTGAATAAAATCATGTGGGGCTGATAAAAAGGACGCCCGCTGATCAGTACTAGTTAGGAGCAAACTGCGCAAATTCATCGCAGATGGTACAACGGTAGCACAAAAGGAATTGTGGTGCCGAAGGGAAGGGTTTGAGGGAGAACATTTAAACCGGGTCATCACCGCATCGTTAGATCATTATGTGCACTCACTTCACAAGCAAAAATTCGAAGTTGTGTCGTAAGCTCATCGGGGCTGTACAACTATTGGTTTCCGTGTCGGGATTAGCGTGTAGCTAAAGCGAACACATGCTACTTAGTAATGGAAAGTTCAGTTTTGAAGGACGGTAATATTGTGTTCGCGAAGCTCCGAAGCGTGAAAATTTATGTATTTCACTTCCTCAATATCCCCATCATCAAACACTTCGAGGAACACTTCGTCTTCTTCTGGACGGGCCATCGCCATTGTTGGTTCCTGGCCCGGTGTTCGGAGAGGGCTGTGTCATAGAATAAACGTCCTACTTCACCAAGTACCCAAGGCCCTTACAATTAAAAACCCTCATCTGGTGCTCGGAGGGATCAATCGTGCTTGCGGCATTTGACCAGGCCATCTTTAAAACGTGGCTTGGGCGACACCCTGCGGCTCGCAGTGTCTGGAAAAAATCCCGCGTAGCCACCAACACAACGCTGGTGAACAGCCACAGGGGCAGGTTGGAAGAAATCGGGGAAACATTTTTAATGTCGTGAAGGGTCAACATCCACAGCCAACCACTGCTCACTGTACCCCACTTCTATAACTTGTATAGACTAGAATTTTGCCAGGTTGGCCATTTTCTAACGATCGAGGCACCACCTGGCGGGCATTTCTTGGGGACTGCGGGGCGAGCGGACGGCGCCGCAATGCCACGCTGTTGCTCCGTGGCGCGCGTGGATATCAGATGTCCAGGTGACATCGAATATCGGTAAGTGTTATTTATTCGGTACGTCAGCAGCGCCACGTTCAGCAGAACTTTAAAGAGAACGTTCAAAGCGTCCGATAGCTGTCAGATTTGCCAACAAATTCTGTCTCCAACCCGCTAAGGAGGCGGGCCACCCCACAAGCGCTTTGTCCTGACGGGGGTTCCCTGTGAGGCTACGTTTAACCGTGCAAGCAAGACGCCCGGCTTTTCATCCCCAATTGATATTTATTTTCTTAATTGGGGGCAGGTTGCCGTCATTGTCTTTACTTGGCAAAGTGCAGTAGCTACTCGTCCGGGCGTGATTCCGCCATTGTTGGCTGCACCAACAATCAGCGTTAGGGCAAAGGGCTCGTGCAAAAAACGTGTGAAGTGCACCACGACAAAAGAAGTGTCTGCCTGTGCGTAATCTGTTGGCTGCACAAATTCCCTGCGCACCTTGAGCGCCGCCGGGAATTGGTCGCCTTGCTGAATCGGAAAGACTTCGAGCCAAGCTAATCTGCCAGAATACGTACGGTCGTACGCCGCTTCCGGAAGCACTGTTTATTCACCCTCATGTTCAATCCCAATCGCACGTTTTTGTTCTCTGGAGGTATGTTCTGTTCATCTCATCGACAGGAAGCCGACAAAAATCACCCGTACACCTATGCTGCAGCTCGGGTATGCGAAAAAGTTCAGCCGAAAGCGAAATAGAAGCGTCGCGGTGGCGGAGAACGCCGGGTCGTGTCGCGAAACAGCTTTTCGCGGTTTCCACCCGCCGCTGAAACGCTAAAGTTCTTCTAAGCAACCAAACGGCCGTGAAATCTTGGTGTATCAAATTCATTACCCCTGTTTGGCAGCAGGAAATAGTATTATGAGGCGGCAAAAATATTTTACTTTTACACCCGCCGCGGTGGCTCAGTGGCTAAGGCGTTGCGCTGCTGAGCACGAGGTCGCGGGTTCGATTCCCGGCCGCGGCGGCCGCTTTTCTGATGGAGGCGAAAAGCAAAAACGCCCGTGTGTACGAGATTTCGGCGCACGATAAAGATCGCCAGGTGGTCAAAATTAATCCGGAGCCCTCCACTACGGCGCGCCTCATCGCCTGCGTTGCGTCGGCGCGTTAAACCCCACAATCAATCAATTATTTTACTTTTATGAGCATGTACAGTTGTCAAAACTGTTAACAACAACAAAACACGAGGTGCCTGCCTACGCCCAGAGTGGCAGCTCTTGATAGCTAGAGCCGCATCTTTGCTGCCTGGTTATCGGCACTCACGATGCTGCCCTACTGCACTCGGGTGCTTCAGCGCATGCGCACAGCCTGGCTCAGCAGCCCGAGCGCTATCGTACACTGCCGCTCCGTGCATACGCTGTCTCCTCGGTGTTTGTTGTTGTGAACAGTTTTGACGACTGTACATCTACGACCGGCACAGTTAAAGGAGTGTGTCATGGCCTTGTTTAACAACCAACTCAGTATGAGGTATGGGAGTGCGCAATAAATGTCAACCCGTTCGCGCACCGAAAGCAGCAAGCCATCCTTGGAAATTCGCAATATCGCGCGCGCGATCGAAGGCATTCGCTGATTGCGCCAACCCACTTACTTCTTAGCGTATACGTAGGCTGCATATAAGCCCAATATTTCCTAAGCTATTTCATGGAAACGCAGGCTAGTTGACGGATGTTGAGTGCTGCAATGTGCCGAACCAACCACGCCTTCAAGATGGCGTGCCAACAATTAACGAGTACAATTATATCTATCGGGCACTGAATAAAACGTTTTTACTTAACTGGTCATTATTCATTGCCATGATTTCCGATGTTTGCATCCGATCCACCTTCCTTCACCGAAACAATATCTTGATACCCTACACGCCTATCAGCATCACTTTGAATTTTAACCCAATCATTGACTATCCATCACTATATCATGATGATAGGGAGGACGCATTTCTTTATTTATTCCACGCGATTCCCCTCATCGAGATCTTTAACTTGATATCCAACAAGCCCGATTGGCGTCCCTCTGAATTTCAAATCACTCTTGGACTAACCACGACTCTCTCATAACAACTAGAAATCATTTTTATATTTGTCCCACGTGATTCCCAACAACGAGACATTTAATTTGATACCCACACACCCTAGCAGGATCATTCAGAACTTTAATCAAATCTGAATAACCATGACCTTCATGACCACAAGCAGGACGCATTATTTATATGCCCCACGTGATTCCCCTAATTGAAACCTTAAATTTGATACCCCATTTGCTTTAGTGGCCTCACCTTGAATTTTACCGCGATCTATGACTCGCCATGACTATCTCATGATTAGAGCAACAAAGCCTTTTTTATTTGTTCCACATCAAGATCGTAAATTCGATACCCTACATGCCCGAGCAGGGTCATTTCGAATTTTAACCCAATATAAGACTCGCCATGACTATCGCATGAGTATAATAAGGGAGCATTTTTGTATTTGTCCTACGTGATTCCCATCATCTAGACTACGTGATGATGATTCCAATCATCAAGATTAACATCATCAAGACTAATTTGCTACCCAACACATCCTAGTGGCATCCATTTGAATGTTAACGTAAACAACGATTAACCAGGACTACCTCATGATATAGCCATGCCGCATTTTTGTCCCATGTGGTTTCCCTCATCGCAACTATCAATTTGATGCCCCGCTCACCCTAGTGGCATCATTTTTAATTTTAACCCAATTTATGATCGTTTATGACTTTGTCATACACCCTAGTGGCATCATTTTTAATTTTAACCCAATTTATGATCGTTTATGACTTTGTCATATGATAATAATCACGAAGCATCACTGCATTTGTCCGACGTTATTCCCCTCATCGAGACCTTTAATTTCATACGCCACACGCCCTAGCGCTATGATTTGAATTTTAACCCAATCTCTGACTAGCCATGACTAGGGCATAATATAACCATAACGCATTTTTGTCCCACGTGATTCCCCTCATCTAGACCTTGAATATGATTCCCCACACGCCCTCGTGGCATCATTTTTATTTTATATCAATCTATGACTTATTATGACTGTCTGGTGACTATACACAGGAAGTAGTAGTAGAAACTTTTATTTTGCCCGCGATGGGATTAAAAAGGAAAGGGACGAATTAGAAGGTGGTGTCTTCCAGTCGTCTTCCTCCCCTCTTCCTCAGTCATCAGCCAGAAGCCCTGGGACTCCGGCGGATGTGTCAGCCATCCGGACGGCCCGAAGTTGCAATTCCGGGTCGGGGCTGATGTTGTGCCAGAGTGCCCGGCCCAAATGCGTTGCACGAGGAGACGCGCCGACAGCGAGGCTGAGTCACGCCTCTCCCTTTCGTCGCTGCGGCGCGGCCGAATCCCGCATCTCAAAACGACCAAATAAGGGCATGTCGCTACGCCCGGAGGCGAGGTCACGGAGACGGCGGGGCATCGCCCTCCCTTTCCCCATTGGCGGCGCAGCTGACTCACCGCTTCGCTATCATTCGTCGGAATTCAAACTTCAGGCAGCGAGAGCTCTGATTGGAGCTATTCGATCTTCTCGTGGCCCCAACGAACTTCCCGGGGTATAAAAGAAGCCCGGAGGCTCTCATCGTCGGAATTGCTCAGCGGCTTCTCTCCGGCACCAGTCTCTTCGGAGGCACCGAGTGAAAGGGTGCTGTCGCATTTGGGCGAGTCATGTAACGTTTGCTTACCCTGTACATACTGTATATAAATGTTACTTTAAGTTTTCGTCGGCTCGAGAACTTCTCCGCTCTGCTCTGCGCCGCGTCGATAGCGGACGGAGCAAGGCAACGTCGCTGCACCTCTGACTGCGCTCGGATGGCCAGTCGCAACAGTTGGAGGCTGCGGTGAGAGGGCCCAGTCCCAACAGCGGTGACAGCGTAGGAATGGCTGATTCCCAACATCGGTGACGAGCTGGATGGGAGTCACAACCTTGGCGACCGCCCTGGGATGCTCATTCCCAACACTGAGCAAAGCCATCTCCCATTGCTCCATGTTCGTTAGAGTAGACGAGTTGCTCCTGGCATTTGCTGCAGCATTTTGATTCTGCCTTGCGGGGCACGACCATAACATGTGGTAGAGGTCCGCCCGACCCTCGCATAGCTTACAATCTCCTGAGTATATTTCGGGATAGCAGCGACTGAGCGCAACCGGGTTTTGAAACATTTTCGTCTGTAACTGCCTCCGCCATACCGCGTCCCGTTTAGTGAGGCTGTGGTGCGCGGCGGGATACTTCAGTCTTGCCAATATGTAATGATCTATGATTTCTCTGTACAACACCATGCTGTCCCTTTCCGATATGACGAGTTGGGGTGAGGTGGGGTCGACGCATGCCTAGCTGATTAAACCTCGGGCGGCGTCGTGGGCCCTCTCGTTTCCTGTCAGACCCGAGTGTGCTGGCGTCCAGGTTATTTGAATTCTTCTTACTGTTTTCGCTTTTGCGAGTATGCCCGTGGTTCGAGGCGATACCCTACCTTTTGCAAAATTTCTGACTGCCGATTTCGAATCACTAACAGTTATTTTTGGGCTGGTGTTGGATATGGCCATGGCAAAGGCCGTCTCCTCACCTTCCCTAGGTCACACCGTAGCCAGCGATGCGGCCGTGAGTAATTGTCCCTTACGATCGACTATTGCTACCGTCATGGCGTCGCGGGCGCAATATTCGGCTGCGTCAACGTAGACCACGTCTTCTGATCGCTCAGATTGTTTGTCTAGCGCACGTGCTCGTTCCCGCCTGTGCTCGATGTTGTGCATAGGATTCATATTTTTTGGCAGTAGGGGAATGTTGAGGTGCACCTGCCATTCAGGGGGGATCTCCTCTTTCGGGCCTGCCTGTGTTTCGTATGCTATTCGTAGCGAAGGAAGAATGTGTCTTCCGGTTTGGCTCTGGGATAGCCTTTCGTAATGGGCCGTTCTCTGGGCCTCCACCAATTCGTGGAGCGTGTTGTGAATGCCCAATGCTTCAAAACGATCATTTGCAGAGCTGAAGGGAGGGCCGATCGCTTGTTTGAGCGACTTTTTGATTATACCGTTGATTTTTATTTTCTCGTGCGCTTTGAAATTGAGAAAGGGAATCACATACGTAATTTTGCTTAGCACGAAGGACTGAATGAGTCGTATTAGGCTTTCTGCTTTCATGCCACTGTGTCGGTTTACCACCCGTGAAATCAAACGCACGGTTAGTTGCGTGCTTTTCTCTAATTGTTCAATGGTTTCCTTATTGTGCCATTATCTTGAATTTTAAGACCAAGCACTCGGATACTGCCCACTGTGGGGATGAGTTGGCTGCCCGCGTACAGCTAGATGTTCGGTGTGGCAGGGTCCCGTTTGGGTCCTCTGCTAGTGGGTCTGTATATCAAGAGTTCGTATTTTTGGGGGGAGCACTCGAGGCCTCTAGGGCAGACGTAATCGATTATTGTATCTATTCCACTCTGTAACGTGCCTTGCACATGTCTGTTGCTGCCGCCTGCGACCCAGGGGGTCACATCCTCGGCGTAAAGGCTGTGATTTAGAGCGGCTATATTATTTAGTTTCTCCGGTAGTCCCATCAAAGAGGCGTTAAATAGAAACGGTGAAAGTACCGAACCTTGCGGCGTCCCACGGCTTCCCATCCCAAATTGGCTCGATTCGATGTTTCCAAAGACTAGGGATGCCGTTCTGTCGGAAAGAAAATTTTTAATGTAAGTGTAAACTTGTTTTCCGGTACCCAGCCTCTTGAGGCCGTCGAGAATCGCCTCGTGACGGAAGTTGTCGAACGCCTTGGTGAGCATTTTTATTTGATTTACCTCGCGTGATTCCGTTAATCTTTACCTTCAACTTAATACCTTACACGCCTTAGCGACATCTGTTTGAATTTTTACACAATCTATCTCATAATGCGGTCATTATTCTATCTAAACGGGCGTCGCCCAGTCAGCTCAGTTGCCAACTCATTTGAAACAGCGGAGGGGACAGCCGCCGCCCCTTCCGCCCGGTGCTCACTTCTTCCATTCTGAACGTAGCAAATCAAGCCGTTAAGAAAAGCAGGCGAACAACCAGCAAGAAAGCGTCGCCGTGTGCTTTCCCACTACCCTCTCCCGCCTTCTTAGAAGATCTATCAAGAGAAAGAGGTGTGATAACCCTTTTTTATGACCTCACCAGTCGACTATTATTCACACGCCCAGCCGCTAAATCAGACCCCCCCCCCCACCCACCACCACCAACCCCCCAACCCACTTCGCCACCAACCGATGACGTGCGACGCGAATGCTGCCGTAGCCGCAGCTAACCTGAATTGCGAGCCCACAGCTGCACATGAAAGTTTACCGTCAACCATATCTGCCTTGTAGGCTACTGATATGTACTCAGAACTCAAAATGTACTCAGAGCTCAAAATATACTCAAACTCAAAATGTACTCAGTACTCAAAATGTACTCACAACCTAAAATATACTCAGAACTCAAAATGTACTCAAACTAAAAATGTACTCAGTACTCAAAATGCACTCAAACTCAAAAGGTACTCAAAACTCAAAATGGACTCAGTACTCACTCGGTCTCATGCGTACTCAAAACTCAGTCGGTCTCAAACTCACTCAAGCTCAAACTCACCATGCTACACTAGCCTCGCGCTCACTCAAACTCACGTGTGAGTTTGAGTCTGAGTGAGTAGACTCATGAGTGAGACCGCCGACCTCTGTCTCTGCCTGCCAGGAACCGATTATTTAAGTAGGCCCTGTTATCTCAAGTAAATTTAGCAGCACGAATTAGGCTTCACGATCAAATGATGGCGTTAGAATGTTTTTTTTATTTCTTTGATGGGAGAATAGAAAATACACAACACGTCTTATCTGTTGCAATAACGAACCAATTTAATCTTCGGATTGTAGTTTCCCTTATGTAAAAGACCCTCATGTAGATGCGTGCAATATTCGCTTAGTATACATACTGTGGCTTCCTGTTCTGTTCTTGAAAACTAGAAAAACATCCAAAATACACTTTTCTGAAAATAGCAATAGTGTGCGGAAAGCGATTCTCGTCACAAAAGGATTCTCGCGTTATTTAACTCTTTGGCAGCCCTAGTGAGCATGACCTGCATCACAAAAAAAAAAAAAAACGAGAATTTCCAGAATCCGAAGCAAGGCTATCATTGCGGTCTAACAATTTTTCAGTAACGCCAGTCAACCAATTTGAGAAACAATAAAACCTTGTGACGACACATCCACTTTTTGCGGGATGGTGATGCAATAGCAATTTTTTAAAAGAAATTTTAACCTGACATGTCCTCCAGCAATGCACATTTTTGAAAGCCCCAAAAATTACGCAGTTATGTTGAAATAAAATCGAACAACGTCTTCTTCTAACCAAGCATACTTTAACCCACCTTAAAGTGTAAGCGCAACTTTTACAGTTACAGGCAGCTTATCGCAGTGCCATGTTAATCGTCAATACTGTTGGAGTCACCATATCTTCTGTCGAAAATTCCGGTGTCTTCTATGCCTCTCCCGGGGAACTTAAATTTACGGAAGCGTCGATGCCATTTTGGAGGCATCAGCAGCCGCGATTGTCCAGAGCCAAACCACCGACGGCAACAAAAAGAAGGCATCCAGCGTAACGTCATAACAACAAAAGTTTTAAAAATAACTGGGATGTTTGGTACATCCTAAGAATGTGAAAGCGCAAGCCCTGTTAGACCTTTTGCTGACCTATGTTGAACTTTCTGTTGGACCTAGGAATTTGCCCAGCCCCCCTGCACAGCACGCTCCCAAGCTCGTTGCGCTCTCTCGCCATCGCGAGGAGCCGCACGTTGGCCACCGTCATCTGTACATTCACACCGCAGGGCGAATTGCAATGCTCATTAAGCAGCTGGCTATCTTTGTTTGGCGCTGCTGTTTCCCTTTCTCATAGCCCTCCTTCATCCTTCCTTCAGCACTGAAACGCTCGACACACAGAACTAGGCACGCCTCTTTAAATAACTGAGCACATTAGGGCGCTCTTCTTCTTCTTCTTCTTCTTTTTCTTCTTGCTCTTCTTCTTCTGCTTCATTTGGTTCCCACGGCACCTTCTGCCATTACAGGGGGGGGGGGGATAACAAGAAGAAATATACCAACACGTTACACTGACAACCAACAAAAATGTAAGGAAGCTCACAGTAACGTGTAATACTTGAAGATAGCGAAGCTGTAATCAACCTTCACGACCCTTACGGCAGCTTAAGTATAAGATTTCAGACGATTTGCTTTTTCTTCAGTGCCGCAAAGACCTTTAGTCCACCATTTCTGCAATTATTGTGAGCTTGCTCCATTTTTTCGAAGGGATAATCATTTGACATCACCTTGGAGAGCAGTGTTTGTTTCGAAGCTGTCTCCGGATACCACACCAGCCCAACCTCAAGAACACTTATCCAGCGGTGGACCACAGCCTCTGGCCCAGGCAGCACAGAAAGTGTGTCCCAAGACCGGCCCGTCTATGACCGCTTTCTGGCATGTCCGGCCAGCATCCAGATTCTGGCAGCCACCGATCATACGTTGAACAGGCAACATCCGGCAACCAGCGCTTCAGTATTTCTCCAGCAGCCCGTGCTCAGACACACAACGACAGGAACCTGGCTGCCAGATATTTAGTTCACTTTCGGCTGCCGATATTCAGAAAAAGAACGACTGAAGTAGGTCCTTGGGGCATCCGTTTTTCCTTCGGGAAGCGGTGTTTAGCCGAAGCACTGCAAGTGACTGGTCACAGAATATTCGTATTCTTGTGGCAGGTGCTGTTCGGAAGGAGACCGGCCGGAGCGCGGCTGCCCCGCATTTGCTCTTTCAACGGTAAACCGCGCATCCGGCTACAAAATATTCGTTTTTTTCGGGAACCAGTGTTGTAAAGGAGACCGGCCGACGTACAGCCTCGGAACGTACGTTTTCCATTCGGTTAGCGGTCCTCGGCCGAATTACGGCAAGCGAACGGCCGCAGAATATTTGGCAACCTTTGTTCAGGAGGAGACCAGTCGACGTAAGGTCTCAGGTTATACGTCATTCTTTCGGTAAGCGGCGTACAGCCGAACAACGGCACGCGTCTGGGTGCCGAGAGTTCATGCTCAGACGTGTTTGGAAGTAGACCCGCTGGTGTACGTCGGGTTTTTCCTTCGGTGAGGAAAAAGACGTTAAGGACCCGAGCGATGCAGACGCGCTTTTGACCGGCTCGGTGTTTACACGCTTTAAATGAATGAACTTCGATTGTCAAACAGTAATGAGTGGTACTAGGTGAACCGGCAAGGTGCAAGGGCTCACTGGACATTACCAGGTAACCGTTTAGTTAATCGGAATGCCATTTATTGCCACAAGAAGACTGTGCCACACCGATGGGTGAGCTAAGCCTCGCCAGTCATAGCCACCACCATGCCTCGCCCGCCGGCTTCGTCGACGCATCAGCTCGAGGCTATTTGCCCCTCAAGAAATGCAGAGCATTGGAGACATCGACCCGGCAGAGATGTCCGACCCGAGATGGCGGTGTTTCACCAAAAAAAACTGGCCTTAAAGGGCGTCGAGCAGGCGGCAAACACGCACGAGCTCAACCGGCGTCATGTCAAGGAATCCCCACCAAAGAAAGGCAAGGGCGCGCAAAAGCGCAAGTTTAAGGCTACTATTCTTCTTGCAATAATACTTCGAAAAACAATGTTGCACTATTTCGTTGGTGATAAACGTAGAACAGGCTAAGCTCGTGCATTGGTAGGCTCAACCTCGTGCCCCGCACTATGTTACTTCATGAGATTTTATGACGTCAGGCACAAATGAATTCCACTGTCGCCTCGTTTAGACCTGATACTGACACAGGGAGAGGTTGGCTTCATTTTGCAGCGTGGACAACGAATGTGGCTTCGTTTCGAATATATACGTCGCAGAAAAATATGTTTCTGGGATGTGATTAACCAATCCCGGACAATAACTTATTAATTTTATAAGAATATAAACCACGCGAAAATGTTATGTATATTCCAAGCCTGTAAGTCGTTAGATATGTACCCACACACGCCTTATAGCAAGAACCAAGGCAATTTAATATGAAACCACGGAAAAATATATGCTGTGCAAGTGCGGAAGAAACATAATAGCTCTAACAGAACTGAAAAAAAAAAACACAGTGCAGCTTCTGACAAGCTAAAGACGTTCGTTGAAAGTAAAGCCAGGTAGGGCTCACCGGACCAACTATACGCGAAATGCACTGGTATTTCGTGAGACGTAGGTAGAGGGTAAAGGAGGGGGACGCTGTGTACAAATGCAGAGCGGAATCAAGCAATGAACGTTTTAGTAATCACACACACAAATCTCACGTTCACTGTCGTTTTGCTTCTCGACTTCAACGAACAGCTGATCGTTCGGCGGATGCATTTTTGGAAGTATACAGAGTAGGCAGTTCACAAGCGATGAAAGGTGTCGTTGGAAGAGTGCGGTATGTGATAAGGCCCTCTGATTTCAGTTTCTCCTTTATTCTGCAGGCTCCCTGTGCCATGTGACGATATTTCAAAAAACGAAGCGTTTAGTCGCGGACGCCGATTATATTGTAAGCCCGTCTGCGCGCTGCTCGCAGAGGATATACGTAGCAGATGAATGTATGCGGCATGACCAACTTTACGTTGGTCGTGGTTTGCGGGCGCTCACCTCACGACAAGAGGACTCTTTGGCGTGTGCTGATGCCCGAGTTTAAATCTGCATTATCCGTCGTACTTACGTTGAATATTCGCGAAATTAACACACACTGGCTTGTGAATGGTGGTGAGAAATATATGAGGTATGATATCGGCAAACGTAACTGGCAGCGCTGTCAGGTATCAGTGTTCCGCTGATTATGTAAGCGCACAAAACTGATTTACAGCGTAGTGTATACCCGTAGCATGAACATCTGAGGAACCGGTGGTTACGGAGACGCACGCTGCTAGTAAATTCAGGGTAGTGTAACTACAATCAGGTCCATGCATACGCCAGTTCCGCGACACTGGCGTGTGACACGCACCCAGCGCTTATAAAGACCGAATATACCACACTAAGTTCGCGTCAGAAACATTTACACACTCGTAAACACACCCCATTTGCGAACAGAGTGACTGCTCCACATAAACATGGATTTCCAACGCCCGCAAACAATAAATCTCAGTCGTGAACACGCCGCAAAAGCAGCGGCGGCAGTGGGGAGCGGGACGGGGACTCCCGCGCCTGCTTTCGAAACGGGCCGCTAGGGGGATTTCAGTGGCGCCCCTACAGGCCGCGCTCGAGGCGTATAATCTGTTCATAGCGGCTAGCCACCGACGGGGCAAGGGCGCATCGAATCAATACAATTAGAACTCGCCGACTGAACGAGTAGGCAGCGGTAAGGCTATTGGTCTTAGAAACGAATCCTGCATTCGTTTGCTGCAGTTCGTCATCCCAGACGATGGTATTGTACGCTGAAATCTTAGGATCTCGTAGTGTCTGTCCGTCGACTACATCGTCGAATAAAAGCCAATAATATGGTGCTCTTCAAACAAAGGAAGAGCAGGAAGAGTATATTTCTACCTATTTATTGAAAAAACAAGTTTACGAGAAGCGCATGCCATTATTACGCCGCAGCGGACGTTAGCTGCTCTGCTTTTGCTGCCTTTTCACTGTTTGCGCATGCTTTATCATAGCGATGCGCAGTCTTGTCGGAATGGCTTACTGTTCCTCCGCCAGTGCTCGGGCCATTTTGCAAATGGTCTATAGCGTTCTTCGTTATGGCATTTGCTGTTGTTCAACTGCTCCGCTACCTAGAAAAAAATGAGTTAACCGTATTTGAATAAACATAGGCAAGAGTGTTCTTTATAAGACACATGTGCCGGATTGGGGCAGTGTATTTAAGGCAAGATATTTACCGTCATCCGAAAAATTGTTTAAGCAAATCGTCGCGCTAAAATATTCCTGGTGTACGGATTACCGAACTTCCAATGTTAAACCGGTACCTCTGCGGCACATACCTCGCAATATGATGCCAAGGGTCCGTACCCATCACGAATGGCTACAAGGCCATATTATGGACCTGCTGTCTTGAGCGACTTGCCTGACGAATCGTTCGGCTCAACTACGCTGAAACACTTGCGTGCTGCTATTCTTGGATTAGAATTATGCTGAAGTATATATGCGTGTGAGGTGACATCTTGTTATTTTTTTGTTCCCTAATTGCGTCTTGGTGATGAGGAAAATGCCATCCATGTAGCCAGAACCCATGTTGACTTATTGTATTTTTGTTTGTCTGTATTTTTGCTTTCCTTTATTTTCATCGATTTTATTTTTTCGTCTTCTATTTTTCTTTTGTTTACTTGTTGTTTTTTTACCTCCCCTTTCAGTTATCACTGTAAAGAAGCGCTTTTTACAGAAGTGAAGGCCTTTGCTGCTGGGCGACGTCGCACAAGCCCACATGTAGTCTTTGGCGGGCCCATTTTACCTCAGTACGTACTCTTTAATAATAAAAGAATGAATATTCAATTCATCCTACTTTCTAGCCAAAAATTAAGAACCATGCCTGAGTGCTGATAAATCAGGTGATTAGGGGTATTTATCTGGATAATTGGGGCTCTATGCTGACACGATGCCGCGAATACGAATTTTGACCGCATGCAGACGGAGGAAATTCGCAACCAGCGCTCAGTGGCAGTTACAGCTTCAACTGCTACAGCTTCAATCATGAAGCCTATGGAAAGGGGACTAAACGTGTTTGCCACGGATGGTCGGCTAAATCACAATGCGTGGACTTCGATTCTCTGCTTAAGACAATGGGGGAGGGAATGGAGGGGGCGCTCTCCATCACTTTTTTGTAGTATTTCATGTGTGGTGAACAACCTAAATTATTTGTTTTCTACGTTTCAAGCGTGCCCATTTTAAAGTTCGAGGCAGTGATGAAAAACGCTCATAGTCACAGCAAGTAACGCTGAATAGAATGCCTTTTCAGGCAGATGCGATTCAGTAGTTTGATTAGGCTTGTAAACGCTGTTCCAGATTGGCAAAGTGGTCATGCATTCGCATCGTTTCTGTTAAAAGCAATACGAGCAATTCACAAGGCGTGAACGGCCCTCCGCGACATGGGCTGTGGTTACAGCACATGGAGACAACACGATAATGCCTACTTTTCACTTCTTTCCATTTTTCTTTTTCCGAATGTGCTTATGGTGCGCGTGCATCGCTGTATATTTTTTGTTTTTCTGTCCTAATAAACATCCACTTGTCAGTCAGCGCTCGTCGCCTGTCGTTCTTCTCCCGGTCTCGTTCCCTGCGCGGCTAATCATGACTGTTGTTCAAATTTCATGATATGCAATTATAATAAAATCGCAATACCTTTTACTTTTTCGTGCACTCGCAATACCCTGTTGCCCCCACAATTCCAGTGGTTTTTTTGCAATACGTCGAAAAGGAATTTCTGTACGTGAATATTCCCCTAATTTGATATCTAGGGTGGACGCAGGGGTCGGTGTCAAGGCGTTGCCGAAGTCAGAATCACCACGTGTAGGGAAAATAACGTAAGACGTTCATTGTGAACCGAGTGTGGGAATATAATAAAAGCCGAAGGGAGGAGCAATTTCAGCTTCAATTTTACCACGAACGCGCATTCATCTTTATCCGCCCTTGGCCGCAGCTAAAATGGCAGTATTCTTTTCCCTCGGTACAAGCGCCGCACTTACGACAAAGGCCATTACGGTCCCTGCAAGCCCCTCTTCATCTTCATTGTTTAGAGCTGCATTCTCGCTGGCACATTTTAATTTGTTCTCCTGCAAAGTTCCCCCACATTCTTTTCCTGCATTGTTTTGCTTTTCCCCGAAACGTTTCACATATCGAAGCTCAAAAGCTCCATCATCGCCAACGGCGGCCATTGTGCCCATCCTTTGTTCCATGCTGGCCCTCTTCCCTCGAACGCAATAAAGCGCCACGCTCCCTGAAATATCACAATTTCCGTAGCTGCTGTCGTTGTCGGTTTGCCTTATAGGGAAGTCTGCGGCGTTATAATAATAGACGTGGCTGGACGAGAGGCTTTTTTGGCTGGCCCGCAAAGAATAATAACCTAGTTTTTGGAGCCATATGGCGAAAGCGAATGATGAGAAGTAAAAGTAACAGCCGATCTGTGGCCGTGGTTTGATGTCATAACAGCCCGGCTGAAATGATTATCGCGAAAACACTGGGACCCTCTAATGTGGTGTTTATGTTCCTTGTAAAGGCCGGCGGATAATTTTGAATAATCGTGTCCACCCAGCCGAAGACATTTTTATATTTTCTGTGAAGAATAGCAGTACCGCTAGCAGCCATCCTCTCAAATTTATACCATCTGGCGTGACACGATTTTAAAGCAGCGGTGAGGCAAATATGTTTTCCTATTTTACATGCTATATGAAGCGTGATTACAAATTTCCCCGGAAAACCAACTAAGTGCTAAAGTTTTTAGGGGACAAAGTGGCTCGTTTCGAAGTAGCCATGGAAATATTTATACATTAAACGCCTAATGATTTCCCTATAAATAAACAGGTGCCATGTCTTATTCCAAGTTTGATCGGAGTAACCTCTTATTCCCGTAATCAATCTGCTGTTGCTAGAAGAAGACCATTCTTCAGCTTCTCCACGCACTGGGGAGATTGACTTTTGAGTTGCACGGAGCATGTTTTCCTCCTCCTTGTTTGGTTGTCTCAAAGCAAATCGAATTCGGTGGTTAAGGTTCGGTCACAGCCGTAGAAGTACACTGATTCACTCTATCGGCTCTCAAACGCATTCTTGCTTGGTAGAGACTTAAGAAATACATTTGCCAACAATGAAAAAAAAAACATGCAGTCTGTGAAAAATTTCCTGAGCGTTTTGATTCCCGCAGATACTCCTACACTATAACGACAGGGGATTGTACGGAACAATTTACCGTTAAAAGCCGCAAAAGTTTGTACTCATGGGCGTTTTCGTCTTCTTTTGCGATTAGAAGAAGTTTGCTTAGAACTCGTGTACTTCAATGAGGGACTAAAACTCCTGTCAACACACTTTTCAAGAACCAAGACGACTTACAGACGGTTTGGCCGCGCCAGGGAGAGAACATCTTCGAAAAGCAGCACTGATTCCTGACTAAAAAACTTTTACCAATGGAACACTAGGCATGGGCTAGTCTTTATGTACGCACCGCTTTAGTAGGCTTAACAATACGCGCACTGTATCAACTGTAGGCACAATTTTTTTTTATAGTCGACCCTCCCAGAGCTTTCGGTGTCAGTTATTGAATCATTCTTTCATTGATTGAGTGGTGCAAATCTTAGCGCCTGTAGCAACACGCGCTGTAATTGCATAGATTCCTGTTTATTAAGATTTGCCAAGTACGTGACTTGGGGTGTGTGTTATTAAAGGGACACTGAAGTGAATTTGTCAAGCTCCCGATTTTACTGGCACTGCGTAGACTGGCTCAAATTACCACACTTTTGATCGTTCATCCCGTTGATAAGTCGGTAATTATTTTATAAAGCGGGAAAGAAGAAAAACTACCATTGGCGGTCTGTGACGGCCGCACCATCTAAAGGTTGTGACGTCGGGTGGAGGTGGCACCGTGATTGGACGATGTCCAAGGTTAACATTCAAACAAGTTTCGGTTTCGGTTCTGTAAAGCAACATGCTTGACATCCGACGGCAGCGTTGGATGGACATTCTCGATATCTCAGTAATCGTCCTACCGCGCTTCTGCCATCTTGTCGGCTGTAATATGCCTAAGATAAGCCTCCCAGGACGGCTTGGCGTCGTAGAAATCACTAGCCGAGGCCTACGCAGCGCATGAACGACCTCCGCGTTACCGCAGACGCTCGAATGCCATGCGCTTTTTACGCATATTCGGAGCTTGCCTCACTCATGCCTGTATCGTAAAAAGCGTGTCCGCACGAGGCCAAGGGTGTGTTGATTCTGGCCTGTGCCCACTGCCCGCAAGCAGTCGGTGCTTCTGGCAACAGCACGCCAACGAGAACTGGCTAGCGCGTCAGTGTAAGTCTGCGCGCGTTCTGCGAACTGGCTCGTGGAGCAGTGAACTTTACGGCCAAAAAGTAGTGAACTCAGGTTATAAAACATCGGCCGCAAACAAAAAATCAACCTACAGAAAAAGCATGCACCCTCGGCGATTCGAACTTGTGACTTGCAAAACAAAAATCCCGGCATCTCAGTCCACATGGCCACGAGCCTGCCCTGCAGAAGTGGGATTATAAGGTATATAATGTATAATCAGTTTACACTTTTATTTCGTTTTAGCATTGCAAGTACTTTAAGTGACTACTTGTTGTATAGCGCTCGTGCAGTAAACGTTCTCCAAACTTCCACAATATCTCACTTCTAGCAATTGCATTTCTTAGATGCAAAAGCATTCGCAGATGTGTGGTCGTGCTGCTTACCGCTGGGCTTGTTCACCCAGATCAAAAAAGTGCTTCCGGCTCTGTAGTTTTGCGCTGTACGGTAAAAGTTTCAGTTGATTTTATTTTCTTAGTACCAATATTGACTTCGCTGACTCTTCTCCCGCCTTCAAGTGGCATTAGATTTTCCTACTAACGTAAAGACAGCGAAGCGTCGCATGTGCAATTGTGCAGCGCTTGCGGGGAGCGACCCGCACTCGGAGCTTGATACAGTGTACAAACTAACAAAGTAAAGAAAAGCACATTCTTCCATTCACAAACGTGTTGTGCCTTAGCTTCAACTGGGCCAGCGAATTCAGACGACCCGTCGGCGGCCGGCGGGCGAAACGCTGAGCCGACTGACTCGGTCGGAAGGTCGGCGAGCCGTGCAGCTGCGCAGCTAATTGCCA
Organism: Haemaphysalis longicornis; assembly: GCF_048455015.1. Taxonomy (NCBI): domain Eukaryota; kingdom Metazoa; phylum Arthropoda; class Arachnida; order Ixodida; family Ixodidae; genus Haemaphysalis; species Haemaphysalis longicornis. The sequence goes on along the minus strand of NW_027526361.1, from coordinate 173,479,669 downwards.
GCTCATCTCCTCCTGACGTCACACGAAAACGCCACAGAAAATGGGCGAGGGTGCAGAGAGGAGGACGGCATTTTCGAATTGATTTTCTACTAAATAAAATCGCGTAAACGCGCTCAGAGTGGTCGCAACATGGCCTATGAACTCCGGACTACAGTTTGCGCTAGTAATCCCGCAACTTTTACAAATCACTTCAGTGGCCCTTTAAGGGAAAATTAAAACTACATGTAAAAACCCGGAAAATGCGCTGGTAGCGTTCTTCTGACCCCCAAGAAAGGGCCTCCTGCGCTCAGCCGAAAACCGAGCTATTGCTCGACAAATTTGGCTTAAAGGACAACTGCAGTCGAATTTCACCTCGACCGTGTTTATTTTTAATGCGTAGTGAGTACCCCCAAATCAGCTGTGACTTAAGTGGTAGCCCGTGAAATGCCGCGTTAATCACTTAGAAGCGCTTAAAAAAGCTCCGCCGCAGACCACACTGCACCTGCCGACGGATCACGCAAACCGCCATGACGCACCGGTGACGTTCCAGCCGACGGGGGCTTTTTCCTCTGACCAGCCACGCAGGTGAAGAACTGGTCGAGCTTTGCTGCAAGCGGTTAAAATAGCGTCACAAAATAGAGGCTAGCTTATACGCTAGCTTCACCCATCTGCTGCCCCGAGGGCGCGTAGAGCTTGCCCGCAGACTTTCTCCCGAGCTGGTGACGGTGCGGCCGCTCGCTGGACGGCTGCAACGTCACTACAACGGCCACGCTCTCCTCGTTTGCGGTTTCAAAATCGCCGATTTTCGCTGGCCGCCTGGGGCATGCACGCGCGTATTTCAGGTGTTGTATTTTGCATGTTTCTTTCTTTTTAAGGAGACTATACGAAGATAGGGTTTTCAAGAGGCCGACATTTTTAGTGCAGTTGGCCTTTAACCGCGCCGCGTTCAACCACGGCAAAGTTTACGGTTGATTGCGTGTAAATATCGTGTCCGAGACGCAGATATCTTTCTCGGGGAAGATTGCCGTCAATAATGGAGATAATTAAAATGTGCTCGTACTTTTCGCCTGAATTATGCACCGCCTGTGTGTCGGTCGCTAAATAGCTTCACCTCCCATCAGTGTTCACAGAGTGGAATGGCTAGTAAATTTTTCGAGGAGCTGCCGCTCCGCTCTCGTGGCTTAGTGGTGCAGCGCCATAAGAAGGCTGCATAGTACTATGCAGGTCGGCATAGTTGGCGCTTGTCATTTTTTAGTTTTTTTTTATTTAGTAATGTTCGCTGCACCGCATTTGCGACTTCACGCCGCAACCTTTATTGCTTCTCGAGCGAGTCGCCAGGCTGCGCACAGACAGACCTGACACGCCGGCGAGTTTTCGTTGGCGCAGTGCGAAGCCTGCTAACACGGAGCCTAATCGCCCGATTGTCGGCCTGGTGTGAAACCGCCTTTCACGACAGGCGAGCTACGAAGGGAAGGGCGAAACTCCTCGCAGTTTAGCATCTCCAATGAAGCGGAGGGTGGGCAGCCACCGCACGTTTCTGATCGCAATGCGGCAGTGAATGAAACTATATCTGTTCTGCCTTGGCGGAGCTGGCACGCCTATCCCATTGATTGATTGATTGATTGATTGTGGGGTTTAACGCGCCGACGCAACGCAGGCGATGAGGCGCCCCGTAGTGGAGGGCTCCGGATTAATTTTGACCACCTGGGGTTCTTTATCGTGCGCCGAAATCTCGTACACACGGGCGTTTTTGCTTTTCGCCTCCATCAGAAAAGCGGCCGCCGCGGCCGGGAATCGAACCCGCGACCTCGTGCTCAGCGGCACGCCTATCCCACACATTCTGCAGTCGACAACATGGAAGAAGCGTGGTACGCCGATTCCTGAATTACCAATAATGCGGCCCCAAGGGTAACGTCGGGCGTCAAGCATGTTGCTGCAGGGAACCGAAACGGAAACTGATGTGGACAATGCTCTAAAAAACAAAACACAAGTACTGCATACCCGTACAAATGCCTGTTGCAAATGCAAGCAAACTGCCCTTAAAAAAACATTCACACAACCGCAAGTGCCTATATGCATGACCTTTCAAAACAATCGACTCCGCCCAATCACACTGCACGAAAAGGTTACGTAGTTTTACGTCAATGGCGCCCTTTGGCCTTCGTTGCTATCGGGCCATAAAAAAAAACATGCATACCGTTTAACGACGATGTTATACTTGTGGCGGCTGCCGCACATGGCACGTGCATTTGCCTTCTTTCCTCCATCATAAATAAATGATATTTTGGGGCCAGTATAAACAATGAAAAGTGTGTTTATTTGTGGCTGTGTATGGAACACAGCATGGAGATACGTTTGAGAAATTCCCTTCAGTGTTCATTTAGGCGAGCGGCGCATCGATAGTTATGCGGCGGCGCAGGGCATGACGACACTGACTGTGAGGTGCACAATCCTTGGATCTACTTTAAGCAGCTACTCAGTTCGCTCGAGCCTGCGATCGTCAGTGGCTCGGGAGATCGTGTTGGAGGCGCATCTTAGCATGACAACCGTTCAAGACCGCACGTGCCTTGCATGTCGCAATCAAATTCGTGGGTTGCGCTATCTCGCAGATCGTCTGCCTCGTGCCTTGCTACTTTGCTACCGATTATGTCAAGCGGCAGGTGGCGCAACGTGCAACGCGGCTGCATTTAAGAAGCTTTCGCTCCACGAACTCCGTGGGCACGGCAGCACTGACAGCATGCGCTCGGCTCACAATCTCTTGATCTCCTTTACGCAGCTAAGATTACAAAACAAGTGCATCCCTTCAAGTGACCTGTATACCTGTTGAGGCGGCTACCCACGGTTATGTCTCACGTGACTTTCTATTGCTCTCTCACTCAGTAATTCGTTACGAAGGGGGTTGTATAACGCTTCGGAAGTGGAGGCCGGCGGCGCGGACAGGTGAAGCTGGGCCAAAGCCGGTCTCTAATCTCCACCTCCCGAAAGGGAGTCCGAGAGCCGAGTCACTCGTGCTTAAGGAGGCAGCCACTTTGATGCTTAAGGGGCGGCCCCCCTTAAGCATTAAAATTACGGTATATTGCACGCCACTGCAAGAAACAGATGCCGCCAGAAAACGGCTACATATTTCCCGCATCTCACGCTGAAAAGGGCAAAACACCTCTTTCCAGCGTGATTAGTTGAGGTTTGCTGATTATAACATGAGTGCTGGTATTGATTAATGTTAGTTATGCAACTCTCACACCGAAGCAAGCTTTGTCGGAACATTGTGTCGAGTCGCCTTGCTTTTAGGCAGTGCTGCAAGTAATGAGGATATTGCAGTCTTTATATATTTTTCACATGCAAGTTTTCAGGTTTATATTACATCCCCACTGGTTGCATATGCAGAAGGTCAAATTAGGTAGCATGTTGAGTTACTGTGCGGCCCGCACTTAACAATTTCCGGTCGGAGTTCAACTCTGTCATTTCTATCTTTTCCTTGTATTTTACAAAAGACAAAGCTAAAGCTCAGACTGAAGCTCATTAAAGCAGTTTGTTTATTCACGGTACACAGTCAATATAATTGATGTACTTCCCAGAAATCATGAGACAAATTTAAGAAATTTTGGCTTGAAAATGAATTGAACACAGTCGGTCGCCGTCTCTCGACTTCCAGCTATCTCGCCTAAGAGCACGTTCTCACGCAAAACGAAGCGTTTAATTTTTAGGAAACCTGCGGCCAGGGCAAATGTGCATGTAACGTAAGGATACGAAAGCGCGATACTTACTACGTTTTGCGTGTTGCCTTATTTCCGTGTCTCACTCGCACTGTTTTTTTTTTTTTTTTCACTTTTAAAGGAGGTTACTCAATTGCATTCTCCAGCTCGTTAACCACGCACATTCGCACGCGAGTCGCCTGCTATTCATAAGAAAGCTACGCTCAGAAGGTTACTCAACTGCAATCACAGTATTGTTAACCAGAAACATTGGCACGGGCGTAGCCTGCTATTGATAAGAAAACTGCGCGCAGGAGGTTACTAATGCCGTTCACAACCTCGCTAGCTGCGTACGTTTGCACACGAGTAGCTCCTGCTGTGACAAGAAAACCGCGGAGAGGAAGAATGCGGGAAAGCATTGCATCAAGGACTTGTACAAAGCTAAACGACATGAATCGGCTAACCTTGCCTTTACCATACAACTCTCATGAAAAGCGTGCGAGTAGTCACGAAAATGAAATAATAAACAACACTGCTTTTGTAAAAGTCGGTTGCTATCTAAGCAAACCCTCTACATTTAAATTAGGGCGGAAGGACAAATTGCGGTACACATATGATATAAACAGGTGATTACGCGCAGTCAAACGACTACTATGACCACCGCGACTACGAGTGAAAACATTTGCATATCTGGGTAAACAAGCACGTAAACAAGTGCGTAAACAAGTGGGCGGACAACGGGTGCTACGACGAATTTGCACTATTTCCATTGAAGCGCACTAGCGGTTTCAGCCTGCACAAATGGTGGGCAAGTGTATACTTATAACGCTGTAGCACCAGCTAGGCACAAAACGAACAGAGCTCAAGGTGATCCCCGGCGTCTCCTTCCCCCGATTAGCGCAGCCGAGTGATGCGACGCACGAGCGCATCCTTGCTTATTCGTACACCTTTGTAGCCTCCAGGCAATCTTCACGACGTGCTAAGTCATAAATGCCCACGTGCAAGCGTGCAACATCGCCAGACGTGCAGCGCGTAGCAGGCAGAAGGCGACGGATGCGGTGCGCCTCCTACGACGGACAGGGGCTCGAGCCCAAGGCAAGATGGCGGCCGTGGGCGTCAGTTTATGAGAGCCATCTCCACTCCAGAAGCTTTTATACAACCTCCTTTGTCGTTGCTAATCGGAGGAAACATTGAAACAAACCCTTGAACGGAAATTGCGCAAATATACACGCAATTGAAAGAAATTGCTGCCAATACTAAAAAGATAAAAACGTCGCTTGGTGGACATAGAAAAAGGAATGTATACCCAGAGCCTAATGGAAAAAAAGGTTCAGTGGGAACACAAACAAGTGGGTTCCCCCAGTGCCCAATGGAGTATTTAGGAAAGGCTGTGTCTAGAGTGTCGTCCGAAGCTACTATAAGCACTCCACAAAAGCGACGTCCGCCGGCATTTCACAAGCAAAATGCCACGGCTGGCACAACTCCGCTCTCCTTAACGATACGTATCGTAAATTGTCCTAGAATGGCCGAACGAATGAACCGCCATCATTTAAAACTCCAAGAACTAGCCTAAGCCCCCAAAATAAATGTTTCATTTAGAGCTGTAAAAAAAACTTGATACCATGAAGCAAACACGGTACCTCTGCACCACCAAGGCTTTTTTATTGTCTTTTTTTCTCCCTTAAACCCCGTTAAGGATACATTAAAAACCGTCGGCCGAACTTTGGTGGCTGACGGACAAATTTTAAATAAGCATCAGACATCCACAGTTCATCTAGGACAGGTAACCATTACAGATCAGGAGTCTGCAAGTTATGCACTTCAACGAACAAACTCTGCGCCGAGTAATTGCTCACAGTGAGGGCGTGAGGGTCAGCGTGGCTCCCCTTCAGTCTAGATCTCCAAATTGCTTGCAAGCATAGAGCGACAATGAGGTCATATGTAGAACTGTTGTCGCTAGGTACACACTAAACTTTTTTACACCCTTTTGGGCCGAAAAGGGTGTAAAAATCTTGTCCCATGGCTAACACCCTTAAAAGGTGTTTTGGCAAAAAAAGGGTGTATGGATGAAAAAAGGGTGTTGAGGATGCTCAACACCCTAAAAAGGGTGTTGAGTCTCACACCCTTTTTCTGAGGTGATGGCATGCGCAGAGGCAATGTCAAACGGCGGAGCGCGCAGCATTCAACACAAAGAGCCAATTACATACAAGTTACAGTTGGAACACGGGATGCAAGCGGTACATGGCGTGCATACTTACTTAGCAATACATGTGCTGTTCTTGCTTTTATATCCAGCAGAGGAAAGCCCCCAGATGGAGTCGGTGGGCTTGTCGCAAAAAACTGATATTTTAGCGCTGATTTTGGAAGTATGGATTTTACTACGAGAATATACAAATTAGCACGTGGATTTGCAAAAACTTTTTAATTACGCGGTAGTTTTTTCTGATCCGTAACTTAAAGAATTTTATTAAATACCATACAAATCTTCCCTGTCACCTCAACACCCTTCAAAAAGGGTGTTCATTATTTCAACACCCTTTTTCCCAGAAGGGTGTAAAGCTACAAATTAGGGTGTTCGAAACTAAGAAACAAGGCGTAAAGAAAAAAAGGGTGTAAGAAAAGACCGCCAACGAAGAAAAAAGGTAAAGAGACCTCCAATTTTGGAGGCATTTTGTACCTGTTTACACGGGTGGACTGAACATTCTCTACAAGCGGGCGGGGGGGGGGGTTGTGCCTCAGGATGTTTACAGCAATATGAATTGGCATAATTTATTACCAGTGAAGCTCTTTAAGCTTCAGGAGGTAGTTTCGGCAGCATTACCAAAAAAATACAAATAAAAAACAGGGGCGCCTGTAAAGGGTGCACCACCGCAGATAGGGTATTATGACAGTGAAGTCGGCTTTCGAGCTTGTTAGAGTGTGAGCACAAGGGGCGTATGCGTATTCGCACCTCTTACTGTACCATTTCAAAGGTACTAGTCTTTTTTGGATTCTAAAAGGTAAAAAAATTCAGGAAGCTTGCAATAGTGGTGCAAGGCTGGAGAAACAGCAACGCTGGGGGCCGACCTACCTTGTTTCCCTCTTGGATCTCCTGGAAATGGGGAGGGGGGGGGAGGCGGGCACACTGGAACAGCCTTGTAAAATCCCGTTAAATTAGGCCTCATCCTTGAGCGGTCATCCTGGCTTAGCAAGAACATTGTAAACCTTAGCAAACATAACAAAACCTAGCAACACCGGAAGAAACTAGGTCGACCCCCAGCTCTGCTGTTCTTTTTTTGCAACTGAACACCTATTTCACACCGTTTCAACAACCTACAGAAAGCCAAGCGTGTTGCAGTTCGTAAACATCCTTTTCGCCACACGACTACAGTCTTCTTAATTTTGAAGGTTCAAATTGGTGTTTCACGTGCCAAAGCTAAACTTGGGGCATGAGGTGCACCCAATAAGGAAACGAGCGATCATTGCATAAGAGCAATTATTTTTTTTGCGTTTGGAAATTTCTTGCGAGTACAGGAGTATATGAGGGGATGTCTTCTTCTTTACAGTGCTATTATGCATCCGAACATGGCCTTATTCAATGAACAGCTGAACACCTTTTCCACACCCTTTCAACACCCTAAGAAAAACCAATGCCGTTGAAGTTGATCAACACCCTTATTTTCAAACAAAAAGGGCGTAGAGCTAGAAAAAGGGTGTTTGGACTCAAGAAAAAGGGTGTAAAGGCCTCCCAACACCCTTTTTCCACCTATGCTACGCCCTTTTTGGCTAAAAGGGTGTAAAAAAGTTTAGTGTGTACGGTACTTGAGGACATCGTATGTGTTCTGGGGAAACTGGCAGGTCTATCTTTGAAGGTCTTTGTAACATATCCCAGAAAAAATATGGCGTCCCAGCACTCTGCGAAAACGGGCTTAACAGTTGCCGGTTTGTTGCACAAAGTGCAAGTTGTAGGACCAGCACCAAACAAGCCTTATTCCTGCATTGACGCCTTAACTGGCAGAGTAACGGCGTGTATCTCAAAGAAAACGTTTTTCACGGAAGCGGGGTCGGCCACCTCGTTAACACGAGATAACACGTCCTGACAAGGAAAAGATCTATGCAATTATCGGTAAAGTGGGACGGGGAACAACATATTCTTAAAGTCTTTAGTAAACACTTTCCTTGACAGTCGCTAGATACTCCAATGAAAACCGTACTGCTAGAAACCTGAAAACAACTCTTTTGACAATCCACTTTCTACGAAAGTTCCCAGAAAAGTTATTCGCATCCCGTAGAAACGAAACCGGTTAACAAGCTGACGAACACAAATGTGACACAACTCAACCTTACCCTCCTGAACTCGCCGAAAAAGATTGGTAACAAAGACGAAAGAAACACGGCAGAAATTTTCTGAAAATGAACTCGCAGGCAATGAAAGGTTTTCAATATGTACCACAGTTTCGCTACAAGAAAAAGGCTGCAAACTGTAACACGTCAGAAAACCGACAAAGCTCGACCACCCCACTTGGTTGTCTTTTCGCGCAGCCTCAGCGTCTCGGCTTCCCAGTACTCGCGGCTATACTGATACGTGCCAAGGGGAACTCCGAGTTAACGCACAGGTATGCGTCAATCGGCAAATCGGCAAATAAGCAAATCGGCTGCAATCATGGGCTTAAACACTCTCGATGGTCGGGAAGTTTTCGTACAGCTTGGCACCTTGAAGTCTTACGCGTTAGAGTGAGCTTCCTTCCTTTTTTTGCTCTTGGCCCGAACACCAAACCTTTTCTGTACAGGGTGAGAGCCGTCTAGGTGGTCGGCATGGTCACATGATTGTTACACTTCATATCCAATAAATGTTTTACACGACTGTGTTTACATTCAGCATTTACTGTGCATATACATTCAGAGATTCTGGCACCAGCATATTCAACGCAAGTATCTTGCCGTTTTCTTCTCATTTCTGGTGCTGAACGATTCCTGTTTAACACAGTACCATTTCGCGTAGCAAGAAGCTCCTCAGCAGAAACAAATTCTCAAAATTCAATCGTAAACAGTTCCTCGACCAACACCGCATTAACACTGAGAATGTGTTTAAAAAGGAGGGAGGATGATTACCAACAACTCATGATCATAAGACAAAGAAGCTGGCATATCTCAAATCAGCCTGAAAACTTGACAAAATCGCTTAAAGCTAAATATACATTCCGGTGTCAGCATACAGAAGTCAGCCTCAAACATTTCTGTAAACTCACGTGCCCGAGTGTGCCCGCACTATTTCGCCGGAATGCCACCGACCGCTCAAAAACACTCCAAGAATGTGTTGGATGCACGACAGGCATCAGCCAGCACGCGTAATATGCAGATTTTATGCGAGAACTTTCTAATGTATGCGGCGAGAACGTCGCAGCGGCGTAATATCGCCTTGACGCGTGGAAAATGGAGCACCAGGGCTAGCCCGAACTCTGACTCCACGAAAGCATAATAAAAGTCTGCTCGCCTCATCAACGATACGGGACCCGGAGTAGCGTGGGGACAAAGGCGCAGGCGTAAATATGGCCGACGTATAAAGGCTGCTGAATATGCACGTACTCACTAATGTCGTCAGCTTCTCGCAGCAAGCGACCCTCCTGCTGATGTGGCTGAAGGACGCGGCGAAATCGGATTTAGAGACTGATAGCTCTGTCTGAATGAAAACAGAGACAGGATAACGCTGCAGGAACAGAATAAAAGAAGGCTGAGAGGTCATCCCTAACAACACTCTTATTAATGAAGCCCATTAAGGTAGAGCGACAGATGATATGTGACTACAACGACAAACAAAAGCCGGGAGTGGGAATTGAGGAGCTAGAAGCGACTAATCTACAAGGAAAATAGAAAATACCCAATGTGGTGAGGAGCCAAGAGCCAAGAAGGAAAGGAAAGAAGACAAGGCTCAGCGCAAGTGGTCACCTCACTCATGCACTGGCATAAGCATGATCGGGAGTACGGAGCGGTGATCGCAGCGAGCAGAGCAAGGACAAGACGAGGAGGAAGAAGCTGACGCTGTAGAAGGACTGGTTGACAGACCGAAGCTTCACGACGGCACTTCTAGGGCCTGTCTTCGGGACGGCCAGGTGACCTGCGGCCGTCGTAAGGGCGCCCGGGCACCACGTCGCCGGCAACGCTGGGCCGTGGCGGTATTTTCACCGTGACCAGCCTCGAATTCTTCGTTGTCCTGCTCACCTTGTTCTGCTCCGCGCACCTTGCACAAGCTGGCCTCATCAGCCCCGCTCCATGTGAAACGCTTGCCCCGCTCATTGCCTGGAGCCCTCGACGGCGTTTCCCGAGCCACACCGCCGGTGCCATGCCGTGAGAGACTTGCTTTATTTCTACTTACTTTAGCACTAATTTTACCATCTCATATGACTTTATTCTTGGCACATTCTACGGCGTAGCTTTTGTTTTAACGTTCCGTCATTGCGTTTCGTCGGCCATAATTGTTAGTCATCCTCGTTTCTACTTAAGCCCATGTGGCTATCCCTAATTCCTGTGTCCCTGCTACTGGTCTTTGTCTTCGGAACCTCAACGTCATCTCAACCATTATATAGTATAAAAACAAAGCAGAGAAGTCAAAATTGACAGGGACCCCTCATACTGCTCCCGTGTACCGTGCGAAAGCATGCGAAAGTCTGCGTGTAGATTATGCTGACGTCGCATTGAATGGTATTCGGGCAATCGTCCGTGAGCCTCTCACAGCAGCTGATGTGCGTCTTTGTTGTTATCCTTTGTTTTGACAGCGGAGAAGTTGTACAAGCCTGAAGTTTTGCGTTGAAGGGAAAAAAATTCCACGAAAAGGCCGAGTGCTCGTGAGCGTGTGCCTCGCGGCGACTGCGGAACGTCCCCGCCACGCGCAACGGGTTTAGCAAAAAAAAAAAAAAGTCCAGCACTGCTCTCAAGCGCCATCGCGGCATGTAAAAAAAACCCAGCGCTAATGCTAAACTGAAGAGACAGCCTGCTTGCGAGGACACGTGGCAGGCGCACTCTCTAAAAGTCATTATGGATAATTCGAGACATGGGTGCTAGTGTGCCTCTCGTTTTCGAGACGACTTGCAGATCCCGCCACCGCTGCATGGAGTCGATGACAAAGAGCTGGTGGAAGTCTACAACGGTGAAGACGACTGTGCACCACTCGCCGCGAAAAAGACGACGACCTTTTCGATGCATATGATGACGATTATTAGCACCGCAACTACGCAAATACACAATGATGCTGAATCTCAACTACGTGTCCGGCAATGCTCAGCTATCACAGCTTCGCCATGCATGTCTTGCACCTGAGTGCAACCTTCCCTGAATATATTTTTTTAAATTTTGCATGAGCTCGAGCCAACATGCTTTCATTTTGTATTTTTTTGCGTCGCTCCTTCTTTCGACGTCGTTCATAGCGGACTGTTTGTTTTCTTTTCTTTTGCTGTCGTAAAAACTAACTTGATGCTTCCTTAATTAAAAGAACGCTGGTAATCCCCGTTATAAAAAAATTTGCCAACTACCTAAATGTATCTGAATTTTGGCGTGTTTCCGATTGGCATCGTATTTATTTCGACAAACAATAATTCAGATAAGATTAGCCCTAAAATTGACAGGACGATAAGCAGGAAAGGTGTTTTGCTAGAGGAAGACTGTGGCATTAAGCGCCAGCCCAGGTTCGTTCACTTCAGTTGATTTCAAAATGAATGCATTACATTTAAGAGAAAATAACTCGTTCTACAAGCTTATAAGCCCTGCCTAACTTGCGTTTGCTTGTGCGGGCCTCAGCCAATCACACAGCTGCGCATGTTACGTCATAGGTTCTCTGCGGGAAATGAGCCTTTGATTCACATGGCTATTGCATTTTCTCTAATTACAAAACTTGGTGGAGCGAAGTTTACATTAGAAGTGGGGTCCCTATGACTAACGTGGCAATCTGCCGAATGAACCAAAGTTGTGTTTTGTCTGCATGGCCCCTAGAGAGTACGCCTACCTCTCATTAATTTGCCCGGTGCTCTAGTAGCAGCTGCTGTACGGTGTTTAAGCGAACCATTCTGTGTGCACGCAAGGCGACGTGCACACGCAGGAGGAGGATGGGAAGATAATGGTGGAGGGGGAGGGAGTGAAGCTGTGCAGTGGCTTCCCAACGTGAGGCCTACATATGTGTCCTCGAGGTGATTGATCGGTCCGACAGGTGGGGTGTGGGAGCGTGCGAATCCGACTTGCTGCTCTTACCGCTCGGGTAAGATCGCTATTGGTTGGCGGTGTGTGTTAGTGTGACGGTAGGGATGCTGACCGTAATGCCTTCAGGGGTTGACGGGTCATCCGCGGGCGTCTGAATGTGGCGCACTAACTAACGTGTAAATTTGGGAGTAGAACCAGATGAGGCGGTACATATCGGGTTTGGTAGCAGCGTTGCGGCAGGGAGGGCAGTTAGGAAGACTGCAGAAGCAGCTTTGTTGATCGTGAAGTGGCCCATCGGGACAACATTGGACCTTGTGAGTGTGATGCCCCTAGTATAGAGCATCCTTTTGAGGCGTACGCGCTACTTTGTATTATGTCCGCTTTCTAAGAAAATGTTCATTTTTTGCGCTTCTCTTGCTGTCTCCAGATCTTCGTCCCGTCAGTCCCCGCATTACACCAGCTGGTAGAGTTCTCGACCCATTTACATCTCATCTAATGACATTTTTGCAGTACACAAGTCATATTGGGAATTGTGGTCAGGTTGATGCCGTGTACTTTGAACTGTCCAAAGCGCCTGACGTAATGGACCACCTGGTTCAAAAGCTTGGAACGTATGGAGTGGGCAATCAACTTTGTACTTTCATTATGAATTTTTTGTCTGGTAGACGTAATTACGTGCGCTTTAACGGGGTGCTGTCCAAGCCTTTTATTTCTACTTCTGGCATTCCACAAGGATCCATTTCGGGACCTCTCTTGTTTAATGTATTTATTAACGATATTACGTGCTGTGAAATTCCCGCGCCCTTTTGTATGCAGATGATATGAAATTGTTTCGAGAAATTAGCACGGATGATGACTGCGTCCTACTTCAGTCTGACGTCTCAAATATAGTTAATTGGTGTGCTGAAAATAAGCTGTTGATATGTCACCAAAACATAAGTAATGATTCTCACTAGAAAAATTCTTGGTGTGCTACATGATTTCACACTAAATGAAACAGCGCTCAAACAGGTTAAAGAAAGTCCTTATCTTGGCATTGTAGATTCAGAACTGCATTTTCGTTCGCATGTTGATTCTGTTGCGAACAAGGCCTACAGCCTCTTGGGAATTGTGTCGCGAAATACGAGAGCATTTCCTAATACTTTGTGTTTTGTTCGATTATTCTTAACTATGGTGATCCCAAAACTTCATTTTGTGTCTGTTGTATGGAGCAGGTTGGGCATAACAAGTAGCGCTAAGCTTGAAAAAAGGTGTTTTATTGGAATTGTATACGACAGGCGTTTCAATCTCAGAGTTTACGATCAGCATGAAAACATGTTGGAGACATTGCAGTAGGCTAAATTTTCTTAATGAAGGCTGGACGCGGATTTGCTTTTTTGAAGTTCTTACACAACATAATTGATTGTGAAGACCTTACGTCATCAATTGAGATTAGAGTTCCCTGTGAGTCTTTCCGTGACTTTCTTTTATTACGAATCCGTTCTACTTGTTCCTATGCAACGATTGTTTAGATTGTACAATGAAAAGGCAAGTCACCTTGACATTGTAAACAACAATTTGCATATGTTTAAATTTGCTGTGATTTAAGTGTATGAGCGCATTTTTCGATCTTCCTCCTTCTATTTATTTTTCTCGCTCAGGGTACATATTTGACGTGTTTGTTTTAAATTTTGTGTTTCATCCTGTTCACCACCGCTTAAGGCCATTGGCTGTTGGTGGGCACGTAGAAATGATAGTGATGATGATGATGACGATGATGATTTCCCTTGCATGCTGTATGCGGGTTGAGCAAGCTGGCCTGCCATCGCGGCAAGAGAGCGAGAGAGAAAGAGAGAGAGGGAGAGAGAAGAGACAGAAATAACTTTTTTGCTCAGTGCTTTTTGAGTCACGATAGTCGGGCCCTCTAGCCAGGAGCTTTCGTTTGCCGACGTGTAGCCCTCTTCGCCCGCTCCGTAAGCCATTTCTGGCAAACTGGATGCGGGTCGAGAAGGGTGGCCTCCCATTGTGTAGGGGATATGTTGTTTCGTGTTATGGTCTTCATGTCGGGATTTTCTGTGCAGCAGCACATCGTGGGGAGTAAATATCCCGTCTGATCGCAGTTCGCGCATCGTGGTGTTAGGTAGATGCGCGGCTAGTACTTATGTAGGATTGCGGGAATTGGAAGTGTGTTCGTGTGAAGCGGTCGGAGTAACACCTCATTCATTCTTGTGAGCATGGGATGAGGAGCCGGACATCTAGTCCTCCCGAGCTTCTGTTCAAGCAGCATCTTCCGCAATAAAAAGAAATCTCCCTGTAGATGGCACGCAATGAAGGCGGAGAAGGTGATTGGCTGGTTCCCGTGCTGAGGGGCAACCAGCGGGGGCTAACGCCTGGAATAAGGAATCGCGGGCTAACGCGTGAACGGTGATGTTCCCCTCGGTCTCTCCCTGATGCCTCGGAAACCATATGATCTGTGCCCCTTCAGGCGGAAGATTCGCAATTATGCGAAGGGCCTGGCAAAATATCCTGCCTCTGATAAAATTTCGGCAAGCCTCTTGGGAATGGGTCAGCATTATGGCGCGAGGATGGGCTGAGATGGCCAGGCGATGGCAGCCTCTTCTGCGCGGTTCGGGTCAGTCGTGTTGATGGATGCCATTTCTATGGGGTCACCGCTCGGCGAGCAGGCTGCTGCTGTGGTTACCCCATTGGTGGGGCCAGCACCGTCCACGTAGACTGGAGCAGGGTGGGAGTTGCACGTTTTGAATAGGTATTCTGTGTACTTTATCGTGTTCCGGATGCATGTGTCTGGGAAAGGGATGGATGTGAATGCGTTCTCTTATGTCCCGGAGAATGTCGAATCGATGCTGCATCGTGTTCGGGAGGGGGAGGGGGGGGGGGGTTATGTCCAGTGTAATTCGGATGGCTCTGCCACTTTTTGCCTTCGTGAAGCGCACTTTTCGCGCGATTCATTGTGAATCTACGAGCTCTTTCTTGGTATTATGGACTCCTAGAGCCATTAATCGCCCGTTTGACGTAGATACTGGGAGGCCCAAAGATATTTTGAGTCACTTACGGAGAGCCCGGTCAGTCTGTCTTCCTTTCCGGCTTTGAGGTTAAGAAAAATAAAAACGTACGTGTATCTAGATACCACAATGGCTTGTATCAGCTTAGTGGTATCAGTCTCCTTCATTCGGTGGTTTTTGGAGGTCACGCGCTTGATCATCCGGGCTCCCTGGTTGACCGCCGCTATAAGGCGAATCACCGTTGTGGTGTCGTGGGCCATGTTGAAAAAGTGTACACCGAGGACACGGATTTCCTGAGTGGAGAGGATTGGCATGAAATAACTGGCATGGTAAGCAATTTGATCGGCTCTTGTTTGGGGTATTTGGTTTCTTCGGCTGGACCACCAGTGGTTGCGACTTATCCGGAGCACACTCCAGGCCACGGGATTGAGTGAAGGTTTGCACGATTTCTATCGCTCGCTGGAAGCTGTTTTCTATATCAGACCTAGTTCCTTGATTTGACCATTTGGGAATGGTGTCCGCGTAGAGTGGGTGACAAATGCCTGGCACCAGGTTCCGTCTGGGTGGCAGATCCTTTATCGGCAATTTGAAAGGCAAGGGGAGAGGACTGCACCCTAGGGTGTACCTCGGGATCCCGGCTCAATTAGATGTGAATCGATGTGAAACCTATGGTGAGTTTGGACTTCTGACGTTGTAAAAACGCCTTGATATAGTTGTACGTTCTGGAGCCACCATTCGTCTCCGTTAAGGTGCGTGGTATGACCGAGTGCGGGACGTTATCGAAAGCCCCTTTCAAATCAAGGGCTAGCATCGCGAATGGTTGCGTGTGATGTGAGTGAGGGTACATGTCCCTGTTGACCCGCAGAAGCACATCGGCATTTCCTAGATGGGGTCCGAAGCCAAACTGTGTATGCAGAAGTTGGTCCGTGCCGACGAGAAACCATTGCAATCGATTGTTGGTTACTCGGTCAAAATGTTTCCCCTGGCAGGATGTGAGCGAGATGGGCCTAATATTTCCGAATTTCCGCTGCTTTCCACTGTTGCGGTAACGAACCAGGGATGCAGTCTTCGGATTTAAATGGTCTACTAAAGCTTGAATTTATGCTTCGCTTAGGTTGCAGACAGCTCTCGCTGTAGTTCGGTCTAGTCCCCGGAGCTGTGTTCCTTATGTTGGCCAGCTCAGTCTCAGCCTCCGAGTCATTCCCAAGCTGAAATCTCCCGCGTCTTGGTTTCTGCCTTCCCGCAAAAGATGGCGCCACATGTTCCGTCATTGGCGCCCAACGAAGCGGCGGAGTCGCGCTAGCGGCTTCAGCATCGAATAGCCGCTGCCAGTCGTCCGTCGGCGCTCGTGAGTGGCGCTCGAACTGCGAGGGGGGCCGCGGCCAATCGGCGGAGGGGAAGGGCGGCCTATCGCCGGCCCAGGCTGCGATCCGTCCGCGCGCATCTACGCGCGGAGCGCCCGTTTTCGGTTTGGAGCCTTCAGTTGCGTTCGGCTGCTGAGTGGTGCGGCCGACCTGCAGTGACACCTGCGCAAAGAAAATCGTTGCGGAGTTTGGTGTGAATAGGAGGATCGCTCTGTACATCTTCATTTCGACTCTTCCGTTCGGTGTGCGGCAAGCACTGTAACGGAAAGTTTAGTGCCCTGCCAAGGGACCAGTGTTTTGTGTTTGTTGAAGAGAGCTTCGCGTCTTTTTGCGTTGCTTTTTTTGCAATCGTGTCGGCTACGGTGCATCGGTCAAGCTACCCTGATTGGGATACTGTGTCATCGACGTCGAAGCAACGCTCCCGGGCGCCTGTGGTTGTTTGTGTACGTTCGTGCTTGTGCCTCTTCCCTGCCCCTTTCGGATGAGAAGCGACTTGTCGTCGAAACCGATGCGCGGCTGACGAGGTGTTCGCGGATAATCGCTGTAGGTAGACGATGACGACGGCGCGCACGCTTCATCCGCCGCGGCCACCGGCGTTCTCCGGCCGGACAGCATCGGTGTGCCATCGCCTCGCCTCCTCCTCACAGCTCCGGCCTCTCCGGGCTTTGATAGCGGCCGTCCTGCTCTCGCGCCTCGCCTGCTATGCGGACGCCTCCGACGACGATACGCTAACGGGTGAGTCTTGTTACGATTCAATCGACGTTGCCAATGTTAACTTCCTGTGTGTGTGATCAGCAGAACTAACTAAGCGAGGGGTGGCGGAAGGTTTGTTCGGGGAGTGCACCTATCATTTACTGCGTTAGGAACCAAGGGCGAAGAGTCCGTCCAAGGCTCCGCCCCGCCCGGCCGCAGCGCTTGGACATCACGGATCGGATTGTGTCGTCTCGCGGTACGCTCTACCGCCGTTCCCTTTAGTCGCATCCTTACGGCGCACTGAAACGGATACAGTCGGCGAGCAAAAATTAAGTCTGGACAAATTTAATTTATTACGGTGATCTTATTTTCTTAATTGCAATTCCACAGCAGTGTGTGCACAATCAGCGAAGACAATCATCCTGAAAAGTGAAAATAAACAAGCATATTTAACGGATTTCAGAGGTGCATCTTTTATGCTCATCGCAGTTCTTTCAGAACTCATTACCCCAAAGTTTTGCAGTTTGATGCGGTGAAAGCTTGCACAACTTTTAAATTGAGGACAAAAGCTTGCTGTGTGGATGTTTGAATACAAGAACTTGCGAAGTAGTACGTTTGTCCTGTGGTTTTTGCCAGGTTTTGAGCGGTTGGTTTTGCGAGCGGAAAACCTGGGGACGATCCAGGGGGTGTGCAATACTATTCTTGTTCGGTCAGCGGTGAAAAAGGGGTGCTTGTCTGGTCTACAACCACTGGGCTTGCATTAAAGAAAGTGTTCTGGCATCTGTGCGTTCGTGTTCTTTCTCCTTGACGCACTTCATTTACCTCTGGCAGTACATTCCCCCATGTTCTGAGTCCCTCGTCCACTCGAGCCTTCGGTCGAGCAGACTAAAGCGCGAAGTTGGGCGAGTTGGTTTCTGTATACTAAGAAATTCATCGTACTAGCGAACATTAAGACAGGGACACAGCTTACGAGAAGACGAAACCTTGGAAAAGGGTTTCCACAAGTAAAGGCATTGCCGTATCCTCCATTCAACCGAGTCGAGCAAATACATGGGGTAGCGAACAGAGCGAACGCGGTCAGTAGTCTGGGTACGGTGCGAAATAAGGTCTCGATTCTCGTCTCTTTTCTTTTCTTTTTCTTTTTTTGATGGCCCAAAGAAATGGGCCTGCGTCTGAACGGCTCCAGAAGAGGTGTTTTGCTTCCGTTGTCGGCCTTGACCAACCCAGGGGCTTCGTGCGTGATCTCTTTCTTTGAGGTTTTCTTTCGACGTCCCACCTCCCACTGCCGCAGTCTCCTCTTTCGATGTGCACTTGCAATCCCCGGAACTTCCGGTACAACTTGTTCTCCACCGGTGCTGCAAACATTTGTAAGGGTCAGGAAAGCTTGCACTGCTGTGCACATTCTTCCGCATCTTTTTGTGATTGCAACTTCCTCTTTTTTTGTAATAGTGGGTACAAATTGTGCGAAATTTTGTGGTGCACTTAAGTCTCCTTACGTGGTTGGAAGGTGAAAACCCAGAGATTATAAAAGGCTTTTTTACTGCTACGAAATGTTCGCGTCTCTTTCTTCTCCTCATTTTCTTCGTGTTTCGATGCGAATTACTTGTTCAGGAGGACTGGCCGCAATTCGCGCGGCGTCTTCCCCGCAGTAAGAGCTCTCCTTCGCGTTCACCCCTTCTTCTCGCATGCCGTCAAGGTAATTCGTGTTCCATTCTGGGGTGAACCGGGTTAGGGCACTTGACTCCGGCTCTCGAGACCTGGGTGCAAACCCCAAATGAACCCCAGAATAAAATCACGACAGGAATATCGCAAAACCCCAACAGGAATTCCTGTCGTACGACAAAAATACTTTGTTGTCAGAACAGAAGTCCTGTTGTTACGGCAATGCATTCTGTTGTTACGACAATGCATTCTGTTGTTACGACACACATATTCTGTCGTAACGACAATGTCAATTTTCTCAACTGCAAACATTCCTGTAGTCACAACATAACTGCCGTTTACACTATTCTTCCCAATGGGCAATAACATTCAAACTATATGGAACATCAGGATCACGACAAGACAGAAATTCGGAACGACGGAACATCAACATCAGGACAGGAATACGACACGCGACAGAACACCATAATCACGACACGACCAGAATACGACAAGACGACAAGAATACGACAAAATTTTTCTTGTCATTTCCCACTGGCGTACCCAAATGTGGTTTTACTGATGTTGTCTTTACTGCGGCGGAATATTGCTACCATTGGAGTTGGCGAAGGTGGTCGCTTTTGATGAAACGTACATGGTTTCCGGGCATTAAAAATATTGCACTTGTGGAGCTCTTTAGGCAATGAAGCACCGTCGCCGTTGCAAAATAATCGATGGGGGTGCAGGTTCAATGCTCCCAGGATGTGCGGGCTCAGTAGTAGGGATTATAATTTTTTCCCTTTTTCTGATTCTCTGTCACTGAACGCGCGTGTGTACTTCAATTACGGAGTCGCACATGTGTGGATGTTTTTCGTTATATGTGGCGTGTGAGCATACAAACCTGCGTTTTTTTTCTGCTGTTTTTTTCCTAATATCATGGTCCCAGCTCTCAATCAGCGCCTTTTTCTAAACCCGAATTCATCGTTTCCCTTTTATACGCAACGTATTTTGATGCACAGACCGATATGAGTGAGCCTATCGATGCTGCTTTAATGGCAGTAAAGGCAAGTCAGAAGATACAGACGATAAAATCGTTTACACTTTATACCTGGGAATTAATTGCGGAAGGGTATGAAAAGAAAAAAAGAAATGCATTTTGTGCAATTGCTCCAGATCGGGTTTTGCTCTTCCTTTCCAAAGTTTAAAGCACCACTGTATTGTGGCGACCGGTTCTGTTTTGCCGCTACAGTAGCGTGTTCGGTCCGGCAATAAAGCACTCGAGGGCTGTTGAAGTCCTAGAATTAACGGAGAACTGACACTAAATTTCTCGCTTTCGCTTTTTTTGCTGTTGCGAATACCTATTGTTCCAGTAATTACAAAAACCGTACCCAGAGCGGCAAGCTGCAAGCATGGAGTTAAGAATAACGCATTTATTCTAATCAGTTTCAAATTAGGCCGACGCACGCCAAATGACCGCTTAAATGCAGGACGGACAGTGTTACGTCTCGGTTTTGTGGGCGCAAAAAACTCCTGGTAGCACCGTCAATCAAACACTCGTGACGTCAGGGACGTTTGTCGCATCGTCTGCTACGATTGCACATGCTCCGCACGTGCCCGCGCAGTCGATGTGAGGTCTGAATCGTCATGAGTCCTGCCCACCCGACAAACAGACAGACAGAACAACTTGATTCGGCCACAGCTGAGGCGATTAGGCCGACGACGTTTTCGCCGTCGTCCGTTCTTTTTTTTTTTAATATCGCTGCGTCTCGAACCGGCGTAGACCACGGTAGCTACAGCTTGTCGCTACTCTTCCAAAAAATCTCATCACCGAAAAGAAGTTCCACATGCGAGAAAGTAGATGTTGTGTGTTGAAAAACTGTGCTGGGGATTGTTATCAGCGCTGATTTTAAAAGCGGCGGTCAAATATCTGCCGCAATGCTAAGCCCAGGCTTGCCGCCCGCGGTGTTTCGGCGGTTCGTTCCGGCCAATTCCGGAAACAGCGGCGCGCGGTTCGGCGAGCGCCCGAAGGATGGCGCTACCTGCGCGGAAGAATCAAAACAGGACGCGGCAGATGGCTTGGTCACCGATCGCTCGAATGGAGTTAAAGCGAAAATATAGTTCCGTTTGCGAGAAAGAGGATGGTAGTGTGGGGTAAAGGTGTGTTAGGGATTGCCATTCGCAGTTGCGCAAATAGCGGCGATTAAACATTGGCCATGATGCTAAGCCTGAAGTTCCCATCACCCGAGCCGGCCCGAGCAACGCCAGCCGGTTGCGGGCTTTTGGGGCGCCCCTTTTCAAAAACTCATCGTGCGCGAGCGCGTTTGTTTGGGTACCCCCAACACCATGTTCCCCTGTTCTAAAACTGCCAATCGTTCCCACTCCGCTTTTACTGCAGCTTCTCCGTCAACTTCGGGCTCAGCAGGTCGCAGTCATCCGAGAAGTGATGCGAGCAATTTTTGCTTGCCGTCTTCGGCGACCAGTCCTTGCGGCCGCCGCAGCGCACGAACTCAGCCCGCGTTGCGGGTAGTCACGTGGAAAATAATGCATCTTGGCGTCGTCCGTGGGTTTGCTCGGACAGCTTGCACTAAGCAGTACATCGCATTCCGTGAGCTTGCAATAGCAGAACTTTGGCGAGCTCGGTGACGCGCACCGGCCGCTCAGATAAAACAACCGCACAGTTTGGGCACCAGTGCAAGGAACCCATGCGCCGGCCACGAACTGAAGAGCAAGGATGTCGACGGCGCAATGCGCGCAAAGTTTATACAAGCAATGCTCACAGAGACACATCCACACCCACTGCTGAAACGAAGATCACCGACAACAGCAGCGCAAGCTATCGTTTTCGGCTCCGAAAACGACTATATCACGTCCCCCTGAACCGGCCAGATACACAGGAAGATGTTTTGTCACGCCGATAGCGATTTCGCGAATGTTGCCTGTTTGTGGCAGCTCGCTGCCAGCACAATTAAAATCGGTTTTCGATGTGATTCCAGCCTCGGATCGTTGCAACAATTTCTGTCAGGCATCTGCACAAATTACTGAAGCCAATTACACCATTTTTAGGCGTCAAAGTTTGACGTCAGTACTCCTTTAACTGTTTTCATTCTACTGAAGACGACATTTTGTTACATATCAAGGCATGCGCTTAAAATGTTATACACTATTTACATGAAAACAGAGAAATACTTATATACACTTAGCTGAACAGACCCGACCCGCGAGGGTCTTCAGGCAACTGCCCTAATTCACTCTCGCTCGGTCGAGTGATCCTTGTCTCTAACTTTTCATGTTTCGCTTCCTAGCTTCCCCAAAACACAAAGCACTTCATTTTTGTTACAAAAAATCCACGCCTCAAACGGCGTTTCCCAACAGTGAGTGAGGAGGTCCTATTAGTTAGCTCCCACGAGGCCGCTGATTGGGCACCTCATCAATAACCAAACGTTTGCACTCAAATAGTCGCGTGATCCACATTCTCACTGACCTGGAAACTTCAAGCTATTCTTCTATACACATGTACAACGCCGACAAAAACTAACTCACTAAAAGCAACTGTGAGTGCTGGCCACCAACCCTCGAGCGCCCTGTCCAAAGTATTGTTCATAATACGCATGCCGACATCCTGTGTCCCGCCGACAGAAATTCCTGTTTCTGTCAACGCCGCGTGCGCATTAGAAAAAGGAGCTGTCGCTCTCTCGTCACATATCTCTACCGTCCTGGCGTCACTCTAGACCAATAGCGGTCCTCGCGCACACACCGTAACTTCGAGCAGTGAGATCAGGCTAGACAATGGCGCGCTTCCATGCTTAACTCTCACCCTTCTTGTTCTGCTGAGCCCAAGGACGCGGGTTCAATTCAAGCGAAACGCGCCTGTGTTCGAGATTTCGGCGCACGTTAAACATCCTCGGGCGGTCAAAATTGGTCCGGAGCACGGCGCTACTCATCGCCTGTATAGTGTCAGCGGGTTAAATCCCCACAATCAATCGAACGATCGATCAACCAATCAATCGATCAATCAATCAATCAATCAATCAATCAATCAATCAATCAATCAATCCTCTTACTCTTCGACTGACCCGGCAGCTAGCGCAACTCAATCGACCAGGGGCGGTATTCTCGAGTTTTGTCCCTTTTGCGTCCCTTTCAAAAGTGTCCCTTTTGGCGAGCCCTGATTGGCTAAAAGCAAACAACCGGAAGTGACGTGACGCAAGCGCGGCAAACCTACTGCCAACCTTTGTCCATGCTGCCAACGTCCACTGCTTAACCGGAAGTACGTCACGATGAAAGGGACGCAAAAGGGACGTTTTCAAAAGGGACAGTTACGAGAATACCGCCCCAGGACGCACCAGCGCCCTGTATAAAGCGGTAATTACCCCTGACAACTCGAGAGACGTTCCGCCGGTGTCGCAAGAGAAACCTCTGTCTGAAAGGACAGCACCCTCGGCGCCTGCCGGGCTCCTGCGACGGGCGCTGCACAGAGACCCTTTCAATAATATTCTTATACAAATTACCGACCCTCCTGCCCAAAGACAACAAAGCTGCGGCTCTCCGCCCGTTGTTCGCATAAATAGGCGGCATCCTGGCCTTCCCAGAAAACGATGAAAGGCCAGAAGAGTTCCCGAGGCAACAAAAGGAAGCTATGCGCAATGTATGCACCCAACGATGATAGCCTCAGTGCGGGTGGTCTTTATTGATGAACAAGAGCTACTTGAACTTAACAGCCTGTCTTCCGTCCAAGCAGCTCCAAAACAAACACAATACGCCTTCCTCGCAAAGTAGAAAAAGAGCAAACATATCGCGGGCTTCGCGACAATATTGCCGCAAAACACGTAAGTGTTGCTCAGGCACAAAGATAACGGGGAATTGCCGGGAAAGTTCCGTCTGTTTTGCTAGTGCCTAAGATTCTGGAATCATACGCCGTCGCCAACCGCATATTCTAATACCATCGCGAAGAATTCCTGCAGGCTGGGAACATTATACTAGCGAAATCTTCCTCGGTTTAAAGGAAGCATAAATATTTGATGCTGCGTTCACTCCAATAACAGCGAACAATTGTTATGGTTCCCACGTGATAACCAGAATAAGGAATCACAGTGCTACCCCATGCGGCGGACATTTCATTTTCAACGATGCGTAGCTTCACTGGAGGGTGCTGCAAATGTCTGAGAAAACTTTTACTATCTTCTTTTTGCTTCTTATCTTTTTAGGGAGGCTAAATTGCACGGCTTCTTTTTGGTTCTTTTTTAGAGAAGCGCCAAATGTGCGTATAAATCAGCGGTTGTCAGTGCTGACACGAAGCGAAAATGATGAAATAATATATCGTTTTCAAAGCATTCAAAGACAGCATTCGTGGCATGCGCGGTATATTTGTCTCTCTTATTTTTTCTTTTGGCTTCGCCAGCCGCAACTCTTCGGGGGCCGCTTTTCTGGCTGTTACAAAACTTCTTTCGTGTTTCACGCGAGCGCCAGGTTTTTCAAAATTTTCTTTACTCAGCGGTATAAGAACGAGATTGTGCGCAACAAAAGGTGGGCAGGTAATTGCATTCCTGCGTATAATCTCCCGTGTGAAGAGAAGAAGGGGCAAAAGTCGAGCCGGATAAGAGCGCGCGGGAAGGCAGTTTGAACGTGACAAGCGCGGTCTGCTGGAAGCCACCATACGGAGCTCCATACGAAGATAAACGTCGACAGTGTGTCTCACTCGGCGCCAAAGCGGAAGAAAATATCGTTTTTTAAGCGCGAGTCTCCGGCGCCTCATTAAGAGACCGTGAGATCTTAATTACATTTCATGGCGGCGGTTGAACGTTCCACGCGCGATTTTAATGGTTTTTATGCTCTCGTGGTTCTTTATTCGGCCGATTCGTGTTAGCGTAGCGGCATTCCACTCTGCTCGACCGCGGGGCTGAGATTCCTTAATACCAGGGGTCGGCATAAAAAAATCGCAAGCTCTCTTTTTGTTCACTTCTTTTTAGTGCTTTTGGGGTTATAAATATTGGATTGATGACTTTTGCGGATTCCACGCATCGAGAACGTTCTTTCGCAAGCAGAATCGAATTGGCGACCCGTGCATGCTCTCTTTTCGGGAAGGGGTTCTTGTTCGTTGCTCGCTTCCTAAAAATAATATTTTCAAGGCTCATCAGACGTTATTTTTCTGACGTCATCTCGGCCCCACAGCCATTATTCGGCATCTTTTTCAAGCTATAAAAGTAGTCTTGGGTCTTTATTTCTTCTTTGTTGATGGCGATCAAGTCGACCAGATGGCTTAGTTCGAAGTTGTCGTGTCTGCGGAGTTCCGTTCGAAGATAAGTACAACATCGGCACTTCCGGTATGACGCAGAGCGTAAATTTAAGGTTTTCATGTGCAGGGCACCGCTGCTAACGGATCTAAAGGAAACCAAAGCAGCCTTATTTATGACAACGATGTGTAGAACTTGTAGAATGTGTAGAATGTGTAGAACAGTAAAAAAGATCACGGATGTTCCCAAGAAAATTAGCATTGCTGGGGCTCGAACCGCGGTCGTACACTCCAAGACCCATGATTTTACCACGGGGCTAGTGAGGCCGAACAGCGGAGTGCTTTTATTAGTTGTTCAAAAGAATAAAGGTGTTCCAAGCGAAACAATAGATGGCGCTAGGTGGCCGCACGAAGTGCATGGCTTGTACACACTATTAAGCAGAATGTCGCGCCGTGCGCATATGCTGTTTTGAACAGTGCACTGGTCCCTTTCCCTTCGCTCGATTGCCTCGATGCCAGCGCCGCCGTACAGGGTGGAGACACCCTTTGAACGGTCCCGTGCCGCCGCAATTGGGTCAAAGTTTTCAACGCGTTGTTCTTTTCGTTTACAACAAGACCCAACAACGCGAAACAGACAAGACGATTCAAACTTCGTGAGTGAACAGCGTTGCAGCGATAAGTTCAGCGCGGTTTTGATACAATGACGCTGCGGCGGTGAGCGAGTGACCCAAAATGACGGCGCCAGCGTAAGACGTGTCTCCACCCTTTACGGCGGACGCGTGAATCAAGGGGCCCTAGCTCGATGGTGATTCGCGGCGCCGCTAAGCGGTTTTGCGTTGCCCTTTTATCAGTTCCCCGCCTTCGGCTGTTCTCTGCGGCTTGACGACAGCTGCTGCAGCCGCTAGTTGAAACTTTGGGCGCACGCAACGCTCCCCATGGCCTGGCCTCCCCCCACTGACCGCGCTAATGCTGCACGAGCGATCAGCGGCCCTCTTCGCCGGCTTTGTCGGCGGCAGAAAGCAATCCCGCTCGCCGGATCGTTTACCCCTCGGGCAATGCGCACCGTTCTCGCTTATCGCCGCCAGGTGCCGCGCTCGAGTGAAGACAGCGGCTTTTTTCGCGCCTTCCGGGATCGAACGGCTGTGACGTCACCCACTTCGTTGTGGACGAGCTCGGGCGCCGAGTGTGGGAGGTTAGGGCAGAGGCCGTGGTTTCGTCACCGGTGTATGCGATCTACACTGTAATACGATTTACACATTTGTTTGTCCATAACAAGCACCAAGAATTCCTATTAAAAATCACAACAAAACACCCATTTGAAAGGGCGTTATAAACGAAAATACACCTTACAAAAGGGTGTTTTCTTGTATTTCGGCTAGGGTCCAAGTGTGTTTGGTATAATATGCACCATTTTAAAGAGCGTTTTGCTGTATTTTGTTACGCTGTACGGGTGTTAGCTGTAGACGTTCAAAATTCCGCTTCAGTGTTTAAATCACTTTGCAGTCTACTTGTGTCTCGTTACTGAGCAAGAGTACGCGGCTTCGATTGGCGGCGTCAGTTATAGCTTTTGGGATAAATTCGCTGCACAGGAACAATTTGCGCTTCGTGCACAGCGACTGGCCAGAGAAGGTGTGAAGTGCCCGAAGGTGCACAATTTGACACTAATTTGATTTGGACATCATTTTATTCGTTACCGACTTTGTTATCGGCTATAGCTTGCAGAAATCCACGATGAAATGGGACAGAAAGCTGTTGCGTGCGGCTTGATGCTTTGGGACGGTATCTCAAGGCACAGGTAGCCGGTGGTTTTCGAGAGCCGCTCACGTTTAGGCGCACCGCGGTACGTCAATGCATAAGAAAAATTTCGCCATTCAACGCTGTGTCGCCGGAGGGCGCGGCGAGCCGTTCTGTGACGGAGGGGAGAAGTCGTGGGTCGAGGTTTAAGATCCCCGGGTGCTTTTAAATTACTCTCCGCTATCGTATGTCTCGTGGGCAATGTCTGTTATACTTCGATGCGTAAAACCTAATTTGCGCATTAATACTTCTTAGAGCGGGCTTCTTTGTGCTTTATCACCATCAACCTCTTTGTCATCCTGGTCGTCTATATCGCCATCATTATCATCGTCAGTGTACTTTATGGCCATTTCAGCATTAAGGCCTATGTCTCTGACTTGCAACTGGTCCTGTCTTGCGATGTCTTTTCTTCGTCCCTTGACCGACTTATCGGCCTTCCTCTACCTCCACTTCTATGCCTGGGCAGCCACTTCGTTGCCCTTTTGGTCCACCGGTTTTCATTTCTAGCCATTTCATGTGAAGATAGAAAATATTCCACCTCAGTTTTCTGCCTAATTCGAGATGCGCTCCCTATCTCTAAGCGTCACTGCGGTCATTCTTCTTGAAGCTTGCATGGCTCGTTAAGCATACTTGCACTGTTTTTCAAAGGCTCGTTAAGCATACTTGCACTGTTTTGCAAAGTTCTTAGTAAGCCCCCAAATGTCTGCGTCGTCAGGCATCACCGGGAGCGCACATTGGCTGCGTGCTTTTTGTTTCAGTGACAGAGTTGGCCTATCGTTAATTATTGGATAATGTCTGCCCAATGATCTCCTGCCCATAGTAAACATGAGACTGATTTTGTTTTCGGAGTTTCAATCAGAACACATAGCTTGGCCGAGAAAGTTACATTATCCCACATTTTCTATGATGTGATTGCCTAAGCTTCCTCTCTGTTTCATGATATTCGCTATCCAGGGCGCTCAGTCTCAACTAGTAGCATGCGTCTCTCCAGAAAAAGTCTCATTTTGAATATTTTGGGCACACCTGGTGACAGCTTAGTCTGAGACGGCAGGTAAACACAAGAGTCCCTACTAAATTCCAAATCTTACTTCAGGAACTGCATTAAGAATTCAAGTTAGGCACGTACTTGCTGCGCGCCTACGGCTTGTGTGTCATGTTATTACGTTGCTTGGCTTGGCTTATAGCTTCGCAAGCGTTAATGGCATGCTGCGCGGATGCTGCTCGGTCTTGCCTTTCGGGCGTAAGCCCGTTTGGCGCACCACGCTTTGTAATAAGCTTATTCCTAATAGGATGTTTGGTGGTACAGGCTCCTAAGTTATACTGCAGTTCTGCACGTAAAAAAGTTCGTTATAGATGCGAGAAAAAATGATTTCACGCCTTCTTTTGTTATTTTTTTTCCGAATACGAAGATACCCGCCGCGGTGGCTGAGTGTCTAAGTTGTAGGCTGCTAAGCCCAATAACGCCGGTTCTATACCCGGCCGCGGCGGCCGCTTTTCCGATGGAGGCGAAAAGCGAAAACGGCCATATGTTTGAAATTTCGGCACACTTTAAAGATCCCTGGGCGA
Source organism: Haemaphysalis longicornis (assembly GCF_048455015.1). Lineage (NCBI taxonomy): Eukaryota > Metazoa > Arthropoda > Arachnida > Ixodida > Ixodidae > Haemaphysalis > Haemaphysalis longicornis. The sequence goes on along the minus strand of NW_027526361.1, from coordinate 173,451,543 downwards.
TAAATATTCATCCGGAGTCCTTCACTACAGCGCGACTCAGCGCCTGTGGTGCAACGGCGTGTTCAACCTTATTATCAATCAGAATATGAAGATAGCTTTGAATTAGATAGGGTGAGCCGCGTTCTGAGGTTGCTCATACTCGCCCCCACTGTTTAAGATGCATAATTGGTGCGGAGAATATTTCCCATGCGTAAGTGCGACATGTCATGTGAGGACACGTCAACGTATCTCGTAAATGATTACAAGTTTTCTCTCACTTTCATAGTAAAAGAATGCGGGTTAGTCAAAACTGCAACTTTACTCTTTCAATCACCCGTTCCTCGTCTGTTTTAATAAGCGTTCATCCGTAGTGGAAAAGTGTAGCGTTATTTTTCTTTGTGGTTAAAAACTGCATGTCAAAGTCGATATTAATGTCATGCACAAAAATTGCATGTCCCTTAATAACTAAACTGAAATTTAATTAGGCTCCAACCAATACATAGATAAAACCCAACGTTTCGAATCCGGCTCGGCATCTTCAGGGGTGACTGGGGCCACGCTGCAGCTGCGTCAGACTATGAGACGCAGCTGCAGCGTGGCCCCAGCCACCCCTGGAGAAGAAGCCGAGCCGTCTTCGAAACGTCGGGTTTTGTCTATGTATTGGTTGGAGCATAATTAAATTTCAGTTTAGTAACTTCCCAACCAGACAGAAGTCTGTCAAAATGTTCACCTTCAAGCTCTTAATAACTACGCACACATCTGTCATGCTAACGCAAACAGCAACTTCCTTCGGATAAACGAGCGAAAAACGATTTTTGCTCGAATCGTGGGGCCGTCGCTGGATACTAAATAATTTTTGCCTACAAGTCCCTCATCACCAACCGCACTCACAAAAAGGGAAGAAAAGCGTTAGCCTCGCATTAGGTGAACCCCGTTGGTCGCAGTTATTTTCATTCATGGAACGCGTTGTAGCGTGAAGGTAGGAAAAAAGTTGGAACACGGGACTGCTTGTCCCGTGTTGTAAATTTTCGTGAGCCTTGAGCTATACTCGGGAACAAGTTAAGAACGGCAATAGCTCATGCGCGGTGTCACTCCGCCTAAGCCACGGACCCGAATGTCAACGGCATGCGCGTTTTGAAAAAAGATTGCTATGCATGCGTGATGTCGTCTGCCGTTTCTCCCGTAATTTGTCGTCGCTGCAGTAGTTGATGTGCAGATTTGCCGCTCATGGCAGTCCCCTCAACACTGATTACTCTGTAGTTTTCTAGCGAAATGGAAAGATTGTTTGCACAGCTAATATTGGGATTGAAAACTTGCTTTGTACGCAGTTTGAAGTCTCGCACGTTGCGCGACTATGTTTCTGAGACATGGGAACTATCCCCTAGAAATGCACAGGGAGAAAGATCTGATAGCGAATTACACACACAAAAAAAGAATCAGAATCCTGAAAACTTCTTTTGGTGTTTTTATCTCCACGTTGCGTTCTTGCTTTATACCAAATATCACTTTCCTGAAGTGGTTTGGCTAGGTTCCTGAGAGGTCGGAATTTTGAGCGAGAAAGCTGTGTATGAGAAGCATATTAAGTCCAAAAAATCACGGACAAGGCTCGTGTCATGCTCAGAATATTTCCAGTAACGCACTACTTACGCCGCGCGGAGTAACATCCGGGTGCGGTGATGAGGCACAGTGGCAACTTCCGTTGGCGTTCTTAATAAGTTGTACCCCAGTAGAGAACTAACTTCCACAATACATATTCTCCTGCAGCATTCTTAACTGCTTTTTCTATCGCTCCCCGCAATTATTTTCCACTCACAAGCGGCCTGGAAGGGGCGCGGAAGATTTATGCCCCTCCCAATCCCAGAGTGTTTTCTCTGGGACATACAGGCGGGCACCCATCCGTTGGAGCCTCCCCGGCCTGGCATCCGACTTCCCTATCTTCTGCACTCTTTCCTCCATCCCCCATGCATCACGCGTATGCGCAAAAACACGTACCATGTTGTTACTTTGCGATGAACGCCGCACGTGACGAATAATCCTATCCCTAACTGCAGCCTATTTGCGAACCGGCTTATTACGAAATGCTACGTGGCGACTCTGTGTAACTCTCGCTTTTACGCTGCGTCTATGGCTCGAACCCGCGCAAATGAAATCAGCGACCTTCCGCTCCACGAGTAAGTGTGATCATCGAAGCTGCGCGCAGTCCACGAAGTGCACGCAAAAAAACACGCTTGTTCGTAATCTGCGGTGAAGCACACTTTCTATTAAATCAGCTGAATAAAACATGGAAGGACTAGAGTTTTATTCAGCAAACAAACACGGGGCTGTCCACTTTCCTCTCGTGGAAAACCATACATTGACAGCTGATGGTAAACCCGCCCCAGTTACAACTTCACCTTGAATTACGTAATTATGAAAAGTAAATGAACGCCGCCTAGTGTTAGAGCTGTCTTAGCGGCTAAATTTCTTGTAATTTGTTTGGGAATAGTTTCGGTTAAACGAGAATTTTGGTTAAACGGATGTTTTTGTTAAAACAACCGTACCCCCTCCGTAGAGGGCCACGTGTTGACAGCAGACGGTAATTCTGTAACGTTTGCAACTCCACTGTAAACTAATTATGGCATGCAGAAGGAAAGTCTACGTATTGCTCCCCAAGAGTGTTTGTACGTACACGTGGGTAATGTGGATGTCCAGCGGCAATACGGGCGTCCACAGCACGCTGCGTGCACATCACCTTACGCAACCGTAGTGCCAAGCGAGTTCCATCGCCCGCACCGTTCTTGTCGCACGCGCGGAGCCGCGGTGTTTATACTCCCCGCGTTTCCATCTTCCCGAGTTGAGAAAACGGACGACCCGAACGGTCCCACCTCCCGGAGGATTACAGCGCCCTCGGTGGCGTTTACGTAACCAGGAAGTTGTCCCGGAAAGAGAGGTTGTACAAGCCGGCGCGTGGAGTTTTTTGGTGGAGGCGCTACCCCTGCTACCGTGGCTCAGAGCTATGGACACAGCGGCGGTTTTAAAGACGATACTCATTGTTGGGTCACTTGAAGGCGAAAAAAAAGGCCTGTCTGTATGCCATTCTTTCCGTGCGTATGTCCGTCGATTCAGCCGGCCAGCCAAAAGGTTAACGAAGTCTTGAACGATAGTTTATATAAACAAAGCATCTCTTAATTGCTAAATGTGGCGGCAAAGTACATAATTGTCAACATTGGTGAGCAAGAAGAAGCTTTAGGCATTTTTGAGGTAAAGCGTGAATACACAAATGTTATTTGAATTCTTTTAAACACATGACTGCTTAATGTTTGCTGTAGAAAATAAAAAGGAAACGTATTGAATCATAGGTTTGACCTTAAAATTCGACATGCGCTCGCGGCGCCCCTCCCTGCTATGTTCCAAGTTCAAAAGTAGCAAAAGGTTCCAGTAGATAGCGCGAGCATTGGAACGCGGCAAAATCGAATTGACGTGAGCAAACCTCCACAGTATTTATTGTGGGACGAGCGAGACTGGAGGGGAAGAGCATGAGAGGGTGACTGAAAAAAAAAGGCATTTACGTGGCAGCGGCGGCAGAAGGATGTCGCCTTTCGACAACATTTGCAGTGAGGTGAGCAAATACGCGGCCAATTTTTTCGTCATCCTTCAGGCTTCGATGATTCAGCAGCGTGGGTTCAAGCCCCAAGGGGTAATGAATCTTTTAATGTGTGTTGTGCTTGCCGTACAAAGTTACCGACAACTTACTTTCCTGACAGTTTGGAACTGTACATACCGTGACTTTTTTTAACCCTGGGTGGATTCGCTTTTGTTAAACAGGTAATGCCGTGTGAGTCGCGGCGTTCGATACTGCTGAAACAAGACATCTCCATGCGTTGCAGCGTGCACATTGTAAGAGATGTTCGCAGGCTTATTTTGAGGTACGATGGTACGGTGCTCGAAGAAACGTACAAAACAATATTTGAACTATGTTCCGTGGCCAGCGCAGCCTACCACGGAATATAATGCGAAAGCTTATTTTCTTGGATTGAGTTAACCATTTTCTTGTACCAACTCAGGAATTGGGGACCGGAGTTTTGCAGTTGCTTAGGGCTTTGCAGTCGTGATGTCGCTTGATGGTAAGCATATGCCACGCATGCGTGGGTATTTATCTAAGGTCACGTGCCCTCACGTATGCCCGCTTTATTATATATTCCCTGTGCACATGCATCGTGTACATGCTCCTGCGTCTGGGGAAACCAAGCTCCTGTTGAGACATTACAGACGACGATCCCTGTTTACTTTCATGACTTAATCAATGCTACACCTATAAAGCGGCCGTCTGAGCCAACGCCAGTTTTGAGCGTCTGTACCAACGCGTTCTGCCCAGACGTCACGTCGAACGCTTTGCTCGTAAGGACAGCCAGCCGGCGCGGCGCAGTTGTTACGGCTCCCGCTTCTCAAATGGGAATACCGAATTTACACGTGCGCACACGTAGCGCTTTTTTAAGTGCGAATGCACTTTATAAGCGACCCCAAACCATCCACCGCCGGCGGCGGCGGCGGCGGCGTCGGCGTCCGCAGTGCTCCTCTATATTTAAAAAAGAAACAGCATCCGGCGCCAGGTTTCGATCCGAGGACTTTGCGGCCGCAGCGCGACGCTCTACCGACCAAGCCACGGAGGCGACGCTGATATTAGTGTTACTGACGCGCCTTATATCTTTAACGCATTCAAACTACGTCGTCAGCGGCGTGCGTTGGCGACTCAGCGGCGTTATAGCGGCTTGATAACTGCGTGGTGTACACGTGATACTACAAACCCGATGGAAGAGATGGAAGAGAAGGCGGCGAGGCGGTAGGCTGCGGGGGCCGAGCGCAAGCGCCGCAAGCGGGCCGACAACCATGCATTCGTACTTTCACATTCTCCCCCTCGGGGAAATGTTTTTTTCCATTTTGCTCTGGATGAGAAGAGGATTCACACACGCAGTGAGACAACGGAGTTTGCTAGGCTGCGAGTTTTTTGCCAATGCAAAAAGCCGCCCACCGTCGTGCACAGTCGCGATGGAATTCCAGACCGAGGGCTTTCTGCCTCTCTGGGCATTTACCAGTATCATAACTATAAAAAGTGAAGAAACCTTGAACCCTATATCAGTTTAGTGAATTTATTTGCCCTGTTAAACGAACTTTACCATTAGTGCTATCCATCTTAATGAGCATACGTATTACAGCGACGCTGTACTTGGGTAGGGAACCAGGGTTTCGCGCCGGCGGCAACTGTTTGCTCGGCGGCGCGAGCTCAGCGCATGGAAAAATTTATAAGCATAACACATATTTACACAGCTTAAACTAGTGGTCCTCTCCATATTTGGGATAATATGGAGATATTATGGATAATATGGAGAGGATCGATATGCTGTAAAGAACTGATGCAGCCTGAACGCAGCGAAGAGGCGTCTAGGCGTGGAAAAAAATCAGGTGAATGCATTTCAAGACAAGCTAGGCAATGTCATCACAAATAGGGATAAAATAGTCATAGTAGCCGAGGAGTTCGATAGAGATCTGTACTGTAGGTGGGACATCCAGGATAATGCCGAACGGACAAGTAGTTCAGAGGAGATAGACACCACACAAGTAACGGCAGAAAAAGTAAGGAAGGCTATGAAAGAAATGAAGGGGGGCAAAGCACCTGGTGAAGATCAGATAAGAGCAGACCTCCTGAAGAATGGTGGGCAAATTATACCAGTAAAACTGGCAAACCTGTGCACGCAATACCTAATGAGCGCAAGTGTACCGCAATGTGGGAAGAACGCGAACATCATCCTAATCGGTAAGAAAAGTGACATGAAGGACTTGAAAAAATTGCGGCCGATCAGTTTACTGTCAGTCGTCTACAAGATACTAACCAAAGTAATCGCTAACAGAATTTCTGCCACCTTAGATTTCAGTCAACCTAAAGAACAAGCAGGGTTTTGTAAAAGGCTATTCAACACTTGCGCAACAAAGGCGACTGAGGAGAGACGACACGACACATCGCACATTGATCTCTCTCTCTTTCTGTCTCTCTGTCTGTCTCTCTCTCACACGCACGCCCACACACACACGCCCACACACACGCACACACACACACACGCAAACACACACACACAAACACACACACACACACAAAAACACACCCAAACACACGCAAACACGTACGCACTTACACACGCACGCAGGCACGCACGCTAAACATAAATACGGATCTGGGGCACGTGCCACTACGTTCAAATTATCATTACAAAACTCCAGGTTGCTCTAAACAATACAATTCCCTTTCCATGAGGGAGGTGGCGGAAGTGATCACGCATTAGTGCCCAGCACGTGCGATTTCCTCTGGGTCAATGATCTCTCGGGTCGTCTGGTTCCTATTCTTTCCTACGATGTAGCACAGCACTTATCGAACAAGGAAGTGCACTTGAAGTCGCGACAGTGAATTTCCGAATATCCTGACTGGCGTTTTGTACATTGTTAGCATGCTCGCGTGGTCAATCATTAGTACATCTCTTGCGAAAAAACAGCGCGCAAACGGACGGGACGCAAGAAAGGAAGGGGCACAACACAAGCGCTGACTCTCAACCGAAGGTTTATTAGAAAGAAAAATGAATTTATAGAATAAATGTACACATGCGTATGCGCACTAAAAACAAAGGATGGCACGCAAGGAAGAACTGCGTGAAGAAAACACGAAGAAAGCACATGTTCGCATACAAGCCTCAAATCCCTCGAACATGGAGCTGATTATACAAGATTCCTTTTTGTGAAGTGCGATCGACGTTGAGCTAACGCATTTTTCTTCATCGCGGTGAATGTAGAGCGTTTCTACAAGATCACTCGTCGGCTGACTTTTGTGTTTGAATAGCACCTCGGTGCTATCGAAAAGTGTCTTGCATACATGTGGCTTACAGGTTTTACAATGTGAAGTTAGGTTTGCAGATGTTCGTTTTTTTTTATGATCCCCGCGTGCTCTATTAGCCGAGTGCTCTGTCAGCGCTTGCGTTGGGAACCCTCCTTTCTTTCGTCCCGTGCGCTGTTTTTTCGTAAGACATGCTTTACCAAGTAGCCCACCGATCAGTTTTGCATTAGTACATCTCCCCGTTTGACCCACATATATCCTGTGGCAGTCTAACGGGATGGCGTACTTAACACACATCGCGTCATCCATAAACGTAACCCTGTGCTTGGTTTCACATGCTTGTTTTTATCTTTACAAAAAGTTCCAAGTTTCAGGGGCGCCCAAGTTACCTGCCCAGAACCCAAGGTATCCCCACTCCTGTTCTGTTTAAGGTTATCGAAATGCCTACAGGTCACCTTCGGGATGTTTCTTACGGGTAATCGTAACGTTTGTATTATTTATATTTATTTAAACAGACAGTCCACCCTCATTTGAGGGTCATTAGAGAGAAGGCATACATGAGACATAAATCTTTCATCAATTCATTTTGGAGTAACGAAAGAAAGCCACAACGAAAAACACACAGATCATCGAACACTATGGATATTTTGAAATAAGAAGTGGCATGCAATAGCTGCCAAGGAACATAGAACAACGAATTAGTTCCGAAGAACATAATTTCAAGGAACATAATTATCAAAAAAAGTATCAAACGCTTTACATCGGTACATTTAGCAATTTGTGCAGGCAGGGCATTACAATTTTCGACGGCATCGGGAAAAAACGAATAACGAAAGACGTTTGTGTGGGCGGCTAAAACAGACCATGCAAAACTTTTTCAACTTTTTTTGAAATCCTAAATACTTTCAGAATTTCTTAAATACTTTCTTAAATACACCCAGTACTTTGATTAGGAGGTCCCAAAGTACGCCAGCCAAAAGGTACTGCTTTATGTCTATCAGATAACTTGTAAACTCGTGTAAAAACTTTCTCTCTTTCCCGGTCTTGACGCTTTTCCACGGCTCTAATTACGTCACTAAGGCGATGTAGCGTCTGTTAGCCGGTTTTCTTTCAGTTGCAGCAATGAACGCGTTTCGATAGGAACTTTAAAAAAACGCTACAAAACAAGGCAGAAATGGAAGGAGTATTTGGAGCGACGAACAAATCACACAGTGCCGCTAGTGTGCTCGCGATGACTGTAGCTTTTGCAGTGCTTCCAGACGAGAAGGAAAGAGTGAAAGCGCTTATCGCTTATCAAAAGTGTTTCAGGGTCCCTTTTGGGTCGGACTGCTGCATTATGATCTAACCGCTTGATGAGGTGCTCGTATGTGCATGTTTTTATCATTGTTTATATGGTTATGGAAAACCTGCAATGATAATATCATGCTGTTCCTCTGTCGGCTAGTTCCTAACAATTCCAGATTGCATGCGTCTATCATGTCGGTAACCGAGGCAGTTTTTTTGCTATTTGAACGTATGAATCAAGGCCGCGAGTCTGAATGCTCTCAAGTTCAGCTTTTCCACCTTTCTGATGGGGACTCCCAACTACCCGGGCGTATTCTAGAACATGGCGAATAAATGTTTTGTATGCCGTTAGCTTGACGTCTTTCATTGCGTGTAGTAGTTTTGTCAGAAGGAAACACAGCTATTTGTACGCTACTGAGCACGCATTTTCAGTGTGGCAGGGTCAGTTGAGTTCATCAGCGATCACTACACCAAGATATATGAAACTAGTAACTTTTTTCTAAATAACATTTCCTATGAGATACTGGAAGGCAAAAAAAAAAACACTGTCCCGTCGGGTAGTGTGCTCAAATGTGGGTTTGGCATAATTAATTTTCATGTCCCGCTTTTGACACAAAGAAAGACCTTCGAGTAAATAGTTAATTTTGAGCTGCTTATCTTCACCGGTAACTTTAGGATAAAGTACGCAGTCATCTGCAAGTAGCTTAAACACCACTCGTTGGCTGGACAGCTATAGCAACATCATTAATGTAAAGCAAAAAGAATAACGGACCGAGTAGGAACCTCTGTAGTACCCCAGAAAATATACCCAACAAACTGGATACTGAATTACGAACACGTACAACCTGATTCCAACCTGTTAAATATGCTTGTATCCATTGCCCAACATCATTAGCGATACCAGCTTGCCGAAATTGGTACAGCTGTTTGCTATAAGGCACATTATAAAATGCTTTCATAAAATCAACGCAGATCAAATATCTGCCGCTGCTCGTATAAGACCACCGAAAAGTCGTGGACCGTTTCGACAAGTTGCTGAACCGTCGAGAGGTCCCACCTAAAGCCATGTTGGCTTACATAAACTTACTAATTAGTTTTCGGAAAATGCAGAATGTTTTTCGATTACATGAAACATTGCGATAGTTGTTCACAACCAGGCGATTTCTGCTTTTGAGCACGAAAATAACATTAGCGCAAAGCCAATCTTGTGGCAGAGAATGAGTTCGCAGGAATTTTTCAAATATAGTTACTGTATGAAACGACATCCACTGGGCGTTTTATTTTAGAAATGCCGTTGGTATCTCGTCAACGCCACTGGCCTTTGAATCTAAGTTCAGCAGTTGCTGGAACACACCTTCCCGGTTAAAATCAATTACTAGGGTGTGATAGTACGGTCACACTTGTGGGAAACTTACTAAAAAAGGAGAATGTGCATTCGGTATTCGAGTACCTTGATTTTAAGTGCACGCCTACAAAACGCTGCAACGTGCTGTGTGCCCCAACTTTCCTTTACAGGGAAAAAGTTACAGTGACTTCTCTAATCCGTGCCTCTCAAAAAGATCACTTATTCCTGTTATCTTGGCCATCTTCAGGTCGACTTTCTTTCTACGCGCACTGAACCTGGCTGACGCTTGTAAAGGAGAGCAAAAAGAGAGAAAATAAAAAAAAGCTTCTCGTGTTCTGATCACATTTCTGAGGTACAGATGCGTCCCCGCAAAGCAAACATGGTATCCGGAGATAGACGCGTTATGAAGCAACAAAACGATTGCTGCGCCTTCATAGCCTTGCGAAAAGCTATCGCCCAAAGGCACAAAAAAGCCCAAAAACCGACGTGCACGGCAGCGGGCAGTCGATAGAGCGACACTGATGGAATATCTCGTACACAGACTCCGAAGATCACGTATCCGCCGCGGGGGGTAACGGTATATGCCGGGAACGCGCACAAGAGTGAGATGAAGGCGGGAGGTTACAAGAAAAGCGTTGCGAGCAAGAACAGATGCGAACACGCTTCCAACCACATGCAGCGACAAATGATTTGATCTCGTGCCTCTCGCGTTTAAGCTTCGCCGTGTGCGGTGAACCCCGCCCGACTGCCGTGGAAAATTCCTTTGATCTCTGAACTGCTGCTGCCCTGTTCCAGACAGATCGTGTGGCACAGTCTCGGAATTGCGCGTCGTCTCTTTTTATTCTTCTTCTTTCTGTGCGCGTGACAGGCGCACGGGTTTCACGCTCCGTTTGCCGCGCTTTGACGCAGTTTATACTTCGCCCACTTTATGACTCTATACCAGCGCCGCCGATTTTTTCTTGTACGTTTTCATGGCTTTCCCTGAACCCTACCGCGAGCTCACTGTTACGCACAGAAAAAGGAGATGATGTGGGCAAGGGAAAAGGGGTGACAGCTCAAAGGAGGGAGACCGCATTGTTGCCTTGTTGGTTGTCGTTGCCGCTTGGTGGCGCAGCTCCGGTTTTCAAACGTTTCCGCCGCGGTGGCGGCGACCATTGGGTACAGTGCGGCGGCAGCCGCCTGGTCACCGTAGCATGGCGGGAGTGATGGATGCTGCGCGCTTTTTCCCCTTTTCCGCAATTTGATGTTTTTAACCTTTTGTCTCCGTACCTCGAGTAAGGTTTCTGTGAGTAATCACCTGAAGTTTCCGGTTCCAGCTGAAAAAGAAAATAGCAAGAAAGAAAGATTTTTGGAAGTGCGCAGCATTTAATGTAGCTGAACGCATTTATAACGCACAATGCCTGATCGGTTTCTGCGCTAAAAATCTCTTAAGCCGTAGCAGTTCGCAAACAATGTTTCCCTTCTTTGTGGAATGGATATGTTACCTGGACTTATGGAGCAGTCAGGCATGAACGCTTTAGAAAATGGGTAACGGCTAGTCGCACTCTGTCTAACGCACTAAGTTTAAGAGGAGACAAATTAGCGCTTCCTCATGGCAAGCTACGCACACTTGATTGAACTCTCTCAATATAGTCTGAATTGTGTCGTCTTTCATCAAGAAAGCAAGGTGTTTGCGCACTTTAAACAGCCATAAAATGATGGCAGGCTTCACATTGTTGAGTGTGTTAAACCATTTTAAGTACAAAAGACGTGTATGCGAGCTTTGTCGTTCTAAAGCAGAGCTTTCTACCTCTACCAGCCAACGGTCTTTCATGGCGTGCGGGACAATAAACTCCTAACGCGGCGGATCCGGCGGCGGAAGGGGGGGGGGGGACACGGTGGTTTTTACTCACACAGCACACTGTAGATGGCGCGGCGAATTTACCCAACGTTCCCCGCGCGGGAGTGTCTGCTCGCCAGCGGCAGAGCCGGCGGTACTACTTTGTCGTTTGCTTCAGCGGCGGTTGTTTTGGGCCTATTTTGGTCTAGCTTCGCGTCCATTAGCGGTGCCTTCGCACGGGTTAACTTGTACGACAGCGCCTCCAGGGTAACCCGCACCTGACGGAATTAAGTGGTCGTACGGCAAACATCGGTTAAGGAATGGTTAGCAGGGCGGGAAAACAAAATGTAGAGACCACATGCAGACATCTGGCCGCTAGAGAAACGCTACCTTATGCGCACTGCTTGCCACGAATGGCACTGTTTTCTGAACTGGTGAATACCGATTCGGCTGTGTTTTAAGAGGAGAACGATGATGATGATAGTTAGATGTTAATGGTGCAAGGCGAACTGGGGCAAAGAGCGCCAAAACAATGGTTATATATTAAGGTGAAACCATAAACACTAAGATAAGTCAGAAAAAACAAGTAAAATCAGAAAACGACAATGAGCATGGCTGGCGTATACGGCCAGGGAGTGATCATGCGTGGTAAGAAATAAGGTCTAAAAATTTAGCTTCTTCTAAATATTTAAAAACGCACTTGATAGAAAACATGGGATCGTCAGACAAGAAAAACGCTGGGTGTAGTGGGACGTGTAGTCTGTATAGTTGTTGGAAGTGTTTGCGTCGCATTGTGTGAAACGCTGTGCATAGAATGAGTATGTGAACTACTGATAGGGCCTCTCCGCATCTGCTGCACTGGGGTGTTGATGATCCTGGGAGCAGATACGATTGCGTTGCGTGGGTGTGCCCTATCCGCAGCCTAGGCAGAGCGACTTCCGTGCATCTGTTCCGTGTTCCGTGTTGCCTAGAAACTATTCCAACGCTGATGTGGAATTCGAAAGGCTTCTTGCAGCGCATCCGAGTGCTCAAAAACGAGCGCGTAGAGCACAAAGGGCCATTCAAAGGACATTTTGGTCTCGCCCCTAGACGAACTGTTTTCTATGGCAGAACTCGTTGCTGCACATGCTGCTGTAGAAAAGCCACACCTCCAGGTCCGGATGCTATCAGCTGCACAACCATTTCACATCGGGGTTCTCTCTCTCTCTCTCTCTCTCTCTCTCTCTCTCTCTCTCTCTCTCTCTCTCTCTCTCTCTCTCTCTCTCTCTCTCTCTCTCTCTCTCTCTCTCTCTCTCTCTCTCTCTCTCTCTCCAGCCGTTGCTTTCTGCGGTTCCTTAGCAGTGGCTTGGCCACTTCTTTACGGCAACCTCTATTATGACGAGTGGAAGAGCACTCCGCCTATTTCAATCCCTCGAAAGAAACCGTAACAGCCACAACTTTCCCAGCGGGTGGCCGCAGCCTGAGCGTCGAAACCGCTGCGCCTCGCTGACGTTCGAGGGAGGAGAGCGGTTGCGTGGCAGGTCATTACAGGCATCCGCTCTTTCCCTCTCACGCCCGCCACCGGGGCGAGTGATGGACAGCAGCGACATCGATGAGGACGATCGCTTCCCACGCCTTGTTGCTGGCTGACGCCACGTCTCTTCTGACCACGGCGGCCGTCTCAGCTTCCTATGCGCGTTCACTTGGAGGAACCTCCGCGTCAACGTGGCCGTCGGCCGTTATCCGCTGCAGGCAGACGTCGTAGAGACGGCGCTTCCTGCAACCGGGAAGGGCAGACGAGTGAAACACGCACTTTTATTGTTTACGTGTGTAAACGTATATGTTGCTTGTGTTTACTTGCGCTTTACCTGTTTTTCCTGGTGGGGAGAGAAGACCAATAAAGGCGCAACCACATGCGACGTTTTGGTCGCGTATGGAGACCGTCCGCGGCGACGCGCGTTCAGCGCGCGCCACCAAATACACAGCAGCGCGCTCGGAGCGCCGGTGTCTGCGCATCCCAGATTTTCGGTCCGTTTTCGGCGTCTGCGCCGGATGTTGCTGTCCTCAATTTCCGGTCCCCCTCCGCACGCAACATGGCGGCTGTTTATTTGGCGGCTCTTTAGCACTTTAGTTAATAGAACATCAATTTAACGTGTTTTGTTTGTTGAAGTTTTGATTATTCTTCAGTTTATTAAGAATGACTTAAACAGAACGATGCTGCCTTTACCAAAGTAAGTCTGGCAACTTGGATCGCAGAAGCGCTCTTCGTGCGTCTCATGTGGTTGCTCGCCCTCTCCAACGCCCGTTCCGCGTCGGCGCCAGGCGCCGCAGACGGTTGCAAGACGCGGCCAAAACGTTGCATGTGGTTGCGCCTTAAAACACCGCATCCACACACAACACTGGATAAAATCAGGCGAGGCGGAGAAGAAATGGGCCTTGCGCACGCTACCTGCCAAGAAGGTATTGCGATTTACACCAGCGAATGCTGAGTGGGAAACAGAGGGTTGTGCAACAGCCGCTTAGTGATGCACTGAACGCGAGCGACACACCCGTTTCCGGTGGGAAACGCCGACACTGCAGGGGAGGCTGCGTCCGTGCTTGGGTGTAACAGAACAAACAAAATAGCATTCCCTTCGTTACTTTGAAGCTATAACGGTGAATAACTATATTGAGTTATGTATAGTGACCCTCTATATTGATCTAATAGGCACATACGTATAGTTTGCTCAGACTTCGAAAAAAAAATCTGTTTAAATTCGTTTCAGAACAGCTTCGGTAAAACACGAGTTGGAGCCGGTTGCTGTAGTCATACACCCTCGGTAGATGGCCACGTGTTGCCAGAAAACGACAACTTTGTAACGTTTACAACTTCACTGTGTGAACTGATTACCAGTAAATGAAACTCGGCGTTAATAATAGAGCCACCTTCGCAGCCAGTTCCAGAATAACGATTATTTATTTATTTATTTATTTATTGGTTATTTATTTATTGATTGATTTATTTCACAACACATATATCGCTCAGAGGTATTTTTGCAGGGGGGGGGGGGGGGCTACAAACACCAACAAGTTTTCCGGCTACAAACACCAACAAGTTCCGATGTGCATAAACCATCAATTTGTGAGGCACAAACAAAAAAACATGTTACACCGCGAATAAACGCAATGAACGCTGCATCAGTTGCATAATCATCAATGAGATTGGGCAGCCTATTCCAAACAGAAATAATGTGTGCGAAAAAACGAGCTCAAAAACATTTGTATGACACCTGAATTCACGCCGATAAAAAGTGTGGTGGGTGAACGTACGAGTTCTTATCGATTTCAGTTTTATTAAAATATATAAGATAAAACAGTATCAGCATGTTGTGCAGGTCCTTCTTTCTATCCTCTCTCATTCGAAAGACTTTTTCATAGTTGAAACACTTGGGTGAAAACCCTAATCGTTGGCGACAGAACGGGCCACTCGGTTCTGTATACGCTCCATGGCATCCGAAAGGGCAACCATAGGCGGGTCCCATACCACGCCGGTGTATTATAGGAAAGTTCGAGCGTGAGAAATATTCAAGGTATCTTTTACGTTTGCTGGCGCCGTTGGGAAATTTCGCCTGAGAAAATTTAATGTCCTGGAAGCTTTGGTTATTACAAATTCAACGTGTTTCCTCCACCTATATTGCCGCGAACCGTGGATTGGGTTTGTTTATTAATGTTTCGCTTTCACCGCCCGGCTGCGCCGGTCTGTGTTATCTGTGAGCCAAAGGAAGCGCGTGTTCCATTCTTTCTTTCTATACCGCATGTGTTATCTCTTCTGATAGGGAGAGCGTTCTGAACTAACCTGAACAGCCTAGAATAATCTTCTTTGTCCTGGATCTAAATAGGCGGTTCCAGAAACACTCGCGTCCAAAGATAAATTCCCGCGGAGCGGACGCCGCGGCATTCGACTCGACGACGTTCGCCTGCACTCGTCCCTTTGTTGACTGCTGCTTCGCCGCCTGTGTATTCCTCGAGTTGTTAGGGGAGCACAAGTTCGGTCCAATAAACCTGTTTTTCTTGAAGACAGCTGTGCAGTCTTTGGCTACGTCTTCTTCCCAAAATCTTCCCAAAAGACACGCAAAGGTACCCAAATTCTGAAACTTTATTGATGGGAATTGAATGAATAAAATACCGGCAACGTATCAAGGTATATTTGCGCCGAATGCAGACATAGTTACACTTAAAGATATTCAATGACATGTGCCACTTCTTACACAAGTTTTGAACCCCATCCAAGTTATGCTGCAGGGAAACAATATTATGCACGCGTTAAATGTTAGTGTACACTCCGCAGTGATTAGCGTACACACAAAAACTGCATCGCAAATTTTCGAAAATATCACTCACATAAACCAAAAATAATAAAGGCTGGAATTCCAAACCCTGAGGTACACTTGAAATAACGTCAACGTGGTCTGATTTAGAGCCATTTACCATGACATACTGAGACCATGACGAAAGGTAAGAAGTTATTCAATTAATACGCTGGTGTGTATTCCAAGGCAGGATAGTTTGTGGAAGAGGCGATTATGTGGCACATAGTCAAAGGCATTTTTAAAATACAAAAAATATGGAGTCAATTTGTGTGGCAAGGTCAAAACGGGCAAATAAATCATGTCTGATTTCAGTAATTACGTTGTGAACGACAAACCAGACCTAAAGCCGTGTTAAGCAAGCGTGAAGCTGTTATTACTTTCGACGTGATTTTTAATAGACCTGTACGTGGGGTATTCTAAGGTTTTCCAACAAACCTTTGTGAGCAGTATTGGCCTGTAGTTGGGAACAATGCCTTTCAGAGCAGTTTTATTATTAGGGACCATGTTTCCGATTTTCCATTTGTCGGGCAAGATACCCGTTGCGGGCAAGCCCAAGGAATGTGCTAACACCTCGTCGAAAGCTTTAAATACGTGGGACGGAATATCGTCCGGACGGAAAGGTGCCGCGGAAAGGAGGGGTAAAGATAGATTCGAAGTATGAATTAAAACAACACGCCTTTTAATCGTCATCGATGATTTGTGAGTTTGCTGGAGAAAGCTTTCATTTTTCTCAAATGCATGTCTGCTACCGTTTTGAATAGGAATTGAAGAGACGGCGTCGTTTGTTTAACGGAACGCGTATTTCCCCGTTAAACCAATGCTTATCATTAAGTTTTTCTACCCGAAAGCAAGTTAGATGGGAGGTACATTTCAAGTAATACTCCTACCATTTGCTACAGAGGCTAGTGATAGCGAAGTCCGGTAAAGGAGTCCAGTTCGCCCGATAGCCCGGCATAGACTCCCTTATAGTAAAAGTACACGGACCTCTGATACTGACACTGGAAATGATACTATAGCACATTCATGGTGGGTTACGTCAAGAATTATTACAACTTTTTCAACCGCATATCCTCAATTAGAAAAAGCGATATCTACATAGAAGGCGTCGATGCATGTTTCCTTGTGGGTTCAGTAATGTTCTGAGTCAAATCATTCGTCCGAATTAAATCAGCAAAAGCTAAAGACGGTGCCGTTTGATTTCCTTACACTGCTTTACCCTCTTTCCACTCGACATTAGGCACAATAAAGTCGCCTCCCAAAATTACGCCATTCCGTAGAGTTGAGAGAAATGTGGACAGCTCATTAAATCAGTCGCGACTGTGTGAGCCAGGCGGGCGCTAATAATGAGCACGCGGTCAAAACGCCACCACTGCGCTTTGTAATGTTACACCACACTTATTCGCAGAGGGCCGTAGATGCAACCGGACTAGAGGAGAGGCAATTTTTACTAATGACGAAACCACGGACCCTAGACTGCCTCTATCATGTCGATGAACGTCATACTCCGACGGAAAGCCTTCTTCGTCACTGATCACTCATACAGGCCTAATTCTATCCCAATGACGATGTCGGGGCATACAGAGGATACCATAGCTGCGAACGCATCTGGTTGATTTGTGAGGCTGCGGCAATTCAAAAGGAAAACCGGGTAAGCGGGTCTGCGAGATTGACAACGACGTTGAAGGACATGTGTAGCTGTACTCCTGAAGTTAACATTTGAGGGGGTGGGAGCATCAACAGAACCAAACCGGAGTCACGCGGCGCTGCGAAGCGCGCCTCTGTGACGTCGGCTTAGGGATTCTCGCATTTGTCGTCTGCTTCACTCGGACTCACTCTCCCTGCTGTTTCTTTGCGCTAGGTTGACGTGTGAGGCATCTTGCGTGCGCGTAACTTTTTATCATAATAATAGAATTAAAATTGCATACACTAGCTCAAGGCGTGATTTGAAGTATAGTTTTGAATACTGTTGCGTAAGAAACATTGCCGGCGTCACCCCATTCCTTGCGAAGCCGGTCCTGTGCGGAGAGCGAAGAGTCGGAGCTAGGCGTCAGCTTCTGTATTCAGCAATCTTTGGAACAAAGAGGACAGCCAGCTGCTAATAACCGACAACAGCTAAAATGCAAGACCAGAACAAATTCTAGCCCTTCGGGGCTCTCGGCTTTGACAGAAGGAATTTAATCGTACGTAAAGTAAAATAGTTTTCGCAACCTTGCCGAAAAGCTCGAAAGTATTGTATCACATCATTTTATGTTGTCACTGCATGAAAGTATGCCGACATGCATTATGGGCCGCAAAAACGGTAGGTTGAGTTCCAAATAATCCACTTTGTGAATAAGCGCGTGCTTTTTTATATCAGGCTTCTAACCAGTGTGGAGGTTTATTTTGCCAAACGAGTCACGCCTACGGTAAAAATACAGTGGCAGAATGTTTGTTCAGACCTGGAGGGATATTTCCGTACATTTCCCACAGCCATATCTTCCCAATATTCAGATATGCGTTACAGGAAAACTGCACTCGAGAGGGGAAGGAGCTGGAGGAGGAGAAA
Organism: Haemaphysalis longicornis; assembly: GCF_048455015.1. Classification (NCBI taxonomy): domain Eukaryota; kingdom Metazoa; phylum Arthropoda; class Arachnida; order Ixodida; family Ixodidae; genus Haemaphysalis; species Haemaphysalis longicornis. Next base: position 173,433,387 of record NW_027526361.1, on the reverse strand, counting down.
ACTTTTTCAACTGTAAAATCGAGCTGATTAGTGGGCCGCGTCGTAAGTCCATATCAAGAGAGTAATTTTTTTCAATTCATCGAACGACATCCCGAGTATTCCAGGATTTGTTCTTTACGCCTGGAAGTGTTGGAAAACAACAAAGAGCTGCTTGGAAATATTCATCCGTTCTTGTTATACTGGAAACCAGCACGTATACTAGTTATTGTATTCGTTAGCGAGTATATAAACCCACCAACACCGCAATCATGCCATAACTGTTCTAGTTGTGAGTCAGTTCGTCATGATAACGATGGTTACGATAGAAATAGGGAGCCCGAACGCCGCCTTCGAGTACTCTGGACAACGTTGTCTGAGGCGCGATTGCTACGGCGTAGCACAAAGCTTCTCACTGCGTTTACATGTAAATAAACAACGCATGCTTTAGATATGCACATTCTTTCACGCAGCCATAACATAAGCCAATTTGTGAAGAAGTAATCAATGCCATACAGCCTGAAGAAAATATCACACGAACTCTGTGAACCCCCCAAACATCCCCAAACCTCCTAATAACACGTTTGTCACGATGAAGAAAATAATGTATTGGGAACAGAAAAACATCCATCTGATACAAGTCAACAACAGCGAAAAAAATAGAGGTGAGCCGTTTTATTTCCTGCTGTGCGATGCGCGTGTTTGGGCTTGCTGCTTGATAGCATTATACTCTTGAGTTTTCATGAGAGAATCTCAAAAAATTCTTTAGCGAAGCCTACCCATTTTAAACACTTATCGAGGAGCCCTGCTCTACACTGCAAATAAGATAGAAAGGACGAGTTACACACGATCTTCTGACCGATGCTCTGGAGAAAGTTGTTCTCTCTTTCCTCGTGTGCGGAAAACTTGTGCGGGGTACAGCTTGAAATTATTCAGAGCTGGCAGAAGAATTACTAGAAATACGCTTTTTAATGCACTAAAGCAACAAAGCGGGCGATTTCAGCACAGGCATTGCTGCCCCTCACAAGCGGAGTGTAGCAGACGACAGCGGACCGAGTCCCTAAGCTGACGTCAGAGCCAGGGGGCGCCACTCAAACATCTCACCGCCAATACCGCCTCAGCAGATTCCAATGAACCTGCGGCGTGAGGATCACTGTGCGAAGAGCTGGAGCCAACCGCACGTACCTCAAACGCGTTAGCCTGAAAATCGTGATCCCTAACCATGGGATCCCGACAGGCAACTATTATTTGACACCGAAATTTGGCAGCTCCTTTTTATTACACATTTTAGCACACTATCTAATCAAGTTGATTTTAGTAAACATCGTGTGCAACTGCATGGTAAATTTCAACCTTCCCAAGGTTGACTGGTTGCTTGGTTCTACAGATGACTGCGATTGCGGGTGACGGCTAAAAGGCTTCTTGGTTCTTGCCTTCTTATGAATTTCAGTGACCTGATTAAATAAAATACCATAATAATGTATCTGTGAACACCCTTGACTTTAAGCCGTAAAGTGTTTGTATCGGCAGTTTGAACACTTCTACGGAATCTCTTGTCAATAGCGATACCTTCTACTCGCCATTCGTGGCCACCTTCAACGCAACATGTCTACGTGTACTAACTTCCAAGCTGTTCTAGTGCTACTCAAAGGGATATATTTAAATCCATACAAGCAGATTGAGTCATACACATGGTCTGAAGTTTATGACATAAGCAACAAAAAGCCGAGACGAAACTCTCCATCCGTCTTCGATCAGCACATTCCGAGAAGGCAACTTATTTCTGGCCATTTTCCCATATGCTTCTCTAAAGAATTAAAAACAGCTGTGCGAAAGCAGTGAAGCTTTTATCGTCGTTTGAAGAAAACTGGGTTGCATGTTTGGTACGCAAAATTCAAGGCGTTTCGCTCAGTCTTGTGAAGTAACTAGTTACTTGTTTAATATCACGCTTAATGCGCCGAATGAGGCGCGCCGTAGTGGATCCAGCACTCGGGATTAATTTGTACCACCTGAGGATCTTTACCCTGCGCCCAATCTAGTTACTTCTAACGCGTTACAGGTAACTAGTTACTTTTTTAGTGACTTGTAAGTGTAACTTGTTACTTTTAATTTAATGAAACTTGCAACTGTAACACTGATACTTTTTTCCACAGTGTTCTGTAACAAGGAATACCGTTACAGTTACTTCGTTTTTTTTTTTGAAAATCATCCAATAGCAACACTCATTAAAGGCCGACGGGCAGTTTGGATTTTCCTCACTTTTGGTCTTTCTTATTTCCAACACCCTGTCTCGCTTTCGCCTTTCCACAACGTGGGCCCCTGCGCAGTTAAGGAGGGAAGGCGGCTAAGAAGATTATTTTTCGTGTATAGGACCAAGGTCGGAAGTCGGTCCCTAAAGAGATTCCGAAAATTTTTTCTTCCTTCCCCTATAGTCGAGCGGAAAGAGGAAAAAATAAAGAAATCGGCAATTCGACCTCCGCCGAAGATGAAGCTAGTCTGCCCTTTAAAAGAAAGGCCATGACAGAGGGGCCCACCGGGAACTGGGAATTTCTGACACGAAGGGTGCATCAACAAGAAAGTCGATGGAACATAATGGCGCGTACACAATGATTGTTAGTCTTGGGCTGGAGCATAGGGTTGAGTGTACTCCTTTTTAAATTCCCTTGGTCAAGGGTTTTACCACGTGCAATTTTGACTTCCCGCATGCCATCGTACGTTGTTATTAAATAAAGTCTTTCATTTGGTTTGTTGTGTATTTTCTCCAATAGTAACGAAAAAGTAGAGACGTTACTTTTTCACAGTAACTTAACTGTAACACGTTACTTTTTGAAACTAACTATAACAGGGTTACTTTTTTGGCTTAGGTAACTTCCGTAAAAAGTAACTGTTACTTTTTTCTGGCACCGTGCCCATGGCTGCTTTCGCTTTCTGGTTAAAAAAGTCATCCCCCTCGCGAGGGGCACGATCAAATGCACAGCATTTCCGAGGGGGTGCGCCGGCAAGTCGTATCTCTCGATCGCGGGACCCGTGTCGCCATCTTTTGGAGGCGCGGGACAACTTGTGGCGCTTTCGAAACAAACGAGAAATGAGTGAAGGATATAAGGCGCGTTCGGTGCATCGAAATCTGTGTCGGTTTCGTGGCTCGGTCGGTGGTGCGCCGGGCACCTTGCGTTCCGCCCGCGGCGTCGTGGGTTCGAAACCGGGCGCCGGAAACTGTTATTTCGTAGTCCGCCTGGCTGCGGACTACGGCAAGGCGCGCCTGCGGACTACGAGAAGGCGCGCCTGCGGACTACGACAAGACGCGCATGCGGACTACGACAAGGCGCGCATGCGGACTACGACAAGGCACGCCAACGCCGCGTGACATTGTGAGTTACTAAAATGCTATGCATTTAAAAGCTGACGCAAAGTGATAAAGATATGAATGAAAGACTAGCAATAGAGAGTTTTAGCTAACCGTTTTCGACGGTCTGCTCCGGTATCGGCGGCACGCTCAGCGCAACCGGAGCCAATAGAGAGTTTTAGCTAACCGTTTACGACGGTCCGCTCCGGTATCGGCGGCACGGTCAGCGCAACCGGAGCCAATGCCGTTCGCGGCCAAGCGGGCCAGGCATGCGCAATGGCGCTCCCGCTTGCCACCCGAGCGGAGCGGACCGTGAAAGACGGTCACCAAAACTCGCTAATGGCTAGCTTCCGCTTTTGCCTCAAGTCCTTTTGGGAATACGTGCGCGACCACACGCGACAGTCTTCCAACAACATCTCGTTCAACGTGCGCACTGAATCAGGAATCCGTTATCTGTTCTCACCGAAGCAAGTTGACACGTTTTGCTCTTTTTTTAGTGAATGCTCTTTGGCACTCAACGCACCAGGACGCCCTGATTTGAGGGCAGAATTTGAAGATCAACACTAGAGTGCTGATACCCGCTCCATTTTCACTATTGCCGTATCTCATGTCACAGCGGCGATAACGAAGCTCCGACCTAAACGGCCTGCAGGCACTGATGAAATCCCGCTGTTCCTCTAAAGGGATGTTGCTCACTTATCGCCCCTGCCCTGGGCTATGTTTTTAATCTTTCGCTAATCAAAGGGATCTTCCCATAACTTCGGAAAAAGGCATAGTTGCCCTCCTTTTTAACACAGGTCATGCTTGTAACCCATCCAACTACCGCCGAATTTATTTGCTGCGTGACTTTTCAAAGTTGTTAGAAAGAACCCTGTGCGAGTGCTTCTCTGCACTTGTGTCTAAGTTTTTAAAAACTCAGCAGCACGACTCCGTGAGAGGGTGCTCTGTAGAAACTAACCTCTGCTCTTTCATGACCCACGTGTCGCATGCGGTCACAAGGAGACGGTCAGGTGGATTGTATATACTTCGATAATCCAAGATTTCAGGTAGAGTCGATCATGAATTACTCATAAGAAAGTTAAAATACTATGGCTTCTTTCCGGGGCTGTGTAAATGAATGCACAGTTATTTATCAATGCGCCAAAATTGTATTCATATTCATGATGAACTGTCGAAACCCTTTGTTTCGACCTCCGGAGTGCCACAAGGTTTGGTTTTAGGCCCGCTGTTGTTTGTTATTTTTTATTGTGATGTTGTTAATTGTGCAAATTTTGCAAGAGTGCTTTTTCTCGCAGATGATATGAAGCTGTTTTTAAAACTTCCATCAACAGAGGACTGAAAATCTTAAGGGTGATATTTTTAGCACCCCCGGTGGTGTACGAAAAATTGTTTTTCCCTAAACGCGCCTAAAACGAAAATTATTACCCTGTCGATGCAGAAGGCACCCGTTTTGTTTCCATAGAAGTTGGAAAACCAGGCAATTTCTCGCAATAATATTATCAGGGCCTTGGGTGTGCTCAATGCTAGTCATAATAACTTCAAACCTCACGTTGCGTTCCTTCCTAACACCGGTTTCAAACTTCTGGATGTAATTTGGCGCCTCACAATCAATTTTCAATTCCCTGATACCATCATCCGCCTGGTTGGTTCGTTCGTGTGGTCACGTTTTACTTGGTTTGTTCGTTGGTAAGATCACGTTTTAGTTGGTTCTGTCGCATGAAACTAGCTCCGGAAAGTGCATTCTAACTTAATAGAATCAGTCCACAAAAACGCGTGGTTCGAATTATCCGAGATATTTCGAACGAGAAATTTAATATGAATACTACTCCTTTTTAAATAGAGTAGGCAATAATGATCTAGATAGTCGCTGATGTTGTTGTGACGTCAAAGTTTTTATAGGGTCCTAAATGGTCATCTTGAAGCACCTGATTGATTGCACAGCGTTACTTTACATGTGCCCCAGCGATTTACAAGCCACTGTACTTTTTTTGCCCCCAGTGCGTTCCATAGCCAAACATCTTAACGCCTACATGTTCTACGCAATAGTAAATACATTTTTTTTTTGCCTGAACTGGCTGCACTGGTGCAAGCAGTGCAGCATATGTTAATTGATATTCCCAGTAGCACTTTGCACTGGTCTGCACCACACTGCACTAATCTGCACCAGTTCAGGTAAAAAAAGTGCCCCTAGTATCTCAACAGAAAGTCGATTTAATTTAGCCTCCAAGTGCCTGTATTGCGACTTAACCAATCTATATTTCTGATGTCATGACTCGTGGTTCTGCCATGCATGCACGATTGTCTCTGTCTAATCTGTAATCACGATAAAGGCGTGTTTGTATTTATATTAACGACCTGTTACCATTATAAAGACGCTTACCTTCGACTATCTTGACATGTGTACCAATGTAAAAGCCCTTGTGATTATTTGGACACACAATAAATATGAATGAATGAGTGAATGAATGAAATTAGAAGCGTTGGGCGAGCGGTACTGTGCGTCATGAATTAAAGCATGATTGAAGATAATTTTCACGCGCGAACCCTTTCTTAAACGAAACACCAGCATCCCAGAGCTTTTTCTTCGAATAAAACACAACCTTGCGAAAAAGTCTTCTTTTATATAGAATTTCGAACCTTTAAGTTTTCAAACTTCTGACAAGATCTTCGACTTAGCAAGGTAACCTGACAATTTATTAATGACAGAGCGGAACGACAGTGATGTATTTTAGTGCATTCAATTTCCAGATTATCGGAAAAAAACCTTTGAAACACTAACAATTAACGATACATTATTTTCGCCAACTATTTCGGCTGACGAAGAAATACGCAAGAAATACCTTGGCAGCAGCCGGGCTTAGTACTGTTGGATGGTCCGTGCTGGCATTGCAGGAACCGGGAGCAGCGGAACAGATGAATAACTGAACTAAAAGAATAAAGCGGTTCTGCATTTCACCGGCCCTGTTGCAGCTGCTTTCGCCACCCCAACACGCCTATGTTTGGCAGAACTTAGCGCAGGACACTTTCGCTGTGAAGCTGAGCTTGTGGTGTCCTAGGGGACTTTCCCTCGCGGCTTCGTGCGTGCAATGGGAGGAAATACGACAGCGTGGGGTGTGTGTGGAAACTGTACGTCTCCATTTCAGGTTGGCTGGGCGCATCAGTTGTTATTTCTCTACAACAGTCACCCAAGGCATTCAGTGAAATTGATTGATGTTCTTTCGTCCAGATAGTCGCTCCATTTGCCACACCTGAAGATGTCATTCCTTGACTGCCAGATTCCTGCATTCAGGCGGATATTGGGGCGTGTCAGATGCTTATTCTTGGGGTCAATAACGTGGAAAGTGATCGTAGGTTTCTGGCGGACTAATTTAGACGATGTGTTAATGCTGTGGACCACGTACAAGCAGTTCATCAGAAAATCTGTTGACAGTCAGTATATTCATTATCGTTAGCACAGGTCATTGGAGACAACGGTTAACAAAATGTATGTTTAGATTAATACCGCTTTTCAGATGTTTCTGTAAGGTGCAAGAAAGCGAAAAGTAGGGGAATTGAAATAAAAGGGACATGATGAGAAAGGGATAAAATAATATTGCGCGAATTTATGAAAGCGGGTAGGCAGAGATTATGGACAAGCGTGCGTTCTGCTTTAGTGCAGCACTTCTAGTACGGTTTTGCTGTGTTTGTCGGGAAATCAGTGGTATTATTTTCACAACTTTCATACCCGACAGGCTGAGCCATTATGCGGGTTGCTTGCAATAACGCATCACCTGCATAATTCCTCTAGCAATAAAAACATACGTGACAGTTTAATTGCTTCCTTCCCAAGTATTTATTTCCCTGCACGTGATTTTCAAGCAGTTCTCATCCGCACTTCGCATAACAAACTACACTCCGTAACAAACAGTTTCAGGCGACCCCGAGGGGTCGGGTATGTGTTGCTTCGACAGGTTACTCAGAACTATACGTGTAGGCGAAGCTCATCCGTTCATGAGGGCGCGTGTACGTCTCCTCTGGTATTATGATCCTCGTTGTCGACCCGTACGTCCGACAACCATTTTCGTTTATTTAAACAGAGAGCGTGGGCTGCGCAAACACTGCAGGACCAGTCAATAGAGCTTCCTCCGCCAATATCCGACCAGCGGCGGCAGCGACGTCGTCGCCCCTTTCGTAGCAGAGCGGCATTTCGATTTCCGGCCTATTTGACGGTGTCGAAAAACTACTTCCGAAATTTCAGCTCCATGCGGGTGGTCGTCCCTATACATTTTCGGTCCTCTTTCACTGCCCTCATGCATACAATTTCCCGGCGGGCTGAATTCATCCCGGACACGTACTCTTTTCTGCAGCTCCGGACTTTGAGTTCGCTCTAGTAATCGAAAAAGCAACGTTGTCGCTTTGAATTCGGCCCTCGGATGGAACGGAACGGATTTGTTGCAGTTGAAACTCTCCGGCTGAATGAAGTTCCGCGAAATACGAGTGATCTTCAAGAGCGCGAGCAAGAATTAACATACTCATTTTGTTTCTTGCGCGATATGTGAGGTTAATGAGAAATGTTAAAGAACCCCAGTCTGTGGAAATTAATTCCTTGCCCGTGCTTGTACTGCACCTGTTAACGCAATTCGCTTTTCGCTTTATAGGTACTATAGAGGTGGTGTGCAAACGCCTGAGTGGTAATTTTCAGATAGTGTATAAGTATTCTTTCCAGAGCTCATCTCTGAACTCATTCATCTTTTCCCCGAATACGTAGGGCCCAGCGATTTGCATTCAAATGGCCTCCTGTAATATAAATCGCCTGTAGATTAATACCGCATACGGACGGCCCTTATGTCCTTACAGGGCGTTACGGACAGATGACGGACAAATTTCGCTGCCGAGCGGCCCGAGAATTTCGTGCCTGCGAATGCCCATTTCCGATGCGGTATGGCTATTCACCAGTAGGACAGGCTGGCGAGTGACTTACAGTTGACGGAAGGTTGGCAATACGACGACCTGAAAAATTCGCCGCTACAGCGGAATCCGTGGTGGAGCTCGGCACTGCTTCGGCGTTTCGGTCACAAACACGTATTCAATAATGAAGGTGAGAGGGAGTAAGCGCCTGGGCTTCCAGGGAACGGTTCCTTTGCGGTTCAGAATGCCCGCTTCCGGGCCACCGTCTCAGCACGTAAATTAAGTGTGGCCCGTAGTATGAAGCGGTGCCCCAGGCAACTCCGCCATTCAAGTTCGTCGATCTGCATGTCACATAAGTTGTGTAAAGCAAACAGGACATGTTTTATAGAGTTGTCTCACACACAAAACATGAATCCTGGCCTTTCGGACCATCACTAATATTTATAACTTTAACGTTTTTTGGGGGGAGGAAAGAGCTCAACTTCAGAAGCTTCGTTGGGGTCGAGCGGTTTGCCTCCGTAACAAAATACAGTAGAAAATACAGTAGACTCGCCGAACTTCAAACATGGATCATTCAAACTTTAGGTTATTTTAAGCAAATTAAAAAATTTTGGTTGGTCCTTTATGTTTTCGATGCCTTTTAAAGCCACCTAATTTAAATTGCTTCCTTAAGCAGATTGGGTTCATTGGTACTTTTTGCCGGTCCGTGCGGGAAAGTATCTGGCGCTATAACACGTGTGTCATAGGCATGTACTGAAGCTTACATGAGTAACATATCATGCTAATCGTAGTACAAATTCGGCAAGTACTCACACTTTCGCTAAATGTCCTCTCTCTCATTGGGCCTTCCGCTAAGGTTTAAACGTTACTCTTGACTCACAATGATTTCGACGTTGCTTGATAGCTGGATAGGCGTAGCGTTACGACCTAAAAAGGTGAACGGTCGAGTCTCTGAATATTAGGAACGGTGATAAAAATGGACAAGAAAAAAAAGTAAAGAACTGATGATGGAGTTGATGACGTAACACATACGAACAGTACCGTTATTGTAAAACTATGGGTATGTACTCATTGAATTTCACTGATAGTGGCTTCGACAGGAGAAAGCGCCCTCTTGCACGAGAGAAATGGATCACGCCTTAAAAGTTTTGGGAAAAGTTCACCTCGTTACGCCCACGCAGCTCGCTGCAGAAATCCATCGACAGTGGTTTGGCGGATAACACCTCCGCCATGATGCATCGTTGTGTTGACGGCGCCCTGCTTCAGCGAGCAGCGTATACACCCTGTGCGTGTACGAAGTTTCTGTTGTGGATCACGCGCGGCAGCCCATACGAGTGCAGTTTGTTGTTTTTCACAAGCGTGATCCTTATCGAGCGTAGCTGCCCTTCCGTCGAAGGCTCCCTGAGGCGAGCCCACCACCGCCGCGTGTGTCTTCAGAGGCGGTCGCCTGGAGCGAGCGCCAGAGCGGTAGCATGCTGAGGCGGTAGCTCGGGCGCGTCCGGCCGGGCTGCCGAGCGCGAGGGCGCGGGCCATTAGCCTTGAGTAATGCGCCAGAGGATCCCGACTGGGCGTCTCACCGCGTTCTGTACCCCGTTCCTGTTAGTGTAGTTCGACCGCTTTGTTCCACACTTTTTAACGGCCGACGCAGGCTTCTCTAAGTGATCGCCAGAGAAAACCGTTGTGGTTTGAGGTTGTTAGTTCCTCATTTGCCATTTTATGCGTGACCGCAATTTTCTTTGCGGGTGTTTCTTTTCCCGAGCGTCAAGAGGTAAAAAGTTAGTGACGCAACAGTCCCATCCAGCATGCCGCCTTGTGCCAGTTACGGTACACCTGAACACCAACACCGAGCCCCCCAATCGGTTTGTTTACTGATGATAAAAGGTGACTTGACTCCCTTTCCTGCGAGGCGAGCCAGAATAAAGGCGGTTGGAAGGTTTTTACGTTGAAGGTATCCTGTTGACTTATACTGGCACTAGATTTCTCTCCCGACGTGAATCTTCGCTTAAAGCTAGGGTTAGCCCTCGTCACTCAAATGTTTATGCCTCTAATGAAAAGCAAATACAGGTGGCTGCCGTGCGTATCTCAAGCGTCGGAGAAGAGGGGGAAAATGCTTAAGCTTCCCACCTGAGAACGGGTCAACTTGCATTGGGCCTAGACAGCATGCTCTTCGTGTAGCCTACTTGGCTTATGGATTGCTGATGACCAACTCCATGTGTAGGTGGCCTCTTACTCCGCAAAATTTTGTATGCAATGTATAGCTTTGGTTTCCTCTTGCATCGCGTAGACTGGCTTACACTATTCATAATTTATCCGCTTGATTAAGGCAATATTTATTGTTTAAAGCCGGAAAGGAGAAAAAAATACCATGCGCGGTCTGCGGCGAATGCAAAAATTAAAGCAAGGGCGTCCATACGAGATGCGATGTGATTGGACGATGTCGAAGGATTTAATAAAAAGGAGTTTCAGTTCTGTGAAAAAACATGCTTGGTATCCGACATTATTGTTGGCTGGGCATTCTCGATATCTTAGTAATTGGCATACCGCACTTCTGCTGTGTTGTCTACTGCAAATTGCGTGCGCTAAGCCTACCAGCACGGTTCGGTATCGTAACGATCAGTAGCCGGGGCGTACGCAGTGGATCAGCCGCCTCCACGTCACCGGAGACGCTCAAATGCGGTGCGCTTTGAACCCACCTTTGGAGCTTGGCTGGCTCGTGCCTGTGTGGTAGGAGGCGTGTTCACACCAGGCCAGGTTGGGTCATTCGGGACTGTGCCGGGAAGCAGACGGTGGTTATGGCAACACCACGCCAACGAAAACTCGGCCGCGCGTCAGTGTTAGCCTGCTCGCGTTCTGCGGACTCGCTCGTGTTGCAATGAACGTTACAGCGAAAAAAAGGTGAATGCAGTATAGAAAGGCCTGCTTGAAGGTCTGCTTGCTGACGTAATTTGCTCCGTATGCAGAAGAAATGAACACGAAGAAACATACTCATTCAGGGTGTAGCACAAAAGGAGCGGGAGGAAGTAATTTGCTCCAAACGTTACGAACGCGAATAAAGATACACGGATACTGTGTAGTGGGCGCTTGTGGTCAAGAGGTCCAATGGGTCAAGAGCTCCAACGGCTCAAGAGGTCCAATAGTCACGTAGCCGAGTCAAGAGGTACAACGAGTCAAAAGGTTCTATTTGGGTCAAGAGGTCCAACGCGTCAAGAGGTTCAATTTGTGTCAAAAGGTACAATGCGTCAAGAGGCCCAACGCGCCAAAAGGTCCAACGAGCCTTGGTTGTCTTCCCTTATTTATAATTTACCCCTCAGTCGTTCTTAATACATTAACCACTTCAGCTCATTTCGCCAATATCAATGGCTGGATGCTATAAAATTTCCTTGTAATATTTGGTCGTTTAAGTTATGCTGGTATATATTTCGATTAATGGCTGCTTGTGATGATTACTAATTGATCTAGCTTCCGTCTCCCCTCCACCGCCATTATTTTCGCACGAAAAGCGACGGTGGGTGTCGGGCTTTTCGGCACGCCAACTGGTGCGGTAATGAAACGCACGTGTCGCGCGGCGCCTGGAAACGTCGCGCATTCCGAGGAAGGTCGCGCCTGCCCGCACCGGATGCGCCAAATCGCCACCACATGGGGTTGGACCCACACGAAGGACTCGCTCTTGCCCCTTCCCCGGCCCCAGCGACAAGACGAGGGGATGAAGACAAGAGAGACGCGGTCCGGGCGCGGGAGAGCTCGGCTCGCCGTCTTCGAGCTCCGCGCGAGTCCTGTTTTTTTAGTCGCCCGCCGGGCTGTAAATAAATGTATACAGTTTTGATCGGAGGCTGAGTTTGTCGGTTGGAGATACCCGGGGTGAGATCCTCAGCGCTACTGTGGATTGGAGGAGAAGCCCCGGGGAAAAGAACATCACGAAGATAACTGTGGGGTTTACTTGGGCTTCCGAAAAGAGTAACCAAGTGACATGAAAATTGTTGCCACTGTAACTGTAGCGCTGCCTATCCGTTGGGTGCGCTTTCAAAGCTTGCGTTATCGGTACATAACACAGCGACGTCGGCGCGAGAGTATGGGATAAATATAATGAAAAAAAAAACGTATTACCTTCACACGTACAGAAGCAACACGTCTTTCTCGTCGAGGTCACGAGGCAGAGCGTTCCGCGCAAAGCTTTTCTTAAGGCGCGTTCCCACTAGGCCGACCATCGGCCGATTTGGTCGGCCAACACCGTGTCGGCGAGCTGTCGGCGGCCATGTCACACCGCGCCGACGCCGACCGTTGCCCAACCGTCGGCGTCGGCGAGAAATCGGCGAGGCGTCAGTGTCTCCGCGATGTCGGCCGACGCGCTTGTCACACCGCACCGACGGCCGCGCGACGCCCAGACCGACGGCCCCGCGACGGCCGACTCCGCCGGGGATCTTTCTCTATAGTCAAACTTGGTGTATCGTGTCGCCGCAGCACGACTGAAGCCATTCGTGCGTACTGGCGTGTGCGCTGCTTGTACTGTATGTACTCCTCAACTTCTTGTTAGATCACGGACAAAGAAAAAAGAGCTGTGCGCTGCTGCCGCGGCAGTAATAATATGGATGTTAACCCCCGGCGAAAAGACCTCTGTAGCACGTAAAATATGCATATAAATTAGTGCGTACGTCAGCAGAAATTTAACCTCCTCTAATAGAGAAGGCCTGATTTTGCACCATGCTACCGCATTTTCGAGAAACATGGTGCGATTAAGAAAAAGGAAATTAATTGTTGTGGCTCAAGACGCGCTGTTTCGAAGGAAATATTTAATTGCAAAGGTAGTTGCTTCTCAAAATCACGCGATTCCCAAATTGGATGCGCAAACCATACCCCTTAAAAAACCGCTCACACACACACACACAAACACACACAATAAAGAAACCTGACCCCGCCGGGAATCGAACCGGCAACGTTGTGCGCACGGGCGCGACGCGCGAGAGCACTGCGCCACCGCCCAAATGCCTCCTCGACTGCGAAATAGCCTGGGTAACAGATGGAGGCCCATCCTTCCGTGTCATACGTCGGTGTTTACTAGCTGGTTTACAGAATTCCTGGCTGGTAAACTGAAATTTCTTAAATAGCGCTTGCACAGCAAGGTTCCCCGAAGCCCCCACAATAGCTTATCGCCATAAACTCCGCTTCTTCGCGAAAGCGCTCGCAATAATGTGTGTGCGCGGCTGCCACTGCGATTTCCCACTGCGGGGATAGTGCTTGCCGTACTTTGGTTTAACGTTTCACATGAAAAACCTTGGCCGATATTGATGCCTTATTACCCAAATTACCCTACGTAACTCTTCTTCTGCACGAAACTGCCCTTACATTTTCTACAGGCGAGCCGATCGCACACGCATTTGCAGTTTGCAGCTCCGGGGTAGCGGCGTCACCGAAGAGCACGGCCGAAGCGTCGAACGCCAAAATACGGATTGCATCAGCGCTAGTGTTGAGTTGTATGGGCTTCATGGACGTTACCGAGTTTATTACACTCCAGAAACTATCAAAATAGAGCCGCATTCATTGCGGCACGAATGTTGTCGGGGAGCAGTTTTCGCTTCTCGGTCGATTCCCGACGACGCGTCCGGCGACCGGTCGGACGACCGGTTTTGTTGGCGTCTTCGGTCGGCGAGTCAGTCACACTACGGCGACTTTTTATCGGCCGACGTGTTTGTGTCGCCGTCGGCGTAGTATGACAGCGCGGTCGGTCAACTCGGCAGTTGGCCGATGGTTTGGCGACTCGTCGGCGTCGCCGTCGCGTCGTCGTCGCCGTCGTGTCGGCCTAGTGGGAACGCGCCTTTAACGGGTAAGGGCGAAACTCTCTCCTGTCTGGGCCGACCCCCGCAGGCGCTCCGAGGTGCCTCTCGGGTTTCGCATTTCTGGGAAAGCTCGATTGTCTGTTTTTGGTTCTTCTACTTTACCCGTAGGCTTGCGGTGATTTGTTACAGCTTGGACCTGTCGACTCGCTTGACTTTTTGACTCGCCTCAGCCGCGTCAACAGGTCCACGGTGAGTCAAGAGGTACAGCAAGTCAAGAGATCCAACGAGTCAAAATGTCCACAGTGAGTCAAGACATCCAACGAGACAAGAAATCCAACGAGTCAAGAGATCCAATATTGAACCTTTTGACGCGTTAGATCTTTCAACTCGTTGTACCTCTTGCCTCCTAATCTGTAGTGTGGGAATATTAATTAGGACTGCTTCCAATTGCGCGAGCACGCTATCCCGTGATCCCCCTCCCAGAGGGCCCAGGAGAGCCCCTCACGCCTTCTCCCTGTAAGGGCATACGGGTTGACCAATGCGCGCCGGTCCTTGCGGCACAGGGGGGTTGATGTAGTGGGCCCGCCCGAGGGCTCGACCACGGCGAGCGCGCGCGTCGGTCTGACCCGGGAGATACTGGCCGGGCGCCGGCTCCGTCAGGTACCCTGCACGCACGCACGCACGCAGCTCGTTCTCGCTCGCTTCGGCTTGAGCGGCCGCCGTTTTTTACTTGCGTAAGGTCGGCGAACGTACCGGGAGTCGGATTTGCATGCACCGTTGGCTTCGCGCTCCCTGCTTGCGCAGGTGATTTGAGTTATTATTGGTTGCTCGGTCAGTCTGGTGGTCGGGTCCGGTTCTATCCGGGCCCCATCACCCGCACGGCTTCGGTGGCTCACACCACTGGAGCAGCAGCTGCCGATTACCTGCCCTGCGCGTCGGGCTTTGTGGCTTGACGGGTACGGTCGGCAAGTACCCCCCTCTCGGCCCCAGGGCTAAGTGTGTCATATCAGGGTTGGTTGCTGTACCATGAAAAATTTGTAAATGATTCCATCTCTGAGGAGCTACTTCGTTTTCTCGGAGTGGTTGCACGCGCTCGGTGAGAGCCGCCGCCGCCTTATACGGTTTGGCTCGCTCGAACCCATGATGGGCACATTGGCAGGCTGCGGTGCATTCCACAGGTGATGCCCACAGTAGTCGTAAAGAAGTTAGTAATAATTATCACCAGGCTTTTACCTTTGGTTGGTTGGTTGGTACCAAAAATCAATGGCGCCTACCCACTCTGGGAGATTGGCCAAGTCGGATATGGTAAACTGGTTAATAATTCAAACTAAGGTTAAAATAGAGCTGTGGAGAATGAGAGGGAAGAGATGTTCGAAATTTTAAGAACCCTAGAAAAGCAAATAGTAACATACTGAAGTAACAACCGATACTACACGTACCAGAAAAAAAAAGTACGAAATGTGTTTTAACAGGGTAGGTGACCTGATTGTGAAATCAAAGTGTGAAGGGCGCGGCAAACATCCCCGTGGCAGAAACATAATCCCGTTGCTCCAAATGACAATAAATTCGAAACAGACAAGGAAAGACCGAGGCGCCGAAGGGGAACCGCCAGGAATCGATTTCGGAGAGAGCAGAACCGCTGGCAAGACAGCAGGAAATGTTCAATTCTCTCTTCCTCTTGAGTGAACTGGCATGTAGCCGCAGGCGCTATAGTTGTGCGGTAAGGGTAGAAATTCAAAATGGGGACTCGGCAGCGAAAGCTAGTCAATGTGACCTCGCACAATCGCGACTGCATAATGGTGACTTGTCCATGAATACCGGAGGTGCTCAATTTCGGGGCAGCCAGAGATACTGTCTGGCTGCAGGCTCTCCAGCGAGGTATACGTGCGAAACCGGGATGCAACAACTTGGGCTATGGGGGGCACAACATCAACCAGCGGTCCATTCAACGCCACACCTGCCGGACAATCCGCGGTTTTATTAAGGTGGATACCCCTGTGTCCTGGAACCCAGACCAGGCGGGTTTGTTGTACGTAGGGTGGTAGGAGCATCGAGAGCGTTCGGCGTAGAGGGGTAAAGCTTGAAGGTAGATAGGGTGGAGCAGAATAAAAGCGAGTCCATCACAATAAGAGGGGACCTCGGGCTGTTGCTAAGCCACCTCTGTTCCCTCCTTTGGTTCTTGGAAATGCTAAGGGTGGTTTACTGTGTATTTTGTTGTGGGCTTCTCCGCGGCAGAGAGACGCGGGTTAGAGCAGTAACGTTGGGTTAGAGAGCGTGATGGCCCCCTTGCTTGGGCGAGTCTATACTCTGGTTTCCCTCAGCCCCTCGTTTCTTGTCGCCGTCTCGATCTGGCTCGTCCTGGCGTGGACGAGGGAGGGAGTTCGGGAGCGGCGGCATTGGTCGCATTTCGTCATTTTGCACGGGAACGGGGTGTCTTTTGGTGTGCCATCTGCATTTTGTGTGTGTTCATTTTGTGTGTGGGATGAGTGAGCTATTATTCATCAGTTCGTTCGCCGCGCTTTCTCGGCCGTTAGGACGATTTTAGCGGGCCAGACGTGCGGGGGGACTGCTTATGTTGTTTTGTTGCGTGTTCTCGGCCCAAGCAGTAGAGTTTGTGTGCGCGCGCTTTCTTCTGCTGTGAGCAAGCTTTCGTGGGAGGAGTCGCCCGTTCGCCGCGGCGAACCTTGTGCCTCAGCGCCCCTGATGAATGTGACGCGTGTGCGCCCCTGCCGATGGGGACAAGTGTGCTTCCGGTGGCTGTTTCCGCTCCCGTGTTCCGTTCTCGCGAACAACACCGCAGACCTGCGTGTACGAGGGCGTGCATGCGTGTGTGTGTGCCCGGTTACGTAATAGGGTGGACCAACGTCGTACGGCGCCAACATCGAGGTCGATATGCCACACAACAATCTTCACTGGCTTGATTACAATAGAGTGAGCGCGAAAGACAAAAGTGGGGCAGAAGAGTGGCACATCAACAACTGCCACCTTGAGTGACAGACAAAAGCCGCGCGAAAGTTGCAGACGGCTAGGATAAGTGCAAAAAAAAAAAACAGAATCGCACGGTCCCGACCGTCCTCTTAGTGCTGTGGAGCCGCAAGAGAGCCACTTCGCTCTCGGCTCTAAAAGTTCTCGATGGGATGAGTGCCGAAAGGGAGCCAAGCAAGGAAACTGAGGTGCAAGCCGCGACGGTAACGACCACCTTAGCCTAAGAAGATCGGGGCCGCAGATTTCTTCCTGTGCGGAGTGCGTCATTTCCTTTCTATTTCGATTTCCTCTCGTGGGGAGAGACAGTGCTGTTTTTCTAACGAGGTGTACTTTTGTTTTTCACCGCTTGCCTTTGCTCAGCTTTCGTTGGGGCAGCAGCTGTAATGAAGGGGATTGTTACAAGTCACGTCCTCAATGCTTTTTTTCTGATCGCTGCAATAAAGGGCAGCCTTGTCATCATCGGACACTGACCGACCGGAATTTGTTTGTTAGTTATCATGGCAGAAAAAATCCGTACCTAGCTACAGGGGAATCCTTTGCCATGAATTTGTTATCTCTCGGCTCCTTCCCGGTTTGCTTACCTTCGACCGATTTCAATCGAAAGGACCTGTCTGCTCTGTGAATACAGGTCTTCCGGAATCAGTGTCGGTGCCCCCCTCGAGAACTAGGGGTTGCAGCGAAGTTGAAGATGGCGGTTTTTTGCGGTCAGGATTGCTGCAAAAGGACTGTTATGTCCTCAGCGACGCATTTCGGTGACGAAAAGCCGAAATGATCTCTGCAAGTGGGTCGGCCTCTTCTCTAGTGGTTTGGTCCTGCTGAACAGAAGCATCCGTGTCCTTCTGCCGACATCATAAACGGGAGAATGCCCTGCTTCCTGGCAGGCACCTGGATTTTCCGAGGGATGACTCCGGCATTGCTCACTTTATGTGTGCGTGCTTTCGTGATGCAAAAGCAACTTGGATTGAACGTGATTCGTAAGAAGACAAATCCTTGGAGCTGCTGCCGTGAATACGGGTAGTGGGAAACTGGAAAATGTCACAAAATGCAGCAGAAAGCATAAAGGCTTCTCCAGCGTCCTTTAATATATTGTTTATTGTCGGGAATGGAGCGGCGTTAAGTGTCTTCTCCTGCGCTTGAAAAAAAAGGAGGCAGAATATGATTTGGCTCGATACGGCTTTACTGAGGGGTCTTTTTTTACCACGTTATTCTGAACTTAGATAACGCTTGGTGTCGGGGTATTGGCAGAACTTTACTTGCAACGATTGTGCTAGAAACTTTTCACAGAAAAGGACACAAGAAACGCGCATTTAGTGAGAAGCCTTCACGACAAAGCGTATGTTTTTCTCCGTTTGTGCAAAAGGTCCTTCGCGCAACCCTTTTAAATGGATGCTGAGGTGGAAGAGCTATCCATCGTACATCCGGGGCCCACTCTTAAGTAGATGCTCTCTTTTTTGAAGGTTAAAAAAAATAAGAACCCAGTGGCAGCCGAAGCATGCCAGCAACTTTCTGTTTGAAGCCGCCATTAACGCCTTTTCACATTCCGCTGACAGCCTTTGCAAGATTGGTACGTTTTGCCGACGAACGCGGTTCGCTGTAGCTTTGTGTAGGTCATTCAGTTACAACGAAACATAATGGAATTTCACGCGCTGGAGCCACTTTTGGGCGAAAAGGATCGTGGTTGTGAACGTCTGTGGATCGTACTAGTTGCGACCATTTTTGGATCTTTAACATGTCCCGAAAGTTCGACGCGCAGCAGAAAATCAAGGAGCCACCCTGCGGAAGTACCCGGCCACGGAAGTCGCTGGCAGTACGAAGCCAAACACCCGATACCTTTAATTGACATGCATAACTAAACAACGGAAGAGTTTTATTCGTTCCTAATCGTAACGTGAATTGACTTGTGGTCACTGCGGTACACTAGGAGCTGCGGTACACTAGTTTTGTTTATCTACCATAAGTAGTTATGTTACAGTGAAGTTAAACCTTGCAGAATTTCGACCTGCTGTCTATGACCGTCTGACAGGGAGTTTGATAGCAGAAAGCGGAGGTAGCTCTACATTTATCAGGATGAACCTGAAGTAAAGTTTATCAAAATTGGCCCTACGAAGGCTCAATAATTCCGACGAGTTTCATTTGATTTTTGTAATTAGTTCACAGTAAAATTGCAAATGCTACTGAATTTTCTTCTGCAGTCAATACGCCTGCCCGTCTGTCAGGGAGTACAGATGCAGGAGAAGGCCCATAATTCTTGTTTTGTTGAAAGTAACCCGAAAGAAATTATTTAAGGCTTAATTTAGAAGAAATTCAATAGAAATTATGTCTTTGTCTTCACTTTTACATGACTCAATATAGTTATCAGTTCGTCCTCCATATTGGCAGTATTGAAAGGGCTCAATTTCTTTTCGCTTCCATTCATGCTTCCTGTTCATGCCCCCACCTTCCTCGCATACAGGCCCACGAGGAGCCCCTACCGGCGAAAAGCGAACAGCTGCTAACAGCTGCGTTGTAGAACGGCAGCGTGCCAGGGAATATAACGGGCCACTTGGCGCTCAGTTTCCCAACGCCTTAGCCACTCAGCCACTGCGGCGGTGGAGTTCAGCCAGCGTGTGACCCCGTCATCGAAACGGCGAAGCTGTCCGCGTCTCTGGCTTTCAGTTTTCTCTGTGGTTGAAATATGTTTGACTGCACTCGGATAAGCGCCGCACCTTCTCTAGCACCTTCCTAGGTGCAGTTTCCCGGATAGTAGATTTTTTCTTCGGTTCTGTATACCCATCCCCCTACTCCTTTTTTTGGTTGCGCCTTTATTTCCCTTCCCGCTCTTCGCATTCCAATTTCCCCTTTCTCGTGTTTTTTCTTGTCGTTTTGTCCACGTTTTCGCTCATTTCTTTCGTAATTTACCCCTGTCTGTTCTGTTTTTAAGAGCGAAGCCCTACAGCAAAGTGTATTTTTCGCGTCTTGAGTTAACAATACCAAGAAATTGCCGAGCGTGCGCACGTGAGCGCGGGCCTCGCGGTCACCGCCCGTCAGTTGCCAAAACCAAGAAAATGCCCAGCGCTCGTGCGTGCGTGCCCCGCGATGACCGCCCAGCGTCCCCTGCGCAGGTCCGTGAACCCAAGCATAGCTACTTAGGCAGATTAGCCGAGGTTTCGGCGACCACCTGGCAGTTTAAAAAACCAAGAAAATGTCGAGCGCTCGTGTGCGCGTTCCTCACGGCGACCTCCGAGCGTCATTCGCGCACGTTTGCAAACCAAGCGTACCCACGTGGGAGACTGGGCAAGATTGGCGAAAAAAAAAATTCAGCGTTCGCCGTTATCGTGGCAACACTTGCTCGGAACTATGAAGACTGGTAGTACGCTCCTCCTAGGGAATGTCCAGTGATTATCACTTCAAAAAAGAGTGGAAGAAGCTCAAACTTACAGCCACAGTGATGAATTAAAGGTCACTGCGGCAGGAGCATAGAAGTAAATCGGCTACAATTGTGGACTTCAACAGTCTTGGTGGTGGTCGTAAAGGTTGAGTACAGCTTCCCTACCGTCCAATCGTGCGCGTTTGAGTGAGCTTCCTTAATTTTTATTCATTTATGTAGTTCTTGTATCTTTTCTTTCCTTCTCTTTCAGCGTCTATACGCAGGTGGCGCCGGTAGACGACTCTTTACTCAATGTGTGCCCTTCACCGGTGGCGGTCCCAAGGGGAAAGCGAAGGGGGCGGTCGCCCCCCCCCCCCCCCCCCCCCCCCCCCACAGAGGTCCTCAGTTTCTTATTTTTAGCTTTTTTAAGCATTCCACTGGCGCGAAGTTAAATCCCAGCGGGTTGCACCGCATACGCGCACACGCCTCCATGGTTATCACCACCTCCGCAGAATTGGTGCAAGGAGGGGAGCGATTCTTTATTCGCCTCGCCCCCCCCCCCCCCCTAAAAAAAAATCGCCCCCCCCCCCCAA
Source organism: Haemaphysalis longicornis (assembly GCF_048455015.1). Taxonomy (NCBI): domain Eukaryota; kingdom Metazoa; phylum Arthropoda; class Arachnida; order Ixodida; family Ixodidae; genus Haemaphysalis; species Haemaphysalis longicornis. The sequence continues at coordinate 173,412,486 of NW_027526361.1, read as the reverse complement.
AACCGATCTCTGGGACCGCTACTGCCCTTCACTGTGCGCACACGATGCTGCGTTTGATAAAGACACCAAAATGGGCGGGAACGTTGGGTAACGCCGCAGCGAAAACAATGAGTAGGTAGCAGATAATGTCTCTACAACTGCCACTCCCCACGACAATAATTTGCCGGGTGCGCGAGGGGGATCTCTGGAAGCAAAGAAATTAGTGCCGTTTGCGCCGCTTCTATGACGCACTGCATGGTGCCTGCGGCCCCTCCCCTTTAGTACGATGTCAAAGGCGACAAACGAGCATGGCTTCAAATTTCTCAGCCAATTATGTCCACTTCAATACCTAGTATAAAATTGTGGCACAAACATCCGAGGGGTGGCCTGTCTGTTTGCTGCTAAGTCGTTTACAGAAACATCGATAATCAGCACTTTGAACAAGTGGTATGTATATGTCTTTATTTTAAAAGCAAGCTTTTTTTTAATGCGCAGGTCCTATTACGTATTTATCTCCAAAAAATACCAGGCCACACAAACGGAATATGATGTTACAAGCGACACTGTGCTCATTCTGCATAGTATTTTTATATTTGCTCAGGCATAATGTTTGCACGTGAATGCCGCTGCGCGAGCTGGGCTTAAGCCGGGAAGCTCCTCGTGCTGTAAGCTGAATTCTTTCAACAGATAGCCGAGCCAGGCGGAAAGAACTAAACGTGATGAAGGGGGGAGCGAGGAGGAAAGGCTCTAAAAATGAAACAAACACGGATTTAATGAGCGAATAGAACCGTGTGCTTTCGAAGGACGAACGCAATTTATTGTAGGCACGCGACCTCAACGGAAGACTCCGTCTGAAATGGAATGGGAAATTTGGGGCAAGCTCATACTCGAGCGTCGCGCAGGTCGCGCTGTCCTTTGAAAGAGCACCAGTGCTTGGCCAAGCGTCCCAATATCGCGTGAGTGAAACCCATTCGCTCACAGCGTAGGCGTATTTCCCGTTTCACTCTCACCATGTCCCATTCTAAGCGGGCTGATTGCTGGCTATAAACCTGGCAGCGGGACATCCTGCGAATTCCTTTCTTCACTGCGCATCCCTCGTCCATTATCCCTTTCTGCGTGCACAACGATGGAGACTGCATCGTGTGCCCACGCCACTGGCGGCGGATACATTTTGAACGCATGAGACTATTTCAAAAATGGCCTTCGTGACTACCGCCATATATCTAAGGCGTAGGCGCACGGGCTGGTGGATTTTGGAAACAAACTGGTGCCGTAGTACAGTTGCTGTCCTTGATTTGCCATTAACAATCGTGCAGCTGTCAGGTGGCCTGGTGTGGGTTTCGGGTCGGTTGAGATGTCCGTCATGGTCCGTGTTGACGAAGGCTGCCTCCTTCGTCTTTTCATCTGTCTTTTATCTTCACCTTTAACCCCGCATTTCTCTCGCGTAACCAGCGAAGGTTAAACTGGAACGGTAGTTCATCATTGCCTCGTCTGTGCCTTTGTGAACCTGTCACGCCATGAGGAAGGCATATTGGCAGCGAATTCGTTTAGAAACGAGCGCTCACAAACGCAGCAGAAATGAAGGAACCAGTGGAAAAATTTGAACAACAGATAGGTTATACAATTTATTTCTTTAATGTAACAGCTCGGGAGGATGCATTTAAGAGAATAATGTCTGTAGAAACCGAACTCAAATAATCCCAAGAAGCGATATTATAAACAAAAACAATGTCCTAAATGATGGACCGTTAGCGAGGGAGGGCATTGCGCAACATAGTGGTATCATAACTGGCGCCCACATGGGCGGCAAGGCAGTTCTACCCAGGGGAAATAACTCCTCCAGAAAAAACGGAAATAAGAACACCATTAAATTTGCATCCGAGGACTAAAAATGTGCATTAGATATTTGAGGAAGTTTCCACGACTTTGGAAAAATATGGGGCGGACTTTTTTGTTGTATAAATTAGTTTAAGCCAGGAAACAAGCCATTCGTTCATGGTGTGCGTATACGTTTGCGAAGCGGTAGTGCAATGATTGATGAGAGTTTTTCGAAGCACAAAGTGTAAGAAAACGTACTTCTGATTACCTCCCTGTGGTCTCGCTTTCCGCTTGGCTCGAGCTCGGATGCATTTCAGAGCATGCGAGACGTAGACTGTTTTTTCTCATTTTAGCAGCACCAAGGGCACAGATGAAAAGCCCTGCCCCAGTCTTTTCAGCGCCGAAAATGATTGATTGCTGGAAAGCGGATTTGGGCCGGTCAGAAGAGGTGCATAAAGGTAAAAAAAAAAAAACGACTGCGACAAGCTACACGTAATTAAAAAACACAGGGATCCAGTTTTGCAACCTTATCTCGATTCTATAATCATTCAAACTGCTCAGCGCTGGCCTAATCGAACTTCAGTCGAGTCCAACTTCATATGTCTTAGGATCACTGTATACAACACTGAAGTGTGATCGAAGCACAAGGTTTTTCAAGCAACTGTATGTCACCAGAAACGCCTTAGGAGAATAAGAACCATGATTCAGGTTATCAAGTTTATAAACTAGCCGTCAACAAATTTCACGAAAGAACATATCAAAGAACTAGGAGGCCGACATGGGAGACTTACCGTGCAGTTTTACGGAACTAAACAAAGCAAATAAATGACTCAGGTTTAATACTACGTTACCTAATTACCACGAGCGAAAACACGCAGCATTTGCGTGGAAGTTTCCGTTAGCTTCAGATTTCGCAGCCTGCCGTCTAGCTATATCTACTATGCGTTCATTCTTCGCTTGCGCTGGAGGGCACTCAGAGAAAGCCCGGAAGTCGCGACGTCGATGGCCAGACTGAGAGACCAAGCGCAGGCTAAGCAGCCGGCAAACCCTTGCCTCGTTCTTGGTGCGCTTGCATTGAAGCACATGCGCGGATGCCGGCAATGATCGATCAAATGCAATCGAATCAGCCCTTTCACCCTCTCCTGTAGTCACGTGCTACTAAAGCGGCGACACTCCCAGTGAGCGAAGCGGTGGCTGAAGGTCACTTTCAATGTGATGAATGACGCTGAAAGATTCAGCATAGCGTTTTAGCTCTAATATCATCTGCTCGTCAAACCAAATTATGTAGTTCGAAAGTTAAATGAAGCCGTACTGCCAATAGCCAATATTGTCGCTATTAGGGCACTTAACACCGGTAGCAACATCTTGTGTTGCTGTTGCTTGATACGATGCGCAGCTGATGAGAGAGGAATGAATTAGGCGCCCTTGTCTCTTAGTGTTGTTAATTGAACTGAGCGTGTAAGGTTAATAAATTCAGTTAGATTTCTTTGGGAGATCGTTCGAAGTAGCGCTATGTTTTTATTTATCGAAAATTTAAGCAAAACGCACCCCAGTTCCATACTTGCATTAGATGTGCAAGGAGAAATTTGATAATGTCACGCATGCGGCAATACTCCAAGGACTCCAAACAACCGATTGCGGGGCGGCCGCATACACCTCCGTCCGGCCTTCTCTCAAGAACCCCCTCCAGTCTGACCCTTTTCCGACACCGCCCAAAAGAACACCACAAGGTTCCGTAATGTCCCCCCTCCTTTTTAACATAGCCCTTCTTCAACTCCCATCCCAGCTTTCCGCCATCCCAAACTTTCAGCACACTTTCTATGCCGAAGACCTTACGTTCTGGACAAACACTGGGTCCCCCAAAGATCAACAAGACATTCTCCAGCAAGCCATTGATTGCACACTCAGCTACCTGCAAGAGCGTCGTCTGACACGTGCACCACATAAATACGCTCTCCTCTTTCTTCGAGCCCGCATCCGAGGCCGACCTCTAAACTATTCTCCGGACCCGTCAGCCATTATAGATTCCATACACGTCCCCCATTTGCCGTCACTCCATATACTTGGTGTGACGTTCCACGGAGACGGCTCTGGGGCGGCGATTCTCCCACAACTTCATGTCACAGTCACCCAGCTCACACATCTCAGCAGAAGAATCTGCACCCAGCGCCATGGCCTAAATTAACCCGAAACCTGCCGTCTGGTTCAAGCTTTACTGATCAGCCACACTACATATGGTACTCCCTACGCCAACCTCAAACCAAAGGAACATGCCAAATTAGACGCCGTTTTCAGGAAATCGTACAAACTCGCCCACCGCCTCCCTGTCTTCGCACATACTGCCTGCCTTCGTCAATCAGGTATCCACAATTCTCTTTCTGAGCTCCTCGAAGCACAGCGGGTCCAGCAACTCAATCGCCTTGCCCTCACCCCTACGAGCCGCACGGTACGGCATAAACTGGCCTACCCCACTTCTCTGCCTTTAAACAGCCCCCAGCGTACCCCTCCACCACTCCGCGCTCATATCTTCGTGTCTCCCATCCCCAAACACATGCAGCCTTCCTTCAATCAACATAGGTCGGCGTACTCACTCGTGAGTACACTCATTTGTACTCATTTGTACTCAAACTCACGAGTGAGTACGATGATGAGTGATCACACACCCAGAAAAAAAACAGTGAGTACGATGACGAGTGAGTACAGGGGTACGTCTACTACTCATGAGTACAGTACTCATGAGTACACTACTCATGAGTATGAGTACTCATGAGTACAGTATTCATGAGTATGAGTACTCATGAGTTTGAGTACTAATGAATATGAGTACTCATGAGTACACAGTACTCATGAGTACGCAGCACTCGTGAGTACAATACTCATGAATACTGTTTTTGCGAGTGCTTGCACTCTTGAGTATATGCACTCCTGAGTACAGTAGTGCAAACAGTAGTGCAAACAAGAAAACGGACGACAAAAGCTGCCACCCAGAGGCACACAGAAAAACGCAGTTTACGGCCACGGCTGCACCGACAACCCCCGAGCTCCCCTGAGCCCGACCCGGCCTGAGAACAAGAGGAGACGCCAGACGCAACGCGAGTGCTTACGTTCCGTTTCGCTTTCTCACATGTACTTGCCTTCGCGCAGTAAGTCGCCCAACGACAGTGCACCGCGTCAGACGTTTTCTTCCTCTGTCCTGATTTATATGTAACCTGTGTTTTTCTAATCAATTAAACAATTTATTTTTTCTACTTAGTCTTTCATTCGAGCTACGACCTAGCTAACAGTGCAGATAAGTTGATTATTCGTGAGTAATACAAATTGAGTACTCATGAGTACAGATTGAGTACTCATGAGTGCAGAATGAGTAGTACTCATGAGTGCAGAATGAGTAGTACTCATGAGTGAAAAATGAGTAGTACTCATGAGTAGTACTCATGAGCAGTAGTACTCATTGAGTACTCATGAGTACTCATGAGTACAGAGTGAGTACTCATGAGTACAGATTGAGTACGAATACTCGTGAGGACAAATGAGTTTGAGTACAAGTGAGTACGATTACAAATGAGTATTTGATGAGTGAGTACGAGTGATTTTGTAAACAGACGAAGTTTTTGAGTCTGAGTTTGATTGAGTACAGCGTGAATGAAAAAAATTGTGGTTGAGTTTGAGTGAGTTCTTTCTGTTTTGCCGACCTATGTCAATCAAGGCAAAAGACAGGCCCGCGTCACCCGCCTCCGAGCTAATACCACAACGGATGTCGCTCCGTATACATCCCGCCCTGCTCACGCACTGGTTGTGATCGACTCTAAATATATTAATATTATCTCCCTCAGCCATCTCTACGCCAGCACCACGGCGGCTGAAGAGACAGCCATCGCTCTGTCAGCAACCACGGCTTCCTCCAACAGCATGGCAATCCTCACAGACTCACAACAGGCTTGCCGCAATTACTGTACAGGCCGCATCTCCCTCAGCGCTCATTATTCTATCCTCAATCAAGGATCCCCCTTGCCCCCATCCAGACTGTGTGGACACTAGGCCATTTTTTCCTCGAGGGAAACTAGGCGGCACACACCGCTGCCCGCGCTCTTACAATCAGGCGTTTTTGTCGACAGAAGAGGAACTTTCCAAAGACTCCACCTATCTCCCGGTGCCTCCCCGATACATGAAATCTGATATCATTATCGCCAACTGCGGCTTCCATACCGTCCTCCTCACCAATACCTCAGCATTAAGCGTCGACTACAGACCAACACATTCTACAATGCCTCGATACTCCGTTACATCTCTCCCTCCACGTACCCCTACAACTGTCCTCTCGCTCCGTCCCGAACACCACCTACCACCTGGTCTGGGACTGCGCCTACGCACAAAACCCCCTCCCTTGGGAGGGGGAGTGCGAGCTGGACAGCTTACGGTGCGAGGACCAAGAAAGCCTGATCGCTAGCGCCCAATCTGCTGCGCTATCTCGCGGCTATGTGGACTAAGAGGGCCACCCACTTTTAAGCTCAATAAACGTTTTCCAATCCAATCCAATCGCGCTTTTATATCTTGGTTGAAAGTTCGTTTTTTAATGTCTATATTTTCCTTTTCTTCGTAAGCTCTTCACCACGCTGGGTGGGAGCCGCGGATTTTCGTTTCACCGAGTTTCGCCAAAGCCGAGAAGATTCGAATTAGACTTAGTTTTACTAGCAAATTAGATAGCGCCAATCCCTCCCTTGAACATGCTCGTGCCAGAACGCGACCATACTTCAGACTCATAACTTCCCTGTGCGGATGTTCTAAAGGGCTGTCGTCTGGTAACCAAGGAAGGCCGTAACAAAAAAATATGGCAGCCGATGAAGATGATGCGCAACTAACTTTCTCACATCTTTTCACAGCAGCAGATATTCATGAGATATATCAGCACAGTTTTATCTTTGTTGTGCGTCTTTCTAAGGACACACAGGATTACACACAGAGGAGAGCATACCCTGTATTGGCCTACGCTTTCCAAGGAATGTTCCGTTTTGTGCCAATAGCCACATGAAGTTGCCAAAAAAGCACTTAGGACAAGCGCATGGCATTTAAAAGCGTACACGACGTTAACGTGCTCCAACGCCTTCTCAGTGTGGATAGGTCAAATTTACGTAGGCGAGGACGGCCTTTCGCGGCTACGACGACAATTCTTCCGTCCGTATGCACGAATGAGCTGAAATCGTTCCTGTACCACTCAATCCTTTTCTGTGTGCCGAATTGCCGACAAGACTTGGTCATCCCCTAAATTAATTACTTAGAAGCTTGGATTATTTACGCTTCTGCAAATTAGCTACGTTGCATGCAACTAGCATACATTAACTCCGACTCTGCCATGCCCTATTCTTCCATTCATGCATAGTGACAAAACCATTCACGCAATCGGCGGGTCCTTTCCATTGATAGCTGCCTCAGACTTTGCACTCGAAAAGCAATTTATTCGCTGATTGCTTCTTTTTTTCACTCTGACCCTTTTAACGCGTACGGGTATAAACTAACAAGGGGTTTGACTCTGGCCAAGCAGAAAGGTGATCAGCCTCTTGAGTATCAGTTAGAGCGCCCAACGGAAAAGGTGTGCATGGTGCAACGCCACTAGCGTTTCCCGGCGGGCCCTTTTATGATTGCTTTCCTTTCCGGGCCGCTCCGTCACGCCCCCTCGGCGGCCCGAACGCATTTCGCCGGAGCGTCGGACAAATTTCTTCGCTTCCTTCCTGGGCAAATATTCGGCGCGTGAGCGCACTAAAAGGCGCCGACGTTCGCGAACGGAACTGCGAAAAAACACAAACCGACTAACGGGAAGAGAGAGCCGAACTGCGCGAATGACTACGACCGAAATGCGAAAGGAAGTATTAATAACAAAAAAGGCCGTGTGTAAAACGTGGCTCCAGGCGCGCCCTGATGAATCGCTTCCGCTTCACATGCGGCTCCCAAGCAACGGTGACATGTCGCGCACTTTTTTCTTCGCTGCTAGTTTGTCTCGGAGGCGGCCGAGGCACCGTCGAGGTTGTCGGGATTGTCCGAAGCGGTGTTCCCCGAACGAGCCGATATTACGCACGCACGCGTGTCAGCGACGCGCAGCCGAAAGTGTAATGACCATCGCCGCCGCCTCACGCACACGAACGATCTGGCAAATGGCATTTAGCCTTGAAACACCTTCCCCTTTTAATGTAATGAGCCGAAAGTAATTGCAGAAGTTTTAAGCTGTCTTGACTTTTCGGCCGTTAGGAGTTTTCCAGCTGATTGTATTTCCACAATTACGCGCCGACGGTCGAGCTTACAGTTGGCTGATGCGGTTGTTTCTACCGTGCCCAGGCTTGCCGGTTTGCGAACGCCTGGCAAAATATGTCAGCTTGCCGAAAATGACTCGCTGCGGCGTTGGCAGAGGAACGCGTGTGTGTGGCTGGGACTCGTAATGATGCGCGATCGGAACACGAGGAAATGATTGACAGAGGCAGGAGAAGCTATAACGTGACGCTGGCGACAGAAGGGTAGAAGGGGACGGTACTCGGGTACTCGGAAAATGCAAAAGAGACACCTTAGACGCTGTGACGAGTGGCCCTTCGTCTGTCACAAATAGCTCGAGGATGATATATGCCCCGACGCAGTTCAGAGCAAGAATAGCCGCAATTTGCGCGCGCAGTAGCGAATATTTCAGTGTCCTTGTTCTGTACTTTACAAATATATTCCTATCCGGCACTTCAGGGGTTTCCGCTTACGCTAGTCTCTACACAAGCCTAAACCTATAGAAAGGACTACACACCATTGGTAGGCTCCCCGTCATGGTGTTTGCTTTGAAGTGGCCGGCACTGCCATTTTTAATGACGTTATCACTGGAGTGGTATAAAACTCATTTATGATTGTGAGGTTTAACGCGCCGCTGCAATGCAGGCGATTAGACGCGCCGTACTGGGGTGCTCCCGATTAATTTCGATCGGACTACCTGAGGATCTTTGACGTGCGCGGTAATCTCGAACAAGTGCTACAACTGCCCTAAAAACACTGTAAAACGCTTTACACACTTAAGAGCACTTTCCACTGCCTTTAACTAACACCCTTACACCCTAGAATAACACAATAAAACGTGCTTTTTGAAGCGTTTTAACAAACACCCTTACACACCAGAAAAAACACAAGAAAAGCACCATTTTAAATGGTGTTTTAGGCATCGAAAGATTCTTAGAAAGGCCGTTTTCTTGTGTCGTTGCCAGGCTGTACGGGTGTTTGTCATAGATAGCGAGAACGCCCATTAAGCGTGTGAATAACATTACAGTGTAGTGGGCCATGTTTACTTTAAAATTCCCCTGTTCCTATCGCCATTAGGTCTGAAGAGACTGGGATGTGCACGAAACCGTCTCGTAGTAATTTTAGGGGGGAGGCGTTCTCAGCACACCACCCATAATCTTCGGCCACCATCGTTGATGTAGAGCCAGAAAAACACACCTACCAATCGGCTGTTCGCGGTTGAGGAGCTGGTGACAGGCGTGGTTCCCCATCCTGGCACGAGGAATCCTGTGCTCGACTTGACCTGTGGCGTTTCACCCCACTGCCCTTAACCATGCCTGTGACGAGCAGCATGGCGCTCGCCCTATCAGGAGCGCATATCCCCGTCACTGGCTGCTTTTCGGCTCCGAGTTCTCGAATTCCTGTGATTGGTCAAATGAAGGTAACTTTGGCTGGATTATTATTTCGTCTGATCATCGTACTGGGCTGGTTATAACGCAAGACAACTTTGCAATTAATTGCCTCCAAGATCTTTTGCCTGAGTGCACCTTTCAGCCTTAACAAAATAGTTGTTTTGTAGGGCTGTTTGTTTTATTGAAATGGTCGTTTTGTCGAGTTGTCCGAGAGCGAGGGAGAATGTGTCAGCTCCCTTCATCGCACACACAAAACGTGAAATGCAATTTTTAAAGCAATCACTCAGAAGCCAGCACGTGTCATGGAAAAGGTTATTCAGACCAACCAACCGTCACTTCCCCTCCCTTTTTGTGCATCTCCTGTTTCTTCAGTATATTTTGTTCGGTGTTCTTGTATATAGTTGTTATTTCAATTTTAGTAAACAATTGCCAGTGCGGATTCTATACGTCTAGTGTATGTGTCCTTTTAAAGCGAAGCTTTTCACCTCTACCCCCCAAGGGTTTTTTTGTGACCGGTGGTGTGAACAGAAGACTCCCGTGAACAAATAAAAAAAGTAACATACCTTCAGGAATAGACCCTTGAAGGAATAAAGAACGAGTTGTCTTACCGATTGAGCTACGATCCCAAGAGGAGGCGGATGGGGGGGGGGGGGCGCAGACGGTGCACTCACCGAGCACATGTACGGGTTTACCTAGAGTTCCTGTAGGTTTACCCGCCTGCGTTCTCCCTCAATGCCACGTGATAGCATCACACGATCTCTCGCGCCGCTATGCGCTCCTCCCATGGCACGTGTAGCGGCCTTCGGGCCTTGCACATGCGCTAGGAGTTCGTAGACATGAAAGGAAGCTCACACCAACGCTTGGAATCTCACTTCGCCTCCGTCTCTGCCGCCGAGCTTGTCGCCTCTATCGGCTGGGGCAGAGATTGAGGAGATGTGAGATCGTCTAACGCCAGATTTGAGCTTCTTTAACTATAATAAAGACAGAGTTTCAGCTCATGTGATTCACCAAAACGCTCAACCAACCACCATTCATGAATCATGCAATGATTTAGCCTCACCAAAGAATACCTCTATCATGTAAGAAAGGGTGTTAAGTGCATTTTACTTGTCTCTGGCTTCACTCTTTATTGAGCCACGTATGTGAATTCAAGTGGTGTCGCATGCATAATCGCTGTGGTTCTCGTTTACAGCGCCCCTTTCCAACCACCTTTACAGGGTGGATTGGCGCGCATTGGTTTAGTCCGTCTTGTATTATAACCAGTGCAACCCCACAAACAATGTTAAACAAAGTCGCCTGCCACCAGGGGTTGCGCAAGCTGATTTGATCAATGTACACCGCCTAAAAGTCACAGAATGGGCTACATGCGCGGCCCCAACGAAGGGATTTTTGGCTCACGTCCGCAGGGCATGAACTTGGGGCTGTTTACATTACCCCTATTGAAATTCACTCATTTATGGCGCACTGGCGGGCCTCTCCTGTGCCTTAAAGCTGTACAAACAACTTCTGGACCCGCCTACGCTGCCGGGGCAAGCGGTGTGTTGAAGTAAGGTTTTGTCTTTTAATCTACAGTGGAATGCATGTCAGGCGGTGGCGAAACATTTGTGCGTACGTACGTGTGCACGTGAAGAAGCGCATGAAAATTATTCCGATATATCCAGCCTGCGGATAAAGTGGCTGCAGTGGAGAAGCGTTGCACTTGGTGCCCATATTTCGCCAACTGTCATCCATTCCGCTTATCCTGTTGTGGGGAAAGAGTTGAGAAGAGGAATTTTCTCAATGTCATCAGGTAGTCTGTGTTTTGACGAACCCCTTTTATAGGGGGATTGAGCCTGAATTCATTCGGCTACCGTGCTAGTGCAGATGCTGATACTAAACCTCATTCCCCTTTTGTCTTTCTTTACAGGTGAGTTTCGCAAATATCTGTGCACGCCTACGATTACTCCAGAAACGTAAGCTCAAGATTACTTTATATTTGCTCCTCGTGACAGTGCAGCTATGAAGTGTAAATTTATCCAACGTTGCAATTTCCCTAGAGCCTTACCGTAATTAAAAATATGTTTACATCTCATTATGCAATTGTCTCTTCTTTAGCGTCACCCATGCCGGGTCGTTTCCAGTGCAAAACGTTTGTTCCGTAACATGTGCGTCCTACACACTTAAAACAAGGCTAATTTCAGCTGACACACGGAAGCTGCCCATTTACGTGGCAGGGACACTAATGGCTCCGTGAATCTTTATTTCAGCCTAAATATCATGGCTCTCATTGATGTGTCGGCCTTAGTTGTACTTGATATGACGTATGGCTTGTTTGGAAATAAATAATGAAAGCTGGCCGCCTAGTTTCCTTACCATTATTACGCGACGTTGTACCGCACCTTTTCTACATTTTCTACATTTTTTTCTACCTTCGTCCCTGTTTTGTGAGCGCTTTTATCACCAAGTTAACAACGGTTAATAACCAGCCCAATTGTCCGTTCTATTGCAGCAATAAGTTAACTGCCGGAAAACTCAAAATCTGTCGTTTCAATTCTGTTACAACTTCCACCACTTCTTGGAACTACCAACGACAGCAGTAGGCTTCACTGGCATCATACTTTTTGCTCCATTTTCCCATAAAGTGAACTATCTGACCGACACTGAAAGCGGAACAAAGCGTACCATCAATTGAAGCGAGGAAATATCTCTTGTAATATTCACCAGTTGGCCCTCACGTCCTTCAAACGCGTCAGCACGTGTTCACGTACATTTACTTTAAATGAATATACACGTCTGCTTACCTCACTAAGCTGACCAACGAGGTTCCGTTTAACGATTTACGACGCGGAAAATCGCGTGGAATGATACTGCGTAAAACGGAATTAGATGGTGATGAATTTTAAAACTGCTGGCTATTTTTTCGTTCATATAGAACTGTGACATCTACGAATGCCTTATTTATGTACATGGCAATGCGCCGATGTAGGCCGAATTGGTTTAGAATGTAGGCTTTTTTTCGCTTGATATTGGGCTGGAATATAAATTGTGTGTTCGAATTAAAGTGGGTCAGGAAATGTGGCGAAGATATCTGGCGATTGTTTTTTGCATAGCTAAAGGCAATAGAAAAATTAGGTAGCTGTGATTGATAACGTATTTTAACACACAATGTGATATATGGTCCTTCGAGTTGTGTGCTGCAATTAACGTTATTAGTTTTGCTGTGAGCTGTGTTGGCAAGTTGGGTGATTTAGTTAGTGCAGAATTACTTTAAAGGATCAACGTAAACATGGTGGGTGTTTATGGGGATCATTTGGACGATGTTACAGAGAATAGCACTGCCTCACTGACCGGCCCCTGCTCGCCGGTGACTGTTGCGGAGCTGGGTGAGGCCAGCTAGAAGCGTACTTCATGACGTGCAACTGCCGCTGTTCGCCCAAAGGCAACGGCAGCCACAGGCGCACTCTCCCCTTTCCTCTTGGCTCAGCGCACGCGCAGTCGCTGCGTAGCACCGCGGTTCGTTTCCCTTGCGCTTTACTAATGCGAAGCACGCAAAGTGAAACACGTCACAGTGATGTGGGTTTTAGTGCCATTTCGCATGCTACTTCCTCCGTCGAAGCCGATTCCATTTGCTGAAGGTCATTCGTGCTTTCGCATAAAGAAGTATAGTGCTTGCCAAAATTGTATAGATCACGCGGGAGCTTTCGGGGCCGCACAATACTGAAAGAAATAGGTTAGCGTTTACCTGGGAGCAAGTATTTTTTTGCAGTGGAGAGTTTTAGCTGATCGTTTTTGACGATGCGCTCCACGGCCCACGCCCCGCTCAGCACAACCAGAGCGTTAACAGCGGAAGCACTTTTAGCTAAGCGATGACAGTATGTCCCCCAATGGGGAATGACTCACGTCACTGCTCGTGCCCTGGGCGCGATTAAACCGAAACGTTATCCAAAGGAAATATAACAATCGGTATTTTGGTCACTCAAATAAACTAAAATACTTTGCTTAATGCCTCTTTATCCTTTTTATATGATGTAGTCGATGACATGGTATAATGGTCTTAAACAATTTAAAAAAAGCCGTTCAATGTTCGATGGCCAAGACGATGTTTCCTTTCTCGGCGATGCATAGAAGCAGGCTCGTGCTTCGGTCGACATTTTTCGGAACCGCTTTCGCGGTTTCGTGTCTCGTATTTCAACTGCACAAACGGAGTTCGCCGTAGAGCTCTCGCTTCGCGGGGGGCAGCCATGTTTGAATTCCGCGCGGTAGCGTAAGCTGCCGCGACCGTCCTCTAAGAGGCCCCGGCTGGGCTCCGGCATAGAGTTTCTTAGAATATACACTAGAGAGGAATCTGGCGCTAGCGTCTATGCGGGTCACATCAACGCCGTCTGTGTCGTCATGGACCGCCATTAGATCATGCGCTCGCCTTAACGTCATCATTGGCTTTAATTGAAACGTTTTGGTGACCGCAAATTTAAACAAATTTTCACAAGAACGCGTAAAATGGTGTGCAAATATGTAAGTGGAAAATAAAACAGGCTGTTCTAAACTAAGAAAAAACGAGGTTAAGCGTATTTTTGCCGGAACGTTTGTTCCTGCTATTTTGCAGGCCAAAGTGGTAGTTACGAACAATGTTAATATTCGGGGAGGAAACTCATTAGAGACTCTTATTTTATTACCTTATCATCTTTTTTTCAAATAGGAAAGTTTTTGCAGCGTGCCTATGAAAACGTCACCTTCTTGGTGAACCGGTGCACCGACCGTCAGACGCAGTTTAACAAGAAAAAAGAAAACGTCCGGTTAAACAGTCGTGGACGATGACAAGATAGGACGAATTCAGGCGCCCGTATCTGTGGCATCTTGTCTCCGTCGAAGTACCTCTTGTTTATTTTATTCGTCGGCTACAAATTTTCCGGCGGCACATTACCCGCTCAGTCACACGTCCTTCGACTGCAGCATGATCAACGTCAGGTGCGATCACGCACTGGCTGCTGTTTCACCGAACACGGCTACCACAGAACAGGAAGGATTTCGGCTTCCTCGTAGCTCATTGACGTGTTAATGCAGATTGAAGAAAGCAAATCCCCAAAACTGCTTAAGAAACAAAATGTAATGCCAATCCCAAGCCAAGAAGGGGGTCTTCCCATAGACCCCCAGGACGACATGGATTCCCAGGCGCAGTTTCCTCTCTAGTATACCTACCAAGAAACTATGGGCTACGGCACCTCCGCTTGCTTTCGGAGCGGAGCGGACCGCCAGAAACGGTCAGCTAAAAATCTCTAGTATTAAAGGACGGTGCTTACTTAATCTATTTGGAGGAACACTCTCATCATCGCTCAATAAGTAAGCCTGCAATTAAGCTTTCTGACGTAAAACGCTTACCCTCGCTCAATAAATGAGCCTGTAGTTTGAATTTTTTAGGGCGCAGCTTTTTGGCGCCGGACAACATCGTTTCACGGCGGTGGCGGCGTCCGTCGCGCCCGCGTAACCGAGTGAGGGAACGAGGCAGCGAGGCAGAAAGAAAACAGAGGGGAGCGTCTGACAGAAGGGTGGCGGGGAGGGCAGCACGCGTGGCTGTGGCGTCATCTGTCTCACTGTTTCCCCCTGACACTTTCGCCACGCGTCGGCGCTAAGCAGTGTTGCAGGGAACGGCGTTCCTGGAAGTAGTTCCTTTCTGGAGGAACGGAGTAATGCCACCGTTCCATTAAGAGTCGGTGGAACTGAAACGGTAACTCGTTAGGTATGAAGGAGCGGGAGGAACGTCGTTCCTTCTGCAAACGTTACATCGCTAGGATTTGGCTGTTTTGATGCCAAGGCTCGAGTCGCTACTGTGTTTCTGTTCCTATAAGCTGGCCAGTTTGCCCACCCTTCAGCGGGACGCGCTTCCTCGAAGGTCAAATGCAGAATAACCACGCAGCGGGCCGGAGCTTGTTCTTGCTTTCATGCTGGTTGAGCTTACGCGGCGTTCTACTGGTGAATGGCGCAGCCGCGAGAATGCTTTTCACGTTTTATCATTTGTATGGGGAGGTCAGAGGCGGGGGAAAGGTTGCCTACGTCCGAGCGGCGCTGCAGGTAACTTGGGAAACCACCCTACCTGTATATTGTGGGGGGTAATTACAGCATTTGTGCGTGCGAGGCGTGGGTGCGTTGTTGTTGGGAGAGTTGCGCTCGCTCCGAGGTCATTCGAAGGGTCACCGGCTGTCAATAGAGCTGGGCGCGCCGCAGTATCT
Source organism: Haemaphysalis longicornis (assembly GCF_048455015.1). Taxonomy (NCBI): domain Eukaryota; kingdom Metazoa; phylum Arthropoda; class Arachnida; order Ixodida; family Ixodidae; genus Haemaphysalis; species Haemaphysalis longicornis. The sequence continues at coordinate 173,396,837 of NW_027526361.1, read as the reverse complement.
GGGGATGTTGTGCTGCTCAAAGTTACAGAGTATTCGCGCAGTTCGTCACGGCCTGTTCTGTCGCCGACCTGGCGGGAATCGGTCGACGGGAGTGACTGGTCCATTTGGTATTGCTCGCGACGTGTTGACAAAGAACAAGAATTTCGTCACTGTTGGGCCTAATTTCGTCGCGCACTGCATGGACAATACCAGAGGGAGGCCGCCCGAAGATCGACAGCCAGCGTTCAGAGTTGCTTAACGAAGACCGCTTCTGAAAATCCTCACCCAGGAGTTTTTGTAGACTTTTGTTTTTTCGTTTTCGCGCGTGTGCAATGATATGCCCGTCTGTATTTATGTACAGGTCCGCGCAGAAGTAAACGGAGCACGGGAGCGGTGGCCGAACTGCATCGCTGCGCCGCGTATGGGCGCCGACGGGAACCATGGAGCGCCGGTCACGGCCGGACTGGAGCAGCGGCGAGCGCGCACAAGTGCGCGCTCGCCGCTGCTCCAGTCCGGCCGTGCGCCGGTCAAAGAGTGTGTTCGCACCGCCCCCGCCGCCCTATCTGATATGTTTAATCGCCGCTCTGCTGGCGTGTCATGCTCGGCGAGACGTTCTTCAAAAGGCAGCGCTGGGCTATAAAGGGGCGTTGGTTGCATTGCCGCTCGCAGGCATCAGCGGCGACCGAATCCGCTGCTCATGAGCTGGACGAAGCTGCGCGCGCCCGGAAACGTGCCTTGTTGCGCGCTGTAAAGGGCGGCATAAAAGTGTAGGCCGCTGCGGTTTGGCATAGCATGTCATTGCGATATAATTAATTGTAAGCCGGCAACAAAATTTCCATGTACAATATAGAAAGCACATTCACAGACATTTTCATTGTTCATGAAAAAAATCTCGCTTACGAGATTTCTTTTTAATTTTGGGTTTCTCCCAAGTTATTGCTGCCGGTCAATCCATGGTCTGGACTGAAGAAAGGGAAATACAAAAAAGTCCATGCGGTGGAAATTCCGTATTAGAGAACACCGTAAAGAATAAGTACAATCGTTTCCTGCTATTACAGCGGGCCTCATAGGGCGCATATTTCGTTGTTTCATTAACCCTTTTGCTCCGGTTGACGAGGATAGCCGCCATAAGATTTTGTACCGAATTAACTGATTAAGAGTATGGTCGCCATCGGTTATGACGGCTATACTCGTCATCGGTCATTTTTGGGTCTTGACGGCGCTTTTCTGCAAGACTTTCAAGTCATGCGGTGAAGCCATCTTTCCATTCAATACGGAGTTTAATTTAAATCTGCAACACTTTCTTAACTAATATAAGGTGCTCGTTAAAAATAAGAACGTCGGTTTTAATACCACCACAAAATATGAGCCCTATGAGGCCCCCTGTAATAGCAGGAAACGATTGTACTTATTCTTTACGGTGTTCTCTAATACGGAGTTTCCACCGCATGTACATTATTTCCCTTTCTTCAGAGCAGACCTGGACTGCCAGGCAGCAATAACATGGGACAAACCCAAAATTAAAGAAGAAATCTCGTAAGCGAGATTTTTTTCCCTAACAACGAAAATGCCTGTGACTGTGCTTTCTATATTGTACATGGAAATTTTGTTGCCGGCTTACAATTAATTATATCGCAATGACATGCTATGCCAAACCGCAGCGGCCTAAACTTTTATGTCGCCCTTTACAGCGCGCAACAAGGCACGTTTCCGGGTGCGTGCAGCTTCGTCCAGCTCATGAGCAGCGGATTCGGTCGCCGCTGGTGCCTGCGAGCGGCAAAGCAACCAGCGCCCCTGTATAGCCCAGCGCTGCCTTTTGAAGACCGTCTCGCCAAGCATGACACGCCAGCAGAGGGGCGATTAAACATATCAGATAGGGCGGCGGGGGCGGTGCGAACACACTCTTTGACCGGCGCTCCATGGTACCCATCGGCGCCCATACGCGGCGCAGCGATGCAGTTCGGCCACCGCTCCCGTGCTCCGTTTACTTCTGCGCGAACCTGTACGTTTCTGCGTGGAATAATAGTTATTTGAGAGTCTACACCGGTCCTTGTGTACTTCTCACTGTGTTGTGTCTTCCATAGGACAGCTTCCACCGTTTTATAATGTGCACCAACTCGCCCAACAACAAGGCCGTCTAAAGTACTTACATGCCTGGGCTTCTGATGTGAATGTTACCTAAAACAGAAATACAATTTGTCTTTAAAAGGTAATTTGGTTTTATTTTAAAACAGTAACAAGGTAAAGATATCCTGGGCGCATTTACGTAGGTCGCAATTCTGGGAGTTTTTTAATCGACACTGCTATCATTGTCGAACGGCATTTTTTCGCCATGTAGACCCGCATGACAAAAGCGAATGTTATTTGTAGCTAATGTGGTTCGCGTTGAATCACATTAAAGGCCTATGTATACATACTATCGACGCGGTTTTTTATGCAACAAATTTAATGAAGTTCCTGCATTTGAATAACTTTCTATTTGCACATCTGAAGCGCAGTAACCTTAGTGCGCATTGGTAAGACCGAAGTGAAAAGTGTCACACGTGTTGCACCTATAATAGGCAAGCACCAAAGTCGCAGTTAGACATGTCTGGATTTTGTCCGGTGCTCCCTGAAAAAATTCGTATAGGAACTTTTCTTTGGATTCTGTTTGTCTCCAGATGATCCGCTGCTGGCGGCGTTCATATTCGTATAATATACGTAGTTCGATCTCAGTTTTAAATTTCTCCCTTTATTTCGCCTCAGAATTATCCAACACCATATTTTAATTTAAGAAATGAAATGCAACGTTAATGTAAAGACACGTTCCATTGCTCGAAGTGGAACTGGAACGCGTTCCTTTCGCAATAAAGGAATTTGTGACGGGAACTCGTTTCAAAATTGGGAAGGAACGAGGAACGAGCTTTCGTTCCTGTTTTAGAGGAACGTGTACAACACTGCCGCTAAGGAGCACCCTCCTTCTCGCACTTTCCTTAGACGCTGCTTCGTTCGCCCATTGCCTCCTGTATGGTTCGGCGCTCATGGGAACCTTGAAATTTGCGCGGGAGGTTCAAACACAATTTTCACTAACATACCGGGTGGCGGCGGCGCGCTGCGAGAAAACGGCAGATAATCTTGCATCAGATAATAATGGCGAGATAACTGAAAATAACGGCCATGCGTTCGCTGATCGCGTGGTCACTTCCTGGGTAGCAGCAGCCATGCGCCGTGGCCGAGAAGACTGCAGTTCGCACTGCGCACAAATTTTTCATGGGGGACTATAGTAATCATCAGTGTTTTTTTTTTTGTGGCCTGTTGACTTTTGGAATACTGGACACATACTGTAGCTCTAACTTTAAGATAGCACCGCCAACGTGCACAGTGAGCAAACTATGGTGAGCAATCGTTCCTGTACCAGTCAACTGAAATATTAAATAAATTGGGAGAAAAATTAAAATTCGACGCCAGTGAGCTTACGTTTAAAAAACAGGTCAAAGAAGCGTTACTTAAGCAAAACGATTGCAATACTTATATATAATTAAGGGTTTGAAATGTATGTCGACACGTTCCCCTGAAGGTAGAAATTAAAAGCAATTACAAACAAAAATACATCCATACGTAATTGTGACAAAGTAGTGTAACGGATGAAAAATCACGGGTACGAATTACTGTTTTTATGTGTACACTATGATCCTTCTGTAAATTTTAGACATATGCGTTGTATAATACATAGGAAATGTAGTAATCACTTTGCTTTGTGCTATTTCTCTATAACGATTGTGATATTATGCTTAAATTTGTGAACAGACGTGGTATTATGTACGCTGTAAATCGGGTGGCTGAGGCCCCTGTCAGGCCACGTACGCCTTTAGTCTCAACCTCCCCTTGGTTTTGCCAAGAAATAAAAAATCAAATACTGAAATAAATAGAACGCACGAAGCACGAAAAAAGAAACCGTATGACTCGGCAAGGGGCGAATGAAAGAAAAACGGACACTGGGGGCTCACCCATTTTGTTATCATAGCATCGAAAGCGCCATGTAATGGATCAAACATTTGGTACGGTCAAGCTTGCTCGCTTCACCCTCAAGCGAACGCTTGCTGTGCGCTTCATGGAGGAACAAAAAAAAAAAAAAAAAGGAGGCGATGGGTGCTGCGTTCATGCACGCAGCTAAAGGAGGGAGAAGAATCAGGCCGCTTGATCGTTCGTTGAGATAAAAGCAGTCTGCGGCAGAAACAATAGGCCTGCGCTCGGCATGACTTCAGTTTCTGTGGTGTTTGTTTTCTTTGAACTCCCGGCTGGATCGCTAGGCAGCGCAACATCAGCTACAGAATCGCGCATCTTCCTTTTCTAGCGCGAGTGGCTACAGCTTATGCAGCTCTTATCAGGCAAAGTGCGGTAATGCCTATCCTGTGAATCATGAAGACATCAACCTTGTTACCATTTATTGCGGAAACGATAGGTGCGGCGCCTTCAGCTTGCGCGCTCTTATTTACGCGGCAGAGACGGACGACTCAACCCACGCCAGCACCCTGGTCGCACTGCCAGCGAACTCCTTTTACTTACGCCCTAATTAGAGGGTGGCGGATTTCAGGCGCGATTGGTGCTTTCGTAATTAGGCGTGTTTACTTAGTCCCGCAGAGGCACGGGATTCACCTCTCCTATGCGCCTTCCTGGGCCCCGCGGTCGCAATGTTGTTTTGTATCTTGAGCTTTTAGTCGGGGGTCTGGCTTTCACATTTGTTTGGCGTAGCACTTAATCATCTCTGCCGGCGCCCTTTTAACGTACCGCGATGTGTTGCCGCGTGTAGCTATTTGGCGCACCTCCCGCTCCCTTCTCCCCTCCTCATTTTCCTGCTGTGTGACGCAATGTCTTCCCCCGAGGCTGAACTTCGCACGCTTCTTGTTAGGTAATATGATACCGTCTCACTTGCCTCCATGAAGGCCTTTCTGCCGCGCTTTTTGAATTCAGCTTTCAAACCAAGGCGTCCACAGGCTCTGTGACCCCTACGTCGCTCTCGTCGCACGCGACCTCTAGCCTTTTACGTGGCAATGTTATGCAGGCGCGCCGTGGTTCATGGTCTTGCAAGCTATATTTACGCGAGAGCTGTCTTTGTAAATTTCAAACTTTGAAGCTTGGCATGGTGCGGCAGCACTGGGGCGCCTATAGTGCCAAGAGCTGAAGTAAAACCTTCTCTGGCTCCTCGAACTTTCCGCCTTGATGTCCTCCGCTCCCTTTCCCACTTCCGGCAGAGCTTGGCAATTCCTTTCCCCCTCCCCACCTAACTGCCATAATCGCCGTAGAACAAAATTGCTAAGGCGTGTTCCGTGGCCGTGGAGGGACTGTAGGCCATAAAGGAAATGCTTAAAACAAAGCAGTCATCTCGCTCGTGGTGGGTTTCTCACTTTCTCTTTCTCTCGCTCTCTCTCTTTCTCTTGCTGAACAGGCTCTGTTCGAGGGCTGCGTAGATTGAGCGCGTGCACTGAGCGTACATCTAACTGCGCCATCCTCGACAAGTACAAGATGCTTCTCTTCGGCACGTAACGTTGCACCCTGACCGCCTTCTGCAGTCGCCGCTAGAACGCGGATCTAAGAGCGACGTGGTCAGAGGCACTTTTGATCCGATGAATAACACTGACTCAACAACGTGAAGCTATCCCACAAACAGTGCAAATCAACACGACGAGAAATATGATTTGCACACAACCATTTTGTAGTGTTTAAAGTGTCCGCTTTCTTTCTGGTGGCTGTGTCGTTCTGCGCTGCTTCTTGCAGGTGTGGCAACAACGACCATACTGACTGTCCTTAATGTGTATCATTGCGCAACCCAGGCCCATATCTTTACTGGCCGGCTTTCCTTTATGGGAAATGTACAAACAACACTGCACCCCGCATTTATAGTGAATGATGAGAACCCAGAGTGTGTTGAAATCAATACCTACCGCGCACGTGCTAAATACCGCACGTTGCTTCCACACTTTCAACCAACACAGACCGCAAAATTTAATGCACACAATGGTCGAGAATGGCCTTCGAATGTTCGCTAGCACGCCGTAATTCGTTCTGTCCGCAGTGGCGATGATGACAAAAGCATGGGGAGGAAAAGTTTAAGCCTTCCAGATGTCATGCACCTTGTGAAGGAGAACGTGCCCCATCGGTTGAAGCACGCGCTACTAATTAGCAGGTCGTCGAAGGTTCCATTGGGGCCGTCAACGCAGCGTAAGTTTTTTAAAGACGATAGTCTTTCTTGGGCTACTTAAACCCAGAAATTTTGGTCTGTCTGTATGTCTGTATGTCTGTGTGTCTGTCCGTCTGTCTGTCTGTGACCCGATTCAGCCACCCGGCCAAAGCAAAAGAATGCCTGCGCAATAGTCTTATATAGTCACAGCTAAATCTACCCGTCTACGTCCGGTGGAATGTTCATACTTGTCAACATTGTTGAAGAAGAACAAGACATTACGCAAATATGAGACAACAAATCAATACAGAAGTGATATTTGCAGTGTTCCTTTATAAAAAAATCAAACATGCTTGAATTTGCGAAATTAAATACTTCATCAACTGCAGAAAAAGAATTCACTCCGCCGTCGCCTGCTGTCGCCCGCGCCACTATAGCTTCTGGCGCCATTTTAAGAAATCAACCGGCAACAGTTACGCAAGGTTCCACTAGGCAGGTTCCACGTTCTGCTTGCAACGCACGTGGAGTAGGGAAACGCGGTTCTATAAACGCTGAAGCAGGGCGCCTCGATTAACGCGCGTCTTCGCCGTACGGCAGCGTTCGCATCGTCACCCGGTTTGGAGCAGTGGAACGCGGGAAATTTAAAATGATTTAAGCAAACCTTTGGCGTTTTTACCTTGGGAGGAGCGCGACGCAAGAGGAACAACATGAGAGGTGAGCGGGAAAGCGAAGGGAGGCATTTACTTCGCAAAAGCCGATAAAGACTATCGTCTTTTGACGGCATTTGCAACGAAAGGAGCAGATACGCGGCCAATTTTTTACCTTGGGTGGAGCGCGACGCAAGAGGAACAACATGAGAGGTGAGCGGGAAAGCGAAGGGAGGCATTTACTTCGCAAAAGCCGATAAAGACTATCGTCTTTTGACGGCATTTGCAACGAAAGGAGCAGATACGCGGCCAATTTTTTTTGTTTTGTTTTTGCTGGTGGGTGATTGAGTAACAGAAGCGATCTTGATTACCAAACTTCGACGCATTTTAATGATCTGAGAAGGTCTGCCATTTTCCACAGAGCGTCTTGCAGCCACCCAGCTTGTCCCAGCCCGCACTCAAATTTTTAATTTGCCAAGTCGTAGCAACGTTTGGGAATAACTTGGAAACCGTCTTGAACTAGTCACCAGTTACTGCTGGGACGTTACATCCGCATGGTTTTACTTCCGCCTGTAACCACCGGTGAATATTTACGTAGCGGGCGGGAAACAGGCGGTACGAATCGCCTCGTCATGTCGAGGTATTCAACTCGTGTGGCATTGTAGGAACTGGGATTACGCCTTTGTAACTTCTTTGAACCCATTGGGGAAAGTAAAATCCAAATAGCACAAACGGGTGGCACCTAGTTTGGACCGTCATGCATCTTGAGTAGTCGAATTGTTCATAGATTGACTACAAAACATATGAACTGCGTCTCGCTGTGCCGCTGTGTCGAGAGCTTGCGACTTAACGAATGGTACAACATTTATTTAATTCTACGTGCGTAGTTGACGAAACCATGCACGTGTAGATGACGAAAATATACGTCTTCCTTTAAACTGTTTTTGGCCAACGTTTTCCGGGAGCTTCGGCTCAAAAAACAACGAGTTCTCTCATTCGTTAGTTTTCCGGGGCACCCGTTTTGGGCTAGCAAAAATTCATCGAGGACCTTATTACGAACTATAATATAGTTCCTCGTCATAATTTCAAACGATATCTACATACAGCTAAACTCGGCGACACACATGTTCAGTGTTCGCCTTTTCAGGCGGACTTTTATTAACAGCGAAGCTGTTTAGAAAATTGTGTTTTGTCGTGTTCGCTGTTAAAAATAGCAAGAAATTCCCGAGCGCGCGCACGTGAACGCGGGCCTCGCAACGATCACCCGGCAGTTCACAAAACCAACAAAATGTCTAGCGTGTGGAGGAAAATTCCTAGTGCTTGTGTGTGCGTGCTTCGCGTCGACCGTCCTACGTACCCTACGCACGTTTGTCAAGCGAAGTACACCCACTTAGTGAGATTGGCCAAGATTGTCATAGAAGAGACATAACTCGAGCGTTCGTCGTAATCGTGGCAACACTTGCTCGGAACGAAAAAGACACGTCATAGCGTACGCCCCTCCAAGGTGATGTCCAATGATTATCACTCCCAAAAATAAATAAAATAAGCTCAGACTTATTGCAACAATGATGAAGTACAGGTCGTTCCGGCAGCTAAGAAGGAGCAAATTGGCTGCAGTCGTGGACTTAAACCTTCGTGATGGTCGTGAAGGTTGGGGACAGCTTCGCTACTTTCATGTCTTACGCGGTATTGTGAACTTCCTTCATTTTTTTCCGAAAAATGTCATATTGTCAAACAGTTTTATCCTTCGGTTAAAAGTTCCCAACCCATATTTGCTGATTTTGGAGTGTCTGGCGTTTTTGCCTAGCTGACTTGTGCAAAAAGCCGACGCTAAAAGATGTGCTGCGCGAAGAAATAATAAATATTCACGTCACGCAGCGAAGCCACATCTTGTTATTGGAGGCAATGTTTGGCAAAAAGGAGAAATAAGCAAGTGGGGAGACAGGATTTCGGGTGAGGCTTCGCGGAATTTCGGGAGTTCGAGGACCCCCATTTGAAAACGATTGCTTAAAAATATCACCATACTTGCAAATGTTTCGAGTACGTTTTCAATTGCACCTGTTTACATCTACTTTCAGTCTTGGATTTTAACGCATGTATACCATGAAAATTACTCTGGAAAACGCCTGCTTGATTCCGAGGCCCCTGATATACTGACCTGGCGAATGCAATGACTGCAGATCGTACTCTCTAAATGAAGGCAAGAATGCCACACGCGCATACGCAATGGCTGACGTTCCAGAGCAATCCAAATTGATGAATATCGCTTTGGGAGCACCGAATATTTGACTCATTGAATGTGTTGCAGTTATTTGTTGTTTAATGAACGCTATTTCGAGTACTGTAAAAAATAAAAGCGTCAATCCACATGGTTCGCAGCATGGAAGGATTCTGGCAACTTGACATGCTTTTTCGGGAGGTCGACAAGCAACCTCCCGAATAATGTCTTTGATGCTGGGCTGTCCTCGAACTATTTACTTCTCGTTGTAAGTAAAGGAATTGCAACTTTACACGCAGTAATCCAGCGTGCTTTATAGCTTCATGAATTGTGGCTATGAGTCAGACACACTCGAAATCAGGTTACTCCGTGAAATAGCAATGTATCTAACAACGTTGGCTGCACGTATATGAACACGGATAACTACTCCCTGCATGCGAAACGAGAGCCGTTGCTTTCTGCCTCTGGCAGAAGTCAAGCAGAACCAACATTGTTCTTATAAACATTGACCACAACTATATCGCACGGAGGGGGAGGAGACTTCTTGATGAACCGGTGAGGTACACCACACCAGCTGCCATACTTCCACATTTGAATAAATGCAAAAAATCATCAACACACGCGGCAGGCGAGCACACAATAAGGCGAACATTCATGTAACCAAGGATTTACATTGTTTTGCCGGTGCAGTGTCACGAAGAAATGTCAACATTGCTTTTGTGGCACTAGGTGCCTTAACTGAGGTTAATAAATGCAGTGATAGGCAAGCTCAGTACATGATTTTTAATGATGGATAAGAAATCATGGTCGTCTAGCCGCATCAACAAGCTTGGCTGTAGAGGATTGCTATCCGCGTCAAGTGCAGAAAGTTATCCAATGTAATGGACTACGAAATGGGGCCAGAACGCACTACCCTGAAACGCAGCACAAATGGCCGTAATTGATGACGAATGGCATCTGAGCTAAGAGTGCAAAATAAACGCAAATACAGAAATATGTTTATTGAAGGTGGAAACAAAAGGTGGTGTAAACGTGGAACCCGAAATGCGAGACGCCGTGATCTGCTTATTGCATTAGTTCTCTGCTTCAAAAACGTGCTTGATGAGTCCTGTATCGACACACTTCATAATGAAGGGGCGCTGAAAGCCAGCACCCATCGACAAATCTCAATGACTCTTTAGCGCCAGCCCAAATTAACCCTGTCTTTTGCTTCGCGACGAGCGTTCGTTTGTGCCGGTGTTCAGGCATGAGCTGCAGGTCGATGGTTTTAGAGCGGCCGCTAATGGTGGTTCCCTGCTGCTTTTCAAGCCTCGCCGCCATTACGACTACCCCTCCCTGTGTTTAGCTGCTTGCAGCAACCAGCTTTCCCTCTGCTCTAATTGCCACCGCAAGCAGGCTCAAGTCAATTCGGCCCGGGCGCCTGAGGCCATAAACAGCGTGTCCAGTTAGCCCAGAGCTGCCGGAAGTCTATTCAAGCTACAATAAGGGCGGGCCTGTCAGAAAAAAATTCTTTTAAATGCATAGCATTTTAGTAACTCACAATGTCACGCGGCGTTGGCGTGCGCTGTCGTAGTCCGCATGCGCGCCTTGTCGTAGTCCGCGTCCGCAGCCAGGAAGAAATAACAGTTTCCGGCGCCCGGTTCCGAACCCATGACGCCGCGGGCGGAACGCAAGGTGCCCGGCGCACAACCGACCGAGCCACGAAACCCACAGATTTCGATGCACCGAACGCGCCTTATATCCTTCACTCATTTCTCGTTTGTTTCGAAAGCGCCACAAGTTGTCCCGCGCTTCCAAAAGATGGCGACACGGGTCCCGCGATCAAGAGATACGACTTGCCGGCGCACCCCCTCGGAAATGCTGTTTAGGATAATCTTATTGGCATGGAAACTTGTTGTAAGCGCTTTGGAAGCCGCCGTTTTTACGGCTAACGAGCGGCCGCTCGGCTGTTATCCTGTTTGGCCCGGGGAAACGGCGCTGGACGAGAAGCCGTGCGGACGTGGCATGAAGCTATTCCGGCAGCGATAACGAGCGGGAAAGTGCTAGCTGCTTTTTGAAGTTTTTCTCCCGTAACGCCAGGCTGCTAGTGCAAGCCGCTGGTGACACTGGTTAATGAGTTCAGAGGCCTCTCTGGATCAACGATTAGCACGGAAAGCAGGAAGGGGCTGAAGACGTTATCGTCTAATTGCGTGAGAATCTGACATAGGTGACGTCTATGGCACCATATTGTTTGAAAACAGCGCGGAAGACGGGACTGAGCAAGTAATAGACGACACATGCACTGACAAAGAACTGTGCGATTTTAATTCGCAAGAAAATATATACATGAAAAACTGGGGGAAGTGAAGGAAAGAGACATAAAAATACAAAATAAAATTTTGACAAAAAAGGTGATAGCAACTGAATAGTGAGTATGGCAACCACAATCTTTCGCCGCGTGACGATTTGAAGACGACTAGTCACGTAGGTACGCGATTTCCATATCCAACAGTGACACGGATGGTTCGCTGACACAGTCGCTCCCTTTCCTCTTGATTTGGAAGGCCTCGAAGACCTCCCTCTCCCTTCGCCCAAGGTAAGAGGTGAGTATGGCGCATTCAGTGAACCGGGGGGTGCAGCCGCACGAGGCGCAGTGTGCTAACAGCGTGCCACCTGTAGAAGACTTGACTTTGTTGCCGTGCTCCCTTAAACGTCCATGCAGGCAGCGGGCTGTTTTTCCTATATAAGAGCGTTTGCACGACAACGGAATCTCGTACACGATGTTACACAGTCGACGTAACGTGTCTCGTGCTTTTTGACGCACGCTGGTGATTTGCTGCTTTCTGCGTTAACGCGCTTACACAGGCGGCTCAGTTTCGTCGGAGCAGGAAACACAAACCGTACTCCCACCTTGCCAACAATCGTCTTGAGCGCATGGCTCACTCCATGGACGTACGGAATGACGGCTGTCTTGTGTCGTTCTGGTTGGGGGCACTTCTCCGGAGCCTTCGAAGTGAGTTCGCGTAGCAGCTTAGTTGCCAAGGCACGCAGGAGGTCCGTCGGATACGCGGCACACCTCAAACGGCAAGCTTGCCCGTCAAAACTCTGTTGTGCACGGTGGGGGCAGGACCTCTTCAGGGCATTTCTTAGCACACTCGTGGCAACTGCCCTCTTCAGCAGCTTCGAGTGTGCGGAGCTGTATGGTAATAGGCCCTTTTGTGACCTGGGAGCATACTCCCAGCAGGTGTGCTCCTCCTCAAAATGCAGGCTGAGGTCCAGAAATCTTATCTGGCCGTCCGTGGGCAGTTCCATGGTAAAAGTGAAAGCCGTGAGGAGCGATTGGAACACGCCAAAAATCGCTTCAGCCCCTGGACTGGTTGTCCACTTCTCGGTTTCGAAAATGACTAGAAAATCTTCCACGAACCTGAATACCTTTAGGACACCGTGCTCACAAAGGGCTCCCTGTAGCTGTCTGTTCAAGCGCCAGCAGTAAGTCGCTCAAAATGGGGGCCAGGCACGATCGTATGCAGATTCCATCTTTTTGGATGTGCAAGCCTCCTGCGTGTTCAATTAAAGTCGAGCGTAGATAATACCGTAGCAGCTCAAGAATCAAATTTCCTTTCTACGTTGTTGCTTTCTAAATTTCCTTTCTACGCAAGAGAAACTGACCGTACTGCTGTATCAAGTTGGTATCAAAAATGTAAATTCTACTCGACGTGAACAGCTGTAAAGTTCTGAGAGTGTCAGAACAACTAATACACCCCCCTACTATCGCTATATTGTTGCATTGGATACCGTTTCTAGCTATAAATACGTAGACTTAAATATAGCGAGCAATTTAAGCTTGACAATCCACAGTGAAGGTGTAGTCGCTAAAACAAACCGAATGCTTGGGCAACTTTGCTAAAGCTCCTCCTTCCTTATAACTTGCCCTGTCGAAAACTCTGATTCGCCCTAGATTAGAATACCCTGCCTCGGTTTGGGTTCAAAATAATTGTGTCCGCTTTATTCTTTCTGACTACAACCGCACCGCCGGGATAACGGCAATGAAATCTAGCCTGACTCGCCCATCATTAGAATCTCTCTGTCAAATTCTTTCAGTCTGTTTCATTGTGTTGACATTATGTTGTTTCATTTATCTGAGCACTAATGGGAACGTAGTGTGAACCCCCATGTAGAGACAGAGCAATGTAGAGAAATGTAGAGACAGCGAAGAAACCGACACCCGCGTTACCTGACCGAAAACCTCCTGATTCTCGACTTTCTTTATTGCATGCTCACGCTGCTACCCCGCTGCCCGCCCCTCTTCTCTGGTTGAGCTGAAGGCGCGCGCTTCCCGGCAGGGCTTTCCCGTGGGAAATGAAACATCCTCCTTTAAAGTCTTCAGTTCGTCGTTTCCGTTGACGTCCAGCTTCGCGTGCCTTCGTCGTATCAGTAGCTTCTTGTCGTAGTTTGAGTGAGTGAAGGACATAAGGCGTGTTCGTAGCACATGCTCCCGTCTAGGCTTGTAGCGCAGGGGAAGAGCGCCACGTACCTCCCGTTGCGGCCAGAGAGTCGTGGAATCGAAACCGGGCGCCGCCTAAGTATTTCTTTTTATAGTGGACTACGCTGACGTCAGCCCCAGCGCTGACGGGGCTGAAGAGACGCGCACGCACAGTAGAGTGTGGACGGCGGACAACAACTAGGAAGGGAGTGACACAGCCCGAGCATGAGATGATTCGCATCTAATATATCACCATCCCAATTGACACAATGAACTTATAGCAGCACCAGAATTTATTTCGCCCCATCTAGACCATCGTCACATTATGTAGAACAAACCGTTATGGATGACAAACGGCTGCTGCATGTCATTCCTACAATGTACGAGCATCGAGTGGAATCACCTTCCCACATCAATTGCAAGCATCCATGAGCATGAATTTTTAAAAAATGTTATCAACTAATATTGTATTCGTAGAATCCGCATCGCTGTAATAACTACATATTAACTGCTGTTTTTTGTATATATTTTACGTGTATAAACAACTCCCTTCTGTAATAGTACCCGGTCCTGAAGGTACCAACAAATGAAATGAAATGAACTGAAAAAAAAATAAACTTTTTGGAATGTATGTAAAACGTTTACGAGCAGTACGTTAAAAAAAGGATACAACAAAGCTAGCCCAACTTACTGACATGTGACTTGCTATTAACGTTGCACATCATCTATGGTATGGCAGCCCATCGTTTCAGTTTACTGCGCTTAGAGCGACGAGTAAATTTTAAACGTACCGGCAATATTTTTACACCTAAGCCAATTAAGTCATGTCATGCAATTAAGGCACCTTTACGCTCTACCTACGCGTTCGGTCAAACCAAGCATAAGGTGCCGCCACTTCTGCAGCAGCGTGGTTGGGCCCCATACACTAGCCGCATGTACTGCGGCGCCAGCAAAAAGCGCAGGAGGGGCGCAAACAAAATGTCATCGGCTCTCCGGGCGCAATGTCAACACCTAGACTAACACTTAAATAAAAATGCACCTTTGCAGATCCAAAAACACACCCATGAATATTGTTGTAAAAAAGCTTCCTTAATTGAGAACGATACTCTGCACTGGAATTCAATAAGCGTCTGGAGTGTGGCCAGTTGGTTCATTCTGAACATACAAAACATCTCAAAAACACGAGGACTAAGAAGGAAGAAGCACATGCAAGCACTACTGTGACTAACAGTCAGTTCTGGGACTAACAGTGTGAAAACATGGATGCAAAAGCCATTCGCCTTAGAGGATGCGGCAAGTGAAAACGTATCTCGAATTGTTCCTGAAGAGTGGAGACGACTGAAAGAGGCAAACCAACCGACAAAGAGATTATGAGATCTCAGTTTCCTTCCGTACAGGCGGGGTCTCAATATTCCGGACCTTGCGAGAGCGTGCAAAAGTCGCCGATGCGCACTCTGCAGTTCTGGTTCCTTCTGCGGAGACCTGTGCGGCGCGCATGCGCGTGCTTTTTTACTCGCGGGCACGCAGATTTTCTTGCTTCCTGCAGCGGTGCCGCGATGACGAGAGAATCACCGCCGGGGGACGGCTTTGTAGATTTCCCTTCATCCCGGTGGCGCATTTGTGGCCTGAAGTGCGAGACACATGCATGATTACAGCATGCGCTTGGCATGTGACTGATTGTTGCAACGTTCGCCACGACAAGTTGTACGGGTGAATTTGAGACACATGCTCGAAAGTGCGCTTGCGCTGAGTCGGCGGGGGCGCTCCGAACTCTGTTTTCGCTCGATAGTTGTATCCGTGGTTAGGCGCAGTCCGGCCTATTTAGATATGTGCAAGAGAAATCCGAGCAGAAAAAGAAAGATTTATCAACTTCAAGTAAACATGAATAGTGCTATTACGTTGAACATTGTATTTATATGTTAAAAAAGCGCTGTGGCCACGTTAAGCACCGATGATGATATCTACAATGGGTCCACAGCTACCATCATCCTCCATAAGGAGAGCAGTAAAATACCTATAAGGACGGGTGTCAGACAAGGAGACACAATCTCTCCAATGTTATTCACAGCATGTTTACAAGAAGTATTCAGAACGTTGGATTGGGAACAGGTGGGAGTAAGGGTCAATGGAGAATACCTCAGTAACCTCAGATTTGCTGATGACATTGCCTTGCTAAGTAACTCGGGGGACGAATTGCAAAGCATGCTTTCCGCACTGGACGAACAGAGTAGAACCGTGGGCCTGAAAATTAATATGCAGAAAACTAAAGTAATGATCAATAACCTCGGGACAGCACAGCGGTTTCAGATAGGTGGCGAGGTAGTGGAAGTGGTAAGCGAATATATCTACTTAGGCCAAGTTGTGACCCCAGATCCCAACCATGAAGCAGATATAATTAGAAGGATCAGAATGGGGTGGGGGGCATATGGAAGGCATTCTCAGATAATGAATAGCAGCCTACCATTGTCGCTGAAGAAGAAAGTGTATGACAGCTGCATCTTACCGGTACTCACCTACGGGGCTGAAACTTGGAGGCTCACTAAGAGGGTTCAACTTCAATTGAGAACGACTCAGCGGGCAATGGAGCGTAAAATGATAGGTGTAACATTAAGGGACAAGAAGAGAGCGGAGTGGGTCAGGGAACAAACACGTGTTAAGGACATATTAGTAGAGATTAAGAAGAAGAAATGGACGTGGGCAGGGCATGTAATGCGAAGGCAAGGTAACTGCTGGTCATTAAGGGTAACAGAGTGAATCCCTAGAGAAGGCAAGCGTTGCAGGGGGCGGCAGAAAGTTAGATGGGCAGATGAGGTTTCTACAGGTTATAAGTAGGTCACTAGCTACTTATCGCAACAACAAAAAAAAAGTCAAACCCTGCCGCAACAGGCATGTAGTAAGTGAAACGATCCTGGCCAATCCCCCAAGTGGGTATGCGCCACCAATTGCGCAGGAGGCCGCCTGGTTCTTGCTGCGGCAGGAAACTAAACATCCCCCTCGCGAGAGGCACGATCAAATGCAGAGAATTTCCGGGGGTGCACGACGTTAAGTAGTTTGCGTTACGTTAATGTTGTTGCACTTCTTGCTGTTGTTTGTTGTATTGTAATTAAATGAGGAGACGTAATTACGTGGTCACGTGACATCATTTATTAGCAGGTGGGTATGATTATTGTGGCGCAGTGGGAAGAGCACCATGTACCTCGCGTTCCGCCCACAGGTAGTGAATGCGTTGTATCAGCAGCTTCTTGACGTAGTTTGAATGTGTCAAGGACATAAGGCGCGTTCGTAGCCCTCCATTCTGTGTCGGCTTTGTGGCGCAGTGGGTAGAGCACCATGTACGTGGGTCGTGGGATCGAAACCAGGCGCCGGTAAGTATTATTTTTTTTATATATGTAGGGGGAGGGGTGCGGACGACGCTGGACAACTAGAACGGGTGACATCGTGAGTTAAAGAAATGCTCTGCATTTAAAAGCTAACTTCATCTTATTCATTGTCGCTGTCACAGATTGGACTAGCGCTGATCACTTCTCAATGAATCAAGCTTTCGACTCGAACTGCGCGGCAGTGCTCGCTGCGTGCACCATTTGTAATTTTTTTACAGCACCCTTAATCGTCATAGTCCATACGTCGTCGGAAGCCCTATACTTTAGGGTAAACCTTTCCCTTGTTTTTGTAACATTGATCACTCACTCGTGCATAGCGTGTTCGAAATACAATCCTGACCCAGCAGTTTCAGCGTTCCAGCCAAAGCAGTTACCTGCATACATATCAACAATTATTGAACGCAAGTATTGACGATAAAACTTGTTTTTTTTTTACAGCGGAGAAGTTACAGGCTGGGTTCTGCCCAACACTGTGTGTGTCTACAGGCTGTGTATAACAAAGTCAAGACGTCCAAACAACTCGCGCGGCAAGCAAACTTTCTCATGAATGCTTTGTAGCTCTATATCTAATGTAGGTATTGTGACAAAATTGCGCAGAAATTGTGCAAAATTTCACCTACTTTTCCTTACACCTCCGTTAAAAGAGAAGTAAATATTAATTCCCGTAAATATACCTAGGATCATAGATCTTCAACTTCGGTGGTGATCCTTGTTCAGAGTGGCAGGGCGCTGAATTTCTGCTTGGGAACAGGTATCTCCGGTCTACATTTAGAGCATCTTCTCAATCGGGCGCTGTGCTGTGAGCGTATGGGGCGCCATCGGCAAGGATAAACTCGGCCCATTTGTTCGAGTTGATGGGTGTTTCACGGTAACGCAACACTCGGACAATTGTTATGTACACTTTGCTGCCGTACATGTTAGACGGGCAATTTAAAGGACGGCGGCTCTATTCTGCACCCTGATCCCAGCCGTGCACACTATGCTATAAGTTTGTGCGCTCTTGGAACAGCACGTGGTGGTTCATCTGCAGTGGCTTCCATGTTGAGCGGATGGGAACCCAACAGAAAATATCTGTGGTCTAATGAAAAGCAATCCCTGCGTGGTGCATGGGCGCTACAACTGGTGATGACCTGTGGTAAGCCCTAAAAGCCAAGTGGGAAGCTTTTCCAGCACGCACTGAGCTCGTGCGATCACTATAGTAATCAATGCCTCGACACGTCCAGCACAGCAGTCGCTGGAAACGGCAATTTTAGAAGTCACTATCTCGAAACTTATGTTTATTGACGGATTTGTTTTGTGAAGCGATTAAGGGTTGCCGATAAATCTCGCTGGCATTTCGTTGTTGGTAGCGCGGCATCCTGTGATTGGGATTCATTCACGCTTCATTCGGCGACGCCGTTTGCAAGGCGCTAGTGTCATGGTGTATTAACGACAAGCACACAAGGGAAAAAACAGAAACAAAACAATCAACAGTAAGTATTTTTAGGACGCAAGGACAACAACTTGCGCCGAAGCCGGCGTAATCTCACATTCGACCGTAAATGCGCCAGCGGGATGAAATGAAAGCTACAAAGGCGTAACTGTGCGGTGATTCAGTGAACATCACAGCACCCGTGCAGAAAGGAAAAAAATCGGCGAGCGTGCAAGTAAAGAAGGACGCGAATGCGCGCCGAAAAGCTCGCGACAACAAGCACCAGGCCTTGAGAGGGCTCACGGCGGCTATTGCGACGCGCCCTCATAGTCCGGAATATTGAGTCCCCGCCTGTACATTTTTGCAATTGTCAAACCTTTCTCGCCTCGAGGGGCTTGAACAATTCACAGATGTCGCAACTACAAACAACACAACGATATATTCCCCGACGTGCAGGTGCGTACGGTTTGAAAAATCTGATAACTGCGAGCCATGGGTCCTTCGGTTGGTGCACGAAACGAAACTTTGTGCTTTCCTAACGCACAGCTTTCAGCTTGCCCTTTAGTCCTTCTGGTGACGTGCCGGTAAGTTTTTCTAGTCGACGGCGTGCCGGTTTAACGGTGGAATAGCGTGCCGGAGAAGTGGGAAGATATCGTTTCCAGAAAATTGATCCCGGAGAAAAAGATCCAGCCCCAAGTTAAAGAAGCCATGAAGACAAAATACAAGTTGGGTGTATTAGAAAGACTGCTTAGTCCCGATAACAACGATACCAATGTAATCGCAATTTTCGAAAAAATAACGGAGATATTAAAGAAAATGTGTGAAGCAGTTGCGACCCCCTAGCCAATTTCCCGCAACTTTTCTATGACGTCACGGAACCTTGTTTGTGCGATTGGCGGCCGCCTAACTGACCTGTGGCGACGATACATGACTGGACGTCTGTAATGGGGCCTCTAGTTCCATTTGACCGCATCAATTGAATGCTAACGTGCAGTTAACGCACTGAAAATTATGTTTTATTGTTGGCCCGTATGACGTCATTCTTGCTCATAACACGTCACTGTGGCGCAAAATTTGAATGTTTTTAAATACTTCTTGCTTTTTTGTCGTTAAAAAACATCTTTTGGGGCTGTAATGGAGCTGAGTAAGATACTGAATCCTAGTTCTTTCAAATTACACGAAGTTGTATTTTCTCTACATGGCTCCTTTAAGAACATATGCTGCCGTTCAAATTACCACTGGTCTTCAATCTTCTATTAGCAGAATTTTTCAGATGGGAAAAATGGGTACAGGAACAATTCCGTTTCACATAGTACGTTCCATTCGGATGATTTTTTTACAATCTTTCTGCTTACGTTCCCTACGGACCTGAGAGGAGTTGAAACTTGAGCCGGTTGGTACATAACTTTGAGAGTAGAGGGCAGCGTTTTTTGTTGTTGGTTTAATCCGGTTGATAAAAAAAACAAAATCATCAACGTATCTCAAACTTTTTTACAACTCCTTTCGGCAAGGCTTCTGTCATATCTAGCTAACAACAAGTCGCTTAAGGCTGGCGCCACAAATGACCCCATACATATGCCTTCCTTTTGAGTTAAAAGACTACTGCCATAGTTCACAAAAGTGTACTGGAGATAAAGCCTCAGCAATTCCAGAAAATGACTCACGTCAGTGCCACAGGACTTCTGGAATTTCACCACTCCTAATCGGTCGATGCACGAGCTGACCTCTCCGCGGACGAGCTCTTGGGGAAGTGAGTGAAATAGGTCCTTCACGTCCTCCGAGAAGGCACACACATTCCTGGACATTGGGTCTGCCGGTACTCCGAGATACAGTCAGTCTTGCTGATGACAGAGGGACCGTCAAGTTCTAGTAGGCCCAGGTGCTTCTGCAGGTAGGCCCCCAAGAGGTGTTGCCATGTTCCCCGTTCCGATACGATGACGCGAAAAAGGCACACATCCTTGCGGGTCTTTTCCGTTAAGGGCGCTCACAGGCTGAGTTCTTTGCATACTTTTAGAGAAGCAGCCAACCTTGTGAGGCCGGCTTCTTCACACATCCTCACCGCCTGGTTGTTTACCTTCTTGGGATTGACCTACACTCTAAGACAAAAAAGTAGAAAAACGGAGGAAATCGAGGCTTTTCTCCCCCGAACCAGTGAGATTCTCCCTTTAGCTAATTACACGTAGCGCCCTCTGTACGGCCTCTACGAAACACCGAAACGGGGGAGGAAATATTCTCCCCTGTCGTCTGCAATCTGCTGTCGCCGCCGACGCCGAAAACGAAACCGTTGATCGTTGCACTGAGGCTTTCGCCGATCGGGCACATACGACGACTATGAGCAACACCTCCCCTGCGGTGTGCTGCTTGCTTGTTTTCTCGCTGTATTTTTATTATTACCATCTGCTCGCCACGCTAACGCACGGCTTGCCAGCCGGTGTGTTTGAAGCACATTCTGTGGTCACCGCTGCATGCTTGCTGTGGGCGACTCGCCTGCGCCCTGTTCAACTTTACCACTGCATTTGTGGACGTTTTATACTGACGCCCAAGGGTAAAAGAGGTCAGCGATGATAGCAAACTGCCCCTTTTTTCGTCAACGAGCACGGACCGCAGCAAATTGATGCATCAGTTACCAACACAGAAGGCCCCCATTCGGTGACATCTTGGCTGAATGGTTGCCAGACCAGTGGGGCGCTCTACGATAAAAGAGCGAAGGCGAGGCAATGAGTGTCATTACCCAAACATACCTGCCGTACTGTTTCTTTAAATAATTTTTCTTCTTTGAGCTATTTTACTGCTTCTTACAAAACCTCAAATTAATAAAAGTTTGCAATCGCACGGGTTACATTTGATGAAATAACAAAACCCACATAAGGCTCACGCACTGCCGTGGGTTATCGAAACAAGCAACGATCTCACTGTTCCTACCTGCATTCTCGGCGATCAGGGTTATAAATACTTTGTCGCCGTTTCAATGTTTAGTTGTGGTTTGTGTTGTGTTTAGTTGTGTTGTGATCATGCGGACATGTGAAAAGTGTACTATATGTTGTGGTGTATACGTGTATTATGCTTGCGATGTTGTGTGTTGCGTGTATTGTGCGTTGGCAGAGCCTTTAATGAAGTGTATGTGGCTGTGTTGTGCTATGTTTCTTCGCAATATGTGCCCGGCCACATGCGGCCTCCGTGATGTTGGCTATAATAATATGCGTTATCCATAAAGGAAACCAAGGGAACGCCTTGATGTAAGCGCCCACTGATGGTGATACTTAGTAGCTGCCCCTCCCCACCCCTACTTTTTTTTTGCGTCATCTATCGGTCTTTTTAAAACGTTTACGATTGCTTTACTTCGAGCACGCTAGAGGGCGAGCATTGTCGAGGATGCGACAGCGACGGATACGTTTTTCGTGTTGCCTGCATTGCCGTTACGATGAGATTTACGACTGCAGACGATCCGCGTTTTGATGCATCGGTTGTAGCAATTAGGTAAGGCGACTAACAACATCAACAACTGGTTGTTCTCAAATGGCTGCATTGGATGCTTGTGATCTCGTGTGAGGTGAACGGCGGGGTTACGAGCCTTTCGGAAATAAAGGCGGCATTTTGAAAGCAATCGGTATGACTTCTACTGTGTTTACGGCGGCGCGTAATCCTTGAACGCGTAGGCGGGGCGCGCAGCGAGACGAATGCAATAAGTCGCGCATATACGATTGGCGACATCGCTTGCTAACCGCAGTTCTGGTGCTCGGTCGGTAATTTCTTGGTTATTTTAGCGCATTTTAAGCGCATACAACCACAGTAACCTACGTATTTGTACTTCTTTGATCCTCAAACCACTCAAACCGATCAGCTCGCTAGGCCTTTCTCGCATGACAAGCTTGCTTGGGTGACGCTGCCAGGGGAGGAACGCTCCTCCATTAGCTCACGAAAGGGAGATATCTTCCTCCACTCCTAGGGGCAGAAACGCGCTCCTCCCTCTCAAAGGGAGATTCCTTAGGGAGCAATATATGATACATTCCTGTTTCACCCTTAAGGGAGAAACTACCACACCCTTTTTTCTTCGAGTGTACGGACGCACGCACCGATGCTGCTTGGTGGGGCGGGCTTAGTGCACGCGTTGCTTCAAAGATTGTTATGCTTAACTAAAAAGATACTGCTGCAAAGGGGAAAGCGGAGAAATTGGTGCATGTCCTCTAATTGAACTCCGGTTTATTTAAGTAGTTTTGTCTGTTTGACAGAAATTTATGCTTACGGGCTTATTTAGGTTGTTTTGCTTTTGGTGTTGATTTTCTGGGCTTGTTCGTATGATAAACCCATATACAGGAGATATTTAGTTACAAATACGGATGCGCAGATTAGCAGCAATATTTCTCGAGGCTAAAATTTCCGGGAAATATTATGTATCGAAAACTGCATCAGTGCAACCAATGTATTAGTACGGAAAAGTCAGATGCGCGAAAAAGAATAGTTAAAACATTTTCTTCTTCGGTTTAGGCAAGCTGACTTGCCTTAATCAGAGGAGAGTACAGTCTCTCATTTGTGCAATGGTATTCATTAATATAAGGTCATTTCTTTATTTTATTTATGTCTTTAGTTAAAACGCAACAGATAAAAACAAGCACAGGGAAACAAAATGCCGTAACCGAAAATAAGCTCGTGGAAGCTTCTACCTAATTTTTAGTCGTTCAACGTGGGGCTTCCTGTTAAACGAGCGACTAAAGGGGAATTTGAGCGCATTTTTGGGATCTATCGAACGTAGCGCACTATCGTCTGCACGAGTGACCCCATCACGGTACCGTCCACGCAGTTTAGTGCACTTTCTCCCGCATACGTACCCTGAGCTCACATCGGGCGCGCTAGCAACGAAGGGCTCATGAAACACAAGACGGAGAAAGTAAGTTTAGTGTCCGCAAGGGAACCCCTTGTCCGTAGCTCTATATATGTGCCAGGGCAGTCGATGCGTGGTCAGGCACTCTTGGCTGTCTGTGCGCAATGAGTCGGTAAGGCTCGTCTACCAACAAGTGTGTGTGGGAATGGTTATGGGAGAAGACTGGGGCTTCGCGAACGCGCCCACAGAACGGGATATATGCCCAAGCGGTAACCGCAGCCCGGGCACTTGTTTGTGGCGGCTAATCTTAATAACCGGTGCACAGAGCGTCTAGAGCGAAGCCGTTTGCTCATAGCCAGATGCAACCAGCGGCGGCCACTACAGCCTCGAGTAGTCCGCTGTAGCATTAATACTCCGGTTGGCAGGTCCGGTTGCAAGGACCTGCTTCGAAACAAATGAGGTGGATTTCATTGTGTGCGAATTGTTCGTAGTTTCCGAGATGTAGCACAAGGCGCGCTAAACTATTAGGCGTAAGAAGCTGTTGTTTCCGTCTGTGCATCGTCGAAGCACCAAAAAGAACTCAGCAAATAAAATGAAAAACCCCTGTACTTTGTCAAGAAGCAGATTTGGAGGCAATTGAGAAGATGCCAATTTGCTGTCTTTAAATTTTTGCTTAGAACAGGGAAAAGTATTGTAATTGAAAGTACTGCGCGGGATTGTAATTACATTCTTGAGCTACGTTGGCGTCTGTTTTGAAGAGTAATTAGCGGTTCATAAGCTCAACTTCGTCAGGACAGTTTCTCCCTTGAGTAGGCGTAAGCGTAACAAGGCGTTGTAGCCCGTTTGATTTATCAGAGCTAGTAGAAGTGCCGTGGGGACTGCCACGTGATGCGTTTAACTGGCTATTTCTGTGTTGGTGTCTATGCGCTCACATGCGAAAATTGTAGCCCGTAAAATAAGTGTGGAGAAATTGCACCCCGCGTGCGGGTAATATTGTTGACAGATCGGCAGTTGAAATACTATGGTGAATACTGGCTCTGGGGTCACGAGTATGCCTAAATGTTTAGGTTTGTCTTTCAGAGGCATGAGGTCGTTTGTTTCCCGTGACTCCCGTCTGAGATTTTGCCTGTCCAATTATGCTCTTGAGGTAAACGACGTGTCACCAGCTCTGGAGCGCCACAAATATTGTAAAAAAGCCGCACGGTGTGGGCGGGCTTACAGACAGAAATAGAAAGATAGAGAGAGGGAGGGAGGCAGATGGAGAGAAGAAATATTTATTGACTTGTAACGGTAGCAGTGGATCCTTGGTTCAGGAAGCCAAGTGTTAACCGAGCCATCGTAGCCCGGTTTACGCGTCTGTGGCTTTCGTTTTTTTCTGCTTCCCTTTCTTCCTGAACGACGTGACTCATGAACCACAATAGTCCGTAGACGTCAAACGCTGTGAGCCCAGAGGCATGTCCGCGCGGCCACTGTCGCTGCTAGGCGTCTCTCGCTCACTTTTTGTTGAACAATTCTCATTCAAACTTTATCGCTTATGTTTTTTTTTAATCTAAGAGGCAATATTTTTCATTGGCGAAGAGTGAACCCGTCATCCGGCTTCAGCAAAATGTGCGTTTGTGTTGAGCGGAACTAAAATTTGGACCTTCATAGGGGCACTGCTATGAATGGCTGGGCAGTTCACCCGTTGGCTGTGTTAATACCGTGAATTTTTATAGCTGAACAAAAAATGGAGCAGGGGAAGGACTTGTAGACGCACTTGCCAAGAGCGGAAGACCTGTTTGACTAGGTTTTTCGAACACCATGCACACTACAGTGAAACTACTGTACTGATTGGCTCAGCCTGTCTCTTCGGCCGAAGTGCCGGCGCGCCATCCATGGCGAGATTGAGCCACCAAGCGCTGGAGGAGCAGTCGCTGAGCACTTGCCTAGTCATGCGGTACCGCGGCGGAGGGGATCCGTGTGATTGAAGCGGTCAAACCGTGTTACATGCTGTCATACTTGTAATGACCTATCTGAAGAAGGGATGTGCCATGACAGATATTAACCTGGCATTTACAGCCACGCGTTCTAGAAGAGCAGCCGCTGCTGATACGAACTTCGGAAATTGCACCGACCCCGACGAAGTGGGCCTATCCTCTCATATAGCCAAGCGCACTAATGCAACTCTGTAGCCAGAGCGGGAACTGCTATGGCATCCCTGATACCCGCCTTCAAGTTGTTTGACTAATGCTCAAAGTGTGCTTGCAGGATGCAAACTCTGGGGAAGTAAACACAAGATGCATCGCTACCAGACTTGGAGGTAATCCATAAGACCTAAGGTCAACTCTCTGGGTAATTATCTGAGAAGATTACACCGTGTGTATGATTTCGAAGCCGCGGAGTTCCGTAAGGAAGTAAACAAGTTAGAGAAGTTCGAGGAACACTAATTCGCTGATGTGTTTTAACTACCACGCATTCCTCTAGAAGGATGACATCCGAGAGAATGTTTCTCTGAGAAGCTAATAAAACTGCGTACGCTTCTCTCTAACTGCAGATATGTAACGCTGGCATAAAGCATGGTTACGAATCGCATTGTCATGAGAATTCAAAAATAACCGAAACGTATACCTTCAAATCCAGCTAATCAAGATACCCGTGAGCTGTAGAAGCTTGCAGGAATCTGTCACACACGATGTAAAAGCAACAAGCAAGCAGAGGAGACCCGAAAAGCGGCTCCAGCGGGCTCAGCAACGACAACAGTGTAGACGGCCCAGGGGAAATCAGCCTCGTATTGAAAGGCAAAGCGGGATCAAGTTGGGTAGGGGTACCGCGTGAACACTGCCTTTTTGCACAAGGGAAAATACGAAGCAGTGCGTTGACCTGATTCGCTTTTCCAACGCCTGGCGAGCAAAGAAGCCTAACGAAAGTGTTAGTCACAACGCAAAGCCTTAGAACATTAAAAATTTATAATGCGGTGATAGCTACGTGCACATAAATCTGGGCACATCTCGAGCTGGGTGAGGGTTTTTTGCAAGCTGAGGTGGTTATTGAATGTTTCCAATAGTTAGGAAGGAAATTTACACTGGTGCGAGAAATTATCTTGCTCAAGTAACTGGTGAAGATAATTCACTTGATACTGGAGGCCCTCATCGCACCATAAAGATGTTCTTGTGATTAAAAGGCTTAGTCACTTCTTCACACGTCAAGAGAGAATACGCGGCTACCCAAAAGAAAAACTAACTAGACCACCATGAGGTGCATGCAACAGTGAACGAAATCTGTCCCGAGAACTAGGCTTCATCAAGATTCCTTCCCTAATTGAGAACAAGTGCATGACGCAGATGAACCATTCAGGAATACACAGTAAACTTTTTTACGCCGTTTTAGCCAAAAAGGGTGTACCATAAGTGCAAAAAGGGTGTTGGGAGGCCTTTGCACCCTTTTTCTTGAATCTCAACACCCTTTTTCTAGCTCTACACCCTTTTTGTATGAAAAAAAGGGTGTTGAACAACTTCAATACCCTTGGTTTTTTTAGGATGTTGAAAGGGCCTGGAAAAGGTGTTCAGCTGTTCATTGAATAAGGCCATGTTTGGATGCATAATAGCACTGTAAAGAAGAAGACATACCCTCATATACTCCTCTACTCGTAAGATATTTTCAAACGCATGCAAAAAAAAATAATTGCTCGTATGCAATGATCGCTGGTTTCCTTATGCGGTGCACCTCACGCCCCAAGTTTAGCATTGGCGCGTGAAACACCAATTTGAACCTTCAAAATTGAAAAAAAGACTATATAGTCGTATGGCGAAAAAAGTGTTTACCGACTGCAACACGCTTGGCTTTCTGTAGGTTGTTGAAACGGTGTGACATAGGTGTTCAGTTGCAAAAAAAGAACAGCGAAGCTGGGGTCGACCTAGTTTCTTTCGGTGTTGCTAAGTTTGGTTATGTTTGCTAAGCTTTGCAATGTTCTTGCTAAGCTAGGATGACTGCTGAGGGGCTAGGCCAAGTTTAACCGAATTTGACAAGGCTGTTCCAGTGCCACCCCCCTTCCCACTGCCAGGGGATTCAAGGGGGAAACAAGCTAGGTCGACCCCCAGCTATGCTTTTTCTCCATCCTTGCACTACTATTGCAAGCTGCGCCAATTTTTTTGCCTTTTAGAATCCAAAAAAGACAAGTACCTTTGAAATGGTACAGTAAGAGGTGCGCATACGCATACGCCCCTTGTGCTCACACTCTAACAAGCTCGAAAGCCGACTTCACTGTTATAATACCCTATCTGCGATGGTGCGCCCTTTACGGGTGCCGCGCAGTTCTTTTTCTTTATATTTTTTGCGGACGCCACCGAAACTAGCTCAAGCTTAAAAAGTTTCACTGGTAACAAATTATGTCAATTCATATTGCTTTAAACATCGTTAGGTACAAAACACCCCCACTTGTACAAAATGTTCGTCCACCCGTGTAAACAGGTACAAAATGCCTCCAAAGTTGGAGTTCTCTTCACCTTTTTGCTTAGTTGGCACTCTTTTCTTACACCCTTTTTCTTGCACTCTTTTTTATATACGCCCTTTTTCTTAGTTTCGAACACCCTAATTTGTAGCTTTACACCCTCCTGGGAAAAAGAATGTTGAAATAAGGACCACCCTTTTTGAAGGGTGTTGAGGTGGCGGGGAAGATTTGTTTGGTATTTAATTAAAATTCTATAAGTTATGGAACAGAAAAACTAACTCGTAATTAAAATGTTTTTGCGAATCCGCGTGTTGATTTGTATATTCTCATAGTAAAATCCATACTTCTAAAATTAGCGCTAAAATATCTGTTTTTTGCGACAAGCCCACCGTCTCGATCGGGGGATTTTCCGCTGCTGGATATAAAAGCAAGAACAGCACACGTATTACTAAGTAAGTATGCCTTCCCTGTACCGCTTGCATCCCGTTGATTTTCTTGCTCAATTCATTTGTGTTCCAACTGTTACTTGTGCATATTGACTGTTTGTGTTGAATGCTGTGCGCTCCGCTGATTCACATTGCCACCGCGCATGCCATCACCCCCGCCAAAAAAAGGGTGTGAGGCTCGACACCCTTTTTTTAGATTGTTGAGCATCCTCAACACCCTTTTTTTGCGAAAACACCTTTTAAGGGTGTTAGCCATGGGACAAGATTTTTACACCTTTTTCGGCCAAAAAGGGTGTAAAAAGTTTAGTGTGTACTTTTAAATGTCTGAGTGATATACGAGGTTTGAGCCGCCACATGCGAGTGCAGTGCCGAGCTTAGGTCATGGAATCGGCTCTCGCGCAAAATTGTAAGAGTACATGTTATTGCATGAAGTCAGGTGAATGGTAATCCCAATTACAAAGCCGATAGTATGGTCGACACCGGTGGTAGTCGCGTAGCAAAACGGAAAACTTGGTTTCGGAAGGGAAAAACCAGTGAAGGCAAATGTTACACATTGGTTGTCTTTGAATGACTGCAGCACTCCTGTATAGGCTGGAAAGGTGTCTCAGTGTGCACAATACCTCCAATAGGTAATGAAGAAAAATACTTGCAGTGTTCATGGTTTGGTTGCCCGCTTATTGCTACAAGATCATTGGCTGTCATAGCGTCAGGCTTGAGTTACTGTCAAGAACGCCTTTCCCTTCAAGATCCTAAATTTGCCGCCCCTTCTCTTATCTCACCCCTTATGCTTTTTACCGTATCCATACCACTACTATGATCTGATTTTATAAGAAATAAACGCCTTGCAATCGATTCGAAAAGCATGCACAGTCATTGGACTATAGGGAGAAAGCGGGCCTTGAAGTAGTCAGAACATCTATTTCGTAATCCAGGGTATGTCTCTGGATTGGTTAATGCGGAGGCGTGCTTCGCGGTCCCCCAACTCAAGAAAGATCAGTCCGGATCCCCGGAATACTCACTTGGACACGCATTTCTCGGTCCGTCGCCGATATGCGTTACTGCCACTTAGTTCCTTGCATCGGAGCTCCCCGGACGCCTGAGACGCGCCCAGAAGAACTGTATATGCCGCTCTTCTCTTCTTACGGCTGCCTGATGTATATAGCGGCTAGTAGGTTTTTATATTATTTTTCGTCGAGGGCATCGGCGTCGTATGGACACAAGAGAGATGCCGAGCTGAACGGCGTGCTGAGCCTTGACAGCCGCCATTTATCGCGTCCAGCTGCGCCCCGCCCACCAGGCACGGACATGTTGCCGGTGTCGATGACGAATGGGCGCAGTGAGAGACAAGCGCTTTGCGACATCCCGTGGCTGGTGGACGTGTGCCTTATGCGCAGTTGCGGAAACAGTTTTTTTGCTTTATTGTCACGGGAAGAGACGAACATACTCTGGAGGGGCATTCGGTGTCCCTTCATGCGAGAATCTGCCGGCGCCCCACGTGCAGGTTTCCCGTTTTTGGCAGTGTCGGTCAAACGTACATCTTACATACATACGGGAGAAAGGTATGATATATACATAGGGGATTTTCTTCGCAAGAGCGCTGTATGGCGGTGGGTGAAAATAAGGAACACGTGGCACGAAGGAAAGAATGGTATTTACGCTGAGATTTCATGGTTTAAGTTGCCTGTTTTATGCTGTACTGCAGCTAAAAACACGATCGCGTGTGTTCTATAGCAGATTTAAGATTTCAAAGCTGCCTAGAGATAGGGCACTGTCATTTCACGGCAAGTGACCTTGAAACACGTCGGTGGAGCATTGTTGTTGCTGCCGTGTGGTGCGACGCCAAGGCGTAGAGCTGCATAGTAAGTAAAGCGTCGCATTAGGCTAGCGGGTGGAATATGATATTTTATGTAAAGCGGGCGACGGGCGAAGAAGATTGAAACATACGGCACGCAGCAGTAGCCTACACACTACTCATTTTGAGAGGAACGGAAGGTGCAATACGCAAAACAAAAACGAAGCAGGGAGGAATCGATTACAGCAAAAATTTAGTGCGAAGATGCACAAATATAAAAAAAAATAATAAAGAAGGCTTCTGTGCCGCTCAGGATCCGATCGGTTTTGTTTCTTATTTTTTTTTTCGTTCAGAGGCACTGTTAACTGGCTGATCATTTTAGGGAAGAACAGACCTCGAGGCCGGGTAAGAGTAATTAGCGCATCGCCATGAGAGAGGTATAATTGTCGGCAGCCGTTATTTGATTTTACGAGGAATGAGTGGCCTTCTGCGTTCACCCACGGGTCCAGAAAACTTTTCGGTAGGTTCCTCAGCCTTTGCCATCCCTCCTCCCACCGCTCTAGCAAAGTAATCTTTTTTCAACATTGATAGAACTGTTAACGAGAAATGGCAGGTTCTTTACATCCGTTTTCTTTGGATTCCAGCACTATTATTTGTAGTTTACACCAATCACCTGAAGCCGAAAGTGCTGGGACCGAGTGAACACCTTCAGTTTTTCGTAGTGTGCGCGAAGGATCTGGAATGGTGGTTCAGTTGCAACTTTAGTAAGACCATGCATATAATTTGAATCTCTCCGAGGCACAGGGCTTACCTCCCCTCACCAGGCGACCCCCTCATAGAAAAAGTTTAACTCTACCCTCGCAGCTCCTCATTTTGAAGCGGTATGGTCCCGCCATACATTTCTTGCTAAAATTATTTTCATGCTAGTTGCAGTCACTGCGCGGTAATTATACAGCAACAATTTGTAGTCAATCTGCAGAACATTCCAACAAGTTTCTAACGATATTAAAAAGATTGTTATACTGATGAAACTTAAAACTTCTGTTGTGAATCAAGAGCAATAACAGCACAAAATGTGCATATTCTGCATACCAATTAACTTGTATCTATAGGAATGAAGTTTTTAGAGCTGGAGAAAAATGTATACGTGGTGTGCGCACACTGACCCTGTCACATTGTAATCCTCTGCAAAAAATGGAATAAGCGCTCCAGAAGGATCACACATTTTTTTTGGTTCTCCGAAAACTCTTTTCTACATTCAAGCAAAGTGTGCTAAAGCAATTAACGTATTCCGTATTTTTCTTTTTTGGGTGGAGGTGGGCAGTCAGAAGGATGTGAAACAGGTGTTTATAGGCAATAGTAATGCCCTGAAGTAATTAATGTTACTATTATAGCAATTTTGTTCACTCCGCATTACGATAATTAAGTTTTTGCACATCTGTATGCTCACTTGTATAAGCACATGCGTTGTTCCAAAATTAGCGTGAAAATGTTTGAGTTTTGCGGACTGTGCTACCGACTTAACAACAAATTTGGTGTTTGTGTGCGACACTTCAATGCACGATGAAGTGCCAAAGCTCCCTGTGCGGTGTTCGTGCTTCGTTTCAAGCGCATAAGAAAAGAGAAGTCAAAACACAGCGAATGTTTGTGGTGCTCTGTGTGCAGTCTATCAAAAGGACTCAATGACTCCTGTCCTAATTCTGGCCTGTTAGCAGCATACGGTTTTGGTATGATTAACCGCTTCGCTCAGCAACACGTTTTTTAATAGCTCTGTTAACATGCAACACTGCTTAAAGGAGCCATGAAGAGAAAACAAAAGTTTGTTTTATTCGAAAGATTAGGTGTTTCATAGTACCCCAAGCGCTTTCCCGGAAGCAAATGATGCTTTATTCACTGAGAAATAAGGCAATTTAAGCCAAAATTTTAAATCTCCCGCTAAAATTGAACATTCCGTGACGTGTACAATGGCGTCATAGAGCCGGTCCATGAAACAGATACTTAGTATGTCGACTCCATATAGCACCCACACGCGGGAGTCGATCGAGACGGCGGCCATTTTAAAAATACTAGTAAAACCTAGTGCACCCGCAGCCCTAGTCATGGAATCGCCTGATCCGGAGAACAAAACGCTCGCCGAGGAGCTCGGGCTTGTATTTAACAACCTCACACCACAAAAACGCTCAATGCTTCTAAGTGCACGAGCGGCAAGAGTTGTGGGATACGCGGTGGACGGGAAAGCGACCATTCCGCGATAGCCACAACAGACGAACGCCCAGCCGTCGGCACCGCTGCCTCGTCAGCCCCGTCGCGACGGACGAATATAGACTGGTACGTATGTGCCGTATTTTGATTACGGTTAATAATAGTTCAATTTCAGTAGCAGTATCACTTATGCCAGTTGGCCGGTGTCGTGTATGGAAAGCCGTTCGCGCGAGCTCTCTGCTTCGACCAGAAAGATACGAGCGTCAATGCGCGGTGTTTACGGCATTTTTTCCCCAAGGTCACAGCGATTTGACGAAGTCGGCGACGAGCACCAGCATGTCCCAGGAGTGAGCTAACGTAAGGGTCCCTGCCGTAACTGAACAAACTGAAGTTTTCAGTGGTTGTAAACTGGAAACGAGCTCGTAACGACAGCAGCAAGCCAACACCATTCGAAACTTACGCGACGACTGGCACTATCTCGTCGCTTCTTGCTGTTCCTTACTCCCCTCGTTTCTATTTTTACCTTTGCTGGTTGGCGATATGACGGCCAACCTCCTGTGAAGGGATTACGATACGAAGCAAGGTCGCGGCTGTGCGTGCTGGAACGGTTCGTTGGCCCCGAAGAGCCTCGAACCCGAAAATTCGTCTGCGCGACGGCGAGATGTCGAGCTCGGCCGGCGCTAGTTTCGTACGCATTGGCGCACATGCTTGCGAGTTCGTTCGGACCTTCAACCGTTTACTCCACCGTTCTTTGTCATAAAAAGAATGTGCAGTATGTTTCACGGGCATTTAGCTCGCTATGCAAGCTGTAAGCCCTGCCTAACATGCGTTTGCTTTTGCCGGCCTCCGCCAATCGCAGAGCATTCCCAAGTGACATCACAGGTTCTGTTGCGGAAAATGAGCTGGTGGGTCGCATGGTCATTTCCTTTTTTCTTAATTATGTAGCTTATTTGAGCGAAGTTTGCGTTATAAGTGATGTCGTTATGGTTCTAACGAGGCAATCTTTCTGATGAACCAAACTTGTGTTTTCTCTTCATGGCTCCTTTAAGAAGCATCGATTCCATATTGAGTATGCCTTTTTTTGAAAACCTATCCAGAAGGCTCCACAAGCCAGCAACAATCCTCACTGCAAGCAAGGTGCTCTAATATTCGCGCAAAAATGCTAAAAGGGAAAAGGTTGTGTGTAGTTTTTTTTTGCTTAGGAAACGTCGTCTGAGGTAACTTTCATTTTAGCTTTCGGCGATTTTCTATTGTTGTACGCCATCGATGTGCCTAGCAAGCTCGAAGTCTTCGGGTGTTCGTTCCCCTCATCATTATCATCATCATCATCATCATCATCATCATCACCAGCCTGTCTACGCCCACTGCAGGGCAAAGGCCTCTCCCATTATTCTCCAATTACCTCGGTCCTGTGCCAACTGTGACCAATTTATCCCCGCAAACTTCTTGATCTCATCTGCCCATCTAACTTTCTGCCGCCCCCTGCAGCGCTTGCCTTCTCTAGGGATCCACTCTGTTACCCTTAATGACCAGCGGTTATCTTGCCTTCGCATTACATGCCCTGCCCAAGTCCATTTCTTCTTCTTAATTTCTACTAATATGTCTTTAACACCAGTTTGCTCCCTGACCCACTCCGCTCTCTTCTTGTCCCTTAATGTTACACCTATCATTTTCCGCTCCATTGCCCGCTGAGTCGTTCTCAATTTAAGTTGAACCCTCTTAGTGAGCCTCCAAGTTTCTGCCCCGTAGGTGAGTACCGGTAAGATGCAGCTGTCATACACTTTCTTCTTCAACGACAATGGTAGGCTGCTATTCATTATCTGATAATGTCTGCCATATGCACCGCACCCCATTCTGATCCTTCTAATTATCTCTGCCTCATGGTTGGGATCTGGGCTCACAACTTGGCCTAAGTATATGTATTCGTTTACCACTTCCACTGCCTCGCCATCTATCTCAAACTGCTGTGCTGTCCCGAGGTTATTGATCATTACTTTAGTTTTCTGCATATTAATTTTCAGGCCCACGGTTCTACTCTGTTCGCCCAGTGCGGAAAGCATGCTTTGCAATGCGTCCCCTGAGTTACTTAGCAAGGCAACGTCATCAGCAAATCTGAGGTTACTGAGGTATTCTCCATTAACCCTTACTCCCACCTGTTCCCAATCCAACGTTCTGAATACTTCTTGTAAGCATGCTGTGAATAACATTGGAGAGATTGTGTCTCCTTGTCTGACACCCTTCCTTATAGGTATTTTTCTGCTCTCCCTATGGAGGATGATGGCAGCTGTAGAGCCGTTGTAGATATCCTCTAGTATTCTTACATAATGCTCATCTACCCCCTGGTTCCGTAATGCCTGAATGACTGCTAGGGTTTCGACCGAGTCAAATGCTTTCTCATAACCTATGAAGGCTATATATAGGGGTTGAGTATACTCAGCGCACTTCTCTATCACCTGATTGATCGTTCCCCTCATAGTACGACATTATTAGAAACGTTTGGGGAAGCATTGCCTAAATCCCTTTTTTAAAAGTTAGTCACGGTAATTGCTGCGCACGCGGCTGCTCAAGAGAAGAGCATATTTGAATAACACGCCCGCAATTTAAGGAAGCCTGCGCAAGTTCATTGCAAGAAACAATGCAGACAAGAAGCCGTTAGTAAGTAGCACCATTACTTTTCTTTAACACGTAAGAATTTTTTTTTTTGCTCAAGGTTGAGCTCAGTTCGATCAAAGATTGCGAGCGCTCAAAACATCGACGAGGGGATTTTGGTTTAAGAGCACGCAGGAGGAGACAGGAGACACGTGAGCGCCCAGCCACCTTGCACGTACCTCATGAAAAAGTCCGAAGGTAGGCTTAAAAACTCACTGGCCCGGAAAGATTCCCGCTTGATCGGCGCCAGGGTCTTCCCTTCGTATAACGAGCCGTCGTCAAAGTCGACGACCGCCAGGATGCAACATCCGACGACGCCCTGTAAAGACGAAAAGGAAGCCGCTCCGTGCTTGCACCTCCGCTGAATTTAATTCCCCTTGAATGTGCTAAGGTGCGGCACAGGGCATCCTATTAAGTGTGCATAACGCGGGGCTCGGACGCACGTGTTTTTTACAACGACCGTGGAAAGTACGAGGGGTTATTGCTTCGACACACACGGCCGCTCTAGGGCTTGTTTAACTTAGCGTAGCAGATTGCCGCCCGACCGTTTTTCCAGTGTTGCACGGATTTGTAACGAATCTCTCCGAATTCCAACAGTCAGCGAGGCTACAAACAATCCACGCTAAAACACTATACACAAGGTGATCCAATGGTCTCCAAAATAATTTTCCAAGGTAGCCGAGACTGGGAGAAACTCGCGTCCTCCAACGCAACGGTATACAATCACGCAAGGCAACCCCATGACAAAAACTCCTAAGTATTGATGACGTTTGATTTGTTTGTGAAAGGTGGCAAGAACAGCGCTCGCCGTGCTTGAATTACCGCGAGTGGGCTTTTTTCAGCGCGGGTTTCTTTTTTAAAAGAAGATCTGTTGAGGCCGACAGAAATCCGTCAGATGGAGACCCCAGCTCGCGCAGTTGCTTTAGAAAAACAACTAAGCGCACATGAGCGCGTGCCTTGCGGCTACTGCCCGGCGTCCTCCAGGCTTGCGCGTCTGCTTACGCCACATGAGCAGCTCCCCCACCCCCCCCCCCTCCCACCACGCCCCCAAGCCATCTGGCACTGTCCCGCCCTGCTTCCTTTTCCGCTACCCAACCCCCGACTCCTAGCTGTCGGCTCTTGCGCGCTGGAACGCATTATTTCAGTGTGCCCTGATCGGCAGGGCTCTGGGCCTACAATGCTGTCCTTCTGTGGCTCAACAATTCCCAGGCCTAGCCACAACAAAACGTTTCCCCCCCTTCAACTGATAGAACCGGCTTACCGCGGCAACAACCTTGCGAAAGCGGGGGCAAGTCTCAAATCACTCGGGTAATCAGTTGGTAAAAGCAAAAAGCATTTCAATAATATTCAGTACAATGTATGTAGTGGCTTTACGTTGCATCAAGACGCGCAAGATTTGTTGTTCGGCGAGTTTGTTGTTGTTCGGCTAGTTTGGCTAGAACCACTATGGGACGCGAAAAATAAAGACGACCATAAGAAGGCCGCATGCAATGACTAACTTGTCTATCAGCTGTACTGCAAAAAAATTTAGTGCCCTTCCATATTGTGAAGAAGGATGAGCAGCAAAGGCGTGGGGCTGAGCCTCAACGGGAGCTTTGACTGGGTCGTAGTCTAAGGGGTGCACGAAGCAAAACACGCTTGTTTGTAATTTCCAATTCAGCATAGTTTCTGGTTAATTAACTGAATGAACTTTGAACGAACTAGAGTTTTGTTCCGTTGAACAAACATGGTGCCGTCCGTTTCCCTCCCGCAGAATCCCATATGTATTCACAGAGCACGGGAATTCCACAATATTTAGAACTTAACTGTGAACCATGTACTTTGGAAAACTATATAACACCCGGCGTTGTGTTAGAGTCGTCTTCAAGGCTAATTGCCATATAATTTGTTTCGGTGCAGTTTCAATTAAACAAGCGTTAGAGCCACTTTCTGTGATTGATGTGATTCACTGCGCAACACTTGATGTAGGAAAGCCATCTTACAAAGATCAAGCTTACAACGATCCCCTTTACCTCTGCTACCTCTCGTAATCAAAATGATTTGATGGCAAGACATTTTGGGGCGCAGCCCTTTGGCGCATGTCTCTGGACTCAGCCGCGTCGGTGTCGTCGTGACCGAGCGAATGATGGGAAGATCGACGAGTGAAAGAAAGCAAAGGAGGAGAATGTCGCGAAACTGGTAGGTGAGGGTGGTTCGCCGTGGCGGCGCAAACCAGCGCTCTCGAAAGTGTGCGGTTGGGGAAGGGAAGGGGCAGTATGCTGTGCCCGAACGAGGTGCTCGTCGCTTGGTGAAAACGTGTGGGCGGCGTTCGCGTTACAATGAAATGCGTTCGCTCAGTGCTATGTTCAGACTACCGATGTAACAGCCGTATCGTG
Source organism: Haemaphysalis longicornis (assembly GCF_048455015.1). Lineage (NCBI taxonomy): Eukaryota > Metazoa > Arthropoda > Arachnida > Ixodida > Ixodidae > Haemaphysalis > Haemaphysalis longicornis. The sequence goes on along the minus strand of NW_027526361.1, from coordinate 173,359,874 downwards.
CGCTATGGACGTGAAAAAGCGGCGTTTCGCGGAGTTCAGTTGGCTGAGATGTCAAATGACGTCATTATTTAAAGACATTGTGACAGTTGGGACAACATGCTGAACCTGACCTAAGACGCAGTTCGCGGTCCCTTCCTGAGGCGCACTTCGTGCCGCCGCAGCAGAGGCTCACCGTCGAGAGAACCCACGAGTGAGTGCTGCCCCTGCGCACTGGAGCCACCAGGAGTGAGCGCTCAACTGCGAGTGACGCAACCGGTCGTGCGCATCTGCAGCGGCTGTTGTGGAACGCGCACTTGCGTGCTCAGCCAGTTCTGACTGAGGAATGAGCGACGCAACTTGTGGAACTTCATCATCTGCCGCTGCTGCTAAACGAGCTGCCCTAACATCTGCGCCCAAATATCGCATTAGGGAGTATCATATTGGCCAGCCAATTTTTGAAAGAAAATATAAGCAGTTTTGTATTAAAATATCAAGGCCCTAGGACTTTTTTTCATTGTACATGATTTTTTCCATACGCTGGTGTGGGATGTGCAGTTTTACGATTTCGGGGATTTGAGCGGGCTCCGCAATGTGCCGCTACGCTCGCTAGATATTTTTGTCTACATCGCTCCGTTACCGGAGACGATCTGCTGGATCCTAGCCATAGACAGCTTTGCTGTAAAACGCAAAGGGCACATGAACACGGTGATGCGCGCTCACGTCCATAGCATGTAAGACAGGGTAGCACGGGTTTAGGAGACAAAAGTTATCTTATGATATTTCCACCGCATTATGCAGACGAAAGACAAGTCACTAATTAATAAGCGTGCCTTTTTAATGAAAAAGTCTTCTACAGTTACGTGTGCCCTATGTTTTCCGCTTGGGCCCACCATCATCACATCGCTGAAGCTCGGTTTACATGTGCCATCTTCCGCATGCGCAGAGAAATCTGCCTCGGTTTCCAACACGCCTTACAGGTGACTAACTGCACGTAATGAGTATGTCCTGATATCCCCTGAGTGGAGCAACGTAGTCTTGGGCAGGAGTCTTCAAGCCATGCCAAAACTTTGCAGGCCACAAATAACTCAAATACTGAATTATCCAGATCCAAAAGTTTTATGCGCCAGAGTTTTTGGAGCTGTTATTCATGGCGATAATATAGCAAAAATATTCTCATTGTGCATAATTTGAGGACCTGCGTTCAATGGTGCAAAAAAGGGGCACAGCGGAAAATCGGGCGAGACAAGAGACGAAAAAGACATCGACCACAGCAATTTTGTCATCGTTTTCTTGGTCCTTTCTCTCAGTCAAATTTCGCGCTGTTTCCTTTCTTTGAACCACGGACTAATTTGCCCACGGATGAACCCTTCATTAAATGCCTGTGACATGTAAACTTGGCATGGCCTGGAGGCTTTACATTTAGACTGTACGTACGAGCAGGTGTGCTGCCTTTTCAAATCCTTATGCAATAACGGCAGCAAAGGTCGGCAGGCTTTTTATATCCACTTGGAATGTTTCTCCATCGCCCCCACGCGCAATACAGCGCTAAAACCGCGGAACCGCTGCTCGGCCATCATAACCACTTTTCACGCCAAAGGTTATCCGCCGTGATTCGGATGCCAACCGCATTTTTGAAGGATGTAACATCGTTGGCTGTTATGAATGATTGTACCACTACAAGAAGATCGGTGTTAAGGATTGAGTAAAACAACTTTTCAATGCCAAGAAAGAAAGCGCGCACTTCTCTTGCTATCTGAGATAAAAGTAACCACGGCATTGGCCCGTTTGTTATACAGAGATCTAGACATAATTTGCAAGCTTTTTCGTGCTGTCAAGAGAAATTGACCAAAGAGAAGCTGCCACGTGCCGATTGTGCTTACGATAGTAGGGATTCCTATATTAGGACTATCTGTCTTTGTACTAAAGGAAGTCTTGAACGGGTCGTTCGTACATTTTTAAACGTCTTTAGGCATTCTCAACAGCTGCAGGCCCCCGTCACTGGATGATAAATTTGGTTTACACTTTTACGGTGTAGTCTGAACAGGGGAACTTTTGTTGCGACTGGCTGGCTTTCCATAAAGCCGTACGTAAGAAAAAAGCAAGCAGGGTTGTTTGGGAAGAATTTGTTCATCTTCATTTTTCTTTGTCAAAAGTGAGGAAAACAAAGTCGGCGTTCTAAGTAAGGGCTTAGAAATGTCCACACGGCACAGACATTTCTAAATGTGTGGACTACGCATTTGGACGCGTAAGCTTAAAGTACCGTTCCGTACTATTATGAGATGGTACGTGCCACTGGCACGGGGCAGCTTCTTGCCAGTTAATTTCTTTTAGAAGTGTGGAACGGCTTGAGAAATAATTAATTCATATATCACGAACGACCAAATTTGTAACAAGATGAGTGGTTGAAGCTTCTGATTTTGCTACCACAAAATTGTTTCTTATTCTGTCCACCCACTTCCCCGAAGTGGTAAGCTTGTGCGTAGATAAGGAAGCTATTCTACTGCATAAGGCGGTGTGCACCACGGTGGATAATTTTTACAACGGAGCTTTTTGTGTCTAGGGCTCCGTGCACTTTTGGTGGTCGCCAACAGTTCTTCTTCAATAAAATTGGCTACGGCTTAGCTCGGCTAGACCCGTTTAAGTAAGGTGAAGCTTCCGGGGACTCACCAGCGTCGTTTTCTCTGTTGCTGAGGCCGTCATCAAAGTCGAAGGTGAGGCCCCCATTGCCGCCTCTGAAGCTCGTCGAGCTCGTCTTTCTTGATCCTTTTCCCTACGCATTGGTCACTGAAGGTCGATTTTCCCTCGTTTCAGCCTGCTGCTTTGCGGGATTGTACTGTACGTTTAAGATTTAGTTCATTAGAAAGCCGAGCGCCATGTGCAGGATGCTCCGACGCAGTTCGCTGCTTTCGACGCTGGAACTACGCAGGCAGCTTGGGCACAGAAAGTCCACTGTTTCCGCTCCCTCCTATCGCACAACGGCCCAACTAAAGTCTGGAGCACTAGCCCGGGTTTATCGAGAAACTGCGAGGTGTCATAGACATCGGTGAGTCAGGTGATTAGTCGCGTGCAAACAGGTGGCAATGCGGATATCGGTACAGCGGCTGCGCTGAGGCGCAGCTGCGGGAAGTCACGTGGTATCACTTCGTCACGTCAAGGTAAAACTGTAGCCCATGGTGAAACTCTCTCGACAAGGGGCTAGTAAAGCTTTCCCTTAAAAACCTCTGCCCTGACTATGCCGTCCCCGCTCCACTCAGGGGCATGGCTAGTTTCCTCCAGGTTCCCCAAGGTGGTTGTATCCGTCCACGCTGTGGCCAGATCCCGACCCTCTAGGTGCCTCTCAATCGCGAGGCATTCTTTAGAGCGAGGCGTTCGTGGCGGATGTGGTACATCAGAGTGTCAAAGCTGGCCACAATCCTGCTCCGATGAACATGACGCTGGACGCGGTTCCCACATGCTCAATGTTTTGGATAGCCCCAATCCCGGCTCCTGACAAACTCTCATACTTTGCTTTTGCAAGTTCGGGGGTACTGCACTACAAGATATAAAATATCAATCTGCGAGATATGAAACTACGTGCCCCGAGTTAAAACGTTTCTTTCAATTTGTTGATTAGGCGCTTCCGAGTGATAATGTTAGGCTGTTTGACCCTATTAGACGGAAATTTCAGAAGGGGGGAAGGAGTCGCCTCTTTTGATGACGCACATGTAAATTTACGCGGACAGGTATCACGTGTAGCCACGGCAGGGCTAGGGCAGTGGCAAATGCGCGCGCGCCGCCGCTCTACCCCGCCCGTGCTGTAGGTCAACCGGCGAGGGTTGGTCCGCAGCGCCACGAAATAGCGGCGGTGAAAGGTGGGAACTATACCCGAAGCGCAGGCCGTATGAAAGTGCGCGCCCGCCGCTCCTCCAGTCCGGCCGTGCAAAAACATACAGCTAAAACTCTTAATCATGCAACTGAAGTGCAGAACCAGTCTTCTTTTTGGTGAGATATAGCAGCCAAGGCATTCATTGGTACCGGTGATATTCCACGGCAGATCCAAAACACGTGCGGCTAGCGTTGTCGGCTCGCACGGCCAGAGGTCATGCGTCGACTAAGAAAAAAGAGGGTTGGGAGGGCAGAGGGTTGGTTCGAAGCGCCCTCACTCTGTCAAGAATCTGCTGTACCGTTTCCTTGTTGGGTGCGCAGGCCGTATGAAAGTGCGCGTTCGCCGCTCCTCCAGTCCGGCCCTGTCACGGCATATCTGGTTGCACGCTAAGCAATGAGATGGCATTGCTTGTCTAAGCGTGGCATAAGGTAGGCCGCACCAAAACGTCCAAAAGAAAGACACGCGGGTTCACAACACGATGTTGCCCGTAGTTTTGAATGAATGCTTGATCGGTGTCCGTGCAAATGGCGGACATCACAGCAGGAACGAAGAATAAAAGAACCCAAGAAGAACTGTCCGAGTTAAACCCAGGGTGGCTTGCTTTGTTTGTCGTCTTCAATGTTTGCGTATATTGCTAAATAATTGGCGATTGTTGTACGAAACCTCAAACTCATATTTAGTGCAATGCAGTCGAAATAAACTTGCCCAGGAAGTAAAATAAAACCTTTTTTTTCAGTGTGCAGAACCGAAAAAAATACCGGTTCGGTTACGGTTCTGGTTAAGGCGAAATAAATTCGTTCCGGTTCAGTTCCGGTTCGACAAAATCACGCACCGAACCGGTTCGCGAATAGGTTCGATGAGTTGAATTGTCACTGAAATTAGAAAAAAAAACATTTAGTAGTTTAAAACGACAGTCAAATAAAAATATAAATGAAAATAAAAACAAAAATTCAAAATGCTGCTGTTCCGCAAGGGCAGTGGCGCAATTGCAACGCAAACATTAAACAATTACGATATATTAGAAAAACAGATGAAGTGGCGACGATTTACCGCCTACTTTCTCGCCCAGTCTTTATGTTGTCCTAGCGATAAAGCCACCGCCAAGAGACATGACGATGGGATATATTTTCTGCCCTTTCCTTCTTTATTGAAATCGCAATCGTCGCTATGGAATCGCCCATCGCGCTAAACTTGAAGCCTTACATTTACACCTGCGTACTGGCGCGTTCAAATACCAGCGCTTAATAACAATGGCGCACATTTTTTATATTTGTAACAAAACAGAAAAATCCTACAGCAGGCACATAAATACTACCAATAAATTAGATTATTTGGTCACCCCGAATAATTTGTTTGCTGTCACCTTATCGAATGTGTTAGCCACACTTTTGTTATAAGTAAGCTTTAGTTAACGCTCAATCACTGGAATGTTGTCCTGACCACTGCAACTCCTTTTGCGATAGCTATACCGGATGTGTGCATTACAATCAGTATGCAAGGGCGTCCAAAGAACTTTTTGCAAGGGGGGGCATCTATTAGTTGGGGGGGGGGGGGGAGAGGTACGGTTGGATAGCACCAAAAAGGCGCTTTTTGTGGTTAGAAGAAGTACAAACAGCGAATTAGAACCAGACTTGGAGAATATACATTGGATTTTATTACCGCACAAAGAAATAAAGTTAATAAAGAAAATTCGAAACGTTACTGCCACTTTGTAAAGAAGAGTGGCCAGTCTCGCTGCGTGAGGTTTCTCGACTCACGCCAACTGATCGCCAGCACACAGCACAATACGTTCACATACATACAATTGCACTCCGTCAATGTTCCTTGAATAGCAGCTGCAGACGCCTCGAGTTTTTCTGGGCAAATTTCGAGATGACATGTGTGATGAAGTCTGTTGAAATGGCTCACACAATAAAGATCCTACTGGCCACCATGACTTTCAATGCACTACAGGCGTACAAGCGTTTTGAGGAGCTGATTTATAGGTTTTGTTTCGGGGCTTGGGTGGTACGGACATTTCGCAATCTCAAAGGAAGGGGTGTACAAGGTGATGGGACGGCACGGGACATGGAGGAAAGAAAAGCTTCTCCTCCATGGCACGGGAGGATGTTACACTCTCCCTGCAAAGTGTAGCGGTGAAGATTTTAAGCTACATATAGCTGCAAATTTGTCCGAAAACTGATGTTCTTGCGGTAAGAATGCAAAAATCTAGAGCTAAGAAAAAAAAGCAAAAAAAAAAAAAAACGTCAAGCCTTTCAGAATTGTTCGCTATCTTCCATATCCAGCACAGGTAGTCTGTTTCCCTGCCGTCACATGACCGGCAATGTCAGTCAGTGGGGCTCTTCGATTTACAGTCTCAAACTCACCCCGGAGAGTCCGCGGGTAGTCCGAGGATTCCCCGAAGCCATAGGTATACATGGGAAAATCTAATTCCGGACTGCTTCTCGGGGAGTCCGTGGCGAGTCCGAGACTGTAAATCGAAGAGCCCCACTGTCTAAAGTGCAATGTTGACCGCAGTCCTGAAGGGCGTTCCATACGGATACGCAGGACCTGAGTGTGGTAACCATTTGAGTAGCATGGATTGTTGGGCTAGTTGGTTCAGGTACATAATTAAAAAAAAACTTTGCGCTATAGGGCGGGACAAAGGAGAGAACATCGGCGTCATTCTCTCCTCTCTTCCGCCCTTCAGGGCAAAGTTATTTTAATTATGGGCCAACCAAACTGTGCAGCTTTTTTGTAGCATAAAAATACCGAATCTCCAAGAGGGGCCAGTTGCCTCCCCTTGCCCCCCCTTCCGGACGCCCATGTCAGTATGTCATTGTACCGCCTGACCCCCGGCCATCGTTCCGTGTGCTACATTGTGGAATCTTATAACAGATTATGCTATTACAAAATGCAAGGGAAACTTGACGTGCAAGGGAAATTTGACTGGACTTTTTTGGGTAGACGCTCTTTGATTCGTGCACAGCAGTACTCACCTACGGAACGAGTAAGAGTAGAAGTAATGTAGGGAGTTGGGCCGTCAGTACAAGTGCACCTTAAAAAAAGCAGATCTAAAGGAGGCAAAACTGCAAAACAAGTAGAAAAATGATCCCTGGGTGAATCGGACAGTGTGAGATACCGGCCTGCCTTTCTCCACGTGTCATCTGCTTTATTACTGTATCTGCTTCCAAGACAAGCTCGACGGCTGCAGTTTCGTGCCAAGGGACTAAGTGCGCGCCTTAGCAGTTTTCTCTGATATATCTGTTGTTATTTGTATCTGTAAAAAACAGAACTTGTCCACTGTACTGTCCTCAAAAACTGACAACGGGGCAGACTTCCTTCGCATTCATGACAGGTTTGGTTGTGAAAGGCAGAGCAAAGTATAGAGCGATATCTACGTTCGGTGCTTTTTTTCCTTATTTGGTTTTACTTACTTTTTGCGTAATATTTGAAAACAACTTGATTCTCCTTTTGTCTTTTGTTGATTTCCCTGTAAACACATTTCAAAAACTGGCGCATTTGATGCCCCGTGCTATATCTCTGCTCCGAGGCGCAGCTTATGTCCGAGGCCGGCAGACTTATTTTAACCAGCGGGTGATATTAAACGTGGATCAAAATCTCGATACACGGACGTTCTCGATTTCCATCTACTTCAGAAAAACGGTCGTGCGGAAGGGAGATCGAGGCCACTTGTGGTCCGCAGCAAATGCTTAGCCACTGAGCAGCTCCTACGGTTACACTTGTCAAGTATTAACCATTTGCAGGTGTCGGACCTTTGAAACAAATTATGAAATGCAAAAATTTTGCACACATTGGTGTGTGCGTTCACTGTTGCGCAGTGGAGCACTCCTGCAGCCTGGTTGCTCCAATCAAGTCGCAGCTAAGGAAAGGAAAAGTCGTTTTATATCCCCTGCATGCTGCCGAGAATGACATTTGGTTTGTTTAGCTGACACTACGCTCGCGCTTCCAGGAGCAACAGACCATTGCTACATTGGTACTCGTTCATTTCCCCTGTTGTTACATAGAGCGCGATAGTGTTCAATTGTCTGGAGGGGAAAGTGCACGAGCGGGTACGAAGTTGATGGTACGTGAAAGAAAAAAAAAGGCCTGAATTGCATTGACTGTGCAATATCAACAACGAAGGTTCGTTTCGGCATGAACCGGTAACCGCTATTTCTTTTTTCGGTTCAGTTCCGCTTCAGGTTCAGCATGCTCAAAAAATAACGGTTCGGCTTCGGGTTCAGTTCCGGCAAAAATACCGGTTCAGTTCCGGTTTGCGGTTCGGTTTGGTTCGGTTCCGGTTCGACACCTTGCATTTTTTATTTGAAATCACAACAAGATTTGCTCTCGGCTGGTCTGCAAACAACTTGCCTCAGAAATGCAAAAATCGCGACGTTCGCAGGCCATGTACACGACATTTCCAGGCATTGCGAACTTCGCAAGTGCGAATTTTCGTTTCACAGAATTCGCAGACACCATGTAGACGCCATGTAGACACCGCTGCCACCACGCAACATGTAGAACGGGCTGTAGAGAACATTACAATCTGTGCAAGTGCCTTTCATGGGCGGGGCACTTGGCTGCCCACTGCGCCAGACATGGTTGCTCCGCGCAGTTAGAACGCATAATTATCCCCTTTAGATCCATTGACACGCTCACCCGCGAGATATGAGAAGCCTTTGCAATTCGGAAAGACAGAAACTGCGTCAATTCGCCATCGATTGCAATAACAACAACCGAAACAGCATTACTCGACATTTCGTAGGCCAACGCTTGCGCAATGACGAAGATAGCCCACATTTTAGATGCAGAGCATCTGATTCACTCGCCTTGTCCCTCCGGCGTCGTCGGCGTTGTCCGCCCCTCCCCCATTCTCCTCGCCGCGCCAGCTGCGCTCTCAGCCGCTCACCCCCTCTCCTCTCCAATAGCGAACACTCTCTCGCGAGGGGCATTGAATTGGATTGGCTTGGATTGGCTTGGCTTGGCTTGGCTTGGATTGGATTGGATTGGATTGGCTTGGCTTGGACTGGATTGGATTAAAGTGGACTGTGTTGGATTCTGTTGCGTCATAGCCGCGGCACGTTGCGTCATAGCCGCGGCAGACGCGCTGGGGCCGACGCATGTGCAGTACTCTCTCTTCCGTGGTTTCCTCTCCTTCGGGCGCGCTGCGCATATAACCGGTGTGCCGTTCTCCGGCGAAGCAACATCCACGCTTGGCTCAGACACCTAGAGTCCACGCCACTTTATAAGTACGCCAACGTCGTCATCGACTGGGACCGGCTTACGCAGTCCCCTCAACGTTATGTTCTATAAAACCATGGAGGAAGAAAAATGTTAGGAGGGAGCATGACGTCAGGTGGACCAGCTTCGGCAAGCCAACCTCCTCTGATGCCGCTTTCTCCTCTCCTCGGGCTCTTCCCGCGCAATGCATTATGAAAAATCCACCACGCTCAGGCCCGCGGTAGCATTTAGTGGCTCCGGCTGGCTGCCGGTGGAGATGGAGGCGAGCGCCGTCGCCGAAGGCGCCGTACAAGATTGTTCGCCAACGTTGCGCTCCAAGCTTCGTATCGTGGAAGTACTGCCGCTGTCGCGGTTCAAAGCAAGGCGAGACTTCGATCGCATTCTTACGAAGCACCCTCACGAGCTGCAAGCCGAATTTCACTTCTGACGTTGGATCGCGCGAACGCGCCGGCGTAAACATTCACAAGCATGGAGCGGCCCACAGCTGCGCGGTGTTTGCCAGGTGTGCTCTGACGATTGCGTTTGGCATTCTGCTGAGTTATCACGCGTAACGAGTGTCGTGTCGGCGGGGAGGTGGTGAGACTAGCTGTGGTTTCGCTCGCGCGCGCTTTTGCATACGTTCGCCTTTTCGGTGCTCCAGCGTGGTGGTACGTTTTTATCTACTTCAGTGTACTGGAAAACAAAGGGTTCAGAACCCTTATGTTGGGTGTGACCACCTCGCGTCGCAAGCAGTACGCCGGCTGTTTGTCCGCTGAGGACCGCTCGATCGGTGCGATGCGTATATGAAAAAAAAAACAAAAAACGAATGATAGATTACGCCTTGGAGGGACCTTGCTGAATTGTGAACTGACTGCGCCTTGGCAATAAATGGTTAAAGAAATCATTGAAATGGTTGAAATCATCTCCGCTTCTGCACGCGGCGGCGGCACACAACTCTCCGACTGCGGCGTGAACTTCGACGGGTCCGAAAGCTCAGTAAACAAAGACGTTTTCTGCCTCTCCCGTCCGACCACTTTGCCCGCACGATCAGGCCGCTGCGCTTTCGGGTTGCAGGCAGAGCTGCGCGCAACGACTCGTCGCCGAAACTCGAATACGCGGACGGCCCGGCAACCAAACGGATAGACGCACGCACGCAGCGTCGGCGAAGGGCCACATGAGGCGCAATGAACTACCGCTTGCCTGTCACGTGAGTGGAACATCTCCCATCAGTCTTTCCTTTTTATTTTTTATGACTAGGCTTCACGATTGTCACGTGACGCTCCCTCCTAAACTTTTCTTCCCTCCATGTATAAAACGCGGTCCCTTCGCCGCTCCGCCTATGCGTCGCATCTACACCGTGGTTCCCGCGAGGGGAGGTGGGAGTTTTTTAACGAGAATGATTACCCTCTCCTGTCACGTAATCTGAATGTTTCCTTGGTCGTGTACGCTTCACTCGTTTGTGCGATCCTTCGTCCTCTTCTCGCATAGTGCCAACAATGTTGCGATTCAAAAACCAACTAGCCCCATTCGAAGCTCTGGCCCCTTAAATCATTATGCACCGAGGTGGTCTAGGAAGAAGCCGAGCCATGCGCTAAAACATATCAGGTACCCGCTGGTGCAACACGTCTGGCGCCGTTTCCCTCTTGCTTGGCATGCGCTCTATAATCGTAACAGGCGCGGCATATCAGCGGAGGGATGAAACTAAACCGTAAATGTGCTAACCCTCTCCTGTGAACCCACACAGCCGAACTTGAATATATATAATTTCCAACTTCTTAAATTACCTTTCGGGCACACTCCCTTTTCTCGGTAGCCAATGAAATATTTGTTTTGACATACGGTGAGCATCTGTGGCCCAAGCCCGACACATATAGAGCTTGACACACAAATTGTTGAAGCCTGGCTTCGCAGTGCAGTGGCTAATGCTGCATTTTTCTGAGCACTGCATATGTATACATAATATGTTTCCATCGAATGGGCGTATTCGCAGGCAAAGAGCCGACGAAGACAACATCCACTCTTGTTTTATTTGGAAGACATTGTAATCTATTCTTCGCTCAACCGAAAACCCAATAGATAATATTGATACATGGATTCAACTTTCATGTTCTGTATCGCCACCTGGCTGCCCTGGAGGCGAATCCGTACAGCGCGAGTAAGGCAGAAACGCTGAAGTTTGTCCGCATTTTCCGAGGGGTTTGGGTACGACGCAACGGCTCATGCGTTGCCGACAGGAGCTCGTTTTTTGACGTCAACTGTGATAACACGCCGGCTCTGCGCAGCAGATGGTACCTCGGTGCTTTGCGGTCCGGAGCTTTTCTGTACAGGTACTAAGAAATCTGCCGCGGCCTCAATAACGCTTTACTGCTGCTGTGGAGAAGCAAATCCGCTTGAGCATCTGCTGTTTCCGGCGGCTCCAATTTATGCGGCAAGAGAGCTTGTCGCATTTTCATGAGCGCCGCTCTGGCGAGAAAAAATCGTAGGATCACGGAAAGACGCCCATGCTTAGAACTTGTTACAGGGCTGATGCTCACGGAGACGTCGGAGAAGTAGGCGTGGGTGCTCTGTTTTTCTGGAGAGTTTTTCCATCAACGAAGTAATCGGGAGGCATCCGCAGCTCGGCTTTTCGGAAAAGTAGGTCGGGCGCAATGTCCGCCAAATATTCTCAAAGGACACGAAACAGGAATTGGCTCGGTCATGCAATGAGCACACGGAGAGGTAAACCACTAATTGTCCACATTTCAAGCAGCGAGTCTGTACGGAGTTTATTAGCTCAAGTTAGCTCCTTCGAAGCTCCTCTGCACAACTGCTCCGCCTGATGAGGCGCAGAAAACGTCTGCGTTTCTGACGAATGCAAACGTTCATTTCAGACTGCGGCTTAAGTATATTTCATACGGCACGTGTAATAAAGTGGCTCCTGCCAACTGGATGTGTTTGGTGGCAGGTAAGCTGCTATGTTTGTCAGAACAGCTTCGTTAAAACTCGTTACATCTATTTGCCGAAAAGAAGGCCTTCACAAGTGGACTAGCAGGATATGTTTGGAGCTGGAAGTTACGCGCCGCCAGTAGGTAAGTTAAATTATTGCTAGCCTGCGCTAAAGCAATACCTCATTTTTTTTTCCGTAGTACATTTTTTCTGATTTTTGTTTCTCAGCATGTACCTAGCACGATGATGTGGCTTTCATAACGTTCTTTTTTTGTTTAAATGCACTGTGCTGCTATGCTGCTCCAGCAGTCAAATGGCCAGCATGAGTTTGCTTACGCCTTCAAGGAAGATTTCGAATTCTATCTCCGGGCTAGCGGTTAGGTAAGGCTCGTAATTGAAAAAAATGTTTTGCATAGAGTCGGCCTAGGAGCTGTGTAAAATATCTAAAACTTGGCAGGTTAAGATGGCATACACCCTATATAATTGCCGCAAGGCCACTGTGCTATATTTTATGCGTCCCCATGCCCTGCAAAAAAGCGGAAAGGCAGGAATACACGGCCTTCTTGAAATTATTCCTCTGCATACCCTCGACACTGGTTTTCGGCAGAATTAACAGCCCATTTTTTTTCTGGAGACCATGTTACTAAGACGGTGTCCTGACGTGAAAAAAGATTTCACGGACACCCGTAGTAGTTTATGTCGAGTTATTGTTCTTTGTCTTTTTTTCTTATGCTATTTGATTTTAAAGCCTATGTCAATAAGTTGAAAAGTCAGCTGTTTTTGTAGCTTATAATCTACAGTGATAACCTAGAACGGTTACCGGACATAAACTTTTTGTGCCAAGCGCTTTAAAAGGCACATAGGGATCCCGCCTTATGTTCCCTAAAAAGTAGAATTGAGGGAAAAAAACAACAATTCTCGGGGTGGACTATACTGAAAAATTTAGTATAAAATATACAATTCGCAAAAACAAGCGACATATTGCTGATGTACCAAGCGTTAACACGCTTCACAAAAGGGGCTGTGTTAAAGTCCAGGTTGTTGTTATCGTTATAAAGGGAGCATTATTTGATGTGTACTGTCAGGATGATAGGCGCGGTAATGAACGCTGTATGACAGGGGATATAAATGAAAAAAAAAAGTGTCGCTTATTTTAGAAAGAATTGCAGATAAACTTTATGTCTTCGTTAAATAAACGGTGGCCGAGTGCATGGAGGCGTCATCTGTAGGTGATTAGGAATGTAAGTTCTGCGACCTAACCTGCTTTTTTTTCACGTTTCCACTGTCGTAGCTTGCTTAAGTTTGTTCTGATATCTGCAGGAAGCGAGTTAAGATTTGACGCTCGCGCTCTCGGTACTGCACGACGTTTAGCACACACCGTGAAGGGTGATTTGCTTCACAAGTGCTTAGTATTTACACAAAACGGCATAGGTATATTGTTCACGCGAAAGAAATCGTCAGCGTTTCGCCAATTCACAGAGCTTTCACCTATTCAAAATTAAACGCAGATCCATCCATTGTGAAATCTGCTGACACAACGGAGCCGTGCGTCTCTTATGTTTGCTAGAACGTCAACGGGCGCTCTCCCGGGAACGGTAGCGCCCTCGCCGCGCGAAGTCTGTACGTCATGGTTCACGCGAAGCCATCGGTAGCTAAACGTCAGCGCCGGGAGGCGTCCTCTCCTCTCCTTCCCTTAGCAGGAGGAAGAGGAACCATGCCCTGTGACGCCATTGGGCCCTTTATTGGTGGGCGTGCAAACCTTCTCCCACCTTTGCGTGACGCACGACCTTCAGAAGACGGACGACAAGACTCGACCTACAACAGTTGCACTACTAAAACCATTCTGGTTTTCCTTTTCTTACACGTGTCCGGAACTGTTCTTACTCAGGCCTGAAAGCAAGTAGTTCTCGACAGGGGTGCTGAAACACCGCCATTTTACAAAATTCCTTGGCTGCGTTCCCTACCAGTGAGGCCGTCATGCTATTTCACGAGACTGCCTAGCACACTTCTTCGCGAAGCAATTATTTGCTGCTAATCTGGTAGCTAGAGCTCATCATGCATACTAAGCTCCCAGCAACAATGTGTTCGCATACGCGAAAACTGCCACGGTTAGCGTCAAACAAACAAACCACGCGCGCACGCACATACGCACGAACCAACTACTCGTACGAATGGAGGGATCAATGGAGTGTGGATGGTTGTGAGGTAGTAGCGAGCACTTTTCCCGAACAGAATAAAGCTGTGCTCTCAAAACAAGTTAAGAGATGTGAACTGGGCCTGTGATTTAGTTTTGTTTTTGTGGGGCACACCATTTCAATCCATAGATGGCCATCATAGTTAAATTCCACCACCCTTTTGGGCTAGCCACTGCTTTCCTTTTTAGTGCAAAATTCGCCATGAACCCGGCTCAAACGTTTCCAGAAAGTGTACTAGAGACGCGAGTAGTTGTATCGCTTCTTACGGCAAGCACTGTTTCAATGGCCAACATAAAATGGCGTCATTTGCATGTAAATCAAAATCGATAGACCTCTCTTCTTCCAGGGAAAGGACCTGACTTGTTTTCCAAAACGCACACACGTATGCACCCACACACACTCACACACACACCGCACAGAGGGAAGTAGGGGTGGTATTTCTTTTTGATTAATTAAATGCAATTTTAGGGGTTTCATGGTGTACTTTTAACATGTATTTGTGTACCCAAAAGTGGCAGCCGACGCTTGAATTGTCAAAAGATCCCTGTTTCTTTCATAGGCAGAAACAAGGGCCCCAGACTTTGCACACATGAATGTACGTGACAAATAAAATTAAAGCGATCCAGTCCCCGGGCTCCTGAGGCTCTTCCCGGTGCGAGGAGCGGCAGTGCCGGTCTCACCGAGAGAGGTCACCCCTCTACATAGTCTGCAGCGCCTGCCAGAGATACAATAAATTCATTCATTCATTCATTCATTCCTAATTTTCTGAAAAATATAAAATGTTTGAATGTGTGTGGTCAATAAAAGTGTACGTGGTAGTTGGTGTCCACAAAATTTTGGCTATCCAGATAAAACTAGTACGTAAAACAAATGACATCCGTACTCAGAGGGCACGGGTCTTGTAGGGCGGAGTTTCGCATACATGCTGGTATGGCCGCTAATCTGCTCCCGAGTTCAGGACTAACGGTTTTTTAAGTAAACAAAAATGCACCGACCATTACGGCGAGAAAGTTGAGGACCTGATGAGAAATTTGGTGATGATCTTTGATGAGAAATTTCAGCGCAGTTGTTTTTAATAAGCAGATATGTACATTAGCAGAACACTTTTGTGCTTATTTGTACTTCGAAGCACTAGCATTCTATAACTCGCTATGCTTCATTCCATTTTTCATTCATGCTTCATTCATTCATTCATTTTTCCTATTCATTCACTGCGCTTCATTTCTTTTTTAAGCGAAAAAACCGACTACATAATGAAGAACTTTGAAAATTTGCCCTAAACTGCGTCATACTGGAGGGAGTGACGTAGTATGAGTCAGCGGAAAAACGGAGTCACCAATTTGTTAACTACGCGTTGCCATTCGTTTGGCCAGTGTTGTATTAAATGTGAAAGCTACCTTGGACAGAGGTAGAGCACCTCCTGGGCTAAAAAAGAAGCGAGGTAAACAAATGTGGTAAATAATAGAAACGGGGGAGAGGTGAACAAGAACCAGAAAAGTGAGAGGGGAAATGGCGAAATCGCGGTGAAGAGGACACGCGAATCAGGGAAGGGCGACGCCTGGCTTCGTGTCCTCCTCGCACGTGACGTGATTCATGGCGAGAGCCATGCAATCAGACGTCGAACACACGCCCAGTTTTTCGTAAATAGACCAGTGCAGGGGAAAAAAGTGAATGAAGCGCAGACATACAGAATCAGTAAGAAGAAAGCAAGGGAGAGTCGGCCGGCGGCTACGTGCTGATTATCCTCGCGTTGTAAAGAGGGGCCCCTTGCTAAGTGGCGAGCACGTCCTGCCGGTTTTTTTCTTTTGCTGTCAAGGGCGTTGTCCCCGATTATGTAGTTGTCACCTCGGGGTGCGAGCCGAGTACAACGTAAAGTTTCGTGTAGCCGTTTTTAGGTATTTCCGCACATTCTGTTAAAGGAGGATAGCATGACGTGACCAATAAGTTCCCAACCAGCTAGTAGTAGTTGACGGTGGCACGTTCGGCTACATGTGGTCAAACTGACCCCATTTTGTGGCCTTTTGCTAGCAAGAATCAGCGATGGCTACTCAGCTAGTTGCTTATCCCTTTTTACTTTTCTTGCTGGAACTGGACGCAAGTAACGATTATCCGTAATTCCGCGCTAAAGGAGCCCGTGAAGTAATTTTTCTGCACGCCTCGTCTTTGATTACACCGAAGAACAGGCGCTTCGCCCTTCGCCTTGACGCGTAACTTACCTGCAAAAGCCGTACGGAACACAAGAACACATGTTTTCTTCGCAGCGATTCAGGGAACCAAGTTTGCTTTGTTCGTAAAGTATGTATAGAAATCAGCACCCGAGATGTTAGAAAAAACTGGAGGGCAAATTCAACTTTTCAAACTTTCGTGGTTTTATGCTTTGATTGCTTTGGATACGGGCGTCCAATCTTTTCGCCCGAAGGCTAAGTTGTTAGTCTTACGAAAATTAGAGGGCCTCAAAATGAATAAGGGGTAATTGTTTACACAGTGTTATGAGTGAATAGTTTACAAATAAAATATGACGAAATATTAAAAAGGAAAACTCGTACAATATGCCAAATGAATTCGCCGGGAATTGCGTCTTAGGCACTAAAACAGCTATCAATGCTGGTAACACCTGGATGACGCTCGTTTGGACGAAGGAGCCAGGAGTCCTCGCCAACGTGAGAGCAGTGTGAGCAAGGGTGATCATTTTGAGCACGGTATTGCGGGCATGATTCCATGCCCTTGGGAAATCGAAGGCGAAGGCGGGGCTGCAAACACAAGTAAAAAAAAAAACCCGCTAAAGACCCCACCGGTAAAGCAAGCTCTGGGTGTACGCAACGAATCTATCGCAATTACGGCGTGACCCTTACTCTGGTATCCGTGTTTAACGCTCGCCACTTTTGCACCCTCCCTGCGTGCTTGTGGTTCTACCAAGTCGTAGGGTTTGGCACCTCGACTGCATATGGGGAATGCAGTGCGTGTGCGCTTTACGGGCTTCCGTATCCCTGCAACTTTTCCATATAAAAATATAGCTATAAGGTGATTTCGTGCTGTGCGCTAGCCTTGCGCAAAAAAAGCTCTCCTTAGGTGTAGAGCCATCGGAAAAGCGGCAGTTAACCTATACAGAAGATTCGGACAATTATCAGCACAGCTGGCAACAGTGATATGACACTTACACAATACCAATGCACTAGGAGTCTTTGTTCATATTTTATATCAATGGCTGTTTTAATGGTACGCATGTCAGCGAAGTTTGAGTACGAAATCTTCACGATCTCGAGTCAAGTCATTCATCGTCTGCACATTTCAGTGTCTTCTTATATTAATCAGACTTCGAAGAATTTTGATATCGGAAGGTATTCGAAATGCGGAAATGCTTGCACCTTCGAGCTCCTGATATACAGGGCGTTACATCGATATTTGGGCGTCTTTAAAATTTCTTTCCTAAGCGAACCGCTGCAGTGTTCAGTCCCAGACATTACGCGAAGGTCGCATTTTGGGTTTTTTTTTGGTTTGACACCGGAAGCAACGACGGCACTTAGCCGATTATTTAGAAAGGAAATAGCAACTTTTTTCGCCTTGCGGGAAAATCGCGATCAATTTGAAGTTCATTCTAAACTTGAAACAGCGGCGCCACCTGCCGTATGCAGAACGAAACGCGCTGGGCGGTTCACGGCCTCCGCGATCGGCTGCCGGCGGCGCGCCGTTGCAACGGCGCGCCGCCGGCAGCCGATCGCGGAGGCCGTGGGCGGTTCACGGTAGGCACAAGCCAAATGACACGGCAGACGATCAGAAAACCTCTTTTGCTTATGGCTCATGATAGCGACAAATATTTACATCACAGTTCATAATAATCACAACAAAAAACTATCATTTTCCATTTTTACCAATACCAATTAAGGTATTTTTCACCTGCTGTCGGATCGTTTGTCGTCTGCTGTGCCAGGTTATAATGTACTAGAAGATAGAGATGTGTCTTGCATGAAACTAACCAATAGAGAACGCAGGTCCTTTTTGCGATGAAAAACATTTATGGAGAGCCGGCGTTTCTCGGCAAGCTCCTGTTGCAACGAGTGCCCCTTAAGGATTTTGCTAACCAACACACAACAATTATTTAAGGGGTTCTATAGAACGTTATGCCATAAAATGGAGAAATAACACTATTTAAGGCAATAAATAGCTACGGATTTAACAGACAAAACTTGTGAAGACAACAGGAGCTCCCCGGCATAGATTTTCTTTGCAACATAAACCCTCCGGACCAGCCCCGGACGACACACGGGGTCTTCTGCGACACCATAGCCAGGTGATACCAGCTTCCCGAAACCAGGCTCGCGACGCCTTCTGCGTAGTTCGCTCTAGTTCAACTAACCCGCCGCGGTGGCTCAGTGGCTAAGGCGTTGCGCTGCTGAGCACGAGGTCGCGGGGTCGATTCCCGTCGGCGGCGGCCGCTTTTCTGATGGAGGCGAAAAAGCAAAAACGCCCGTGTGTACGAGATTTCGGCGCACGTTAAAGATTCCCAGGTGGTCAAAATTAATCCGGAGCCCTCCACTACGGCGCGCCTCATCGCCTGCGTTGCGTCGGCGCGTTAAACCCTACAGTCAGTCAAGTCTAGTTCAACTATTATTGTGTACGCCCGTGTCTGCACGTGACATGCAGTGTTAAGATTGTTCACTTCAGACGATACGGCACACCGTTCGTCTGCAGTGAATGATGCCATAACGGCATGTCACAATCACAGACGCGATTGTACAGAATTTTAAAAGTAAAACAAGAACAAAGTAGCAAACGTAAAGAAGGAATGGGTGATCTGGCACAGAAAACGTCACATCAATCCGAAGCAGTTATAGAAAATTGAAAATGTTGACTTGTATGGGCAACCATAAACCGTGGGAATAATTTAATATCGTACGTATGAACTCTCATGTAAGTATCTGTGGCTATCACAAACTGTAGACGACAGAGGTTTTCCGATCGGCTGCGCCTCATTTGGCTCCTTCCTACAGTGAACCGCCATCGCACGTTTCTTTATGCACACCACAGGGGAGGCGGCGTTTCAAATCGCAATAAAATAAAATAGAATCGTTTATTCCGCATCATAGAGGCGTTATGCTGGAGGCCTGCAGGAAAAGCTGAGGGTAACAGCTTAATGTAGCCGCAGGCTCCCACGTTCGTAGGTTTACAGTGAATTGAATACATTTGAAATCAACTGTTATACTATAACAGAATCTTATTGGGTATGAAAGTAAAAATCAGCCGCTATTTTCCCGTAGGCGAAATGGTTTGTATATATTTTCTACATAATCAGGTGTGTACCACCGTTGCCGCCAGTGCCAAACAAAATAGAGCCCTAAATGGGACCTTCGTGTAAAGTTAGGGTGCAAACCGAGTAGCGGTGTGTCCAGAATAAAGTCTAGATGCGCTCATTTATTGATGCAGCACCCAGTATTTATGCCCTATACGTAAAGGTTAAATGCTTTCCATTACAGTGCCATTCCAATGTGTTTAAAGGAGTTTCTACCAGTCAGTCGCATCTTTATTTGCTATGCAGCTGTTGCGACGGACCCGGAACACAAGATGAAAACTGTGCTCGGAAAGTGTAGAGCAGGCGTCAAGCAGGAAATGGCAGGTTTCTGCCGCATTTGGAATGGGGTATTGTTTTCTCGCAAAAAAAAAAGAAAATTAATAAAAGACCTGTTGACTGAGGGGCAGAAAACGAGTAAACACTGCTAGTGGAAAGCCTCAGCTGGCACGCAGGAAACACGCAATCAAAATGAATTGTGGCGGAAGAAATAACGGCAAAAAAAAAAAAAGCGGCAGACGCGAATCTTAGAACTGCTTTTTATGCGCTTTTCAATGGCGGCAATGCCCATTTTTTGCTCCGAGTTTTGCAACGACCGGTCTAAATTTGACGCTATCAAGAAGTCTGTTACAATTATCTACCAATATACTGTTTTATCTGCACATTTGCTAGTGCTTATGAATGCCCTCGGTTGGAATGTTATTTCCGTAAAAAATGAACAGACTTCTCCTTCTTAAGCGTAAAAAAAGCGTACGTAATATTCTGCCCAGTTTTCTAGATCTTCGTATTTGGTACAACATTTTGCGATTTTTGAACGAGAGGTGAAAGGTCTATATAAGGCCATTGTGAAGTCCCAAGTACATGCTATCCACGCATCATTCTAGGCTTGCGTTTCTTGACGCTCCCTTTTCAATAGTTTTTGCATATATTGTAATAAATTGCAGCTGCCGGAGAACCAAATAAGAGCATATAAGCTCGGTTTGCGGGAAGGGGGGGGGGGGGGGGGGGGACGGGGGGGGGGGGCGGCGGGTATGTTGTTTTTGCACTTTGAATAAACTGGGGTGGTCACTGACTGCTCTTCGCAGAAATGCGTGTACGGTTCAAGTATGGTGCTCTTACACTTTGTCTAGGTTTCTCCCAGAATGTGAATGACAAATATTTTAAATTAAATGGCACCAAAAACCCTACAAAGGCGTGTCTTTCCGCCCCTTTTTGGTGGTCTGAAAGATCATCTGCTGTAAAAATAGCGCTGTGGACTTGAGCCTACAGAGTGTAGAGAACCAAGACATTCTATGTATATACTACATTTTAGTGCTTGCACATTTGCGTGGTCGAAGGTAAGTATTCCGTCATCGTATTCACGCCGATTAAAAGGCTATCCCTCCTTTTCGTAGTCTCTTTTCATGACGTGTATAACAACTGCAAGAACACGAGTCGTCGGACTTCCAAAGTAATTGCCAGGGAGAGGGCGAAAGATCAAATGAGAAGAATAAACGCAGCAAGGCACACGATAAGGACGTTTTTCCTGCGGCTTGTGCACGGAAGCGTGCTTGGACGCTTTCTCGGTCTACGCTCCCTGGGGACACGCAGACAGAACAAGGTAATCAGTCGTGGCCAGCGGCTGCGCGGGCAGAGCCAAACACACGACGTGCCTAATATGCGGCGGCGGCGGTGTTTTCCGATACCGCAAATAGCCGCTGCCGAGGAGCGCTTCTTCGTGTGTTCGCGGAAGGACATGCACCGCTTCCGGGAGGATGGAAAGAGATGGCGATGCGTGGTCGGAGGAGACAAGTGTGGTGCGTGCCGGCCCATCCCAGAATTATCTCTGGCTTCACTGCGTCATCCTGATGTTTAGTGCGAGGGCAAACACCCTCCTCTGTGTTTGCGGGCATGGGGAGATTCTCTTGATATGTCCGCGCGGTTGGCGATTGCGGTCTCTCCTGACGGCGGAAGTGACAGAATGAAAACATGACCTCGCATAGCGACCAAGATGGCTTCGTCACTTCATGTCCACACAAGACGGAATATTTGTCAACGGTCGAGTTATTTGCTAGACTTGTCAAACATATTAAAACAGCGTGTTACAGACGATACTTGAGGGAGAGAACACAGAGGTCTAGCGCTGCTCTTGCTGGGAGGAATTACGTACCCGGTTAATAAAAGCCTTTTTACTCTCTTCAATAGCTAGCGCTCGTCAATAGCAATTTACGACAAACTTTGTCTTTTACCACGTTGAAGTCTTCACGAAAAGCTGGAAAACCATAGATTACTCGAGATCACCTAAAATTTGTAAAAGAAAAAAATCGCCTGTATAAGTCCTTTCTTGGCGCAAGATCAGAAAAGGGGCTAAAAGAATTCCAAAGCGTCAGGAATCACGCAAATGCCGAACAAAGTACACCTACTATGAACGGCTGTTCTCGAATGCGACTGAGCAGAGGCCACACGCCCTATGGAAAATTATAAATAGTGTACTTGGGCGAGGAGACAAAAACAATTGTCATCCCTCTACCATAGTGGTTAATGGAAAGGAAATCAAAGGCAGTGCGCTGGTCGATCATATGAACCACTATTTCGTGAATGTTGCTTGCGCTAATGGCAATCCCCAAGAAGTAATACTAGGCCGCCCCAATTCCGAGTGCATATTTCTACAGCCCATCGATGAAAAGAAAATATACAGCGCGTTTATGTGTCTCAGAAATAGTAAAGTCCTAGACAACTGAGAACCTACAGGATACACCTGTTAAATACGTTCTGTCAGTAATCGCCCCAATACTATTACATATATTTAACCAGGTATTGGTGTCGGGCATCTTTCCCGACAAAATAAAAAAGGAAGGGTTTCCTTAATGTATAAAGGTGGTGATAGGAACTTACCAAATAATTATCGCCCTATCTCAGTCCTTCCAGTTTTCTCACAATTTGGCTTTAGGAAAGCCAAATCAACAGAAACAGCACTTACAGCATTAAAAGAAGATATCTTGCAAAATTTTGAGGACAATAAATACTGCGTTGCCATCTTTGTGGATGTTAGTAAGGCATTAGACGGCCTCGACCATGCCATTTTAACCAAAAAGTTAGAAAATTACGAGATACGAGCCAAGTGCCTAGATGTACTTATATCCTATACGAGTGCCGGAACTCAGTGTGTGCAAATTAATGAACGCAAGTCGTCCCACTTGGTGATACGCCGAGGTGTTTCTCAAGGCAGTGTATTTGGACCACTTTTATTTAACACTTACGTAAATGACATAGTAGACATTGACACTTAGGCTAAATTTTTTATATACGGTTATGATAGCACACTCCTGTTATCTGGTCCTAACGTTAACAATTTGATTCAACACTGCAACAATGTTCTAAAAAAGCTATGTAACTGATCCAAAATGAACCGCATTGGTATTATTTCCAGGAAAACCAAAGCAATTATATTTCACGCAAAAAACAAACCTTGGACACCCTTTACAAAGACGATAAAAAAATAGACTTTTTTGACAGCCATAACATCCTTGGTGTGCACTTCTCCGGACTCACGTGGGATACTCATGTAAACTACTTGTGCAAAAAGATTTCTGCTACAACTGGAATAATCTCCCGTTGGCGTAGTTTTCTCCCGACTAAAGTAAAACTTCAAATTTGTTAGGCCTTATTTCACTCTTACCTAAACTATTGTACACTGATATGGGGAAGCAGATCTAAAATCAACCTAGGTAGACTTTTGTTTCTGCAGATAAAAGCGACTCGCCTTATAGCAAATTGAGTGCTATACCCTTGAGTGCTACTAAAGGCTTATTTGAACATTTTAATATTATTCATATAAATAGTACGTACCGATTTCGCCTATTCGCGAATGTTCTGCTTGTCCACTACCTACACTGCAAACTGCTTATCATCTACAGCCAAACTACAACGACGGACTGTTAATATAAACACACGAAATGTAGAAACTTGGGCCATCCCTCAATTTCGTACATTCTACAAATACAAGACACTGAAATATAACCTTCCTGTTGCACTGAATGAATTCTCTCACAATGCTTGTTGTAAAAGTCGCAAAGAATTGCGCTGATTTTTTGCGCAAAAGTAAAGTGATCGCTTGTTTCCGTTTCGAACCTTGAGAATTTGGCTTATTCGCACGTTCCAGACTGTATTTGGGAGTTCTTGTTTTATACGAGTTTTCGTTGAAAAAGCAACACCCAGTAATGCAGTTGTATTTTTGGGCATATCTCTATACCGGAATATTTGTCTAAATCGTGGGGAAGTGTTTGTACCTGCAACTTTACGTGTACGCACATTTTATGTATATAAGTAGTAGTTTTTTTACCTTTATATTTTATGTATATATTACCTGTATGTATATATTATGTACCTGTAGGCATATTTATAAGAACAATATAGAAATTGTGTGTGTGTGTGTGTGTGTGTGTGTGTGTGTGTGTGTGTGTGTGTGTGTGTGTGTGTGTGTGTGTGTGTGTGTGTGTGTGTGTGTGTGTGTGTGTGTGTGTGCGCGTGTGTGTGTGCGTGCGGGTGTGTGTGTGTGTGTGTGTGCGGGTGTGTGAAGTGTTTTGCACAGTTCTTTCTTTTGTATCTACTTGCCTTAAAATGGTCTCATGGGCCCTGTCAAGCTCGACGCGTAGCTTTTAGCCCAAGATAACATCCACTTCTGTATGGTTTCTGGAAATTAAATTTGTATTGTATTGTTTTGTATTGTAAAAAAAACAGGACTGATGTAAGAGTACTTTAGCCTTGCAAAATGTCACTTGTATATATGTCGCTGCAGCAATATAAATGAGTTTATTCAAATAGAGCAGAAGCTTTACTGTGAGTGGTCAGCCAACAAAGGATGCAATTTGTATTTGTAAACATCTTCAAGTGCCTTTACACGGGTGAGTAAGCTATAGCAGACATAACCCTTCTGCTCACTCTGATGCCTACCCTTGTATGAAGCGTCGCTGTCTGCTCTACGGTCCGTTGCGTGGTGCGGAATCCGTCGTCCCCTACCCCGCTGTGTGCAGCGGAAGGGCACGCCATTGTACCTTATAGCTGTGTCACAAAGAAGAGTTGGCACCGTCTTTATGATAACCAGGAAAGTGCGAGCTGCTAGAGCGCTACCACGGAACGTCGTTACTACGGTAAGCTGGGGCAAATCAGCTGTGTCGTCACCCCACGAGCACCGCCGCAAGGAATGCGTAGTCAACATGCAAGAGCTTGAGCCCTATTGGCCTAGTTGTGATTGCTCCTAAAACACATTCACCGTGACGATATGCGTCAGGGAAGATCTCTACAAGCATGATCGTTGTAAAACAAAACTCGTGTTATAAAACGCATTCTATGTTTGGGCGATGCCTGAGGTGAAGTACTCCAAAATAGCGTTGGGATATTCTTCCTTGCGTGTTCCGTAATCAAAATTCGTGCAGCGTCGAAGCAGTCACAGTAAAGTAATATCATCGCAGCAATGCAGGGTTACCGTCGTTACAATCACCAAATACTTTAACCAAAGCACCCAAACTATCACCGCAACAGGAAAGCTGCAGACGCAGCACTGACCATGTAATGTCTTCAAAACATTACATACTGTGGGGAAAACGCCGCCGGGTGGTCCCATTTCTTTGCGGTGCGATCGAATATCTTGCTGCGACGTAGAATTTTCGGATTGTTGGACCAAATATTCGTTTTCCATTTTTCAAACGAAATATTGAGAAAAGTCTGATTGTCTCTGAGGGAGCGCGCTTTGTTTATTTTTGCATCACCGATGTTCGTTACCGTTAGTTCTCCAACAACCGTTTTTAGGGCACTGGCTCAGTAATGGCCAGTTTTCATTTTAGTTGGTGTCACATGCCCCGCTACCGTTTATTATTATTCTCTGATACGTTCAGGGTTCGCTATTAAAATTGTGTTCTGTTTTTAAAGCTAAGGTTTCAACTTCTACCAACGCTTTCTATGTGGTCTGCGGGAGAAGACACTCCTAACGCGGCTGGAGAGACGGGGGGTGCTTTTCACTCACGGCGCACAGTGCGCTATTACCAAGCGTTCCCCGCGCACAGGTGCCTGTTCACACCGGTGGGCAGGTCGGTGGAACGGCTTTGTCGTCTGCTTTAGCGAGGGTTGTTTCAGGCCAGTTTTGGCGCAGCTTCGCGTTCTTTGCGCACTGTGAAGCGTTGGAAGCTCACGAGACACAACTGTTCCTTTTAAATGTGAATGCATTTATTAGCCGGGGGTTGTCTTGCTCCGTTGGCCGGCGTGCACCTGCATTCCTCCAGCGCGAGCTCACGTGAGCGCGCGCACGTGCGCTCGCGCCTTGTAGTTCTGCCTTCGTCGTCGTCGTCGTCGTAAATGCGAATGCATTTCTTTCGCCATCGTCGTCGTCGTCGCACGTGCGCTCGCGCCTCGTAGTTCTGCCTTCGTCGTCGTCGTCGACGTCGTAAATGCGAATGCATTTCTGGACGCGGCTATGGAAAGTGTGCGCGTGCGCTCCAAACCCTCTGACCCCGTAGTCTTGGTTGGCGACTTCAACGTTGACGTGCGCAAGAAGAGTGGCGAGTGGCTGGTCGAGTACATGCAGACCAGGCACTCTATGCATTGTCTCTCTGCCGGCTTCGACACGTGCACCACTACCATTCACGGGAGTTGCATTGATCTGGTCTTTACGCGAAACTGTGACGCGCGTATGCTTCTCAAAGACCCTTTGACCGTGCACTTTAGCGATCACAGGGCAGTGATTGTGGCCGTCAGGTACAACGATAACACAAACAGGTGCTGATGAATAAATGATTACGTTCGCACTCTCGTCATTAATTACGCCATTACTCGCAACACACTCATCGGTGCACCCAATGCATTCGCATTTCTGCCCCATTCCCTTCGGGGAGGTGCGGGGGAATTCTTTGGTTATTCAAGTTCTTCAAGTATCTAGCTCCTTTGTTTGGGGAGGCCTTTGTTTTCGCCAACCTAACATCTGCAGAAAATTACGGATGTAAACTATGGCGTTTTTTTTTTTTCAAAGTTTTGTCTTCAAAGTTTTCCTGCATTGGTCATACAGTTTCAACCTATACATTGTATACAGCTCGCGTGTCTGTATTTCGTTTTTTTTGTACTGATGCAGCCGTTCATTTTGGCCAATGCCGCTTTTATTTGTCGCACTGGGGAACCGGGGAGTGTCAAGCTGTTTTGCAGCGTTTCTACGAATTTGCTTTGCGTGGTATATCTACTTTATGCAAGAATGATGTTTTCTCTTCTTCTTCTTCTTCTTCTTTTCCTTTTCCTTTTTCTCTTTCCCTTTCTTTTTCTTTCTCTTTTTCTTCTTTCTCTTTTTCTTTTTATTTTTCTCCTTCTTCTTCTTCTTCTTCTTGTTGTTCTTCTTCTTCTTCTCCACTTTCTTTGTTTTCTCCTCCTTCTTCGTCATGTTCTAAATCTTGTTCTGTCTGCCTCTCTCTCTCTCGCTCTGTATGTCTGTTTGTCTCCCTCGATCTCTCACTCTCTCTCTCTCTCTCTCTCTCTCTCTCTCTCTCTCTCTCTCTCTCTCTCTCTCTCTCTCTCTCGCGTGCACGGCGCTTTGCGTGATAATTACAGCGGGAGAAAAGCAAGGGACAGGTTACTCAGGTGCGCGAGTGGGATGCATCTGCATGGGATACATCTGCACTTTTATCGGATGATAAAAATTTTCACTGCCCTCTATCCTACTAATCAGAATACTGCAATCGCTCGAACTGAAATTACAATGGTGCGGTTTTTTTCTTTTCAGCATCCATAAAATACAAAAGAAGACTTTATCTGGAACTGCCTGTGATAAGTTGCGGTTCGGTGTGGATACAACTCAAAGATTCCCTTTTACCATATCATGCTAGCAAATCCTAGGTTGCATATATCGGTCACCCTCATCATCGGTGTCGGACTTCTGTACCGGCCTTATAACGACCTTATTAGAACCGTTTATTCTGAAGAGCATAAAGTTGTTATAATGGGTGATATTACCACTAATACCTTCGAAGACAAAAATCCTACATGCATTGATTAAACCAACTGCTTTTTTGGATTTTGCTACGAATTCATAATCACTCTCCCCACTAGATGCGTCGCTGGCCATGCGGGTACTTTAACTGATCATGTATTTTTAAAGTTCATATCACCTCAACACTGTGGCGTCGTAGATGTCAGAATCACTGATCATTCTCCAATTTTCTTTGGTTATCCGTGTCGCCTTCCCAGCTCTAATCGATCATTTAACACAGAGAAAACTGATAAGAATCAGTTGATTACCTGCGTATGTAATGTAAGTTGGTCCGATGTTGTAACATATAATGACGCTATAGATACTTATGCTCAGTTTGCATTCATACATATTAAATGTCTAAACGAGTTTTCTGTTGCTACAAAGCGCCAACAAAAAGTTGACTGCTCTTCATAATCCGTGGTGAACGACTAGTTTACGTAAAAGCATGCGCTGAAAAGGTAATTTGTATCAAAAGACTAAAAAGCAAGCGTTTAATATCAAACTCAGAGCCCTCTACAACAAATATTCATTGTACTAAACGAACTGCTAAAAGAAGCAAACAGAAAATATGAAGCATAATTGAGCAAGCCGGTTCTGATGTGAGGAAACAATATAAAGTGATTGACACATTTCTGAATCATAAGCACGAGGCACTAATCTCTGAGCTTCAGTCATCAGGGTCTGTATGCAATCACCCCTTAGATATCGCTCATGTGGTTAATGATTTTTTTTGTTTTTATATACCATGCCCGCAAGTAGTCCTTGCGCAGCACCACCAACGTTCCTTACAGTCATTCTTTCTGTTTCCAACTACCCCGATGAAGTCATCAATTCCATTAAAGAGGCTAAAAGTACAAGTGCTGCCTCTACCAAATTAACCCTAGCTCACCAGATAGCTAAACCACTTGCTCACATTATTAATCGTGTTTTCGAAACAGGTGCATTCCTACCCAACTAAAAAGAGCCAAAGTCACACCGGTATTTAAAAAAGAAGACCGAACTTTATTCTCCAATTATACACCGATTTCTATTCTTCCATTTTTAGCAAAATATTAGAACAAGCACTGTTCGGCGTTTAAACAAGTTTTTATCGAAATTCAACACCGTATCTAAACACCAGCTCGGCCTCCGTTCCGGTCACTCCACCAATCTTGCTTTACTGTCTTTCACTGACAAAATCAAGTATGCAATTGATGCGGGAAATTATGCTGGAGCCCTCTTCATTGATCTAACAAAAGCTTTCGATTCGATAACTAATAGCATTCTCTTTCAAAAACTAACTGCAATAACCGTTGTGGGACCTGCTCGTTTACTAATTCAAAGGTAGTTATCTGATTGAAGACAAGCAGTCTGTCTTTCAGAAAATCTTTCAAACTTTAAAACCACCAACAAAGGCGTGTCCCACGGGTCTCTACTTGGTCCTCTCCTCTTCTTGATATACATCAATGACCTGGATAATATCGTTTTCAACTCTGAACCTTTCTTGTACGCCGACGATACAATACTAGCTACTGACAAATGACTTAATTCCCTGACAACAAGACTTACCTCTGGCATTAACAACATTTTTCTATGGTGGCGCCAGAACTGTTTGCATATCAACGCATCTAAAACAATGTTCATGATCTTCCATTCTACTCAGCGGCACCTTACACATGAACCAACCCTATGAGTCACCGTGTCTGAATATGGAGACGCGATTTTCTTCGTCGTCTTCCTCGTGAAAACGAAAAGAGTTCATGCTGCAGAGCAGTGGGGCGGATGTTCGAAACCTACGGAAGTGAACGTTAGCACCATGTGATGTGGAATGGCGGAACCGCACTCGTAAACATCGTTTCAAATTGGACGCCACCAAGTTTTCTGGGAGCTCCTGTGTGTTTCCGTCTTAATTTCTCTACTACTGTGGCTAAATGGTTTATGAAGGCTAAAAACACCTCTTTCATGTGCAGAAATTATTATTTCACCCCCTTGTTTGCAAATCGCCCCCGGATATTTATTATTCTTATAGGGAAAAGCAGGATTGAGTAATGGTGTCTCCGTATTAGGACACGACGCCATTTGTGTAATAAGTATTCTAGAGAGACTGAACCTTTTTTTCTTACCTCTAGACACTTCACATTGCTAAACGTCCAAGTATGGAATTTTTCTGCAGTGACTATAACAATTCGTGACTGAAAAGGGATAAGTACTAGCAATCATACCGTTCAAGTAGTCAAGCAATGCATGTTTCTTGGAGCTGTTCTTGACAGCGATTTAAAATATACTAAGCACACTTCATATTTAAGGACAAAATCTCCGCATGGCGTTAGGATATTACTCAAAGCACGCCATTTTTAGTGTATCCACTTCGCTTTCCCTTTACTATGCTGTTATTCATAGCCATTTATGTACTACGTATCTTCATGTGGTAACACATACCCCACTCATTTGATGCCATTGCAACATATCCAAAATCAGACCATTCGCATGTAAAGATTTAGTCCATTCCGCACTCATGCTTCTTCACTGCTTCAGCGGTTGAGTATGTTATCTATCAATGAATTATTCACATATAACCTGACAATCTTGTTGAAATCATTACGTAATATGGTACCACTGAATCTTTTCACTCAGTCAAGCCTTGTTAACTTTAATTCGGCTAGGTTTGCCTCTAATAATGGTTTGGTATCACCTTTTGCGCACTTATAATGGAAACCAAACTGCCCACTTTGCCGCTCTCGTGTTTTGTAATTCCTTGCCAACTAACGTTAGACTGTCTTAGCTGTTGCATGTATTTGAAAAAGGTATCCTTGATTTTTTTTCTACAGTCATAACCGAATTGGCACTTGTTATTGTCAATATGCAACTGCCTGTCTTCTGTTGCCGAAAAATTTGTGAGTCGCCAGAACGAAGTGTATTTAATTTAAATAAGGCTGAAGAAGTCGCGAATTGATCAGGAAAACTGCGTGATACTGTTGCTTTTAAGTCAGCGTCACCTGGTATTCAAACATAGGTGGTGTTTAAAAAAAAACTGGCCACGTGTGACGTGTTTCCGGCTTTTGCGATTGCTTCTAGCGCAGACTACATGCAAAACTCCTCGGGAAAGACCAAAATAACCAGCAAGTTCGAATTTTTGGAGTCCGAAACAGCGGTCGGCTATTGCACATCCTCTCTGTGAGAATAGCACCGACTATGAAGTTGCGCACCGAAATTGTCGAGCTTGTCCAGGGGGCGTCTTTACAAACATTGTTTAGCTATCAGATAGCGTCGATCATATAGATGACAATACCCATGTGCAGTTGGAGCTCTCCGTGTCTTGCTCCTCACTTGCAAACCACTTGTAATGCTTTTTGTGTTGGCCAATTCTTATTCACATTTACTGGGTGGAAAAAGCCATCGTTGACTGTTTCCGACTTTTTTTCTCTTTTCAGGTGAGTTCTTGATGTTTCCTGAACTGCTTACCCGCAACCATCCTACACAAGTGAGTGTCGTGCCAGGCTTGCGGTTCTCCAGTCTATTTCCGAGCCACATAGCCGGTGGTGATATGTCTGCCGGATACAGTTTTTAGCATTACTAATAGAAAATTGCTACAAAACAGGTGGCAGGGCGACGGCCTGGAACACGTGGATGTATGGCTGACAGGAAGAAAAACGTTCGCCAGTGCAACCACTCTTCTGCTCATGTGCTCTGTGGAGTTTTCCGGTGTCTTTGGGAGTCCCTGGGGGAACAGGAAACAAGGACGGATGCATCGTTCTCTGGCCTTGCGGGGGTGGCTGCAGGGAGATGCAGTGCCGCAGTTTATATCACTGGTTGCGACCAAAGATTCATTTTGTTTATCATTTTTTAACCCGTTTGCTAGAGCATCATTCTAATCTCAATTTTTCGAAGAAGGTAATCTTTTTCCTTTTTACACCTTTTTACACCCCTTCAATGGTTTTTCCAGAATGCCCACGACGAGGAATAAATGCTCAAGAATTCGGTAAAAATGAAGCTAAGCTATCCTTTTAAAAGGATAGCTTATCCACGGCCTATGCAAAGATTATAACGTTTTCCGGCACTGGCTTACACCACCAGGAGCATTCTTAGCGAGACCTATTTGTATAGCAGGTGATGTATATTTGACGCCCAGAATTAAACCTCTCGGGTATCGATGGGTCTTTCAAGGGCTTGGCGTTCTGTAGTGCGATGCGGCGGAAAGTGGGAAATGCATTTTGAGTGCATTAGTTACTTATAGGCACCATTTTCAAGACAAGGAGGGGCGAAATGAAACTGTGTGCGCGCGCATATATGTGTTTTTTTTCTTGACCGCCGCCAATGCTCAAGAGAACACAAAATCGCTCATGCAGTTCACCTCGTTTCTGTCTCACTTCCCGTTGATGTGCTTTACAGCTTCTCTGCCGTCCGTATTCACAAAGAGAAATCGCTCATCGTCTTTCTTAGTCGTGCGTTGTAACATATCCACCATACACGGAGCGTGCACAGTGCTTCTCAATTCAAGAGTATAAAAGAATCTTATGATGGTTACTGTTGGCGTACGCAAAGAAACATTCAGTTACGAGCTATGCGTCAGGGCTATCCTTGTAGCTAAAATGTGTCAGCACTGTCAGATAGAACTTTGACTTCAACGCAAAAATGATGGTGCATATGAAATTTTTACCCGTGTAATAACTTTCCCGGATAAACCTCCATCCTGTGTACAAAGATATTCCGCAATCTTGACTTTTCCTATTCTGAAAATCAGAGCAAATGTTCCGACCAGCGCTTTAAGCGCCTACCTTAAATACGTAAACGTAAAACTGAGATATCAGCAATTTCACTCAAACTATTCAGAAAAAGGATGGACATCAACCTTGAATATTTGTTAATTTAAAATATAGCGCGGTCTCGGTCATACAGGTGACCCGATATTAAATTCAGTCTAGTTTATATTCTTTAACTTCCTGCCTTTACGAGAATGTACTCATATATTAGCCCCTCGAAAGAAATATGCATGCTTCGAGGCAGCAGAATTCTATATTTACTAGAATTGAAGTCACAGCCTGAAGAAATAGTTAACTTAGCGCAGAGCTATGTGTGAGAAGGTTTCTTTCTTTGATCTCCTGTTTTGTACTAAAGTATCAGTTCCTCTAAGAGTGAAGTGTATCAGTGGAATCGGCCATTCTAAACGTCAGGAAAAAGGCTTACAGCTTCATTAATTAAAGTGATAACTGAAGCAAAGAAGAAATCGTGGACTCAAAAAATAGAGTTAGGTTTTCGGTTGTAAGTAGAACCTGTTCTTTTGAACTTCAGTGCACTGTGGTTGTGCTGTTACATTCCCAGGCATAATTATTTTGCTGCTTGCAAGCATCGTCCTGCCACATGCTAAACCGCTGCCTAGAAGTAAAAAAAGTATTGGTCGTACTTTCTTTTTAATTCGATCAAATTTTACGATTTTTTTTCTTTTGAAGAGCCGGATAAGCTGATCGTATGCGAGCAGCGACCTTTATTTTGATACAATTTTCCTTTCGCCTTTTTCGTGCTTTTCAAAGCCACTTCGTGACGTGACCGCCCTCAATAAGAGGTCACCGTTGACATGTAGTGTCGTAATAACAAACCGTTCCAACAAACCCCGCCCATTTCAGACCGAGACCTCTTGAAGCAGCGTGAAACATGACAGAAGAAGGATCTCGGAAAGATTATTGTGAAAACATAAACACGCAAGTGGTGGGCGAAGCAAGCGGTAGTTTATCCACCTGCGGGAAGAGTTTGCTTTTATAAAAACACTTCCAGCTGGTCGCCTAGCTACGAAGTCATCAGGGCTCCTTTTGAAGGCAACCGACACGGGACCAAGAGCCTTAGTGCTGCGCCTCGTAGTCAAGCCACTGCCACGTGCCTCAAAAGCATCCGTTCGCTGTATACGCATGTCGTCATGGGTATGGCGTCAACCACCGCCCCTCGCAGGTTGGCACTGGGGATTACGCAGCAAGGCAGAATTCGGCAGCCGACATTCTCGAGTCAATCTTGCACCACGCATCTAATTTCCACAACCTTCCGCATTGCACCTGGTCCTACAACGTACGATAAGGCTAGTGTAGGCATTTCCAAAAGAACAAGAAGGGTCGACCAATGGAGCGTCGATCTAAGAGCGTAGCGCGGCTCAGTCTAACTCGACTTTGCAGGCAGCGGCATCAAAGCTAGCGTGTGGCTACAAGTGAGTACACCTGAACCAACCTTCAGTGGTTCACCTAACTGGCTGCCATTTCAAGCTTGGAGCGACAAAAAGGTACCACTGCATATTTCAATCTTTATGCACGTTGTTTTTTCGCTCTATTCCAGTAATCCGTAGCAAAATACGCTACTCCAACAGCTGCTGCTATATTCGAGGAAAAAAGGGAGGGCTGGAATTTTAGTATTTTATTTCTGGAACAAAATGAGATAAACTGCTTACTTGCTGGGATTCGTAAATAGCTGGGTGCCAAATTAGTAATGAAGCATCCCTGTTACCTTGAGTGGGCAGCGCCTAGATACTACTTTGTACTATTCCGTGAAAAGGTGCGCTCATTGAAAAACCTCGCTTCATTTTTGTTTCACAAGTTCTACAAAGGGTCCTCGATGTGCACGTGCCGATTGATTGATTGTGGGGTTTAACGCGCCGACGCAATGCAGGCGATGAGGCGGCCGCCTCATCGCCAGCGTTGCATGGCAGGGAATGTCTCAATAATTCCTACCATTTTTCGACCGCCGTTCAGTAAATGATAACAGGGTGCTGTACAGAGATAAACCATGTGCACTAACTAATCAGTGTGCCCCTCTCGTAAAAGTGAAAAACGATAACCACCACGGCCCGTAGTGGTGGCGTTGGATTAATTTTGACCTCCTGAGGAACTTTAACGTGTGCCGAAATCTCGTACACATAGGCGTTTTTGCTTTTCGCCTCCACCAGGATGTAGACATGCTGCACAAGAGCGCAAGAGCTTCTGTGAATAGCTCGAGAACAGCGAAGTTCTGTTTCGCGCGAACGCACGACCCATGCTTTTATTAAACCCTCCGTAAATGTAACGTTACATTGGATTAATCGTAACTTCAGTTTTTAGTGGGGGCGAGTGCTGATCGTGACCAGGGGTCGAGCGCTGATCGTTTAATTACTTCGTTGTTCGCAGCATTCTCCCCTTAGAACCACTGTTCACGCGTCGTGTCTTGGAAGCGTTGCTAAAATTGGACGTTTTGCTTGTGCCAGCGTTTATAACGTTTGGTTTACATGTTTGATGGAAGGCTCGGCGTCGTCATCCCCGTCCTGGCCCCAGCTGCGCACCGTCACGGCTACGACGCAATCGTCCAGAGTACGCTGGCCGCGTCTGCGACCCCCAGCCCCGCCGCGACCAGCTCTAGAACATGTTACCCCGCCGCGTCACCCCCCCCGCCGCTCCCCGCCCCCCCCCCCCCGCCTCCCCCCCCCCGCGTCACATAAAATGATGTCCACGCGAGACCAGCGGACCATCCGGTATCCCCAGGCCTTGCGTGCGGCGCGTTTTGCTGTGCCCCGATCGGTTCGTCGTGGCGTTGTGGGCATCTATTCTCGGGGTCCAGTCTTCCGCAACCCTCTCATCGCCATCCGCGGCGTCAAGGGCTTCACTGTTTATACTCATCCCAATTTATCGTCACCGCAGCTGTCCACGTCCAGCTTTGCGGCTGCGCGCTGACGTCATCGAGCTCACTGCCGGCTACTTCCGACAGATTCTGCGTGACGGGAAACGCTTTGAAGCGATGAAACGGAGACGTTGGCGCAAGAACTTGTGGGCCAGGAGCTGCCTGGAGCTCCCCGAATGAGAGGCCTCAATAACAAAGGTGAACGTGGCACAGGCAGGTCCGCCCACACAGCACCCGTCTTCTGCGATGGCGCTCAAGCCACCAGCTTCCGCGTGAACCATTGCCGCGTCCACTTGATGGCTACTAAGACACGGTCGAGGTGCTGATCACCGTGCGAGGGTCTGAGACCCTCGCACGCTAAAGGAATCCACGACACTGCCATTGAGCCTTATCACTGTGGCTTCGACCTGGACGGTCGTTTTTCCCGGGGGGGGGGGGGGGGGGGGGGGGTATTGTCACGGGAGAGGTCGACAATGCCCCATGACGCCGGAGCTCGCCGTCGAAGACGACTGGGAAAAGGTGGACGTGCAGACTGAGTAGACTCTGCCATGGCCGCTTCCAAACGGTGGGAATACTTTGTTCATAATCAGTCATTGTTCGTGCCCTGCCACGGCATAACAATAATAAATGTCGGTCACCTCCTTCTGGACCACCCTGTGTAAAAACGGGGAACGAGGGAACATTAAGAGCGACTGCCAATCACACCGAAAGCCTAGACCTCATGTTACGCAGTCTACTTCGGTGTTATCCTGAGCGGCCATTGAAGTCGCCTCTCCGGGGGCAATTAATATCATTTCTTCAAACACGAGAATTATCGCAAAATAGCAAATTTTTGTGTATGGCGTCTTACCTTATGAATTTTTATTGCTCGATTTGATGTCTTGTACGACGGAATAGTTGGCGCTGCACATTATCTAGTATCATTGGTGTTACCGACATGACATTTACGTTGTTTCTGCCTCTACGGTACTTTAACGTCACGCGTATTATCGCCTAATTGATTACTTGTCGGTTATTACAAGCCACTTATTATTTACGTTCGAATACGTTAGGCTTCGGATATCATGAGGCTGTGTGTATACGTAAGGTGTCTGTTTCTGTCGTTAGTTCCTTTGTTTTTGGTTGTTTCCATTGTCGTTGTCTATCGTCTTGTAATAAATGTTTCGCTATCATTGTGGATTCACCTGATGTGCTCGTTTTGTTACCCTAACCCCTGGTTCCTTTTTATTTTCACAAGTTAAGTTTCGCAGCGACCAGGCTGACAAGGCTCACCGGCCTTCTCCGATTTAAGTGGAATCAAACGCAGTCATCCAGCCACCTAGAAAGAATTCGAGCGCTCACGATTTTCAGCGACTTAGTCTTGTTCTCCAGACGCGTAAGCCCAGGATTATGCACTTACACGCAGCTGCCAAAGACGAATCATCGTTCTTCGCAACCCCTCCAGCGGGAACCACACGGAAAATTGGCGTTTTTGTGTTCGGGATGACATCTTTTAGTCCTGTTGAGAGTCAATATTGTGGGGTGCGCCAGTACATTGGTGTCCCTCGGTTCTATTACTCGCTTGAAGGCCGCTGCCGCTTATCGTCTCTCGGCACCGTTGCTTCACAACAGGATCGCTGGGCATTCTTTGCCGTTCTGAGCTACTTTTTCGAAAAGCGTGAATGATGAATGCGTTTCACTCATTATGACCTTTTTGTTTTTGTTTATTTTTTATTTTTTTATTTAAAATTCCTTTCAGGCCCCTTTACAAGGCATTGAGTAAGGAGGGTAAATGGTGAAGTGTTACAGATCATATAAAATTAATTCACGGTTTACAAAGCGTAGCAGCACAACCAATAGCGGCGAGGTTTGCAATATAAGTTTAAGTTAGCAGATAACAAGAAAAAAGGAAAGGCGATTGCGTAGTGCATACACGACAAAATGAACCGAATACAATCAGGGTAGTATATGAAGGCGACGTCAACCAGAGATAGCCGACTTTACCTACCCGACACGCACCAATGAATTGCCATAATTTGCAGAACGCACAAAAGAAAAAGCACCAAAAAAAAACGCAGAACCCACCTCCATACGCAGAAAACATTTCTGGTATATAACATTCATAATCGGGCACAAAATGCGACACTGAAAAAATGGGCAAAAAGACAAGAAAGCACGTGCTATGCAAAAAAAAACAAAAAAAAACGATCAGTTCTGTGGTCTTCAACTACATTTTTAGAGGTGCACAGGAGGGATAAAGAACATGGCAGAATAAAAAAAATGTGCAAAACAGTCGGAAGACCTTATTGCGAAAAGAGAGTAAGCAGTACTGACGGAAAGAATTATTGTCTGATACAGGTGCGACGCTATCTGGAACTCCATTCCGCAAACGTATGCCGCGAGGAAGAGCAGATGAGTAGAACGCATCAGTTTCCCCGTATAACCGTGTGGAACTGAAGTGATCGTGCAACCTACGCGAAGTAATGGAAGGAACGTCGAAGTGAATTGGGAATGGTCTGTTGCTGCACACGTATTTGTGAAAGGCAACAAAGGGAAATATCACGACGAGTGCTCAGCGGTTGAAGCGAAAGGTTGTGTTTAATTTGCGTTATGCTGCTGTGATAGTCATGATAGCGTGAAATGAAACGCGCCGCCCTACTCTGAATCGCTTCAAGCATGTTAATTAAGTAGTTGTGATAAGGGGACCAGATAGGAGCGGCAAATTAAAAGTGTGGGTGGACAGAAGTTTGATAGGCTAGTTGACGGACGTGAGCGGGACAGGCACGTAAATTACGGCGTATATATCCTAAAGACTTGGAAGCTTTCGTGCTAACGGTAGTGATGTGGTAAGACCAGGAGACAGTGGGTGTGAAATAGACTCCAAGGTACTTATAGGAAGACGCCTGTGACGGTGGCGAATTATTGATAGTGTACCCGAAGGTGTAAACGTCTTGCTTACGCCTAAAGGAGATTGTTTAACATTTTTCCGTGTTCAGGGTCATTAACCATTGGTTACACCAGTCAATAATGCGGTGAAGGTCGCTTTGTAGAGTTAAGTGGTCGTCGAGGGATGCTATAGGACGATATATTATGCACTCTGCGAAAATTCGCATGACGAATGAGATGTTATTTGGCAGATCATTTATGTAGATTAAGAACAATCGGGGGCACAGGACGCACGTTTGTGGTACGCAAGAAGGTGCGTGGGAAAGGGGGGAAGAAGAATTGTTAATTAAAGTAAATAGCTGACGAAGTGAAAGAAAGTTACGAAGCCAAGGTAGGGTTAGAAGGTCTAATCGGAGGGCAGATAATTTAGAAATCAGATGGCAATGGGCTACACGATCAAAAGCTTTGTAAAAATCGAGAAAGATACAGTCAGTCTGAAGGTTACTGTTCATGGGAATGCAGCTCGGTTATCAGTTCTAGCAACTGTGTTTTGCAAGAAAAACCCTTCCTGAATCCGTGTTAGCTGTGAAAGAAGAAATTGTTTGATTCTAAATGTCAGAAAACATGTGAAGTGATTATGTGTTCAAGACGTTTGCAGCAGATGCATGTAAGAGAAATTGGACGGTAACTTTCGGGTGAATGCTTATTGCCGGCTTAAAACACAGGCACTGTTTTACCAATTTTCCAGTCAGAGATTACCAGATTACCTGTCGCTAAAGATTGCCTCAAAATGTGATGCACAATGTTAACAGAAACGGAGGCGATGTTTTTAAGAGTTTTAGAATTGATGTTGTCAATGCTGGCTGAGGTGGATAGCTTGAGGTTATTAACTAGAAGAGCAATACCCTCGGTAGTTATTTCTATAAGTTCCATGTATGCAATGTCAAGTTGAGGAACCTCTGGTACGTCGGAATGGTCTTCCAGGGTGAAAACGGATAAAGAAAATGCGTTAAATGCTGATGTGCAAAGACTGTCTGAAAGGGGACCATGGTCGTCATCTAGCAAGGATATTTGTTGGCCGTTTTTTTTTCAGGAGAAACAAGTATTTAGACCTTCTTATGATTAGATTTCAAAAGGGAAGGTTGATCGAAGGAGTAACATTTATGTTACAGATTGTATGGCCGAACAGCAGCTTTTCATAAAGTTTTCTATGTCTGCCACGCAGAGGGCGTGTCATGGCGTTTAGCTGTGCGCTATACACGCTTCTTTTTATTTCTAAGTTGCCTGAGAGATTTAGTAAACCAGGGGTTTGATTTAAAGTTTTTCACTTTTACGAGAGGGCCATACTGATTACTTAGTGCACATAGTTTACCTCAGTACAGCACCCAGTTATCATTTACTCAATGGTGGCAGAAAAATGATAGGAATTATTGAGACATTCCATGCCATGCAGCTTTTTGGTTTAGAAGAAAGGAATATTTGGTGTTCTCTACATTGCGGCTACGTTTTATTCAGAGGGTGTATTTGGATTTTGTATATACGGTTAATTTTTTAACTATTCTCCAGTAAATCATGGGACAAAACAAGTAGTGCTCATGGGCTGACTTTTATAGTCTCCCATTCGTATACGTCTCGGTTAGAAATGCCTCAGGGCTTGGTAAATTTTTTGTAAAACTTTGTGATTATTTTGGTAAATGTATTGAAGGACTTGAAATCATTCAAAAATATATGCATCGTTTATATGTCGCTATTTAGCGGGAAGACATTGTTTAAGTGTGTACGAATCATCACACAAGAGCAGTTGGGTGGGAAAGTTTCATAGTTTCTAGTAAACCCATAGTGAATTTCGCTTATGGGTATTGGGTACTTCGCCAAAGGTAGAAAACCCGCTCTTTCGAAGGTGGTCCTTGCCGAAGCTAGTTGGCTTACTGTCGTAACTACTCACGTACTTGTGTACACTTTTTTACGAGGCGGGAATAGTGACCCTGCAGTAATGTTTCTACTCGTCTCAGAAAAAAATACGTGGACCCCCTTCATCCCCCCTCCCCTGTCCCTGTAAAAAAAGAAAGTGAAGGAGCTTGAACTTAAAGTGCGCTTTCCGTGAATCTTTGGGAATACAACAAACCACCGCAACTGTTCACTTTTTATGCGGGTGCTATTACATCACATGTTTCAATGTTCTCTGCTTTTCATAGCTCGAAGAATACAGATCAGGCAACCAACTATGTGCCGTGGGGGCATGCAGTAGGATCTTTTCTATTTACGTTTCAAAACCAGGGGCTTTCAGATGCTTGAGCGCATAAAGACCTGACGCTGGTCTTCTTATTTTGTGCAAGAAATGAGGGTGAGTTGAGGAGGATGAATGTTAACAGCAGTACATTGTTTTTTCTTGGCAGCTGGGAAAATCATTCAGGGGTCATTAAACTTTGTAATCTTGGGTATCCAACAAATATGCTATGCTCTGAAGTTACAAAAATGTACTGAATGCTTAAAAGAGACTTATTGTTCTTCGACCGTCATTGTATATCGTGCGATAGGATCAATGAGCGTCGTTTAGAAATGGGGCTATCTTATGATGGGGGGAGACGACGCACCCGCGCCATTTTTAAAAACTGGCGGAGGTATTTATTTAAATCATTACCCAGTGTTATTTTTATACTTCTTTTGCTGCAAGAACGAATTCATTGTGCAGGGCCATTGCACTTTCGCCGCGTAATAGTACCACGCTATCTGTTTGACTGCTCTCTCTATTGTTGGAAATGACGAGACTGGCTCGTATTTTATACTCGTTTTGTCCTTTATCTGTGATCTGAAGCGGAGTCTCGGTGAGTCGCTGGACGTGTCTCCAGAACGAACACAAATACATCGTCTTTAGTCGTGGAGGCAGAGCACTCTTTGTGAGGCCAGCCATCGAAGGGCGATACTCGTTTTGCTGCTGTTGAATCGAACCTGGTAACTTTAGTCTCCGGCTAACGTCTTTCATTTCGTTCTTCCTCTTCTGGGCTTGTTTCCAAGTTGTTCACCGCCCTTGTTTTGTAACTCTAGAATTTCATTTATCCAATGTACTTCAGTTGCAAGAAAAGAGCTCCATGTAACGAATGCTTATAAAATTTTTGTTCCGGTACGGAACAAAACGTTTGCACAACAGCAAAGCTGCACTCTCTGGCTGTGTGCGTCGCGCTCTCAGGAACGACCATGCGAGTTCGAATTCCATCCGCAATGGCTGTAAATAGCATCAACTGTGAATGCACTAACTGCTGCATTCATGTTCGTGGTGAAAGCAGCCTTGAGCTCGATGTATGGGTTGTGGCCCAGCTTACGCACTTACATAAATACATATACAGGTTTATACACGTATATGTATGTTGGTATATTTTCTTTATTCTGTTTATGCTTGAAGTGGTTGAGCCGGGCAGTCGCCGTCGACACCGAAAAGGTCCTAAATTAATGAGCGGCACAATTAATCAATTAATCAATAAATCAGTCGATCAATCCATCAATCAATCAATCAATCAATCAATCAATCAATTGCTATGTTGGTCATTCAATTGCACGCAATGAAGAAAGAAACTATACCAAACGCAATAGGTTAATGCTACCAGCGGATATAATGTCGTCGAGCAATGAAATTAGCGCCGCCGTTCTGGCCGTCGGTATGTACACAAACCACACGAGCATGCTAATTACTCATTAGGATTAGGAACTCTTATTATGCTAGATGTGAGGAGGAACCGTAACAAGCTAGTGCGAAAGAAGCCGATCAATAGGCCAATAGTAAGACGTTAAGTAGAAGAATTCAGGATCGCGCCGCAGAACCGATACTCAGTCTTACCGAGGAAGCAGAGTGTTCACGACACATGAAGCCAGCGGCTATCTTACACGGATTATCATGGAGTGTGCAGTAGAACTCGGCGGCACAATAGAAGACGGGGTACTGGTAAACTTTCCTAGGAGACGAAACATTTAATTAGGGAACGGCAAAGCATGACAATCTCCACCCTAGCTTACACAATAGACCAAACGTAGCTAAGTCAACTGACATAAGGAACTGTAATGTGCAGAGGATCGAATATGCTGTAAAGAGCGGAGGCAGCCTGAAAGCAGTGAAAATACATCTAGGCGTGGGGAGAAATCAGATGTATACACCTAAAGACAATTAAGGCAATGTCATCACGAATAGGGATAAAATAGTCACAGTAGCCGAGGAGTTCTACAGAGATCTGTACAGTAGGCGGGACATCCAGGATAATGCCGAAAGAGAAAGTAGTTTACAGGAGATAGAAATCCCACCAGTAAGGACAGAAGAAGTAAAGAAAGCTTTGATAGAGATGAAACGGGGCAAAGCACCTAGTGAAGATCAGATAACAGCAGACCTCTTGAAGGATGGGGGCAAATTGTACTAGTAAAACTGGAAAACCTGCACACGCAATGTCTAAAGACACCGAGTGTACCGGAATTTTGGAAGAATTCAAATATCATCCTAAACAATCAGAAAGGTGACATGAAAAACTTGAAAAATTACAGACCGATCAGCTTGCTTTCAGTCGTCTGCAATGTACCTACCAAGGTAATCGCTCACAGAATTTCTGCAACCTTAGATTTCAGTCAACCTAAAGAACAAGCAGGGTTTGGTAAAGGCTCTTGAACAGAGGATCATATTCACACAATCAATCAGGGGATAGAGAAGTTCGCGTAGTATACAGAGCCCCTATATATATCCTTCATAGAATATGAAAAAGCGTTTGACTCGGTTGAAACCTCAGCAGTCATTCAGCCACTACGGAACCAGGGTGTAGACGAGCATTGTGTACGAATAGTAGAACATATTTACAGTGGGTCCAGCTACCATCATCCTCCATAAGGAGAGCAGTAAAATACCTATCAGGAAGGGCGTCAGACAAAGAGTCAAAATCTCTCCGATGTTATTCACGGCATATTTAAAACGAGTATTCAGAACATTGCATTGGGAACAGATGGAAGTAAAGGATAATGGAGAATACCTCAGTAACTTCAGATTTTGGGATGACGTTGCCTTGTTAAGTAATAATGGGGACGAATTGCAAAGCGTGCTTACTGCACTGGACGAACACAGCAGAATCGTTGGCCTGGAAATAATGTGTGGAAAACTGAACTAATGATCAATAACCTCGGAAGAGGACAGCGGTTTGAGGTAGGTGGCGAGGCAGTGGAAGTGACAATCGAAGATATTTACTTAGGCCAAGTTGTGACCCTGGATCCCAACCATGAGGCAGAGGTAATTCGAAGGATAAGAATGGGGTGGAGTGGATTCGGCAGGTATTCTCCGACAATGAATGGCATTCTACCATTGTCTTTGAAGAAGAAAGTGTATGACAGATACATCTTACTTGTACTAACCTACGGGGCGGAAACTTGGAGGCTCACTAAGAGGGTTCAACTTAGGTTCAACTTAGATTGAGGACGCGTCAGCGCGAAATGGAACGGAAGATGACAGGCGTAATATTACGTGACAAGAATAGAGCGGAGTGGATCGGGGATCAATCGTGTGTTAAGGACATATTAGTCGAAATTAAGAACAAGTGGACGTGGTTAGGGCATGTAATACGAAGGCAAGGTTACCGTTGGTCATTTTAGGGTAAGAGAGTGGATCCCTAGAGAAGGCAAGCGTGGCAGGGGGCGGCAGAAAGTCAGTTGGGCAGATGAGATCAAAACGTTTGCGTAAATTTGTCACAGTTAGCACAGGGTAGGGATAATTGAAGATTAAAGAGAGAAGCCTTTGCCCTGCAGTTGGCTTAGATAGGTTGATGGTGGGGGTGATGATGATGATGAATAGGTGAGAAGCAAATTAGGTCCCTTTTAACCGTCATCTGTGCTTGGTGATGCGAATTCGGGCGTGTGCTGAGTCAAAACACCTAAAATATAAAGTAGAGGCAAAGGTCGACCAAGTTTTAAGAAGACGATGTGCGGGTTCAGTAATTGAATACTGATGCTTTCGCAACCATTACAATTTCGTAGGAGCCCTCGTTATTTTGGGGCGGTGGTTTTTGTTCTGTGCATAATGCACTGTGAATGTGCAGGGTGAAATAAATAAATCCGAGTCTTTTTTTGTTATTTAGGAGGAGGATCTGACCGGGTCTGGAGATTGCTATCGTTTTATGTGCTGTTTTTGCAGCTTTCACTAATTTACGTTGCTAAGTTTCACCGCAACGTTTTTGTCTTTGCGTGTCGCGTATTTTGGCTGCAAGTGTGAACACCAGCAGGAGATTGGAAATGGGCAATAAAGCAATTTTTATAAGACCAGCGCTTGTAATGGTAAGAACTGGTAGCGACTTCAACGAAAAGCGCCTCCGCTGAATTCAAATAGGTAACTGGCTCTGCTTTGGAACAGTATTATATATGTTTTACTCGAATCTCA
Organism: Haemaphysalis longicornis; assembly: GCF_048455015.1. NCBI lineage: Eukaryota > Metazoa > Arthropoda > Arachnida > Ixodida > Ixodidae > Haemaphysalis > Haemaphysalis longicornis. Next base: position 173,315,573 of record NW_027526361.1, on the reverse strand, counting down.
TAATTATTAAGCGCAATGGCCGTCATCAAATTAAAAGACGCGTCTGGCGGAGGTGTTTGGTGGCTGTTATAACTCCAGAAACAGCTCAGTGATGACGGGGTTACGTATAAGCTGACTAGCGACGCCGTAGCATTCGCGAAGTAGTTTGCTGCAGAGTCATATTTCCATGTCTTGTTTCTTAGTCTGTTGTGCAACAAGGATACTTCTGTCGTTTTTGTCTTGCCTTCACATGAGTCGTAAGTGCTTGTTGTGTACGATGTGCGCGAGAGAATTAGTGTCAGCTTAGTCTCCGTTGCTCCAATTTCACGCATTCGTGTTCATTGCTGTTGCTTTCTTGGTTGCCGCTAATATGTTGCGGAAACGTCTGCTAAAGTAACGGGCGAGTTTACCCTGTCGCTGCTCCCACGCTGTCTCTCTTTTCCTTCGTGCAGGCGTATTGCAGTACATATTTCCGCACAGTTACCTAGATTCCCATGGGCAGCACGATTTCGTTGTCGTTCCATGCAGTTCAGAAAGACAGGTATCTAAGGAGACAGTTGCGAAGCTAGCCTGCAGCTTAAACTTATTGCAGTTTAATGTAATCTTGTGCCGAACGTTACGGACAAAGTGCGACCGAGTTTTGTGGCGTATACGGTGTATGCAGCGATCGATAACTCTATGGGCCAAGACAAGCCAGTTCCATTATTTTCGTTCACACAAAGAGAAGAATGGAGCAGCAAACACGGAAAGCGGCCTTACTTTGGTTTAATGTGTGCGCAGGGAATGGATGGCGTGGCATCTAAAAAGTTGGTTTCCTTTCCCTTATCCTTACTTTGCCATTGTGCTGAGGACTCACGCATAACGTTTCCGATTTGCGTGTGCTTTCTTTTGGGAACGTAGGGTGCAGGAGCAGGAATAGCACCTTTCGTGCAGCGAGTAATAAATCAGCCACCGCCACTGTCCGTGAAACAGTTGCGGACCCAGTTTTGTATATTAACGAATTCAGAGCTGTGCCTTGTATAGCAGGAGTGGAACAGAGAGAGGCGGGTCAATATTTGAACTGGTACGCTTCTAGTTCTGGCGGGTTTTTTTATTGAAGCGCCAGGAATCAATATATGACGATAAGACACTGAGTTTCATTCAGGGAATGGGTAAAATTGACCTCCGTCATGGTTTAATATATGGCCAGCTTTGTCCTCACGTTTACACATGACGCTCTGAATGGGCTGTGTTTATAGTGGTAGAAATTGCAAACATTATTCCAAAAGTAGTGCACAACTGTGCATATGTGACAAAGCAGCATTGTGAAAAAATAAGAAATTTTGCTATGAGTTTTTGCCTCCAAGCACGTCAATACAAGTCGCGTGGGCTTGCTGCTGCAAAACTTAATACTCACGGACAATATTTTTACATACTATCTATTTGAACCACGGCGTACTGCAAACAACAAAATAATCATATTGACAGGGCGCAACCCCTAAATATCTATATCTGGTAAATGCATGGTGCTCACGGGCGAAATTAGTGGGTCAGTGCAGAAATTACATGCCAGTTTTGTGCTCAATTCTCGCTAGAAATCTTGAACTTGGCATTCGACAGAATTTTTCAGCATCGACTTATCATCGAAGGTACTAGCATGCGCTAGTACCTTCACCTTTCGGTTACGTGTTATTTGGCGAAGCGGCCGCCGATATTGTCGTTTCAGCTATAAAATCCACTGCGTTGTGCCACCGATGTAGTCAATGTAAATCTGACGCGACCTCAAGGTACCCAGGTATTTTATACAAACTACCCTGCGCCTCTTTCAGAAAAGCTTAAAACATGGTTCGAGATGGAATATCAGATTTATGGAGCAAAATTGATCAATTGGAACGAAAATGCATGCGGTTAGGTTTGAACTGGTGCAGGAGAGGGAATATGTGCAGGAAGGCTTTTGGATGGACTGCAGTTAAACTCACTTGTATAGTTATGTTATAAGAGCGCTCGCTAAGGGCGATAGAATGACCATCCCGCCACTGAGGTATTGTTTGAATGCGCTCCGTGGAAGCACCACCGCAACGCTTTTACCAGCGTCGCAGGGTGAAATACTTAAATTTGGTTTTCTGAATTTGTATGAGTAACTTAAGTTTGCAAGAATCAATTGGATAAATGAATGGGTGAAAGATTTATTGGGGAATCTTTAGGAACACCCATATCATTCTGGAATGCGGAATCACCTCGGTAGTGCTCGTTAGGGCGAAATCCAAAAACTGCCTTTGAGATATTCTCTAAAGCTACACATATCAATAAAATGAACTTCATTATGTGAACGGGTGACAGAAAAAATCCCGAATCTGCGAAAACACAATGCCGACCTTTTCCTCGGTTAGGAGTGCGATTTCCGCAAAACCCGGATTAATGACGCAAAAAAACTCGGAAAAATTCGAGTCTCTATAACTACCAGTTTTGGCTGGACGTTGATAAGTCAGTCAATATATATATATATATATATATATATATATATATATATATATATATATATATAGCGTAGTGGTTATCGCACCAGACTGGTATTCTGGAGGTCGTGGGTTTGGATCCCACCCGGCGGGCATTTTTTCACCTTTTCACCACTTTCTTTTCGACTCAAAAAATTCTTCATCTCTTTCAATGACCCACCACAACCTCCCCTTTGCTTTCCGAGGTTTTCTTGACTGCCAACCCTTATTTTCTGTCTTATTTCACCGAGCCCCTCATTTCCCATTTTCTGATTGGCTACATGCTTATCGAGGGCCCTGTTCTGGCAGTCTTGGTGCCAAAGGGGGCTTAAGAGGGTTCAACGATGGTCGACCACTCTCGACATGTCATAGACACTCGAGTCACGGCCCGGGGGTTAAAAAGAAGGTCCCCTTCACCCCGAGTAGTCCGAGTGGCGCTGGCTACCACCCCCAAGTGCAGGAAACAAAAATACCTTAACATAAATACCCGAGAAAGTGCTGGGGAAATAGCCCCGCCGGTAGCGTAGTGGTTATCGCACCAGACCGGTATGCTGGAGATCGTGGGTTCGGATCCCACCCTGTGGGCATTTTTTCACCACTTTCTTTTCGACTCAAAAAATTCTTCATCTCTTTCTATGACCCACAACAACCTCCCCTTTGCTTTCCGCGGTTTTCTTGACTGCCAACCCTTATTTTCTGTCATATTTCATGGAGCCCCTCATTTCCCATTTTCTGATTCGCTACATACTTAGCGAGGGCCACTGTTCTGGCAGTCATGGTGACACAGGGAGCTTAAGAGGGTTCAACGCTGGTCGACCACTCTCGACATGTCGTAGACACTCGAGTCACGGCCCGGGGGTTAAAAAGAAGGTCCCCTTCACCCCGAGTAGTCCGAGTGGCGCTGGCTACCACCCCCAAGTGCAGGAAACAAAAATACCTAACATAAATACCCGAGTATGTGCTGGGGAAACAGCCCCGGCGGTAGCGTAGTGGTTATCGCACCAGACCGGTATTCTGGAGGTCGTGGGTTCGGATCCCAACCTGGGGGCATTTGTTCACCACTTTCTTTTCGACTAAAAAATTCTTCATTACTTTCTATGACCCATCACAACCTCCCCTTTTCTTTCCGAGGTTTTCTTGACTGCCAACCCTTATTTTCTGTCTATATATATATAACGAATCAGAATAGGAAATGAGGGGCTCGTTGAAAATAAGACAGAAATAAGAATTGGCAGTCAAGAAGACCTCGGAAAGCAAAGGGGAGGATGTAGTAGTTCAAGATAAAGAATTTGGAAAATCAGAAAGTGGAGAAAAAAAGCCCGCCAGGGGGGATCCAAACCCACAACCTCCAGAATACCGGTCTGGTGCGATAACCACTACGCTACCGGCGGGGCTACTTTAGCCTCCACTTTATGGGGTATTTATGTTCAGGTGTTTTGTTTCCTGCGTTTGGGGGTGGTAGCCAGCGCCACTCGGACTACTCGGGGTGAAGGGGGCCTTCTTTTTTAACCCCCGGGCCGTGACTCGAGCGTCTACGACGTTTCGAGAGTGGTCGACCAGCGTTGAACCCTCTTAAGCTCCCTATGGCACCAAGACTGCCAGAACAGAGGCCCTCGCTATGCATGTAGCGAATCAGAATAGGAAATGAGGGGCTCGTTGAAAATAAGACAGAAATAAGAATTCGCAGTCAAGAAGACCTCGGAAAGCAAAGGGGAGGTTGTACTAGCTCAAGATAAAGAATTTCGAAAATAAGAAAGTCGTGAAAAAATGCCCGCCAGGTGGGATCCGAACCCACGTCCTCCAGAATATCTGTCTGGTGCGATACCCAGTACGCTACCGGCAGGGCGATTTTCCCTTCCACTTTCTGGGGTATTTATGTTTTAGGTATTTTTGTTTCCTGTCCTTGGGGGTGGTAGCCAGCGCCACTCGGACAACTCGGGGTGAAGGGGACGTTCTTTTTAACCTCCGGGCCGTGACTCGAGTGTGTACGACATGTCCAGAGTGGCCGACCAGCATTAACCTTAAGCTTCCTATGGCACCAAGACTGCAAGAACAGAGGCCCTCGCTATGCATGTAGCGAATCAGAACAGGAAATGAGGGGCTCGATGAAAATCACACAGAAATAAGAGTTGGCAGTCAAGAAAACCACGGAAAGCAAAGGGGAGGATGTGGTAGGTCATGGAAACAGATAAAGAATTTGGAAAGAAAGAAAGAAAGTGGAGAAAAAATGCCCGCCAGGTGGGACCCGAACCCACGACCTCCAGAATACCGCTCGGGTGCGATAACCACTACGCTACCGGTGGGGCGATTTTCCCCTCCACTTTCTGGGGTATTTATGTTTTAGGTATTTTTGTTTCCTGTGCTTGGGGGTGGTAGCCAGCGGCACTCGGTCAACTCGGGGTGAAGGGAACCTTCTTTTTACCCCCGGGCCGTCACTCGAGTGTCTACGACATGTCCAGAGTGGTCGACCAGCGTTGAAACCCCTTAAGCTTCCTATTGTGGCCAACGATTGTGGCCAATGTTTCAGCAAAGAGAGTGCCTTCGTAAGGGCCTTACGAAGGCAAGTCTCTTTATTGAAGCATTGGCCACAATCGTTCTTCTACCTTGTTCGAAGTTTTCTTTTCTTGTGTTCTCTACCATCTTCAAAATTCTACTGCTGCCTATATATATATATATATATATATATATATATATATATATATATATATATATATATATATATATATATATATATATATATATACACATATCACGGTGTCGCACTGGAACCGAAGTATACCAAAAACCAGAACTGAACCGGTATTTTTGCCGGAACTGAACCCGAACCCGAAGCGCTATTTTTGAACACGCTGAACCCCAACCGGAACAGAACCGAAATAGACAAAAAATGGTTACCTGTTTATGCCGAAACGGTTCGACCCTCCGTTGTTGATATTGCACAGTCAATGCAATTCAGTACTTTTTTTCTTTCACGTACCATCAACTTCGTAGCCGCTCGCGCGCTTTCCCCTCCAGACAATTGAACATTATCACGCTGTATGTAACAACGGGGGAGATGAATGAGCACCAATGTAGCAATGGTCTGTCGCTGCTGAAAGCGCGAGCGTACTGGTAACTGACCAAACGATGTCATTCTCGGCAGCTTGCAGGATATATAAAACGATTTTGCCCTTCCTTAGCTACGACTTTATTGGAGCAATGAGGCTGCGGGAGTGCTCCACTGCGCAACAGCGAAAGCACACACCAATGTGTGCAAAATTTGTGATGATGATGGTGATTGGATGTTTATGGCGCAAGGCCAACTAGGGCAAAGAGCGCCAAAGCTATGGTTATGTATGACGGTTGAAAATGTAATCCCTAAGACTACTGAATAAGAGCAGAGATTAAAATAGTAAAATCAGTGAGACGATGAGGATGGCTGGTGTAAAAGGCCAGGGTGTGATAGTGCAGGGCATGAAACTACGGGCAAGAATTACGCGTGATAGGAAATAAGCTGTAAAAATTTGATTTCGCTAAGAAACCTAAAAGTACGTTGTAGGGGGACTATGGGATCATCCGCTAAAAACAGTGCTGGATGTAGTGGGATGTGTTGTCTGTATAGTCGTGGGAAATATTTGCGTCTTGTTCTGTGGAGTGCTCAGCATGTAATGAAAATGTGAATTACAGATAGGCCTTCCCTACACCTGCTACACAAGGGTCTTGGAGAACCAGTGAGCAGATGGGAGTGTGTTGCGTGTGTGTGGCCTATCCGCAATCTAGCTAGTGCAACTTCAACGAATCTGTTGTGTGAGTAAGTAGTGTATGGTCCTAGGTGTGGTTTAATTAGGTGTAACTTGTTATCTGTCTGTGTGCTCCAGTCGGCTTGCCAGGTTCTGCGAAGGTGTTCTCTTATGCATGGCTTGAGGTCGGTGTACGGTATTTTTGTAATGTCCACTTTGTTCGTGTGTGCCGCAGCGGCGGCCATTTGGTCTGCGGTCTCATTTCCCGCAATCCCACAGTGACCCGGTACCCAACATACAATCACTTCGAGATTTTTGACATACGCTGACATTAAAGTCTTAAAAACTAGATTTATGACGTGATTTTTAGAACGCTTTTGGGATGATAATGCTCGTACAACGCTGAGTGAATCTGTGTAGATGATGGATTTTTTTATGTGATGTTGAACAATGTGACCAGCAACAAGAAAAATTCCATACGCTTCCGCCGTGAAGATGCTTGAATTTACATGCATCGATGTAGAGGCCGTAAAGTTGGGTCCATGCGCAGCACAAGACACCGCGATGGAAGTTTTCGATGCATCACTAAAAAATTCGGCAGCCTGGTATTTTTGCTGCAGATACTGAAAATGTTGTGAAATCGCAATTTGTGGTACCCTGCTTTTCTGTAATTGTGTAAAGGACAGGTCACACAATACAGGGCGAGATTGCCAGGGGGCTATAAATTCAATGGTAGATGCTCTGAATGTGTCCAAAAAGGAGATTGACAGTTCAGAAGCTTCCCTTCTCACCCTAAGTGAGAAAGGTAGAGACAGAGATGGACGATTTAAAAACAGCTGTGACGTAGATGTATCCATAAAAACAGGTTTAAAAGGATGGTTGTCGATTGATGATATTTTACAAGCATATAAAAGATCAACATAAATTCGGTGGTACTCCAGGCACCACTTGTCACACTCCACATACAGGCTTTGGACAGGGCTTGTACGAAAAGCACCACACGAGAGGCGAAGCCCCAGGTGCAGCACTGGGTCGTGCATTTTTAGCGCTGTTTTTGTGGCCGACCCGTAGACAACACTACCGTAATCCAAACGAGACCCTACCAAAGCGGTATAAAGGCGCAGCAGGAGTTGTTTATCTGCACCGTATGATTGGTGAGACAGGACTTTCAAAATATTCATTGTTTTTAGACATTTTTGTTTGAGTTGTTTGATGTGAGGTATGAATGTAAGTTTTTCATCCATCACCACACCCAAAAACTTATGTTCCTTTTTAACAGGGATCGGGTCACCATTGAGGTTTATTTCAGGATCGGGCCTTACTCCACGTCTCCTTGAGAATACGACACAGGTACTTTTTGTGGGATTAAGTTTGAAACCATTTTCGCCTGCCCAGCGAGAGAGTTTCTTTACCCCAAGCTGGACTTGACGTTCACATATGGATATGTTACAAGATTTAAAAGATATTTGTACATCATCCACATATACTAAACAGGACATCGATGGAGGCAATGCTTTCCGAAGCGAATTCATTTTGACGATAAAAAGCGTGCAGCTCAAAACTCCATCTTGAGGCACGCCATTTTCTTGAATGTGAACTCTTGACAGTGCTGACCCGACTCTCACACGAAATGTTCGTTTGGACAGGTAACTATCAAGAGTGTTCAACATATTACCTGTTACACCATACGATTTTAAGTCTGCAAGGATGCCGTAACGCCATGCCGTATCATATGCTTTTTCGATATCAAAAAATACTGTCATGCAGTACTGTTTGTGTATAAAGGCATCCTTAATGTAAGATTCCAGTGCAACTAATTGATCGTTTGTGGATCGCCCTGCCCGGAAGCCTGTCTGGCAGCTCTCGAGAAGACCATTGTACTCAAGAAAGTACATGAGCCTCCGGTTAATCATCTTCTCGAAGAGCTTGCACAGGCAGCTTGTCAGGGCAATAGGTCTATAGCTTGCGGGAGAAGGGTCCTTCCCTTCTTTCAGAAAAGCCACAACTATGGCCTCCCTCCAAAGCCTTGGAAGGTGCCCCGATAGCCATTTTTGGTTGTATAGGTGCAGGAGTGTCTCAGGGGTGTCTGCGTGTAGGTGTTGAATCATAGTGTATGTAATGTTGTCTGCACCTGGAGCAGAAGGTTTACAAGTGGCAAGAACAATCTTCAGCTCATGGAGTGTAAATTCACAGTTGTATCCAGACTTTGACTTGTTCTTGTCGCGTATAGGCTTCTTTTCGGCAGATGTTTTGTGTTGAATAAAAGTGTTTGTATAGTGCGCAGAACTAGAGACGTGTTGGAAGTGTTGTGCAAGTGTGTTAGCCTGATCTTCCAGAGTGTCCCCTGTGGTGTTAACCAGGGGCAGGGTATGTGTGTGTTGTCCTTTTAGTTTACGTATTCGGGTCCATACCTTGTGGGTGTCCGTATATGAATTTATGGATGTGAGAAAGGCGCGCCAGCTCTCCCTTTTTGCCTCACGGCGCACACGCTTACCTAATGCCTTCGCTCTTTTGAAAGAAATAAGGTTAAAACTTGCGGGGTGTCTACGGAGGATGCCCCACGCCTTGTTCTGGGCCTCCCGCGCACGCTTGCAGTCGTCATTCCACCAGGGCCTTCTCGGGTTGCGCGGGACCCCAGAGGCCTGGGGTATTGACTTTTTGGCGGCGGCGAGAATGTGCTCCGTGACGAGCTGGGTTGCCTTCTCTACAGGTAAGGGTGTTATGTCTGTGTAGTGTAGTTGAGATGCCTCTGTGAATGTGTTCCAGTTTGCTCTTGCTTCTATAAACTTGCAATGGGAAGGGGAACTGCTAGGGCCTTTATCTATGTATGTTAGTGAGGTAGGGAAGTGGTCACTACCGTATGGGTTAGTGCCAACATCCCACTCAAGTGATGGAAAGAGTACAGCAGAGCCAATGGCCAAGTCGAGGTGTGAATAAGTGTTGTGTGCTGTATTATGGTATGTAGGCTTGTTTTTGTTAAATAGGCATGCTCCTGAAGATATTAGAAATTTTTCGATTAGGCGACCTCGGGCATCTGTGCGGTGAGAGCCCCAAAGAGTGTTGTGTGCATTGAGGTCACCTATAAGAATGAAAGGTTCTGGTAGCTGATCTACAAGGCCCTCGAAATCGGAGCTTGAAAGCTGGAAATCAGGAGGGATGTAGATGGAGCACACTGTTATTAGCCTATTGAAAATTATGGTTCTAATAGCAATAGCCTCAAGGACAGTCTGTAATTGGATAGGGTGGCATGCCAATGATTTTCGGGCAATGATAGCCACACCACCTGAAGATGTACCACCACCAGCCCTGTCCTTCCTAAATACCATGTAACTATTCAAGACATTTGTGTGTTTGGAGTTTAAATGTGTTTCTTGTAGACACATCACACTTGGCTGATTAGAATGCAATATTTCGTAGACATCATCAAGATTGTTAAGGAGGCCTCTACAGTTCCACTGGATGATATTTTCTGTTCCCATTATGTACCTTAAGAGCTACTGGAATGTGTGTGTGGGTTCATGTTTTGTCTATCGGGGCTTGTATTCTTGGAGCGGGTTTCTTTGGCTTTTCTGTTGGTTTGGACGCCGCAGCCCGTTCCTTGCGGAGCGATGCAGACAGGAACGGTCCGACGTCCATTTCCTCATCAGATGTTCGGGGGGTGTCCGGCGGACCGGGCCCCCTGGACTTGGCACCCTTACGGGTGCCTTTGGTTCCAGCCGCAAGCGCCGCGGGCGGGGCAGGCGGCGGGGCTAGGATGGGCGCTTCTGTGGGCCCTACCGTGTCCATCTCCTCCGTGCCCTCAGGTGTCCCTAGGGCCTGTGGAGAGGACACAGTGAGAGCGGCAGAGCTCCCAGTGGCGATCGCACTCGCCACATTCGTTGGAGTCGCCACACTGGACGATTCCTGACTACTCTGTACTACCGAAGGCAGTCCGGCAAGAGACGGGGCCCCCGCAGCCTCTACAGGTGTTGTAGAGGCAGCAGGTGGCTGCTCAGCTGGGGGTTGGGACAACAACACGTCAGCAAGAAGGCTGCACTGTGTTGCCGTGCTGACCAAACGACGCCCCAACCCCCGGCGGGCGGCGTCTGCGTACGATGTGGCCGAAAGCAGCTTGTGCTTTTGGCGCGCTTCTGGATAGGGGATGTTTTCATTTACTTTTATGTGAATTATTTCCTTTTCGGCCTTGAATTGTGTACACGCACGCGAATAAGCAGCGTGCGGTCCGCTGCAATTCGGGCACTTCTGAGTGGTGCTTTCACAAGCTTCTGAGGAGTGACCTGTCTCAGCACAGTTGGCACATGTCAACTTCCCTCTACATGATTGGGTTCCATGGCCGTATCGTTGGCACTTAAAGCAGCGCCTCGGATTTGGGACATACGGTCGTACGTTGCAGCTAAGAAAACCCACTTTGACCTTTTCTGGAGGCGTTGTGCGATCAAACGTTAGGATTAGATGCTTTGTCGGAAATTCTTGGTTTGCTCTCCGAATCACGATTCGTTTTACTGCAGTTACATGTTGAGGTTGGAGCGCCTCAAGAAGATCTGCTTCCGTCTCAGACTCTAGTTCTTTCTCTGATATGACTCCTTGCGAGGAGTTGAGGGTCTGGTGTGGTGTCACAGTGACAGTCAAGTTCGCCAACGTCGTCTGTTTCAATAGGTTCTCACTCTGATTTTTCCTTTTTACTTCGACCAGTACATCACCTGAGGCGAGTTTCTTAGCATCATTGTCTGAACCAACAACAGACTCAATGCACTTTGCCAACAGAATGACAGACTTCTTTGCAACAGGAGTGGTTTCTGCAGAGTGAATGACAAGAAATTTGTGGAAATGTTCTGGTTTACCTTTAGCTAGTACTTCGGTGCGGCCCCTTTTAGGGGGCCGATCATTGGATTGGAGGGATAAAGAAAAAGCCATGCGATATTGGAAAAAGCAGGGGACGGGGGTACTTTCTTCTCAAACCTTACCCTGATAGCCTGAGAGGTCCCGGAGCTCCCTGCCTGGTAAACAGACAGGGAGCCCATCCGCCGGAGCTTGACCTGGGCTCCGACGGCCACCGTTTGTGGTTTCTGCCCTTCACCTTACAACTCGTAGCCACGGTAGATTACAGCAAGAGTATGGGAGCTCGGGGTCCGCGGTGTCGCCAACACCGTCACCAAGATTACTCAAGGTGCCCCGTGCGGGGGTGCAAAATTTTTGCATTTCATAATTTGTTTCAAAGGTCTGACACCTGCAAATGGTTAATACTTGACAAGTGTGACCGCAGCAGATGCTCAATGGCAAAGTCATGCTGACCACAAGTGGCCTAGATCTCCCTTCACCACGACCGTTTTTATTAAGTAGATGGAAATCTAGAACATCCGTGCATCGAGGTTTTGATCCACATTTAATATCACCAGCTTGTTAAAATACGTCTGCTGGCCTGCAAAATAGCTGCGCCTCGGAGCAGAGATATAGCACGATGCATCAAATGCGCCAGTTTTCTTTACACGGAACGCAACAAAAAAGAAAAGGTGAATCAGGTTGTTTTAAAACATTACGCAAAAAGTAACTAAAACCGAATAAGTAAAAAAAAGCACCAAAACGTGGATATTGCTATATAGTATTCTTTGCCCTTCACAACCAAACGTGTCATCAATGCGAAGGAAGTGAGTTCCGTGGTCATTTTTCGAGGACAGCACAGTGGACAAGTTCCGTTTTTTACAGATACAAATAACAACCTGCGTGCCAAGAAAAAACTGTTAAGGTGCGCACTTAATGCCTTGGTAAGAATCTGCAGCCCTCGACCTTGTCTTGGAAGCAGAAACAGTAATAAAGCAGATGACACGTGCAGAAAGCAGGCCGGTACGTCCCACTGTCGCATTCGCCCAGCGATCATCTTTTCTACTTGTTCTGCAGTTTTGCCTCTTTTAGGTCTCCTTTTCTTGAAACTTGTACTGACTGCCCAACTCGCTATATTACTTGTACTGCTAGTCGTTCCGGAGGGTAGTACTGTTGTGGACGAATTAACGAGCGTCTACCCAAAAAAGTCCCATCTCATGCTACACGCGTCAAATTTCCCTTTCTTTTTGGAACTGCATAATCTGTCATAAGATTCCGCAATGTAGCACACGAAACGATGGCCAGGGTCAGGCGGTAACAGGACATACTGATTGTAATGCACACATCTAGTATAGCTATCGCAAAAGGAATTGCAGTGATCAGAGCAATAATGCAGTGACTTAGCGTTAACTGAAGCTTACTTTTAACAAAAGTGTGGCTAACACGTTCGATAAGGTGAGAGCTAACAAATTATTCAGGGTGACCAAATAATCTAATTCATTGGTAGTATTTATATGCGTGTTGTAGGATTTTTCTGTTTTGTTACAAATATAAAAAAATGTGCGCCATTGGTACTAGGCTCTGATATTTGAACGCGCTAGTACGCATGTCTAAATTTAAGGCTTCAAGGTTAGCGTGATGGGCGACTCCATTGCGACGATTGCGATTTCAACAAAAAAGGAAAGGGCAGAAAATATATCCCACCCTCAGGTCTCTTGGTAGTGGCTTTATGAATAGTGGCAAGGACAACATAATGCCTGGGCGAGAAAGTAGGTGGTAAGTCGCCTGCACTTCATCTGTGTTTCTAATATCTCTTAACTGTTTAAAGTTTGCTTTGCAATTGCGCCAGTGCCCTAGGGGAACAGCAGCATTTTAAATTTTTGTTTTTATGTTGATTTGAGGGTCGTTTCAAACTACTAAATGTTTTTTCTAATTTAAGTGATAACTGAACTTATCGAAACGGTTCGTGAATATATATATATATATATATATATATATATATATATATATATATATATATATATATATATATATATAAGTGCAAGAACAAATGTTTCTTGGACACCGGCAAATATCAAGAAAAAGAAAGACACACGTCGAAAGAGGAATGGTATAACGTTTCGGCCGAGGGACCGGCCTTCTGACGAAGGCCGGTCCCTCGGCCGAAACGTTATACCATTCCTCTTTCGACGTGTGTCTTTCTTTTTCTTCTATATATATATATATATATATATATATATATATATATATATATATATATATATATATATATATATAACAGTGAAGGGCTTGGCAGCTGAATAGTATATTAAATTAGAGTCACCACGAAAAACATAACAATATTTAATACGACGTTTCGGCTGGAAACCAGCCTTTTACAGGTGAAGTACATAGTGAAGTATATAGCTATGTACTTCACTTGAAAAAGGCTGGTTTCCAGCCGAAACGTCGTATTAAATATTGTTATGTTTTTAGTGGTGACTCTAAATTATATATATATATATATATATATATATATATATATATATATATATATATATATATATATATATATATATATATATATATATATATATATATATATATATATATCAGCGTAAAATTACGCTCCACAGCGCACATATCCGCCTGCCGTGTGGTAGTAGCTCATGCTCTTAGGTACAGATAATACCCTGCATGTTCTGTTTTTTGTTTTGGTGTTCTTTTGGGATACTGGAAACGTTTGTTGCGCACTCAGTATAAAGGCGCTAAATAAAGTCGACATGAAGAAACACGTAGCAACATACACGGCGCCTCTCTTCTGCGGGATTCTTCTCGTCGCCGTTGTTTAGCGCGTTTGTATTCAGTAGATTGGTTCCACCAAGTAGCCATTTCCGTGCTTTTGTTATTTAAAAGTTTGTTTTTTTGTTAGTTTGTTTGCTCTACCAGGTGAAAGATAGTGGTAGGGTGTTCCCTATTATGTGTTCATATAAGCAAGAGCTGCGATCACACTTTTTATTTATTTATTTACAGTACCCTCAGGGCCATAAGGCAGTGGAGAGGGGAGTGGTTAAATACAAAAAAATAAATGACAAAAGCAGTAAAAAGATGTAAAAAGATTATAAAAATGGCTTCTAAACATACAATTGTAGCTAATGCATGATAAGGTATAAACGAATATATCAGGTTGGCTTCTTAGTATACAATTTTAGCTAAGGCGTAAGGCGTGACAAAACAAAATACAAATGAACATATCATTATACAATGTTAGCTAAGGCTATTTTGAATGTTATTTTGAAGGCTATTTTGAAGGCTCTTTTGAATGTACGGTTATATGCGCTGTAGAGTGTAGTTTCGGGCTGATGTGGGCATGTATCGTGCAAATGGTAGTTTTTAAGAATGAATGTTTGTTTGAACACGAATGGGAGAGCGATTGAGTGCCGACGTTTTGCTCACCCGAAGATTTGCAAGACGAAAATGGCTGACAAGCATGAGCAATTATTCAAAGTACCATTACTGAAACTTTGAAATTTTGCACTTCCTAAAAAGAGAGCACGTAGAGAATTGTGTGTAGTGAGTTACTCAAAAGTGAATCAATCATTTTTGACGTTCTTTCCCTGCGTTGGCCTCGCTCCATGAAAACACACAGTGATAGTATATAAACGTAAAACGCAATATATGTAATGTTTAGACACGTATGTTTTCTGAATGTTAACTTACACATGTCATTATATATTCGATACATTTGGAACATCATCTGAGCACTTCCACTGGTTTCATGGAACGGATCATCGGGCATCTGCATCAAGTTGTAGAACTGAGTTTTTGGACGCACATATTTGTTTGCGAACGCGGAAAATACCTGAAACCGTATCCATCAGCAAGTTCGCTGTAACAAATACTTAAATAGACAGGAAAGAGCTTCATCAAAAAAATTCACCATCCCTTGTTCAAGAAAGTTGAATTTAGCGCGAAAACGTTCCGACATCAAAACGTTGGCTAAAAGCGCGTCCCGTCCGCGCTGAAAGCTCGTCCAATCGATCGTTAAACCTTCAAAGTCCATAACCGCAAACGAAGAACCAACCAATGGTGATGGTTTTCGCGTGATAAGTAAATGCGACTATGAACGATGTATGCCAATACGCGGGTTATGAAATAAATGTATACTGTTGAATTCCTTTACGATTGATGGGTGTATTGTCTGATCTAGAACCGTTCGTTTTTTTGCAATTTTCAAGTGACTGTTTTTACACAATGGAAGCTCGATTTGTGAACGTGCCGAGTGTCCAGAGATCTTATCAGAACTTTTTTTTCGACAAACCGGTCGACGGGGAAATGCATTAGTTTACAGACAGAATGCTATGTGTCCAGCTAAGAAAGATTTCCCTTTAACCAGCTACAAGAGACCCGTGTGCAATGAATCGGTAAAATTCACGATAATGAACTAACGTAAGCGGATCACAGTTAGTGCGAGGCACAGTGACAACAACAACCTCACAAGGAAAGTGTCGACTGAAAAGCAGCGGCAAGATATATGGGAAGAAATAAAGATAGGAACAGAACAATTATACTAACACACTTGTGATTCACAATTACTGCAAGCTCCAGTTCTCAACGTGCGGAAGCAGAAAAGGAAACAGAGAACAAGAAAATGATTGACCCAAAGAGCGTTAGCAGAAACCTCGGTGGAGAAGAAGGAACTGTCTTAATTGCGGTCGCCCAGAGGTTCAGCCCAGACGTAGTGTCGGGTCGCTGCTGATTGCCGCAGGTGATTTGGGGGAGCATCGGCGGTGCGCGCTAATTCTCCCGTGTCCGGGGCCTTCTGTTCACCGCTGTCGTTGAGCCGGGAAATCGCGCACAACCGTCAGCTGCAGCCCGAGGGTTTACGCCCTGGGAACGCTTCGTTTCCCGGACTCTTCTTGCTTCTGCTCTTGGCTGCTCCTGCTTGCACTTGTTCTTGCCCAATTTCCCCCGCTTTTTCCAGAAATCTCTCAGTTTGGTTACCAGCGACTTCTGTTCACCTGCAAGACGCGGGCTCTTCGTAGACCGTCCGAACTGGGTGAGAGAAACTCTGCTGCCTTCTTGAAGCACGCGCACTGGAACACAAAAAACGGAAACCTGGAGGGATGAAATCCTGGTGGACACAAATTCCGTGATACGGAACAGTCGCAATTAAAGGGGCTTTGCATAAGCTTTCAAAAGTCGCAGTTTCACGCACGCAATCGCTAGATTGCATGCTCCCAACAACGTATACCAAATATTACACCTCTGCATAGTGGAGGCGCCACATAGACCACAACAAAAATCGTTTTGTGTGGTTTACTTGTATATGCTCGTAGCTTTTAAAAGGAGCATTGAAGTCGTTTTTTGGCTGTGACGCAGCCTCTATCACGAAGCTGGCACTAATGAAATGGCGCGTTTCTTCAAATCCGATTATTTCAACCACTGGGACGCCGTACGTCACAAACAGCAGTTTTACTCGTTTCACTTGAGCGCTCAAAGCCAAAAAATAAAAAAAAAGGATTCTGTTGATATGCTCCTTCAAGCGCTTAATCATAATTTCGATCTGTTAGTTCTTACTGAGGCTTGGTTTTTAGGTGACTGGGATACTTTGCACTTTACCGGGTACAGATGTGCATCAATGTGTCGGAGCAATATGAGGGGAGGATGCGTAGCCATTCACGTAAAAAAAATGTATATTTTACCGTTGTGAGAGAATTTTCTACCTTTAATCCTCGCTACGAATCTTATCATAATCAAATGTTTGAAGTCGTTATTTTTGGTTGTGTACAGACCCCCTTCTGGTACGTTGACTGTGTTGTTGGAATTCTTAGAACATGCTTTACAATAGTGTGCATATCTCCGTACGCCGGCAATTGTAACTGGCGATTTTAATGTCAATTTATTATCCTGATACTCTTCCTCAGAAAATCTTGTTTACATCGTTCTTGCCTGTGTGTATGAAAACGTCATTAATATTTCTACACGAGGAGCGGCGGTATATCAGACATCGATTGATTTATGTTTAACGGATTACGAGGCATGCCGTTATCAAGCAGGTGTAATAACTTCAGATTTTAGTTATTAATGCCAATGTTCATTTTTTTTCACACCATTATCAAGTCTACACAAACGGCAACAAATACACCCACTATGCAAAGACTAAAAAAGTATAGTAATATTACGATATTTCAGAGATAAATGGCAGTGACCGAATGGAACCCAGTTTTGCTTGCAACCAATCCTGAAGATGCCTACAATATGTTCGCAGACAAAATTTGTTAGAATTATAGCTTAGCATTTTCTAATGTAGAGTGTAACAGAAACAACAAAATAAGGATACCATGGATTATCTGTAGTCTTTTTAAGATAATCAAAGAAAAAAGTAAACTCTTTGCTTCGTCTATAAAGACGAAAAATCATGATGTTTCGAATCAGTTTAAAAAAGGAGGAACAAATTAAATTCTGATATTAAAAACGCGCGTAATGCATACTTTTACAATACATTTAAAGTATTTATAACGACCCCAAGAAAATCTGGAACAATATTAATAACCTCAAGGCGAAAAGCTAGAGAGGAGCCTTTTCCGAGATTATTTTTGACGGAGAACAGTGCACGGAAAGTTTGCTTGGGATAAGTTTCACAATCACTTCTTACAATCGGGTGCTGCTACGATCACGCACACAGCTAATCCCAGTAAAAAACACGGTATTCCATCTAGTGCTGGAGGCTAAATATTTTTGTTTCCCGTTACTGAATCGGAAACTCTGAGCTTTATTCAAAACCTAAACAACAGCCAGGCATATGGGGTTGATGAATTTAAAATGGAGCCGATAAATGCAGTCGCGCAATATATATGTCAGCCACTTTCACATATATGCAACGTGATACTAAATTATGGTGATTTTCCTTATGTTTTTAAAATTGCCAAAGTTTCGGTAATTTTCAAAAGTGGGGATTTAAATGACATGAACAATTACTGACCGCTTTCAGTTCTGCCCATTTTTTCAAAAGTAATAAAACAGGTAATCAATACTCGAATCTTAAGCTTCTGTAAAACTAACCATATCGTCGCCGAACAACAGTATGGCTTCCAAAGACAGAAATCAATTGATATGGCAATGCTAAATATAAAAGATAAAATTATTGATAATTTGGAACAAAAATAGTTTACAAATGGAGTGTTTCTAGATTTTAAAAAAGCTTTCGATTCTATCAAACACAATCTCTTGTTTCAGAAACTTGAGAAATACGGAATCAGTGAAACCTGTCTCAGTCTAATCAAGAGTTACATAATCGCCTTGAATACACCGAAATTAGTCACGCCAGGTCCAGCTTCGGACAAATTAGGTAGGGTGTTCCACAAGGATCTATTCTCTGCCCGCTAATATTTTTATTATATATAAATGACATTGTTAGTTTGCATGTATCCCAGATTAAATATTGCATGCAGATGATACAAACGTTTTTTTTTAGGCAGAGATATGGCTCTGCTAGAAAGACAGAGAAATTTATGGCTTGAAAATTTGTCGATTTTGATTATTAGAAATACACTGAATTTGAACACAAGAAAAACAAAATATATAATTTTTCGAACTTGCAACAAACGTTGGGGGCAACATGTTTTCCTCAATTTCCGAGGCGAATTTGTTGAACAAGTTAATTAAGACAATTTTTTTTGGCGTTGTGTTTATTGAAAACTTAAGTTGCTCGGCTCATATTGACAAATTTTGAAAGGATAAATCCCGGTGCATTGCTTTTATTTATAAGATGAGATATTTACTACCAGCTTGGTTAGAAAGGCAACTGTACTACAGTCTAGTCCGTTTTCGGCTTCACTACAACCTTCTAGTGCAGGGTTTAACAGGAAGAACAACCATAGAAAACCTATACCGGCTCAAAAAAAAGTATTATTCATAATTGAAAAAGCACCATACATCAGTAACAGTTCTCCATTATTTAAGAAACACCAGGTGTTGACATTTATGAACATTTTAATACAAACTCTAACTACTTATCACCATTTAAATACCGACCCTATTGACTTTTACAGAAAATACACGTCAAGAAGACATTAATACGAGTTTAGGCAGATAATATACACAAAACCAGAAACTCGTACAAACTACGGTCACTAGAAATTGAGTTACCAGATTCCCAACTTTTTAAACAGCCACCCCGATATTCTAACTATGGCAAAGAGGCTCAATCTAAAGAAGGACCTAAAAATAACTTAGACATGTACATTTTAGAACTACAGTAAAAAACGTATATTGTAACTTTTTGTTTTTTGCTGAAAACCTAAAGGTAATTTTTTTCGCTCTATGAAATCATGTACTGTAAGAATTGTTTCTTTATGAAAACTGAGAACTGTCTTTCTTCTTTCATACTGTGAATTCTTCAATTCTATCTTTTGTTTCCTGAAATCTGAGAGCTGATGTATGTTTTTTTTTTCTGGTGAAGTTTTTATGCAATTATTGCTTCTTTCTGAAAACTGAAAGCTGATTTTTTGTGTTAATTGTGTGCATTATTGTGTTATTTTGTATTGTCACAAAGGACGTGCTATTTTCCGCAGAGTCGTGCCAAAATGGGATAGGAGGAGGGGGACGTCACCTTGTCAGGCTTTTTTTTGTAGCCGTTTTGACAATCCCCCTGTACAGCTGTATAGCCATTCTTGTACATGTTGACGCAATAAACTTTCTTCAACTTTCAAAAAATGCTGCAGTCAATCTGCATTTTCGGCTTTGGGGGAGGTCGCCTGTGGTTTCGGCAGTAAGTGATTTACTCTACAGCGGGGCGTGTCTTTGTATGGACGGATGTCGGTTGTCCCCATCCGTCACTCCAGAATTGCTTCGGTCCCCATTTTACGAAGCCGCGCCGGTGTTTCTTTGTAAAGCGGTGAGTGAATTACTGCGGTGACGCTAAGCCTCTTCTGAGTCAACCGATCACAGAGGGTTTGCCGCGATAGCGCCTCACGCAGGAAGCTCACCGCCGTCGATCTTAAAAATCTTCAAAAATTGTCGTTAGCGTGCGTGTCATTAGTGGGAGCCTCTATCTGGCCCTCGAAGACTCGTTTCCGCAATTGTGAAACTGACGTGTCAATGCTCACGGTCGATGCCAGAAGCAGTGCGAACGGCCGACCGGTGGACCATGCGTGCAGCCGGTAGTAGGCGGAGCATGGCGTCAGCTGCTAAGAAAAAAAGAAACCGTGACGTACCGCCGAGCGGAGCCAATATCTGCGCGTAGCTCAGAGCGCAAGGACATTGCCAAGTGTCTCTAGATTATTATAAGGGACACAGTCGTCAACGTAAATGAAGTTCAGTAAAGCTTGATGTCGAGCGAGTTGGTTGAACATGCACCCGCCGCGATGGCTGAATTGCTAAGGCGTTGCGCTGCTGAGCACGAGGACGGGGGTCGGATTGCCGGGCGCGGCGGCAGCTTTTCTGATGGAGTCGTAAAGCGAAAACGCCCGAGTGTCTTAGATTTCGGCACACGATGAAGATCCCAAGGTAGTCAAAAGTAAACCGTAGCCCTCCAGTAGGTTGCGCCTAAACGCCTATGAAGCGTCGTCGCGTTGATCCCCACAATACATCAGTGGTGTACCTTGCTGTTGAAGGTAAGTTGCGCTTATTAATATCACAGAGACGAACACGAAAAAAAAAACGGACACTTTCATCAGAACACGACACACGAACAACTGTTTTATGTTTTCGTCTTGTTTACAATAAATCAGTTAGTTCACCGTCTTCTGGTAGATGTGTACGTTTTTTTTCTGTTTCTGTGTGTGTGATGTTAACAAGCGCAGATTACCTTCAAATGTCCATGTAAAGTTGGATTTTAACAGGAATGCTATCAACAGAATCATTATTATACAGGAACAGCAGGACTGGTCTTAGCACGGAACCCTAGGGAACGCCAGTCAACAAGCTGTCTGTAGGAGCAGGGGTCTCCAAAAACAACAGGTTTTTCCCGATTTCATAGGTATGACGAATTCCAATTAACTACTGTATAATTTTTTATTATCTTACCTACCTTGTATAATAACTTCCTGCGCGAAATCTTCTCAAAGGCTTTCCAAAAGTTCGTAGAAATAACATTGATATGTGTTTACTATTCATTGATTGGGCAAGTCAAGTCTTGTTTCAAACAACTGAGTGTTGGTGGAATGTTTCTAAAGCCGTGCTGGCGTTTTGTGGGGACATTATAATTATGCAGAAATTCGCAGATGTGATTGCAAATTACATGTTCTAGAATTTTGGCGGTCGCCCGAAAAATATCACACCATCGGCTGCGTGCAGGCGATATGAAACATACACTTTGGGCTGGCAGTACAGGTCTCGCGGTGACTATGCGAGCACTGTACACCAACAGAGAATGGACGATGAAACAACGAAAGAATAGATTTTTCGATACATATCTTGCGAAATATTTTGGTTTTGTTCGTAGCACATCAACAAATTTTAAGATACAGTTTTTCTGAACCCTTTATACTTTTTGGGAGGGGTCAATGGTCCCTTGCGCATTAGCCCGCCTAATAGAAGGAAGAATATAACTTTAATATCGTTAGATAGGGGTAAGGTATGGTGGGATATTGGCCACGAGAGGTTGCGACACGACCATACTTTCCAACTACATCCAGCGCTATTGCCACGACTAAACTTGCTTCGACAGGTTGGTGCTCAACATGCGCCCTTCCACAGCTGTGAATTAGGTAATTGCAGAACACTATAAGGGGTATCCTCGGGTCAGCCTTACAAAATATGAGCTAAATCTGCTCGTTCGGCATTACATAAGGAGCATTCGGGTTAGAAAGCTCCTGGATAGATCAAGGATAGCTTGAAGGTCTAGTCGATAGTCGAATGTATTAGCCTGGAGGTGCCTCAAGGTGGTTTGCTGAATTTCCCTCAGTGATATATTGGGTGGAGAATTTTTAAATCGCTCATGGCAATAGTGCAAAGCCATCTCATGACACGTTTGCATGCGTTCCTTGGCCAATCTGAGGGAGAAGTGACCCACTGCCGTCTTGACCAAAGCCAACTCTATAGAGGCTCGTTAAATAGCAAAACAGGCTGGAAAGAATGTTAACGCATCATTAGAGAAGTGTCAAAATCTTTGTACCATTTTGTATAGATTGCCAGCGGTATAACAAGGCAGAAAGATTTTCTTTTTGCTTCGCATGAAAGTCAGGTCTATACTGAAGTTGCCTAATGTCTTGGTCCGCGGTATTACCCAGCTGCGTCTGGCTACACTTTCTGCATGGGACGTCAAAACAACCATGAAAGCAAAATAAGCCGTGACATCGTTTTATTTTAAAAAATAGCCGTAGGTAACTCGCTCAATGCTATTCGGGCATCCCAAGGCGTGGTTTTTTCCAAAATAGATGGGAAGTATTGAAAGGCCTTCAAGTTTATTTATTTAATTATTTTTATTTTTTAATACATACTGCAGCCCACAGTTGTGGTCCTGGCAGGACGAGCACTTGAGTAGCACAATATTACAAAAAGAGCAAAACGGGCAAAAAATTAAACGGCAGACATTGCATTGTCAATCCAAGACACAAGCAACAACAACAACAACAAAAAAACGGCGCTATACAGTATCTAATGAGGTATGGTATGAAATTCCATTCAGCCACGGTACGCGGGAAAAATGAAAACTTGAAAGTATCAGTATGCGCTTGGTATGGTATTAGCGATCTAGGGTGATGGTGCCGCGTGTGTCTTGTAGTGAGGGCGGATGTATACAGGGAGGGGTCGATAGCCAATTCATGGTTAGTAAGTGAGCAGAGGAAATCGAAACGAAATTTATGCTTTCTTAACTGAAGCTTGGGAATGTTATTGGCAATCATTAATTCAGAGGGGGAATCCGTGCGCCTAAATTTTGAAAAAATGAACCCAACAGATTTCCCCTGAATCTTTTCCAATTTATCGATGTTATTTTTGGTATATGAGTCCCATACTACAGCAGCATACTCCAGTTTTGTTCTAACGTATGAATGGTAGCAAAGAAGTTTAACTCTAGGAGGTGAATTACGAAGTTTGCGCCTCAAGAAACACAGTGTTCGAAAAGCGGAGGAGCAGATGTTGTCGATGTGCAAGTTCCAGGAAAGATTATTAGTAAACGTTACGCCTAAGTATTTGAAGCTGTTGACTTGGTTCACCGCGCACGATCCTTCGAATGGAGATTTTTTACGCGTTATGCGGAGGGAAACAGTTTTCTCTGCGTTGACAACCATGCCCCATTCCTTGCACCAACTGTATATATTGTCCAGGTTTGTGTTAAGTTCTATTTGATCTTGCATGCTTGAGATTTCACGGAATAAAATACAGTCATCTGCAAACAGCCGAATATGAGTGGTGGGTGTAACTACAGTGACGATATCATTCATGTATAAAAGAAAAAGCAACGGCCCCAGGACACTACCTTGAAGCACTCCGGATGTGACGGGAAGACAGCTCGAGGCATGACCATCAATCAAAACATACTGCTCTCTATTCATCAAATACGTAGACACCCACGCTACTAAAAAATTTCCCGAAGATTTACTTCTTCACTTGTTGCATTAATTTGTCATGAGGAACTTTGTGAAATGCTTTGCTCATGATCAAGAAAAATTGGACGTTATTATCAAGGGCCCTTGCAAACTCGTGTGTGACGCTGACCAGTTGAGTCACAGTCAAATAGCCTTTCCTAAAACCATGTTGAAAGCTTGTTAGAATCGAGTGTCTTGCAAGAAATTCAAGAATACGGTTGGCTATGATTAGCTCAAATAATTTGCAGCATGTTGAAGATATAGGACGCTAGTTAGCCGGAATTAATCGATCGTCTTTTTTAAAGATAGGGATGATTCTAGCTATCCTCCAGTCACGTGGTAGTGTTGCAGTTAACAAGGACGCTTGAAATGTTACAACAAAAAATTTGGCGAAGCATTCAGCATAACGCGGAAGAAATACATTCGGAAGGTCATCAGGACCGCAGCATTTTTTTTGCTTTTAAGTTTAGAAGCATTGAAACCAAACTAGAATAAGAAATGAAATTTGCTTCACACGGTTCAAAGAAAAACGTTTCTGGCACACATATTGCTGAATTTGCAAACACGCTCTGAAAATAAATGCTGAAGGGATTTGGGATGTCACTGCGATTTGAAACCGTGCGCCCTTTGACAGAAATTGACACCACTGGCTTTTTGTTATCGAATAGATAACTCCAGAACTTTGTTGGGTCGCTTTTAATAAAGTTTGGCGTTATTGTTATAAAGAAATAGTCTTTGGATTGTTGCACTTGACTTGCCAGACTTCTTTGTAGCTTTAGGATCACATATCGCTCGACGTGCCTCTTTTTCAATCGTTTAATTTTGCGCTTTAGATGGATGATACTGCGCGTCATCCAAGGTGTGCGTTTGTTCATTTTTTTACGTTTGTTCGGCACACAGTTGGTAATACAGTAGCGGCATTTATAACAGATTTCAAGAGCGGAATAGATACGCTGACAAGGCTATGATCCGATAACCCTTGTTCTATCAATGCTGTATGCTCAGAAAAGTGGCGATTGATTGATTGATTGATTGATTGATTGATTGATTGATTGATTGATTGATTGATTGATTGATTGATTGATTGATTGATTGATTGATTGATTGATTGATTGATTGATTGATTGATTGAAGGGTTTAACGCGCAGACGCAACACAGGCGATGAGGCACGCCGGAGTGGAGGGCTCCGGATTAATTTTGACCCCCTGGGGATCTTTAACGTGCGCCGAAATCTCGTACACACAGGCGTTCTTGCTTTACGCCTCCATCAGAAAAGCGGCCGCCGTGGCCGGGAATTGAACGTGCGACCTCGTGATCAGCAGCGCAACGCCTTACCCACTAAGCCACCGCGGCGGGTAGAGAAGTCGCGATTCACAAACACCAAGTCTAAAATAGAGCTTGACTGTCCTTGTACACGAGTAGGTTGTTTAACTAGTTGAATTAGGTCGTGTATGAGCATGATGTTAAAATAGCATTCTCATTTTTGCTAGACTGCGTACAATTTGGCAACCGTTCCCAGTCGATGGTGGGCAAATTGACATCACCTATCAAAGTATTTTTTATTAAGATACAGGGACATATGTTCCTGCAACATGATTAGATAATCTGGAGCTGAATCTGGAGGCCTGTAGCACGCGTACAAAAGAAAGCTATGGCCCCAGCACGTAATCTGCAAGCATAAACATTCAAGATTGCTTATATTGGCTCATACGCCATCCCCAGGCAGCGATGGCGTAGAGGTAGAACACCCGCCTCGCGTGCAGCAGGACCGTGGTTCGAATCCAGGTGCCGGACAATTCCCACCGGATTAAAAAAAAAATCCGCGTATTGATGTAATTGCACAAAGGGGCTTGGGGTGCGGCCTGACCCCGGCGACCATTGCCGGTAATGCACTCCCTCACCAGAGCAGGATTGGCCACCCTGGTGTAGTAACGGCCACAACCTCCCATGAATACGCCAATTAACCCTCGGCCCTCAGTCCCCAGCGGCTGCGAAGCAACTGACCACGGCGGCGGTCAGACCTGTGACGCCGCAAAGGGTGCTAAGAATCCCTGGATCCCGGACAGGCTGCCAATGGAATCTGAACCTAGCAACGTTTAACGCGCGAACCTTATCTAGCGAAGCAAGTCTCTAGGTGTTGTTCGAGGAATTAGAGGGCATTAAATGGGATGTAATAGGGCTTAGCGAGGTTAGGAGGGCAGGCGAAGCCTTTACGGTGCTGAAAAATGGACACGTCCTATGTTACCGTGCTCTAGAGGACAGAAGAGAACTGGGAGTGGGATCTCTTGTCAATAAAAGCATAGCTGGCAACATAGACGAATACTATAGCATTAACGAAAGGGCAGCAGGTCTTGTAATTAGGCTGAATAATAGGTACAAGCTCAAGGTGGTGCAGGGCTACGCGCCCACATCCAGCCACGACGACCAAGTAGTGGAACGCTTCTATGAAGATGTGGAATCGGCAATGGCTAAAGTAAAAACACAGTGTACCGTAGTTATGGGGGTTTTCAATGCTAAAGTATGCAAGAATCAGGCTGGAGACAAGGCAGTTGGGAACTATGGTCTGGGCTGTAGAAATAGCAGGGGGGACCTACTAGATGAGTTTGCAGAACGGAATAACCTACGCATAATGAATACCTTCCTCTTTAAATGGGAGAGTCGGAAGTGGACCTGGAGGAGCCCGAATGGGGAGCACAAAAATAAAATAGACTTCATAATATGCGATAACCCTGTCGTCGTGCAGGATGTGGAAGTCCTCGGAAGGGTAAGGTGTAGTGACCACCGTATGGTAAGATCTCGAATTAGGCTAGATTTGAGGAGGGACCGCAACAAGCTAGTACGAAAGAAGCCGATAAATGAGCTAACAGTAAGACGTAAAGTAGAATAATTCAGGATCGCGCTGCAAAACCGATATTCCGCCCTTAACGGGGAAGCCGGGCTTACGGCACAGGAAGTTAGCGACAACCTTACACGCATTATCACGGAGTCTGCAGTAGAAGTCGGGGGCACTATGGCTAGACAGGATACTGGTAAACTTTCACAGGAGACGAAATATCTAATCAGGAAACGGCCAACCATGAGAATCTGTACCGCAGCTGACAGAATAGAACTAGCCAAACTCTCGAAGTTAATCAGTAAGCGTAAGAGAGCTGACATACGGAAGTATAATATGGAGAGGATCGAATACGCTGTAAAGAACGGAGGTAGCCTGAAAGCAGTGAAGAGATGTCTTGACGTGGGGAAAAATCAGATGTATGCACTTAAGGGTAAGCAAGGCAATGTCATCACAAATAGGGATAAAATAGTCACAGTGGCCGAGGAGCTCTATAGGGATCTATACAGTAGCCGGGACATACAGGATAATGCCGAACGAGACAGTAGTTCAGAGGAGATAGACATCCCACCAGTTACGACCGAAGAAGTAAGGAAGGCTTTGAAAGAAATGAAAGGGGGCAAAGCACCTGGTGAGGATCAGATAACAGCAAACCTCTTGAAGGATGGCGGAGAAATTGTACTTGAAAAACTGGCAAACCTGTATACGCAATGCCTAATCACCGTAATGGCACCGGAATCTTGGAAGAAGGCGAACATCATCCTAATGCATCAGAAAGGCGACATGAAGGACTTGAAAAATTACAGACCGATCAGCTTACTGTCAGTCGTCTGCAAGGTATTTACCCAGGTAATCACTAACCGAATCTCTGCAACCTTAGATTTCAGTCAACCTAAAGAACAAGCAGGGTTCCGTAAAGGTTATTCAACAATGGACCATCTTCACACGATCAATCAGGTGATAGAGAAGTGAGCTGAGTATACTGAAACCCTATATATAGCCTTCATTGATTATGAGAAAGTATTTGACTCGGTCGAAACCCTAGCAGTAATTCAGGCATTATGGAACCAGGGGGTAGATGAGCATTATGTAAGAATACTAGAGGATATCTACAATGGGTCTACAGCTACCATCATCCTCCATAGGGAGAGCAGCAAAATACCTATAAGGAAGGGTGTCAGACAAGGAGACACAATCTCTCCAATGTTATTCACAGCATGTTTACAAGAAGTATTCAGAACGTTGGATTGGGAACAGGTGGGAGTAAGGGTTAATGGAGAATACCCCAGTAACCTCAGATTTTCTGTGACGTTGCCTTGATAAGTAACTCGGGGGACGAATTGCAAAGCATGCTTTCCGCTCTGGGCGAACAGAGTAGAACCGTGGGCCTGAAAATTAATATGCAGAAAACTAAAGTAATGATCAATAACCTCAGGACAGCAGAGCAGTTTGAGATAGGTGGCGAGGCAGTGGAAGTGGTAAGCGAATATATCTACTTAGGCCAAGTTGTGACCCCAGATCCCAACCATGAGGCAGAGATAATTAGAAGGATCAGAATGGGGTGGGGTGCATATGGCTGACATTCTTGGATAATGAATAGCAGCCTACCATTGTCGCTGAAGAAGAAAGTGTATGACAGCTGCATCTTACCGGTACTCACCTACTGGGCAGAAACTTGGAGGGTCACTAAGAGGGTTCAACTTAAATCGAGAACGACTCAGCGGGCAATGGAGCGGAAAATGATAGGTGTAACATTAAGGGACAAGAAGAGAGCGGAGTGGGTCAGGGAGCAAACTGGTGTTAAAGACATTTTAGTAGAAATTGAGAAGAAGAAATGAACGTGGGCAGGGCATGTAGTGCGAAGGCAAGATAACCGCTGGTCATTAAGGGTAATAGAGTGGATCCCTAGAGAAGGCAAGCGGTGCAGGGGGCGGCAGAAAGTTAGATGGGCAGATGATGTCAAGTTTGCGGGGATAAATTGGTCACAGTTGCCACAGGACCGAGATAATTGGAGAATAATGGGAGAGGCCTTTGCCCTGCAGTGGGCGTAGATAGGCTGGTGATGATGATGATGATATTGGCTAGAATCAGCCTCTAATGGCGGCTTTGCTAGGACGGCTACGCCCCCTCCTCTGGTGGCCCTGTCTTTGCGAAATACGCTGTAATGGGGCGGGAACGCTTCATCATCACCAATTTCAACTCTTAACCAAGTTTCAGTTATTACGGCTGTGTGCGGGTCATGTTGCAATAATTAAATTTCCAGTGAATCTATCTTATTAATGATAGCACGTGGATTTATATTCAGTAGCCTTAGTTATTTTTCATTCACCATATTTTTTATGTTTGAACAAGACGATGTGATCCTCGCAGTGAGTGAATCGGCGGAGGGTGCAGTTGAGACACTGACAGGCATTTCAATTAGCTCTGGAATTGCCCTTGGCTTCGCGTATTTGGGCGGCTTGACTCTGCGATTTCGTTTTTTTGGACAGGAAGTTTGGCGATTTCGCCTTTTTGGACAAAACCTTTGTGCTTTTTCTCGTCATGCCAGACATACGCCTTTTTGTTTATGTACAATCTATCAAAGACGAGCGAAGGTTTTTCTCCAATATCTCCGCTGTTTGCCTTAGAACTTTGCCAGAGCTTCCTTCTTAACTCTCTCAGTCTTTTTGAAAAATTCTCGCCTATCGAACAATTTGTGCCCTTTAATTTTATTCCTTTTTTCATAATGGCAACTTTGTCCCTTGAATTCAGCAGCTTGAAAATTACTGGCCTCACTTTTCCGGGAGATGGCCTTCCCAGCCTATGAATGCGTGCTATACCCACTGGATCCAAAGCAAGAATGCCTTTGACTATCTCTTGGTTTACAGTATGCTCCAACGTGTCGCTACTTTCGTCCTCACCTTCAGGTAGTCAGTAAATAATAAGGTTAGACCTTCTGCTACGATTCTCGAGGTGATCTAGCCTGTTCTCAAGGGTTTGAATTGTAGAAGACATGGAATCGATCTGTTGCTGGCATGAGGAGACCTTGGTTTCAAGTACGGTTAAGGCATCAAGTTTCCTTTCAATATCTCCAAGCCGCTTTTCTTTGATTTGTTTAATATTATTAGCGATTTCGTTTAGTTGTTTCGTTATTTTTGACAGGTCTGGGCCAGGGTTGGTCTCAATATTCCCTCCTAGCTAGAGTATCTTCCGGCACAACGAAGCAACGTCACATAGCAAGCAACAAATCTCTGAACAGAAAAGCCGTGGGCACGGCAGCACCACTACAAATGGGTCGTTAGAGCAACAGCACTTTCCATAATGCTTTCTCACCTGTATAATTAACAGGAATGGGTTAGCAGCGGTCCGCATGTTCGTGGTGCCACCGTGCCCAGTGACCGTGCCTTGAGCAGGATTTCCTTTTATAGCCGAGTAGACGGGTGTCGTCATCCGCAGCTCCATCACGTGTCGTTCGGCGCGCGCAGTTGACGAGGGAAGGGGACGCAGGGTCCATGACGACCCTTCCAAATGGCACGGCACGAGGCAGTCGGTCCTCTCTTGGTCATGCGCCGTGGGACCGGCATTGCACTTGCCACGGTGTGTTTCTATTCGACCCGGATGTGAACCGAAACAAAATTATTTCACCCGAATCCAAACCATAACCGAACAGGTATTTTTCTCGGTTCGATACACTGGTTAAAATATAGAATTTCGTGGCCCTACCGAAGTTTGACCCCACCCAACGTCAACGCTGAGGTAGTGAGAAAAAACCGATTTATCAGTGCGTTAACTGCACCTTAGCAATCAAAAGGTACCGTGAAACAAAACTGTAGGCACCAGTAAATCTCACGGACATTTTTTAGTGGTGGCTTGGGTTAGCGGCTTCCAATCAAGTAAATTTGCCCCTGTGATATCATAAGGGATCGGCAAAAATGTGCCTCGTGAACAGGAACAGCTTCTCTAGCCGAATTGTTTAAAGCTGCCATTAAGTTTGACATCACTACTAATGGAACAAAGCCATCTTTTGAATAAACAACACTTAATTCTTTGGTTAATATCCCTTTCAAATATCAAGTAATTTTTTTTTTGCACTTAGTCATAAATATTCTTTCCGAACTGGTTCGCGAAATGGTTCAGGCTCGCGAACCGGTTCGGTGTGCTTCTATTCGAGCCGGAACTGAACCGGAACAAAATTATTTCACCCGAACACAAACCATAACCGAACAGGTATTTTTGGTTAAAGTATAGAATTTTGTGGCAGAGTTACTTCAGATATGGTGAGGTGTAAAAGAATGGGGATTGAATGCTCTGGACTGCAATGCAAGAAAATATAAAAAATGGCCCTTCCGAACATCGCAACTTGAAAAAAGGCGGCCACTGTGGCCCGCGGTACTTTCTCTCATACTTCATTAAGAGAGAAAGTATCTGAGTGGGTGTCTTCGGCGGGGACGGCCGCAGCTGTCTGCGAGAGGACAGGCCGAATAATTCGCGTTTAAATCGTAAGGGCCTTTCAAGCCCAAAATATGCCTGGAAAGGGGTTGAGGAGCTAAGTAAAGCATCAATGCATAACTGTGAGGGGCTGACACACGCCTCTTACATAGATATAGTAAACTCTGTCCTGACCTTCTTCTTGTACTGTTTTCATCTTTTTTTGCCATTGTTCCCCTTCCCCACTTGTAGGATAGAAACTAGGCGACAGCCTGGTGAACATTCCTACCTTTCCTTTACCTTTATTAAAGAAAAGCTTTCTAGCACTATCAGCCAACGGTTGTTTCGTGGCGTGCGGGACAACAAACTCCCAACGCGTCGGAGGTGGCGGCGGGGGATGGGATAGGTTTCACTCACGGAGCACACTAGAGGTGGCGCAGGGAATTTACCCAGCGTTCCTCGTGTGGAAGTGCCTGCGTGCGGCGGCGGCGTTGGCGGTACGGCTTTTTCTCGTCTTCTTTAGCGACGGTTGTTTTGGGCCTGTTTTGGTGCAGCGTCGCGTCAATTGCGCGATGCCTTCGCACGTCTCGATTAAGTTATTCGACAGCACCTGCAGGGTAACCCGCACCCGACGGAATTAAGTGGTCGTGCGGCAAACATACTTCAAGGATCGGTTTGCAGGGCAGGAAAACAAAACGTACCAACCACATGCAGACATCTGGCCACTAGAGAAACGCTACCTTTAGCACACTGCTTCCCACTAATAGGGTGCGTTTTCTGAATTGGTGATTACCAATTACGTTGTGTTTTAAGAGGTATTACAAAAGGCGAAAGTTGCAACTGGTTCTGATAAATAGGGATTATAAAAGTTTCCACAGCTTTATCTCAATTCCTATACTTACTAAACTAAATAGTTTAAATTGCCATAAATTGGAATCACTAAGCTCCCGTGTCGAATCGTTTCCGTGTCTACACTCCTCTGCGTTTTCTCTCTCCGACACACGGCAGGGGCCCCAGCGGCGGCATCCGCCGCTCTAAGCCGTCCGTGGCCGACACCACTGCTGCATTCGCGACGCCGCCCCGCGAATTCTAGGTAACGGTTGGGAGAGTCTGTGGTTTCACTCATTGTAGAGCCACGTGTGTGAATTCACGTGACGTCGCATGGGAAATTGTTGTGGGTGTCGTTTAAAACTTTAATTTCCAACCGCCTTGTCAGCGTGGATTGGAGCCAACTTTTTCCGTCCGTCCTCATCACCGTCCGGTAAACCACGGCCGCGCGTGCCCAATACACGCCGGTTAGTCGCCGACTTGTCGTCCCACTGGCCGACTCTAGGGTTGACGAATCGCCTTGTTATACCATATGACGACGGCACCAAATCTCCGGTATACCAAAATTATTTATTGTATTTAGAAGATACCTCATCACCACGAGTGAATATTGTAGGGGGGACATGCACACATGTACAGAACAGAGTACACAAGTACCTTTACACAGTAATACACTTTTTAAAAGCACTTCTTTATATTTGTTAAAAAACGAACACCACATTGATCATAAACGGGAGAAACAAAGATTGTTGCTTTGTAGGCTAACCAATTCCTCTGACAGCATATTCCAGTCATGTATTGCTCTTGGAAATAAAGAATTTGGAAAAATATTTGTTCTGTGGGAATGCTCTATCACTTTTTTCTGGATTATCATGACGCAGTGATATGTAGTTTGGCTCGAGGAGACCCTGCTTTTTGTCGATACCGGAGCGATTGTAGTAAATGCCGTGGAAAACTTTTAATCTTAACTTTTTCGTCTGGACTGCAGTGGTTCCCAGCTCAAGGTAACTTTATTTGCCGAGATGCTAGAAAAAGGGTCGTAATTATTTGTACCAAAACGCGAAATTCGTCTAATGTGACAGGCTCCCAGATTATTTTAATCCACAAGATTATACGGGTGAGGGGTCGTCAGAAATCAATAGCGGAGCGATAACGGCTCCCAAGACCGTTCGTGTCGGAATGGACATGGTTCTATTATACTCGTTTGACAGCAAAATTAACTCCTCAAAAGCGCATATATCATCCATATTTTAAGGGTAAAAATTTAGATGTCTGTGCGTTCTGGAATGCATGAGGTAAAACTAAAATCGCTGTTAGGTACACGGTTCAGTCCAAACAAAAGGTTGACGTAGAGCGATCCGGTGAGCGGGACCAGCGAGTCGCGCGCCAGGAGAGAGAAACATCATTGCGGTAGGAGGTCTGCGAGAGGGCTCTGATAAAGGGTGACACAGCCCGCGCTTGGAAACGGAAGCAGCTGTGTGAAAGAATTGCGGGGGTAGCTGCTGCCTGCGCAATAAGAACCGGCTCGAAATGTGAAGGCACTGGCTCGTGTGAACACAACGCTGCATGCGATTGCTAGCGGAGGAACCAGCTAGCGATGGTGCTCTCCTGGTGCTCTTCTGATGGCTGGTCAAGTTGTGTCGGGGGCTGCAACAAAGTTCAGCTGAAAGTTGAAGAGGAAATTAACACGAGGCCCAACCAGGCTTTCCCCTTCACGTTCTTAGAAAGTTCAGAGCATCCCTGTAACTGTGTTCCTTAGAAAATTTTGGATACTTCGGTGACACGTTTTTCAATAAAACCAGGCACAAGGAAAGGCAAGAGGGTGTAGTAACATATCGGGTGTGGCAGGGTGACATAATATTCGTTGTCAATCAGCAGCTGGAGTTTTCGCTGATACTGGAAGACAATGATTGGGCTGACACTACCAGTTATAGTCGCGGGGTTTTTATTATCTTTTTTCCATTCGTTAAATTGTCCCTCGTAGAGTAAGCAGCACAACCTGTTTCTAGCTGTGTGTCCTCGGTTTATATGCCTTGGGTTTCGGTAAATGGCAGCCGAGATATCATGGACGTGCCTTTATTGAAACTGCCCACGAACGTGAAACGGAGAACCCAAATAAATAAGGGGTCCACCACAGAATACGAAACCGCTGTTAGCTTCGTAGGAAGCTTTTACGGCTGGCGTTCTTGAATGGTCCTGAACTTCTGTTTTGCGATCTTTCTCGCAGACAGCTGTTTTCGCTGAGGCCCCGACTCACTGCCGTTCCTTTCAGCACCGCATCGAATCCGCCCTCCTCGGAAGGGCGACTGGACTGTTTGTTTTCATAAAGCGGGACGTTTCGCCCCGCCGCGACCATGTGGCTGCGGCTGTTTTCCTTTCGTCGTTCAAGTCCCATTCCTCTCTTCTGGCGCAGTTACTGTTTTTTTATATGGAGGCGCCGTGGCCACACAAAGCGGCGACCGCATCGAGAGCCGGGATATCCACCCGGCCTTTCTTTGCTATTTAACTTTGTATAAACTAACAACAACACCCTTGTTTTTCAGTCCAAATAAAGTTGCGTTTCTTTCGCTCCTTTCTTTCGCATGCGACAGGTCCACTCTCTGCGTGTTGCTGTGCGTAGGTGTGTTTTTGTATCACGTCACTGCCTGCACTCACACTTGGGCATATTTCGGGAGTTGACGCTTGAGAGGCCAAGCCGCGCCAGTCGATTCGATGCTTCACTGTATCCAAAGAGCCGCAGCTGTCAGCTACGGACCTCTGTATATTCGACCAATGCGTATATTAAACTGCAAGACTCGTTCGCGCATTGCCTTTGTATGTTCCTATACAGTCCGAAAAATGAGACCACCTTCTTCTTCAATTTGGTCAGAGGACTGCTTTCTCGAGAATACTTAGGCTATAGGGTGTATTCCCTATTGATATACGCATGCGGGCAACCATGTGTGTGCACCGTCACTGGTAACGCCTGGCTCCGCGAGATGGCGGTACTAAGCAGATCGATGCTCCACATTGTCCCTCCCCCACGGAATGCTTTCACTCCAGTCTGAGTGCGATTGAAATCTGTGGACACCATCGCCGAGAAACTGTTTGAAATTGGGGGCAGACGACGCAAGTTGGTCCTTTCTTTTTCTGCGAGGCGCCGGGCGAAGTGACACAAGCCACGTCATGACTGCGCCAAAGAGGCACGAACATGGCCGTTTCTAGTGTAGCCAAGCGAAGAAGTTGACAGCTATACGTTTCACTGAATACCGCCTATGTAAGAGAAGCAGGTCCTGTCGTTCGTTGAAACACTGTTTCCCCTAATAGCACATATCCACAGTGTCTAGGAAAACATCTTACCCTTAATACTACCGGGCAACGTCTCACGCTTTATTCGCTTTTGCTGGTCCCTCCTTTTGCGAATTTGTAGAGGTTTTAACGGCTAAGACCCATACTGCTAATGCAGCACATCTTTTTCTCACCAGTCACGGAGGCTGCTCTGGTGCTTGCAGATTATAACCCTGTAATAAGAAATCGTTTACAACTCTTTCTGGGACGTAAACTCATCTACACGGTCAAGGAGTTGCGTTAAAGGGCATCGCGAAATGAATATAATTCTGTGCAGGAGGAAACCGTAAAAACAACAGGGGTGAAAAACAGCGCAAAGAAACTGGACGGAAGGCAAGAAAGAGGCAAACAAGAGCGATGTTGTTTGTCCCGCTCTTGCCTACCGTTCATTTTCTTTGCGCGGTCCTTTTTTGCCATGAATGGGAATCAACTGGCCCCTCCTCACACTTTAGCGCAGAAGATTTTTTGTGTAACTCAAACCTAAAAAAAGCATAGTTTCACTATCTACAATAACGGTTACAGCATAAAATAGGAGGCCTCGTAGGCAAAGACAGTAGTGTTGCTTCCTAAGAAAAGCTGCAGGAATAAAATTTATACAAACCGGCCGTGGAATAATGTCAGAAGAAGTACACAACGAAAAAGGTCAATGGTGGGGTCACGGTAAACAAAAGGTCAAATAATTGTAAATATTATCAGAACTATTACGCATACACTCCGCAGATCGTCTTCTTCACCCCAGGAAATACTCGTGAGCATTCCATGGACTAGTATACTTTTCAACTTCATCAATAGCTCGTCATCATCATTATGTATCTCCGTGGCTGCTTATTAGGCGTCATTATCGATCTACATGGATGTTTATTCGGTGACACCAGAATAAACCGTTCTCTTCCGTAGTCTGTATTGCCCTCTGATTATAATTACTGGAATGTATTGCGCACTCTGCATTGAGAATAAAGATAAATAATGAACAGTCGTGATTACTAAGCAATGGTACACAAAGACTGAATTTTATGAGAAAATCTTAGTATTATGAATTTAAAATGAAAATACGATAAAAAAAACAAGTACTTCAGAGAAGTAATCAACACTAATCTAGCTGAAAGGGACTATTTCCAACATGAGATCACAGTTTAAAACATATCTGAAGTGGGGCAAAGTTACTAGGCTTCATAGACTGGGTCAATAGCTCAAAATAGTAATCAGTAAAAATTGGACATATATTTGTATCGTAATTATTTCTGCACTTCTGTGAATATTGTGTATTTCAACTATAAACATACTTTCTCCTATACTGATAAGACAGTAGGGGAGATTATATCCATTTTAAACGAACACTTACTATTCTTCTTAACTCATTAGGCAGGTAGCTACGGAGGTTACCCAAGCTTGGTCGTTATTTTTGGCACATCAGTGTCAGATATTAAAGCTATATTTACTAAATACGCAACGAATGCAAAGCTGTGATGTTCTAAAAGTTATGTAGCCTGGTATAAAATGAACTAGATGTTATACTTGGAACAATTAGGCTTAGTATAGTGTGCAGCGCAGTTCGATGAGTTTACATGGGCTGTCCCATTAGGTACTACATTATGTGATGGTAGAGTGAAGAAAGAACATAGTACAGATTGGCGCGCGTGAACGAGAAAAAATATTGGGGGCTAGGAATTAGCAGCCGTACGCCATCGGCCATTTTCTGTTTAAATAAGCAGTGTGGAGGTTATAGCTGAGGTTACAGTCCAGCAGAACGCTAAAAAACGTTGAACAATCACTTACATCATTGGGGTGCTCTCTTTTGTAAATGGGGGGGGGGGGGGGGGGACGCGGCGTTGTAATGACAAGAGGACATATTTCCTGAAGGCTTTGCGGTGTGCCCACCTTCGTCCTTGTCTTCTGCGTTGTTTTATAATTTATGCTCAGAACTGAGGGCTGTAAGGTTTTGTTTCGAATGAATAATTTGTAATTTGTTCTTGCAACAACATTAACCCCTGTTAATCAGGTCAAAATTGTATTCCATCCAGGATGCGACCGATTTAGAAGTGTTAAGAAAGTCATCTCGTGAGGAATAAAATGCATTTTGAAGAGTAAAACAGGGGTCCAAGTCACTATTTGCGGATAAATCAAACATATGGTCTCCAAAGGTGGCCGTCGGGTACCCTTGCTAATATTGGATGAATACTACAAATGCAGAAAATCCGAATCC
This sequence comes from Haemaphysalis longicornis, assembly GCF_048455015.1. Lineage (NCBI taxonomy): Eukaryota > Metazoa > Arthropoda > Arachnida > Ixodida > Ixodidae > Haemaphysalis > Haemaphysalis longicornis. Next base: position 173,278,472 of record NW_027526361.1, on the reverse strand, counting down.
GGCAACTCCAAATAGCTTTGCGCTAGTTGGAGAAGCAGGCGGGGTATGCCTTTTGAGTTGGGGACAGTTTACTAGCGCCAGGAAGATGCACTCGGAAAGACACCATTGAACGACCGCTAGTCACGTGGTTTTGTTCCTTTTGTGTCCCGTCTTATATCACTCGTGCAATGTACCCAGCAATTACGAACCAACTAGCCGAACCTTCCGTCCCTACTGCCTTCTGCATTTAGTTTAGTTAAAAGGACACCTACTTTGACCATGACAATTGCCTTAGTTTAGTAAAAAGAAAAAAAGCAGAGCCCGCCAAAGCACAGTTCGCCATTAGGCCTTTTTTCCTTGGTCCATGGATGAGACAAAGGGAGGGTTTCTGAAAGAAACGTGGCAGGAACCAAATAAGTATGGCCAGGAAATGTTAAATTTGGTGACGCAACTGTTGAGATGTTTAATAATTAATTTATATAAATCTTCGCTAAAGACTAGCAAAATGCATATAGTCCTGCTGGTTGTTAATTAAGGTCCTTCATTTTTATGGGAAGTTTGGAAAGTTTTTTATGGAATGGGAAGTTTTTTATCACTACTCGTCTCGAGGTTTTGAACGTTTATGTGCCTCATCGTTATCTTCATTCCCTCTAACTACCGTGGTATGTCAATGCATTGTATTTGTTGTTCCCAGCTACTAGGTCCTCAAGCTGAGAGTGGCAGTATCGGAAATAAATAAAATGTCGATTCGAATCAGTCTTGCTTGTTTAACGTCAATAAGAAAGATCCCATAATAAGTATTGCAATATTAAGGTAAGAGAACACGTAAAAAATTTGGTGGGTAACTGTTCTGATGTCACTATGGTGAATAGTTTTACCGTATTTTACCTCGCTACTTTTACCTTATTTTAATTACTACTTCTTGGGGATGCGCTGGGAAGAAAAAAGAACGTGGCGATCGTTGAAAACATTCTTCACTCAGTGGATAAGAAGAAGAGGCCCCACCACAGAAGAAGTATGTATCCAAGGAATCTGCAGGTTTAAGAGGGTGGATATGTTGAATCCCATTATGACAAAATCTGTAGATTTCTTGGGAAGCTTTTGATTTAAAAAAAAGGGCAACAAATTTGTATTTTCGTAGTTATGGCCTGCCTCGTCAATTTTTCGCTCATAGTACCGGAGTTTTGCCCATTTCGAATGAGAAAGTGCAAGCAACTTTCTCGAGTCAATTCCAGTAACGCAGTGTTGACGGGTTGCTTGTTTGTGTTTTTCTTCACAGGCTATTGCTTTTTATCAAGGCTTTTAATACGTCTTCCACTAGTCTTCAATTGTAACGAAGCGGTGTTATTTGTACGTGTTTTTGAGGATGATTAAACATTTGTATTTGATAATTATTGTCATGTATCTCCTTGACAGCAATAAATACACAATGTGGGGGGAGGAGAAGTCCATGCAATATGATGGTGTGCAAGTACTATGCATAATCAGTGCGAGAAATTGAAGGCCATTCCGTCCTTTGAGTTTGGTAAGCGGGGGGGGGGGGGGGCTGCAAAGACATTGTCACTTAGTAAAGGCGGTCACGATGGTTTCGCTATCACTTTCCAGTACACCGATCTGCATACTCGCAGCTGCAAACACATTCTTGATTGCCGCATAGATGCACGCATGCTGCTGGGTGTCGGCTCAGCCGGATCGATTTTGAATCGCACGTTAGTTGTATCCAACACGAAAAGCGCCAACCACTCTTGTTTAGATGGGGTTTAATGCGCCGAGGGGTTAATTGCGCAGTGGCTGCACAGGGTATGAGGCGCGCCGAAGTGGAGGCCCTGGATTAATTTAGCCACTTGGGGATCTTTATTGTGCGCCGAAATCTCGTCACACGGACGTTTGTGCTCTTCCCCTCCATCATAAAAGCGGGGAGAAGCGAATCCCCGTCCTCCGCCTCAGCAGCAGAACGCCTTAGCCACTGTGCCACTGCGACGAGTGCCATCGCAACTATCTCGCCTGTTGAGGAGAGTACAAAGGGTTCCTAATGGGAAAAAAATTCCCCCGCATTTCCCCGAGGGGGAGAATGTGAAAGTGCGAATGCACGGTTGTCGGCCCGCTTGCGGCGCTTGCGCTCGGCCCCCGCAGCCCACCGCCTCGCCGCCTTCTCTTCCACCTCTTCCATCGGGTGTGTAGTATCACGTGTACACCACGCAGTTATCAAGCCGCTATAACGCCGCTGAGTCGCCAACGCACGCCGCTGACGACGTAGTTTGAATGCGTTAAAGATATAAGGCGCGTTACTGACAATATCAGCGTCGCGTCCGTGGCTTATTCGGTAGAGCGTCGGGCTGCGGCCCGCAAAGTCCTCGGATCGAAACCTGGCGCCGGATGCTGTTTCTTCTTTAAAGAGCACTGCGGACGCCGCCGACGCCGCCGACGCCGGCGGTGGATGGTTTGGGGTCGCTTATAAAGAGCATTCGCTCTTAAAAAATTATTGCCCAATTCCGACCCCCCGTGTCTTTGCTTCCATCTCGCCTTCTCGGGAGCCGTCGCACTATGGCCACCTGACGTGATTTGCTGCGGGATCCGCTTTCGGCTTAGCTTTCAAATGGCTCCCATCTGTGTCTCCTCCGCGGTACGGCGCTGCTTGTTCCATTTCCCTACTGCCGAGTTGCAGCGCGTGCTACTGAACTGATCCATGTGCTACTCGCGTTTCAGACACGTCTAGGCTCGGGAGTAAAATGTATGGGAAGCTGTCCTACGGCAGCTTCACTATTGAAGTAGCGTACAATGACTGGAATATGGGTGCGAGCGAAATGGTTGCTGTGCTGACGCTGCTGCCAGTGAAGTGCGGCTGCGTTGTGGGAGTATTCTATGTCGGTGTTCGATGAAAGAATGGGCGCCCTCTGGTGGCAGTCGTCGATGGTGCAGCACTGCGCGGTCAGACCGGGCACAGTGCGCGAGGAAGCTGCAAGCGAAGACGTTACTGCTCTTAATTCTCAAGGTTACGGCAACGTAACGGTCATAGCGGATATTAGAGGGTTTACGTGACCGTTTTGGACGGTCCGCTAGAGTACCGGCGGCCTGTTCAGCGCAAGCACAGTCAATGCCGTTCGCGGCGAAGCGCGCCACATACGCGCAATGGTGCTCCCGGTCACCAACACAGGGGAGCGGATCGTCAAAAACGATTAGCCAAAACTCGCTGTCGTTTTAAGTACAGAGGACTTGAGGGGATGGCCTTGTTGATGTAGCTCCTTCGCTGTCACGATGCCTAGCGAATGCCGGAATCAGCTGATGCAGCAAGATAACGTGACCACGTAGATCCCCGTGTCGTTACACCGTAACGGACCCAATCAGAGGCTTCAACAAACAAGCGCGTTGTATAGCCATAACCGTTCGAAACTTCTGAATCGCTGGGGCTTGGCATACACCTTCACGTTGCTTAGAGCAAAAACAACTGCTGGTACATTTCATTCAAAATCTGCGTATATAACCGGGAGCCCCAGCGTCCATTTAGTTAGGAGCGCCGGTCGGGTTGGTTCTTACGATAGTAGGCAAAAAAAGTGGGCGCCAACAACGACACGTTCGAAACTGCGCAGTAATACGCCGCCACATGCGGCATGAAAGCAAGCACACAAAGGGCATAACTACCCCTCGCGCATTCTCAGGCAGGGGGTGCCGAAGCACGAGAAGCGGGAAATTTGAAATGCGTTGGACATACCTGCGTTTAATTTGTGGGGATCCTGACGCCCAAGCCATTGCGCGATCACTGGGTTTGTGGCGTTGCGCGGCACTTTTCCCCTCTCTCCCCGAAATGCCGGCTCGTCTCGGCGCCACTGTGTAGAGCCGAGCAGTATTCTCAAACTCTTGCGTGAGGTGAAGGCTGCAGGGACCGTTGCGGCGAGAAAACACTGTCACGCAGCGGGCGCTCCGCCCTGGTAGTCGAGCTAACCTCACCGCATTCGTCCGTTTGAACGATTCCTGAAACCCCCTCTCGCCGGGACGCGAACGCGCGCCCTGCGCGAGGGTCCGTTTGGGGAGACGCTTCCAGGACGCCGAAGGCGTTGGCCGAAGGTATGTGACGCTTTCTTTACCAGCCGGCTGCAACTCTGTTGCGCCGGCGAAAGCCCACCAGCCCTTCCGGCTGCGGCCCGTGCCTAAGGCTGCTCCTGTTGCCCCTACGCTTGCATATAGTAAGGCCGTACCTACCACTCGACGACCACGCCGTGCGGTACGCGCCTGTGAGCGAATGGGCCCCGTCTCCCTCGCTGCTGCGAGCCGATCTGGCCAACACGGCGATGCGCGCGCGCACAACGTGCGCGCACCCCGGAATTTGCCCTGACCGAAGAGTACACTGGCTTTGCGCCGACGACGCGTACACTTGCGCGTGGCGCCCCATCGCCCCTTTCACCTAACGGGAAGTACGTACCTGTACCGTAAATTATGTAATTGGGTCTGTAAAATATGTGACTAGTACGTTAGTATAAAATAAACGTCTTCCCTCCGTACCCTGGGCATATTCCTTTGTTGCCCCCTTCTCCACCTGCCCAACAGAGGCGATGTTAAGTTGGCGCGACGGCGTTTCAGTATCGTGAGCGTGCTCAACTAGCTCGAACCGACGGTGGTTCCTCGCAGTGTGCATGAGTGCATGCCTTGTGCAATGCCAGGGTTATGCATATTGTGAGGTAGAGAGACCACACACTGGCGCTGGGCGGCAGCTACCCCCCGCGCCGCTCGTCGCTCTTTGGCGGGGCCCCCATCGAGTGCCACGCTAGGTCTACACCTGAGCAGCGCCATCGCGGTCATCATACCTGTCGGCTGGCTAATCAAGCCGCATGTCCTCCTGGCTGGTATCCCCTTCATGAAGCTGCTATCTCGACGCAACGGTGAGGTCGTTCCGGCACTGGTGCCCACCATCTTCCCTTCTTGACTGTCCACAACGGACGTTTCCCAGAAAAACTTTTGTGCTCCCAACCGCCGAACTTTGCACAAGCACCTCGGAACTGAGTCTCCCGAATTTTTGTAGAAATATTGTTTTCGTAACTCAGCGTAGTTTGTAGCATGCCTGTGCGTTTCTTTTGCCCTAATTCTTTATAGCCGTAGTGTGTGCTCTTTTTGTAACCCTATGTAGCATAGTATCGCCCTGCATGTATATATTATTACCATTATTGTTATTATTATAGAATCGCGTTCACTGTAATCATTGTATATATCATTAGCTCCATTTTGTGTGTGCATGTGGAACCGATTACTATGTGTTATGTATCTCAGTGTCGCGTGTAGTTTCCTGTGTGTATCATTCGCTGGAGGGGGGTTAGTGTTGGTAGTGTAGTTTGTAAATATTTTGTATGGGCTGGGGACTGAGACTGCCCTGTGCATGCATACTTTTCTACTCTTCGCCGTCTTTTGCATGCCTGGGTGAGGGCCGGTCAACTCTTCTCAGACCGGCGAGGGCATTTAAGGAGAGGGGAGTGTGGGGATCCTGACGCCCAAGCCATTGCGCGATCACTGGGTTTGTGGCGTTGCGCGGCACTTTTCCCCTCTCTTCCCGAAATGCCGGCTCGTCTCGGCGCCACTGTGTAGAGCCGAGCAGTATTCTCAAACTCTTGCGTGAGGTGAAGGCTGCAGGGACCGTTGCGGCGATAAAACAGTGTCACGCAGTGGGCGCTCCGCCCTGGTAATCGAGCTAACCTCACCTCATTGGTCCGTTTGAACGATTCCCGAAACCCCCTCTCGCCGGGACGCGAACGCGCGCCCTGCGCGGGGGTCCGTTCGGGGAGACGCTTCCAGGACGCCGAAGGCGTTGGCCGAAGGTATGTGACGCTTTCTTTACCAGCCGGCTGCAACTCTGTTGCGCCGGCGAAAGCCCACCAGCCCTTCCGGCTGCGGCCCGTGCCTAAGGCTGCTCCTGTTGTCCCTACGCTTGCATATAGTAAGGCCGTACCTACCACTCGACGAACACGCCGTGCGGTACGCGCCTGTGAGCGAATGGGCTCCGTCTCCCTCGCTGCTGCGAGCCGATCTGGCCAGCACAGCGATGCCCGCGCGCACAACGTGCGCGCACCCCGGAATTTGCCCTGACCGAAGAGCCCACTGGCTTTGCGCCGACGACGCGCACACTTGCGCGTGGCGCCCCATCGCCCCGTTCACCTAACGGGAAGTACGAACCTGTATTGTTAATTATGTAATTTGGTCTGTAAAATATGTGACTAGAACGTTAATGTAAAATAAACGTCTTCCCTCCGTGCCCTGGGCATATTCCTTTGTCGCCCCTACTCTACCTGCCCAACAGAGGCGGTGTTGTGTTGGCGCGACGGCGTTTCAGTATCGTGAGCGTGCTCAACTAGCTCGAACCCACGGTGGTTCCTCGCAGTGTGCATGAATGCCTGCCTTGGGCAATGCTAGGGTTATGCATATTGGGAGGTAGAGAGACCACAAACACATCAGGAGAGTGAGATACGGCGGCGAAGAGCGTGATTGCTAGTAGTAGTGAGTGGATAACGGCGCCACTGTCGATTGTGGCGAATAGCAGCTCTGCACTTCCGAATGCTTTCAGGTTGAGTGAAACGACTTCAATTTTCGAAGGGGGATTCGCCAAAGCGTCCACTTATAGCACTGGAGAGCAGGAAATACGCGGGTTTTTACAACTCCCCCTTTAGATACTAAGGCTTTCACGTCCCCTGTATTGCAAGAAGTGACCAGGTGTGCTCGTATTTTTGTATGATTTAACGCACAACTGAACAAGACAATTGTTGTGGTAAACTGAAAGTTTAAAATTGCTGCCCTTTTTCATAACCTAGGGGTGAGTACTGGGACGCAGGGATCATGTGTCAGGCAAATGCTTGCACGCAGAGCGCTTCTCGTTACCACACGTTGCTGACTGCGATTGCAAGAAGCAAAAAACAGTTAATCAAATGTGAGCCACAGGCTAGCGGCGAAGCTTCCTTAAAGGGAAGCTGAAGCGCTTTCCAAAAGAATTGAGTTAGATTAACAGTTATATAGTTTCTTGCGCGCTGATTCCGAATATCACATTGAAATTTATCGTACATGAGTCCGAGTGGCATTTATCTTGCAAAAAGCGCGGCCCCGTTTGAAAGACGTGCGCTTTTCGTCTTTTGACGCCCCTGATTGGTTGCGCCCGTCATGACGTCAAAGGAGGACACCCTTCGGCCGCGCGGGTTGTCGGAAGCATTGGGAACGATCGCACGATTGCCTTTGCGGCAATTTAGCTTGCAGTTCAATTTTCGCACATGACTGGAAGTTTGTTTTATAATTTACCGTGCTGTTGGTTCAATTATCTTGGAGCTTAAATTTGCTTTACACGACAGAGAACCCCAAAGCAGTGACTGTGACGTCGACTAGTGGGTTCCATCAAAATATCTTTGAATTGGGCAACCAGCATAGGGGGATTTTATACCTTATGTTAGGTACTGCCTTAACTGTTTCTTATTATACACAAAACCATTTATGCCGAAGATTAATGGGCGTTTTATAAACAATCTACCACCGAAAAGTACGTACGTGGACTGCGCGAAAAAAATAGCGTTCATGGGCTGTAAACGCACATGCGAGACACATCTTGCCGGTACACGCATAAACCAACAAGCAGACTCTGCTTCCGCATTTCCTTTAATCGCGATTGCTAGCTGCACTTCGATGAGTGGCGTCTTACTGCTTCACATGCATTTATTCTGAAAACACTGCAGTATACTAGTGCCTGCTCAGCATTATTGGCTGTAGTAGGGCTTGATTTTCGCTTGTGCGTTGCGCATTCTGCTACAATATTACGGCCACCTCGTTATAATTAACAGACCAGTCGGACAAGGCAGTTACGTTGTAGTTACGTTACTTTAGGTAACAATCACCAAACGTTTGTGATAATGAATTGTTGGCCTGTTTCAGCATTTCTAGATTTAAGCATTTACCGCGCTAGTCGGACAGAGGCCGTATATTTACTCTTCGGTCCTAATTTTTTTAGTATCATCATTATATATATCACCGACTATCACTGGAGCACACTTGAGGTTCAGTGACAACAAGTGCTTGCGAGGTTATAATATGCAGCCACACGGAATCTTGGGCAAAAAATTACGCCCCCGCAGTCAACACAAATTATGGCATGGTGGTGGTTCGGAGTGGTGTTTTTTTTTATTCCAGACAAACATCACCTTTTCGTGACATGTATACTTGCAAAATAAGTAATCTGGTTGTCTTGGTTCGTTTACTTTGTAGGAATACTGTTTACTTCTTAGCCGGGAGAGAATTTCTATCAGGATTGGCCCCTTGTTTTAGTTTCGCCAAAAAATTGTTTTTTTGAACACTGTCCTGAGCCCATAGGGAAAGAAAACCGACGCGTTTAACGAAACAAATATTTCCTGAACAAATGTGACTTGGTTTCTAGAATGGAACGAAACATCCCCGGCCAAAGTACAGCAGTATTCCCATCCTTCCTAAATCTAGAATCTAATGTGAACATTCGCGTCCGAAGCATAAAAAAAAACCCGCATTGTTGCGGTTTACAAAGTATTTAACGTAGTGTAGTATATTCTCTGTCATCCAGCACAGCTACCTCGGCTGTCGCTTCCGTATGTTATCAAGCATCCCGGCGTGGCATTATTCTGCTTAGGAATACGGCATGATAACGTTTGCCTCGTTTGGCGTTCGTGCATACTTTTTGAACACGAAAATTGTACAAATGAGTGCTATCAACCACAACAACAACAAGTATCATTCACAAGGAAACACGGCGAAAAGAGCATGGCCGAGGCGGCCGATCCGGCCGGAAGTCCAGGTATGACGTTTCTCAGCCGGTTTTCGCCCGCGCTCTTCGGTCTTCCGGCATCGCGCGGCGAGATGGGGGCGGGGCATCGGGCCACTTTTGTTTGCTCATTGCGCCGCTTCTATTGCATGTATTGCGAAAATATTTCGTACACATGAACAATTCAATGTGTACTTGCTGCTAGTCAACTTTTCTTTTAATTCTAAAACCGCTTCACCTTCCCTTTGAATAATGCCCGAGGCAAATGTGTTGTCCGCACAATATGTTTGGTTCAGAAGTGCTCAAGGTGAGTGTATTCTGCTATCGTAAAAGGCCATTTGATTTTGGTTTTGTAGATGTTCTCACCTGGACTCAAAGGTGTGGCTTTGTGGGCCGCGCCGCCGCCGCTGCCACCGATTCGGTTGATAGGGCGAATGCGTGGAGTGCTCGTGCCACGACGGTCACGGCGGCTGTTCTGCTGCCGCGGCAATTTGGTGGGCGTGCTTCGCTTCCGGAAAGTAATGAGCGCCCAGGTCTGTCGGTCGGCGCTTCTATCTGAGCGCGATAATTTCGCAGCAGGCTGCAGCTGCAAGACGGCACGCACGGTTCGCACTGCAGGATGATGAGGAAGCTGAGAAAAGAGGTACGGAGCACGTGGACGCGCACGGAGGAGTACACTTCAATTGGCATAATGACGTTTTCAGTGCTAGCTGTCCTTACACTCGTTCTCTTTGGAAAAACCTCTAAGGAGTGCTTCATAAATTAGTAAAACTTCCAGCTGGGCTTAGTTTGGGGAGTTGTTTTATATGTTCACCGTCTGTGCTTTTTCGTGCACTTTGATCCATGGGAAGTACTTCGTAGATGGTTTTTCTTACACTAGGGTATCTAAACTTTCAATTGTGGAGCTGAATGTAGGTATTTTTGCAGTAAAAGCAGCCTCAATTATTTCCAAAAGATAACGAATGCCGAAATACCGTCTATGCGATGGTAAACACAAGCCAGGTTCGAATTCGAGTGTATTGCACTGTATACGGAATACCTATCACGAAAAGGAATAATTACCGTATACCTTCGTATTTGAAAGCATAGACTTGCCACCGTACTACAGTACAATGTTTTGTAGTGGCGGCAGCTTCACCCGCTAATAGCGCCACTATCATCATCACCCCTGCATCCCACAATCATCATCAGCGGCGGTGCTTGCCGGGCTGCGTCAGCAGTGCCACGCGCCGCGTGAGGAGATCGAATTCGACCGAGCGCCTGGGCGGTCGCTTGCCATCGCCGCTCCCACTCCAGTTCCGGCCGGGCGCACCCCAATAAATGTAGGCGAGCCACATCGCCTCACCGAGGCCACGGCTCCGCTTCCTACAGTTTATTACAGCCATGTTGTATTCTCCGTTTGGACCTCTGGCCTACTAGTGGAGCTTAACGTTATTTCATGAACTTCCCTTTCAATTAGCTCTGTTTATAATAAATGTGGATTTATTTGCCAACCTGGATACATACCTCGAACCAAAGTTAATGTACACAAAGTGTGTACCGATTCATGCAACGTAAATACTTTTGTTAGGGAGATTGTCGCAGTAGTTTCAGAAAGGAGGACACCGTCTTCCATTCATCTTTGGAGGTACATGATTTAGCACTTTATATGAATCGGTAGTCACCAGACTATAACCATAACAAATTTATGGTTAAACCAATCAAACTGGGCTACCCTTTGGTCTGAAAGTTTTATAAGCACTATCAGTAAATATTACCGGCCAAAGTTACGCGAATACGTGTTTCGCAGCTTTAATGGCAATTTCCCTGGGATTCTATATCTGAATTTACCTTAGCAGTTATTTCAATCATAGTGGTGCAGTTGTTAGGGGGAACCCGAAGTGGGGTTCAGGAATATTTTCTTCGTTCTATGCCCAATCCTCAACGGAAATCTTTAAATAATTTCGAATAAGTAGAAAACTTTGAATTTAGAATAAGGAGAGAGTAAGTTTTTAACACTCCATAGTTTTCTTGATAATGCTATCGAGGCTATTCCTTAGACATCACATATATATCGATACATCATTCACTAATGTTACAGCAGAACACCATGGTGATGGAGCTGCGAAAAAGGGAAATGCCCATGAAAGGAAGCCGAAGGAGCAACGTCGTCCGGTCGTGCATTTGTGTTCTGCAGTTCACCACCCCGATGTTCCGCTGGGTCCAGTACTAACATGCTCCGGTGTTGGATCTCCTACAATAAAAGAAACACTTTTTTGCTCATTACACGTGGTCCACATATGACTAAATTTGGTTCTATTGTTTTTATGGGGTTTTAACTAATATATTGGTAGGAGGCTCTGAACTAAGCTCCCAATTTCAACAGCACAGCTAGCTTACCTTATATTTTCCGACAAGCCATATGGCGTGTTTGGTTTCATTCGCAGCGTAAGCAGTCAGTACTGAGTGCATGGCGTATTTACTGTGGAATAGCGTTGACACGAATATGATTAATAGGTTTATCTGCCTAATACGTCTTTATTTTTGATTCCCGCCTGACGTCACTCAGAAACAATGCATTTGCGTTAATCATTTATCCAGTATTTCTGCCGAATGTTGGATAATACGGCCACAAACGTGGATCCGGACGGACATTTCTAGAAGCCTTATCATAGGCCAGGTATCATAGCTCACTGGTGAGCTAGGATACCTGGTGAGGATGAAATAACAGCACACCTCTTGAAGGATGGCGAGCAAATTGTACTAAAAAAACTGTCAAACCTGTATACGGAATGCCTAATAACCGTGAGTGTAACTGAATCTTGGCAGAACGCGAACGTCATCCTTATCCAGAAGAAAGTGACATGAAGGACTTGAGAACTTACTGGCCAATCAGCTTCCTGTCAGTTACACAGAAAACAAGCGCAGGAATAAGCAGAGAACGAGGCAAAGACACGACAAGCGCTTGTCCTATCCTCGCCTAGTCGGCTGTTTAAGACTGTGCTTGTTTTCTGTGTGGCTGCGCTTGTTTTCAGTCGTCTGCAAGGTACTTATCAGGGTAATCTCTAACAGAATTTCTGCCACTTTAGATTTCAGTCAACCTAGTGAATACGCAAGGTTTCGTTAAGGCTATTCAACAGTGGACCACAATCTCTCTAACAATCAGGGGATAGAGAAGCGCGCGGAGAATAACCAAGCCCTATATAGAGCCTTCATAGTTTATGAGAAAGCATTTGAGTCGGTCTATACGTCAGGAGTCATTACGGCATTGCGAAATCAGGGTGTGGACGAGCAATACTTAGGGATACTAGAGGATACCTACTGTGCGTCCACAGCTAGTATCGTCCTCTATAAGGAGCGCAGTAAAATACCTATAATTAAGGGCGCCTGACAAGCAGACACAATCTCTTCAATGTTATTCACAGCATGTTTACACGAGTTATTCAGGACATTTTATTGGAACAGGTAGGCGTAAAGGTGATGAAGGATACTTCAGTAACCTCAGGCTTGCTGATTACTTTGCCTTGCCAAGTAAATCGGGGACGAATTGCAAAGCATGATTACCGCACGTGACAAGTAGAGTATAATTGTGGGTCAGAAAAAAATATGCGGAAAAATAAAGTAATGCTCAATAACCTTGAGAGAGCACAGCGGTTCGACATAGGTCGCGAGGCAGTGGAAGTCGTAAGAGAATACTGAGAGGGCCTTGAAGGACAGGTGCAGGAGAACATTCAGATAATGAGGTTTTGAGTTTCCTAAGTATTTTCTACCTGCATCTGCGTTGTGCCACAGCTGAAACGCAAGGGCATATTAATGACCCTCAGGGAATATAACTGTTTTCTTTTGCAATCTTGATAAGCCACAAAACACTTATTCCGGTAAAATTAGCGGTGGAAGTGCCAGACATCATCGAAATGGCGGCCTAGACGCGTTCGCGAAGCGTGAATGCGTGCCCAGCGTGTAGCCTTGCACCACACCGCGGCTCCAGGCGGCCCGCCCGACATGTGCTCGGTGGAAGGGAGGGTGGGATGTATATGACCTCTGGCGCCTCAGTCGTGAAGCACGGCTGCAGTTCGGCGTGACCACAGGGGCGCTGACTGGGAGCCGCCTGGCAATTTCTCCGGGGCCTCCAATATTTTCTTCTTCCCCTGACTGACATGTGTTGGTTCGTATCAGTGCCCTATGATACCGTTGTTGGCAGTGCGGTGCTTCTCCGAAGAGTTGTAGGCGTCCCTCACAGTCACTGCCGGTCGTTTTAGCGTTACATGCGCTGGACGTACAGAGCACCGTGACTCACAGTCTTACCTGTCGAATATGCAAATGGTTACTGCTGAATTACGGCTCTGTTGCTTGTTCAGTGTAAGGGTTCCTTCCGAAAAACTACACAATCCAGAAATTCTGGAGTTGGAACTGTTCCCAACAAAACGATTCAGTAGGTAAAGGTCTAAGCATCTGTGCCTTTAACAGGATCTGGTCAGGCAAAGCTCCAAGGCACGTGAGCAGTATGTAATAAGAAAACGGCAAAGTGGCCGTGAATGCTCCCAGAAACAACTGAACGCGCGTCACATCCAAATTATTCAGACAGAATAAAGAGTATATTCATCATTAGGAAACCTGTGGCGAACAAAGAAAATATCCCAAGGAGGTGGAATCATACAAAGTTGTCAGCCGATATATAAGCAGTGACAGGACCAGCTGCCAAAATAAACTCCAACGAGAAAAGCTAAAAAATTCCAGCAAATGTGCAGCTTTTTGGCCATCTTGTACTTTTGTTGTTGGCCCTCATGTACTTTTGTTGTTCCCAGTTTTTGTTTTTGTGCTTATGACAACCCTTGTTTCTAAATTTCTGGTAGAACTGGTTCCGGTCGTGGGCTAGGCTTTCACTGGTAGTACTTGTAGATTTCATTTGATTAGGAAGTGTTGCTTAAAATTTGGTTTTACGGTTTAAGATGCTTTTGCTGTTTTGTCTAGAGGGCATCCCTCACGCCAATTTCTTTACACATAAAAAATTACGTAAGCAAGGCCCTACTTTGCATGAAAGTCATATAAATGCTAATGCAGCATAAATAATTAAGCGTGAAGCATGAGTCACACGTGAGAGGGAAATAGTTCACTGTTTCCTCACCTCCACATTTTTAATAAACTGTGAGGCAATAAATTCCACGTGTAGTCTCCGAAATTTGTTTCAGAAATGAAGCACGTTCGGCATTTTAACGCCAGCCCACCTTTCCCATGAATTTGAAGGGGGGTATGGAAGGGCGTGGATGATTTTTGTTTTTATTTGGCACGTCCATGCCCCCTTTCCGAATCCAAGCTGCTTGATGAATGCCGGAATGCGCGATGGGATAGACCCCGGCTTCATGACCGGAAAGACCCAGATTATAATCTGACAACGGGAAGCATTTTTTAACTTCACTCACAATCATATTCGTCGTCACAGAAAGTTGGCTTTCATGCAGTGCTTTTCGACGCCACATACGCCATCACGAAGACATACGAAGCTTCGCTTTAATAAAACATCTCAGTAACGTCAATGCAGAATGCCGTGCTCTGGGAGGGTTTTTCTGCGGTAAATATTTCCACGGCATTGCTTGGGCCGCTAATTAGAAACAGGTTATCAGAGCAAGTGAACTGACGCGCTTTTGAAAAATCCTGAAACTTCGCACTGCCATTTGTAACTTTCTGTAACTATCGCCCGGAGATGTCTTTCAGGATTATTAGATTTCGAGCTAAAAATGGTTTTAACATGACTTACCTAGCCTTACCAGCGGCTGTAATTCTACACTCCCAATTTGTCTTATTTTAGAACGCTAAGGCTTGATTCTTAATCCGCGCCGGCTTAAGCGTTGTAGGAGCAAAATTATCATCTACCGCGTTCCATGCCTTTCCACCAAACTGGTCCTCAATCATTGCAACCAAAAGCCCCTACTTGTGCGAAGACAGTAGTATAAGCAGAGAGCCTGAATGACAGTACGCGGCTTGTTCTGTGTTCCTCGGCTGTTCTTCTCGTGTTCTGCACCGTTTAGACATGATTCCCAAGCAACCGGCCCAAATTTTCCTTTTTCCACATCCAATACGGAGGCGAGACAGTTTAAGGACGCAATATATGATCCTTGGGACCTACACCTCTATTTTTTGTGTCGTTTGTCTCCGTAATAACTACCAGAGCAATCTTCCCAACAATTTAATACGAACTAGCCCTATACCAAGCGTTACTCAAGTTCAGCTACATATTTTTCGGTACATTTTAATGGGCTTGATGAAATAAAGCTCCTGAGCGCGTCCTCTCCTTCATACTGCAATAAGAAAGCGCTCTAATGCACTTCCAGTTGGCCCGTAAAACGTTGCTGCGAGAAATGCAATTGGCCACCCGCCGTAGCTTTAATTGGGCACCTAAGCTAAGTGTATGGGGAGGACCTTAGAGAAAGGGACGTTTGGTTTTAGTTTGTTGTTTCAGTACGTAGCGTTACAGGAAGGCTCTTTTTGCGGTGTAGGGAGCACGCGCTAAATTAGGCAGTGAACACTGCTGACTTTTCATTTTCTTGAAGATTTAATGCTCCAACTTCAAAGATGAGCCATATCGTTCAGCTGTAAGCACAATGCCTTCCTTGCTCATGTGATGTTTAAGAATCATTCGGCAGTTTCTCTGAAAAACTCCGCGCTCTTCTACGGAGGTAGGCAAGAAGAGGGAATGAGGAATGGAACACCTTGTTTGAAAGGCGGCTATTGGTCGGGTGGCGGCCGGACGCCGAAGACCACCAGCGGCCACGGCGGCTCCGTCCATGCACCTGCCGCAGTTGATCCGTGGCTAAGGCGTTGTGCTGCTGAGCCGCTTTCCAGACACAAACGAAAAGCCGACACGCCCATGTGTCGAGATTTCGGCGCACGTTAAACATTCCCAGGGAGTATGAATAATTCCGGAGCCCTCCACTATGGCGAGCCTCCTGGCCCAACTACAGCTTCGGATCATTAACGACCCCCAAGCCTCACCTATTAAATTATAATATATTCCGGCCTTGTGGCTTTGTTGAGTCAGTCCCCAAGTCAGCGCAGCCAAACGCTGCTCCTGGTCCTCCAGTGATGGGGCGATGGGGAAGGAATAATGTCGACAGAGTCACATGTGATGGCGAATTGTGTCCCGAATTCCGCAATGAATGCGAGTTAGAAGGGGATAAGGATGAACGTAAACCATGGAGTACCGCAATAAAAGGGTGTGCTTCTCTTTGGATGAGCCTTCAAAGTTGCTCCTCCTCCTCGACGGAAAGCGAAGGATGGGCTTGGAGATATGTACATCCCTAGAGATGGCAGTGGGCCGCAGTATCCTCATAACTGTGCAGGTTATCTGGATGTCGTCCTGCTCCATGGAAGAGTTTTTCGTCGCAGTACCAGGAGGTGACCTCCAGGGAAGCGTTGTGCTCCGTTTCACTGTCCCCTTTGCCCAGTATGAGCGCTCTTGGAACGTTGTGGTTCCTGTCTGTAGACTTTCTTTATTAAGGGCATCTCTGCCTCGAGGGACCCCGAGGGGATATCTACGGCATATAAGCGCCATGGCAAGTTTGGGATGGTGCTCCAAATAGTTAAATAGGGGTAGGGGTACTACGAATCCTTGGCCATGCCAAACAAACCGTACATTTTGATCCGCCCGGAGAGAACAGAGTATACATGCTTAAATGTGTAAATGGAGTTCCGTCAAAATTTTCCGGAAGGTATTGGGAAATGAAGATGGCGAATTTCGTTTTATTCCGACATGTTGATGCTGGTGCTTACAGGGAAAAAAGCATACAACATTTGAAACATTGTACTACCGAAATCGAGTGTTGAGAACAATTTCAGGGAAAAAGAAAGCGTCTAGGTAGAGTATTTTCCAAAATTTGAGAGTAAACGGCTGACAGCAAACTTAAAGCAATGCACGAAGGTTTGGGTTAGTTAGTTGGTTTATGTTTGTTCAACAACGGGAGAAAATAATGTACATAGTCCCGTGGCCCACCGAACGTTTTTACGCAAGGGTTAAGAACACACGAAAAGGCTAAGAGGGCGCTTAACTTGCTAAAACGTCGACCTGCGATAAGCGTTTCACCACGTGTACCACTTTCGTCTTGGGTATTGCCGAAACATCGTGAATATTTCTGCGGTTCTCAAGGCTGCCCCAGAAACATTTTGCATGGCTGACGCGCGGCAGCGAATGAAGAAAGAATATTCCGAGAACCTTTACATGGCAACACCTTTTCCTAACGCGTGAATGCATCAAAGACAACCCCGAAGTACATGACGCATCATGGCAACATCCCTTCATTGCTCGTAGTTACCCCTCGCATAGTTCATCCTCGCACAGCCTCGCCTGTTCTTGGTAATAATACAGCTCACCGATGCACTTCGGCGAGATCTTGCCGATTCGCTCGGCTGAGCTGACTGCAGCAGACGAGAGCCTGCAATTGGCTCAGTGCTGCTCGGAAGACGGGTGCCACGAAGTACAGGGGGAAAAGCCTTATCGCTGACAAAGCGTGCCTGGAGGCGAGAATCGGCGTGCTGTAAACACAAGGTTACCGGCGGAGACGCTGTCATGGAGAGGCAGCGGCTCCAAGCAGATTTTAATCACGCGTCTCTCCGCGCAAGGCGTATTCTTTTGTTTCCCCAGCGGTTGCTATTTGCGGAATCTGCCTTGCAGTGAAGACAGACTCCGCTCAGTCTGGCAGGGCAGCTTTGCACACATGTGAACCACGCTGTCAGCCGTCGGCGCCTCCACATTTCCCCTCCTGCTGTCTCAGTGATACGAAGCCCATGAAGTGATAAGAAACGCCCGAGGTAACTTTCCCAGCCTGTTTATGTTTACGAATTGGTTTTAAAAACGCCATATTTTTTTTGTTGAAGGAGTGGCGAGGTCTGTCAAGCAGTCGCGTGTGGAGTGTTTGTGATTTCCGCCCGCACCATTTTTTTGCTGCTTCCCCAAGAAAAAGTGGAATCGAGTATGATTGATTGCACTTGGCAGAAGGCAGGGCAGGCACGAGGCGATGCGACTGCGATGGCGCGCCGCGGAACTAGCCGGTTCTTTTCCATCAATACTGATTGTGATGCCTCACATTCTTTTCATCTATGCGCGGTACGGTTCGCACATAGCCACTTGGAAGTGTGCATAACCAAATGTTCTCATATATTTTGCACTTTCATACCATTTCTGTTGGGTAAGAAATCACTTGTGTCCTCAGCTAAAAAAATGTTTTCTGGGAATATGAGATAAAGATACATTCTTAACATATATGATATAAAGATAATGATATATGATATATGATACATAAATATGATATAAAGATAAATTCTTTACACGTCTTGATACCTCTTACCAACTGCGCCACAATAGGCTCTCTGTTGGCTGTAAGAACTACGTACACAACGCTAGCGCTGACTGTGTGCATGAACTTAAGGCGACAGCCTCTGCCTCAGCACCTGCTGTATCATCCCTACGGTCGTCGCGTTCAGGACGGGTGTATGGACAGCCGAGCGGCAGCTAGGAGTGCGCGAGGGGTAGTGGTCCTCAACATGAGAATAAAGCGTCCGTCCTCAAGACAAACATTCGTAGCATGTACTGTAAAAAGGAAAGCCTTAGTGCTTTAGTAAATGACTCCGAGGCAGGTATGGTTGCACTTACCGAGACATGGCTGTCAAGTACAATAGCATCGACTGAGCTATTTTAGTGCAACAGAAAGTGCGTGGTGTATAGACGTGAGCATGGTTGCAAAATCTGTGGTGGTGTTTTAATTGCTGTTAGTGACCATTTGGAGTCTTTTTTAATCATCCTTCATTCTCATTTCGAGATTCTTTTGTGTTTCATAACTTACATTTTCAAAAAATTCATATTTGGCAGTTGTTATCTGTCCCCCTCTAGCGCTAGTGGTTCTTACGAGAATCTTCACGGTTGCTTGAACCAGATTGCAGTGAGTTATCCGGGTGTGCCAGTTTTCCTTGTCGGTGACTAATTTTTCAACACTCAAATGGCTGCATGCGTGTCCCTTTGCCGATCCTGCGACTACCGAGGCTTCGTGTTTTCTTAATGTCTGTTCCGAATTTAGTTTATCACATCTAATCTGTCAACCAATACCTGTCACGCCTACAACATCATCCTTGTTCGACTTGATTTTGACGTCATCACCTGACATCACATCTCCCACTACGCACTTGCCTGGGTTAAGTGACCACGCCGTGCTTCACTTTACTTTTTCCCTTCCTCCCATTGGAAAACCTAAGAGGCTAAAACTAATCAGGGATGATAAGATAGCTAACTTCGAGGCTATAAACGCTGAAGTTTACGCTTTTATGGATAGTTTGCATGGAACATGAAACAAAGTGTTTTGCATTCTAAGTACCAATAGCCCAATTGGGCTGCAGTATGTACAAATAAATAAATAAATAAATAAATAAATAAATAAATAAATAAATAAATAAATAAATAAATAAATAAATAAATAAATAAATAAATAAATAAATAAATAAATAAATAAATAAATAAATAAATAAATAAATAAATAAATAAATAAATAAATAAATAAATAAATAAATAAATAAATAAATAAATAAATAAATAAATAAATAAATAAATAAATAAATAAATAAATAAATAAATAAATAAATAAATAAATAAATAAATAAATAAATAAATAAATAAATAAATAAATAAATAAATAAATAAATAAATAAATAAATAAATAAATAAATAAATAAATAAATAAATAAATAAATAAATAAATAAATAAAATTAAGCAAAAAGCAAAAGGATAGTTATGGTCCTCTTACAGATGTAAGGTTTTAGAATTTATTAATAAATATATAGCTTTGAGGAATGTGTACAGCAACTCTAATGCTGCCTGGTATACGGGATATCTTAAAAGACTATCCAATAAGAAAGCCAGGCTCTAAAAAATCGTCAAGTTCGGTGCGGTGGCCTATCTATAAGCTAGCAGCAGCATCCTACGCGAAAACATTGAAAACGGCTAAGAGTAATTTTCTCCACTGTACCTTACCCTCCTTATTGAAAACTAACCCTAAGCGTTTTTGGAGCACTATGAAGCCCAAGCAGGACATTAACATTTGTCTTGTAGACATGTCGGGAGAACCACTTCCGAACCATTTGTGTGCCTCTGCACTTAATGATAGCTTTGCGAATTCTTTTTCTGACCCCTTTATCGGTGATTCCCCCCCCTCCCCCCCGCCCCATGCGAGAGTCTAACTTCTCAAAATGGGGCGTATAAAGAACGCTTTTCTCCTTGCACCAGTTTTGTGGGGGAGGTAATATCCATGTCGGCGTGTGCACGTATGCGGTGTAACCCGCCTGCGCAGAAAAGGCGGTGCAACGGCTGGCTCGAGCCCGCATTTCTGGCGGTCGCAACACTTTTCCGATCTCGCACAAGTGGGACGCTTAAAATAAAAAAAGAAGCTGAGGACCTCTATGCATCGAGGCAAAGAGATACCCCCCAATTTTTTTTTTTGGTTTTTCGGCCCTTCATTTAATCGATTGACGGACGGACAGACAGACAGACAGACAGAAGGCGGACAGACAGACAGAGAGACAGGCGGACGGACGGACGCAGGATAAATCTGGCCCGTCAGCAACACCAACGCTATCATAGTATTGCGATTATTGATGCTTGTGCTTGTACTGCCTTATAATTCTCATTCGGCTCGCCTATAGTTTCTGAACGCACCTCTGCGATTTCTTCATGAAACACGCATTTATAATTCCACACACATGGCACATGCCCGTTTGAAAGCCGTGACATTATGTCATGCCGTAGATTAGCTGTGACCATTAAAATGTATTAATTGCGTTAATCTTTCGTTTTACAAGTGAGTAGACGGTAGAGAGCTTACAGTTCGGCCACCCCTTTGACGTTCGGTGCCTGTCAAACAGTTCACGTGTTCGTGCTGCTAGTGGTGGTACTGAGGCACCGATCACACGACAGGGTAAACCGGCCGACGCACTACAATTCACGGATATGTTCAATGAAAGGAGCGGTGGCAGCGCGCTTTCCACCTTCGTTTACTGAAAGACGGTCGTTCCTCGCTTCCGTCACTCCGCTGCGCGCGAACCTCCTGCGTGTGCTTCGTACCTCAGATAAACATAAATTTGCATGGCGGAAAAAAACCTATCTTTCTCTGTGTCGGTCTTGTTCCTTTTCTCGCTCGCAGAATAAGAGACAGTGCGAGTCCTGGTAAACATTTCCTGCATGTTCCGGAGAAAATAACTTCCGCGTGGAAAGACAGATGTCGCCTTCCGCAATCAATACAGAACGGAGCGTATTGAAGGGAGTGTAGAGGCATACACGCCATCGTTTGCGTGACGAAACACAAAGGTTGTGAGCATACATTGTAAACAAACAGCAACAACACAAAAGCCAACACGGCCTGTTCACCAGGAGCGGCGGCCGACACGCATCTTGGGGGCCTCTTTCCGTTATTTCTCCCGCACAACGAAACGGACGGGCATAATACGCGAGGGGCGGCCGAGTGGAATTCCCGATGCCATCCACGGCCGGTCCCAGGAGGGTGAATTGTCCCAGCGGCGGCCGCGTGCCTATGTCTTGCAGATAACTGAAGCACTCAGGGCACCGAAAGCCGTATTTTTCCCGCGATCCCCGTAGTATTACATTAAGGGTCGGGACGCCACGACAGGCCTCCACGTGCTCTCGTCAGGCTGCTGCCTTAAGCGGAACCGGGTATGCGGCCTCCTCAATGTGGCCCGGGGGCGGTCGCCGCTGCTGCGGATGCCAGAAAAAAATAGGCCTTTAATGCAAATAACCTCTTTCGGGTGATGTGTCGAGAATGCGAACGAATGCCATTTCGTCGACGCTGATTTCGTCGACAGGGGATTTTCGCAGCTGCTGCGCGGACTGCGCTCCGGCCTCACTGCACGCGTCCGTCCTGCGGAGTGTTGTGGCTGAAGGCGCGCTTCGGTAATGCCTTGTGTCAGCGACGGCTGCTCTGCCGTTGTCAGCGCGGCTCGGGGTAGGAGACAGTTCTGACTTAAGCACAAAGCGACAGCACCTGAACCCACAAAGAAACGGTTGATCGTAGGCCGGCGGCCCAGCTATTTTTTATGAGAATGCCGACAAAACATTTGCCCCGCAGCACCCAGAGGGACGGCAGGAAGCCATTTTGTAAGTCTATCTCTCCCAACCGCCTCCGCACTCTCCATATCAGTTTTGTTTTGTTCTTATTCCGTCGTGATAAGCTGGGTGCAATAAATTTATAAAAACAGCCGCTTCGTGATACCAAGAATTTGTAATATTCATACGCATCCTTAGTTTTCTCCGCTAATTGTGCATGCATTTTGGGCCTTTATCTGTTTTCCTAGTTCCTTAAATTTGTCCGCTAAGGCCGGCCCCATAGACGTGTTGGGCGCAGAGAATTTCAGGACTGATTCAAAACAGGATAACGACACCTTGTACACGGCTAGCTGATTCATCTAGATTGCTTGAGCTCTCTTTCGTGTGTTTATTTATTCATTCATTTTTAGTATCGCGGGCACGATGGTTTACTTCCAGGTCTGAAAAAGCGTGGTAGTGCTGGCCTCTCTCTCAAGTCAAGTTACTTCCCGGTGCCGTGAAAGGCACTTCCTTAGACAACTGGGATGTGAAAGACAAAATCTGAAGAGAGAAAGAGTGAGCCGTCATAGTTACGCTGTGAAACGCAGCCCTAGAACACCGGAAAAGAGTACGCCATGGGCGTTTTTTAGCCGTTTCGTAAGGGTTTTTTAAGAGCGAGAAGCTCATTCTGGAATCATTGGAAATGGACGCGGTTTGCAGCACCGTCGTCGCGCTGCTTCTATTTTACCGCCTGCTTACAACGAACGCTTTTGAGACGGTCAACACTCAGTCAGCCCTGGTTATTCCAACACGAACGAAGCCAACGTGCCGGAGAGTTTTCCAGCAGTGTTCATCCTATGCATTCTTTCCGGGAACAGCGGGGGACACAGCGTGGTTCCCTGGCCATCTCGCGTTTCCTTCCCCCTATCCCGCACGAAGCGGCACCGAAGACCCCCTCGTGCGCTGCGACCAGGAGCCGGGAATGTGGGCGCGCAGCCCCGGCGTGCAAGAAGCCGCAGACGGGCCGTTATTCCGGTGGCGACGAGCATCTTCCTACAAAGCCGCTAGACCCTGTTGAGCGACGACGGCGGGCCCATGTGCTGAGCGTGTAGCCCCTCGCCCGAAAGAAGAAAAAAGTGGAAAGAAGGAACAGTCATTCTGGCTCCCATTAGGGGCCGGAGTCGAACGCTCTCTGCTCCCCGCCTCAGCAAAGCCCGCGGCCCCCACCAGGAAACGGCGCTTCCCAGCAGGGCTCGCTTTCTCCAGCTTTCGCCCACAGCCTCCCCACCGGGGCGCGCGGATAGCTAAGTAAATGAAGTTACCGGCGTTTGGTGTTGACCGCCGGTCCTGCTCTCTCCCGCTGCTGCCGCTTTCGGATTCGACCATCCCTCTCTTCTTACTTCGTCCCCCTGGGCCCTTATTTATCGTTTTTCCC
This sequence comes from Haemaphysalis longicornis, assembly GCF_048455015.1. Lineage (NCBI taxonomy): Eukaryota > Metazoa > Arthropoda > Arachnida > Ixodida > Ixodidae > Haemaphysalis > Haemaphysalis longicornis. Next base: position 173,255,260 of record NW_027526361.1, on the reverse strand, counting down.
GAGAGCATGGGAAATTGGACTCTATGTTACCGGACCATACAGTAATGGGTGTTTTCGGCTCTTGCTGTCCTCATGTGTGGCGTCTGCGTGTCCGCTGGTCGTCATATTGATAACGAAGTTTGCGCTTACGTTTACATTAGTTCTTGCCGAGGAAAGAGGTTCCGGAACTCTGGGCATGGTTGTTGCTGGCCAGGCGGGAAAAGTTTTGCGAGGCCGATTTGCGCTTGTTTCCATCCCTATTGCCTCTTTGTGCCTGAATTTATTGTTGCCACGTCAGAGGCGCTGCTCAGCGATGACGGAACACGCGGGAATGAGAGGCAGCAAGGAGGCTGCTGCCCAGCGCACTTACGGCTTACTTCCTCCGCCCTAGTTTCTCAGCTGCTGGGGTGAGCAGTTCATTCGGGCGTTTAGGATTTGATTGATTGATTGTAGGGTTTAACGCGCCGACGCAACGCAGGCGATGAGGCGCGCCGTAGTGGAGGGCTCCGGATTAATTTTGACCACCTGGGGGTCTTTATCGTGCGCCAAAATCTCGTACACACGGGCGTTTTTGCTTTTCGCCTCCATCAGAAAAGCGGCCGCTGCGGCCGGGAATCGAACGGGCGTTTAGGCATTGGTATCGTCTTGTATAATGGTGTTTAATCATATATCGGCTATTCAATTTATTAGGTGGGCGGATAAAAGACAGTTATTTTCCCATTAAATCTCCCTCTTTTTGAAAGCTTCGTAATCTATAGTGTAAAAGACTCCGCACTTCCACGGGCCACATTGCTGCGTATCACTGCGGGCTTTTTTTACACTGCGCCGTTAATGGTCTGCAGGAAACCAAAATGATCTCAGAGCCCTTCAATACAGCACTTCTCATAACGCAACTGTAACTTTGGCACGTAAAGACCACAAAATTAGATTAGAAAACAGAGATGCCTATACGTACATGCGATTCGTTACCTCGACGATGGTGATCAAGAGGCAAGACGTTTGAGGCAGGAACGCTGTTTTGTAGTGTGCTGCAGAAAAAACCCAGTGCTATAAAAAGAAATTTCACCGGTCAATCAAAATAACGACGCCCAGAAACAGAACCCAACTACCGGCAACGACAAAAAATATCAAAGGCTGACGGTAGGGCTATAAAAAGATCTTAGATTGCTGTGCACTGAAGAATGCGCCAATGTGTTGAGGTGTCGAACGACGTCTTCCGCATCAGTGGAAAGGTCTGCACTGCAGGTCGCACACCGAGGGCCTTTTTGCTCTTTTTAATCGCAGTGTTAAAAAAAAAAGAGAACTCCCCGCTGAGCCCAGACATTTGCGGATTAGGTTACGAAAGAAATACATGGAGGCTACTTGTAAAATTGCGAAAAGCCAATATTTTATTTGAAGCTGCGCTGCCCCCCCACCCCCCCTCATGTCTAATGATAAGTCTGTCATGATTGCGTCCTCTTTTTTGAGATAATGTTTTTGTCATGAGAGGGATATGCGTCCTACGTGTAATCTTCACCAACTAATGGCCGCGGGGTGTGGGCCGGCGATGGTTTTAGGTGCGGCCAGTGCCCATCCCTTTTGTTTCCTCGCATTTAGTTCTCCTGCGGTCTATGTACATGGACGACCAAATCTCGCAGCTGCGGCGGAGGTAGACGCGTCAGAGATTGTTGGAGTAGCTGGCGTCTTCTACGAGTGCGGATGGCGCATCCTGGTATTCTGCTCCTCGGCTTTCGCGTACCACTCTTAAAGGTGAAGCTTAAGCGTCCTCCAAGATTTTGTGTTCGTTGTTGTAGAAAATGAGACGAATCAAAGGAGCGCCAAAGCATATGAAACAATGCCATCTGCAGCCGCCCTAGCGACAATGTCGTGCGCACACGCTGCACGGTGCCCGATCGGCTGCGGCCCGCTTCTATCTTTGACCTTCGAGGAAGCACGTTTCGCGAAAGGGCGGGCAAATTGGACCGCTTAATGGAAGAGAAACAGATTGGCGGACGGTGGCTTTTTGTTCTAGCTTCAGGGCCCTAAAGTCGTGGCATCAAAAGCATCCAAATAATATTGAGGAAACGTTTACAAAAGGATCGCCGTTCCCTCTGCCATTCATTCGTAAACCTAACAAGTTACCATTACAGGTCCTCCAACTCTTAATGGAACGGCGGCGTTACTCTATTCCCCCCAAAAGGAACTGCTTGCAGGAACGTCATTCCGCGCAACACTGGCCAGGACGTAGTTGTGGCCTTTGCCTTGTACCGCTCGGCAGCGCCATGAAATTTCACCAAGGCTGTTGCGTCCCTCAACAGGCCACCCTTTAATACCATCTTTCCCGTGCGTTCATCACCGCGGGAGATCACATTGCACGCCCGAAGTCGCGTTGCCGGCAGCGAAAAAAAGCCGCCCAAGCGCAAAGAACACGCCCGCGCGAAGCCGCGCTAGAGTGCCCGCTCTCCCAGTATAGGGATCACGCTCTCATCAGCGGCCACCGCGTTGCACCGGTTATGCAAATTTTATGTTGTTCGCTCAGCTCTGCAATATTGATCCTCCGCGATGGAGAAGCGCTACGTACCGGATAGCCTGTTTGCGGTGCCTTTGGCTTTGTTTCTTTGAAAGCAGCCGAAGCCGAATGTGCGCCGAAACCCGTGTATTGGGTCGAAACGCACAGCTCCGATTTGGCATTAACCGGTTCTTCGTGAGGTGGCGCTTTGTCGCCTTCCGCATGAGCTTCATCGCGAAAATCCGCGTTTCCTCCCTCGCAGCCAGTGGCACTGGTTGCATAATCGCAAATGCGCACACCATCCGAGAAGCGCTTCCAACTGGCGTTCTCCAGTAATGAAAAAAAAAATGAAATGAAAAGTTATCACCCCGAGGTATATTAGTACTAACAACGGACGTACAGTTTCAATTTCCAGTTGTTTATTTACACTCCAAGAAGCATTCGGCTCGGAAACAATGCTCTAGCAAGCTTGAAAATGTTCCCCAGCCCAACAGAGTACGGCAACATGCATTTACAATCATGCAATCACAATCTTCCCTGTGTTGCAAAAAGAGAAAAGTATGGTGCACAGCATTATAACAAAGCAAAGTGGTGAAGAATTTACACAATGTTAAAGAAAAATAACATATCGGTATAACAAATTACACTGTGAAATTGCACACTCTTATACATAAAGAAAGCACAAAAACGAAAACAGCAGGTAAAAGCGAAATAGCGGAAATACATGTAACGAAGCAGCGGTTTCGAAGAGTAACATTAAAAAATGCAACAATTGAAATTAACAAGCAAGAACTTTAAATTCAGTAGCTCAATTCAATTCAGATGCAACAATATAAACGGAGAAAAAAGAAATACACGCAATGACACAGCTGAAAACATTTCGTTATGGCTTCAAGTTTAAGCAAAAAGCTCGCAGGTGTGACAGGGAGCATGATTGAATATCTAATCCATTCTGGTTAAGCGGTCTAAACGCGAAGGAAGGGTGTGATGCAGCATTTAAATGCCGTAATTGGTTCTAGGCGTCGTTATGTTTTTATTGTGGCGCAAGGTGTATGTTTGGGCATACGCATTGGTAGTTGTGGTACAATAATTCGCAATTCTCTTGAACTTAGGAATAAAAATATATTGGTAATTTCAGTTGATTATCGCAATGCCTACAGAATGGCAGGACACAGCTTTTTGGGGGAAATATTCTAGTACACCAACCTACTGGAAGTGCTGCCCTAACCCCATGGAATCTTCGGAACCTGACGGACGGAGTTCTGTCGCCTCCTAGTTTAGTACGCAGTACATCGACGGCAGGAGATTATATCGCATGAACATGCCCCATTTACCTGCAAAATGCAATTTAAAATTGAAGCCTGACAAGAGCGATTAATTTTTCCTGTTTAGGGCTGTTTCGGCAGCGAAAAAAACCGGCATCGTGCTGGATTTGTTTTTTGACTTCGGTTTCTAATGTGATGTTATTTAATTTCGAATTTTGGTGCATTCTTCCTGCTCAACTTCAGCAGCGCACGCAGTATCGTTGAAGTATGTTTTTTGAAAGGGTGTCCCAGAGTTCCGTCGGTACCAATCACAGCAGCCCTGCTGCGGCCACACCGCTCCATTTCTAAGCGATACCAATTTAGTGCCTGAAGCATATGAAATAGGTGGAACAGTAATGGTTGCTTCAATAGGGCAAGTATTTTTGTTTTATTAGTGCTTTTTGCTGCCAAACGCTTCTAGCGCCTGCCCACCAGACACCCTGCCTTATTTTTGCCTTAAAGCTCGGCCTTCAAGCATCATGCCGACCTGTGCATAACAATACGCCAGCCTAGACACTTCAATAAAAGCACGATCTATGTTGGAGAGAAGAAGGTTTACCAGAAAACTGGAATAAAAACAATGTTATGTGTATTTTCGGCGAGAACGCTATTCTGCTGTGAGACATGGCATCAAGTTCTGCCCCGTGGCTTCTCTTTTTATGAGTGCTGTAGTCAACAAGCGGAACTTTCGCGGAGTGTGTGAACACCGTATTTGTTTCTTCGCTTTCACAGGAACGCCGCTGGTGCACTAATTTGCAAATATTGTTGGTGGTAACGTTTGTGCTTTAACAATTTTTAATTAACGTGAATGATAGCCTGAAGTAGGGTTTGGTGGCACTATATTCTGAAGCATGACCGATCATTTTGATTGCGCAGTAAAAATTCATCTTTTATAAGTGAATGATCAGGTGACCGCGCGTGGAACGATATAACATGTAAAACTTTAAAGCTATACGCCAAGATTGTTCGGGTTGATTGCGGCCCGTATAGTTTTTGGATAGAAGCGTATCTCTCCAGAGACGTCATTAGGGCATCAATTTCACATCACCTAGCTGGCCCCGGCCATTTTTAGGCCACAAAACATTCCAGTTCAACTAAACGAAAGCACAAATTTTCCATAGCACCCATCTCTTTACCTGAATAATAGAAAATTTGAACAGTTTGCTTCGGATCCATCTTGATGTACGTTCGTACAGATGAACCGCCAAAAGAAAGCGCCCTCAGGCTCCCGTACTGTACACCTCTAGATGGTTTCTTTAAATCTTTTCAACTTGGCGCATGTCTCCGTTCGTTACAGGCCTATAAACTCGCCCAGATAGAAAAATCTGTTCTAGGTGAAGTGGAGAGGACAGCCTTGCTGGAGGCAGCCCTTGCTACGCCAAACGATGATTACAGTGATGTTGACTGAATATATGAGATTTTGTAGAGGGCAAATGAAAACAATGAAATGTTAAAACAAGTCGGAAAAAACGCTTAAAACAAAATTATGACTGAGAGCTTTAAAGAGCCAAATGAATAAAAAGTAAAAACGATGCCGAGGAAGTATACAAGGCTAAACAAAAAGAGAACGTATGCGCGTGACAACGTGAACGGGTAGACATCTAGTCATGTGGATAACTTCAGATTAATAGTTTTTTCTGGCCCAGAGTCCCGCACGTAGGCCAGAATGTGTCTGTAAAGTCGACTTATCTCCATTGGCAAACGTTCCAAGATATAAAAACAATTGTCAAACGTCTCCCCGTGCCCTGTGATTCTTCACGTGTCAAAGCATTGCAGAGATATATACTGATACCAGTTGGACTAACAGTGGCATCAAATGGAGAGATCTAATGGGTTCGGTAATGCATTGGTACATCTTCACGTAAACATAGAGTTCAATTCCAAAGCTGTCATATTTGGCTGTGAAGTCAGAGTGGTTCGAAATGATTTCAGAGTGGCTCTAAAACGATTTTAGTTCAAAATAAAAATTTGGTGATGCAGGCCAAGCCTCGGCCTACCGGAAATTTGCAAAGAGCTTTGTGCGTAATTTAGACGCCGTGGCACAAATAACTTCCTACTAATTGTTGCTGGAAACGATTATTTCTATTTCTGTGACCTGTTGTAAGTGTCGTTCTATTAGGTTTCTTCGGGTGCTGATTTCAGCGCATGTAATCCCTTCGTCGTTCGAATTTTTTTTACTAAGCACTGAGAGAATAATTCAGCTTCCTACTATTTGGACATTTCGCCGCGTTCGACGTCTCGAATAATTGGACGTTTCAAATGACTCACTATTTTTGGCCATTGTGTGCCCTTGATTTAGCAGATTACTCGACGAGACGTTCGCTTTAGCGCGCGTCATCCCAACAATTTCAAACATTACTGAAGCTCTTTCTTGGTCTGCCTTCCTTAGACCGTTTTTCAAACACAGTTTCTTTTTTTTCGGCTTGTTAATTGAATTTCTCGTAGTGTATCTTGCACGAAACCTTTTAATATGTAGCCGTTACAATCATTTCTATGCTCTTCTTCTCTCTCTAAGAAAGGACAAAATACCACGTTTTGTGTTGTTTTTTGTGTTCCCTAACACAGTCGTTTCCTTGAGGACAAGAGTTTCACCCATTATTTTCTTCACGTTTCGATCTTAAAAAAATGCGAGCTCTTCCCGGCTTGCTATACACCCCCATTTTCCTTTTTATATCCACAATGCCCTGAAAGCCGGCTTTCGCCAGAAAAAATAAGCCGAAAGCTCTAAAACAGAAATGCCCCCGTCTCCGTTTGTTTTATTACCTACGGAGGCAGTGATCGACAAAGGCACACTAGTGAGGAACCATAAAAAGGACCAGCGTAACACCGCAGGTAAAGAAAAATCAAGACCCGAAGTCTTGGGAGAGTTCTCCCTGGCGGGAAAGTTTGCTCACCAAGCGAACGCGGATCGCCCCCGACGTCGCGACGTTATTCAAACAGGTCGCGGCGCACGAAAGCAAACACGGCGAGCACACAATGACGGCGCGAGGAATCCTGCCGCGAATCTTTATTCGCGTCCATGAATGGACGGGAATTGGCCGAATTATTTAAGAGCTCTACTGCTCGCTGTTGACTTGGAGTCCTGGCGGATAATTGCTCGTGACCAGTGGCCGTAAACAATGCCGTTAGGGAACGCATGCTTGAGTTGTCGTTTCAGAATCGTGCGAAATATAAACATGCAAAAAAATGAAGGTAAATTCGTATTCAGAATTAACTTGCAACAACATGACGTCACGAGCACTCAGCTGTTGCGCTGTTGTAAAGTGCCCTTGGGAAAGTAAGAAAATATAATATAAAGTAAATAGTTCCACGCAGAAAGCCCTTGCCTCCAGTAAAGAGAAATCGACAGAACATCGTCAAAATGTGAGGAACTTTTGCATATTTATTCGCCAAGAAGTTATGGGCATCGTGCTTTTCCTAACGATATCCATGCTTTGGAATTTCCGCAATTACATAGAGCGAGATTTCGCCTACAGTATATAAGGGCACAAGTTAAGGTTTCGCAACATAACGAAATTAAGAGGAATTAGCCATGAAGGTTACGCAGTGTGCAACAATGAGGAAATAACGCGAAATTTAAGTTCGCACGGATAAGCCCTCGCGCCCCCCTTTGTGACGAACTGTAAGTAGTGTGAATAAGCCATTGCACGGCTCTACCACCCCGAGGAGTCTGATCCGTTTGCATGTGAACAAGGTCCGTCCCTGTGTTCTACCGTCCACTCAGCTGCTTGGGTGTGGAACCTAGAGAGCTTCTTCGTTCGCCTTGAGAGTGGCAGTTTCGATCCAAAGCAATGCATCCAGTCATCCTTCCCGCGTCTCACTTCAGTCAGGAGCAGTCAGTTTTCATTCAAAAAGGAGTCAGTCATCACAATAATAATAGGTACCCAGGTACAGGCGTACAGGAAGTGTTTTGTTAGGGCAGCTTACACAATATTTTACGGCAAAATGAAAGGTCACATTCAAGGGCAGATGAATCACAGCACCATCGTTTATCGTCTGGTTGAAATGCCCTTTTAGGCATCTTAACAATTTCGTGATTATACATCTCCATTTCGTCAATACGCGTCCTGCCGGCGAGAATGGCGTCGCGTCGCATGGGCGGCAGCCAATCCCCTGGAAACTGGGACAGGGCAGCTTACACTGCAACTCTTCTGTAATTTGCGTAGTGTGCAACATATATATTTGCATACTTTAGGCGTTGCATTTTTTTCAATGACAGGTCTGGTCCTATTTGTCTTGTGTGCCCGTCTTTTTAAAGAACAAGGCTCAGAGAGGTTCTGTTCTCTCCTTTCACTTCCAAGCATATGGCGAGGGTGCTCAGAAATACAGATAACCGTCTTCAAGCTTCCCAGTACAAAATCTTTTCTTCTAAGCCTTCTACGGATCCTAAACCGGATAGAGTGGAAAGGCAGGTAATGTCTAGAGACATTGAATGTCTCGGAATTTTGAACGTTTGGACGGCGTAGTTTGCCGAAGAACATTGCAGTTTATACCGAGGGAAATTGTTTCGCCTCAGCTGCTTCGAAGATCTTTGGATATATAAGGAAGGATTTGGGCTGTTTCCACTGAGCGATATCTTCGGTATAACACGGAAGGCGTAAGAAGCAAAAAACAAAAATGAAATCAGAGGTTCTCCCTTGCATACACCAAATAACACAAAAAAATTGAAAAGACACAAAGTAACTCAATCAGAGACAAAAAATGCACGTGGACGCATTTTTTAGACACAATTTTTTCCTAAAGAATACAAAGGAGTTCTTTTGCCTCCATGACTCCAGCGTACGTGGAAGATTGGGGGAGCCGGTGAAGCATGACAAAGCATACAAAGTAGCGAAACAACAATTACACAACGCAGCGGTCCTTTTCTAATGTGCTGTCTTTTACGTTGTATCATGCTCTCCGTCATGAATCCACAGAATGCTTTTGTTTCTATGGAGAACGCCTACCTTTCTTTCACTTGTGAAATTGATACATGACAGTAATCAGAAGATGTTGCATGCTTTTTACTAGGTGTTTACTAGCTTCCGCATGGCCGTACTGCTTGTTAGTTTGTGCATAGAGTGAAAAGAAAAAAAAAACAGCCAGACGAATGGTGAACTCATGTGAGATATTGGCAGAAAGGTTTTTAAACACAAAGTTTCTACTTGAGGTCAGGTTTTCCTGGGTTCAAAAAAAACGTCTGGGGACAGGTAAGGGCTTTTTCTGAGTTTTGGACATGAAAACACCAATTTATTTTCTTAAACCTAAAGAAGCATATCCATTACGTGGGTGGCGTGGGGCGTACATCGAAATTGGTACATCTTCGAAACAAAACAACAAAGTGCACACTGTTGGAAATGTACAAATAAAAGGATGTAAAACTTAATAGAAGCATAAAAACACGCGAGCCTATAATTAATTTTTAGGGGTACAATAAAAACACTACAACCACAAAACCCCAAACAACAATTACGTTTGGAATACGCAAATTGGTTAGCTTTAGTGGGAGCAGTTTGCTTTCCCTGCAAAAGCGATGTTACTCAAAGTTTGTTCCAAAGTATTATGGCACTGAGGGGAAAGGAGGTGCTCATCTCCGTCGTCCGGCACTCGATGGTCGTCGGCAGGTGCATAGGGGAAAGGCAAAATGGCGTTGTTATTGGTCCCTTCTGCAGGGCGTGTCCTGATTTCGCGAAGTAAAATAACGTGTGAATAATGCAGGAACTAGAGGTTATGTGATGTGAATCGAGCGACCCAAGCGACGAAGTTTGTTTAGGGTGGTTACGATTATAAGTGGGATATTCTTCACGGCTGCGAAAACGTCAGTGAGATAAGCTTCTCAGGGATGCCGCATGGATGATGCTTTCTCATGTTTTGGTAGCACGCAGTTTATATATCCTAGTTTTTTTATGTGCGGTGAAGCAGACCGTAGGTTGCGTCCTAAATACAAGTAATCTTTAACTGAACGCCGCAGAGCGCTCCTACGAGTTTTGATTGATTATGGGGTCTAACGCGCTCAAGCTAGACAGGCTGCAAGGCGCGCCGGCTTTGGATTAATTGTTATCGCCTGAGGACCTGAACGCTCCCCAAATCTTGACACACAGATATATCTGTGCTTCGCGGCCTTAAAAAAAGAGGCCGCCGCGTCGGGGACTCCAACCCGCGTCCTTTGTCTGAGAAGCACAAGGCCTTAGCCACTGAGCCACTGCGGGGTTGCTCCTAAGAGTTTTGCCTCGCAAGTAACGTTTTGGGATTCGGCTGTGGGGTTTCTGTGGTGTACCGGCGTTAGAGGACACAGTTTGCCTGCTACTGAAGCTGCTGAAGCCGACGATGTGGATGCTCCAGACGCCAGGCGGCACGGTACAAACTGCTGCGCTCAGTAGTCACTACAGCGCCTCTAGGGGAGGCGTGTACTTGCCCCTTTCGTGGAATTGAACGTAGCACTGTGTGTCTGTTGCCGCTGGCATTAAACGGAAATTCTGAAGGTAATTGTTCACCAGTACACTTGGGTGGATATGTGCTATCACCCTTGCTTGGGCCTAACGGTAGGGAGCCCAAAGAGCGAGGCGGACGGCTTGCTAGAGCAACGCCAAACACGTCGAGCTGCGAATACCTGTATACTTTAGTAGTTGTCAAAGTGTAACGTTTTTAATAATACCAGAAAAGTTCCCTGACAGCGTTGGCAAGTACAACTCAGCGGTTTTGTAATATTTTTTTTAGGATAGCGTATTGGCGACATTTGTAGGAGTCGTTTTGCTGACAGAGACGGACGTGGAGTCCGGACCTCGCACCTCATCTTTCAACAGCGGAGCTATTAAAGCTTGAGATTGTTTCGGTGGCTTTTTACCAAACGCCAAACACCTCCGGCGCAATCCGCCCGGCATGAAACTTTGCACAGCCATGCATAATCTCGCGCAGCTGCGTAGGCGGGGCTAAGCCTCATCTAGCCATGACGTCACAGCACCGACGTTCCTCGATGACGTCCTTGAAGCTCTTTCTGCCAGCCGCAAGTGGGCTAGCGGGACGAGAAACACGCTCCACCAGCATGCTGCGTGAGCGGGGCAGAAGGCGTCGCTAGTGTTCCCGTTCGTTAAAGGGCTCGATTGCGTGTCCTCTCCACGAATGCATTTACTTTGCATATTATGAGATGGCTCCTACCAGGAACACCCGGCATTGAACGAGCGTGGGGAATCGTGAACAAAGAAGCAATAGACACTTGCAATAGTGGCAAAAAGGGTTTCATTTTTTCTAGGCTAAACTAGAACCGCAATGATGGCTCAGAGAAGTACAACACTCTCCTCGTATACGGAAGATACGGCTTCAAATCCGCGTACCGCTGGGTACCACTGGTTTCTTTAGTGGGTGCAGGCGTCACTAGTCGATTGCGGACTCGTGAAGGTGTAATTCACGGCTGGAAAATAGAATTTACATTTTCCAGGGGCCTCTGAACCTTGTCCACCTGGCGGGCCCCCAGCCTTCTTGACACGTCGCCACATTGAAGCAACTGAAAGAGTTGGAAGCATGTCGTGCCACAGGGGGTTACCGATTTTAGCGTCCCCCATAGCTGTGGAAGTAACCATGTGCATTTGTGTGCCTTAAGGTGCCTGGAACCTACCGGTAAAATAGGTACAACCGACTTCACGGGCTTGTGGTCGGCCCTTGTGTGTGACTACAATGTTAGGGAAGTTGACGCGGGTTTTACGGGAAATCACCCCAATTCTCTGGAAAATGCAACTTTTGTTTTGGAAAGTAACTTTCAAACTGACTATCGTTCTTCAACTTGCGAAGCTTTTGATCGAGTAGCGCACTCCTTTTCATTTTTAAATGAATCACCCTCCGAATGGATAACAAGTTTATCTTGGATTCCTAGCTTTCTATCCTTGCTTGAACTGTTCCGGGTAATTAATCATTATACTTCGCCGCTTTCCCCGTCACTTTTGGTGTGCCTCAAGGCAGCGTTCCCGGTCCCATGTTTACAAAAAAATGTTTATCAATGACTTGCCTTCACACGTGACATCTTGCATGCGACTTCTTGCTGATGATTGCATAATTCACCAAACAATAAACCACCCAAGAGAACACGCAACACTTCGAAAAGACATTTTTTCTGCAATTGGTGCAATGCCTTACGAATATCTTTAAACTTAACTCAAGGCCAGTTAATTTCATTCGGCCGAAAAAGGTTTGAAGCACAAATGAGTTCACGAATACGTAACTTCTGAACAATCGTTCAGATGCCGAGGTTTTATTACATAAATACCTAGGCGTTCTCTTAAAGGCATGGTTCACCCACATTAAAGTCGTACGCGCGAAAGCTTTACCATCTCTATGATGTTTATGTAGCAATGTGCATTCTTCTTCGTCTACCATTGATCAGCTCACCTATAAACATTTTGTATTACCACGGCTGTAGTTCATTTCTTGCGTTTGGTGACCCTATCAAAATGATGAAAGTTACAATGGAAGCAGCGATCATTGGATGGTTATATGCAAGGTAAGCCTGAAATTCATTGTACAGTAGAAAAGTAGAAACTCTGCATGGAATCTGTCAAAGCCAGTACTGAGGAGTTGAAAACACCTCTCCAAAAGAAATTTTCACGTCTAAACGAGAACAGCAAAAATAGTGTAGACACTCTAAATGACAACGTAACAACGGTACTCACAGAATCTCTACCAGCTGTAGAAGCAGCAGCATGGGAGAAAGAAACGGGAAAACTGACTAAGAAGACCAAGGAACTGCTTTCGAAACGTAAGAACATGAAGGTGTCAAGTGCGGTGGACTAAGTTAAGTTAACGGTGCTGTCAAATTGGTTAACAGAAGTAAAAGAAACCGCATTTGTGATCGTGGAAACACTGCAAACTGCAGGAAGTTTGAAAGCGACTAAGAAGAAGCTTGCCAGCGCAAAAGACAGCATGTACGCACTCAAAGACGAGCAGTGTAACATTTCGTACAACACGGATCAGACAAAAGAGGTAGCTGAAAGATTCCACGCCAGGCTATTTGTCAGCGACGTTAGACCGGGGAAACTACTTAGAGCACAATGTTAACTTGCGATGTACCACTAGTTACTAAAGACGAAGTAGGAAAGGCTCTCACGGACATGAAAAGAGGACAAGCTGCAGGCGAGGGTGTCATAACCGTGGATTCCTTGAAAGAGGGAGAAGATCTAGTGGCGCAAAAACTTGCTGCACTATTGTCAAAATGCTATGGACTCAAAAATTGCCCATGGCCAGGAAAACGCAAACAATATTCTCAGTCATAAAAAGGGTGGTACCAATGACCTTCAGAATTACAGACCCATCAGCCTAATCTGAGTTGTTTGCCAGCTACTTACCCAAGTAATACTTAATCGCATTGGGAATAGCCTGGATTCCCAACAAACCAAGAAATAGGGTGGGTTTTGGTAGGGGTCCTCAACTATGGATCACATCCATTTGTAAATGAATTGATAGAAAAAAATCAGCCTGTACCACTAATACCCTTTAGATGGAATTTATGGCCTATGTGAAAGCGCTTGACAGTAGAAACCGCAGACGGGCTGAGAGTATCAAAAGGAGCAGGTAATAGAAGAGACCTACATAAGACTTCTAGATGGCATATATAAGGCAAGTACGAGGTGGACATAACACCTCACAAACAAAGCGATAAATTACCCATCCAAAAGCGAGTAAGACAGAGAGATATTATTTGGCCAAACTATTGCAGACGGCGTAGAATTGCTGAGTGAGATTTGATTACACCGGCGAAAAATCGTGAGGAACTACAATCAAAATCACGGCCGTGGAACTAAAGGGAAATATGAATAAATCTAGAGTAATGAGGAAGAAGAAACCTTTTCAGTTTTGGAGACGAAGCGCCAGAGAAAGGACCTGAATATAATTACCTTGGACAGAGGGTTAGTGCTGACCCCAACCGCGAGAGTGAAATCAGGCGCAGAATTTATTGGCTGGGGTGCACTCGGCAAGATACGCTACCTCTGTCACTCAAAAGAAAAATCTACGACCTGTGCATAATGTCGGTGATGAAACACGGAGCTGAAACTTGGCGTTTCACAAAGGAAAAAGAAAGCAAATTTACGTCTGCCCAAGGGGCTATAGAAACAATATTGATAGGAGTAACACTTAGATACAAGAAACGAAGCTTCATGGATCAGGGAACAAACTCGAGTAGGTGATATCATGGGTCTAGTAAAGGAAAACAAGTGGTCTTGGGCTGACCATATAGTGAGTCGTACGGACAACCGGTGGACAGGTAATATAACAGAGTGGATGAAAAGAGATATGTATAGCACGATGGAGAGATGACAGAATGGAGGGATAACACGATGGAGGGGTACACACGGAAATTCCGGGGCCAACAGTAGACTCGACCGTCGCAGGACAGGAGGCGGTGGAAGTCGGTGGGAGAGGCCTTCGCCCTGCAGTCGTCCTGAGGGATGATGATGATTACAAAAAAAAGCAGCAAAAAATCGCGCCTCACTGTTTATATACAGGTCAAATGATTTGAGCTGAAGCATAACAAAAACAAAACGGCAAATCGCTTTTGTGTGTGGAATCCACAAATACACTCATAGCATGAGATTTCCCGTTACCCACTCTAAGCACTGTTTCCACATCACGGACATTATGCAACCAACGAAACTTCGCACGCATCTAGGGCACAACAAACGCATTTTTTTAATCAGCTCTCCAACGTGCTATCAGCTTTTGCAACGATCTTCCTGAGAACATGGCGTCGGTGACTGACCCGGAAGAATTCCGTCTTCACTTGCAAAAAATTGCTCATTCTGCAACCCAAAACAAGAAAAAAGGTAACTAGACATCACTGCAGTAAATTATTTCAGTCGTCACCTAAGTGTTGCGGTTCCTGTGGAAGACATGGGATTTCGAACATTCGGCGATACAGCGCCCCAGGAAAACGGGAAAAAGCAGGTGAAGGAAAAATTCACGCTTCAGCATACTGCCCCAATGTATGATTTTGGCATAAAAATCAAGATTATCGTATTTCTATGGGTAATTTCAGGGTATGCACATTATAAGTACCCGACAGGGTTGGGGTTAATAGAGATGCCGTTTGGAAGCCCCGAAATTGTACAGCTGCTTTCGCTTCCGGTGTTCTTTTTCAGTGTTCTGCTCTAGCACCCCATCGCTTCATTTTTTCCTTCTCATTCAATGGCATAATGTAAGAGAACGTCACGATTCGATCGGCTCTGCATAATTCCGCCAGAGGGCTCCTTGCAATGGCGCTGAGGCTGCATTTAATCGGCACTGGACGCGTTGCCACGGGGTCATCGTTGTCGGGTTTCTTCTGCTTTTGGCAACATATCCGGTGTACTGGGCGCGTCTTTCTGGATAACGATGCCGGCGCGATTTTGCTTCTTCCAAACGGCACATAGCGAGTGTGCATGGGCCGTTTATTTTCGCTTTCCTGTGTCCCTTATATGGTGCATAAAGCTGTGATGTGTTTTTAGGGAGCGTGAGTGCTTCAGAGCAGGAATAGGAATAAAGGTGGGATAACGTCAAAGGGACGAAGTAATTGTGGGTGTATTAACGAGCTGATAAATCATTATAAGTGCCTATAATAATAGAGGATAGCGTGAAGGGAATCGGAAGACGATCTTCCAAACACACAAATACCAACTGATATTTGCTAGGTTACTGCCCTTGGTGGAGAACTGTTGATTTCTTCATTGCTGTTTTGGTATTTTCGTTCTTGAGGGGGACCTTGAAAGTGCGAAGACTTTGCAAGGGCGAAAGTATCTCTAACGACGACATCGATTTTTCGAGAGCATGCTTAGAAGCAAACAACTCGTGTCGTTAGAATAATAAGCGAAACTAAACACAGGAAAAAGAAAAAGAAAAACGAAAAATCAACACAGTACAGTATATTATACACGTTAAAGAACGCATGGAAATTTTTAGGAAAGCAAACAGACTAAACAAGGCATCTAAGCGAAATGCCTAAACAGTAATACAGTGACTTAGTAATATGAAAACTCCTGGAAAAAACGAGAGAAGAAGCGAGTTGAGTTGAAATATTGCTGGAGGTCAAACATTTTTGTGCACTCAAAAACATACATTTCTAAAAGAACCGACACGGCTCAATTGTGCAATAAGTGATAACAAACAACACGCAATAACATACTTTGCTTTAACTACTATTTGGAAACAAACACCCAAGAAACCTCTTTGAGATGCCTTGTAATATTTGATAAACATGAGAGTGTTTAATTGGATACGGCAGGCTACTGCAGTTAGAATAACTGAAAATTGAGTGCCAGATTACTGTCATTTGTAGAAACAGCGGCAGGAAAATTCGCGGAGAATCTAGTCGAGTTGTGATTGGTGCCATAACCTGCATAAATGAAGTGCAAAATATGTTTGTTAGTAAGCAGGTTGAACACCAGTATTTTATTTATTTATTTATCTATTTTTATTTATTTATTTATTTATTTATTATTCATTATTTATATATTATTAATTTATTTATTATTTACCAGATACCGCAGACATGAAGCCCAAGAAGGAGTGGTACAAGCAATAAGGAGAAAAAAAAAAGAGTAAAAAAGGCAATCAAGCATAACATCACACATATACAATAGTGAATTAAGGGCGATTACATGAATTGCATTTTTTAGCACAAAAGAAAATAGGGGGAGAGGAACAAGGCACTAAATAAAGCAACGCAAGAACACTATGGAACAGCGGAGGAGATAGCTGCAAATCGTTTTCAAATCACCAGGAAAACATGTGTGTTAATAGAACTTTGTCGACAGAAGGGCGGCAAACAGTAACTTGTTCCACTCACAAATCGTGCGTGCAAAAATGAAACGAAAATGTAAAAAGATTACTTTTGGCGAAATATGGAGTTAAGGCAAGGGCATGTAAATGACGACCGCGCCGTGTTGTGACGAGACAAATGTAGGGGCTGGCATCAAGTAAGAGCTGCTGGTTAAAGAATTGATGATGTAATTTTATCTGAAATGATTTACGTCGCGATTCTAATGTTGGAATACCATGTCCTTACATCAGGGCAGAAACGAGTTTGTTCACCCGTACATACCATAAATAAAGCGGATGGCTGTTCTTTGGATACTCTCGAGGCAATCGATATTGGTTTTCGTGAGTGGATCCCAAATAACGCAAGAATGTTCAATTTTCGGTCTAATGATTGAAGTATAAGCTAAGTATTTAACTTGAGAGGGAGCGTCCTTGAGTTTGTGTCGCAATAAACAAGGTTTACGGAAAGCGGCAGCGCATATGTTAGTAATGTGAGAGCTCTAACTTAAGGTACTGGTTAATGTTACGCCGAGATATTTGTGTTCATCTCCTTGCTATAGTGGTTGGTCACAGGTACAATTAGAAAATTCCAATGGGAGTTTCTTTCTAGTCATCGGGAGGTATACTGTTTTGTCATGGTTTAGTTGCATGCTAGAAGTTTTGCTCCAAGAAGCAACGTTTTCCAACGCCGAGTTTAACGCCAGTTGATCCTCGATGCTATTAGTTTCATTAAAAAGGATTCAGTCGTCTGCACAAAGCCGTATTTTTATCGGATTATTTATAGCATAACAATGTCGTTGCAAGAAATAAGGAAAAGTAAAGGCCCTAGCACACGTCCCTGCGGTACGCCACCTGTAACAAGGAGAGCGTCAGAAGTGGTTGCATTAATGTTGACGTACTGTGTACTGTTAGTTAAATAGGCAGTCACCCATGAAACTAATAACGGTGGAAGCCCGATTTGAAGTAATTTTCCGAATAATTTGTCGTGTGGAACGCGATGAAATGCCCTACCGAAATCTTAGAGAATGAGGTCAACCTGTCCTCCCTGATCAAGTATTGTAGAAACGTAATTTAAAGATGGTCGAGAATCCCTTGCGAAACCTGTGTTGAAATGGATAGAAACTGTTATATTGACAAAGTTTGCGAACTGACAATACATTATTTGGCGAAGAAGGACACTAGCATTTGATAGAATTACATTTTTGGGATAATGCTTGGCTCTGAACATGTTTAGGATATGTGAGATGTATACGTACTAGCCGAGTTAACAAGGCCAAACGTCGGATGGTGGTGAATAAAAGAAAATATAGCGACGTAAAAAAAACGCACGAAGTGCACTTATACCGCACGTAGTATTTTTGTCATACGTCGTTGAAGTGATTCCGACATTTGAGATGAGTAGGAAAAAGAACGCCAAGAAAATGATATGGGCAGAGATATGAATGCAGTCAGTACCTTGCTTTAGCGGGGGTAAAAATTGGGCGTGTTCCCGTTCGATTGAAATAGCATAAATTTAGTTTTCTGGTTTTTATAATAAGGGTATTGTTGTGGCAGCAAATTTATGGCATTTATATAACATGATTAAGCGTCGAAACGAGGGGCGTGAGAAATTTGTGGGCACATGGTGCTGTAGTGTCGTCGGCGTAAACAAAAAACTATGCGCTGCTCTCACGTGGTCTGAGAAGTCATTATTGAAAATTATAAAAATAAATACAGAACCTAGAATTGACCCTTCAAGAACCCCTTGATTGATGATTTTATAACTAAAATATTCGCCACTGTCAACCTCGCCTTTTCTGTTAGTTACATATTTTTGCAAGAAAGAATGTGTAGCTCCCCTTACGCCGTATAGCTTGAGTCTATGAAACAAAGTGTTATAATTTTTAAGGTCAAAACCTTTCTAAAATTAACAAACTCTGAGCCTTGTGCACTGTGACAGTCCATTGATTATAATATAGTCTGTTAGAGATAGGAGTGCAAAAGTTGTCAAGCTCCCAGCGCGAAAACCAAATTGATGGGGTTTAAAAAATTGCATTTAGCGATGTAGCCATATACAAGCCGTACGAACAGCCGCGGGCAATCTTGCTAATACTTCAGACTATGAAAAAAGGTGAGTAGTTCGAGATTAGTAACCTATCTCACAGTAGGGAAACCACCCCTTTCTTGCTCCTCTTGTTCGCAGACGAGCCCCGCCTGTACGTCGTGGGGGTCCTAGGCGAGAGAGTAGCCCTGCCGTGTGACATGACGCCCAACACGACGGACGACGAGGTGTCGCTGGTGCTGTGGTACAAGGACGACTCAACGACGCCCATCTACTCGTGCGACGCACGCCGCACTCGGCTGGAACAGGCGCACCACGCACCCGCTGACTCGCTTGGGAACCGGGCCTACCTGCGGCTCATGGGGGACCCGACCTCGTCGGCCGAAGGCGGAGGACAGACGGCGGCACTGGAGCTGTTCCCCGTGCACGAGGAAGACGAGGGCCTGTACCGCTGTAGGGTGGACTTCCGGAAAGCACGCACGCGCAACTACGAGGTCATGCTCAAAGTCATATGTGAGTTCCTTCCCTCCTGTCTCTCTTGGCCCTTCTCTGTTTGTAATAACTCATAAACGCGAGCAGACCAAGTTTGCCATTTGCCAGGTTCTTCTAGCAAGTTGGAATGCTCGCCCACGCGTGTTGTACTGTATTTCGTCCAGTGCGTCTAACCAGAGAAAAATACCGATTCGGTTGCGGTTTGATTCCGGTGGATTTATTTCGTTCCGGTTCAGGTCCGGTTTGATTAAATCACTTAACGAAGCGGTTCGCGACCCGTTCCAATTAGTTCAATTGTCTGCTAAGTGAGCAAGAAAGATTTAGCTGTTCAAAAGGAAAACGAAAGCAAACTACAAACAAAAATTCAGTTCTGTTTCGCAATAACAGTGCTGCGATTTAGGCGAGATATTAGGAAAGCATGAAGTAGGGACGATTTATCAGCTTCCTTTCTGCCCACACCTTATGTTGTCCTGGGGGTGCATAAACCACCGCCAAGAGTTATTAGTGTGGGATGTATTTTCTACCGTTTCCCTTTCTGCTGAAATGAACATCCTCGCTATAGAATCGATCGTCCTGCTTTCAAAACGTAGGGTTAGGTGTGCGTACTGGCGTGCTTAATACCAGCGTTTAATACCAACGGCGGTCTATTTTTTTACCAGTTTGAGCATCCGAAAAACATTCTACAGCAGCCACGTAAATTTTTCCTATGAATTGGCTCTTTGGGCACCTAGAATAATTTGTTACCTGCCACCATCTCGACGGTGTAACCCAAGATTTTCTTGAGAGTAAGCTTTCCTAAATGCTGAGCCATTGCGTTTTTGCTGTGGTCACTGGAAGTTATTTTGCGGTCGGTATCACGGATGTGTGAGCCACAGAGAATGTCGTTGTTTCGCCTGACGACCGGCCCTCGTTCAATGCGCTACATTTCGGAGTCTTATAGCAAATTAGACCATTACAAACTGAGCGGTAGCATGATGCGTGCAGTACAAGGTGTAACTTTTTTTCTGAGGCGCTGTTTAATTAGTAGAAAGCAGTGTTCCCCTCATTATCGAGTCGCAGTATCGGTGGAGTAGCGAGTTGGGCAGTCAGTAAAAGTGCACCTTCGAAAATAAAGCAGAGCTTCAACAGGCAAAACTGCCCAACGAGCAGAAAGGATTTGCGCTTGGCGAATTTGACAGTGTACGACTGGCATTCCTTTCTGCAGGTGTCATCTTCTTTAGGTCTGTTTTTTCTTGCAAGACGAAGTACGTAATGGTCGCAAGGCCGAGGGGTGTAGTTTCTTGCAAATAGAAAAAGGGCATACCCACGCTAACAGTTTTTCCTAGTATACTGTCCATTATCATTTGTATCTGTTAGAAAACGGGAACTTGTTCGCTCTACCGTCTTGGAAAAAAAAGGAGATATACCAGCACCACGACGCTCACTTCCTTTGCCATGACGACATGCTTGGTTGTGAAAGCTCGAGCAAAAGCAATGGTGTGTAAAGAGCAATATCAACCTGTTCGTGTTCTGATTACTGGGTTTTGTCTATTTTGCGCCTGATATAAAATCTTGGGATGTTCTGCTTCTATTTTTTTTTTGTGGAAACACACTTTTTAAAAATCAAAGCCCTTTTCTTAGGGCTAAGATTGTTAAAACGCGAACCTTTCTCTATGCAAGCTTATTCAATGTCCTAGTCCAGAATCCATGCTCCCGAAGTCCAAAACCAAAACCTCCAAAGTCCAAAACTCCAATTCACCTCAGCCAAATTCCAAAGCCGACGCCCACCCCCCAAACCCCGTATGTTGCCGAGCGCCCCCAATTTGATGATTACGAAAGTTGTGAACCGAGGCGGCACCAGACACAATTGATCACTATTTTGTAGGCTGCACGGATGCTATCATTTTCTGGGACATTTTGAAGCGAAGAATCAGAAAAGATATGGGTATCACGCCTTTCCCAATCTGATTGTTGCTATTTGGCTCTCCTGGTGAGCTACCCTATTACATGTTTGTTTCTCTTGGTCTGCACTATCTGTTGCGATTGCGCTTCTACAACAGGCTTGCCGAGCCGCCTACATCAACAAAATCGTATATTCGAGAATGTGTGGCGTTCGTACATAGTGTATAGAATGCTTTCGAGCAACCATTTTGCTGACTCCTCCTTTTGAACTCGTGTGTGTTCGCCCCAATTCTGACGTATTTTTGCTTTCTCCAATTTGAGTGTGTTTTCTTGTTTTCTTGCTCATGTTGCGTCCCCGTCCTGTCGTTATGTTGAGTTCATTCTGCCATGTAGTGGTGAAAAAAAAGGGGGTGATGGCGAAATCGGACAGATATTGGCTTCACAACGCGAGAGACACAGGTGTGATTCCGACCATACAAGTTCTTTTCCTGTATTCATCGTCATCATAATCTGCCCTGCCTTTGTGTTAAATTGGGTTTTCTGCCGTGTGTTTTGTTTGCACCACCAATAGTGTGACCTAAAAAGTTTCGCTTTAAAATAGTGCGCCTCTGCTCCCAGGTGCAGCTTATGTTGCAGGGCCGCAGAGGAATTTAAACCACTTTGGGGTATTTAATAACGGGCGTCAAAATAGCGACACATGGACGTTCTCGTTTCCCATCTACATAAGAAAAACGGTCGCAGGGATGCCGGTCTAACCCGTGTACTTCTCGTTAGCAGCGTACGGCTAAGCCGCTGAGCAATTCCAGGGGCCTAAACTGGTCAAGGATTTACATTGTCGAGGTGTGTGACATTTTCAAGAAAATTATGAATGGAACAAGAATGCACACTTCAAATGTGGGCCTTCGCCGATGCGCAGTGAAGCACTCTTGCAGCATGACTGCTCCTATAAATTTGTAGCGAGGAAAGGGCAAAATCGTTTCATATCACCTGCAAGCTGTAGTTCGTTTGGTGAGCCTTGCACGCTGTAAAACGTGCTGTTTGGCTAGTTGATACATATTGAATGGGGCCTTACCGCAAAAAAGGCGAGTATATTGTTAGACGAGACGAACGGTACTAACAACTGAGTTTATTTCCAAAAATGCAAGCATATATCTGACAGGCATGCAGTGAAGAAAAAAGAAGTGAAGGAAAACGATACATCACGGGCGTCTGGCACAATGCGAACACCGGAAAAAGTTTGAACAAATTAACTTTCCTTATCAGAGATAGAACTAGACCATACCCTCAATAACATGGGCTCCTTTCTTTTTATAAAAAATGCCTCGGCAAACTTGCACTCTGCTTGCGCTACTAGCTGCAACTTACTATTTCTACGTAGGTGCGCATTGGCGTCCTATTGGTTTTGCATTGGTTTCCCAAGAGAGGGTTGATAATATTTGAATTATACGGAAGGGGAAACTGCGTGAGAGGGTACCAAATTGGCACGCGAAAGAAAATAGGCCTGAATGGCATTGACTGCGGAATATCAACAACGGATGGTTGTCGAACCGTTTCGTCGTTAACCGGTAATCGTTATTTCTTTTTTTCGGTTCTGTTCCGGTTCGGACTCAGCTTGCTCAAAAAATAAAGGTGATGATTTGTGTTGAGTTCCGCCAGAAATGCTCTTTTCGGTTCGCTTTGATTCCGGTATCGACACACGAATTTTGTACCATTATTCAAGATCCCGACAATAGCCCAAGAGATCTCGGTTTCTTTCCGCATGCGAGACTTCATGTTTCGGAGAATTTCCTGCTCGCTAACAGCGGCCAGTTTGCTATGTCCATGGACATCTTCGCTGTAAAAAAATTCACCCGCATTTCCCCGAAGGGGAGCATGGGGAAGTGCGAATGCACGGGTGATGCTATGAGGGGGAGTTATGTTGAACTGTGTTGGCATTCGCCCGTTAGTTGCATTTAACACCCCCGCGTGATCAAGTGGGGATTCACACACCCCGTTAGTCGTTCTCTGGAAATCTTGGTGAATTAAAGTGTGTGTTCAAGGAGATCACACACACACGCAAGTAAAGTGAAACGACAGTATTCTTTATTCAGCACTTGTTGGCGTTGTCGTTGTAGTTGACGGTCATTATGACCGCCTTGTGGTCACTGAAATGTACGGTCAAGAGTTGTTGCAAGACCGCGCGTATCAGACAGTTCCTCGCAAAGGCCAGGTCGATGTAGCTGCCGTTGATGGTGGTGGGAGCCTCTAGCGGTAGGCACGTCATGGAGTGGTTGGCGAGCATGTATTCCATCAACCACTCGCCGCCCTTTCGCACGTCCACGTTAAAGTCCCCAACAACCACGACCGGGTCCGAGGGCTTTACGCGCCTGGCCACACTCTCCATCGCCGCGTCCACGTATTCGACGACGTCGTCGCGCGAGATGTTTGGCGCGAGGTAGAGGGTGACGACCACGATTCCGTCGCCCGAGTACGCGTCGGTGTAGACGGGACTGTACGGCGACTCGTCCCTGACCGGCGAGGTGGACACGGCGTGCGACACGAGGTGCGCGTAGACGTGACCGACGAGGTAGACGCCGCAGTGCTCGCCCCGACTTCCGCTCCTGGCGAAGCAGCAGTCGTCGATGGCGTCGGTGGCCTGGGGGCAGGCTCGGGGCGGGGCGGCGGGCGCGGTGGCGCGCTGGAGGACTAGGCCAAGCGCCCTAAGTGGGTATGTGCTAAAGAAATTAGGAACTCTTCTTGGCCAATCGCCCTAAGTGGGTATGTGGTGCGGACGGACGGACGGCGGTGGACGCGTGATTCAGGGTCGCTTAAGAAGTGCATTCGCACTTAAAAAAATCCCTAATTTTGTCAACCCTTCAAATCTCCCATCACGCTACGTCCGCTGCTGCAATGCTAGTGGTTGCTGGCAAAAGCCGATAAATGAGCTCGGTAACATCGTTGGAGCACTGTGGCGTCGCGATCAAACGGAACCAGGGTCATCAGGTCATCAGGAACCCGGTCTCAGAATATTGCCCGTCTGACGCCGCAGGGAGAGATCATAAATGAGTCCTCCGCGCCACCGCTCTTTCTCTGGGTTTGCTTAGCGTCGAGCTCGAAAAGATCTACATTACTTACAATTCTCGTGACACTTACTATGAGTTATAATTGTTTGAAAATACCCAAAGTTTTATTTGGGCAACGGTTTTGAGTATAACAAGTAGATTGTTATTGTTAACTCTTTCCACAGGAGGCGAGTTTTTCATAGGCGAAGTAGTGGACTTGTTCATCTGTTTTCAAATTAAAATAAAAACCTCATGAATGCGTGCTACATCCATAGCACATTTAAAAATTATTGCTAGGTAGATGAGAATGGCTCGTGCCCAAGTAGTTGTTTACAATAACTTTAGCTCTAAAGGGTCTGCTTAAATGCGGTTTTTACAACAGTTTTGTACTCGCTCGTGAGGCAGCGAGCGGCTTCTGTCCTTTTTGGTGTCGTGCGTGTAGCATCTAGTACTCTATTTCTTTTAAATGTAACAACAGCAGTGATCGCGCGCATAATATGTAACAGCGGCTTAGAATACACGCGTAGGGCCGAATTAATTCTTAGGTTGCCGTTACAGAGAGCCATATAGCCAACTTCGCAATTTAAAAGTGGTAAACTATCAATTTTAATTTTTGATTACAGGATCATAGTTATTATTGCACGCGACATTACTTTTGCTACTTAAGCTTATTTTTATTCAAAATAAATGCCATTTTACTTGTTTCAACGTTGAACTCCGCCCCCAAAATATTCTTTTCTTCAAACTTGACAATGCTTAGAAACATTTTGCACTGTTTTAAAATAGGTCAGCAGCTCTGCACATTTGTATTCTTCCTGTTTGCTGTACCCACATACGACTCCGACAGTACTCTCGTGCGGGGCCCTGAGGGCTGCAGAGTACCGGTTTAGCTGTTTCGGCCCCTTCCCAGCCACCAGACCCCCTCGCCGCAGCTCAGGCATGAGTCCGTTAAAATAAAGTCAATATGTCTCTCCCTCCACAGTGCCGCCTAACGAGCCCATCATAACCGACCAGAATGGGGAAATTCTGCCCAGCAAAAGCATCATCGGGCCTTACAACGAAGGTGATCGCCTGCTGCTCGTTTGCCAAGTGGAAGGAGGTAAGGCCCTCCCACGGCCTCGAAAATACCCTGGCCGCACCTAATAAAGCTTCAGCAACTCATCGTAATAGCAAAACGGGAACTACTCGCCAAGATGGCAGCACCCTCGTTTCCCGTGCTAGCTCTCTCCCTCAGATATCATTTTCTCCAAGCTTGTGAAAACATCCTCTTATATTGCTAGGCTGAAAACGGCGTCAGGTGAAGATGTACTTAGAAAGCGTACTCACAAAACGGGAAGCACCGGGCAGGCTAGGAGTGCAAGCTTATTGCCTACCTCTGAATGTAACTGCCTGAGTGTGTGAGCGTGCCTAGCGCAATCTTCTTTTTGACGCTATCCAGCACATGTCCAAATGCTACACGTAGGCTATGTACTGGCGCCCTATTCCTCTACAGGTTAGACACTGAAACAATGTAAGGGCTATCGTAGACGCTTCTGAGGAAAGGTCGGGAGATGCGAAAGAAATTGGTTTGCGAGGTGTCATGGAGCGAAATAAGAAATGTATCCCCCAAAGCCAGGCATAACTAAGAAACGTCTCTCACAGTTTTTTTTTTACGTTTTGTTGCATTGCCTCGAAAACGCAGGCAGTCCTCCGCCGGTGGTCACGTGGTGGCGAGAGTCGTTTCTGCTGGACGACGCGTACAACGTGACCTCTCAGGGGATCTCGAGGAACGAGCTGCTGCTGCCGTCTCTTGGCCGCAACGACCTCATGGCCACGTTCACCTGCCTGGCCACCAACAACAACGTCTCTTTCCCCGTCTCGGCCAGCGTCACCGTCGACCTCAACTGTGAGTGTCGACCCCTTTCTCAGCCGAGGTCGCTGATTACCCTTTTCTCATCTATTCACTTCTCACCTGTGCTGTTGGCCGTCTTTTTGAGCTGCCTTGGGCAAATAAGCTCACTCGGAAGCACTGAGGTAAATGCGGTATGCGATCGCAGGCGAAACAACAAGCGGAAGAAATAAAAGACGCGAAGTTTCTGGAGGGTTGCCTGGTACCGTCAGAAATATTAACATCGGTTCTTAGTGCGGCTAATTTGGATGCATTCAACCTTATAAGAGGGTCTTCTAGGGAAAGAAGAGCACACCCTGAGCCGAATAAGGATTTGTACGCGATGGGGTAGTACGTGGCTTAAAACTCCCATATCGGTAGTGGTGGGACCTTCCTTTTGTAGTGGACATTAAGGTGCTCCCGATTGAATGAATGAATGAACGAAGCAATGAATGAATAAATCAACTAGTCGATTTATTCTAGTAACTCAACTACAGCCACATTTCCAGTAACCAACCACTTGGCTAAATTGGATGCAAAAGTCATTCAATAATTTATCTTCTTCATATCTAGATATTATCTGCAGAAACGTATATGATATAACTACAAAGTTTTATTCGTTCTGACATTGATCCACACACAAAATTCACTGCTCAATTACACCAGCCTGCCAAGCGATACTCTGATTACCTTCCCTCAACAATTTTCCCACAACAGAAAGTCACATACCTCCGAAACGTTATCCACATTAGGAAATGCGTAACGTAAGTAAAATTAGGCAAATCTTAGGCGAAGATTTCCTGAAGTGAAGTATTTGCTGTTTAACACGATGTGTCGGCGGTTTGAACTCAAGCATCTGTTTCCTATCCGTGGTGCTTCATTGCCCTGGCAACAGCAGCGTTCTCTCGGCTACGTCTTTTTCGGTGCTGCGCAGTTCGTCCGCTGTCCGTGTGGATCGAGGGCGAGCAGCGGCCGCTGTCGGCAGGCAAGCCAGTGACGCTTCGCTGCCGCTCGACCGGATCTCGGCCCCCGGCCCTGATCGAGTGGTGGAAGTCGGGCGTGCGCATGAACGCCTCGGCGCAGGCCAACGGCAGCAGCGCCCTCACCTTCGTGCCCCAGGGCGAGGACTCTGGCAAACAGCTATCCTGCCGCGCAGAGAACGGCCTCATCCCCGGAAGCGCCATTGAGGACGGCTGGAAGCTGGACGTCCACTGTGAGCAGACCTACTTTCGGTGGATTGTACTGCGTCTAAGTCGCTTTTCACATGGTAGACGTGGTAATTGAGAGATGTCGACAGTGAATTGAAGCGTCATTCCTTTAGACACATAAATGCCCGGGAAAGGCTTACAGCGCAGAATAGCGAGGGCGGGAAGGTAATGAGTACAACGTGACGGCAGCATTCTTCCGTTCTGCCTTTTTATCTATTTTCTTCTCCGCTGTTAACATTTGTCCAGGGAATTCGTTCTTTTGTTCGTTAAGTTCCCTCGCTCTTAAAGGAGCCATGGAGAGAAAACACAAGTTTGGTTCATTCGAAAGATTGCCTCGTTAGAACCATAACGACACCACTTATAACGCAAACTTCGCTCAAATAAGCTACATAATTAGGAAAAACGGGAATGGTCATGCGACCCACCAGCTCATTTCCCGCAACAGAACCTATGCCGTCACATGGGCTAAGCTCTGCGATTGGCGGAGGCCGGCAAAAGCAAACGCATGTTAGGCAGGGCTTACAGTTTGCATAGCGAGCTAAATGCCCGTGAAACATACTGCACATTCTTTTTATGACAAAGAACGGTGGAGTAAACGGTTGAAGTTCCGAACGAACACGCAAGCGTGTGCGCCAATGCGTACGAAACAACCGCCTGGCCGAGCTCGACATCTCGCCGTCGCGCAGACGAATTTTCGGGTTCGAGGTAGAGATGGGCAAAATGGCTCACTTCACTGAGCGGCTCAGAACGGCTCAGTTCACTGAAGTGAACCGTGTTATTTGAACGGTTCAGCGGTTCATTTGGTTCTGTAACCTGTGTTAAGCATGCATAATCTGAATTATTACCTAATTGTTATTGAGTCATTTATTTTGTAACAACATCCGGTGTATTTGTAATGAAAAGAATTTTCCTCACCATCATTACAAAAGTTTTTATGTGTCAGTGGTATTTCAGAATCAATTTCGGTAGATTTATAAAGAAAAAAAAAAGCAATTTTTTGTCAACTTTATAACCTCACAAATATGATCTCTACTAGTGAGCTGTGACGCCAGAAAAAATGATTCTGGAAAACATGATACCAGAATCTAATTTTAATATTGTGGTGGTGAACAGCACTGTTCGGTTTATTCGAAGCAAGACGGGTCCGCTTTTTTGGCAACGATAATAGATGACGCGAAAGTTGCACACAAGACTCAGCTGGGTCGGCCGATACGCCTCTAATAACTCTACCGGAACGTGCCGACACGACTCATTCAGAGCCATGCTCAGCACGATTCTCTAATCGAGCGAGCAGCCGCTAAACGTCGGTTCTTGGGAGAGCCGCTCTGCCAAAGAACCGCGGGGAGCCGAGAATCGCCGCGGAACTGAGCGGTTGAGAAGATCCGCCCCGTTCCTGACTCACACAACAGCTGCACGCACAAATGTAACTGTGGTGACTCATATGGTCACAGGAGTTTATTTTCCTATTACTTTGAAAATACAGACGCAGTTCGTTCACGGCTGCCATTGCGGCCTCCCGATCTGTATTTCACCGCCGCCGCCACCGCGGTTTCCAAATGGCGCCGCAGAAGATCCGCTTCGCGAAGAGGGGCTCTCGAAAAGAGCGGGAACTGTTCTTTGGCCCTTCGGTTCAGTGACTGAGCGGAAGAGCCGGAAGAGCTGAACAACGGGTAAAAACTGCATCCGGTTTTCCTGACTCGAATTGTCTGCTGCCATGACAGGGGGGCGGGAGGAATTTGAAAAATTAGCCCCAGCTGGCCCAGCAGTACAGTGGCTTTCTCGCGCCGACAATAGATGGCGCTTAGAGACGGCACATTTGACCCGGATCTTCGGTTCTTCGGCAAAGTAACTGAGCGGAATGAGCCGGAAGAGCCGAAGAACGGGTCAAAACTTAATCAGGTTTTCCTGAATCGAATTGTATGCTCCCACGAAAGGGGTCGCGCTAGAGGAATTTGAAAAATTAGCCCCAGCTGGCCCGGCAGTACAGTTGCTTTCCCGCGCCGATAATAGATGGCGCAGAAGAGAGACGGCTAATTTGACCCGGATCTTCGGTTCTTCGGCTCAGTAACTGAGCGAAAGAGCCGGAAGAGCCGAAGAACGGATCAAAACTGCATACGGTTCTCCTTGCTCGAATTGTCTGCTCCCACGACAGGGGGCGCTGTAAGAATTTGGAAAATTAGCTCCAGCTGGCCCGGCAGTGGAGCTGCTTTCTCTCGCGGGCAATACCTGGCGCAGAGAGCTTTGACGCTCATTTTCGGCTCCGTTGGCTGTTTCTTCATGATTTGGTATGCTGTGGGGCTGTGGCTTGCCCCGTTCGACACGGATCACTGAGGGGGCGATAAGGTGCTCCCTCTCTCCAAAAGAACCGCCGCTCACTTTTACTGAGCCACGGCTCACTCGTTCTTCAAAAAGCGTGGCTCAAAAGATCCGGATCACTCCTGGACGACGCATCTCTAGTTCGAGGCGCTCTGACCTTGGAGGAAAAATGCCGTAAACACCGCGCATTGACGCTCGTATCTTTCTGGTCGAAGCAGAGAGCTCGCGCGAACGGCGTTCCATACACGACACCGGCCAACTGGCATAAGCGATACTGCTACTGAAGTTGAACTATTATTAACCGTAATAAAAATACGGCACATACGTACCAGTCTGTATTCGTCCGTGGCGACGGCGCTGACGAGGCAGCGGTGCCGACGGCAGGGCGTTCGTCTGTTGTGGCTATCGCGGAATGGTCGCTTTCCCGTCCACCGCGTATCCCACAACTCTTGCCGCTCGTGCACTTAGAAGCGTTGAGCGTTCAAGTGGTGTGAGGTTGTTAAATGCAAGCTGGAGCTCCTCGGCGAGAGTTTTGTTCTCCGGATCAGGCGATTCCATGACTAGGGCTGCGGGTGCACTAGGTTTTACTAGCCTTTTTAAAATGGCCGCCGTCTCGGTCGACTCCCGCGTGTGGGTGCTATATGGAGTCGACATACTAAGTATCTGTTTCATGGACCGGCCCGTGTGACACCATTGCTCACGTCACCAAATGTGCAATTTTAGCGGGAGATTTAAAATTTTGGCTTAAATTGCCTTATTTCTCAGTGAATAAAGCATCATTTGCTTCCGGGAAAGCGCTTGGGGTACTATGAAACACCTAATTTTTCGAATAAAACAAACTTTTGTTTTCTCTTCATGGCTCCTTTAAACAGCGTGAGCAAAAGCAACTCACTAGTGGGTTGTCCTACGGGAATGTTACTGGTACCGTTTCGAAAACGAATTTTTCACTGGAGATTTTCTTCGCTTATTACGGATATGTACCCCGAAACAGGTTCCTGATCATGCTGACAAAAATAGGCTGTAGTATTCAATCCTGCATATTATGACAAAAACAGCGCTTAAAGTAGGACAAAGAATGAAGTACACAAACACGAGCGCGGTGTTTGTGTACCCCTCGTGCTTGCGGATTTCTTTCTTAGGCCTGGTTTGAACGCAGTTTTTTCGTCATATTTTGCAGAAGCAACTAACCGTAAGTTGAGACGTTAGTTACTTCAATACTAGTATACACTCACCTGGAGATGTGGACGTTCTTGAAACAGAGCTGCCAGGGCGTATTCTGATTGTTATCAATATTAGTCAAACTTTTGTAGAACTTACAACCTTGGGGGGAGGGGGGATAGGTCTTTGGGAAAATAAACTTATACCACCGTAACCAATCATCTGAAAACACAAGTAGACAAGACGATGTTGTGAAGGAACTAGTCAAATATTATAGACTATATGTGTCCGGTGTCCAAAATTGCCAATGCAAATTGCGACAATAGTGTTATAAATCACCAGCGCACGCATTGGCTTGAGCACTCACCCGGGGCACATTGACGCTTGTCTGCGTACACATGTGAAGTATTCTAACATATTGCCGCGAACCATGTATGAGTTTGTTTATTTATTGTTTGTTTAGTGCCCTGCCACGCTCGGCTCTGTTATCTGTGCGAAGCACGTCTTCCGTTCTTTATTTTTATGCAGCACGGGCTATCTCATTCAGATAAGCAGACTGTTTCGCCCTAACGTCACTAGCCCAGAATAATCTTATTTGATCTACAATGTTCTGGATGTAAATCGAAGGTTCCAGAAATACTCGCGCCGAAAGATAAAAGCGTGCAGACCAGACGCCACGTCATTCGAGTCGCCGGAGCTCGCCTGCCCACGTCACTTTATTGACTGCTGCTTCGCCGCCTGTGTATTCTTTGAGTTGCTAGGGGAGCACAAGCTCACTCCAATAAACTTGTTTTCCTTGAAGACAACTGCGTCGTCTCTGACTTCATGACTTGTAACGTGGTGGCGGAGCCAATGACTCGAACGATAATTGAAGGATGAGGAACGATCTATTTACAGAATTTACAATGTGGCCATAACAGCGCTCGCGGGGACCCAGCCACTTCTTCGTCGTCCTCGTCGTCTTCTGTGATGAGCCATGGCACTTTAGGGCATTGGCCGCCTAGGTGTCCCGTGACAAGATATTGCATCTGTATAAGGGGAACTTCTTGTATGCTCTAAGTGACTGATTTCTTATCACCTGCATTTAATAACCATTGATCGATTGGTTTAATAGTTCATTCTTCTTCTGACATCGTCGCAGATGTGCCGCAGCTGAACCTCCGGCTGGGCAGCAAGCTGAGGCACCAGCACATCCAGGAAGGCAACGACGTGTTCCTCGAGTGCGACATCCGCGCCAGTCCCTGGGTGCACGAGATCGGGTGGCGCTTCGAGGGCCGCGACCTGGCCACCAACACGTCGGCGGGCGTCATCGTGAGCAACCAGTCACTCGTGCTGCAGAAGGTCGACCGGCGCTCGCGAGGACGCTACACGTGCGCCGCCACCAACGCCGAGGGCACGGGCGAGAGCAATCCGGTCAACCTGAGGGTGCGATGTGAGTGCTCCCATGTTGTATACCTCCTTGTCAGCTGCTTTTCCTACTGGCTGAATACCAAGAAACGGGACCAAAACGGGAATTTCAAGCTCGACACGTTTTATTAGTCAGTCCAGTCTATTTGGATTTGGTGCATTTTTTTGTTTAATAACAGCAAACCTGTTAAGCTATTCGGAATTTCTTGAGTCTGCAGTTAAAAGTACCAAGAAATTGCAGAGCGCGCACGCTTCAGCACTGGCCTCAGCGCCACCTGCCTATTAACAAAACTGCGATAATGCCAAGCGCTCGTTGGTGCGTGCCTCGCAAGCCTCCCCAGCGTCCCCGATACACGTTCCCAAGCCAAGCATACCTTTTACGCACACTGGCCAAGATTGGAAAAAAACTCCAGCATTTACCATAATTGCGGCAACAGTTGCTAGAAACAACAAAGATGCGCCATAGCGTACGCTCCTCCAAGGTGGTGTCCAAAGGTTATCACATCCAAAAAATTGAAGGGTGCTCACACTTATAGCAATAACAATAGAGTAAATGTCGTTGCACAGCGAAGAAGCAAATCGGCTGCAGCCGTGGGCCTAAAATCGTCGTGGTGGTTGCAAAGGTTGTACAGCGTCGCTTCGTTCAAGTCTTCCGCGTTAGTGGGAGCTTACTTCATTTATTAGATGTGACTGCATCTCATTCACTCGTTGTGTCCATGCAGCGTCGTCGGCGTTGTTGTCATCCGCCCCTCTCCCATTCTCCTCGCCGCGCGAGCTGCGCTCTCCGCCGCTCACCCCCTCTCCTCTCTGATGCCCCTCTCTCGCGAGGGCATTGGATTGGATTCGAAAGGATTGGCCTGGCTTGGCTTGACTTGGATTGGATTAGATTGGATTTCGATTGGATTGGATTAAAGTGGATTGTGTTGGATTGTGTTGCGTCATAGCCGCGGCAGACACACTGGCGCCGGCGCATCTGCACTACTCTCTCTTCCGCGGTCTCCTCTCCTTCGCGCGCTGCGCATATAACCGGTGTGCCGCTCTCCGGCGGCCTTTCGGTCGACGGTTGCTCTCCGCTTGCGCTTGAACCCCCCTCACCGTCGCATCACACCAGGGTTCCCGCGAGAGGAGGTGTTTGTAATTTTTTTGTGGTTGTTGTCCGAAACCCCCTTTGCCCATTATGTGCGTACAACATCTGGAAACCCACGCTGCCAATCTACTTTTCCACACGTGCCTTTGTTTACGTGCGAATGTCGAAGTAGCGCGACCGGCATATCTGGTGGGTTGCGCCCGCCATGAAGGTGTCATGCAGTATGTACCAGGCTTCTCTTGCGGGTGAATAGAAAGCAAGCAGAATGAATGGAGTGACTTTGCAATTATAATTATGCACTGTAGAATAATATGAAGAAGCTGTGCAGTTATTTTAAACGCCATATGCGGGAGTTTGTGACACCCTTCTTACACCTATACTGAACCTTTTTTAGCTGCTAAGGGTGTAAAATTGTTTAGTGTTGTTGGGAATGAGCATCCCACTGTTGCCTCCAAGGTTGGGAAATGACGATCCCACCGCTGCCACCACTGTTGGGAATGACTATCCCAGGGCGGTCGCCAAGGTTGTGACTCGCATCCAGCTCGTCACCGATGGTGGGAATCAGCCATCCCGTCGCTGTCTCCGCTGTTGCGATGTTGCCTTGCTCCGTCCGCTATCGACGCGGCGCAGAGCGACGAAGTCCTCGAGCCGACGAAGAGTTGAAGTAACATTTATATACAGTATTTACAGGGTAAGCAAAAGTTACATCATTCGCACAAAGGCGACAGCACCCTTTCACTCGGTGCTTCCGAAGAGACTGGTGCCGGAGAGAAGCCGCCGAGGAAAGCCGACGATGAGAGCCTCCGGGCTTCTTTTATAGCCCGGGAGTTCGTTGTGGCCCCAAGAAGTTCGAAATGCTCCAATCAGGGCTCTCGCTGCCTGAAGTTTGAATTCCGACGAATGGTAGCGAAGCGGTGAGTCAGCTGCGCCGCCAATGGGGAAAGGGAGAGCGATGCGGCCGCCGTCTCCGTGACCTCGCCTCCGGGCGTAGCGATATGCCCTTGTTTGGGTCGTTCTCCGCTGAGAGATTCGGCCGCGCCGCAGCGTTTCGAGATGCAGGAGTCGGCCGCGCCGCAGCGTTTCGAGATGCAGGATTCGGCCGCGCCGCAGCGACAAAGGGAGAGGCGTGACTCAGCCTCGCTGTCGGCGCGTCGCCTCGTGCAACGCCTGTGGGCCAGGCGCTCGGGCACAACAGTGTGCACTATGTGTGGGGCCTACTAACGTTTGTATGGTAGCCGAAACGCGGATTCCTTTTTCGAGTCGCAGTGTACGTTAAATTCGCAGAGTAGGTTAAATGGTCCAGTACGGCCAGTACGCCTCGTAGCTCCGCTTCAAGGGGTGAACAGGTGTTCATCTCGAGCCCTGCCGCGCCAACCTCTTCGCATCCCTGTCTCACACCTCTGTTGATAAATTAAACGGAGGTTTGTCCAATTCAATTCAAAATGTTCGCCTTCGCAGTGCTCACGCGGCCCCTGACTGGAACAGCGCGAGCGGGAGGTCCGTTGTTTTCGTGCTTCCTTCCGTTCCGCACGTGCCGGCGCCTTACTGCGCAGTTTGGAATGCGTCGGTTTTGGCGGCCACTTTTTTCTCTTACTATCGTAAAAACCAACCCAACGGGCGTTCATAACTAAATGTACGCGGGGGCTGCAGGTTCAAGTTCCTAATAGGTGCGTGGTGGTTCCTAAGCGCCCAGGCAAGCATAACGAAAGAAGTTGGCGCAGCTTGCTCTTGTGGTGCGAGGCCGGAGCAACAAGAGAGCTGGCGGCCCCTCCCCCTTCGACCGGGCTCCCCTGTGGCATCATCATCATCACAACCACCCACTGCAGGACGAATGCCTGTCCCATCAACCTCGAACCACTCCTGTCCCGCGCCGCTCGATTCCATTCTTTGCCGCGGAATTTTGATTTCGCCACTCCATCGAGGAATTCGCCGTCCTTATTTTCTAGACCCGTCCCTCGGTGCACACTCTGTCACCATGGCAGTCCACCGATTGTCGTGTCGATGAACTAAGTGGCCAACCCATGCCCGTTTCTGTTTCCCTATTTGAGCTATGTTATATTGTTTTATAGTTTGTTCTCTTATCCAGGAAGGTGGAGCTCGTTTCCTGTCTCTAAGTGTCACTCCGATCAGTATTCATTCAATGGTCCCTTGAGCAGACCTAATTTGCTTTGAAGTTGTTTAATACGGATGCAAGTTTTCGCTCAATGTATAATCACCTGACATTTATTTCCGAACTCGCCGCTGAATGTTCTCACTTAGTGGCCGGCCCGGATAATTTCGTCCGCAGGCTTTCACACCTATCACAAAGTAGCCCGCGTTTGCACGGGTTAGAACCTGATGCCGGTAATACGAACCCAAAGTAAATGTTGTGCACCGGAACGTGATAATAGCTCCAACGGATAGCCGCCGGTTTCATAACGCGGGGATCCCTGGTTCAATTCAAACCATGGGAAGCGCTTTTTGCTTTCTACTTGGATGCACGTGTTATTGTTCCCCGCGGCTATTAAAAAAGTACCCCTCGGACCTCCGGGGTGGCCGAGTTGTTAGATGGTCAGTTTCACGGCGTAAGGTCCCGCCGTCGATTCACGGGACTTCCCTAAACACATGTGTTTCTCAAGTATTCGAGGTTGATTAGTACGCCGGATGGATTTGTGTTGGCCTAAACAGCTGTTCTGCTAGGCCTAAATGAAGCCTAGACTGAGGCCGTCCTGCTGTACATGACGTTTCACGAGCAACGTGGGTGAAATCTTCATTGAAAGCGACATGCTAGTGCCGCATGATTTCAACATAAAGCTGCTATTTGGGAACGCAATATAACGTAGCTGCGCACTTTTCCCATAATCTACAAAGTGTTTCTATTTCGAAAGAAGATGGCGCGGATACCGAGGAAGCGACGATGCGCTTCCATCGTGCTCTATCGCGGTGAGAACGTATAAGACATTTCTTGTAGGGGCGGGGAGTGGACGACTTCTCGTTGAGAATTCTGAGGCCCCACATTAGGGATTGCGCCTTAGCTTCTAAATGCAGTTCTCCGCCAAGTGTGACACAGGCCTGGAAGGACGCGCTTGTTGGGCGTACGTAGCACACAGGAAGCCAGAAAGTGCTCCTAATTATAATTACGCTAATTAGAAACTCATAAAGAGGGGTCTTGCTGCATCTTCAGAGGAAACTCCAATAAAGAAACGGTGCTCGCAGAAGAGGCTCGAAAGCCTGAGTCTGGATGTTGCAACACTAAAGGAACATTGGTAACATAAACACCCTGCCATGACCATTACCCGAAAGATTGCCTGAAAATCTAAAGGAAGCTATCGCCAGGGGGTGAAACGTGAAAACGCATACTAAGCAAATAAGAGGACACCTAGTCACTGCTTGTGATGAAGTGATGGCGAAATCATGAGTGTCCAATTGCCGAACATGCAAAAGTGTCTTCTATATTGCTCGCGCCTTTTACGTCTTGCGGCAGTTTCTTCTTCTCTCAGCTACTTTGATTGGGCGCATACCCGCGGTGGCATCGTTAAGCAAAGATGAAATTCAGCTGGGATGATTTTTGCTGTTTGCCTTACTGCCGCTTCTGTAATTAGCGTCTTAAATTACTCATCCAGGCCTTCTACGGTTCTCCAAAACACGTTTCGGAGCCGGCGACTGCAATGCATTCGATACATCCACGTTTTAAACTGGGTTCACCGGTCTGTGGTGGTCTTGGGGATGCGTGCAAGCCTCGCATTTCGTGCGCCGCTGATTTGAAATCCGTGCCGAGCAATATTCACTGTACTTTTAAATGCAAAGCATCTCTTGCTCTCGGCTCCGTCGTCCGTCGTCCGTCGTCCATCTATCCGCCGGCCCAGGAAGACACCGGCAACACTGCCTACCCAGGAGCCTTTTAAGGGGAAGCGTGCTCGTCTCGTGCCGGCCCAGGAAGACACCGGCAACAGTGTCGCTCCAGCATCTCATGGTCGGGGCTATGTCCCTCCCTTGTTGTGGCGCCGTCCACACACCCACTGCGCATGCTCGGCTCATCTCGGGCCAGACCAGGAAGAGACCGGTAACACTGTCGCTCCAGGAGCCATTAAAGGGTAAGACACCACCGGTCGTTCAGCAAGCCGAGCATGCGCAGGGGGGGAGGGGGGGGGGGGACGGCGCAACAACGACAAGGGAGGGACATAGCCCCTTCGCATCTAATAAAATTACACCATCTTCCCGTATTGGAACCCTTAGTAGCATGCGAAACAGGCATGGGCTCAACGCAATTTCCCATTTCGTAGTTCCGGTAAGTGAAAAGTGTGGTAGTTACCATGGAAACCAAACTGCAAATATAACGGTAGCTACGTACCTCAACCTAACGGAAACGACGAACTGAAAACTAATGGGCACTTTAATCGGCCCCATGGATGCTTTGCATACTACTCAGGGTTCCCCTACGGGAAGATGGTGTAATTTTTTGTTACACCGAAATGCCTTGTTCTTTGCTTTTATCATATTTTAGCCATCGTTTTTTGTGTTTATCCCATCGACATTGTACTGTAAAAGGGCCGAGTTTATTTAATACAAATACCAACATCACGAACATGGAATTATTGTAGGGAGTTTCGGTAATAAAATAAATCTCAACCAATAACAAAAACATGCATTGAAATAAATAACAACAAAAGGACATTGGGTCATGAATGACTAGTGATTAAAGCACTTTAGTAATAAAGCTTTCGCGTTGTTGTTCCCATGGAAAAGGATTACAATGTTATTAATGTGATGACATTACTCCTTTGGCGAGCACCCCGTTCAGATAACTTACATTCAAGAAACTCGGAGAGAAACACTCGGGCCTGTTGGGTTCTCTGCTTCCCAAAGAAAACTAATTCTCTTTGGAGAAAGGTCCACAGCATACGGAAACCGCGAAGAGCCGAGAAGACTTTTTCGTCATGAATTATGCGCCCGTGTGTGTGGAATGCACGCCAGAGTTTGCTCAAACACCTTTTCCTTGTGCAAGTCTTGCACGTATCAGAATGGGCAGTCTCTTAACTTACGGCTTTGAGAGGATTGAAACACCCATGGCTTTAAACTGCTTGAAGTGTCGATTCACGCCACCGTGCGGCAACAGTTTGGTGGTGAATAAGAAAGAAGACAGAGGGACAATGCCAATGTTGGATGAGCTTTTCAAATAAACGGCAGCACATAGTGTCTCAGCGCTCATAGCGATGATGAGCGGCAACTCTTCAGGACTCATGCAGGTAGTGGTTAGATTTGAGGCTATATGCGTATAATCCGGGGATGGGCGTGCCCTCTACATTTCGCTGGTTTGTCAATTTTAAATTCTATTGCTAAGTGTGCCTCGTGTTTTACACGTGGCTCTATTCACTTCCGCGTGTAATACATAGCAATCGCAAATGATGCTCTCAAAAACTCGTGTATAATTTTTGTGTGTCAGTAAACACACCCTTAGCTTGGCTGAAATGCCTCCCTTCGACATCTTAATCAATAAGTCAACACCTGGATCTCGATAGCGCCGGGTAAATACGCAACTAGCTCTCAAGTTGTTTCAGTCGGTGGATGGCGCAAATATTGGCACGTGTGGTATCACACAACGGCTCGGGAAAGTGGGAGAAAGTTATTTTCCATGAGGTTCCTTGGTGGCCACCACCGACTTTTTGAATAGTCAGAAACTCCACAGACTGTGTCAGCCTACTTAGTTGTAGTGGAGGTATAAAAAAAACGTGTGCTACTCAACTACCGTATATTGAGTGGCGTTGGCTGAAGAAAATAACGTTGGTGATGACCGCACCGAAACTAAATATGTACTGCATTGGCGAAAATATATCTCATACTTCCTACCGCTAGGAAGAAAATCAGTGAATTACATTCATTAGGGGCCGCAGCGCGAAGTCCCTAATGGCCTCCTGCCTAACTGATTACGTATGCAGCTCTAATAATACAGCAGGGAGTGCTTCACTAAGCGCCGCATCGCTGTCCACTGCGGAGTGCAGCCAGCGCCTAATGCCGTTCTCCGCGCGACTTCACGTCTTTTCGCCGCGCCCTTATTACACAGAGGAGGGTGCAAAACTTCCCCACCAAAGTCAAATGCTCTGAAGAACTGCGCAGACCTTTGGAGCAGTCATTGTCTTTGCCTGTAGAGCTGACACCTGCCTTGCTCCTTATGCAAAAAAAAAAAACGCATAAAAGACGCGGGGCATCGCCGGGCAGATTTCTTCAGCTCTTCTTTATCCGCACTTTATGCTAATGGTAACGGTCTCCACCTATTGCGCTGCTGATAGCCGTTGGCACGCAGCCTCCGGCCAAAAATAAGGGGCTGCGAAAAGGGCGTGTGTATGGTTACACCAAGTGCCATGAAGGAGTCGGTAATTGTTGGGTGCGGGGAATATTCACTTATAAATACAAAACAGAATGGCGAGTTTTGATGCCAACAAATTGTAAAAATAAAAGCAGGAACAACAGGATGTTCATTTCCGCTGTTTTGTTCGCGCAATTTTATTCAGGATCCCAGTGAAAATAAATTCGGTTCTGAATTGCGCTTCGTTTCTTTCAGCCTCAGATTACTGATGAGTTTTAGCGAATTTTAGGATATCTTTGTAGCGTCAGCGCATGCCAACTACCGTAGCTTCGGTAGACAACTCAAGCTTTTTGTAAACGTTTCGGTGCTGCGCGGCCCTATCGTTAGCAGGCTGATCGAAACCAAAAAACGTGTTAAGCCTTCTTTCAATTTGAACGGTGCAGATTACACGAGTTTTGAAGAAATGGCCACCACCGTTAAGTTTAGAGAGCGCGCACAGATCCCCTTTCCCGGCGTCGCTATTGTTTCGCAAGTGCAAACCGAATACCCCGCAGATTAGGTTGAAAAGTGCAAACATGTTTATGCATATTTGCCATGTTATCCTTTCGTAGCACAGATCCCTATCCAAATACACCATTCCTTATAAAGATAGAAGGTGGGACTGCTAGCTCATTTGCTCGCAATAATTACACGTGTGGAGGGTGTGTGTGGCTTTAGATCTTGTTGAACTTCCGCAATCATTGAAATCAGTCCCCAAAAGCGAGAGCTCTTTTTTGAATGCCACGTGCGGATCCACATTTACCGGTAAATTCGCACACCGGCCATTCTTGCCGATGGGAATCGCTACACATAACTTACAATATCGTACGCTGCTAACCGCAGAAAGAACATGGCATATGCGCAGCACCTGCGGGGGCTGCGTGTATGCCTCTGCACTTTTCTAATGCCTTCAAAGTCACTTTGACACCATAGCTTACAGCCACAATCCCAGCCTGTGAGTCAGCTCTTCTTCATGCGCAGTACACAGGTGTGCCGGTTTGTTTTGTTTTTCTTGTTCTGGCAAGACTCTTCTCTATGAAATTTGCACCATTTGCGTTTTTTTTTTTTGCGAGCACGCGTGAGTATGTGCTCTGGTACCCAGATAATGCCAGCGGAAGAATCAAGTCGCTAGGACTTTTTTATTTTTAGATATGTATTAGGATAATCATAATTGTTATGTTGAACTTGAAAAGTATGTGGAAACACATTTTAGGCGCGGGCGCACAATTTCAAAAATAATTATGGTTAGCACTTTTCAAGCTTGGATCTGCGAATCTAGGATGCTCTTTTAGTAACACGACGTTACGGTCCAGGCGCCGTGGTAAGGCACGGTCTTGCGCAGAGCAAGACGACATGCGTCGATCATGCTGAAGAAAGCCATGGCATTGTTGGGAACAGTTGAGGAGTTCAACGCAATACAAAAACTCTTTAATTTGCCCACAAATAATCAATAGCACATGAGCTGTGGCCTATTGCTATACACCCTGACGCCGAAAATGAGCGCTTGGTCGCCTCCAAAAATAGCGCTTCTAACCCTCCCCCGATTCGAAGATACTCGTTTCTTGGCTTCGCGGATCAACCGGTCTAGATCTCGCGCCAAGAACTTGAGATTTTCGGGTAAAAAATTGGTGATGATGAAAAAACTTTATTATAGTCGTCTCTGTTAAGACGGAGCACTGCTTGGGAGTGGCAGTGTCCTCGTCCCTCCAGACGGCGGTCAGGAACCCATGGGCCCAGGCGGCGTCTTCCGCCAGCTGAACGACTGCTGTATGGACGTCGGGTTGGGAGCTACGCAGCGCGGCCTCCCATTGCTTGTGTCTCGTAATGCGTACACCTGTTGTGGGGGTCTCCAGTTTACTGGGACACGCTCAAAGCATGTGTTAGAGCGTTGTGGCTGCTGCGCCGCACCACTTGCACTTATCTCTGTGTGTTTCTGGAAAGTTGCGGTGGCACAGGGCGGGATGTGGGAAGGTGTTCGATTGTGTTCTGCGCCATGCAACCGATTGCCTTCTGCTAAATGTACGATGAGCGGCTTGAAGTGTGCGTCGGCAGAATCTGTAAGGCTGGGTAATTTCTTGGTATGTAGCCAGCCTTTCCCTCCTCCCCCCCGTTAATGACGGCACGTTGTCTTGGAAGTCGGCCTGGTAGCTGAATCCTCGGGCCGCTTCGTGTGCCGTCTCGTTTCCCGGGAAATGCGATCGTACTGGTGTCCATATCAGACGAATATGTCGTGAGGGCAGGATTGGTTTGGTTTGAAATATCCTGGCTGCAGCTTTGGATTTACTTCCTCGTGCATAATTTTGCAGTGCGGTCTTGGAGTCGGAGATGATGGCAGTGGCCGACCTGCCCGAAACGGCCAGAGCGATGGATAGCTCTTCCCCTGTTTCGGGATTAGCCTCTTTGACGGAGCATGATGCGACCGTATTGGCCTGCTGGTTTAGTACAGCAGCCACTGCCGCTCGTCGTCTGGGGTAGTCCGCCCCGTCACCGTAGCAAGTTAGAGTGCTACTGCTTGTGAAGTGCCGTAGCTCGGGCCAGCCGTGTCTCTTGATGATGCTCCGGGTGCATATTTTTTGGTACAGGGGCCATACTGAGGTGCGCCCGTAACTCGTCCCAAAGCAAAATTTTTTTCCGTGTTGGTCTGCGTGGGAGATGCAGAGACGATCTAAGATGGCTCTTCGGGTGGCGGTTCCGGCTAGTCTGTTGTACTGTGCCGTGCGCTGGGCTTCGACGACTTCTACTAGGATATTGTGTATGCCAATCTCCATCAGTCGCTCGTTAGAGGCCGAGATTGGGATGCCCACTGCCAACTTGATGGCTTTGCGTATAATACGCTCAATTTTTCTAAATTGGTCACTCATCTGCTCGTGCTGTTTCAAGTGTCCTCGAGAAATATTGGTCTTCTGTCTTCCTTGCCGCGTAAGTGCCTCTCCTCTCTCCCTCTCACATTGTTGCTCTCCCGTGTCCTTCCACACACTGGAAGTTTGCTCATATCAATTTTTCCACTTTCGCACTGTACGCCCTCTGTTGGATCTGTTGGGACCTAGTCGTCCAGCCCCGTGGCCAAGGGTAGGGAGCCAACGTTGTTAGCATTTAGTGGTTGCAGCATTATTTTTAAAGCGTTTATTTACTTGTCGCGCTCGAAAATCGAGCACAGATCTGTTTTAATTAAGAGAATATTGTAAATGCATGTATGTATTGACGTTCCTCCTCAAATTATGCTTTTACCGTCTTACTGGACAGTGTTCACAAATATGGAGCATATATCAGGATTTCTCATACTAAAAATGTTTTCGCAACATAAACATATCGCTCGGGAATTTTATTTACATTAGCAGGGTGGCTCAACGGAGGAATAGTGATAGATAAATATTTTCGCGCTTGAGTAGTAGCAGAGTCCTTCAATGCTTTACTGGTCACGAAACTTCGGCGCTCGTTTCATATAGGGACCGCGCGCGCCACTACAGGCGCCACCGCCGCACGAAGGTCATCCAGCCGCCGCTTTCGCGGCGCATTGGCCTGCTCTTGGCGCGCAAACGCTCGCTGCTTTTGGTGTCTGCGCGCTGATTAAGTGTGTTTTTTTTTAAGTGCGAATGCACTTTATAAGCGACCCCAAACCATCCACCACCGGCGGCGGCGGCGGCGGCGTCCGCAGTGCTCCTCTATATTTAAAAAAGAAACAGCATCCGGCGCCAGGTTTCGATCCGAGGACTTTGCGGCCGCAGCGCGACGCTCTACCGACCAAGCCACGGACGCGACGCTGATATCACTGTTAGTGACGCGCCTTATATCTTTAACGCATTCAAACTACGTGGTCAGCGGCGTGCGTTGGCGACTCAGCGGCGTTATAGCGGCTTGATAACTGCGTGGTGTACACGTGATACTACAAACCCGATGGAAGAGATGGAAGAGAAGGCGGCGAGGCGGTGGGCTGCGGGGGCCGATCGCAAGCGCCGCAAGCGGGCCGACAACCGTGCATTCGCACTTTCACATTCTCCCCCTCGGGGAAATGCGGGGGAATTTTTTCGTAGTAGAGCGATGAATAGTCCAGGCATCACCTGCCTTCAATGGGGTTTTATTTTTCGTAGTAAATTACCGTACACTTCGGCCGCGAACGGCAACGGCTTCTGCGTGCTATGGCACAAGCGCTGCGCCGTCGTGTTTTCAGATTTTTAAACCTCTATTTCTTCTTTTCTTAAAGCAAAAGTTGTAAATACCACACATACGGTAGCTGCGTAGTCACGGACTGCTGCGGGCCCATCGATAATACAATAAAAAAAATGAAAGAAACGAAGTACGCGTCGTTCAGACTACGCTTAATGAATCCGTTGATTTCTTTGGAATGCACAGAACACTAAAAGAGATAGCCCAATAGTATTGTCCTTTCAATGAGTGGGTGCATACTT
The DNA here is from genome assembly GCF_048455015.1 of Haemaphysalis longicornis. Lineage (NCBI taxonomy): Eukaryota > Metazoa > Arthropoda > Arachnida > Ixodida > Ixodidae > Haemaphysalis > Haemaphysalis longicornis. The sequence continues at coordinate 173,211,507 of NW_027526361.1, read as the reverse complement.
GAGAACGCTGCGGAAACGCGAAGTATCAAAACACGAAGAGATATATGTTGCACCATGTGTCTTTCCGCTTCCACGCTTTGCAATTCTTGCAAAAACAGGAAGCGAAAAAAGAACAATAAAACTGGTTTTATCACACGCAACAAAAATTCAATGTCACGAAGGGAGACAAAAGAGCGTGGTCCAGAGTACAAAAATTTATTTTTTCGCGCTGCGATGTGCAGGACACGGAGGAAACAGAATATTGCCACGTAGCTAAGAACGACGCAAAGCTTTTCTGAAGGCAGCGAGCTAGCGAGATCCTGTTCTACAGAACACTAGAATGAAACACAAACGTCGAAGAAGCAGACCGCAGTGTGACGTGCACAAAGAACGTCAATAAAGCGAGTTGCGCGGCATTCGCTATGCATGCATTACTCTCGGAACGTCATTAATTTCAGATCCATGGAAATGGGATCGAGAACATTGTCGAAGAGACAAAAAATCAAGTTGGCGACAAGGTGGCACCCTTTTCATATCAAACAATATTGCCCGACGGGACGTACGACAAAAAGAGCAAACGGGCGCTCCGGTTGAAACGCCAGATAAGAAACCGGAATCGGCCACGCGCGGTTAAAAAATGAACAAGACGAACCCTAGGGGATAATTCGCGAAAATATGAAAAGTAAAAGCACAAGGACGTCCCAAAGCTTTTTTACGCGCGAGCCTGAGCGCAAGGTAATACAAGTTTGCAAACAGGTAATGAAGCACCGCTACAACCTGACTGATATGACAAAAATCCGGCTTTAAGTTAGCCTTGTACAATTCTAGGTCCACGATGCTCTCAAAAGGGTACATTGCTTTTTCCATTCTCACACACAGTGCATTTCCACGCACTGTCACACACTTATAATCGAAGCTGAAATCTCCAGTTTCTTGCCTTGGAATGGCGCGCTTCCATTTCTCTCGCAGCTCCCCGTTGCTCGCTCAACAGAACAAGGAAACATTTTCTGTGGTATCGTTGTACAAGAAACGATATCCCGGGACGCAACACATGTTAGGCATCGCCGTTGCACTACTTAAGTCGCATCACAAGAGCGCGAGATGCACATTGCATTTTTTTCGCCGCACAAAACAAACACAAGTCGCCGCGGCTCCGCCGTTCGAGCCAGCGCAACGCCGCCCGAGGAGTGACCTCAGTGAGAGGGTGGCGCCACCGCGCGGCGGCCAAACGCAGCATATGAAGCTCTCCCATTGAGTTACGGAGCAGTTTCGTGACCAGTAAAGCATTGAAGGACTCTGGTAGCAGTCAAGGAAGTACGGTAGTTTTCGAAAAAGAATAGGAGTGAACACACAAGTCGTCTCATCTGCGAAACCGAACCTAGCAAAGCTTCCTGCTAAGCTCCTCGTCTAAGGACACCACGTGATGCATGCGGAGGGGTTGTTTGCTGGTAACTTACGATCCCCAGCCTTTTATCGCACTTTCGCTTGCGGCTCGTGCAGCAGTCGATAGTTTCTAGAGACCTACTGAAGCTCGTACATTAATAATTTAGCAGACAAAAAGCGATCCAAACCGACTTTTCTGTTATCAACATGAGTCTGTTATCAGCCGTTGAAATTCTTTCGAAACTGGAAAAACCCTAGTTTTTTTAAATATCCTGGAGTGTTTTTCTCTCAGGACACAAATTTCTGTTTTGATCTGCATCATGTATTTCGGCTTCCGAACATGCGTAATAATGGAAATACGAAATTTCATTATACATTTTCTGCTGCACTGCCGGAAGATGTGTTGAATTCTTCAGAAGTACCCCCCTTAGTCTGTTTTGGTGCTGTCGAACAGCGTGTCTAGCCTAATTTTGAGTCTGAATTTTACTGCTTCAAAAGTAAAGCACGACTCGCAATCTGAAAAAAAAAAGATGGCCCTCACAGAAAGATGTGAGGCCTAGGTTTCACATGATCGGAATCCTTGCCATTCTTTTCCTCCCCTTTCTTTTCCTTGCCTCACTCAGTTGCCCCCACCTGCAAGCCGGGCCAGAAGACTGTGTACGGCGCCGCCCGCCAGGAGGCGGTGCGCGTGAGCTGTGAGCTGGAGGCCGACCCGGCGCAGGACGTGGCCTTCCGGTGGCGCTTCAACGCGTCGCAGCAGATGCTCGGCTCCACAAACGTCCTGAGCGAAGGCGTGCGAAGCTGGGCCACCGTGGTCCCGCAGACTGACGAGGACTACGGAGTTCTGCTCTGCTGGGGCAAGAACGGCATCGGTATCCAGCGGGAGCCTTGCGTCTTCATGCTCGTAGAGGCCGGTGAGTTCACTTCGCCATTGCACAAATGGCTTTTCACAGCACTGCAGTCCCGGCAACGAATATAAAGGGTTAACAAAACTTGTTGCTGAGCTGGTTAGTACATAATTTAGAAAGAAGAAAACGTGGCGTCGACTAGACATGGATGAAGAAAACAAGGTAAGACATGCATATGCGCTAACTTCCAACTGCACTTTCGCGTGCAGTTGGAAGTTCGAAGGTCAGCACGTATCTTCAGAGCTTTCTCACCAAGCTTACCCGGCAGGACCCTTTCTTGGCGCGTAGATCAACCGAACTTGTGCAAGCTCTTTTGGAAGGCGAGTTGGCGTCTGTAAATTGTTTTCAATTTATGTGCAAGATGTGTTTTATTCTGTATCCAAAAAGGGCTTGTTTAGAGCAGTGCGTGAAACAATAAGAGGCGTCGGGTGAAGTTGAGTTCCAGAACAATGCTGGCGTGAGCAGAGAGCAGTTTTTAGACATTTTAGACGTGCACCTTCAGTCCACCATCGTGTGTTTTAATGATTCATTCCATGTTCAAAACGATGGTATTTGCATTGGTTCCTCTGTTGCCCCGGTTTTGTGTGACACTTACCTAGGATACATTGACAAGCGCATTGACGCAAAAATCGCCAATTTTAATTTTAATGTGGTTAGAATTTTTAGATATGTGGACGACTACCTTGTGCTTTTAAGTTTGACTGATTCTAAAATTGAATTTGCCGTGGCAGATGTGACCTTTTCATCTGAATCTGGCGGGCTAGACTTCTCCAGAGAGGTGCCTCAGGGGAATTAGATATAAATTTGGACTTTAAACTCACCTTCGCAAAGGACCACACGTGTTGCATGTACTACCCAAGTACATAAAAAGCCTTCTTCCTTACGGTAGCGCGCATTCCAAGATGATAAAGAGGAGTATAGCCACCAGACACCTTAATTCCGCCTTAACAAAATCTAGCGAGCACAATCTGATTGCAAGCTTAAGCAATCAGATCAGCCGCTTGGAAGCCGCCAGATTTCCTCCCACCGTTATCACAACTGTGTATGAAAGCATCCTGCAGAAGTTGAAAAACGGTGAAAAAGTGCAGGAAGAGAAGGAAAAAATAAAAACGCACGTTATACCGTACATCCATATGCTTTCGCACAATGTCAATAAGGTCGCATCCAGGTATAAAGTGCGCGTTGTGTTTTCCGCCCCGTGCAAGCTGACTAAAGTTTGCCCTATGATGACCAATAAGATACCGGAGTCAAGCTCAAAGAAGCACGCAACGCTCTACACCGACTGTGTTAGCAACGTCATTTACAGTATCCCCTTGAAGTGCGAAAGGGTGTATATTGGTCAGACTGGACGTTGCTTGGCCGTCAGCAGCAACTTCCGAGGGCAGCTTGCAGACCACTGCAAGCGCTGTGGGTGTGAGCCACTCCTGGATAAGACGACCTTTCTGAGCAGATCAAGAAACAAAACGGAAAGGGCATTCATCGAGGCGGTTTTTATCAAAAGAGCAGGCGACAAGTGTGTCAGCACGCCGTTACTAGCGTTAAGTGACAAAGAAATGTCATTCTTAAATTACAGCGTGTGGATTAGCACGCGCAGTTGTCCTTCCCTGTTTTCGGTTTGGTCTGCGCCTGAAATGCGAGTACGCGCTATTGGACCATCTTGAGTGCTCTTGAGGCTAAAGTAGATATGTTGTCATTCTTTCATCAGTGTTGTACTTATTCATTTTAGCCATTTTCAACACATTTTACACTTGTTATTAGGATTATACCTTGATTGATTTTTTTGCTGTTGTTTCTGTTCAGACAAGTCGTATAAATTCGTGTGGTGTCCTTAAAATAAACAGTTGGAAGTTGGCGCCTGCATATGTCTTACCTTGTTTCCTTTGTACACGTCTAGTTTGCGCCACGTTTTGTTCTTTCTTAAAATATGAAAAGGCCGTGAACACAACACAGAGCTTTGTTTATTATGAAAACAGAAGAACTGGCAATGGCACCTCACTGAGCGGCATTCTACCAATGAAAGATGTTCTGTACCCAAAAAAAAAAACAAGAAATCATGAGTCATTTTTAAATTTTTCGTCACAGTGAGGTAACATTGGTATAAGGGACCTATCGACTCACTAAAACTGAAGTGACGTATCAGGGACGTATCGAGAACTACGTCGACCCACTAATAACAGAAACAGTTATTAGTGTGTCGCCTGCTTGTTAGGCTTCAAGTGATAGGATCAAAGAAAGGGGCCCCTACAATCGCCCAGTCGTGTCTTGGCGATGGCGTAGGCCGGCACGCCAATAACACTAATCACATTCGGTGACACCACTGCGAAATCGTTGGAAAGTGATTGGCTAGTCGGCCCTGCTTAAAACCTTATGTTTGATGTCGTGATCATTTGTTTCAAGTTTCCTATAGAATTGTCTCCGGGACAAAGCAGTATTTTAATACTAATCTTCAGTTCGTTTTACAAGCGAAGCTGTTTCGAAAATCGTAATTTTTTGTCCATAGTAAAAATACCAAGAGATTGTCGAGCGCCCGCACGTGACCTCGCGGTGACCGCCCGGCAGTTAACAAAATCGATTATATACCTAGCGCTCATGCGTGCTTGCATCGCAAAGACTGCCCAGCGACCCCGGCGCGCGTTTGTGAAGCCAAGCGCACCCACTTACGATGGTCTTTCAAAACTGACCAAAAATGTATAAAAAACACTCCAGCGTTCGCTGTAATCGTGGCGACACTTGCTCGGAAAGAGAAAAACACATCATAGCGTACGCACCTCCAAGGTGATGTCCAATCATTATCACTCCCGAAAAAATGAAGGACGCTTACACTTACAGCAACGATTAGGGAGTAAACGTCGTTGCGGCAACGGACAAGGAGCAAATGCAGCTGCAATCGGGGACTTAAACCTGCGCCATTGTCGTGAAGGTTGCGTAAAGCTTCGCTGCCTTCTAGTTATACAGGTTACTGTAAGCTTCCTTCATTTTTTCCGCGCCCCATGAACAACTGTTTGTGCAGAATACCAGTACCTCGACAAAAGTTTAAAATACGTGAAGAAATCAAACGTTTCATGCTTTCTACTTTGTAAAGTTTGTTTTCTTGACCGCGCTGTCGGACTTCTATAAACTTGTAGTTGTGTTAGTCTAAAAGAGGGTCCTCTTCAAGACAATCTACCGCTGCCTGTGCAGGCCCCCCGGAAGCTGTGAAGAACTGTTCGGTACTGAACCAGACAGAAGACTCGGTGAGCGTTTCCTGCTCCGAGGGCTACGACGGCGGCCTGCGGCAGCGCTTTCGGCTGGAGCTGCATGATACGGCGCAGCGCCAGTTGCGCGCCAATGTGACGGGCGTGGAGGCGTCGTTCGTCGCCCGGGGTTTGCCGCCTGGCACGAGCTTTGTGGCGGCTGTGTACGCGTTCAACTCGCGAGGTCGCTCGCAGCCCATGGTGCTCATCGTCAGCACGCTGCCTGCACCCATCAGCCTCAACAGGAGGAGAGGTGCGTGACACTGCTCCGAACTTGTTTGGTGCCCAGCACGGACTGACCGAGTTTTTTGTCGCAAGGAATAGCATAGGCATACCATGTGGTAAAATATGCCCGCCCACATATTCAGGCCCTAACAACTACACCCCCCCCACCACAATAATAAATAGTAATGCGAATTTATCATGCGTCCAACCACACAGATAGCTGGAGGGCGAAGCTTTTGAGGCGTGGACTTCGGTCGTGGTGTTTTGAATATTGATCATTGCGACACCTTTCACTTCACCCGCGATCATCATCATCATCATCATCATCATCATGCCCACTCGTCTAACAACAATGATGGCTCAACTGTGTTTCAGTTCAACTACGATCATCATCAGCATCCCCCTTCGTCTAAAGGCAAAGTTCGTTCAACCGTCTTTCTGTTCACCCGCGATGATCATCATCGTCAGAGAAAGTTGTTTTTCCTGCAGTGAGTTTTGGAGGGAATGACCGCCATCGGCGAGGCATGGACAGTTTTTTTTTACATTAACAATGACAATCTTTATTAGGGCAAAATACTGTTTTATGCAATAACAATGATAATCTTTATTAGGATAAAGGAACGCACGGGTACACTATATAGGCCTGCCAAAGCTGGCTTGTTGAGCGGTTCCTGGCAGCAGCGTTTCATTGATTGAAGGGAAACACCTCCAAAGCTCTGTACATAACATGTGCCAAATGCCATTTTTCTGAACGCTGCTCAGTACAAACAAACGTTTTTCAAGCAGTACAACTGAAAAAAAAAGCATAATACAAAGTTTTCTAAAATATATCCTTATTTAACATTACAAGGGGATGTTCAAACACTATTGCACTGGCAGAAGTAATTGAATGAATAAGAATGAAATGAGCGATAACACATTACACGCAGTTAAGCAGCCAAATATATACAAAATGGTGTTAAGTAACCATGTGTATTCATGAATTTATAGCGCCATTTATAACAGCGCGCTTTCACCTGTATTGTTTTATATTGTTTGCCAATGTCATACTTCGCTTAGTAGACTTGCAGCAAGAGTGCAGAGCATTGCGTCAACACTGCATGAAACTGGGCAAGGTTCGGTCTTCTGCATGGTGTTGATCCATATCTCTTATTGGTGAATCAGTATTGACGCATCCATGGGTTATCTTGCGCCATCGTTATTTTTATCACTGGGGGCTCCTCAAAAATTACTCAAATGTGGGTCACTGTTTTTGACCCTCCAGTTATAACAAACTGTTGAGCCAGCACAATATCACCAGTGGGTCATCGTGGTGTGTAACTGGCAATTCACAAGTCACTAGTGTATCAGTAATACGTAACAGTGACGGTGAATCACAGGATTTGTGATTACTGCTGGACTGTGTTACTGGATGATGAGTTACTGGAGGACGAGTTACTGGTGGAGCGTGGGGGGGGGGGGGGGGGGGGGCGGGCACAAACCTTCTTTGGTTCACTTATGGTGGCCCGCCCAATGGAACTGACTGGCTACCGAAAAAATGATACAAAGGTGTGTCATTACTGGGGAATGAGTGGATTACTAGGGATGAGTGGGTCACGAGTAACCTCTGGGTGGACGAAGGGTGAGGGACAGGTTAGCTTCACCCACCATGGCACCCTGAAAAAGCCAATAGAAAGTGTCTGGTGCGTCGCTGGCAATTTACGGGTTCGGAGTAGTCTGAGAGTGGGTAGCTAGAATGACGCGCTGGAATTAGTAACCTGCAAAACTTCCTTCGCTTGGAACCTCTCAACGTCATCCGGAGAGATCTACATCGGTCGAACTGGATGCGGCTGAACGGCAAGGCTTCGCGAACAACGGGGCAGTTTAGAAGCAACGAAAATTTCGCTCCTTCTTGCGGATGCCAGTTTAAGCGGTTTCTCAAAGTAATTGACTGATAACCGTGTGTTCTACACGCATGGTGATCAAAGCGGACGCGAGGAGTGGAGGCACCCGGCATTTCCAGGAGCCGCGCGTGCATCAATATTATGTCAGCATTGCTCTCAGGTGGGGAATTAGGATTAAGACCTATTTTATCCGTCCACACGTTATATTGCTAGCGCATATTTTTTTTTCTTTCACAATAAAAGAGTTTCGCAAGTTCAGTGCTGGCTTCATCTTGCCGGTTTGGACCTTTTCAGGGCTATGGTGCTTGATCAAAAGCATTCAATGCTCGTTTCTTCTTTTCTATATTGTGGAGACAGCGTAAAGGAAGGCGGACCATTATGCTTTTTATCGTTTGAGAATGCGCATGAACTTTTCGTGGAATGAAAACGCGTAGAAAGTACTGGAATATCAAAAGTATGGAGAGCCAAAGCAATTCGGGAATGGCTCCACGTTTCGCTTTTGTAGAGTCCGAAGTAAACGCGAACGCAATTGCGGGAGCTGAAATGTGAGCCCAGCCAATGTTTCTTTTCGGTTTTCCGCTCCCGCTCTCTTTTATAAGGGGAGCTCTCGTTTGATGAGTTATTCTTCTGCCTTTTTCTCCCAATACGCAGAAGGGCTGTGGCAGCTAAAGTTCAGCCCTCTGCTTGCTGCACTCATAGCCGTCGTTGGCGGCCTTGCAGTGATTGCCATCGCCATCGTGATCGCCATGAAAATAAGGAGCGGTCATGGAAAAGACAAGGGTGAGCTCATGGTGGGATACTCTGGACTGCCAGTGTGCTCGCGTAATAAATGCACTTGAATATTTAAATACACACAGTACCAGCGTATGCACTTGCAATGATGCATTATTTGTAATCATACGTACTATATGGCGCATTGTTGTATACTGTGTATTATATCGACTCACACATAGTATGTACAACTTAGTACGTGCATATTGCACGTAGTACGTGAATACAATTACCTTAAACACAAAAATTGTGAATACATTTTTACTTGCTGGTTTTATTTCACGTGTTTACTTTTGCTATGGCTCATGGTTCGTGTACAAACCACGTCTGGTACGCTTACGTCTTACTACCCAAAACCCTGACGCTTCCGGAACACTTCTGTTTCCGGTCTCCCAAAGTTCCCGCTCATATAAATTGAAATTTTGTGCCACATTAGGCAGCTGGTCTATAAATGTCTAATCTGAGGTATCACGCGTATGTATTTGAGACTGAAGTGCGGGGTGCGCACTCCCGACCAGCAGCCGTTTTGTGTTTTCTGTAGTTCACAACACCACATATTGCTTATGACTATGGCAAGGAGGGGGGGTAATGGAATGCAGCTTTGGCAGGGAAGTGGTAGTTTGTGCATGCGCTTGGTATAGGGAAAGAGAATTTCATCTACAACAAGCTGAGCTAACTTCCCGGCACCGTTAACTGGAATGAATCGTTGGCGAATTGAGAAAAATAAGTTTACAAAGTTTTAGGCAACTGCACACGAAATCCTCAGCGAAGTGCTTGTGAAACCGACGTTCATTGTGCATCCACCGTGACAGTAGGTGCACAGCCTCTCCATGATGACAATGCAGACAGCTCTATACGCCTCCAAAGCACACTGTAGCGCGTATTTTTATAATTTATCAAGCACTGTGGCCACCTCCAACCGGAGGATGATGATTTGACCGGAGCGTGCAAGTAGCGCGTGGTTTAATGCCAAACGTGACTTGCTATCCTTGTCCGGTTGCAGTACGTCGAAGCTTTGGAAAGAGCAGGGCAGGAAGGAGAGTTGCGTGAAGACGCTGTGGAGGGAGTTACGACAGTTTGCGGGGGAGAGAGAGAGAGAGAGAGAGAGAATAAACATTTAATAGAGCAAACGGTGGTGGTTGAGCCGTCACTCGGGGGGGTGGGTTCGTCTCAGTCCAGGTACCCTTCTTGGGCCTTGGGTATTGTATCGTCTTGTTTCAGGCCCTGACGTTGGGGGAAATGGGAGAGAAGTCCCTAACACAATGCTCTATGTTTCACGCTATGGTCCCTAGAAAGATTCATTGAAATATTCTAGGGACCACATCCAATCCTAGCTTTGTCGGTGGCCACGTCGCGTGGCTATCACGAGGCCATGTCGGCAACGATTCGGCCGCAGCAGCACCGTAGAGCAGGCGCTGCGACGCGGCGCTGGAGAAAGCTCCGCTCACCGCACCGCCTGTTCGCTTCTTGAGCGCTTAGCAAGGCTTCGTTGTTCTGGGAAACGCAACGGAAAACGAAGGCGAAATTCTTCGTTGTCTCCAGGCAGGCGCTACTAAAGAGTGGCGTAAAACAATTCCTTGGTTTCTCGCGGTAATTACCCGTTGGTTAAATAGGCATCTGTATGGGAGCGCTGGCAAATGATCCGTTTATATTTATCATTTATTGTACTCTCAAAGGCCCCTTGCTGGGTTTTATGTAAGCATTCACGAATAAATCTCTTAGGCCGCAAGATGAGGGTCCTAGCGTGTTTATACACCACTGCGAGGTACATCTCTGGGGGACGAGGTCGTCGGTGCAGGCGTTCAAACGTGCGCAGTGCGTTTTAGGTGGAAGGCGGCGACCTCATCAGTGCCCCAAGAGCTTTTCGGAATCGCTACAGAAAGTGACGTAGTTATTTAGTTATACTAAAAGATTTATCGCCAGCTCACGCATTTGATGCGGAAAGCCATAAGTGATAGGCATGAATTATACAATACAAAGCCAACCTAATGGTTCACTTATGTAATAGGTCCTTGGGAGAGCTCTACAATTCAATTTTATTAAAGCCGCATGAAGCCGTCATGATGTATGCGTCAAAACATTTGCAAGAAACAATGTAGCAAAGACGACGAATTTGATGTACCTTTTTTAAGGTTTAAGCGAGCCCTGCGAATTTCCGTTGAAATGCAGAAATGTACCGTTTTGTGTTAAAGCAAGAGAAGTTCAAATAACGTAACAAAAATAGTCAGCTAGAAATAACTAACTTGTCACTAATCTAGTTTTGTCCCTTTGTTACAGGTCAAAGGCGGCCAAGAAAAGATGACAAGTAAGCTTGTAACAACATTTATTTCGGTACAAACCATTTGATTGAAATTTAATAATAGAGACGGTTGTACTTTCGGGTGTACTGAACAAAACTGTAAAAACTGTGAATATAATGTGTCTCGTTGTTTAAAAATTTCAGTGCTAAATTAGCACATTCTTCAGGCCGTATAAAAAAGTTCACGCCAACTGAATACTGGCCACCAATTGAACCTCAATTGTGCTCTTTTGCTACGGCACAGATCTCACATGCCTCTGCAGAGGTACAGTGAAGACGCCAACGATATATTTCAAGATGAAGAAAAATGCCCTGATATCATTCCAGGTAGGACGTTTATACCTATGATTAAAAAGACCTTGTGTCCAGATTTCTGCGCACACAAAAGAACTCTAGGGGGTCAAAACTTTTCCAGAGTCCTCTACTGCGTGCCCTACAGCCCAGGTTTAGCTTCGCTGCGTTAAACTCCAGAAATTTGGATTTTTTCGTGTGATATTTAGAACAATTTGGGAGAACACGAGGTCTGCAGAAATTCAGAGAGGGGTGAATAATTGCGCAGCATTCTTATGCCGCCTGCCCAGAGTACAGTTCATTTCAGGTAAATATGAGTATGAGTAGCGATAGCCATTGTAATATATTTTTCTTGTTCAGTTTTCTTTTTTCGCAAATGATGTAAATTGAAGCCATTATAGCAATGAAGTGCTTTATTTCACGAATTACTTTTTATTTTCTGAACATGCAACGCTTACTGCAGAGTTGGTCGACTTAGGCTATTTTTATGCGTATTTTTAACGTACTTTCGCAGAATTTTTTAGTTATTCTTCAAGTTTTTAGAGAAGTGTATAGAGATGCATGTATTTGTTTTGTAAGATCGTTTTAGTTAAAATTTGTTTTTATATCTTTCTCTTTTTCTAGTTTTTTATAACTCTGTCCGGCCAACTATCTCCATTTACCACATTTGACGATCAAGGTGGAATTTCTATCAATTCTGCATTTCCTTGCAAATGCAGGGCGTCAGGCGTCTACATTTTGCCATTTTTTTACTTGGAATTTGGCGCATTGTTTCGTGGACATTTTCTTTTTATTCTTCTGCTTTTGTGGGAATGTATGAGATGCATATCTTTGGTTTTGGCAGGTCATTTTTGATAATTTATTTTTCTAATTTTCTTATTTTGTAGTTGTTCAAATTTCGGTCCAACCAATCATCTCTATTTACACAATTATAACGATTGAAATTGGAGCGTCCCCCAAATATGCATTTTTTGTGGGAATGCAGGGCGTTACACGGAACCGGCTGGGGGGGGGGGGGGGGGTACTCTGCGAAAATTTCTAAGTAATAAATGTATCGCGTAGCGAAGCCCTTTATTCTTTAGCGTAGCATAACGCTAGAGAGATAGAAGCCAAGTAACAAAGAAAATACATTCATTGCTTATTCGTTTACTGAATTCCGGTATTGGTTTTCGCAAACTTAGCAAGCGAGTAATACAAGACCAGCAAAAGAGCTCGTTTCCTTGGCATGATTGCTGTCTAGTATTTTTGGCTTAACATTGATGGGAACACCGCCGCAATAAATTTTGCCTGAAAATAATTCATGCATAAGCGTTTTCGAGGCGTAAAAAGTCGGCCGTCATTCTAGATTATAAATAATTTGTAGCTTTTTTCCTACTTATTTCATACGTAAATACTTATTAACAACAGCAAATATATTTGATGTCTGCAGCCCCCAAATTACTCCTCTGCTTAAACGATTGCCTTGAGGAAAAGAACTAACATCATTTATGGATGGCTGGCCGCTGCTAGACCTGTATGGTGCCTTGGAATGTACATATATATTCGTGTCGTAGGAATTTCCCGGTTGTTGCATTGATAGCACCAACACTGCACGAAATAGGCGACAAAATCGCTAGCATTCGCAGCCAAGCAGCCCAGAGTGGGAAAACCTTTGTACCAGCATATACGTTACAGAAGAACAGCGCCAGCCATTACATTCTGCAAAACCTACTTCATTTTGGGAAGAGCAGTGTGTGGCACTTTCTTGGCACGAAACAATTACGTTGCCTGCGTTCGATCAGTAGTAACAAAACACGGCCTGATCGTTGTATGAGTATTGAACGTATTAAACCTACTTTGTACCCAAGCTGTAACTCGTGATTGAGTGAATAGTGATTCCGCTTGGGATGACGTTCCAGATGTCCGAATGGGCGACGCCATAGCGGGCCCCGTGCTCGAGAGCAGCTTCGGTGGTAACAGGGCGTGGGAGGCAGAACATTTCGATCCCATCAACCGAGTGGCCTTCCAGAGGAACCCGGTGAGTGAGTATGACAGCGGCATCAATTGAATTTACAACGACGGAGACGGTCTTCTTCTTACTTGTAAAGATACGTGCCCATTAGCGGCGGGTTTCCGTACCGGCACTGTGTAAACCGACAGCGGCGTGGTGCCGGCCGCGGGCGCATGCCACAACTCGCCGTTGCGGTAGTCACGTGGATGATGACTCGTCCTGAGCGCACGCTCTCGAGTCAGATGTCCCTCCACTGTTAGTGCGGCGCTCTTTGGCCGCCGCTACTGCAGTTCGGCGGAGGAAATGGACAGCCACAGGCACAACAGGCCAGGCACGGTGATGGTGTTGTGACCGAGCAAGCGATGGCAGAAAGAAAACTGCGGAGGAAAGTGTGGCGAAAGGGTTCGCGGGATGGCAGTGTGCTGTGGCCGCACGAGACGCTGCTCTGTGCGAGGATTGGCGAAAGGGTGAGCAGGAGCCGTGCGCGCGACGGTGATGTGAGTTCACTTCCCTAGACGCAGTCCACGGTCCCTTCATGAGACGCACTTGGCGCCTCCTACGCAAGGGCTCACCATCGCTGCCGGCGATAGAATCCACGAGTCAGTGCTGCCACATGAATGACGTGCGTCCTAAGCATCAGTTAGCTGCGCATAAATTTTACATTAGGGACTATCCTAATCACCAGCCAGTTTTAGATGCGACGCTCACAGCATCTCTTGTCGGCGGCCCTGTCCTTCCTGCGTGCGTCCGTTGTTGTCCGCGTGCGTGCGTCCGTTGTTGTTGTCCGCAGCCACTCTCCCCCTCTCCCCTCCGATAGCGAACACTCTCTCGCGAGGGGCATTGGATTGGATTCGATTGAATTGGATTGACTTGGCTTGACTTGGCTTGGATTGACTTGGATTCGATTTGGATTGGATTGGATTAAAGTGGATTGTTTTGGATTGTGTTGCGTCATAGCCGCGGCAATCTCTCCGCGGTCTCCTCTCCTTCGGGCGCGCTGCGGATATAACCGGTGTGCCGCTCTCCGGTGGCCTTTCGGTCGACGATTAGTTTCCGCTTGCGCTGGAACCCCCCTCAGCGTCGCATCACACCAGGGTTCCCGCAAGGGGAGGTGGCCCTAATTTTTTGCCAAGTAGCTCTCAGGATAACTATGTCGCAGTGCATTATTGATGATACTGAGCGTTCTCGCGACACGGCACCTGTGAGTCATCAGTCCGTCATCATTCATTGGCCTTTTCGCTCTGCGGCACGGCAGGAATGGGGCTCGGTCTCATTTGCTCTGCGGCAGGCAAAACGCGTCGTTCCCCAGAAAAAATAGGTTTTAAGTGCGAATGCACTTCTTAAGCGACTTTGAATCACGCGTCCACCGCCGTCCGTCCGTCCGCACCACATACCCACTTAGGGCGATTGGCCAAGAAGAGTTCCTAATTTCTTTAGCACATACCCACTTAGGGCGATTGGCCAAGTAATCTGAATCACGCGTCCACCGCCGTCCGTCCTTCCGCACCAAATACCCACTTAGGGCGATTGGCCAAGAAGAGTTCCTAATTTCTTTAGCACATACCCACTTAGGGCGATTGGCCAAGAATCGGGCGTGAGAAGGGCTAATGCACCCGCTTAAAGGAGTACTGACACGAAATTTCAAAGCTGAGATCCGCTCTAGCAATCAAGTACAACGACAACACAAATAGGTGTCTGTGAATAAATGCATCTTTCTTTCTTTGTAGTTCTGTGTGTGTGTGTGATCTCTCTTTCGCGAACATTGCCGAACCGCGCAAATTCAACTCGTGCATTCGCACTTTCACATTCTTCCCCTCGGGGAAATGCGGGGAAATTTTTTCAGTGTCGACCGACGGCGGCACACAGCGTGCGGCATAGCACGGTGCCGGTATTGTGCACGTACCTTAATAGTGTCTGCTGAGTGCCACTACAATCGAAGGGCCCGAACAGCACGCGCGCAAAATGATGATGCCGCAGGACAGAGCGCGAGAATTAAAAGCCTGTTACTAGCACATCAATGTTCGTTTAATAGTTCCCCATATTGTATTTGTGTAAGATTTTATCATTTTTGTAAGTAGAAATGGTACAATTGTTCTGCTCTTTTTATATATTCGGAGTCGCTTCTCATTTCTCCATGACTGCATGTGCCGCGATGTCAGAAGAAATTTTCATGGCAAGTTTTGACAGTGCTAAATCATGAGCTAGAGGTTTTTACAGAATTTAGTGACTATATTGTCCATGGTCATTTCAGTTAAGTAGGTACCCAACAAAAGCAATAAGTGCACGCAATGAGAGACATGATTACGTGTGTCGGCTGAAAGTTCTCGCGAGTAGTCGAGCGAAAGTTACAACATCGCAATAAAAGTGGCGATGGTCTTCGTGTAACGAGAACTGCTACCCTGAAAGCTTTTCTTCTGTAACACGCCAATACTCTTTGCACCAGTATTTCTTTGCAAGCTGAAACGATATTTTGATGTCTTTCTGAGCCATGTAACTCAGTATTCAGGCCAACAAAAGTCTTCGTGGTTTTGCAGCGGTCATTGATTGTTGTCGGCACTGCCTGGTTGCACAAGTCCCATTTATTTATCTTCAAGGTCAGCCTCGCACTTGGAATAATCACATTCCAATGGTTGGCAAGTCGGCGTAACCATGCGGAAGGAAAATTGGAATGGTTCCTGGCACACTTTTGTGACCTCTGGCATATCTGCACGCATACAAATCTATATCAGGCGCATTCTTAGATTTATATAGGTTTTTAGGTAAGTAGGGCTCTATATGAGACATTTTTCGCGTGTGTTGCAATTAGGTAAGCGTTGTTTTCTGCTTTGCATTTGCACCTATTTCGTTGGCACATGTGAGCCACAAGTTGTGGAGGATGCTTGCCACTTGGTAGTTTTAAGGTAAGATGGTTTGTCCTCATCCACTTTTCCAGATGTGGGGCAGCTGATAATCTCACTGGACACACCTGCTGGTTCTTTTCCTTCATGACTGGGAGCGCCGGTGAACTGGTTAGTTTTTGAAAACCATTTTTTGATTTAGTTTGCATGCTTTACTACACGCGCATATTTTAAGCATATAATGATTATTTCTGTGTGCTAAGAAATAAAAGCTGATATTTATGTGCTTTTCTACAAAGTTGCCGCCACTTAGGCACTATGACCCCGTCGAGCTTTTTCTGCAGCTGTTTTCAGAGTAACCGTCTTTCGTAGTGATCAACGTTCAGTTTTTCGTGGTCTTTCGGTGTTCCTAGTGCGCGGCCTTTGCAAAGCAGAATCTTTGATTTCTTTTGACAAAGACGGGAACGGGAACCAACATCTCTCTAATAGGGGGCGGCCACTTGAATAGGCCGCGATTTCAAACAGCCAAACAGGTACTTCAGGAAGATGCCAAGTTGATTCCACTTATCGGACAGAAGCATTATGAAGGGCGGGCTGCTTTAATACCCCAAAAGTGGGACCAATGTCGGCTGGCGTAGACTTTGTTGCGACTAATCAGTAAACAGAAGGTATGTTACAGAAAAAATGTTTATTCTGCGCCCAGGAAGACCTATATTCGGTTGCGTTATTTGCAACAATTAAAAATCATGTTAGCGCACACCCTGATTTCCGAAACTTTTCATTAACGGTTGAAAAAAAAAGTTAATGCATTTGTTCACAAAATAATGGTGTTGTGGCATTTAAACATCATAAAGGGTATTGGACAACCATTTAACGTTAGGTAAAACAAAACAAAACTTGTTACAGTGTTAAGAAAATATTATACGCTGCACTACGCACAGGTTCAGCATTTTCAAAGTTCCCGGAATCCCTATGCTTTAGGGTATCGAGGCCTTTTCTGATGAAAGCTTGCGTTAGAGCCATATGGTAATTCTGAGTAAAGTAAAGTAACTTTCACGTACTAGTTTACGCTTCTCCGCAGTCTTCAAATTATTAAAAACAGTAGAACGCTTGCTTTAAGCCGTAATTAGACAATAGCTTCAACTTGCATCTGCAGCCTAGATTCACTTACTTCAATGCGATGGTAAAGGCATTCAAACAATTAAAACAAGTTTGAATGGCGCTGTTTAGGATGAGCGCCTCCGCAAGGGTGTTTATGTTCTATACAGGCTCCTTGGTAAGGTGTGTAAACCGGGCAAATCACGGGTACAACATTTTATTTTACAAAATATGGCATTTGCTTTGATGTGCAACGTTGTGGCTTTATTATTTATGACAAACCCACTTACGTTGGCCAATGTTATGGTTCGTTTTCGTAGAAAACGGAACGTGTGGTGAAACACGGGTGTATTGTCTGATGTTTTCCGTGAAGGGTTATTGCTGGACGTAACAGCGTGTCATTTTTTGCTCGAATTATCATCAGCCACTCAGGGTCTAGTA
This sequence comes from Haemaphysalis longicornis, assembly GCF_048455015.1. NCBI lineage: Eukaryota > Metazoa > Arthropoda > Arachnida > Ixodida > Ixodidae > Haemaphysalis > Haemaphysalis longicornis. The sequence continues at coordinate 173,194,169 of NW_027526361.1, read as the reverse complement.
GAGAAGCGAGGCATATAACTTGATAAAGGGACCAAATAAAAACATTCGGAGGCAAATAATGGATTCAGGCAGCGGCGGACACAGGCGGTTGGAGGCCGGTGGGAGAGGCTTCTTCGTGCATTGGACGTGTTGATGGTAATGTTGATGATCATGATGATATTCACTTCTTTCTTGCAGGGCGTCATGAAGTGTGGCCATAACTTTCCGTGCACTCCCTATTCCAGGGGTCAGCAAAGACGCTACTTATTTCGGGCACCTGGCGGATGGGTACGACTCCAGAGAGACCGGTGAATTCCTTGCGTGTTCTGAGACAAGCTGCCCGCGGAGCCATTGAAGGCTTTGTCTTTGTGATTTCTGTGTATACTCCACGCACAAGTAACACCCAGATTGAACGCACACGCTGTGCTGTGTGTTAAGACAATTCTAGTGGTGTGGCCTAATGAAATTCAAATTGTCGCGTCGAGGTTCATTTGTCTGTAAACCGTCATTTTTATCTTGCTCTCTGTAAATAAAGTTTTCATCTTCATCCTCCTGAGGACAAATGTCTTCAGCCGGGGAGAGTACTCATCGTTTGGCTAATAGTGTGCAATAGAGCAGATGAAACATGAAAAGAATGATAATAACATGGCAAATAGTTCAACATTTGAAATGCCAGCGGAAATCACCACAAATCGACAATAATTGAACGCAGAAACTGTTTGATTGGAGCTCGGTTGTACACGTACACACAATATTAATTTAAACCGCGGTTGTCGCAAGCCATGAATACACCGCTTACCGTCGTATTTTTCTGTAACTGGACTAACATTCTTGTGTTGTGCATTGAAGCTTACTTTTTCTGGTTCGTGTTTTCTTGGTCGCTGGAAGTATATTTGTGTAGGAATGAAGTGTCTGAAATTCAGTCATGGTCATAAATTATTTTCAGACAGGTGTTAAAGAAACCTGCCTAAAACGTGCCGAAAACATAGTGTCTCGTGGCGAGATTTCTGCAATTGCCCGTAAGTATTTAAGGAAAATTATAACTTCCGTAATAGCGTTTAGATAAAAACTCGCCATAAAACATAAAGTACTTTCAAGGTAAGCGGAACGATTTCTTACCCACAGAGATACATCAAAACGCAAAGAAATCAATAATGATACATTACCCACACACGCTTAAAAAGAGGTGAGTGTTTTTAATTGATCGTATAGCATGTATTTCAGGGACACATACGACATGTTTTCGCAATATCACACGTAAGTATTGTAAATGTCTGCCTGAATTTAATATTCTTTTTCTTCGAACAGGGATGCGGTATAATTATTTAAATTTTAAAATATGCATGCGCACGCCTTTGCGTCCGCTCTGCCTGCCGTTTTGAAGCAAATTGTGCCTTATTATAAGAGGTATATCCCCAAATCCTGTAAATTAGTGCAGCGCATCAGAAGTTAAAATTTGGTAAAGGTGACGAACATCGCATATTTCATAATGCATATCACGTTTTTATATGTCGTTTTGTTGCACAAGCAGGTTTATTAGGCCAGCAGTAGTAAGGCGATTCAAGAACAACAAGCCGAAGGTGATTGGCAAAGGCACCAGTGATAGACCCGCGAAAACGGTGCTTCCTCTTATATTGTAAGGACCAATCATAGAGCCAAACGCAAAATATAGAAGTTTTTGGAAGAAGCAGTCGGAAATATATAGCCCATATAGTTTGCAGAGTGGCTTCTTATGGCATAAATATTCTACAGGGTGTACTTCCCTGCAGTGTTGTGCGGAACGGCGTTACAAGGAACGGCGTTCCTGGAACTAGTTCCTTTTTGGAGGAACGGAGGAACGCCACCGTTCCATTAAGGGTCGGTGGAACTGTAACGGTAACTCGTTACGTTTTCAAAGGAACGGCAGGAACGGCGTTCCTGCCGTTACATTGCTAAGATTTGGCTGTTTTTGATACCAAGGCTCGAGCACAAAAATCCACAAAGCGCTATTGCGTTTCTCTTCCTATAAGATGGTCAGTTTGCCTGCCCTTCAGACGTACGGGCTTCCTCGAAGGTCAAAGGCAGGAGAATAACCACGCAGCAGGCCGCAGCTTGTGCTTGCTTTCATGCTGGTTGCTTACGCGGCGTACGACAGGTGAATAGCGTAGCCGAGAGAATGCTTTTCACCCTTCATCGTTTGTCTGGGGAGGCCAGAATGCGCGTCTGGCCGATAGAATTGTTCCCTGGCGGGGAAAGAATAGAGAGTTTTAGCAGTCCGCCCGTTCTGTCGTATGCGTTGCTACTGGGTTGACCGGGACCCGGCTGGGCACTTGGGCATTAGTTCCGCGGGCCTGCCTTCGCGATTTCCGTGCCTCCGCACCCTTCCTACTCGCCCTTCCGCTCGCTCAGGAGCAGACCGGTCCCGGTCGACCCGGTAACAACGTAGCCAACGAAACGGACGGACTGCTAAACGGGATCCGGACATTTCTGTGTCGGACATTTCGGTCCAGGACGTTTCTGTGCACGGAAATTTTGGTGCACGACATCTTGGCCCAGACATTTTCAGTGAGGGGGTGTCCCAGGCATTCTTTGAACATTTTAGCTTTAATAGTGTAATTTCGTGACTTGATATGATTTTACGTTAGAGACTTGTGATTCCACGAACTTGTGTTTCCACGAACTTGTGTTCGTGGAAACGAACGCTAAACCCTGGCGGAGCATTTCCACGTGAAACCCAAATTCTGTAGCAGATGGCAAAAATTAGCGTTGTTAATTTGGATCCGTTCAACCATTTTTTGGTATTTTAACATTCATATGAACAACCCTAATACTTTAAGTGCTACCAAGCGCTTTCCTTTCACTTCACCCAACCGTGCAAGACGCTGCTGCTTTTAGTCTATTCCTCCCCCCTCCCCCCAGCAAAACTTCCGCGAAAAAACAACAGAAAAACGAGGTCGATTAGGCGCGTGTGCATATCGTTTTAATTATTCTCTCAATCAATCTCGCCTTCGTTGCATTCGGTGTCAGTTCTACCTAAAACTAACAAACCAACGATCGCACTCACGATGGCGTTACTTAGGGGAGGGGAAAGCTGAGCCCCACCTGCAATCATCCCCTAAGTAGAGAGAGAGGGGTGTCACTTGTGTTTCACCATTGCGTCGACTGGACTTCGAAAACTTGAAGACGACTGTTGCCGCTCTCGTCACTGTAGCCTATATATATATTTTTTTGCTCCTTATAATGGGAGGAAGCGATGTATACCTGGGGTGTCCATGATGTGCGCGACTTGATGAGTCAATTCCCAAGGGGGTGACTGAAGGCGCAGAAACAGCGATTCCTGGAGTGGGGCGCCGTCGATATGACGCGACGCGCGGAAGGGCGTAGCCAGCAAACGATAGTGGCCATTGTGTTCTCAGCGGCTTTTTGAGTGTCTTTTTGTGTCACATTATAGTGGTTTCGTGCGCCCATGATGAATGTAAAGCTTTTTCTCTGTTTTAAACGCGAAGTGTGCTATGTCATTGTTCTGAATGTAGCACCCAATTCCTCTAGCAGTATGTTCTAAATAAAAAATAAAAAAAATCACTGCGGTTACGCTTCGGAGACCGTGAACTCCACCACGCCAGTAGGATTTTCAGGGGAAACCGAAAATAATATGGCTGAAAAAAAAATCTGGTCGAGATTTGAGCGTACAGGCGGGAGGTGAGAGGGGGGGGGGCGCTAGAACAAAGAATTAAAATTAGGTAAATGTAGGCTTGTAAACATTAAACGAAGGTTGGTTGTCCAATGGGTGGAATTTGTATGCACAACCGGTACGCGCTTAATCAGCATTTAGGACCTTAGAACCTGCGGCTGTTTTCCAAAAGGCCCGTTTTTCCTCCCCGACAATATCCTAGACCAGTGTTCGCGAATTCATTTTAGCAAGGCAGCCCAGCCTACGCAATACTCTTCATAAGGTTTTCTTCATTCTGGGGGGCTAACTAACGTTTGTTACTTTTTGGATATTGAGAGTGTGCATGTAATTTATGTAATTTGAGGGTGTGTAATTTAAAAAAAATACAAAAGAGGCGGTAGACCATAGTAAACACGGGCAATTGTCTTAGATAAAAAAGAGCGAATATAAATTAACAACCTGTCATAAATGAAAAAAAAAACGTGTGCTAAAGAATATAATCGGCTGCTAACAGGTGTCCCCGGAAGAGGTATTAAACAAAAATATATAAATGTAAAATATAAAAAAAACCTGGCAAAGATCGAACATGGCATCAATCAAAAAATATATTCACTTCTCCAGTTTGGTGTCCATAACTCACGTTAAGCGGGAATTAAAATATAACGGCTGTCGCAAACAGGCAAGCACCGGATAATTTGGTTGCGGAAATGTCCGTACACCGAAATGTCCGTAAACCGATATGTCCGTACACCGAAATTTCCGCACCGAAATATCCTGCACCGAAATGTCCTCGAGCCGCCTGGAGTTTGTCCGGTGCTCCCTGAAAAAATTCGCCTAGGAGCGTTTCTTTTGATTATCTTTATCTCCAGATAATCTGCTGCCGGTGGTGTAATATTCGTATAATGTACGTAGTTCGATGTGAGTTTTAAATGTTTCACTTAATTTCTACCCAGGATTATGCGACACTATATTTTAATTTAAAAACCTAATTGTAACGTTAATGTAACGACACGTTCCAATTTTCGAAGTGGAACTGGAACGCGTTCCTTTCGCAATAAAAGAACTTGTAACGGGAACTCGTTTCAAAATTGGCAGGGAACGAGGAACGAGCTTTCGTTCCTATTTTGGAGGAACGTGTACAACACTGCTTCCCTGTACCTGACCAAAAGTAATTTTAAAAATATATTTTCGGAGTTTGACTGGTTTTTATTGTGCAAAGGGGTCTAGACGTGGTGGGCGCTAAAAAGCTGGTTCCAAGTGTAATTTGGGTAATTATAACGAGAATGTGTTAAGTGATTCCTTAAATATTGTTGCAAGTGCTTGGTTGTACTGAATAAATTGTAGAAGATCATGAGACTATTTGGTATCAATATTACAGTTTGGAAATTTTAACTGCCTGAAGTACAATAGCGCTGCGAACCTGAGCTCGCCAGAAGCAGGCAACGGTCTCCGTGCGGCAGCGAAGGGAATCAAATCTGCGCCCACGCGCTCCTGTCAATAAGCGCTGTACACGTCACACGCACGACGCGCTTTATCTTCGGCCAGAATAGGGGCAACCGGCGTTATCTTGATAATCCTCCAGAACTTCCTCGCTCGCCAAAATGTGAGTTGTTATCAGGATATCCGAGTGTGGCCGCGACCGGCTGCATTTACGTGCGTCGCTGCGATCCCTCGCCTCTACGCTTCACCGCTCCCGTCGAGGACTCCTCCCGGACGCAGCATGGCGCCAGGACCCGTGTTTGTGGTGTGTTTTGTGCTCGGTGCCCCCAGTGACTGTGGCAACGCTTCTTCTCATCGCGGCGCCTTAACTTTTTCCTCTTTTCTCTCTTTACTTATCTCCTTTACTCTACCCTATCCTATTCACCCCCTTCTACCCTTCTATAGTCCCTACCCCCTGGACTGGGTTGTATGCCGGTGAGCCCCAAGATGGGCTGAAAATTATCCCCAGTTCATTTCTTTTCCTCTTCAACCGAACCACTACCACCCCCACGATGCATGTGCAAATATAATTAAAATAATATAAAAGTAAAAGAAGCACTCAAACTGGTAATCTACAAATCCGTCTATCAGATGCCTTTCTCCTGTTCAGACGCCGCTTGCCTCTGTTCGGGCCATGACAAGACGCCGTGTACGTGTGACGTATACAACTCCGAGGGATATGATTGCGTGGGCGTGGCTTTGGGGCGGTCAGCTTCCGCACTGAGCCCGCGGCGCTCACATGGAGAGCAGAGGTTCTCAGCGCTGTAGCTCTGTACGTAATTACAGTTTAGAAAGTTGTAACTGCTACCGATACCGGATCAAGTCATGATCCCATACAATTTACTCATTACAACGAAGCAGCAAACTAATAAGTCTAAAAAGTTAATTAAAAATTCTTTATTATTATCCTCCTAAATTATTTTTGGAACGCGCTTTACAGCTCCCGACATGTCCCTTGGCCCGCGAAAAAACAAATTTACATTTGAAAGTTTTTTTTTATAAAATTACTGTAATTCTTCCTGAAACACTGTGTATATTGCACTGGTAACTAATGGTCGCTGCACTTAAGGAATAAAGCATTTGCAGTTTTTACTGCAATGAGCATGCCTTCCCTCCGTAAAACGCAGTAGCGAACTCAAAGCGGAAAGGCAGGTTCAATGTGTTTTTGCCACTGTGCCGAGACAGCCAACAAGATATCGAACTAACTCCCATAAAAATGCTGAATGGCTCCTGTGATGCCGGCGTTCAAATAGTGTTGAGGTCCTACACCAGGTTCCGCGCGTAATGGCAGCGGCAATTACATATTGCAGCCCACGATGTCCCAAGCGGGCTTAAAATACAGCTTTGCATCCCCTTCGCTGGATACGAGCCTGTTGCAGTGGCGCAGGGTTGCTTCCCAGAGTAGGGGTGCCTATTCAGCGAGGATTTAAGAAAGCGATTCACCCAGCATGTTTGGTATATTTTTGACACACCCGCTGTTGTGGTTGAGTGGCAGGGACGTCGCTCCGTTGAAACCGAGGGCGGGGGTTCGAGCTCGTGCGCTATGGGTGTTTTGTTGATGGATGCGAGAAACGAAAACGCTAGTGTGTTCAGATTTCCGCGCATTTTTAATATCGTGGGTGGTTAAAATTATTTCGCAGCCCTCCGCTGCAGTGTAGCTCACAGCCCAGCTGTAACTTCAATGCGTTAAGCGGTAAAATTTGAGTCGGAATTTTAAGCGATGTTTCAGCTCAAAAGGCAATCTCAGCACGAGCTCAGGGACGGTAAAAGCCTATGATATTCCGCTAAAAGATTGTTCTTTGATTTTATGGTTTAACGTGTCGACGCTACAGAGGCGATGAGTCGCGCCGTAGCGGAGGGCGCCGGGTCAATTTTGACCACCTGTGGATATTTACGTGTGCCGAAATCTCGAAGATACGGTGGTTTTTGCGTTTCACCTCCATCAGAAAAGCGGCCGCCACTGCCGGGAATCGAACGCAGTTCCTTGTTCTCAGCAGCTCAATGCCATAGGCACTGAGGCACCTCGGCGGGTTCCCCGCTTGAAGACAATTCGTGTCCACGGCAAGCCCCCACCAAGCAGCAACGGAAAACCACGGGGCTGAACGGTGAAACCATCGCTTTTTAGGGGCTTTTGTAGATATTGAATGACAGACAAGCCGCTACCGACAGCTCAACTCTACCCGCCACTTCATGGGTCGACAATGGGCGGGAAGGTGGCAGCGTGGTTGCAGTTGCTTGCGGCCGCCGCCTTCCGTGGGTCGTGCAGATCCGTTAAGGCTTCAGCTCCATTCCGAAAACAAAATTGGCGCTATCATCCTTTTAAAAACGGCTTTTCCTTGAGGCTTAATACACCCGCCACACGGGCGTTTGAACTCCCGTTCGGGATAACTGGCCATCGACATTTCCTATTCATGACGTTTGAAATTTTAGTGGCCATTTGACTCAAATGTGTAGCCAAAGTATTACACACATATCGTGAAACCGTTAATACCAAGTTTGAATAAATATGTACGGTAATCCGTAAAAGCTTCATTTAATTGACCAGTAATTGATCATTTGAACACTCGGTAGACGGAGCCGTTTCCTCTGCATCCGTCAAGAGTCTGGACGATCTCGTGTCAATGGCTGCGAAAGTTTTAATGCAAATTTGGTTGAAATATTTCAGCAGGTATATGCTCTAAAGTGAATGTACATCACTACCAGCATGTACTACCCAAATTTGTATGAAGCTATGCTAAATGGTAATTGTCAAAACGACGTAATGAACATGCAGTAGGCCACCTCAGCTTCATACGCGCTTGGAGCTGTCTCGCTCCAATATGCGTGAAGCTGGAGATTCGGCAGCCTCGTGTTTAGTGGGTACTGTACCACCGATACGGATGAAACCGTGCTGGCTCGTTCGCTGTTAAAGAAGGCGGCAGCCTATGAAACCGCTTGCGAGGATTGAGGCTTTGGCGAGTTGGGTCATTGTCTGCAAGGAGGGGAGCAGCGCAAAATTGGGCAAGCAGGAGAAAAAATGATAACACAGCGCTAACTTACAGCAGCCTATTTTTCTACGTTCCGGCACATATATACTCACACAGCAAGACGACGAAAAGCAAGACGAGACGCGATCCGTCCATTCTGTCGCTAAATCGTTACTACCTGGCACTCAAAATGTTTTACATAATCAGGAACGCCGTCAGCATCCCAGCGAGCAATGTTTCGCGATTCCCCAACCCACCCTCTCCTGGGAAGCGGCATCTGCGGTCCGGAAAGCACAAGCATCCTCTCTTCTCACTCCACCCTGTATCCACAGAGAATCCACTCCAGCCCCACTTGCCCCAGACCCAATTGTTCTTCCCAACTATCGGTGCCTCACATTTACTGGGAATGCCCTCCACCCGACCAACCGCCACAGCTAACGTTCGCGCATCGCTTCCCACCCTGGTCATGGCGTAGGCGTAAAGTCGACGCAAGAATTCCGGGCCGCCTTCGGGTTAAGGAGGGAGTCTGGGAATTCTATGGACGGACTGTTTCCTTATGAAGAGACGTTGACGCGGTGGCCTGGACTACGGCTGTTAAGATAATGAAGTTTTCTCTTTCCCCCCTCCCTTCAAACTACTAAATCTGCTAGCAGAGTTCGTGCCTGTCAACTTTGTTAAAAAATATGTATTTATTTTTTTGTTTGTTTATTTATTTATTTTTATTTATATTTATTTCGGTTATATTTATTTATGACCAGGGAGCGTTTCAGGACAGAGTGGGTTTTGTAGAGATAATTGAAAAAAGAACTAAAGAAAAGGTAAGATTGCACAGAAAAAAATGCGAAGCCATTATTGCAAAAACAAGGCATACCGCATTGAAAATGTATGCAAGTACACAGGCCAGGAAAAAATAATACTGAAAAGAAAGAAGGAAAAAGGGCCACAAGCAAGGCAAACACACCGAACGACACTTGTGCAAAATAGAAAAATAAATTACGAAAAAAATACACAAGCACGTAAAGCAATAATACATCCGCAAGGACACCCCTGTAGCAAACATAAATGTCATTTAATTGTTGAACGAAATGTGAGCGCATCGGTGATAGCTGCTATCGCGGCTGGAAAGCGGTTTTAATCGTCTCATGTTGCAGGTATGGAAGAATGGAAACCCAGATTAATACTACAGTGAGTAAACGTTCACTTCGCGAGTGTGATCTATGCGTGATGTAGTCGATGACAGGCTGTGAAAAGGGCATTTTCAGATGACGACTGAAGGGCTAGATGTTATTAAACAAATTAGTCCGTAACCGTTTTCTGCAGAGAGACTTGAGGATTGGAACCAATTTCCCATTTTTCCAACACTCTAGTAATACACAAGTATTAAGTGATTGGGTAAAGCTTTCAGTCAGAAATATGGAACAATAAACGCCTGTGATTTTAGAAAAATTTGAACTTATTCCATCTATCTGCGATGATTAGAAAAGGTTTAAATCGGAAATTGGCGTTATTATTCCCCCCCTCCCACCCCTTCAGTTTACTACTAGCGGTCGCATTGGATAAATGTTGCGGTACTGCAGTGATATAAATGAGAATGTGGTGGATCCGGTAGTAAAACGTCATTGAATGCCTTGCTAAGCAAAAAACAGCTTTATGAATGACTTTTCTGATGGAGGCGAAAAGCAAAAACGCCCGTGTGTACGAGATTTCGGCGCACGTGAAAGATCCCCAGATGGTCAAAATTAATCCGGAGCCCTCCACTGCGTCACGCCTCATTGCCTATGTTGCGTCGGCGCGTTAAACCCTACAACCAATCAATCAAGCTTTCAGAATGGGGTATAACTGCGTAATTTTTCTCAGCGAAAGATATAAATTTTTCTTTACGCCACCAATGATGCTCCGAAACTTCTTGGTGTTCTGTACAAGGAGAGAAGGAAGGAAATTTGCGCAGCTTGCACTATTAGTGCAAAGCTGGAGAAGCAGCAGAGCTGGCGGCCCCTCTCCCTTCGTCGGAGACTTTCGAAATCAACGCTACGAATAACCAAAAGGAAATAATGCTGTGCGTCCGGAATGCAACGATAGCTCTATATTTATTTGTTCTTTTTTTTTTCATTTGAATGGACGCTGGTTTCATAACGCGAGGGACCAAGTTTCGATTCTCACCGCGCGAAGCATTTTTTCTTTCCAATTGACGGTTTTTCGTTCGCGTTGGACAACTTACGTCCGGGTTAAACAGCTCCGATGTTCGAACATCATGCACCCCTCTGTCCAATCACGACGATGGTTGAACGCGAAGAATTGGCGTCATGGAATGATTGGTTCGCCAATCCCACACTGCGGGCGTGTGCCACTCTGGAGATACGCACCACTTTCCTGGAATATTCACACCAACTATCGGGTGTGCTGTCCGTAGGCATAACGGCTGGAACCGGAACAGAAAAACAGCGGTGACAGTCTTCGATTGCAATGAGCACCTCTCCGCCCCACGTTATGCGTCGATCACAGCGACACAAAATAAAGACTTTTGACAATGTTGAATTTCACTTCACGATACTTTGGCAGATAACCAAGTTTCTGTTTGTACCACGTCATCTGGGTTAGATGTGTCAATGAATGTCGACAGATAATCCAGCTGATATAGGATTCAGTGAAAGTTTGAAGTCAAGAAACCTATTTCACCACCTAGCTATGACTGCAGGGTTGCAAGTGTAGTTGCGTGTTCAGCGGAAGCAGCACTGTGTACAGGGGCGTCGTCGTTATGACCATTATTTTACACACGCCATCAGAAGACTCTAAATAAATGTAACATCTCTTCTTAAGTACCGATATCTGGGCAAGTTGGCTTTTAACTGTTGAAAAAATTATAGCGAATACGGACAAGCAAGAATAAAAAAAGAGGCACCAGGGAACGCTTCGTGGTCTCTCTTATCTTCTTGGGTTAAAATACAAAAAGCTTCTGTAGCGCCCTCTCGTGGCAGTGCTCACATTCAAAAGTAATAAAATGTTGTAGTTGCATGGCGCGAGCAGTGGGAAGCGACAAAACTGAATTGACTTGAGCCAACATCCTCCGTGTTTATTGTGGGGAACGCGTGAGAGATTGGACGGAAAGCGAACAGAGCTTGTTACGTGGCAGGGGCGGCAATAGCTATAGCCTTTTGACGACGTTTGTAGCGAAATGGGGAGACACGAAGCAAACTTTTTTTGTCAGTGGAGAATCCACATGATTGCGGAGCAGTACCTTCATTGAACTGTCTTCTTGGTTGTAAAGACGGGGTTGAGGTTATGGTTTGTTGTCGTGGTAGATTGGCTTTCTGTGCACTGATTTTCCCACAACTGTACCTCTGGACGGGTGTTTATTACAAACAATACTTTTTGAGCTCAACCTTGAATGCTTCCAGCTACTATGGTAAATGTAAGCAGATAGCCATACGTCAACGCTGTCAAGTATGTAAGCCAGGTTCCGAATATCTCGTGACCATAATTCGTTTCAGCCCACTGAGTAGCAGCCTCCGCAAATGAAACAAGACCGCGTATAATCACCTGTTTTGCATGTCATTACACAAGTCATAAACGCTGTTCTACTGCAGGACCAAGGCGGGAAATCCGTAATTGCGCCAACTTGAATCTGGTGCATTGAAGGGGGGTTGGCGGCTCTTTATTTTGGTTCTGTTTCATTGAGAAACGGAACTATTTAGCTTGTTTTTCATTTATGCTAGAGTCTGATTTTGTCCGACTGCTGAACGCCTGCTGAGTACACCTAACGCAACAATGTTCATTATTTCTGACCAACTAAGAAGAAAATCGCAGAGCTGTTTTCTATTAGTATACTCGAGTAAAGAATGGCATGAACATCTTCCGAGTTTAGTTGACAGAGTGAACCGGGGTTGGAAGCGAAGACGGACTGACGGCCAGTACAAACGGCACAAAAAGGCGACCTTCACATCTGCTTCGCCATCGTGTGTGGACCAAATGAAGAGAACTAAAACCACAAGGCGGAAAGAGTCGCGCAATCACGGGCCTCCGATTCTTCTACCGCGGAATTTCTTTTAGCCGCTTTCGACAATGATGAGCACTCCAAATTAGGCAGGGAATGGTGTCCACCGAGGCGATCTGCTGCGCAGCACTGAACGCCGGCTTCAGAAAAGTTCCCGCTGGGCCTTGATGAAAAAATCGATTGCGGCTGTCGGGTGGAATCCTCGCAAAAACGAAATATACCCATGCTCGAACTTGAAAAAGTAGCCATGACAAATTCTCAGTGCATGATGGAAAGAAATCAACTGGTAGAAATAAATAAAGGGAAGTACAACCAAAGAAAGCCGAATCAGGCATTCTTCCAACACCCACAAACAGGTTTACCCCAGGGACGCACATAAACAAACGTGGAACGCTCGCGGAAGCAAAGCTTTAAGGGAATGTGTTTCTCACTATGACACTGTGTGGTCGGTTTCTTTTTATTTGAGTAGCCGACATGAAGGTTTTGCATATATTGTGAGTGACTGAGCGAACAGGGCCCATAATGTTTTCTCTGCTCTAGCCCCCCCCCCCCCCCCCCCCCCATTTTATTTATACCGTTGTATTTCCTCGCAGTTTGCTAAACATCGCATGCCCGCAGGAAGGTGCCCGCAGCCCAGGCAGAGGAGGGAGGGCCAAACTTAGAGCCAGGCCCAAATGGTTTTGCACCCATCATTACCTATGCGTTTGCTCGACGTTGCAGCAGAGAGTATTGAAGCGATCCGCTTCATCTGCATCGCTGCTCGTGGGGACCAAGGAAAGGCACCGGCCTGGCGGCTTTTTGGTGGCTGAGGCATTGCGGCGAGTCAACGCCTTTAATCTTGGCTGGAGTTGTGGGAGCATCGTTCCGGTCCTGCGGCCACTAGACATTCGTAACGCTCGAGATTATTGCTTAGACAGTGATAGATAGGGACGCAATCGTCAGCGAGGTCCTCCGGCTCAGCAGCAAAATTTTTGAGACAACCAGCGACCGCGGCAGGTAAAAGAATAAAAATAAGGAAATGTCCACATGACAAGTAACTCTTTTACATCACGTTCTCGACTCCCAAATCTCAAAATCAGCCAAATAATCTGCTGTGGTTGACGTCAAAAGGTCCAATTTCGCTCACTCGTCAAGTCGGCGCCCACCCTCCATCTGGCGGCAATTAACGCAACGAGTTTTATGGTAATTTGAGGACTGGCTGAAGAAATCGGAGCCTCATAAAGTGACCTTTGTACAACTAATACGAGTCGGCCTGCAGAAACGTCTTTTGTTTTATCTGTGTTTCTGCGACAATTTGGCCCAGGATGTTTAGTGTTAATCCATTACACGGCGTGAAAAATTTGAAAAGCCTGGCAGGGTCTGCAAAGATGTGGTTGTCATGAAAAACATGATGCCCTAAATTCCGTTTTTTTCGCGCGTATCACGCGCACCAAAAAGGCGAAAATTTTATGGGTAAAGTGGAGGTGCGGAATATATGCCATGTATTTCCTTTGATACAGCTTCAATGAAATGCGCGTTGTGCCTCGATGCCCTACAGCAGTAATGGCGACTAAGACACTGTCATCCAATTGGCAGTGCTTATTTTGCGCACACACACCTTAACAACATGCCAACCTGAAAAATGTACGCGTCAAGTAATCTAGTTACGTAGTCAGCTATTTAATTCTTTTGCATAAACAAATGTGTAGTGTTACTTGAGTAGTAGTTCGTTCCATCCTGAATGCATAAAATATGCTGGCAATACACGGGGATTTATGTTTTTTTATTCTTCGACGGAAAGTGTGTGCGGGTTATATGCAGAGGCGGGTTATACGCTTCAAACTACGGCATAGTCGTTAATCTAGAATACTCTAACGCGGAAGAGCTTAACACGGCGATTGACGCATAGGACTTGCTGAACAGCTTTTCGGGATTGCATTTTCACGCGAAGGTTTAAGGCTAAGATTTGTTTCGGTTTTATTTGACGCGTTGGCAGCAACGCCGGCTGAGAAGCCGGATTTCTCTAACCAGGCGTGGGCCCGCCTAATAAAACCTGACACAAAACAGCCGCCAAGCCTTATTTCCACCCTCAGCAGGCCCAATACACGTAACCAGCGAATCGGACACAGCCGTACTCGTAAGCTAGCAGAGAGGGTTCACCAAAGTTACTTCCGCGCAAGCCGCTCCCAGAGCTTGTCTCGTACTTAAGCCTGGCGTTTTGAGGTGGCCCCACGGCGGGCTATGTTCTCTTGTTAAATAATGCCGCATTGCACGGTTTGAAAACAAGTTTTTCTGTAGTACAAGCGGTAAATGTGACGCCAGAGCGTACTTACTCAGAAAAAACGGAAATGTGGTGGTGTGCGTGGGCGCACTTACAAGGTATAGAAAAATTGAGGAAACTCTCACTCCTCCACGGTTGTTGGTATACGCCGACGATGCCCGGAATGGTGTCTAGAGACACACAATCACACCGACACACACACTGACGCAAACACACGGAGACGCCCAGGCTCACAGACGTGAACCAGCGCTAGCACAAATGGGCACAATTATGTACGCGTACACGCAAACACAAACACATATACGCACACATGCGCAAACAGACATACCAGAAACACAGATAAACACCACTTCGTTAATGCGGGTTACACATGGAAATACAATCATGCGTACAACAATCAAGCCAAATATAGTACATACATTCCAAACTCAAAAATAGCATATAAACCACAATGCTAACAATATACAAAAACTATTAAGGCAGAATCAAATAAAGATGGACCTAAACAACAATACCATAATAACAGCCTAATGTATACACAAAACACTGATGTAAAATGAAAATAGGGATAAAATTACCCTGACTCAAGCAAACGGAAGCACGAACAACACCAAAGAAAAGCACGCCTTAAGGAAATCAATGAATAAAATTTTCGAGTTCTTCTCTAAAGCATTCACGGCGAGTAATGAAAACAACTGACGCAGTCAGGTGGTTTCAATCACGGAACGTTTGTAGTAAAAAAGAATGCGAACTTGCTGGCGTCCCGGTGCGGAATATTAAGCTAGTAAGGATGCTTGAGGCGTTCGGATGTGAAGGAGGGAGGTTTTAGCCAACGTTATTTAAGTAGCGGGTTGCAGTGATACACTCTACGCAGCACACAAAGGCGAGCAAGATTCTGTCGAGTGGCGAGAGTAGCAAGGGCAAGGCTAGATTTTATGGTAGTAACACTGGACAAGCGGTGATAATTAGACAGTATGAATCTCGTGGAAAGGTATTGCACGGCTTCAATTTTATTAGATAGTGTTATGTAGCCAGGGTCCCAAACAGATGAAGCCTATTCAAGCTTAGGTCTAACGTAGGTTATATATCGTTGCTTTTGTTTAAGGGAGACAGGGCGAGAAAGAAATTTTTTTAAGGTGACATAGGATGCGGTTGGCATTAGGTGTTACATAATCAATGTGGCGCGCTCAGGATAGGTTATTAGTTACGCGCACAGCAAGATATGGTATTCAAATGTCTCTAATAAGGTATCTTTAAAAAAAGTAATCAGGGCTAGGTAGTTTGTTATGGGAAACTCTTACCGCATTACCTTTAGAAATTAAGATCCATGTGCCAGAGGTTTGACAGTAAGGTCGGGTTGGAGGCATGCAACGCTAGTGTCGGTAGCAATTTTATGCTAAAGCACGCAGTCGTTAGCAAAAAATTACACTTAACAAGAAAGTTAACTAGAGATGTCATTAATGTATATCAGGAAGGGCAAAGGTCCTAGCACAGATCCCTGAGGCACGTGGGAATCTACAGCCACATCAGGAGAGTCAGGTTAACTAACGGATACAAACTGCGTGTGGTTAGCAAGACTCGAATAAGCTGTAGGACTGGCGGATCGATTTTTAAACGACATAACTTATGTAACGGCAGCTGGTGAGTTATTTTATCGAATGCTCTGGCGAAATCAAAGGATACACAGTCAGTCGAAAAACCGAAATTAATACAACCGGAATCCACGAGCTTTTGTGAAGTGGAGAAATAGTGAGCCGACTGGATAGCGTTATCGACAGACTGTATGATCAGTTAAAGAAGATAAGGCCAAAATTTTAGGTTCCAGAAGGTCCCAAATTGACATTCTTTTAGTAGGGTAAATTTATCTAGAAGCTTAGTTAAGCGCTTAAGAAACCATTTTTCAATCATCATCATCATCACCACCATCATGAACCTAATAAGGTCTGCTGCAGGACAAAGACCTCTGCCATTGACCTCCAATCGATCCTGTCCAGTGCTACTCGAGTCCACAGATTACCCCCGAATTTCCGTGTTTCATCCTTCCACCGTGTTATCACCCCTCACCTTCTTGTAGACCCATCTCTTGGTATCCCTTCTGTTGCACTAATTCTCTACCGGTTGTCGGTTCGCCTCACTACATCTATTTCTGTTTTTCGAAACATGATATCGTCAATCCTAGTTTGCTGTCTGATCCAAATTGCTCGTCTGTTGTCCCTGAGTGGTATTCCTAATAATATTCACTCCATGGCCCATTCAGCCGACCCAAGTTGGCTTGCTACTTCATTAGTAAGACGCCAAAATTCCGGCCCGTATGTCATTACCTGCAGTACGCACTTGTTACGGATTTTTCCTTTGAGTGACAGTAGTAGCTCACGGTTCATTCTTTGGTAATGCTTGCTTCGTGCACCCTAGCCCACATCCAGCCCATACCCATACCGCCGGATTTCTTTCTGGTTGTTGGAGTCAGCACTATCCATCTTTCCGAGGAAGTTATATTCTTTTTGGCAATAAGCGCGAAAAAACGACTACACGTATACTCTAAGCTGGGTAACCCTTAATTTCAATGTCCTTAATTTCGGACATTTTCGATTTTTTGTTTCCTATAATTTATAAGGTACACAAGTAACCTATATCTCAGTAACCTTTATATACGTATACACGTGAGTGCTACTCAGTTATAGGTTACTTTGCAGCTTTCAGCATGTATACCTGTATATAAGTGACATCTACCGCCATCCAAGGCCACACACCTGGAAGGTGTCTTGTTGCGTGCCACGCGCGCTTTCGCCGGTGCCGCTGTGGCGAGACCCCCAAGGCGCCTTTCCCGCGTGGTAAACAAACATCGCGTTAGTGGAAGACGATATGGGCGACCATGCTGTCTATTGCGCCGTCTAAACTCGGAAAGCTTCGGGTGTCTTTTGTTTGTCCCTTAAATAAACTGCCGGCCACACGGCTGCAGAGAAGAAAAGTTACTTTTACAATTCCACAACTTTCGGTGCCAGAAAGCTTGAAAATGTTCTATTAACATATGCATTGCATTACCTGTTCGATAATCGCTACCCGGGTTGTCACACAAAAATCTTCGTTAGTATCACCAGGCATGACTAAATTTGATGTTTGCATTAGATTTGTGCCGTTTAAGAAACGAGCATCCAACATGCCTGATAGCGCTTTGGGTAAAGTTTGGGAGTGAATTTGAGCTTTAGTTTCTTTAATTTGTTTTGGTTGTTGCGCGAAAAAATAACAAACAGATAACGTTTGCGCAAAGGGAGCCGGGAAAAAAGCCGTAAAAACAGCTTGACTAGCCCCAGTCCCCCGGTGCAGACAGCGGCAAGCAGCATTCGCCAATATTAACAAAAAACAACACAAAAAAAAAAAACTCCCGCGGCGAAGTGCGAGGAGGTGGCGCCGCTCGTCGGCACCCCAGCAAAGAAAGAACTTAAACTAAACCGTGGCAAACTGTTCGCATGGCGACGCAGTGAAACATCCCCCTCGCGAGGGGCAAGATCAAATGCAGAGCATTTCCGGGGGCGCACGACGTTAAGTAGTTTGCATTACGTTAATGTTGTTGCACTTGTGGCAACTGCTGACGAGAGAGCGCTCGTCAGCAGTAATTTGAATGAGTCAACGATATGAGGCGCGTTCGTAGCGTCCCATTCTGTGTCGGCTTTGTGGCGCAGTTGGTAGAGCAGCATGTACATTGCGTTCCGCCCGCAGGGTCGAGGGATCGAAAACTGGCGCCGGATAGTATTTTCTTTTATATAGTGTAGGGGGAGGGGTGCGGACGACGACGGTGCGGACTACGACGGGACAACGCGGGTGAGATCGTGAGTTACTGAAATGCTCTGCATTTAAAAACGACAACAAGAACAACAACAACAAAAAAATTCCCCCGCATTTCCCCGAGGGGGAGAATGTGAAAGTGCGAATGCACGGTTGTCGGCCCGCTTGCGGCGCTTGCGCTCGGCCCCCGCAGCCCACCGCCTCGCCGCCTTCTCTTCCATCTCTTCCATCGGGTTTGTAGTATCACGTGTACACCACGCAGTTATCAAGCCGCTATAACGCCGCTGAGTCGCCAACGCACGCCGCTGACGACGTAGTTTGAATGCGTTAAAGATATAAGGCGCGTCAACACTGATATCACCGTCGCGTCCGTGGCTTGATCGGTAGAGCGTCGCGCTGCGGCCGCAAAGTCCGCGGATCGAAACCTGGCGCCGGATGCTGTTTATAGAGGAGCACTGCGGACGCCGACGCCGCCGCCGGCGGTGGATGGTTTGGGGTCGCTTATAAAGTATTCACACTTAAAAAACTACCACCTCCCCTCGCGGGAACCCCAGTGTAGATGCGACGCATAGGGGGTTCACGTTGCAGCGTTGGACAGCGGAGGAACGGCGCTGGAACGATGGAGCGGAGCGGCGCAGGCACCGCGTTTTATAGCGCGCATAGGCTCGGAACAATCGCCGGGTGGCGCTGCACTCTCCCCTCCGCGGGAGTAGGCGGCGGCTGCCGCCGCTTCGGCACGTGCTTTTTGCGCTGCGCGCGTGCTGCATTTCTCGCGTTATGAAGAGGGCTCGGTAAAATTTTCTTTCGACTTATGAAACCGCACGCGTCAACACATGTCCAGAAAGTTCGGTTTAAACATAGAGTATATAGTGAGTTCATTTATGTCGACGTTTGTCTTGTCTGCTACAGACGCGCCGTCTGCTACCAGCCGCTCGAACGACCGACAGACTGCCCCGACGATTTCAAGGGGGGAAGCACGTTGTTCGGCGGTCGTCGGCTGCTGTGCAGCTTGTCACAGCGTAGTTTTCTCTTGTTTGTTACTTCCTTCGCGTGGTCGCGCTTCGGACATTCGAATTTATGGACTGCAGCAACACTGAGGCTTTCAAGAAATGTAAGATAAACGTGATTGATTATGGTTAGTAGGTTATTTCTTACTCTTGAAACAATCAGCTGCATCTTATAAAACACATCAAAAAGGCACAGGCTAATTAAGGAGTGCGCTACACAGTTCCGCATTTCCATTTCAGTTGTCCCTGATGGAATGTTTGTTTGCAATGTTTGTCACCCGCTTGGAGTACAACTATGGGTTAGAGAGACAGTTCGCGGAAACAACAGAACAGCTTGTGGTGTATAACTTTTAATGACCATTAAAACGCAGAATTTGGTGTAAAACTTTCAATTAGCAGTATTTGTAAATGTGGGAGAAACAAAAAAAAACGACCAACACGCAGTCCCGTCGAGAACACAAATTATAATAACAAGAATGAACGGAGCTACTACAGCCAGTCAAATTGCTAGAAACTATTTTTCTTTTTCACCCATGCAAAATGTGATCCTATTGTGCCATATATAGACGATATCGAACAGCACCAGCTAAACAACTCCGAATTTCATTTATTATAGCGGAAAACGATCATAGGCAGCACGCATTTAAAACAATAGTAGAGGGGAGGACTCGTTAGAACACTAGTTCGCATTTTCAAATCAGGGAAATATAAACTGAAAGTGCACACATACAAACAAAAATGGGCCAACTTATCTCACCTTTCGAACCAGTGATCCTTGCTTACCGTCTTTCCTTTTGGCGCGCTTTCGCCGGGAATTCGTAGAATTTAACGGATGGATTGTTTTCTTTCGCCTTCTTGTTAATGTCGTGGCAGCTGACCATGCAACAATATGAGGGTTTTGCTTGGCTTTCAGTTTTACCACCTTAGACATCGCGAAACGACTGCGGGAGCGTCCGCTCTTTCGCCCCGCGCACCCGATCCGAGAGGGACGCCCGCCGGCCTGCGCGGTCCGTTTTACAACCGCACGTGAAGCTCGCTGTGCACGCTGTCGCACTCCCGGATCCATTTCCGCCTTCCCGGACCGCTCGAAGTGCCCGTCCCCCCTACTCCGCAATGCGAACAAAGCGACCGCCGGCTGCACGAGCCACTTAAGCCAGCACGTACAAAGGGCGGCGGGAACGCCCATCGCTCCCCCGAAACGAAAAGGACGCCGCTTCGCGAAAGAATCAGCGCTGCCCTCGTCCGGCAAACTTTAGCTTCCCCTCCCTATAACGGTGAGGGGACGCGCCGGCGCCAGTGCGTCTGCCGAGGCTATGACGCAACACAATCCAACACTAGCCACTTTAATCCAATCCAATCCAAATCCAATCCAAGCCAAGACAAGCCAATCCAAGCCAATCAAATCGAATCCAATCCAATTCTCCTCGCGAGAGAGTGTTCGCTATCGGAGAGGAGAGGGGGTGAGCGGCGGAGAGCGCAGCTGGCGCGGCGAGGAGAATGGGGGAGGGGCGGACACCGACAACGACGCCGGATGCAGGGACAAGGCGAGTGAATGAGATGCCTTCGCGTCTAAAAAAACATTAAGCCTTAGTGAAACCAAGCTTTAGTGGAAACATGCACTTTATAGCATACTTCAAAAGAACGCCGAAGTTGTGATAACATATACTCACGGTGTAAGAATATTTCTTACACCGTGCATAGCATGGAGGAAAGAAAAGTTTAGGAGGGAGCGTCACGTGACAATCGTGAAGCCTAGTCATAAAAAATAAAAAGGAAAGACTGATGGGAGGTGTTCTATTCACGTAGGCAAGCGGTAGTTCTTTGCGCCTCATGTGGCCTTCGCCGACGCTGCGTGCGTGCGTCTATCCGTTTCGTTGCCGGGCCGTCCGCGTATTCGAGTTTCGGCGACGAGTCGTTGCGCGCAGCTCTGCCTGCAACCCGAAACCCGCAGCGGCCAGATCGTGCGGGCAATGTGGTCGGACGAGAGAGGCAGAAAAGATCTTTGTTTACTGAGCTTTCCGACCCGTCGAAGTTCACGCCTCAGTCGGAGAGTTGTGTGCCGCCGCCATGGAGGAAGGCCGCCGCCGCGTGCAGAAGTGGAAATGATCTTTTCAACTTTGCCGCTCAGGCAAAGTTGAAAAGATCAAGCATTTCAACCATTTTTTTAACCATTTATTGGCAAGGCGCAGTCAGTCCACAATTCAGCAAGGTCCCTCCCAGGCTTAATCGATCATTCGTGTTTTTTTTTTATATACGTATCGCACCGATCGAGCGGTCCTCTGCGGACAAACAGCCGGCGTACTGCTTGCGACGCGAGGTGGTCACACCCAACATAAGGGTTCTGAACCCTTTGTTTTCCAGTGCACTGAAGTAGACAAAAACGTACCATCACGCCGGAGCACCGAAAAGGCGAACGTATGCAAAAGCGCGCGCGAGCGAAACCAAAGCTAGTTTCACCACCTCCCCGCCAACACGACACTCGTTACGCGCGATAACACAGCAGAATGCCAAACGCAATCGTCACAGCACACCTGGCAAACACCGCGCAGCTGTAGGCCGCTCCATGCTTGTGAATGTTTACGGCGGCGCGTTCGAGCGATCCAACGTCAGAAGTGAAATTCGGCTTGCAGCTCGTGAGGGTGCTTCGTAAGAATGCGATCGAAGTCTCGCCTTGCTTTGAACAGCGACAGCGGCAGTACTTCCAAGATACGAAGCCTGGAGCGCAACGCTGGCGAACAATCTTGTACGGCGCCTTCGGCGACGGCGCTCGCCTCCATCTCCACCGGCAGCCAGCCGGAGCCACTAAATGCTACCGCGGACCTGAGCGTGGTGGATTTTCCATAATGCATTGCGCGGGAGGAGCCCGAGGAGAGGAGAAAGCGGCGTCAGAGGAGGTTGGCTTGCCGAAGCTGGGCCGCCTGACGTCATGCTCCCTCCTAACATTTTTCTTCCTCCATGGTGCATAGCCTTAAGCCAAAAATTCTTGTCTGACAACTGTGGGGAGCGCTTCGGCGCCTCCCGCCGCGAGCTCTCCCCTCGGGCCCTCTCCGCCGCCGGACGTCCACTGGCCGCGCATGGCCTCCGAGATCCCCCCGCGCACGCTTTGCTGGGCCGCGGGACCTGGGGACGTCGGCGCCCGAGAGATGGCGGTGGCGGACACGGCGCAGCGGGCGGCGAGGTGAAGCAGCGGGCGGTGGTGCTGAAGAACCGCGCGCGGGGTCTGAGACTCGAAGGACAGAGTGTTTTTGGTGCTGGTGTCGGTGTGTCCGGACGCGGACTGAGAATGAGCTCCATGTGAGTAAAGAGTTTCTCATTGTACTCAACCGCAGTGTGCCTCATTTCTGGACGGCCGTAGAGAGCAGGGCCACATCTGGCGCCCGAACGTGGGGCTGATTTCAAGCCCACCAGTGGACATTTGCTCTCTGCGGTGGCCGGGAAGGGCCCCACTGCGGTTTGAGCCGGCATTCCTTTGTTCCGGCAAGGAAGCGCCATTTTGGGCACTAGTCTTCACGGACCTTTCCGCCGTATAGATGCATGTATGGTAAATTAGTTTGATGGCGGTGTTTTGGTTTCTTAGTTTAGTTTTTACGTTAGCTGCGAAAGCCTGAAGTTTTTTTTTGTGTTCTTCGTTCTGCGTTTGTGTAACGGCTTAAGTGACTACATTACATTGTGGGTATATACACGTAGCGTTTTGTAGAAAGGTATGTAGCGTTTGGGAAGAAGTCGTTCGTGTATTCTGATGTGCGCCTACTTCAGCTTTTTCGTATTTTGATGTGTGTTTACTTGCGTTTTTTAGTCATATATTGTCTGGATGCCTCTGTTCCCGTTGTAGATTTCTGAATGTGGTTTGCTTGTCGTGTTGCGTAGGTAGCTAGCGCGGAGTGTTTTGTACCGGCGTGTGTACGTTTTGGCGTTGACGATACAGCTGATTTTTCTGCATAGTTAGCTCGCGATGGCCCCGACCAGAAGGAGTGAGACGGGACAGAAGGAGAGCCCGCAGGTCTCGGGGGAAGACGCGGCGGCGGACGCCGTTGCGCGGGAGGCTGCTGAGCAGTTGCAGCCCGCAGATCTCCCCTCGATGATGAGGCAGATGACCGCGATGTTCGCGGAGATTACCCGAACGCTCGGTTCGGCGCCGGTGGCCCCCGCCGCGGCCCCAGTAGCGTTAGGTTAGCGGCCGCGCCTTAACGTTGAGGTCCCCTCATACTACGGCTACGGTGACGCGAAACCGGTGCACGAGTTCCTTCAACAACTCGATTCCTACCAAACGGCGCTGGGCGCATCGGAGGAGGATGTGCTGAGGCAAGTCGTGCCCGTAGCACTGGTGGGAACCGCTGGGTGGTGGAGGCGCTGCCAGCCTGTGTTCACGTCGATGGCAAATTTTAGGGACCGATTCCGCGCGGAGTTCCTACCACCCGATTACAAACACCGTATGAGGGACGTGCTTGCCCTTCGCACGCAGCACCCTGAGGAGAGCCACCTCGAGTGCGTGCGAGCGATGCAGGAGCTCTACGAACGGGCCCACCCAGCGGCAGCCGACGCGGACAAAGTAGCACGGGTGTGCAGGCAATGTAACCCACGTTTTATACCGCACTTGCGGGGCCGGAGTTTTCCTCACCTCGAGGCTCTCGCACAGGAAGCGCGCATACATCAGGCGGATCTTCTCGCCGAGCGGCGCTACAGGCTGCCGCCGAGGCCCGCAGAATCGCTCGAACGAGCTTGCGCTTGGTCAGGAGCGCCGGTGCCTAGCGCCCATCAGGCCAAAACTAATGGCCGTGAGGCAAGAGACTACAGTGGGAAACTCCGCCACTCTCAGGGCGCTAGACCCGTACTCTTACGAGCAAAGGCGCCGTTCGGGGTTGGATGACCGCCGATCGGCCCCTCCGCAAAACACCGGCTTTCTAGAACAAGGGGGAGCGAATGGCGGCCACCCAAACTCCTCAGAAGGAAACAACGCAGGCGTCGGAGGGGATGCAGCAGGACGAAACGGCACGCTTGTGCTGGTTTTGTCACAAGCCTGGCGACTTTTCCCGTCAATGCCCCGAGAAAATGCGTAGCACGCAGGGAAACTCGGATCGCCGGCGGCGTTGAAGGGCGGTGGCTCGTCGTCGCCGGCGGGAAGCGAGAAGAGGGGGCCAGACAGAGGGGGCGCGAGGGAGCCCCCAGGGCACCCCGTAGCTGGCGTGGACGGGCAACTGGCCCCCTCCGCATGCAGGGCCCAGGGATACCCCTCTTCGTCTGCCCCATTGATGCGAGTGCAATTAGTCGGTCAAGAACTTTTTGCACTGGTCGACACAGGCTCGGTTTCTCTCATCGGGGACTAAATCTTCGAAGCCTGCTGGAAAAGAAGAATCCGGGTCAGGTCCGCTGGGACACCCTTGAGCTTAGCAGCAGGGTCAGCGAAAGCAGAGGGAGCCGTTAGACTTATACCCCTGTCACACGGGCACTTTCAATCGCGATTGAGTCGATCCGGATCGAGCTCAATCCGGATCGGACACCTGCTACACGGCAGTTTCAATCGCGATCGAGCTCGATCCCGCTCGAACTCAATCCTGGTTTCTCAAGCGCGATCGAGGCTTCCAAGCGCGATCGAACGAAAGCGGCGATACTCTCGTCCCCGCTCAGTAATGGCACCGAATGTAACAACTTCAACTAACGCCACAAATTGTGTCAAATAACTTGACCCAAATAAGCGTGAGGTAATATTTACATAGTTACGTATACCTACGACCGCGCGAAGTTACCAGATGCCGGCCGCAAGTACATGGTTAGCGCCATCTGGCGAACACGAGCGCAACCCGTGCAACTTCTCAATCGCGATTGAAACGTGCCGTGTAGCAGCGGCAGTACGCCGAGCGCGCTCGAAAACTCGATCGCGATTCACTTCAATCGCGATTGAAATTGCCCGTGTGACAGGGGTATTACGCTAACTTTGGAAGGCAAGAAGCGCAGGCAGCGTTTTGTTTACTTGCCTGGCTTGTCTACCTCGGTCATACTGGGGAGAGACTTCCTTTCAAAGGAGGGAATTGTGCACGACATGGGGAGGAACGGCTACAAGTTCGGGCCGCTAACCCAGTTTTTTTCCTTTTGCGTACACGCCGACGCTCGGTTTACGACCGCAGCCGGCAAGCAATCTCTCCTGTGCCGCGGAGGGCCAGAGGGATGCGTCAGGAAAGATGAGTGCCAAGGTCGAGGCGATTGTCGCATTTTTTGTAGGATCCGATGATCAGCGCCGAATGTTGGCGGAAACATTGCTCCCCTTTTCGGATTGCTTTACCGAGAGACCTGGCTTGACAGATGTGCTAGAGCACGGGATAGACACGGGTGATGCTCGGCCATTCCGGTTCAATCCGAGGCCGATAAGTGCCCATAAGAGGAAGCTCCTCGACTGCGCACTAGATGAAATGATCGAGACAGGCGCAGTGAGACCCCCACGAAGCCGCTGGGCATCTCCTGTAGTCTTGCCACTGAAAAAAGACGGTTCAGTACGACTGTGCGTAGACTACAGAAAGCTGAACGCACTGACCGAGAGAGATACGTACGCTTTCCCGAGCATTCAGTCCGTTATAGATCATCTGGGCAACGCTCGCTACTTCACTGTGCTGGACGCTAGCAGAGGGTACCTGCAGATTGAAATGTCCGAAGCTGACATTGAAAAGACCGCATTCACCTGCCACCGCGGGCTCTTCGCATTTACTCGACTCCCGTTTGGCTTGTCGAACGCTCCTAGTTCATTCATGCGGTTGATGGACATTGTCTTGGAGGACGCGAGGCACAACTATGCGATGGCTTACCTGGATGATGTGGTGATCTATTCTGAGACTTTTGAGGAGCACCTCGTGCACTTGAGTTCCGTTGTGGAACGCATGAGGGAAGCCCGTCTGACGATCAACCCAAGGAAAGTGCAGCTGGCATCATCTAAGGTTGATCTTTTGGGTTTTGTCGTGGACAATGGTACCCTGAAACCGAACGATGAAAAGCTGCAGGCCATCCTTAGCTACTCTCGACCACTAGACGTGAAAAGCCTGCAAAGGCTTTTGGGCATGGTTGCTTTCTACACAGTGCCGGATTAGAAAACTTGGGGGCCCGGGGGAACTGCATCCTTGGGGCCCTGATGATGGTGATGGTGATGATGATGATGATGATGAGTCTGCGTTATTGTGTTAAATTTTCGAAGCCCATTTTATCCTCTCCGATGAGTGATAAATTATACATAATTTTACGGTTTCTGGAAACAAATTTCTTGGCTTGATGTCTAGTATTTTGTAACGAATTTTATCAGGCGTGAAAGTTACTATCATTTGTTTGCCGGTCCATCACAAAGTAACAATTTATCGAAGTGCCTCGTCGGCCTGCACATGCCATAGAACAGAAGAGTATTATTTTACAAGAAGGACATTTTATTAAGGCTTCTAGGTATTAGTTTTATATGCATAAAAATCAACAGGACAAATGTATTGTCGCAAGTTGTAATGAGTGAAGTTTTTTTTTTTTCGGAAGTGCGACGTCGATCAGGAACACAATCTCCTGGTTCTGGCTGGCTTGGCAGGGGGCTCAGCATGGAGATGGTGTTGAAAGTTTCGGAGATTGTGGCCGGTGTGACCAATTGGAGATGTTGTTGATATGATGATGGGAAGTAAAGAATTTATATACAACTATATTTGATAACAAAGCTGAGTACATGAGTAATAAAAGAAAAACTTCAAAACTGCAGTTAAACTCCAGCTCCAAATACCTAAACGCACCTTGAGCGCCCCAAACTCCAACTCTTCTCTCTCGAATGATCCTAGCGTACACAAACCACGGTGTAAGAAATAACTATTCTTACACCTTGACACAAACCGCTCAAGCGACAACGACCGGGACTCTTTTTCCGCCGCAAGATCCGCCAAATTGCCCATAACACAGCTGTAGCCTTAACTTCCGATGCCACCCGCATCTGCCTAGCATCAACGGTCGCGACTCCAAGTCTCACGGGGCGCTGTCTAGCTCGAATGCTCAGCCAAGAACCTACTTTATGGGAAAACCTCGGCATTTCGACAGCGTTCCTCCAGTTCTCCACCTGCATCTATGGGAGGGCTCAAAGTCAGCGCAGGCAGCTGTCACTCACAGACATCTGTCAAACAGTTGGCCGCCACGGCTTACGGGCCAAAATCCCGTAGGTTACCCGCGCAGACGAGAAAGCACGCGGCGGTTAGATCACGCGGCGCCTGTGAAAGAGGTTGGGAAAGGGAGGAGGGAGAGGGCTGAGACGTGCCGCGCAGCGCAACCTTCCTATCGCAGCGCGATTACCACTAATACGATAAGCAGAAAAATGTCGATTTTTGGGCTGGATTGCGGTACGTTTCGTGCATGGGTTTGCGCATGGCCGTCGAACCTTCAGCGGCGATGAACTGTTGCGCAACTGTGATGGTCTTGCTAGTCGGTAAGCCGTTACACATTAACGGGTTTCCTTAGGGTTGGAGAACGTCAGGTGAGGGCGAGAGATGGCATCAGACAACAGTTTAATAGGGATAGAATACCTCTGCTCACCCCCGCGCTGCTGCTCCCGTCGGTGCCGCACAACAGTTACAGCAGCCAGTAGGTCGTTGTCGCTCGGTCGGGTCGTCGCTCCGTCGTCATTGAAGTGGAAACACGCTGAAGCTTTTCGTCTAGATTCGGGATCTACGACGGAGGCGAGTCTGGGTCGACCTCTCGCTTTCCAGTACTCAACACGTCTGCCGCCTCCACTGTTTTTCCTGCGCTCCTTCGGGGGTTCCTCTCCTCCTGCCGCCGTGCCCAAGCGCGACCAGATCTATGGGCCGCCCTTTGTTCCGCGTATTCCGCCGGCTCATTCCAAAGCGAAAAGCCCCCACGGGGACCGTCCCCGAGTCGCGGCGGAGGTCCGTTTCTAAGACGGCATCGAAGGGGTCGCACGCAGGATGTGTTTATAAGTGGACGCAGCTTTCATGGTCCCGAAAGGAAACAGACGTTGTTGTTGCTTTGTCTGGCGCCCGCGCCAGAGCTCTTCACACCGCCTAGGCCTGCTCATTCCCCAGCTCGAAGGACGCCGCTAGGATAGGGCTGGCCCAGCGGCCTCTGCGTCCACACAGAGTGGCGCCTCGAGAATTAAGGGCCAGACCCATGTCCGTCTCTGCAGCCGGTTTTCGTCTCCGGTAAACGTTCCGGAAACCGCTCCCCGCCGCTGTTTGGTGGAATTGGACACACATGGTGCGCGGGTGCCGTCGACGCGTCGGGCCGCTCAGCTCCGCCCCGCAGCCTTTGGCAGCCGGCACAGGGCCGCATTGACGCTTGTCGGAGTTCACCTGGGTGCCCCGCGATGCTCGTGATTTCCTCTCGTAGGAGATTGTTGCTTTAAGTAATTGGAGCCAATTATATTCATTAATAGCGTAAATGGATATAATTGGCCAAGTGGAGTTTTGAGAAAAAAATGTACTACAAAAATAGAAAAAATAAATAATCACAACAGTGAAATTACTAAAAATTTGTCTTACATCTGCTCGAAAACGAAGACGTAACTTTAAAAAGCCGACAAAAGAACGTTGAAATTACGAAAAAAAATTGCGGAGACGAGCCAGTCATGTAACGCACTGCAGTTCCACAACAAGTAACGCATTTAATCGTTGTAGTAGCGTAATGAAGGGAAATGGTAAAACACAATACCCCCCCCCAAATACACAATATAACTATTTCACAAAAATGAGGACGAAATTTAAAAATTCTTCTTATACATGTCCTCTGAAAAACGAAGACTCAACTAAAAAAGCCCGGAAAAGAACGAAAACACGAAAAATAATCGCGCAAACGGACGAAACCAGCCCCACGCCTGTCATCTGCGGAAAAACAAACTATTGGTCAAGTGCTTAATCACTATAATGGTGTAATTTAAATCATTGGCGAAAAGAAACAAAATAAAAAATCAAAATAAAATACCCCAACGTACAGTCAAACCCGTTTATAGCGAACTGCAATATGCACCGCGATTAGTTCGATATATCCAATAGTTCGATATACCCGAACCCGCCTATAACGAGCTCATTGTTACGAGTTCGCCATCCGCAGGAGCCCTCCGCCCCCTCCCCAACTCCGCCATCCGCGTATGCAGAAACGAACACCGAACAGTAGCCATTAATACCAAAATAATCCATTTATTGCAAGTAATAAAGCTACTTTCCGCCTTAACTGCCCACGTTGCCAAAAAAAAACGGTGATTTTTGTTTTCACTTTCGTTTTGGCGGCTTCAACTAGCATAGCATTCTCTAGACGAAACATTGTTCGCACCAGTTCGAGTCCGTGTCCTCCAAAATCTAAGAAGCACTGGCGGAGCACATCGACTGCCGAAAGCGCTTCATTAGAAGCGTTTGACGGATTGCACTCGCGACATCATCGGGAACGTTGGCGAGCTCTTCCCACAGTTAACCGATGCTGCTGTCTTGGTCCGGACTCGCTGACAGGGCGGGTTCCGTCGCGAGTCCCGCGCGTCAGAAACAGTTATTGAAAGTATTGGGCGTCACGTCGCTCCATGCGAGGCGCAAAGTCTCAGTCGCGGCTCTTGCTCCGTGGTCGCGGCCAATCCACATCTCTGTCGCCGCTCCGAGATCATGCATTTCGGCGGCCATTCTAGGCGCCCAGAGTTCGATATATGGGATGTGAACTTCGTTATAGATAATATGTTTCCCGTGTATTTCCGTAACTGAATTATTTTTGTTCGATACATAGCATAATTCGCTCTATCCGGGTTCGTTATAGCCGGGTTTGACTGTATTAGGCTACTCATAGCCAAATCTGCTTCTAAAGAACTCAATGAATACTAGCGGCGTAAGAATGCTACGCATTATTGACAATTATGTGGATTTGTGCAAATGCTTTTCTCATTCAATGTGGCAGGAATATGGCTTCGATGGTTGTTCTTCTCACATGAACTTTAATAAAACCACCGAATCAACCACGATAAAGGAAGCCTTCGCTGACTACACGGAGAAAAAAAAACACTGCAATGCCGACACTTCTCAGAGATGTTGCTCTTAATTTTACTTTATGCAGCGTGGTCTTTTGCAGTTACAAGGCAAGCGAAAGCGATACGCAGTTGTTTTTTGATGCCATATATTTGGTTCTGCTCGTACCAGAGATATCACCAGATCGTTTTCCGCGATGCGGGCCGCCCTTTAGCTGCTCATGGCTGCGGCCCAGGAGAAAGCCACCTCGCGAAATCCAGGAGCGGAGGACACACCGAGTACAGGCTCCACTTTGAAACCCGCGCGAAACGTCATGAATGACGCTTCCGCGCCTCGTGCTGTCATTGGCTGCCGCTCCCGGCCAGTTAATTGCCCACACGTTTGACGCGTGGCAGCGGCGGAAAATATCTAGCAGGTTTGACGCATGCGGAGAGCCGGTTTTGGGTGCCAGGCGGGGGGCGTTCCGGCTACGGGAACGGGGAACCGTGTGCACAGACGCGTCCCTCTCCGCCCATGTGTCCCCCGCTTTACGCTTCGAATGGAGCCGCGCGGACGTGTAGATTCCGGAACGCTTGTCGCTCAGACAGCCTGCACAGGCTACACCACAGAAGTGCGGGTTGAAGCGGAAAAACCCCGCGAGTGGCCTACACAACCTTTACACATTTAAATAACCATTCGCTCACCATTGCCGCAGGTGCAAGTGCACTCCAGCATGCAAAAATACACAGGTTGTGCGCAGATAAAGCAGCGAATTCCAACAAGAAACCTTCCAGGCGTTTCGCATTGGCGAATAAGGCGACGGCTGTGTCAGACGTGTGCTTCCGGAATCGCAGGTTAACGCGCATGCGTGTAAAGTGAGTGAGGCTTCTCCTTTTCTCTGTTATGCTTCAGGGTTTTTCTCTGTGCGTCCGATCGATCGTTAAACCTCCCAAGACCCAAATCGCGAACGAAGAACGAAGCCATGCGACGAATTTTCGCGCAACACGTGAACGCTTCTAGGAACCATCTGAATGTATACCGATGCGTGGTTTATGCGATAAAGGTATACTATTGTACTCCTTCATGATCGATGTGTGTATAGTGTCTTATCTACAAGTGTCCATTTTTGGAGATTTTCAAGTAACCGTTTCGATACAATGCAAGCCAGCTTTCACGTACGCGCCACGTGTCCAGATATCTTATCACAGCTTTTCAGTCGACCAATCGGTCTATGAGGAAATGCGTTAGTATTTTGACAGAACGCCATCGGTCCCGGTAAGAAAGCTTTCGCTTGAGAAAACTCTGTTGGAAGTCTTGCGTTCGTCCCACTTATGTTCTTCTGTGGCCCGTCCTACAGCGCCAATAAAATGTACGTAGAATCACAGCGGCTTTCCTTTTCAATAAATAGTTACGTTGTGTATACGATAAGGGAAATAAGTCATGTGAGACTAGGCCTCTTTCCATCGACATGATGGATAAAGATTTCAACTTCTTAACGATAGTGGATACCAAGCAGCTTTAAGAACATATCTTAAATGATGTGCTCCAGTGCATGCTATGGAGCACCCAGCATTATTTAAAAAACTCTGAAGGAAAGCCGTCGCGCATTCTTCTTTCGGCGCGATATCCTATCCGCGAAAGGGCAAGATCACTAGGCGAGACATCCAGCCTCTTCTCCCGAACTTTTTAAAAGACGGTTGTGACTCTTGGTGATTTGCCACGAATAGTTTTAAAAGGTGTCACTCCGGCGAAGCAATTGGCGGCCCATCTCACAAGGTTAGGTCTGCCCGCTTGGTCACTCACTCACTCACTCACTCACTCACTCACTCACTCACTCACTCACTCACTCACTCACTCACTCACTCACTCACTCAGTGTTCAGTCTGCTAGTTTGTTACAGGAAGAGTTAGGTATAAACGTAACAGCAATGGAAACAATATCTTATGTATTATCATTTTGAGAAGATCACTCGGAATTGTGTCTTCGAAAGTGCAACATTTCAGGGAGTGCTAACAAACTGAATCATTTGAGCGAGAAATATCGAGTCGATATCAATAACCCTTATGTGATTCAAATAATCCACTACCTTTATAGAACGTGTCGCCATGGCAATGAACTTCTTTGTAAAGCGCTATAAATTGAAATTTCTGACAGAAACTGTGTACACAGACATCGGAGCTCCTAGGGCAATGCTTCAGTTGCCAACAATTACATTTAACGTCCCTCGGTTATACAATTCACGATGTTCTTCAGGCATTATTTCATCATTCGCATGCCTGATCATTTCTTATACCAACACGTCCGCGCGCTGAAACATTCGCGTACTTAGAGGTCCGTTTACCGAAAAAACTACCGAAATGACCTGTGCCGAAAATGACCGGAGCCGAGCACGGGGAATTTTTTATGTGGCTCCTTAGGCCCCGTCAAGCTGTATACCCGGGATTTTTAGTCCAAGACGTCTTCTCAGAAACCTCGGCAAAACAAGGATGAGGAGTAGGAATACCTAAATTGAATTGAATTAGACTCGAAGGTTGTCAACCATAGCGTGAGGGGCCCCCACTCTTCCCACCTCTCACGAGTTAGTCAGCTTCGCTGTGGAAGTGAGGTTGAAGCTCCTACCTTCAACTTTCGATGCGGGCAGCAAGTACGCTCAAGAACTTTTTTTGCATATGGTCGAGCGGGGCCCCTGACAGCGGGGGGCCCGGGGCTGCAGCCCCTGCAGCCCCCGTAGCCACCCCCTTAATCCGGCCCTGTTTCTACAGGCAATTCATACCGCACTTTACGGAACTCGCACGGCCTCTTTACAAGCTGTTGCGTAAGAACGGAAAGTGGGTTTGGGAAAAGGAACAAGAGGATTCTTTCGTTTCTTTGGCTTGCGTAATAGCGGACACTGCTAGTTTGCGCCTTCCCGACCTGAACAAACCGTTTGTTTTGCAGACAGACGCTAGTGACCAGTGATGCCAATTTAGCGGATTTTCCGCTAAATCTGGCGGATTTCATTTTACTCTGGCGGGGAAAAAATTAGTCTAGCGGCTAGTGGATTTTTTGACGGGCCATTTTTATACATAGCGGATTTCTGGCGGATACCTCACGCAGTGCACCTATTCAAAATCGCCCTGCAAGAAACCATTTCCGTGTCCTCTAAAAATGCAGAAATTGCTTAACTGCAGAGGTTAGGAGGGCTGCTGTTCACTTGCTCCGCCTATCTCAGACAAACAAATCCGTGAGGTTTGATAACGGCTTAGAGACAATCGAAAAACTTCAAAACCAGTGGACCAAAATCACCTTCCTGGACTGGAAACACATATTGTTCACGCAGTCGTTCTGGTGTGAAGTTCACTCCTATAAGGACGCCTGCGGCGAAAACCCGCACGCCGGAGCTGGCCGGATTTGCCATGTCGATGCTCGGGCTGCCGTATTCAAATGCCGAAGTAGAGATGAGGTTTAGTCAGCTTAACATAGTAAAATCCAAGATGAGGAACAAGCCGAAGCCTGAAACAACAAACGCCATCCTCGTAGTAAGAGCGGGACTGAAGTGACACCAGAAAAGTTGTTTTGATTAACAACTTCCCGCAGCAGTTGTTAGTGCAATCGGGACATCTGCAACGTATGTGCAACCAAGTCACCTTTCTGGTCCCTCAAGGAGTACCAGCGGTCCCGTGGAGATGGTGTCAGACGACGACAGCGGCGACGAAGACCTCGATGTGTTTTTCGTTCACCTGTGATTTCTTTTTTTTTTTTTTCATCAGTGTGAACATTTATAACATTTAGCCTCTTCTGTGATGAGGTTGACCAATGACGACCACCGCAGCACTGAAATCTGAAGTGTTCTGTTAGACTCCTTGGATAACTCTTTTATATATTATTTTAGCTCTCGTAGTTTTGGGGGGCTTTTAAGAATGATAAAGGTATTTATCATACAAAATTGCACTGTTATTTTAAATAAAATAGGCCCTAGCGGGAAATTTAGCGGATATGTTTTAGAATCTAGCGGAATCTGGCGGATTTCTCATTGCTTTTTAGCGGATGTCTGACGCCCAGCGATGGCAACACTGCTAGTGACTACGGTGTGGGAGCTGTTTTGTTGCAGCAACACGAGAGCGAGCTGCGGCCAGTCGCTTTCGCGAGCCGCACGCTCACACCGGCGGAGCGGAACTACCCCGTAACCGAAAAGGAGTGCTTGGCTATCATGTTCGCATTGTCGAAGTTCGACATGTACCTAGATGGAGCGGTTTTCACCGTGCAGACGGATAACCAGGCACTGACGTGGCTGAAGGGGCTTAAAAACCCCGCAGGCAGGCTCGCGAGGTGGGCGCTGACGTTGCAACGTTACGTGTACACAATCGAGTACCGCCGAGGCTGCACCAACAAGGTAGCCGATGCTTTGTCGCGCGCGCCGTTGGAGGCGGGTGCACGCGCGGCGAGCAGCCCCGATGGAGGCGGCGGAAGCATCGGCGGCGCGCGCCGCCCCGAGAGGGGGAGGAAAGGGCCGGACGAAGGAGTCGAGGCCGGCCGCAAAGAGAAAGAGAAGCGGCATCTCGCAGCGGCGATTTCTCGCCCCCCGAGAACGGAGACAGAAAGGAATCTGTCTTGGGGGGAGGTAGTGAGTAAGGAAGAGCTCATTGAGGCCCAGAAAGCAGACGGTCTGTGCCACGGGTGCTGAAAAGGCTAGCGAGCGGCGTAGCTTGCACGGGTAACGCTGAGGGGTTTGACGCGTATCTGCTGGGCGACGATGGCTTATTACTTCGCTACATTCCCGAACTGGACGACGAAGAGGCGGTTTCATCCCCCTTTTGAGTCGTGGTCCCAAGGTAGTTGCGGAAACGGTTTATGCGGTACTTTCATGACTCAGCGCTGGCAGGACATGGCAGCGGCCGTAAGACTTACGACAAGTTATGCCGTGTTGGGACCTGGCCAGGCATGAGGAGAGACGTAATGAGCTATTCCCGCGCTTGCCCTCTTTGCCAGGTAGCGAAGCCGCGCGCTGGGAAACCTGTGGGTTTCATGAAGCCGGTGGAAAGCAGCTACCCGTGGCAGATTGTAGCGTGTGACGTAATGGGACCCCTCCCAAGATCCGCGCGAGGGAACCAGTTCATTCTGGTTATAACGGACCACTTTGCTAACTGGGTGGAGCTGTTTTCCCTTAGAAAGGTAGCGTCGGAGCGGATCGTAGAGAAGCTGTTGGAGACATTCACTCGTTTCGGCTTCCCCTCCGACCTGATCACTGGCAATGCTTCGTATTTCACAAGCAAAGTCTTTTCAGACTGTTGTCGAGCGCTGCACATTTGGCACAGGAAAACGAGTCCTTATCATGCTCAGAACAACATCACTGAGAAGGTGAACTGGAACCTGAAGTGCATGCTGGTTGCGACAACCAAGGAGCATAAGGACTGGGACGCGCGTTTGCCTGAGCTGGCTTTCGCGACCAGGACTACCGTAAATAGGTCAACGGGTTTGACACCAGGTTCAGGTTACGTAAACTTCTGTAGAGAGATCGCTTTCCCAATGGAAAATGCACTGCTGTACGCGGCGGCGGGAAACGCCCCTTCTCTGTCGCAGTACGCGGCTAGGCTCCGGGAACGCCTTTGGGCAGCGCAACGCACGGCTCGGGAGAACCTCGACGTGGCGCACGTGGAGCAAGCCTAGCAGTATAACAAAGGCCGTCGTCACCTTGTGTACAACATCGGTGACCTAGTGCTCAGGAGAACGTACCCAATCAGCAATGCTGCGCGCGGCTTTACCGCAGCGCTCGCACACAAATGGCAAGGGCCATACCGAATTATGGCGCAAACAACTCTGCTCACGTATGAGATGCAGTCGCTCGAAAGCGACGAGCTGGTGGGTGCTATACACGTTAGCGATATCAAGGCCTATCATGTTCGCACTGGTGATGATGAACGGGGGATAGAAAAACCGGAACGGGGGAGTCCCCTTCCGACTGTCAGAAGGATCAGCGAAAGGGCTCGCACCCATCGCTACGATTTCAGGCCGAGGTAAGAGCTCGCGCCTGCGCGTAACCCCTGCGCGGAACCGCGGTGGCAGAAAGAATAACGGTCGGCGGGGTCCCAACCCTCCGCCGGGTTCAAACTCCCGCAAGCGTTGGCGCCCCCCCCCCCTCCCCCCCGGCACCGGCCACCAGGCCCACCGCGGGTGGGAGCGGCCGCGGACTCCGCCCGGCAGCGGCAGACCCAATGGCCGGGGGGGACGGTCAGGGGTGCCCGGGCCACGGCGGCGGGCCCAGCGTCGTCGACCCCCCCCCCCCCCCCCCCGGAACGAAGAAGCTGCGGAGCGCGGCCACCTGGACAGTAGTCACGGACGGCGCGGCAGTGTCCTACTGCGCGCGGTCGCGTTGGAGGGACCAGGCCCGGCCCGAGCGCGGGACGACCTGGAGGCGGTGCCGCCACCGCTCCGCAGCCTGACGCTGGCGGAGCGGGACGGCGAGCCGCCGCCAGCGTTCTCCGAGGAGGCGCGGAGGGCGCTGTGCGCCACCTGCGGCACCGTCGTCGTCAGCTGGGACGCCCACAGGATCGGCGCCCTGCACCTGGAGCGGACGGCAAGGAACGAGAGAGCGGCTCGGGCCGCAGCTGCCGGCGCGGTCGGCCTTGGCTGGTCGGCGCCGTCCGGGCTAACCGCCGGGCTCGAAGAGGCGGCCGTGCGGGTGTTGATGGCCACACGCCCGGACCTGTTCACGGCCGCCGCACGCGGCCTGGTGTCCGGGGGGCCCTCGGAATGTGCGGCGAACCAGGGGCTGGCGGGTGGCAGACCTGCGCTCGTCGCCCCACCCATCGAGGCACCGGACCCGGCCCCCAGGAGCCTGCGGGTACACATCGGGGCGATCGGGCAGCCGTTCGCAGCCCCGGGGCACGCGCTCGAGTCGCCCAGCCTGACGCCGGAGGATTCCGAGTCAAAAGATCCAGAGTCCGAAGATCCCACGAGTCAAAAGGTCCAATTTTGGAGCTCTTAACTCGTTGGATCTTTTAACTCGTTGGATCTTTTGACTCACTATGGACCTTATGACCCGTTGGATCTCTTGACTCGTTGGATCTTTTGACTCGTATTGGGCCTTTTGACGCGGCTAAGGCGAGTCAAAAGGTCCAACGGGTCAAGAGGTCCAACATCAGACACTCTGAGTTGTATCTTTTGATGCGGCTAAGGCCAGTCAACTGATCTAGTCTCTGTACGGGCCTCACCTTGGTGCACTTTTGTTTGCTAAGGGTCAAGTCTATAGCTCCGTTAACTCTTCGTTTTCCCTACAAGGAGCGTATTCATTCGTTGTAAGCACCAATTTTTGAGCCATATGGTAGTTTTTCTGTCAAGTGTATGCATGTTGCTCTCATTCAAAAATACGTTTGCGTCACGGGCATGGGAAATTATCTCAGTGGTTAAGCGCACATTAACAATGCCGTTTACCGGCTCCGGTCTTTTCAGTATAGGACATTACGTTTTCAGGGCCTTTCGGTACACGGAGCTTTCGGTAAAAAAAGCCAACTCAAGAGTGCGTTTTAGGCAGCAACATGTGTGCGTCGTGGCAGTTGCAGGCACAAAAATCGTACTTATTTATTACACGTGTTCTTGCTCGTAATTCTGGGTTATTTTAGCACAGTGAAAATAGGGCTTCGTTTGGCCTTACCAAACGAAGCCCTATTATTCTGCGGAATAATTGCCGGAATTCCCGTAGCTTTGAGATGATATTATTGTTGCATATATCATTTTTTTCTAGCGACTCATTTTCCCCATACCTTTGTTTAAATATCAGTGACGGTAACATTTTTTTCCCATTTTCAAGTACTTGTGATAACAACTGCGTAATTGATCGCCTTCGCTGAGGAAAGGAACCAGTAGCTTTCTAACTCAATGACCAAGAACTTGGTAATTTTTTGGCATTCTGCATCCATGTGCTCTTCTTTTTGATGATAACGCAACACACATAATGCCTTATTAGCAATGTGTTACCAAGGGCACCTTCTACACCCCGCCGGACGTTACCGTTCCGGCGTCACCCCCGTTTTCAGGAAATCGGTGTGTTTAGAGTGTTTGTGATTTGAAATACCCAAAGGCATTTTAATGCTTTCTGGAACATACATAGATTTAATTTGCTGAAACGGGAGCTCATTTGTCATTTTCGGTGTTCTTCCGCAAAGCATACTGGTCATAATTTGGTCGTGGCTTTGTTCTTATCCGAGACCATTATCATCATCAGCTTCCCACCACCGTACCTCTTTAGCTGCACAAAAGGGAGAAATCACCTATGGAAGCGAAGACCCATAAGCAGGGATTTACACAAGATTATCGAGGGTGCCAAAAAAAAGAGAAATGCGGACAGCAACTAGAGGCTTCAGGTTATAATGACGTGTTTCAACTCAGATCACCTGGAAACCTAGTAGCGAGCTTCCCAAGGTGTACCATTGTAGCACTGATATTCGAAGTCTTGATTTTGTTTGTGGCCATAATCATGAACCATATAATGGCCATTTATTTGATGAATGTTGACTTTGATTAACAAGAAGCAAAGACATTTAACACGTTCGGAATATTTTCAGCAGCAACCACACATGTCAGCATATGAGCTGCATACGTGGGCTGCATACACTTACGTGGGCTGCATACGTGGTCAGCATACATATGAGCTGAATACGTGGGCTGGATATGAGCGACGTGGGGTCGTGGCTCGTTGACATCACCGAAGCTCACATTCTACACAAGCAATACCATCCAAATTTTTCTAATATAATAGTATCCAACGACAGAGGAACGAGAACAGAGAACAACCTGAGAAAATAATGAGAAATAATAACAAGCTTGATAAATGGTGTTGTTCATAATGTTCAAATTAGCCATGGCTCATTTAGGAGCACCAAGTGCATAGCTTCAACACTTAGAAGTGAAAGTTCACATATGGGAGCCAGAACAACACTAAAAATACAATGAAATGACGTAGTCTTTAACTTGCCTATCCTAGCCATGGCTCCGAAGGTTCCCATATTTCGTTGGACATTCTGACGCGGTTTCGGAATTATTGGACCTTTTGACTCGTTGGATCTTCTGACTCTTTGGACCTTTTGACCCACATTGGACCTTTTGACCCGTTGGATCTTTTGACTCGGCTGTCACGTGATTATTGGATCTTTTGACCCTTTGGACGTTTTGACTCTTGGGGTCTTTTGACCATAAGCGCGCCGGAGGACGCCGGCGACATGGACCTCTCGGAGGAGGCCGCCGACCAGCTGCTGGTGGGGACGGCGGGCGGGGCATGAGGGGGGGAGAGATGTGGGGAGCGCTTCGGCGCCCCTCGCCGCGAGCTCTCTCCTCTGGCCCTCTCGGCCACCGGACGCCCACCGGGCGCGCATGGCCTCCGAGATCCCCCCGCGCACGCTTTGCTGGGCCGCGGGACCTGGGGACGTCGGCGCCCGAGAGATGGCGCTGGCGGACACGGGGAAGCGGGCGGCGAGGTGAAAGAGCGGGCGGTGGTGCTGAAGAACCGCGCCCGGGGACTGAGCCTCGGGGGACAGGTGGCTTTGGTGCTGGTGTCGGTGTGTCCGGATGCGGACTGAGAATGAGCTCCATGTGAGTAAAGAGTTTCTCATTGTACTCAACCGCCGTGTGCCTCATTTCTTGACGGCCGTAGAGAGCAGGGCCACACAACTTCGCCATGATTATCAAAAAAGAATTGCAGTACATGCACACATGTTTGCACATTTAACAGGAGCACATTTCGAGAAGTTTGGCACCAGTAGTTTTGGACATTTACATTTATTGTTATGAAACACCTGTGGGCTAGAAAAAGGAAAGCTGCCAACCACCCCAATATTTTTATCGTCCCTTGAGTGTTGGACGAGTACGGATTCCTGGGTGAATTGGTGTTTCCTTTATTGCTTTAGACTTCCAGGTAAAATTCGGCTTCGCAAATTATGTAATACAGAAGGCACAAAATCGCGGCATGCTGAAGATTACCCGAGGTCATCTAAATAACTTGTTCCCTGCTGCCGTAGATGGAGGTATATATGTGAGGGGCCGTCACTTAAATTTTCCCACCTTGAAGAGCCATCTACAGAAAATTTCAGACAAAGAAAATAATCCAGTGCAACCATAATCCCCTCACACCAAACCACAGGATGTGAAGTAAAAAAAGTATATTGCACGGAAAGGAAGACGGAGACTAGAGAAAGAAATGAAAGGCCACACCCAGACATGCAGCGATTTACGGCCTTTCAAATAATTTCACATCATTTCAGTAATTGTTACAGAGAGTAATTCGGCCGCATTTTTCATAACAAGCGAAGCCACTGTAGTCATACCGGCCAACCCTCCCGAATTTTATTCGTGCCATGTTCCAGTTTATCTCGCGCAATATTTCTGCATGCTCACCAGTACAAGCAGAAACTTTGGGCTACGAGATAAACTGGGGTGGCGCACATACATTTGCTAAAGAGAAAACAAAAACATTTCCGCGCCTTCATGTGGAATCACTGGTACACGCAACAGAGCGAGCGTCGCACTATATCCAGCAGATGTGTTGTGGGAGTGGATTCATCTAGAACTTGCACCGGCCTTCAAGTGGCACTTCCCGGAGGTCTGTACCTGTAATGACTGGATGGGCTATATGGCTATTTGGGTTTTGCAGAGGCCACACTCCATGTCTGTGTGTGGCCTCTGCAAAACTACCAATTTTATAGAATAACTAGAGTTGCCGAAAAACTACAAAGCTCCATGCTGAGGACATGGTTATGTAAATTCCTACGTACATGTAGTAACGAATTGAATGAAAGCGTCACTAAACATGAGGCAAAATGAGATAGGAAATATAACATCATGCACTTGAAAAAAGGCCTCACATTTGTACAAGTGGAATCACACTTTTGTCTGTGCAGGCCTGGTTGCCATCTTTACAAAGAATATTTAAATGAATGTGTTTTAGTTATTGCATTTTTTTACCGTTGTTTCCACTCAAATAAGACTTCATTTCAACTTGTGTCATACGCAGGGGAGCCCTGGTTGTCAGCTCAAGGAACCCTGCCTGCAAAAAAAAAAAAAAACAGTAGTGCTGATAAGTCATAACATAGGTAGCCAGATGCAACCACACTTTTCGAACAGCCAGGAACCGATGAGGGTGCAGCACCCAGTTTTACACCTGCACCTGTCTCTGTGTAACTTGGCCAGCCCATCCTGTAACCAAATTCGTCACAATTTTGTATCATCAAAAAACAACAACAATCAAGCAGCCTGCATGCTGGCTCATACATACCACCATTCTCTAAATTCGCTTTGCGGCCCACTACACTAGGATCACGCGAAACAATCATTTGCCCTGAAATACCACGCGAATAAATAAATGACTGATTTGTGCAAATGAGAATAATAAACCCACTTAACACGGTGAAAATGGCCCGTGGTCTCAAAAGGACCAACACCCAGTTCACCCAGTCAAGGCAAAAGATAACAAAAATTAAGAGTGTTGTACATGTGAAAACATTTTATTATGCCGTAGGGCAATATTTCACAAAAAAGAGGCTTGTGCTGGACAAAACTGAGTTTAGAAATTTCGGGCAGCATTTAGTGGACTCCTTTTCTGCAGCACAGACCTTGTGTTTAACCGGATATATTCATAAAAGACGATAAAGTAGACACAATTACAAATATATGCAGCGAAAAAAATTAACATTCCCGATGGCTGAAACAAAATGGTAATACCCAGAGAATAGCACGATATTATAAGACTTTATTTGGAAAAAATTTATTTCTTCAAAGAGAGCTCTCATTTACCTGTCATTTACATGGGCCAGTAACTCGTCAAGTGCGCCAAATGCAGCCACCAGCATAAACTAAACGATCCACACATGACGAAGGCACGCAAACAGAGCAGAAAGCAGGTCATGAGCGCCGTTATCTGTTACAATGTACGGGCTTTCCCCATCGTCCGCTCTAATCTGACGCAACGAACGCAAGCCCGTGATTTCATTCAACTGCCGTCGCGGACAACCGAAAACGTCCAGCGAAGCAACCATT
This sequence comes from Haemaphysalis longicornis, assembly GCF_048455015.1. NCBI lineage: Eukaryota > Metazoa > Arthropoda > Arachnida > Ixodida > Ixodidae > Haemaphysalis > Haemaphysalis longicornis. Next base: position 173,152,118 of record NW_027526361.1, on the reverse strand, counting down.
CAGGTAACGAAAATCCCTCTCGAATGCTGCAATTTCAAATTGAAAAGCCCCCAGCGAAAAGATATATCCAATGAAAACACCGATACCGTTACACAAATATACTCACCGAGTTCGCTTTCACTGGCGCCGGGGCGTTGGTCCAACGTGCGAACTTGATGCTGGTCGTAGAAGAACGAGCCGTGTAGCACTGCCAGTCCCAAATGGGCTCGCCGCAGCCTCCGCGACTCCCGCCGACAAACAAATCTTGTAACAGAATCCTCGCTTTATCGTACGGGTATCACAGCGGTAAAAAGGCTCTAGTTGCGCGAAAACGCGGCCAGCGGGCCTGCGGGCGCCGCCATTTCTCTATATCCCGTCATGCAACGAAGAAATGAACGGCCGCCTGGAGAGAAGGCGCGGCGAGCATTTGTTATAGGTTACAGGGCGTCTTATAGGTTACAACGTAAAGCTAAACATGTCAGATTTTGTTGAAGTAACCTATAAATCGCTGACGTAACCACTACACCGCTTTGAACTTCACGCATGTAACCCTTAAAATGGATTGGGATAAAGAAAATATGAAATCAGCTCCATCGTAACCTTTATGCCATAGGTTACTTTCCTTTAAAAGTTACATTATGGGTTACCAGAAAAGAACACAGGACACCATCTTGTGTTTTTTTCTACGCGTAGCCGTTTTTTCGCGCTTACTCCCAAAATGTATCACCAACTCGCCCAACTTTCAATTGAGTTATATTCTGTTTCTTCTTCTAGCCTTTCGTTTCCTAAGCTGAAGATTTTCTTGGCATGCTTACTCCTCATTACTTCATATATATTCATGTACACTTTCACCCACGTGGCCTGCTTTCTGATTATAGTTTCCCAATCATTGTTTGCATGTGTTCTACCATCTCACTCATCCAAACTATGTCGTCCGCAAACCTCAAATGGCTCAAGTATTCCACATTTATTTTTGATTCTATGTTTTCCATCTCAAGCATTCTAAATACCCCCTCCAGACATGCAGTTAAAAGTATTGGCGAGAAGGTATCACCCTGCCGTACTCCCTTTCGGATGGAGAATTATCGGTTTATTTGTGAATGTCATCGTGCCCGTGCATTCCTTACTTATGTCTTCTAGAAGTCTTATCGACGTGTCCTCCATTCCCTCGTCTTTCATTGCTTGTGAAACGGCTGCGGTTAGTAGGGAATCAAACGCTTAAGCGTAATCTATAATTGGGATGTAAAGTGTTTAGTGTATTGAGCGGATTTTTCTATAACTTGGTTGACGACATGTATGCGATCCATGGTTGAGTACACTTTACTAAACCCAGCCTGCTATCTGGGTTAATGGTAGTCCAGACAGTCACCTATGCAGCTAACTATACATTCGGTAAAGAGCTTGTAAACAACTGAGAGTAGGATGATGGGTCTGTAATTTCTGAGGTCCTTGGGATCTCCCTTCTTATGAAGCAGAATAAGGTTAGCGTTTTTCCGCTCTCTGGGCACTTTTTGTGTCTTCAAGCGTTCCGAAAATAGTGCACCAAGCTTTTTCAGTATAATATCCCTTCCCTCCTTCAAAAGATTTACCGTTTTACCGTCGTCACCTGCGGCTTTTACAATTTTATGGATTTGATAGCCCTTCGAACTAGCTCTTTAGTTACTCGTCGGCCATCGGAAGTTGAGGTCGTATTCTCAGTAGTTTCCTCTGTTCTACCATCGCTGGCAAGCAGCCTGGTGTAGAATTGTTCTTTTACTCTAATTATCTCGTCCAAGGTGTGCGTAATGCTTCCCTACGGTCTTTTAGTGCGTACATTCTGTCTGTGTCGATGGCTAGTTTCTCTTCGTTGCTTCCAAGCTGCACCCTACTTGACACGTTTCCTCAATCACTACCACGTTATATGGAAAAACGCCTTTTGATTTATTTCTGTTAACCAGTTTTGACAGCTCGCCAGTTCAATCCGATCCACCGTACTGGAAAATTTGATGTTCTTTCGGCAATAATTTTCTGCGTTTTCTTAGTTCTCCAGTTTTTTCTCTACATGCTGCTTCTCCCGCAGCCACTGCTGACTCAGTAAGTGCTGATGTTAAGTTGTCATTTAGCCTGTCTACACTAACCTAGTTCTGCTCGCTGAAAAGCGCGAATTTGTTTTGAAGAGTTATTTCAAACTCTCGAGATGTCATTCTGACTGATTCCATGCGGGGTTTCTTAGTTTTGACAAGTTTCGTTCTTTCTCTTCTGAGATTAAGCCTTAGTTAATTTGGTTTTCCGTTGTTCCGGTGCTGTTCAGACAACTGCAGACTGGGTCCTTACCCACCTCAGTGTTGATGAAATATGTGTACCCGCAAGTGTATGCGAGTGATGTGTGCCGCGTGTGTTAGCGGGAGAGGGCCACCCTAACGCACATCCTATGGGACTGCACCAAGTTCCCCAACGAAGCGTCGACAAGTACAACGATTCCGCCGCGGCTCGCGGCTGCGGCGAAGTGCTATGACCAAGAAATCCAAACCTGGGCCGCCCAGCAGTTCTCGGCGGCTCTTGAAAGACAAAGGCCGAGCGAAACCGCCGGGACGTTGCCCCCAAGGGCGACCGTACACTCTTAATCTGGTTCTATATAAGTTCCAGTTAAAAAGGGTGATCCATATAATTTATGTGGATCCGAACGAAAGAATAACTGGAATGAGGCATATAGGTGGATCTTATCTGGAACCGTCAGCTTGTTTTCTTTATGCTCGTGGTTTTTATCTGGAACCGAAGAAATGGGGTCATGCGATGTCGGCGGTTCCGGTTACTGCTCCACTTATGTCCCAGTAAATGGTTGGAGAGAGTGCGTTTGTATATTTTTGCTCTTGTCTTGTTCCACATAACTCGTGCACGGCAGTGAAGTATGCACTCTTTTGTGCATCAACTGGAACAATGAACCGCATATATATTAGGTGCTTCTTGACCCAAGATGCACGTGCGCGTTTAATATACACGCGAACACCGCACATAAAATCTAATGAACTTCGCCGACATCTATGATACTGCCTTGCAGCAGTTAACTTTCATAATACGGCTAAGCTGTAGTTTTAGTGACGTCCTTTGACAGAAAACGAAATCCCACTTTTTTGTAAACGGCGTACAAAGCATTAAAAATGTCGAGAGGAGGATATCTTAGGCAAAAGAAGAAATTGCAGGAACCCATTTCCAGGTGTTCTGCGGCACCCAAACCGCTTTCGTGAACATCGTATTTTTCTAAATTGAGGCGTCAAGTACAAAATTACCAGTGACTTCAATTTGAGAAGGACTAAACGTCTTCCCTTTCCCCATACGCCGTTCGGGCAAAGCCATAGCTGCTATAGCGCTGAAGAATTCGTGGTGCTTTTGTGAACATCTTCATTACGAAATACTTGTTGAGGCTATTACATTTTATGCATTTGGTTTACAAAGCGTCGCAGAAACGGCAGTTTTTGTTCAACACTCGGTCATCATCTCGCTGTGGTGTAGTACGCGCTCAATGGTACTTAGTCCACGTTACTTATGTTGGGATGGGGTACATACATAATGGTAACCGACTGCGTCACATTTTACACCACACACATCATGTTACGCATGCAGTTATATGCTTAGAAGCTAGTTTTTCTATTTTGTCTCGTCCCGGCTAGTAATTTTCACAAGCAAAAACGTAAGCCTCTTTGCAGGAGGAGAATGACACAAAACCCGGAGAACTAAATCTACCCCGCGGCATCTGCCTTACATTCTATATATTTATACTGAAATGGTATTCTTATTTCAAATTATGCATTGCAGTATCGCGAAAATTCGCAGTGTTACCCTAATGTTGTTACTTGCCGTAGTAATTCAAGTTCACCGAATGACCTGCCTTCTCCTGCTGGTCCCCCCGTTGCTCTTTTCCTGCACTATTGGTGTTCACGAAGAAAAACTGCTGGAAAACGGGCAGATGTATTATTACTCGCTGATTAGCGAGTATTCACACTGGATTCACTATGCGGAAGTAGTTTTCTATAACGTGGGTATCACAGAGCGTCGCAGTATATATTATTGGTATTGGAAAGTCTTTTCAAGAGAACGCAGTCAATAAAGAAGCGTCGTTTTGTTTTCACTGCAAAGAAAGAAATAAAGCTGTCATCAAAGCTTATGCACACATACCGCACGCGCTCACGGACCGCGGAGAGAAACAACTTCAGCCCAACTAACGTGTTAAATTGGCTAATATATGAGATCTTTGTTCCAGCCTCAGAGCAGCGTACACGACCGCTTAGAGGCCTACTCCCATTTTCCGAAGCAAATATAAGCGATCAAGGGTGCCGAGCTTGTGATCTCTTCCGCGGACTGGTCACTGGCCACGGCGTTCATCGCCCAAGCCACGGAGGAAGAAAAGTTGGCCGAAACCATTACAAAACTACCGCCACTTCAGTGCGGCATGCCGTGCGCATGCGTAGGCCGCCGCAAGGCAGCGCCGTTTGCGTTGATGCATGGTATAGTGGGACAGCAACAGGTACAACGACGATGAGGGAAAAACGGGACTGCGTGAACACTTTTAACGACAGCCGCGATCCTACGTCTCAACGTTTACGGAAGCTAGTTTTTGTTCATCCGCATGCAGCGCCACCAGTGGCCTTCTATAGCGGTTTTCTCGATTGCTCGCGTTATGCGCCTGATGAACTGTCGGTCAGACTGGCGGGAACGGTTACCAGTTTGGTTGTGGCGTCAAACTGCGGATTTCTTCATGTCCTCGGGCTGTATTTACTCTTCGACGAAGTGAAGTTTTACCGGGAGGCGCAAAAAAGGTCAGTGCTGCTTATTTGTGTTCTGGTAACGGTTGTTGTTCTTTGACTTGTTCATCACTGCGTCCGATAAACGTGCCGCTCCGCTTCCTCTTCGATGCGAGAAACGTTTGCGGCCGTTATTCACTTACGGAGTCGGCTTGACATTTATAACTGCGTACGCTAGCTAGTGCTATTTAGAAAGTGGCTGGTGCGCGCATTTCTCGAGTCTGCATGTCCCCTTATGGTGTGGTGTTGCTTAGTTGTATATTGACGGTTGCTGTACCTGTCATCGGTACTGAATCTTCTCGGGTTAGTCGCACGCTATTGTCTCACGCGCACACACTGCACAACATGTTTGTCGGAGCGTCTGTCTTTACACTTATCGGTATTTTCAAACTTCCGTGTTAATTGCGTTGTGTTGGTCTTCTGAGAGCCATAAATTTACTGTGCTAATCACGCTATTCCGCCTAATGTTAATGTGCGTTCAAGGCGTTAGCGGCAGCACTGATTACGTTTATCTGTGCTGTGTGTGTAGTTATTCCCGGTTTCTTCCAATGCCTTCGATGAATTCAGATGTTCGATTTACACTAGTCAACTTAAGTTGGCTCCCTGTCGTGTAGTGAAATGCAAGGGAAAGTGGTTATCTCAGCAGTAGCGTAGTAACAAAACGTTCCTTTTGTGGAGGGGAAGGCAGGTGGAAACACGCAGAAAGTGTGGTGCCGTTTCTATGCTGTCAATGTCAGCGGTAACCTGAGACCTCAGAATAATTACCCATAAAACTCACGTGTGGACTATTAGAAGTTTTAACGTCACAAAGTAAGTTTAAAAATAATACATTCCTGCCATTTTATGCTATCAGTGGCAGTGGCAGCTCGAGAGTTGGAATAATTTTCAAAACGCTCGGGTGCAAAGTTGTTGCATCATGATGTGCACCAAACATTAATCCATTTCTGTTCTACTTTGAACGTAGAAATTATACTGCAAAAGCAGATTGCTACATTCTGTATTCATACTCTATGACCTGTTCAGAAAGAGTATATGGCTGACTGTGGAGATATTTGTCCCTCCGCTGATAGGTTGTGACAAATGTTTTTGTTCCTCTGCAAAAAAAAAAATGAAAACAAATTATTTCCTTTCTTTACATGCTCCTGCGAAGTCATGCCTGTGGCATTCACTGGCTGAAGACATCTTTGGCATGCTGAAGGGTCGTCGGGGAGAGTGCGGCGGATTATGAATGCCCTGTGGAGCTCATAAGCCGCAAAAGGGTACTTTTTGAGTTGTGCATATTGTGCAGATATTCACCAGTTCGCATAGACCAAGGACAGGTGAGCTTAAAGTATGTTAAAATATTTTCATATCTCAAATTGTTTAGCAAGGAAAGATTACCAGGGATCGCGCTGTAAAAAAGACATTCTACTGTCGTGGAACGAATCAGACATTGTTCAATATTTGCTCGTGCTCCCTGGGTAAAGGGAGGCATAAATTTATTCTCTGATATTTTTGTACTGTTTATTTTATAGGCAATAGGGCGAAGATAGACCTAAAATAGCTGTTCAAGGAATGCATATGACCATTTTAATTGTATTTGGACCCCTTCTTGGAAGTGTATCATCAGAAGGCAACACATTAAAGCTCTTGCACGGGATGAACTCATTGCATTCTACAAGTAAGTACGCACTGCCATTTTTGGGTCTTGCATGGCGCGTTTTTTGGTAGTTTCTGTATAACTAATGGTTTGAAACTTCTTTTCAGTGACAGCTTGGCCTGTTGCTCAAGGTGACAGTAGGAGCTTTTCGGAACACGTTAGCGAAACTTTCCTGGAAGTGCACTTTGAGACTGCCCTGGCAGAAACACCCGGGTGTTAATTTTGGTTGGGTAAGCTGGCATTTTGTTCTTGCGAGACCCAATTTCTGGGTCTGTTCGTCCTAATAAGATCTCAGTGTTAAGAAGTTATCGTGAACGCCAATATTGGCCATTGTGTTCACATTCCGCCTATTACGGATGCTCCAACAGTGGCCAAAAAACCACTATTTTGTACTTTAGTTTTGTAAATATTTAGCTTTTACACCTTGAGAGTTGTTGTGATTTGCCAGCACCACGGACACGTCCAACGTGGTTGCTGCTACAACAATACGGTGGCAACTGACGATTTAAATTTCCCGCTTATAATACGCCCGTAGCACCAATAATACTCCCAAATATAGGCGTAGCATGAGTAATGCTTGCATTGGATTTTGATAGGTGGTTAAATAAGGGGTAATTTTTTAAAGGGAATTGTTTAGAGTACAGAAAGTGATGTCTGCAATAAAATGTGTTGTTATTTATAAGAACATTGTGCAACAGCCTAGTTCAGCATTAGTCAGCCCAACTTCTGGCTCATACCACTACGCACCATGGAGGTAATACATTTCGAGAGGGAAATATTTTAGGTGGAAATAATGCCGCAAAAAATTTCTGCCACAGTGCGATATTTATGATTTTCCTATGACTGGCCATTTATTTCTTTGCGGTAGAAACATCGTTTAGCGGTAAGGTATATTAAGCCAGCCTCACTACAGCATTCTAGGGAGCACATTATACAGTACAGAGAACATTTTTTGCAGAGAGAAGGTGTGTAAAATATAATGCCGAAAGGTGATTATAGTAATTATTATTTGCTTAATAAACGAAATCTCTGAAGGATAAAAAAACGTTATATTCAGGATACCGATGCAGCAAAGTGGGATACTTTCCAGAATCAGGGCAATTTCGTTGATTGTCTGTGGTGATATTGTTTAGCGCACTTTCACCTTTAGCAGCACTCCCAAAAAAACCCCAAGAAATCACTGATTTTAAATCAATTACTGTGTTATGAAAGGGACTAAGCAACTCACTCATTTAAAGCAACCATGTAACAAAATTTTCTTGTTTCCTTGAAGGTACATGAGGTGAGCAGTAAGTCTTCTCGAGGCCCAGTTATTCTGAGAGAAGGGACTGGCGGCATAAATATTTCCTGCAAGAAACACATCACGGATTCGCCGCCTGCATTGTCACTTCAGGATGTGGTCATCCTCTTCGCCGCATGTGTCATCTTTTTCATCGTGTCATCATGTTCATATGGTTGTGTGCCTTTGGAGAGTTCTTGGGAATTTTGCAGCGAGTTCTTGGAAAGCATGAGAAGTTTGACAGTGGCCTGGTGTCATTTAAGTTGGAGTCTCTGTTGAAATACTTGAAGTGTTCAGCTCTACTTGGGATTTTAAATTATTGGTAGAGGTTAAATTATGTCTTGAAAGGCATGAAGGAGGTCAGATGAAAGGCATGAAGGGGGTGAAATCAGATGAAGAGGTTTAAGTTACTGGCACATGCAAGTTTCATGTCAACTGAACACTGAAGTCATGCCTTATTTTTCATCATTGGCACAATGCGCAGGCTGCCTTTGAATCTATAGTGGGTGTTAATGTAGTTCATGGCACCGCATTGTAACGTCCTTATTATTCAAGTGTAGCTCATGAGATTTTTTTTCATGGCAGTGCTGCTGCTGATGCAAAAGTGACAGTGATTATTTACGCAGATGGCTTTCGCCTTCATTGATAAATTTTAGTACCGGATATGAGCTGACACCCATGACCTAGAAGAATTGAAAATGTGCGTATTTGCTTGAACAAGTTTTCTTCTTTGAACAAAGCTGCATTTCTTGCTTGGCAGAAGCAGGGCTTTGGTCACAATTACACTGATAGCAAGACGGGAGGGCTTTTATATTACGCAACTGTGAATTTCACCTCAGGTAAAATGTTGAGGCTGGAAAAAATGCCTTCAAGTCTGCTTTGTAAAACTGGTCACCTGTATGATTCAACGCTGGCTTGTTTGCTTCTTAAGGATGTCTGAATTGTTCCCGCTTGAATTGATGACGTATATGATTAGTCTGCTTGTTAAATTTTAATATGTGTAACATGCTTCCACCTACCTGGTTTGCAAAATTATATAAGATTCACGCTGGCTTTTGTGAGATTTCTTGGGATGAATTATTTTAAACTACTTATTGTTTCGGCAAGTAACGTGCCTTAAGTCAGGTCTTTTCAGGACGCTCATAAAGTCTATTTTGCCTACAAATAGCTTGATGTTACACTTACGTCTGGTGTCAGGAAACTACTATCTTTAATAATCATGTTTTAATGGTGGTATACTGCTACATCTGACCTCTCGTGTCAAAATGTTTTATCGTTAATCTTGGCTCGAGCGTTGTTTTCCTAAACTCTTGCACTGCACTGTTGTAGGTTTGTGATAATAAAACCGTGTATGGCTTGTTTTTAGGCCTTTCCCTACAATTTAATAGCAAACTGCATTTTCCCAAACAGTTATGCGTAAACATAGTATGGCAAGCGCAATGAGTCATTCCGCCTTTGAATGACCTTGGTTTATCTGATAAGACAGCATATTTGATGCTCACTTTTGTATAATGTCTGTGTCAGGGCCGCGGTAGACGCATACGTCTATTTATTTGTTAAGCAGTTTCCCCTAATACCGTCTTTATTAACCATGTTTTTGAGTAAAGGTGAATATGTGAAAATGCCACTTGGAGCCTAGTGTTATCGTTATGGTATTTATTCCTTGTACGTTGGTCATTTTCTGTGCAATTTAAAATAGACAGCTATTAAAATCTGAAATGTATGCATACTAACACCCAATAAAGTTTAATAGTATATTGAAAAGCAGTGTATGAGTCATAATAGTTGGTTTCGTGGGTATTTTAATGCGTCTATTGTTTCTTTTACATGCAGCTGAAAGTCAGAAGAGGATTCTGCGGGTGAATCCAAAGACTGTGTGCCGCTCTAGGTGCCTCAGACCAACTTTTATATAGAACTGTGCTCTGATAGGCAACTGTTGGGAACTGTCAGGGACCACACTGCTGCGATGGTTTCTGCTTTCCAATTGTTGGTATCACTGCGGGTCATATATCAAGGCTGTGTTAAAATGGTGCTTGCAGTCTCCTGCTGATACCAATGCATCCGCCAGCCTGGCATATGACCTCGGTGTATACCGACAGGAAGGCAGAAATATTGGAAAAGTGGAGTCCCATAGACAGCTTCCCAATGCCTATTCGAACACCGTTTTATATAAACAGCTGGCCTGAAGGTACCTGGAACGGCGCACCGGATAAATTCCATAATCATTTTACATGGATCAATGTTCTAGTAACTTAAACTACCCTTTTATTTGGAACAGTGATCCGCATACTTTTATTTGGAACACCGATCCACATAATTTAGTTGTAAAAATATGTGGGGCACTGTTCCACTTAATTTTCAGGATATGTGGAACACGGTTCCAAATATATAACTGGAACTTTTTTGCAAAAAAGTTCCAGTTACTAAGTGGATCTTACGTGGAACCAGATTAAGAGTGTACGCGGGAGTAGCACGCGCCGTAGTCGAGTAAAGACCACCCGCTGAGAAAACGTAAGGGCCCGCGTCACGGCGCCATTTAATGATGGTGTCGCTCTGCAGGTGACTAAATAAAGTTTCTTCTATCTATCTATCCGGACTTTTCACTGTCCATCTCCTGTTTTTTTGTTTGCAGAAGAATTCGTTCATTAACCTCAGGTTATTTCTCTCTGCAAATCCCTCCAGTGTATCTCCTCGGCTGTTGCGATTTGCTATTACCCGCCGCGGTGGCCCAGTGGCTAAGGCGTTGTGCTGCTGAGCACGAGGGCGCGGGTTCGATTCCCGGCCACGGTGGACGCTTTTCTCATGGAGGCGAAAAGCAAAAACGCCCGTGTGTAGAAGATTTCGGCGCACGCTAAAGATCCCCAGGTGGTCAAAATTAATCCTGAGCCCTCCACTACGGCGCGCCTCATCGCCTGCGTTGCGTCGGCGCGTTAAACCATGCAATCCATCAAAATCAAATCAAATCAATGCGATGTTCTGTTCCGAAGTTTCCCATTTGCTTCTTACCGATCTGAACGTTAAAGTCTCCCGTCACAATCGTAAGCTGCGTTGTTGCCTTTTCCATTTCTGATTCTACGCCCTCGTAGAAGCTATCTACGGCTTCATCTTCATTGCCGGCTGTTGGCACAAGGGCGTGTGCTATCTGTGCCTGTATCGCTTGTCTAGCTTGGTCGCAACAGCCGCGAATATCTCGCTAATGCTGAAAAACGTCTCCACGTTTCCTTTTTCTGTATTGATTCAAAATCCCACCACGTGTTTTTTCTTCTCTTGGGGCCCACTTTAGCACAAAATATCATAGGATGTCGCGGCCAGCTACTACATCAGGCTGGCCATATCCTTCTCTGGTGAGGCAGCGCTCTTTCTGTCCCTAACAGCCTTCCTAGTATGGTTGACTTTTCCTGGATGTTGGTCACTTCCGGAGCAGGCAACACTCCATAACCGCATGGGTTGGGCATATAGAGCCAGACGAAAAATATTGAAGGTGCGAGAAACATTTCCTGCCGACGATGGCAGCACGCACGCCTGTAGCAATGTTTAGGAAACGCTTGTCGGTTTTGCTTTTTGCAAGCGCGGTTCCGAAAGGGTAAGCTGACGCGCTGGCTTACTGATGAGATTACTGACATCTTGCCGAAAGAAAGGTGAGCTATACTGCACGCTCAAGTGCGAGGCTACAAGAAATGGCTAGTTGGAAGCTCAGGTGGCCAAAGAGAAGCGGGCTTTTGCTATAACATTACCAACAATGCCCCTGGAGAGCTGATTTAACGTGTCACATTAGCAGAACAGAAGCTCGATATAGGAAATATGACCTATAAATGGTCACCTCGTAGCGGAAGTCAGCTAGGTTGGTTTTGCTTGCATGTGACTCAGCGCACGCGGCCACTCCGGCGGCGACGAAAAAGAAAACCTTGATAACGGTAAAAGAATTCTGTGCTACGAGGTTTAAATTTGGCACAACAGTGCTCTAGAACTTTATCAAAGAGAATTGCGAAAGGATTAGAACTTAAAAGGCAGATTTTCTACCGAAAGTGTGAAAATCCGCGCAGCTCAGTCCGAACGTGTCCGTCATGAATGGAAGGTAACCGAAGATCAAGTTCTCAACACTTTTACTGAAGGAAGAAATAATTAAAATTGGGTGATAACAGGAAATTGAATTTTTCCGGCATTTTTATACACCGGGATGGCTTTCAAGCGTTTAACAAGGGAGGAAAAATGCCAGTTTTAAAAATGAGAATAATTAAATTGTTAATCGGGTTTCAGGTAAATTGCACGGCGCTTTTAGTTGACGTGTACATGTATGGTCCCATTCCGCACTGGCGTTTTTTAAGTTGCCATTTTTTCTAAACACTTCTTTTCTCGGACTGCCTCTCTCCCAGATTTTTTCCCCCGACTGCCTCAGACTGGAACCACCTCCCGAATCCATTGCCTGCATACAAAATCCGGTACTGTTCAGGAACACCTTAGCTATTATTGTATATTGAGAATATTTTGTAACTTACCTGCCCCTTACCTGCCCCTGACATTATCTTCCGAATAAAATTAAACGGCAGATTTATTATGCAATTGTTCATTCGCGACTAAGTTACTGTAGCCTTGTGTGGTCCACCACAACACAGACAAACCTAAACTACCTTTTTTCGTTACAAAAACGGGCGGTGCGGGCTATAGATAACATATTGCTCCCGGAGAGTTGTATGCCCTACTTCGAGGTAAATGGGATACTAAATATCAGGAAACTATATAAGTATCGGCTGTCTTTAGAAATATATAGTAAGTACCAATGTGACAAACATAAATTTAACACGGAGTTTCATAGAACCCAAAGTCCGTATGAATTAAGAACAAACTTAATCGCGAAACCGTATTCAAGGACAGGTTATGGGGAGCAGCGATTGGCTTCCCAAATACCCGGGTTACTGAATCAGTACCCTGAGATCTTAGATCTCTTACATACCGATGTTTCAAAACACAGTTTTAAAAAAACTATGAAAGCTCTCTTCCTTGCGGAATATTGACTTAGCAGTGTACTGTTTTGTGTGGTTTTATATAGAATGAAAACCTCCGAACTGTGTGGTCAACTTATGGTCTTTTGTGATTTCTGTTCTGGTTTGAATTTTGACTTGTTGGTGTAAGCTACTTTGCTTTTGCTCTAAAGCAATCACTATTATGGTATATTATCTCCACTGTCCGAAAAATGAACTCTTTATTAAGTGTATCTTTTTAAAGGGATTTCTCGGTGTGTTACTGTTGTAGTGCATCGACATGTTTAGTGCGTAGTTGAGCAATTTGCTTGCGTTTGTCAACATTTTTTATGCTCACAGTTAGTGCACTGCATGATGGGTTGTCTCCAGTTGTTGAATGGGCGTCGTGGCCCCGTCAGGCGTTAATTCTGCCTATAGCCATGCCACGCAAGACAAACTTGTAATGATGATTGTCTTGAATAAATGAAATGAAATAAAAAAATGCTGTGATATATGAAGACTCGTTTGGGGAGGCCGCACCGGGGAATGCAGGAAAAATTAAAAAATGGTCAGTAATATGAACTTTTAGAACGCCAGAAACACGGCGTGGTGAAACATCTGATAAATCAGGCTCTAATAAGCTGTATCTTCCAAGAAAAATTCCATCTTGTGTGCAAAGTACTTAATGGCTGAAGGCATGAACTGGAATCGCTGTACGCTACTACATATCGGAATTATCTTCGAGTAAATTATGGTATAATTCATACAATTAACATATCTTTATTTTCAAATTTTAATTTGTTAAGCATTTGACCCACGGAAAACAAGCTCCAGTGACCGAACATGTTCCCGGGAAACTCGATGGTGAGCGAGAAAATCTGTCAAGAATACTTTTTGCGACTGTGTGGAAGGAATGGGATGTCAGTCTCTATCCACATTGATTCACAGTGAGGTACGTCAATTCCAAGGTCAAGCCTGCGAGTGTAAGCCGAGCCAGGGAAAGCGAAAATGACTGCACCATCACCGTGACCATCACGTGCGCGGCCACAGTACTCAGAAGTGTGAGATGGAAAGCAGTACATTCAGCTTATATTTTTACAGGTTTTGCTCTGGCAACGATAGATATTGAAAGGTAGTTGAATTGTTTTATTGCAGTTGTAAAGAATGATGGGATAAAAATGTTAGCCCATCCAAGAAGCCGTTGGATGCTTAGGGAATGGTGAAGGCTATGGGATGAGCCCGTGGGGGAAATTAAAGTCGTGAAGGAATGTCGAGGACGTTATGCTACGACTGATAGAATAGACTAGTGAGAAATTTTACGCAATGATGGTAAATGGTCGTCATATAGATAATTTTATGTTTGTTACATTGCCAGTGTTTCTTAAAATATTGATAAAAAGAAAAGTATGTGCCGTTAGGAACAAAATATAACACTCCGTAAGGTAGTTTTGTTTGCGAGGTCAATTTTGTCAGTGCCTATTCCTATTTTGAACGGATGAAAATGTGACATGCAATTTTACGAATCGGAGGAGGGGAAAGGGAGAGGAATCTTGTTAGACATTCTAGGTGCACATGTACATTGTATTTACGACAGCAATCTCTTGCGACGGCAAACGAAAAAAGCCGAAGCGCCAAGCAGAGCAGAGTTGGCAAGATATATTGCTGACCGCGAGATGATTTAAGCTAATTGGATGCGAGACATGTCAAAACGCGTCCGGGCAACAGTGACCGGCAGCCTAGACAACTCCAACGCCGAAGCTAAGCCGGCTAGAACGCCAGGTTGCGCGCCTTGTTAAACGAGGTGTGTGTAAGCCGCTCATTACAGTGGCCTACCGCGCATCCGGGTATCGCTTAGCGCCACGTTGCCGCCGCTAATGGCGTATCAGCTTACTCTTCTTACGCGTGATGCACGGTGGGCGAAACTTTCGGCGGGAAATTGATGGGAGCCATGCACAGCGGCTATAGAAAGCTTCGAGTATTTTGTTAATCGCATCGTCTGCTCCCCCGCGACCAGCTCCGCGCAGTCTGTTTGTGTACGCAGCGTCAGGTGGCGTAATTTTTTTCCTAACGTTCCTTTTAAGCTCTCCCTTGCTTCACCCGGGGAACCGCCACATATTGCTTGAAGCTCGGAGGAAAAAAATGGAAGGTTCTAGTGGAAAGACAGCGTTAGCCATAACATCAATTAAGCGCGTTACAACGACACCCAGCAACACAAAGAAATTAGTGTTGTTGTGCTCAGCCCTGGCGCAGCAGCATAGCAGCTGTGAACCCAGTGGCTTAACTAAGGGGGGTGCAGCGGGGTACAAGTACCCCGGGCGCCACTTGGGAGGGGGAGCCTAGCCGAGTACGCCCAACTGGTGCTAGAGGAAAAAATCGCAGCAGGTCGGTGCAACGGCAAACGTCGCCGTTGAAAAGAGCGCTGTAGTTTGGACTTGACGGTACAATGTAATGAACGAACAGCGATGAGGAAGACAAGGACGAAGAAGGGGGACACACAAGGGGCGCTGGGCCGGGGTACACACACTAGAGTCACTGAAACTAGGTAAGTACTGCCATTAGCAGGCGACGCGTGGGCAACATGGGTGTTTTCTTGCCAGATTAGGTCCAGCGCTGCGGGCGGGTCGGGAAACTATTGTGTCTAGAATTGATTCTATGAACTATAGTTCATTCTTGAAGAATCTATAGACGTTGGCATCGTCTGCTTCGCATAGAAGTCGCCGTACGCGTGTGTAAACACTATTCTTCTGCTTTGGGATTCGCCATTTTTGGAGTGTTATTTGAGAATTTTGGGTAATTTACGAACAAAATAAAAAACAAGCTACAAAACAGTATTTGTTTTTGGACGGTAAAAATATTCCCGCAAAGTACCAGTAACCCGCTTTCCCGTGCGCCGTAAAGTCACAGGAAGTTCGCGCGCCGTAGAGTTCACAAGCTTGTTGCTTCACCGAATAGTGCCAAAGACCACCTTTATCGCCGTTTTCAAATATGCAGTGGCACGTATGACGCATATTATGACGCACATAAAGGTTGTCCGTTTTCGCCAGTGGCGTACGCTGAATTTCTTTCCGCGTTTTGCGAGAAGAGGGTGTTCGCAACAATGGCCAAATATAGGGAGAGAAAATGAAACCATTTAAATAAAAATCACTTTTAATGTTGAGAACATTAAAAACAGCTACGTCCCTCATACCCAACCTCGCTGACCTTAATTCAAACTATATAACCTCGATTATCCGCACACCCGTGACAAAGTAAATGTACGGGGAGAGTGGGATGGGGGCACCAGCCCATCCCATTCGCGTACAAAGCGTATGCACAGTTTGTTTATCGTGCATCGCTATCAGTTCCAACCTATTCAAATTAGATTTAAATATTTACAAAATCTCGATCAGCACTAGCTGCAATATGCAATCCACCTTTCGATTCTTCCAGCGTGCGTTTCGCAAAATTGTTGCGGCAGTAAATCGCCTGTAGTCATTTGAATTATTGCGGGCCATATGCTTTGTCGATCTTCGAATGTACAGCCGCTTTCATTATGCCGTCCCTGAGGTTTAGCGTTGTGATATTTAAAAGTTCCCCTTGAAGACATAAATTTGCCGCGACATCATGCGTTAGCGTTTTCTTTTATTTCTGGCAAGTGCTGGGAGGTCCAGCACACAAGAAAGGACAGGGGGCAAATCTTGGGGTAAATGCCCAGTGGAGATTATGAAAACAACTAAAATGGGTGCAAGGTTCTTCACGGCGTCTCTAACAAAACTTGAGTAAGCTGCGTAAGAAACTCCGTTCAACAACACCTAAAAATAAGTGCCTTTGCAGACTTTCTTCCGTTGCTGCAGCCAAAAGCACAGCCTCTGGAATTCAGTTATATTTTACATGGTGTTCATGTAATGTAATAAAAAAAACGTGCGCGAAACCGATGCTGCAATCCGATGTGCATCATCGAGCAGATGGGCGGAATGTGGTCCCCGCCGACCACGTGAGGGAGGCGGACCACTGAATGGCGGATTCAAGCGGAAGCGGAGAGAAACAAGACGGTACTCTCCAAGTTCCAGTGAATTTAGTGCACACGGGGAGCTAGCGCCCCTCGCATCCCCGGCAAACTCCCATCGTGCGTCCACTCCCTTCGCCCTTGTCTACGTCGGCGCTATTCTTTTGTTACAGTGCTGCTCTTTAAGCAGCTAAGCCTATTAGGACGGACGTGTGGGGAATTTGGTATTCATGGTAGACGAGAAAAGCGCAAAAATTACAGAAAGAACGAAGGAGGACAAATGTACACGTCTACCAGTTACGCGTGTTGCTCGAGCTACCAGTTAAACTACTCTCCTTGTCGTGCAACGCCGCCACCCGTGTGTGAATACTCAGCTGCACCGGAATCAAGGAGGCCAGGAAGAGCCCTTAGAGGATATCCACTGTGCGTGCGTGCGTGCGTGTGGCATGCATGTGTTCTGTTCTCCTTTGTATTCCAGCAGTGGTCGGGGGCGAGTGCCTAAATTTGCACCCTTATATATCCCGGATATCGATCCCGGATATATCGAACTCCATAGGGATCGCAAAAAAGTTCGATATATCTATAATTAGAAATATAAAATGTGCCCATCTGAAACTTATCTGCAAACTCCGCACATCACTGAGAGATTTCTAAGATTATGGAAAACGGTAGCTACCCGATTTCTTCCTCAAAGCACGGAAAATACGAACCTCGTCTCAATAAAAGTCTGTGAGCTTCGCTTGCTGCACACTCTGTGTCAGGAAGCTCATCGAACTGCCCTCAAGCTTACTAACAGCGTGTAAATAAGAAAGCCCACCGCCGTTTACTGGGCTGGCAAAGTCGCGAATTACGAAATGTCCGTGGCCATAGGCGATTGGGAACGTCATCACGGTCGCGGTGGCTCTCTGACTAAGGCGCTGCGCTGCTGAGCACGAGGTCGCGGGTTCGATTCCCGGCCGCGGCGGCCGGTTTTCTGATGGAGGCGAATAGCAAAAACGCCCATGGGGTAGAGATTTCGGGTACCGTTAAAGATCCTCAGGTGGTCAAAATTAATACGGAGCCCTCCACAGCGGCGCGCTTCATCGCCTATGCAGCGTCGGCGCGTTAAACCCCACAATCAACCATCACGGTCGCTAACAAGGTTCGCAACTGGGGTAACGACGATCTCCGCCGCGATCGTCCCATCGATGCGATCCGCCACATTTTTAATCAACATTTACGAACTTACGTGCTGTTACAGCATCTGGAATGTCGCAAGGGAATGTTGAGCGCTCTCGAATTCATTCTCGAGGCACTCAACGCTGTCGTGTTTTGCGTTCACTCACCTCTCGTCTAGAGCCGCGACGAAGTCGCCCTTCTGAACCAGCTGCAGTAACACGCATGATATACACTCCAGAATGGCCGAGCTGTGCTGCGTTCGCCTTACTTCAGCTTGCTACTAATTGTCGTGCTCAAACGTGCTGCGAGGAATTTCGAATTTCAAATGCCTCTGCAACCGACGACTACTTTTCACTGGCCTCCACCTGGCATCTTATGGTGTCCGCCTTCGTTGCTCAGTCCAAATTCCCCTTTTTTTTCCCGCCGCCATGGTTGCGAAGACACCCACCGTTAACACAAAAAACACGCACCACGCTGCACCGGTCTCTATGCCAGCATAGCCTCCGCTGGGTCACAACGCCTCCCGTGGGTTTCGCATCACACCCTGCGGTCGTGCTAGCGCATCGAGAAGGTCGAGCAGATATTGAAGGCATGGAGTTTCTTCGCAAGTATTGTCAGCCACCCAAGTGCGCGACGGGCGGCGAGTCATCATCCCTTATGGCTCCATCAGGAGAAACGCACTTGCAGGGGAACTTTCATCACGGTATGGAGTTTGACGGCGAACGAGGCTTCGATACAGGCGTACAAAAGTGCTATACTTTTGCATAGAATTTCCAAAGGGATATTTGCACTGTTCGATATACAGTCAAACCCGACTATAACGAATGCGGAAAGAGCGAATTATGCTATATACCGAACAAAAATAAATCAGTTACGGAAATACACGCGAAACATATTCCTTATAACGAACTTGACATCGAATATATCGAACTAGGCGTGCCTAGAATGGCCGCCAAAATGCATGGTTTCAGAGCGGCGATTCAGATGTTGATTGGCTGCGACCACTGGGAAAAGGCCGCGACTGAGACATTGCGCATCGTATGGGGTGACCACGACATGACGCCCGAAACTTTCCGTAACTGTTTCCGACGCGAACCCACCCAGTCAGTGAATCCGGACCAAGACGGCAGCTCGCTAACTATCCCGATGCTGTGCCGAAATGAGTGTCCTTCAAAGACTTCCATAGTGTTGACAACGACGTTGCCGTCAGTCTAAGCCCCTCAGACGCGGGAACCGTCAGCAGCGCTGTCGTAATGCTGATGGAAATCACCGAGGAGGCAGAGAATGCCGCGAGTTAAAGCCGTCCAACGTTTAATGAAGTGCTTTCGGCATTCGATGTCTTCCGCCAATATTTCTTCGATATTCAAGGATACGGACTCGAACTTTGCGCAAACAATGTCTCGTGTAAAGAATGCTGTGCTAGTTTACGCTGTCAAAACAAAAGGGAAAACAAAAATCACCGCTTTTTTTGAAGTAGGAAGGTAGGGCGTTAAGGCGGGAAGTAGCTTTATTATTATATCGATTGTTTTGTGTATGGGAATGACATATTCTATTTTGTTCGTTTGTACGTGCGCTGATGGCAAGGGTATTCCCGCGCATTGCAAACTTGTAACTATAACCTCGTTGCAGGCGGGTTCGGCTATATCGAACTATTGGATATATCCAACTAATCGTGGCGCATATTGCAGTTCGCTATAACCGGGTTTGACTGTATGCAATAATTCGATATATCCGGGTTCGATATATTTGGGGTCGACTGTATTCCTATTTACCCTTTGCAGGTATTCTTATTAGGCGAGGTGAGGCACGTGCAGGTGATTGCACGGACGCTCATTTGTTTACTCACAGAAGCTTTATGGTGATGTTTCACCAAAAAATACCCGCCGCTAATCCCCAGTGGAAGGCGTTCCGCTACTAAGCTCGCGTTGGTTTCTATACCTTTGGCGAGTTTTATCGTTTTCCCCCGTCTTTCTCCTCTCTAGTGCTTACTTCAACCATTCGTCATCCTGCACATATGAGTGTATTGCTTTTGGAGAAGTCGACTTTCGGCTTCTCCACTCAAAAAAGGGGGCTGTACTTTATTTTTACACGTCTACACATTCTTCTGGAGGCCGCGGCGCTCCAACAGCCCAGTGTTAAGATCGGCGTGCGGTTTTGCAAAATCCGTCGTCGATATTCTCGGGTTCGGCCACCCAAGCCTTCCGTCGTTGGGCGCCCACCCTTATCGACGCGATACAACCCGGATTTATACACAATTACGTGGCAGCAACCCATGTGCTGGGGACATAAGCCGCTTTCGATAAAGTGGCGGGCACCCAAGCGCCCGCCAAAGAAGGCTGCCCTAATGACCAAAAACGCTTAGCCCAGGGGAGGACAAAGCATAGCGCGGTGCGTCCCTATCAGTGGCAGGCTAAGTGTTCATCTGTTCTTGGCGATGTGCCGCTCTTCGAGGGAACCTTTGTGGCGTGTCCGAGACTCCGCTCTTCAACGATCCGCCCAGCGCCGGATTACCGGAGGGGGCCCAAGCGGTACTGCTAACGCTGCAGCCTCGGTGGTCCCAAGGGCTTCGACCTTAGGCACATTTACTGTGTGTAGCCAACACGACATCCCCCTGTGTAATAGGGAAATCTGCACTCTCTTTGTGGGTGTGTGGGCGTCAGTTTCAATGCCATGGACTTTTCTGATTGATACGTTTCTGAACTCAGCAGAGAAAAGGATGAAAGGGGGTGGGCCAAATTAGCTTATTTAATCTCTCGCGCTCAGGAGTGCACTGCTGTGTTCACTCAGTCTCAAACTATGCAAATTTCTGCCTGGTTCTTTAATCTACTGGGCGTGAATGTTTGCCCCAACTCAGAACCAACGGACGCTCACGCTAGAAGATCCGCAACACCGGCCACGCGACCTGACTAAGGAGCCACTACCAGGGAGAACGCAATGGAGCCGGCGTTAGCTGTGTTAACAGGGCTAACGCAGCAGGCAACAGAAAATTTCTCGATGTGTGGTTGCGGTGGGGCTAGGATGCACAGAAATCGGCTCCTCAAGCGTAGAAGGCAGCTGCTGAGAAGAAAGAGCTATCGAAAGTGTTTAAATCACCGGTAAGCCATCAGTGGATCACCCCGAACTGATGGGTGCGGAAACACCACATGGATCTGGTAGGTTTTTGTTACTTTATCTGTAATATTGTCTTGGCGGTAGGGGAGAGAAATCTTTTATAATTTTCTGCAGCATGCATTGTAAATTGCCAATCAAAGCTATAATTTATCGTGCTCGCCGGTGAAAGCCGTCATTCCTTTGATTAGTTTTCGTTTAACAAATGTTGTGTTGAATGGTGGCTTGGTTGCGTGACCAAGTAGATAAGAACTTTACAAAAGACAGCGTGTTAGGCAAATTAAAATACTGTAGATTCTCTTCTTGAAGAGCTTTTTTGTCTCGTTCGACCACAAACTTTACTTGGTAGTATATCTCCGTGAAATACTTGTTTTTCAATAACTGAAGTTCTACCCTTCGTTGGGTTTTGATCTTCGTCTAGAATGCCTCTGCGGAGAGCTATTGAACACTTGATTTTGTAGCATTCCGTCCGTATCTATAGATATAGCATGTTGGTCGTGTTGGGAGGAAATTGGTGTCCGGGAAAATAAATTATATGAGCGTAATGTACCTGCACGCTGGAGCCCCGTTCCTGAAAACTGACACTCCGCTTACGTTAGTTCTACGGTCGCACCGACGCAGGGACGCTATAGTCCCGGATACATGGACCCGACCAGGGAGGGTCGAGTCGACTGGCGGGTTCAGCTACCTCGACCCCTCGTGCGTATATATTACCTGCATTCAGAGAGTCGAGGCTAGGGGGCCGGGGGATTGCAGGAGAAGGAGCTACCGCGTTTTTACGATTCTAGCGCGAACCTTGTTTTGCTAAAAGCTAGCCTTAAAATTTGTGTGCGCATTAAGATCGGGCTCAAAACCGAAACAGGTTTTAAATTGCCCAGCAACATTGCCATAGGCACGAGGTCCTCCCAAACTCTAACTCAATCCAGTAAAAACAATTCGTCAATATCACGTGAGTGAATTTCGGCGCATTCATTACTGAATGACATACCTCGGTCAGCTGTTACTCATTTTTCTACTATTGCAATTAGCCCGTCACACGTAGAATTATGAAGGCCAAGACACTTGAAATCGCAAACAGCTTCAATGTTTCCCGCTATAGTTTTATTCCGTGCAGGAGCCGGATAAGCAAGTTTACGAAGCACAATTTAATTTTGGCTGCCACAATTGCACGTGCAAAATAAAATTACCTTCTTCTAGGTAAGTAGTGTCATGTATTTTACACCTGCGCGGTAAAGCTGACGTCCAAGTATTTTTTTGGATTTTCCGGCGCGAACCTACCCGCGCGGTACAACCGGTGGCGCTTTATAATCGTAAAATTATGGTATTCAGCTCCCCACGGCCCGCCGACTCAGCCCGACGAGCGCATCAACCCACCCCCTGCCTGCGAGTCGAACGGACTCGCCCCGACGGCTTTTCGACTCGCCGCGTCCGCTTATACCTGAGTGCGTCGAGTCCAAAAAACCTGTTTATTTCAACTCAACGTGCACTCGTCGGGTCAATGTAAACGGGGCTTATGCCTCTTGTTAGAGCCATCTACGCCGCTGGCACGATTGGGTCTTTGCCTGCTTTATGTTCCTCCTTCAGTCTCTCTTCTCGAGACCCACTCGCTTACAAGCTATTTTTCATTCTTCGCTTCAACAAAGTTTTCCCTTGGACTCCTACTCGCAAACACCTAAATGAGTGAGTAATATGTTTTAGCATTTTTCACTGGAGCAACTTATCTCAACCTTTGCTGGAATTGCGCGTAATGGTTGCTTTATTTTATTACGATTATTTCGGTTCGTGGCAAAAACGATGCAGTAATAAAAAAAAAGAAACACACATAGATATCGCACCGTAGGAGAACTGGTGTTTAAGCAAAGCTCTTATCTGTGTTTGCGCTGATTATTGCTTCTCTTGACTCCGTGTATTGACGTCGGTCATGTGCAATGCAACACTAGTGATGTTTTGGCGCAGTCCAGTACCGCGATTGTTCTCAAACGCATTGCTTAGACATTTTTCCACTTCGGTATTACGAACAGGTACGCAATCGCCGTCCAAGCTATCATTTTGGGTTTATCGGATCTCTTGTGCTTGATGTAACGGTTGGAATTGATGATGATATTGGCTCTGTCTGTCCTCAACTAAAGGTTGCCTGTCATCTGTCTTCTTTCACAGGCAATGCGTTGAAGGTACGCGACTTCGATGTCTGGTTCCATCACGAGAAGGTAATTTCAATACCACTGCCTAAGCACAAAGATAAAGAGAACAACCAGAAGGTTATATAAAGTGCGGCTATTGTGCCCTTAGAAGAGCGTCCTAATCACGATATACTTTTTAAATTTCGCGTTTCCAAGTTTTTGTTTCCTATTCCTTTTTAATTTTGGGGGTCCCCCCTCCCTTCCGAACTGAAATCCTGTGTACGCAACTGGTATGCCGCTGTGGTAGACAGAAGTTCTACCATTATGAGGCGACACAACTTGTTAGAAATGATCAGATATATGCAAGAACAGTTTTAAAATTGCGCGCTGTGTCAACCGTGTAAGAATGGCCCCGTCGGATAGACGTCAGCTTCGCAATGCGAGTGATCCAGGTTCCATTCCGACCACGGAAGCGTTTTTCCTTCGGGTGCGTGTCCCTTGTGTCCCTTCTTCCTCGTCGTTGTTTTGTTACGCACTGCTTAGGATGGACGGATACCAACTAGCCCAGCTGCCGATTCTGTCGATTCTGTCGATTCTGCGTGTGTAAAGCTGACTTTGTGTACTTTGCTTAGCCATCCGCCGGACGGCATAATTGCGGCAAAGAATGCTTCGCCTTAAAAGGATATGTGATTTGAGCCAGCACTTGCCTGCGTCATGAAGTTCATTTTGCTCGGTTAATGCTCTCTCGGTGTCTGACAAGCCAGGTCGCAAGCTGCACCAGGTCTAGCGCCGTTGCACAAAATGTCCTGTCCCCGCACAACTTTTGTAAGCGCCAACATTGCATTAGCTTAGTCAAAAAAGTGGTCACAATATACGCTTTCGTAAACTAGTTGAAGGCCTAAGTTTCTAACACCGTAACCAACTAAAATGCGTCATATTTAGAAGTAGGCCAAGAAAATAGCGTTTTATTACTCTAGTTTGGAAGCAACGTTTCAAATTTCTCGCTGTCAGTCAACCCACCGATTTCTTTATTCACTAACACTAACTAAATTCACTAAAATTCACTAACACGTAGGCGGCAGATCGTGGAGAGCTCAAGAAAAATTGAGATATACACAAGTTTACATGTTATACAACTGGAATTTTACATATTCACAGGTAGACACAACAAAACCACCAGAAAAATAATAACACTAAAAAGATGATTCACATCGCAAGAGTTTCACATAGAATTTCACTAGACTTTTAATGCTGTTAAGCGGCCATTTGAAAATTTCTAGCGGTTTTAACTCTATCGGAAGGGCGTTCCATATTTTGACTCCACTGAACTCGATCAGGCGTTCACCATATACATTGTTACCTTTGGGAAGGTTGAAATTGAAATTGGAGGCTTGCCTTGTACTACGAGAGGGTAACGTGAAAAGGCTTGACGGAAAGGGAGACTTGGTGTTAATTATATTGTTGATCACGAGCGAAATTTTGTAGTTGTGCGAGGACCAAATAGTTTCCCCGGCAATTTGTTTGGGTTTAGAGCTGAAGCTGACTTTTGAGGATCGTTGTACGCTTGGTCTACGTAAGATGGCTTCCCTACAACAAGGGCTGCACAGTGAGGCACGTTCATCTTCGGAGGAAGTATCATTACGGAAAGTGGCTCTAAATCTTGTTTTATTGCAAGTACCCGAAAACCTATACACGAAACTTAGCCCCTGAGACGACTCCAACGTTGCCGCAGTTTTATTTACTTTTCAAAAGTGCATAGTTCACAGTGAAGTACATATTGTGGAATTCTCGTCTGCTTCCAAGCCATGGGCTTCTAAGGGAGTGAAACGGACAGCCCCATGCTCGTCCGCTAGAATAAAACTCTAGTTCGTCAAAGTTTCATTCAGGTAATTAATCAGGAGGTATTCTCAATCGCAAATTACAAACAAACATGATTTTCTTCGTGCACCCCTTGGACAACGGCCTGGTCAAAGCATATTGTCGCTCACGTTGAGGCTCGGCACCCCAGCTTTGCTGGTCGTCCTTCTACACAGAGGGGAAGGACACTGAATTCTTTTCTTGTTTTGTCGCATATTTGTAATCTGTATTTTACTGTTCTCTACGAACCAAAGATGTTGCTGTAAAGCTGCAGCTCTTGTTACTCATTTCATGGTTTAGGCATGAATTTCGAAAACCGGACACTATCTTGTTGTAGAAGATGGGTCCGTTTGGTCCGGAAACAAGATAAGTCAACCTTTTTTTGTGTGTGGTTTTCAGAAAAGCGTCGTGGCTGTGCAAATAAAGCTGTGTGATTCCTGATTTAAAATTTTTGTTTACTTTTAACACACTCAGACACAAACTCAAAGTGTATCAGTATTTATCACTGACGTTTTACATTGTGAATAACCGTTCAATCCTATTTTTCATAGAGATTTTTAAAAAATTGGCTCCCGATTGCAATACTGCCTAATCCAAAAATTTTTGCGTAGGGCAAACTGCGGCCTTCTGAGCGACGCGCGTTTACCTGCTCCGCCTCACGAAGAGATCGCCGCATCAGCGAACACTCGAAAGCGGCGACATACCCGGGCGCTGTATCGTAGCGCGTCACAGCTGGGGACCATATCTATCTAAGTTATGCAAGAAGCTGGCGGAGCATTCCCACTCCACGACAGTGAGGTGTTTTCACAACCAAGTATCACCCATCGTCGCCGAGGCATCGCAAATATCAGCACCGCATCTACCACACGTACCTACGTGCGTAACGACATTCCTACCACACAGAGTGACAACAGACCTGTTTACACACGTACGCACCGACATGTCACCACCACTACTCTGACAGGGGACCACAGCGTCGCGGCTATCAACGTGTACGTGTACCCGAAATGGCACGCCTCACTGTGTGTTGCCTTTACTGAAGTGAGACATACTGGACTTGTCATCATATCAGGCGATCACCCATTGATTGATTGTAGGGTTTAACGCGCCCACGCAACGCAGGCGATGAGGCCCGCCGTAGCGGAGGGCTCCGGATTAATTTTGACCCCCTGGGGATCTTTGTTCTGCGCCGAAATCTCGTCCACACGGGCGTTTTTGCTTTTCGCCTCCATCAGAAAAGCGGCCGCCGTTGCCGGAATCGAACCCGCCACCTTGGGCTCAGCAGCACAACGCCTTAGCCACTGAGCCATCGCGGAGGGTTAAGGCGATCACCCAACTTTCTTCATTTACACCTTTTGCCACCCCACATTCCATACTCATGGGAAATGTGGCCCGCTCCTCCAGATGCTCTGGTCTCGCCTCGCCCGGCACATTGTCCACCTGCGGGGCCTGACCCCGGTGGAACACCCTTCTATGCACCAATCCTGCCAACTAGAACCCCATTTTCGCAAGCACGGACATGGGCCGCTGCGAATAAACTTTTATCTCCTCTCTAGCACGCGCGCCTTTCGCTATACTTTCATCCTCCGCTTTCCTGCTCGCTCTATCTTTGGTGCCTCTTCGTTCTCTCGGTTATCTCTCAGCGCGTCCCCAACGGAGAGTGGACTCACGCTTCTGCCGTCCCCGGGTCCCCCTCACACTTCCTCCATACTTTACTCCTCCACTTGCCTCCTAGTTCTGTCTCATTTGGCTTGGGTGTTTCCATAGTTTGTAGGTTACAACGACGGACGACGGGCCGTGAAAACACAGGAGCGACCGCTTAAGTGCTGCGAAAACTAATACAACGTTTTGCGGCAAGGGTATTGTAAGTGCGCCGGTGTGGGGTTCGTACTGAGGTGGAGCAAACATCGGCACACCGTGATGTTGTTCATAACAGTAAAATTAAAAATTGCCACAGCTTCGCAATACTGGAGCGATGACTGGGCAACCAGCGAAGCTGTTGA
Source organism: Haemaphysalis longicornis (assembly GCF_048455015.1). NCBI lineage: Eukaryota > Metazoa > Arthropoda > Arachnida > Ixodida > Ixodidae > Haemaphysalis > Haemaphysalis longicornis. The sequence goes on along the minus strand of NW_027526361.1, from coordinate 173,125,254 downwards.
CCCCACACTGGTTATTCTAGGTTTGGCTATCTTAATGCGTGGTTCTGCTCCCCCCAAAGAGCAATAATCACTCGGTCATTAAAGTATGTACAATGTGCACGTGGCTTCGCGGTGAAGCTCCATGAGTAGCGGAGGGCGCAACGGGGCGAGTGTTTGGTCAACAGTTGTGAACTCGTTCGGTGGCCACCGTCCTGCTTGTGTGGTTTGGCGCGTGGAACGCTAATTAGAAATTTGATAAACTTTATCGCTTCTCGATGTTTTGTCTTCTTTCATCTTGGCGTTATTTCTGTTTTTTCCCCATGAAAACCTCACCACTCGTCGCAACATGCGATAGAGCAAGAAACTCCGTGATGCGTTTCCAAAGCCGTGCTTGTACCAATTGTATCCGGCCTCGGACAGGTGGCGGCACGAGTCCCGGCCGAGCGTGGCGAGGCAAAGCTACAGTGCTGCCTGCGCGCGTGATTACACCATCGGTCGGCGACAATTTCTGCGCATGTTCGCCGGCCCAACCACCAGATTAGACTCCATCGCTGTAAACACGTTTATTTTCTCCTCAGAAACCGAACGTTCTACGGCACAAGAGCTTCTTTAGGTAACGTGACGTGGGTGCGGAAGCCCTTCACATTTCCGCTTAGGATGTTCATTTTCTCGTTGCGGTAATTCTAATTCTCGAATGCTAAGACGCAAAAAAAAAACGCATCTGAAAAAAAAAAAAAAACGTACGAAACGCCCTCCTTCTTTTTCTTGAGAGGATTCAACGCAAGGCCATTGGGTTTGTCTATTCCAAGTTTTACGGGCAGACACCACTTTCTACCTAGTGCTAACTAGTAATATTTATTCCCTTCAGGAACAAAGAAAAACGTCCTGTCTGGATTTTCCGTCTCTTTTATATAATCTGGAACTTGAAATTGTTTCAATCACACATTTGGCTCCCATAATGGCAAGACCCACAAGACATCACCAACCAAACTCACCAATTCTACATTTCGCGAGAACAGACACATTGATCTTTTCGCTTGTTTTTCCTGCGGACTGTTTTAACCTGGAGTCAAATAACCCTATCAAATCCTTCCCATGTTGAGTAAATGCGCGTTGTTTGTTTTGTATGTGTTAAGGTTTCATTCTTTGCGTTGTACCCTGCCCTCCTTGGACTGAATTGGGTCGGCAGTAGGTAATAAATAGTAATAAATGATAACATTAAGCTGGCCAGTCCGATTTGACAGTTGGGCACATTTCACAGAATAAACCTTGCACAATTAGTATGTGCACCTAGGTGCGGTTTAAAACAAGGAGCACTAATAATGCATTCTGGACACCTTCGCGCGCTTATGCGAAGGTGCCCGTGTCACACACATCCAACCACCTGCGCGCGCGCGCGCGCACGCACGCACACACACGCACACGCGCACACACACATACACACACGCACACACACACACACACGCACACGTACGCCCGCCCGCCCGCACGCACGCACGCACGCACGCACACACACGCACACACACACACGGACAGAGCATCTACCGCAAAACAATAACCAGTAACTTTGTTTGAGCGGTTCTTGTGTAAATATTTCAGTTTTTTTCTCGAAAGCGCAATGGGGGTGTGGGGGCTCACACATGCGCGGCCCTGCCTTTTTATCACCCTTGTGAAATAAGGTACGTTGCCGGGCTAGTTGGTCGATCATACTTGGGAGATGTATAGCGGAAAAAAAAAAGACAAGGGACCTAAAGAATGCACGAGGAAAAAGTGCTAGTATAGTGCTTTGTCCCCTTGCAGTATTCAAGTCCTTCGTCTTTATTTTGCGCTATACATTTCGTAAGTATGATCCCTTGTGTAGCATGTTCGGCCCATTTCGCGGAGTTATTTAGAGTGAAGCTGTCTATGGCTCGGATTCGGGATCTTATGGCGTCCGCGCGGAAAAATAAAGCAATGTGGCAAAGCCAGCTTATAATTACCAAGCTTAAACCGTTAAGGTCATGGGTAGTCCATACTTTTGTATAAGGCAGTTAATATTGCCCTGGAAACATGTATTCGCTGCAATCCATTCGTGTTTAGAAGTAAGGCCGACTTCAATTCGATCTGTGCGAGGTTGTTCAGCCTAGAAAGATCACCATTTACACCGAAAGAGTTCTATGGCATTCATACTGTGATATAAGATGGCCTATATTAGCCATGAAAAAATGTCTTGTCAGCAATGCATTTGTGATTGGAGGGGAAGCCAACTTTAAGGAGATCGGCGTAAACTTTGCGTGTTGTAAGCTGCCTTTTCCACATTGCTTTTGGCACACGAGAGCCTACTCCCAAACAAAAATGGTGGTGCAAACGGGGCTCGATAACAGCTGGCCGAGTGTAATCGTCTATGGATTACCGCTAACAGTGTGGCTCCGACGAGCGTGCCCGCGAGGCGAGAGGTAAACTACGAACGGGAATGGGCGGAGCATATCGCGAGTTAGGGAGTGCTGCAAAGTGTCTGCGGCGCCAAGCAGTGGCCAAGGTGGCAACTAGGAGGAGTTCCAGGGTACGCAGGCCAGTTTAAAAATTACTTTGTCAATAGCCATTTAGGCTGACGCTCCAGCGTGCGTGACAGTCTGCGGTTCGATAGCAATGTAACCGCCGATGCGATAGTCCGACAGTCACTCGCCGGGAAAGCGTAGTGCTAACCGTTTCCCCACCACTACTTCTTGCTCTATGCACGCAGATTCACTGGCTAAACGCTTTCACAGAGTGGAACAGCCGGAGACCTTTATAGCCGTCTGCCCCATTGTGGAATAACTCTGTTTATTTTTTAAAAAACCTCGCCGAATTTTCTCAGCTTCCGCTGGCCAAATTGGCTTAGCATGAAGACAAAGTTGACGTTCGGTTGTTCAAACAGACTGCCATGTCACGATAACGATGATACAACATTTTGACCTACTTGAAAGAAATATTCCCGATATTCAAGAAAACACGCAGAAAGTCCTACACCCAGTCACTTTCCAGCGATTTCGCTGTGCCATCAGATAATCTTGTTTGTGCGATTGCTGGCCGCCGACCCGAGACAGCGCCAAAAAAGATGCCCAGGCGACTGTACTGTACCGACTGTACCGTGTAGTTCCGTTTGCTTGTATCACGTGGACGGTAATGTGCGGTTAACCGACTGATAACCGCAATTTTTAGAGCTTACCCATATTACGTCACTCCATTCGATATTAGGCCACGGTTTGCGAAATGTATAGCTTCGATATTTCAGACATTTTTTGGTAAAAGTTTGTCTTTCAGTACTGTAATAGAACTGAGTGAGCTACGAGACGCTCATTCTTTCAAAACGAACAAAGCTCTAATTTCCCTTCATGCCCATTTAGGCTCGTGTCTTTATTTCTGCCGCACCGGCTTTATATGGCGAAAGCCGACAAATCACCCATGTTGATGGAACATTTCAAAGAAAGTTCTCAAGGCGGACTAAATTTGTGCAAAGAAAAATTTTGGAACCGACCTAAATTAGAATCGTGTGTCTGAAAAAAAAGGTGTAAAGCTTTATAGGGAAATTTAGCAGTTAGATAAATAAAGGTATTCATGCGGAATTTCGCCAAGAATGGTTTTCTACAAATTTGAAATTTTCTACAAACGCCATATAATTCTCGTGAGAAGCTGTACAGCCGCATTAAATGTCGACTTCAAGAATTTCGCTCCCCTCAAAACTTTACGTGGGACTTCAAACCGCGATGGGGAAAGCGTGTCTTCACAATTGTTTAGTACGTGGGCAATGTGGATATTTACGGTTAATTTACAGCCGTGCCGTATATTTACGAAAAAATTCAGGAATTTTTGCATCTCCACTGAAGATTAAAGGAACGACAGCTTGTGCGTCGCCGCACTCAGTTTAGCGCTCAGCTTCAACACTGATGCGGAACGGGAATGTTGTTTCGCAGTGCGGACCAGCACCGCAGCACTTACGGCACGTTCAATGTTTCCAGTGTATGGGTTCGTAAAATGAGTGCGGACACAGTGAAGGCAGGACACACAAGCGCCTGTGTTTGAGTTCAGTTCTTCAGTGGGCACGTAATTTTCAGTGCAATGATCTCGGCACACGCTCCAGCGGTGCCGATCCAGAAAGGTAATAGCTCGTGCCGGGTGGGTAAGCGAATGCACGGCGAGCGGAGTGTGTGCCTGTGCACCGATACCGCAAAAGCAACAGGGGGACGTTTATTGTCGTCGAGCAATGACAAACACCGCTCTCCGAGATAAACCTAGAGCACGAGAATCGGGAAAGAGCAATAAGGGCTGCTCTCCGAGACGTGACCCCGAGGTCCGTTTTTAAAAGTTTATCATACTCTTTATCTCCCCGCGCGCAAGCCTTTTCTCCTGAGCCCTGCATAACTGCGAGGCGATTAGAGCGCGGAACGACGCAATTCGAAATTGTAGACAATATACCAGTCTACTTCAGGTGTGCATAGCGCGTATGCATTTATATTTTTATGTTTTTCTGCAAAGTTGGAACTTTCCGACAAGGAGTTTGTAAGCAGCGCCGAACCTAGGTCGGCAGGGCTGGTGTTTTTCGGAAAATGTAGAGACAAGTTAGATCAGTTTGTGAGCACCTTTCTTCCTGGCCTAACACCGAGGTATCCCTCTTTCCTTCGGATTGCCTGTTAAGAAAAGGAGCGACATAAAAAGATGCCACGGAAAGGAACCTGAAACAGCTCCCTCACGAAACCTCTGCTTTCAAAAAAGTAAGGAATGGGCTAACTTCGACATGTTTACATAAGTGCTCATTCTTGTTGGTAGCTGGGATGAATTAACAGTTCTGTGGTTATAGGCGGCCTTCGCTTCATCCCACAGCATCTACAATATCTCAAACATTTAAGGAATTGCATTGCGGTAGATGAATGGGGCCGAACAAATTTAAACGCCTGCACTTACGGTAAGCACGCAAGGTGAGACTTAGCATGAATATGCGGAAGAAAAAAGAAATACCCATAAATCGGGCGAGCGCTATGTGCGGTAAGAAGAAAGCTGCAAAACTCGTCGCTTCTCACACGTTGTTTGATTTGTCCCAACTTTATGCTGTCCATTTTTTCGTGGTCTTGATTTATCCTAAGTGTACTATACACGAAGGTATCAGCAAGCTTGTCGTGCGTAATTTTTATTTTATGATATTGTCAGCCTAATCAAGGGCTCATACAAGAGTGGTGCTTGGTAATTTTCAAAAGCTGGCCCTTTTTTGAAGGCATTTATTATAAGAAGGTTAAGAACGGCACAATACATTTCTATGTTACAGAATAACTGGCTTTCTATAATGGTAAGAATTATACAGTGGTTGTACTTGCGCAACATACTTGTCCTCAGAACTCGCTTCAACGACTCAATAATGCAATATATTTCTGTTATTTCATACTTGATAATCAAATTTTATAAGTTAACAGCGGAGATGTTTTTTAACTTGAGCTCTGTCTTTCCGTATTGTTAACAGACAGCTCCGCTCGGCGACGTGGAAAGCGTGAAAATGCTAGGCCAAGAAGTTTGAGGAGGCCAGGAGCCCTCGATGTGGCCTGAAGCAAAAAACCGTTAGCGTGGTAGGAATCTAACCTGAGTGACGAGCGTTACGAAACCGACGTCTATCCGATTGTGCTACCATCGCATTCGGGGCGCACAGATTTCACTCGAGTTTGTTGCGCGTGCGTCGAAGTTTGAATTTGACTTAGTTGAAGTGGACTTTTGCTTCGGAATTTAGAAGTATGGATTTCGGGCTTCGAAAGGGTGGATTGTGGACCTTAATTTATATCAGTTTACATTCAGGAAGGTGCATTTTTAAGAATCTTTAGAAGGGGCACGCCTAAGGGGAGCCAAGTTATAGCTAATGAGAAACAACTCCGCTGTTCTCTTCTTAGTCTTCGCATATCAACTGCGAAGGTGGCCGATTTTTTTTGTTTCACTTCCCGTCGTCAGTTGTTAAAATAAAAGTTGCTCGCTTTGTCAGCAAATGTTGGCGTATTTTATTGTGAAAACGTCGGTTGCTCAAACATTTCTAAAACCTTGAAGAGTGGGCACGGCAAACTACCTTGGATACAAGGGTAAAGCCTTTCCTGTTTTTTTGCAGGTAACGCTTCCAAACGTCACCACTCATCGCACCCGACCAAGCAGTCAATCGGGAATTGCATAAAAACTTAACAAGGAGGCACGGCATATCTCACGTGACGTCGCAACGGGTTCTCTGATGCAGGCCCTGGCAGAAACGCCACCGGTGAGGCAATGCATATACCTTGCCTCACAATGAATCCTATCACAGAGCTCGTCGGGACAGGTCAGTCCGTTAAAGCCCTGTGTATATGGACTCGACGAGGGAGAATCGTCGCGACTGGCGGGTTTAGTTTACCTCGACCCCACCGCTTTTATATAGCTCAGACAGAGAGTGAGAGGGAGAAAGAGAGAGAGAGAGAGAGAGAGAGAGAGAGAGAGAGAGAGAGAGAGAGAGAGGGAGAGAGAGAGAGAAGGCTTTATTGGGCCCAAATAAGAAGACTGGTCATGTGTCTTCTTTCTTGCAAGAGTTCGGCCAACCCATTGGGCATCAGCGGCCTTTCTTGCTATTCGGACCAGGGCCTGTTGATCTTCAGCGGTAGAGCTGTGCAGCGCGGCCTCCCACTGCACATCGTTGTGTATGTTTAGCAAATATATGCGGTGTTCCTGTGGGTTCGTAGCGATGTGCGGGCACTTCCGCACATTGTGTGAGAGGGTAGCCAACACTGAATAAAATTTACATATCGGGTCATATATGTCGGGATACATCTGGTGGTACAGGACTGGGTTTGGAAATAAATTTGTCTGCAATAGTCGAAATGCTACAGCATGTTTTCTATCGAGGGACTGGTGGGGGCCGGGATATGATCGTCTGCCCTGCCTATAGTAGTTGAGAATTTCCCAATACGTGAGAAGTCTGCCGCCGTTCCGAAAAGTGTGCATGGATGCGACTGGCAAGTTGGTTTGGTTGGTGAGAGCGCAAGCCAACTCATGTGCCTCCTCGTTGCCTTCCAGGGTAGCGTGCGCAGGGAACCACAGTAGCGTGACTGTGGGGAGGTTCTCCATGTTGGTTAGATGTCTGAGAATGGCAAGTGTCTTGGGCAATATACGTCCACTAGTGAGGTTTCGAATAGCAGTCTGTGAGTCTGAAACCACCACCCGGCCCCGACCTTTGGATGCTGGAGATCGCTAGGGCGATAGCCGCTTCCTCCGCTTCTACCGTGTGCGTAGTTACAAATGTCCCAGCTACATGCCTATTTTCTAGATAGTTGGTTGCAGCTGTACACATGGCACTCTTCTTCCGATACTCGGCTGCATCCTTGTACCACACATTGGGCTCCGCTCGAAGTTTCTTGGAAAAAGCTCGGGCACTGTGTCTTGGGTAGGACGCATGTTTCTAGGGAGAGGAGTGAATTTTATATGCGATCTGAGAGCAGTTGGAAGGTCAACTTGCTCGGGGGTCTCCGGGTTCACCTCTACTATAAGATCGCTCACAACTTACATCCTGTCCGTGTAGATGAGAGACGTACGAATCGTGCAGTGCTCTGCGCCTCGATGATTTCTTCCACAGTGTTGTGGATGCCAAGTTCGAGTAGTTTGTGTGTCGGGGCAGAAATAGGGATGCCTAGAGCTTGTTTATATATCTTCCGGATTAATGTATTTATTTTCTCCTTTTCAAGTCTTCGAAGTCGTTAGCACGGTGCGGCATATGCAATTGGACTGATGATGAAAGCCTGAGTCAGTCTTCAGATGCCGTTTTCAGATATCCCTTGATATCTATTCGAGATTCTCGATATCATGCGGCTAACTTACATCGCATGCTTCTCCAGTTGTATGAGAGTTGCTGTGTAGTATTCATTAGCTTGGATCTCAAGGCCTAATTTCCGAATCGTGTCTACGTTTGGTATGGCAGTCCCATGCTTGGCTTTGATTGAGATGCATTGGCGACCTTGAGGCTGGCGGCCGGTCGGATAGATGGCAAGTAGTTCCGATTTTTGCGGGGAGCAGCAAAGACCTCTAGGGATGACATAGCTCTCCACCACTTCTATCGCTTGTTGTAGGGTATCTCGAATCATCCCATCGCTGCCTCCTGCTACCCAGAGTGCAATGTCGTCTGCATAGAGACTATGACTAAGTCTGGGTATCTCAGTGAGTTTTGGAGGCAGCCCCATGAGGGCCACGTTGAATAAGAAAGGAGACAAGACTGATCCTTTGGGAATGCCCTGTTCTCCCAATTGTATGGGGTTAGACTGAATATAACCCATCGTGAGGCTGGCTGTTCTCGTCGTTATAAAGTTTTTCACATAGTTGTAGGTGCACGTGCCCACTCCGAGCAGCTCGAGATTCTGTAGTATTGCCGAGTTTTTCAATTTGTCAAAGGTTTTAGTTAAGTCTATTCCTAGGATGGCCCTGGTATCATAGGAAGAGTTGTGTCGTCCCTCGATGACTTGGTGCTGTAGTTGGAGGAGCACGTCGTGCGTCGAGAGACCTCGTCTGAAACCGAACATTGAGTCCGGAAGTAGGTGTTTGTCGTCCATGTAGTTGTTTAGTCTATTCAAGGCCATGTGCTCCAAAAGTTTGCCGAAGCAAGACGTCAGAGAGATGGGTCTTAGGTTATCAATCTTCAAAGCCTTGCCTGGTTTGGGAATGAATACTGTCTTTGTCGTTTTCCATTGTTTTGGAAAGGTACCTTCACTCCAGCATTTAATAAAATATTTCGTCAGGGCCGCAACGGAATCATCGTCCAGGTTCCTAAGCGTCTTATTAGTGACACCGTTTGGGCCCAGAGTCAATTTGGTTCTGAGCGGAACCGTTGCAGCCCTCATCTCTGCCTCCGTGAAACGTTCGTCCAATTTTAGTTGGGAGTTCCTTCGTAGTCTTTGGCTGGGTTGTAAGAGCCGATGTTAAGGTATCTATTTTGAAGCTCGACCAACAGTTCTTCAGGGGCTCCATCGTAGCCGTGTAGTAGACGACGAAGGTCCTTTCGTTGATGGGTCTTGCTTGTGGTGGGGTCTAGTAAATGCCGGAGTAGGTTCATCGCGTGTTCTTCAATCTCCTTCTGGAGTATAGCTCAGATAACACAGGTGAAAGGAGGACCGTCAAAGAAACGTGCGAAGTATGTGCACCACAAATTGTATTCCAAAAATTCACAATGCTTGCACAATGATTTTGCTGTTGCTTACCGGTGGCGTGAAGCGTAACCCAGGTCCTACGAATTCCGAAATTTCTAAACACACGTGAAAGATATCCAAACATCCTGGCAGTGTTCGAAAAACATGCGATTCAGTCGTAGAAAACATTAGAAAACACGGTACACAATAATCTTTGAAAAATTAATGACCCATTAGAAACCATGCCCCGCCACTCCGAGGAGACTAAATTACGAAGGAATTGTCACTAAACAAGGGTATCGCCGAACAGCAGAAAAAATTCCAAGACCTCTGCAATTGAGATGCGAGGACTGGGGAAACAGCGGTGTTGGTGGTCTTCACTAGATTTCTCTCGGCCTTCCTTAGGTCTCCCCTTTCGTAAGTGAAATACGGTAAAAAGGTGAAGCTTTCTACATGCAATGATAGTTAAAGTCCACAATCCAGTTCCTAAAGTTAAAAATCCAAACTTCCAAAGTACGAAGCCAAGCTTAACTTCAAATTAACCAAAGTCCAAAGACGTCGCCCGCGCTATAAGCCCAAAGAAAATGCTCTGCGCCCCGAATGTGAAACAAGCGCAATCGAATAGACGCTGGTTTCGTAGCGTGAGACATCCAGTTTCGATCCCCACAACGGAAAGCGTTTATCAAAGGCGATAGTCTTTCTTGGGCTATGTAAACGCCGAAATTTTGGTGTGTCTGTCTGTATGTCTGTATGTGACTCGATTCAACCACCGGCCAAACTGAAACAGAAACTATGCAATAGTCATGTACACCCACAGCCAAGTCTAAACTTCCACGTCCCGTGTTAATGTTCATACTTGTCAACATTGTCGAACAATAACAAGACATTACACAAATATAATGCAGAAAACCAATACATGAGTAATATTTGCAGTGTCCTTCATTTAAAAATATACGGATGCTTGGTTTTTGCGATAGCGAATAAAATACATCAACTGCAGAAAACCGTCGCCTGCTGCTCTGCGCGCTACCTGGCGGCATTTTAAAAAACATCCCTCTCGCGAGGGGCACGGTCAAATGCAGAGCATTTTCGGGGGGCGCACGACGTTAAGTAGGTTGGGTTACGTTAATGTTGTTGCAGTTGTTGCTGTTGCTTGTTATTGTTGCTTCAACCGGTGTTGCGACGTTGGTGTTGGATTGCGCCGCAGCACTGGTTGAAGGTCTTGATTCCATCCCGTACAACGCTGACTCCGACGACAGCATCTGAAGAGAGCGCAGGCGATGACTGGATTGGAGCCCCGCACATACCCGATTTTATCTGGTTCGAAAGAAATTGACAGCGAGATCGAACGCTGAGAACCGCCCCATCACGGCACGACCGCGCCACGACCACGTCACGACTACGTCACGATCACGCCACAACTGTTGTTGCTCCCGCGCCAAACTACGACGCATGCGCGCCCCACCTGTTGCTGAACGCGATCCGAGCACGCAGAGAACACGCGAGGAGCAGCGGAGAGCAGGCGAGGAGGAGTGGGGGAGAGGGAGCACCTGGAACGGCTGTTGCGGACGCCGAGGCACGCCAACGCCGGGTGACATCGTGAGCTAAAGAAATGCTCTGCATTTAAAAATCAAACGGCCACATCACCGAAAGGTTTCGCTGGATAGGTTTCACGCGCTGCTTGGAACACTCGTGGAGTAGGGAAACGTGGTTCTATAAACGTTGCTGTAGGGCGCCTCGATTCACGCACGCCTCTGCCTTACGGTAGCACTGGTATCGAGGCACCCGACTTGGAGCAGTGGATCCGGACGCGGTAAATTTAAATTAGCTTGAGCAAATGTCTTGCGTGTTATTTTGGAAGGAACGAGACGGGTGAAGAACAGCATGAAAGGTGAGAGGGAAAGAGAAAGGAGGCATTTAATTGCAAGGGGCGCCAGTCCCCTATCCTTTTTCGTCGACATTTGCAACAAAAGGAGTAGATGCGCGGCCAACTTTTTCTTGAGGTGCGACCTCCCAAGACATGCTGGTGTGCTCGTTAAGTTCCTTCACACTTTATTATGGCCTAGCATTTTTTTCTTTCTCCACTTCACTGGTGGTTGCTGTTAAAGATTGCAGCGGAAATAGTTAAAGCCTCAACAGCTCCCCTAATATTATCTAGAGGACAACAATTAAAAACTGATACCAGTCATGAAGGTTTCTGAAAAATAAAAAGATTTTATGAACATATAGCCAAACGTTATAGACATGTACTAATAGACGTAGACATTAGAGAAATCGTAAACATACGTTTTTATAACCATTAGAGAGTTATAGTTTTTTTATCAACATTTAAATGTCTCTATAAACATTAATGGTCGGTGTCAGTTCTTCATTTTTATCACGTGTTCTTCCGACCCGACAGGCTTCCGTCCAACCATTGATTTCATATCTGGAGGACTAAAAAGATGGAGTCTAGACCGTCTTGTTGCCAGTTTGGGAGTACTTAACCGAGTGGCGATACACCTACCGAACTTAGGTCGCGGGTTCGATTCCCGGCCGCGGCGGCCGCTTTTCTGATGGAGGCGAAAAGCAAAAACGCCCGTGTGTACGAGATTTCGGCGCACGATAAAGATCCCCAGGTGGTCAAAATTAATCCGGAGCCCTCCACTACGGCGCGCCTCATCGCCTGCGTTGCGTCGGCGCGTTAAACCCCACAATCAATCAACCTACCGAACTTAGCGTGTTCTGAATTACGCGTTTCAACTTAAACTAGGCCTAGTAGAAGGATCAGCCGAAAGGAAGTAGTAGATCGGAAAAAGAGAGGGAAGTCAATGCATGCTTCGTAAAATTTCTATGAGTAGGACGAAAACGTGCTAGTAATGCTAAACTGTAACGTCATTTACGTCCCTCACGCACAATTTCCTCAAGGTCACATTAGCGGAACGTTGCGTGTTATGCCTGCACGCAAAACAGTTCAAGCCACGAGGGCGTACAGGGACACTTGATTGCGACAGGCTGTCGATTGATAAGGGCGTTCACGCTATGTGTCAACAAAACGGGCGTTCGGTGTACTACGCCAACAAAACACGGCCAACCTCCAATCAAGCACCTCCTGAAACGATGACAACCACTCGCGCATTGCTTGGAGTAACGCCAGAAGTTAGGCAAATCAGACGAGCCAACTCAGTTTGTACTATTCTTCCTTGATATACACATGGTTGCCTGAACATAATAATGGCATCATATAAATTAGATTTAGGCGCCAAGCACGACTTCAGGAAAAGGATATTTTGATAGGACAGGGGCGCACTTACAACTACTCTTTTTGTCGCAGTGAGGGCGATTAAAAAACTTTGCAAATACGACAACTCACAATGCCAGAAAAGATGTGCAAAAGCGTGACTGTGGCTGCGAACTCTAATCACCTGATAGTCGATATCGCATGCCAACACACCATTAAAAGGCTTGCTAACGTATCTCTCCCGTTCCTCGTAAATGCCACAGGCCTCCAAAAATTTTTTTTAACGCTGTTGGCTGTATGTTTTCAATACAGTAGACTCTCGATAAACGGAACTTTATTGCACCGAAAAAATTAGTTCCGTTTAACAGGAGTTCCGTTTACTGAGATAGATGTGTAAAAGTGCAAATTTATCTGCGTAAACACTCTTAATATCATTTCATGAAACTATAAACACTAGAAGGTGAATGTAGCTGATAGTTTTTCAGAAAGCAAGAAAACTACAGGATGTTTAGGCACAGCATTCACGAAGTTTATTTGGCAAAAATGAGTCACTGTGCACTACAAATTGCATTAATTATTTCTGTTTGAGTCCTTGCAACTGCATATTCACGGAGGCTAGAGGCCTCAACTTCGCGATTCCTTACTTGTCACCGGATTTAGAAGAGATCAACGCGGTATTAAAGCGTGAATAGCACCACGATGGCACGAACGAGGCGGAAGGACCCGAACCCTCTAACCTCAGCGTCTTGAATCGAGACCGAACGACTGGAACAAGAGCTGCGATGTTGCATTCGGTGCGCTAACATGGCTGAGCACTTGCGAGACAAGTCTTACGGAGCCAACGAGGCTCAAAAACATGGAGGAAGAAAAAAAGAAACAAAAACGAAACAGCCGGAGCCGTAAAAAGCTCATGCCAATGGGTTTTACCTGGACGTTCCATTTCTGCTTCTGTTTACATGGTGACGAGGAACTTTTAGTTACGATTACCGAGAGCTTTTTCCGTTATCTGAGTACAAAGCGAACCAACTTACAGGTTGCTGTTCAGTTTAAGCGGCAATTCAGTTTAAGCGACTTCCGTTAGTCTGCTGTACTTTCGTCTGGTCCACCTTTTGCACACAGGCTTCGGTGGTGCATTGGGTCTTGCAATACAGCGCTAAGTTGCTTTCTCTACCTTTTTTCACTGTCGCGCCATGCTCCAGCAACCTCTCATTGAGCAACCGCTCATCCAGCAACCGTTTGGACAATGTAGTCACGGCCGAAGTTCGAGGAAATGTTCAAAACTGCACCGCACTCTTTTCTATCATGTCAAAAGAACGTGTTTTACAAAATTCCCTTGAAGTGCGGACGCGTATACGTTGGCAAACAGGGCCCCGCCTCAATGAGCAGTGGTAGAGCATGGCGCAACATTAAAGAGAGGCATAGGAAGCAACTTGGCGTTAACTTGCATGCAAGACGCAATGCACCCCTGAAGCCTACGAGCCAATACTGAACCAGACGGAGGTATTGAAAACATACAGCAAACAGCGTGAAAGGGAAATATCGGAGACCTATGTTATTAACAAGACAGAGTAGAGATGCGTTAAAAAGCCTTTCAATGATCTGTTTGCTTGCAAGACTGACTATCGGGGCGATTACAGTAACGCATTTGCCTGGTGTTTTAACAATTGTGAGCTGTTTTATTTTGAAAGCTTTATAACCGCCGCCACGGCGAAACAAAACGTAGGTGTTACGGCGCTTCTGTCCTATCAAAATCCTTTTTTACTGTAGTCATGCCTGGCCCTTCAACTTCATTCATTTGATGGCACACCTACCACATCGCATAGACTGCTTCCAACGGGCAGTTGTTTCAGTGCCGTCAGTGGATGGCGACGCTGCTGCATGGCGCCGCACGATGGAAGGCAGAACGGACAATTGGGCTAGTTGGTAGCTGTTCATCTTGAATGTGGAAGCACTCGCACAACAGGGACAGCGCCGTGTCGTCTCTGTTTTCTACCTTTTGTCCCTGTTGTGCGAGCGATTCTACCTTCAAGATGGAAGGCAAGCGGCAAGCGCAATCTCCCAGGGATCATTGGGGGGATCGGCCCGGCTACTTAACTTTTCCAATTCTCCTTCGGCGGTGATGGGCGCTGAATGATGGGAGGTCACGGGTCACTTTTTCTCCAGAGACAGAGACGTACACATTATGACTTTTTATGACAACGCTACGAGTTTATGGGAATAAAAAGATATGATAATAGAAATGAAGCAAGCTCTCACTAACCCGTAGACTTATTTATTTATTTATTTATTTATTTATTTACACAATACTCCAGTCCAAGTAAATGGTCCAAGCCGGACGGACAGAACAAAAGAATTTACACGCACATACAATGCAATACAATGCAATAAAAACAATGGGGTAACATCAACTCAGAATTCACTTGGAGACTACAAAATAAACAGGCCATGGTGAAATTAAATTTTCCTACATACATAACAGGGTTTCCAATCCAAATAAAACTAGAAAATGTGGTAATCACGTACAACTTTGAGAAGCGTCACTAAAACCCGAACGTCAGTAATTAAAAGTAGTTAAAATGATCGTGTAGGGCTTTCCTGAAATTTCGACTAAAAATTCTTTCTGGCAATTTATTCCTGTCATCTACCGTGCGTGGAAAATATGAAAACTTTAAGGCATTTGTTCGGGCAAAGAATGGGGATAAACTGTGGCTGTGTGTGTGTCGTGTTTTCCTCGTGGCTAACCGACTAACGGAGTGGATGATAATCCAGTCCTACACTTAATTAGGGATTCCAGAAAAGCTAAGCAGGCAATTTGACGTCTAATGTGTAGTGGTTGGATTTTATTGAGTGCCATGATACCTGACGGAGAATCACTTATTTTATATTTATTATAGATCAAACGAACAGCCCTCCTCTGAACCTTCTGCAATTCGTTAATGTTTTTGTTCGTGTACGGGTCCCAAACAACCGCTGCATACTCCAGTTCAGGCCAAATTATGGAATTGTACGCTAAAAACTTAACATTACTAGCTGTACCTCGAAGTTTATGCCATAAAAGACCAAGTTTTTTTTAGCGCTGAAGAAGTTACATGCCGGACGTGGTCGTTACAATCTAATCTGGAGTTCAATAGGACACCTAGGTATTTAAACTTACTAACCTCCTCGATTAACGTGTTTTTAATTTTGTACCTAAAAATTAGGGGGTTTCGTTTTCTGGTTATACGTAAAGGAACTGTTTTTGTAGTGCTAACTTTCATGCTCCATTTGTCGCACCAAGATGATACGTCACAGAAAGCCCTATCTAGCCGATGTTGGTCGGAAGCAGACTGCACTTCAGTATAAATCATGATATCATCCAGGAACATTCCAATATTCACAGTATCACCAACCACAGACACTAAATCATAAAAATACAACAAAAAAAGCAGGTGCCCCAGCACACTTCCCTGGGGGACACCTGATGTCACTGTTAGAGAAGAGGAACAAGTACCATCGATGTCTACAAATTGCGTTCGATCTTTCAAATATGAATTAACCCAATTTACGAGGGTAGAAGGAATTCCTGCTTGTTTAAGTTTTAAAAGAAGGCTACGGTGAGGAACCCTGTCGAATGCCTTGCGTAAGTGTAAAAACAAAACATCAATTTGCCCGGAGTGATCAAAGACTGAACTAAAACTGTGAACGGCGGTGAGTAATTGTGTAACGGTATAAAATCCCTTTGTAAAACAATGTTGGAAGGGACTCAAGGTTTTATTTTTTTCCAGTACATTAAGGCTATGGTCAGCGACAATATGTTCTATGATCTTGCAACAACAGCACGTTAAGGAAATTGGTCGATAATTGTCAACATGCAAGCGGTAACCATTTTTAAAAACTGGAACTACCCCAGCCATAAGCCAATCATGGGGCAGCACGGACGTCCGAAACGATTCACAAAAAATGACAGTCAAAAACCGAGCTAAAGATTATGCATAGCGACGCAGAAAGGCGTTCGGGATTTCATCCGGGCCAGTAGTGCACTTAGGGTCTAATCGCAGAAGCATTTCAAAAACTCCTTCAAAAGAAACAAGCTCGATCTGTTCCGAATGAGCCTCCATATAAAATTAATCCCCTTGATCGTTTGAAAACACAGAATGAAAAAAGGAATTGAAAGCATTAGCAAGGGAGTGACGAGAAGGTAGCGAAGCTGTACACAATCTTCATGACCATTAAGAAAGGTTTTAGTCCAGGATTGCTGCCGATTTCCTTCTTCTTCGCAACCGCAACTACCTTTACTCCATCACTGTTGCTATTAGTGCGAGCTTGTTTTATTTTTTTGGAAGTTATAATCTTGGACATAACCTCGTAGGGTGTACCCTCTGACGTGTCTTTCTCGTCACGAGCAACTGTTACCCGATTACGGTGAACAACGGAGCTTTTTTTCCCAACTTCTGCAATCTCCCAAAGTGGGCCTATTTCACTTGTCATACGTGCTCCGGGAACCCTGACCGGTCACCGCGAGGAAGTCACCGCGTATACTCGGTGCTTTCTCGCTTTTTTAAGGGCCGGCTGTCGCTGAAATCTCGGCCAATCTCTCTAAGTGTATATGCTTGGTTAGACGAATGTGCGGGACGCACGCACACACGAGAGCTCGGCTTTTCCTTGATTTTGTTAACTGCCAGGCGAGCACCGCGAGGCCCTCGCCCACGTGCGCGCGCTCGGCAATTTCTTGGTATTAGTAACTACAGACACAAACTTATGATTTTATAAAAATCTACGCTGTTAAAAGATGTTTTACGCCGTGTCTTACGGAAGTTATCCGAAGGAGCGGCGCTTTGCTACATGCAAGCAAAACCCCGTGAACGTAATTATGACCATGCGAAACAACATAACAGCCTGAAGTACACGACTAACCCTTAACAAATCTCTCCCCCCACGATAGAATTGCAGGTGCAGAAAAACGGAGAGGAATGTGCCCCACTCATTGCGTCCTGGTCGGCAAACGGATTCCTTCGTTTCATGCGCACATTTTTTTGCTTAGCCTTTTCGGAAGGTGCGCGGGGGGCGTTCTACTGCGCCGCCGACAAAGGCTAAAGGATTCTGCTCGAGTCACGACTAACGCCAGGGCCAGCCCGTAAGAACGGAAGGCGTATATTCGCTTGTTTTTGATCCTGCTTTCGCCCCAGAGGATAATGAGGCCTCCAGGTGGGTTCGCAGACGCCTGTGCTACAGGCCGCGTCTTTTTACTAAATGCTTTCGAGCAGCTGCTTGAGGGGCTGAAGTTTTCTTAAAAAAACGCTTCGAACGAGGCAGGTTAAGCGCCGCGCGGTTGCGCTCTTTGGGTTCTTGAATAGTCGCCATACCCCCTCCAAGCAGGAAGCTGAGAAAACGGTCAGCCGTCGGGCTGGCCTTGAAGTGAATACCACGAGATCGCATTTCAAGCTGCCTTATTACCAACAGCACCGTTACTTCTTGTGAAAATGATGATTACCATCACGGGGCAAAGCCGGCCTACAACGGCGATGAAACAAAAATCCGGTAGAAACGCGTTCTTAAGCGAAAATCAACATAGCGATAGTTGAAGAATGTTTAAAAGCTTTTTCATGAACGTCGCACTTATAGTCCTGCAACATCGTCAGCCTAGCATTATAAAATGTCGGTATATTTTTTCTTTATTCCTAGCACTTGCCGAATCTCAAAATAAACTCTAATAAGGGTGTTTTCATAAGCGCAAACCGTTCCGCACAGCTGAATGAAAAGTGGGTGACGTAAAGGACAGACCAAGCGTGGAACTAATGTTTTAGTTATAACAGGCATGAGGAAAAACCGAAATAATTACGCATAAACCACGAGTGAGGCACCGCTTAGTATTTAGTAGACACGTGCTTATAGCCGCTTTTGCGAAATATCCGCAGGCCGTTCATTACTTCAGTGTATAGTGTAATACACTAGGCAAAAAAAGAAAAAAGGGGACCCCTTACCTTTGCTTTATCATTTTAGAACATACGAGCGTCACCTATCGCTCATTTACGTCTGCCCGCTTAGTGTCGCAAAGGTTTCAGTCCTGCACCGTGTGTTGCTCAGTGAGAGTTTTCGGAATCCCGCAAAACTTATGATTTTAATTGAGTAGGCTTCACGGCAATCGATGCTGTTCAAAAGCCCGCTTTACACCAGGATTTATATCATTCGGTTTAACAATATTACCGATATTAAGTGCCTGGATGACATTTATGAAGGAGCGATATATAAATGTGGTATGAATCTCGAATTCTATAAGGTACTCCTTTATTTTTAATTGAGACTGTTAGCCCCAAATGGGAATATTGGCAGCTTCGGGTCTTCCCTTAATAGTTACGAGGGGCTGCGTCAAGTAAACCATGACGCAAATGCAAACCATGACGCAACCTAGTGCACTGCGGTGCTGCAATCTGTCTTGCGGGGAAGCCATCTTTTTACGGGCTGCGAGCAGATCTCGACAAGCCACAGACTGGAAGCGCGGGCACCCGGCCGCATATGAGTCACGATCAGCGGGGCGGACGCTGCAGAAAGCAACGTACTCGGGTTTGAGTGAACCGTGTTCCACAAGGCCTGCTAGCGCCGCCTGACCATGGCTCTCCTTCTTCACCCCTCTCTATGGCGCAGCATACACTGCGCCCTGGGAACGCATCAAGGTACCTTTGGGATGTTCTTGTGTGTTTGTACATTTTTCGCGTCGTGAACAATGCATTGAAACGACGTGTAGCGCTGGGACTTTCTTATATAAACTCTCGCTCTCCTCGAGCCGCGCTAATTCACTCCGGGCTCTCGTTCAGAGCGTTGCTCTGCCGGAGTCGTGCTGTAATCTGGTCAGCTGGCTGCTGTTCCTGTATCATTGTATCCTGTATCAGCGCCAACAGCCGAGTTGTCTGGATGAACCGGCAGCCATGCATCGCTCGAAAACACTTTTTTGTTTATCGTGCAGATATTCGCGTTCTTGGAGCACGGCCCAAATTCCAAGATACAAAATAAAGGAACACAGGTCGACCGCTGCCTCTCAACTGAAATTTATTGTTCTTGAATTCCATTTATACAAAACCAGTGTCCACTCTGCGCGTGTGCGAGGCAAAAAAGAACCACAAATAAAGAAACAGTAAAAATGTAAACCTATTCTTCACTACAGAAGTGCCGACTTTGCCGCAGCCAATAACGAACTGATATTGTTCATCCCTGACTAGCAGTCAAGAAGACCGCTCTCTCTGATTAACCAGTATATGCCAGAGAAACTTATTTAACCTGATTATCGCGCACCGTGGTTCAACTCGCATTTAAAGCATTTGATGAACAAAAAGAAACGGCTTTTCCGATCTGCAAAACACTCTGGAAGAAATGAGGGTTAGTATGCCCACAAAATAGCTGTGAGCAGTTACAAAACTGCTACAGCTGAATCTAAGAAAATAATTTATGAGCAAACTTTACGTTATCTTTTAAAGATAACCGTCAGAAATTTTGCAGAGTGGCCAGCGGTAAAAAAATCGAGAGCCATAGAACTCTGCGGTTCTAGCAGTTCACTTGTCAATCGCATCGTTGTGGCGAAGAATGACGGGTTCACATCTGTACTTTCTGATTTTGCGGCTTCCGTCAGCGCAGTTTTTCCTTATGTGCCTTACATTTTAACGTCGCCAATTTTCATTGAACTTGATGGCATTAATAATTAGATACAGGCTTCAAACGTAGTTGCATGCTGTGTTGTTGGTATCAACTCGAAATTTCTTAACGGAACCGTTGCTTATTCATCTGTCTTCTTGCGTGAAAGCTTCGCTCAGGCCCTTCAAAGCACCGTTCTTCCGAACGATTGGAAGGCAGGAGTTGTGATTCCCATACACAATCCTGGTAGTTGTTCCTCACCGCCTAATTATAGGATTACATCCTTAACTAGCGTTCCATACAAATTAATGGAGCAAATTATTGATTCACACCTGGTTTCATTTCTTGAATGAAACCTCTTTTTACCCCGCACCAACAAGAATTTAGAAAACACTTTTGCTGTGATAACTAGCTTTCGGCTTTCACAAATGATTTATTTCAAGCGATGCAGACTAATTTTACTGTAGACTGTATTTTTTTATGCTTCACCAAAGCTTTCATATGCTGTTTCACATACAGGAATTGTGGATAAATTAAGCAAGCTAACCATCGATTCAGTGTACTTTCGTGCATTGAAGTTTTTGTCCAATCGCTAACAGCTTGTTTACGCTAACAAATGTTACTGTTCTACTGCTCGTGTAACCTGCGGAGTACCTCAGGGATTTTTCTGAGGACGTCTATTATTTTTAATCCTCATTATCAATCTCGCGGGCCAAATTAAATCGTCAGTTAGGCTTTTCACCGATTACAGTGTTCTATATTGTGTTATTTCTCATCTTGGTGACTGCGATGCTCATCAATCAGATATTGGCGTAGTAACGTGGCCTAGATCACATATGAAGCTCTACTTTAAAAGAACAAGACGATGCGTGTTTCTCGTACCGTGAAGAATACCGCTCCCCCTTAGTGCAGCATTAACATATAGCTATAGAAAGTGTTTTGCCGTACAGGTACCTTGGCATTTACGTTTCCCATGTCCTTACCTGGAACACACACAAACTACACATACAGCAATCCAAACCGCATCCTCGGATTCTTGCGCCGTAATTTTTTATCGGTAACTCCAGCTGTGAAGTTGCGTTTGGACAAATCCTTAGGGTGGCCTAAAATTGAATAGGCATTCTCTACTTTCTGTTGTATATCTAAAAACACTCTTTAATCTATCCAAAATCTAGCTGCCCATTTTATTGTTCGTAATTATTCTCGTCATGCAAGTGTTTCGTCGACGGAACTAACCTTGTATTGCGAACCTAGAGTTACGCCTTAAATACTTTCCCTTGTGTGTTTTTCAAAGGATTTACTACTCTAATAAGACATATCATCATCCACAGATCATCGTTTCAACGTTTATTTCCGTCTGTCGCACCAACGTTCATTTTAATTCGTTTTTAACACGAACTAGGAATCGCTAGAACAACCTCCCTGCCTCCACTGCTGCTATCACCGACGCGACTAACTTCAAGAACGTTGGAAACAAATTTATTTGTAATAATCACCACTCCTCTCTGTATTGCCTTCGGGCCTTAAGTGTATGATAAATAAAATAAATATTCCCGTACCGCCATGCATTACATCAGTTAAGTTTTGGCTCTCGGCTCTTCGTCTTTCAGAACCGAGCCCGCTCTTCAGCTCGACGCCTGCCACCACGCTACGATTACATGACGGAGGTAGTGGAGCTTGGTTCTGGGACACCTTCTCCAATACAACAACAACCACTCGTAATTACCAAGGTGGTTTACAATCAAACCTTTCTTGAGACGGTCGCATTGGGCCTACGTATTTCTTCGGCATAACATGGACCGGAAAAAGTAATTTTCTGAACCCCCTTGAAGCAAAAGCGAACAGTATGATGTGCATGTCTTCTTTCCCGCGCCTGCATCCTCTTACCCTCTCTGTTACAGCTCCGCCCGCCCCCGCAGGGCGAGCAATTGACGTAAGCGCCCATCTGTCTGATGGAGCCTATTTCTGTGTCCTTTTAAACGGTCTCTGTTCTGGGAACAATTTTTCACCGTCCTTTCGCTCTTCGACGGTTCCGCGGCTGCACTCTTCCTTTGGTTAAACAAAGAGCGTGTCTTACAAACTGCGAGTGCGTAACTGCTCTCTTTTCTGCACCTGTTTCCAAGCCGTTATCACGAGGTACTAAAAATTCGTGATCTGGAGAGCAATTATAAGAACACCCCATACTCGGCCAAATGCGTGTTGCCGTAAACCCGAGAGTGCGGTTCGGCGAAGTAGAGGCCGGCCTAAAGTTGTGGCCCAGCACATACCCCTAACGATGTATCTGCATGTCATCGCTGCCCTGCGGTGCAGCGATGACATACTCGACTGCGACGGCGGCGTTTGTCGCATCAACGCCAGAGGACGGGTACGGCACCATTGAAACGACCCTGTTGAGTCGCTTTAACGCCCTCCAGCAGTACAGCTCTTATCCCGAGGAGTGTTGGGGGACTGCAGTGGCCATTCGAGATGCTGCCCTGGGTGAGGCTCCTGCTCCGTGGGCGAACACCTGAGGGTAGCGAACTCCCGTTACTGCCGAACGTGTTCTTCAATTGTTTCCCTTGGTCGGTTGGTGTTCTCCCCGTATCAGGCAAAATGTCACTTAATCGGTTGGGTCAACTTTCAAATTGAATCACTGCAAACTCGCCCCAGTGCTTGGCGCCGTAGCGGTAGAAACAAGACCGCAAGAACTGCGCCGTCTATATCGCCTTGAAAAAAAGTAGGCGAAACCACACTGCTAAGAAGCAGCCCTCGCAATAAACTGCTTTCAACACCGCAAACAAAGATTCAGCCGATACCCTTACAAGCAACCAAGCTTATCTCAGCGAAACTATGGTAAGGTGGACATGAAGGGGTTCGTTCGTAGCAAAGCCGCTGCGGCACTGACGTCAGTCATGGCACATTAGGTAGCTCATGAGCGAGAAGCGCTCTCGGCCATCGTTCGCTGTGCTGCGCGTGACTGACGGCCTTGCAAGCTTCCGGGAACAGCAGTTTGGCTGGAAGTTTATATCACCTGTTAGGCCCTCTCGGTCTGTCAGGGGTGTCATTGAAGAAATATTTCTCGCCCGCTTGTCGGGATTACACTGCAAAAATTTTAAAATTGTGTTTGTGTATTTTTACGAATAACATTTATCAGCAAAAATGAATTCCATACATCATTCGGCACAAATGCATCGAGCTACCGTTATTTCACGTTTTACAAAAAATGCGCGGTTCACCTTGGCAGCACCATCGCGGCGAAATTTCGCAATTATAGGCCTTATGTAAAATCTGCTGCCCTCTCGCGGCCACCGCGAGCGCGACCGCCATGTTCAAGGGCTCAACTGGAAAGCGGAGCATCGAACTGCAGCGAGTTCCCGGCGATCTATCGTTTCCTGTCGTCCAGGAGGCCTACATACTGTTGTGTGCCATGTTGCACACAAAGAGGGAACAAGGATGCTCAAGGTGCAAAGGTAAGAATGCTAAAAGTCAAAGTATTAATGTTTATTGCGTGTCGCGCGCGCGTGTGGGCGTGCCGCGCGTGCGTGTCGCGCGCGTAGCGAATCGTATCCGTGTAAAATTTGTTCATGTAACAATGACAACAACAAATTATGTCCGTGTGATATGAAAGGGGTTACCAAAGAACTGCCTGCTTGTCTCAATATGCCAGAATTACCTCGCGCTAACGCAGCGGCGATTGCGGACTATACTACTTCGGTGATCGGCGCGAACGCGACCTCGCGCTAACCCAGCGGCGATTGCGGACTACTACTTCGGTGATCGGCGCGGACGCGATCGAAGCTATAAAAAGAATTACAGCGAATGCTGAATGGAACGGCCAGCGCTCGTGCGTGTAATACTGATAAATTAGCGTTCGTGCTTGCTGGTCCGGTGTTTGAAATTATTTGATCCCTCGGAAGGCAGGACTGTCAACTGGCTTGAACATAGAGGGTGCAACCGCTGTGTTTACATGCTTTGCGAGTTCAAGGCGAACGTCGCTGCTACAGTTCATGTCCGGACGTATTTTATGCACTGTTTGAAAGATTCCGTTTTTTACATTCTCACAACGAAGAGAAGCTTGCACGCGATGTAAGCATTCTGCGTTCACACCAAATGCAGGGCAAAATGAGTTCGAGTGGTCGCGTGAACGAACTCCGTGCGGAACACGAACCATCGCTTGATCCGCGATTTTTCTTGCCATGAATGACGATTATCTGGCCAAAAGCACACGCAAAAAAAAAAAAAAAAACGCTGCGCAAAAAAAGATGCCCTTCTAACGAAAAAAGATACATGAAAAAAGACGCAGTTCAGGTACATTTATTGTATGCCTTAGTTCTGCAGTTAGCGCAATAAATTATTATTGAGCATTGAGTGCATTATTGAGTGCATAATTGAGGAGGTAGAACGAAGGGGAGGAGGGGGTAGCTGTTTCGTAGACATTGTTCTCTGGGGTGTACCACCGTTGTACCCTCTCATTTTATCAAGTATTTCTTTGCTACCTTCCTTAGGTGAACCTATCGTATCGTACTTGCGATTACAAGCTATATACACGTTAACAAGCGTGGGTAAAATAAATTAACAGTCTTCACACAGACAAAATAAATGAAACGAGCGCCACACGCAAAGGTGACGAAAATATGACAGCCTTTTTAATGACCCTCGCACAAACAATGCGCTTGCGCATGATGCGCTCAGGTGTGCTTTCACGCGACAGAAAGCGCAACCCGCAGTCCATAGCGTTAGTCCTATAAAAATTAATCACCAGCTGTGTTCGATCGTTTGTAATCTGCACATTCATTATCGTGGCAAGAATTCCTTAGTTTTTATTTTTCATTCAAAACGCTTCCATCAATCGAAAATTTACTCTGCACCGGGATGCAGCATTGCAGTGCTATTTGATTTCTTAAAAACGGGATTTTTTTTTTGCGAGCGACCCAGGATTGCTGTTACAAAAACGAGCGCAAAGTTGAATCGCGGAAGAGCGAGCATTCGTCAATGTTTATTCGCTTTCATAAGGACGATTTACCGCACTGTTTGTTGCAAAACACGATAACCCAGCGCTACTTGAACAAACAAGAGCCGTGAGCCAAATATTTATTGCATAAAATAAGAAACGCACAAGAAGCGGAACGGAACAGGCGTGTTGCAGCTGCCCGAGCGACTGATTTTTTAAAACTTCGATTTGCGTGCGGTACCATTGATGGCTCGGTAAGCTCTAGAATGTAATTCATTCTAGGAACCATTAAAGAACTTCTGCGAAAACTCAAAAGCACATACAAATAACAACAAACAACAAACAAAACCCGGCTCACCGTTTCGTCTTCATCGTCGGCAGGCAAACGTACGATTCGGTGGCGAACTTGTAACTGCGCTCCTGGTGCCGTTGCGATTGCGTTTTGATGCGTAATATGTCTCCGCGAAGCCGGACGGGAACCGGGGCAACGCAGACAAGTCCGCACACCATTCATCAGTCATTACGTGCGACAACACAGCACGAGAAGTGCAGCGAGTCACCAAGGAGCGATAACACGCACGCGCAGCACCTTGTAGTACACGTATTCCCGACCGGCGCTATCGTTAAACATGGCGTCGAAGCGAGGGTTCGATTCGGCTGCGACAGAGGGCAGCACTTTTGCATAAGGCTTATTTTTCTGTTATAAATCCTGCCGAAATATTCGAGGAACTTGGTGTGCTCAATGCAACGAGATCCACTCTAAACTGGCTAGAAGTTCGGTTGAAGAACAAGGCCACCGAAATGCTAACGCTGGCAGGAAGAGGTTTGACAATATCGCTGGAGGCCGCATCTTCGCGCATTCATTGTGGCCAGCTTCCGAACAGGCGTACAAACGACGCGGAACACAAAAAAATGTATATTCACCCTCGTCAAAATTGACAGCTCTGTATTTTCAACCGCAATATTGCCGTTAGCCTGACTTCTCTGCTTCATTAAAGTTACATCAATCTCCCTCGCAGTTATACATATATTCGACTACGCACCCATTATGACCCTGGCGACAGGCACAGTAAGTGCTCCATTATGTGGGTGAAGGACAATTTAGCTCTTGCTGCACCCAATTGTTGAAGCAACAATAGCGACTGAAGAAGTGAAACTATAAGCAGAACATGCCTTCATGTTTCCAACATTCATCCCTTGCGCTATGCTAGAAAGCAAGGGTAAATTTCTTGAAAGTTAAAGTTTAATTGAAAATAATTGAAGACGTTTTGAAAGCTTATAGTTAACCCTGACGTCGACAAGGCCAAAAGGACGCGGACGGACTACAAGGGTTTGTTGTATAGCAAGGAAGCTTGTCTTAAAAAAACATTATGACTCATTACAACCGGATGGATGTGTAGAAAATTGCGAGTTTGTACCCCCATATTTTTACGTTTCCTCAGCACCAGCACTGACCCTCAGCAAAACATTGATCGAAAAATGCAGAGATACCAATAAAAGAAAACTGGCGGCACGTGTCACACCATGCATGCAAACAAGCGAAAGAGGGGGTTCTTTCATGCGCAGCATTGAGCACTTGGTTATATATCCAAATAATAAGCTTTGATTTTTTTGAACTTCATAAAACACATTTCATTGTTCCAAAACTATACTTCGACAAGTGAAATGTTGTTGCATTTGGTACGTTTCTATGGAAGCCTGTTTTTAAAAAAATCTCCCTTTGACGTAAGACCCAGGGAAAGTGTCGTGTATTAGGTTTTCATAGAAATGAAATACTCCGCAGCTCTTTCACAATGAAAGCCACCCTTTAGGAAAATCCTTCCCCAAGAAAAATTTTTTTTCCGGAAACTATTATTGAGAATGGGCATTACAGATATATGATATTAGAACAACAGACCCTCTTGGCACACCAGCCTTTTCTGTGCTGTGATTGAAGGAGAATCTTAGAATGTTTCTATAAAACGCCTGTTTTTCGCTACACTACTGGAACTCGCAAGATCGGACAGACTACTGGAAAACTTTATATGGTCTCACTCTGTTTTTAGTTTATCGTTTTTCGTTCTTAGTTTCTTGTTTAGTTTCAGTTGGTTGGTCTCGCTGTAACAGAAAAGCACTGCGCGGGAGCAGAAAGGTCAAAAGGTTCGGGCTTGCACAATAGGAAATACGGACATACACAGCTGTGCTAGATGGCGTAGCTTGCGGAGGTGAAAAAAACAATTTCTTTTGATGAAACGACATGACAACCTGTAAGAAGGAAGGGTAGCATCGTGGGCATGTTTGTAATTTATTACTTCACGTCAATTGCGTAGAACCACACTATCGTGTGAAAAGACGCAGACAACGCGAACCTCCGAGTAAATTTCTGTGGCACTGTGCTAAATCCCATTCCGAAATTGCAATGACTGCCTACGTGCGTGCAAGATTAAAAAGTGAGGAGTTGCCAAGAAAGACAGTTTTTCGGCGGTCAATGTCAAACTGGCGCACTAATATCTTAGCGTTACGTGGTCTCGCCTTCAATACTTTTGCGAACAAGCTTCCTTCCAACACGGGTCACAATCCTGCATTAATTGAAATGCGAGGCAAGAATGGTAGGTAATATAAAAAGCGGTCTTTTTGAGGGCAACCTGTAAATCTGCCGGGACCAAATGCGAACGGGAAAAAGTGCTGCACCTACAAAAGCTTGTACACCTTTTGGGGGCCACAGCGTAGTTCTTTCTTGATGTTTTTGCTTGTTTACTGCGAAAAAATTGGCTCGATGCTGGCTTGTCACTGTTTTGCACCACAACTTTCCGCCGTCTTGTAAGCACATGAAGACGTGCCGGGCCATCAAGTTTAAGACAGAAGGAAAACAATTTAACATACGCGTGCAAATTGAAACTAACGAAGCAAAAGGTCGGGTTCCCAGACATGCCAGAAGAGAGAACTGAAGATAATTTTGGCCGAAAACGACCGCCTGCCATGATCATTTATGCTCGAGAAAAAAATGTGGACGCGCATTACAAGATCCATTTTGGCGTCGTTTTGGTGGCTGGAGTGTCTCAGAAACCAGGAGGACCGCATCTCGGAAAGCGAAGTATGCCTCCTGGGAAGTCAGGCTGTTGACAGGTGGGTGTTTAAGGGGCGTGTGGCAGCAATTACCTTCGCTCAGATTCTGTTGCTTCTCTTCATGCCTCGACGACAACGTTGCACACGTTGGAATTCCCTTAGGTCCGTAGCGCGCTACAGAAAAATCTCTGTGTGAGCGAGAAGAAATAGACTGCATGGCGAATTGTTGCGATGGTGTCCCCTTAGTCATCGCTTTAGAACTAGGGCAACATCATATCATAACGAAAGCCTGGGCAAGAAAAAGGATCCCTGACATAACAAAAAACTTGAAGAGGAAAGACAGGTTTATTCCGGGGTTGCGCGTTGCGACACTCATTGACAGCCTTAATTTGGCAAACTTTCTCATTGAATCTTTACCTAATCACTGTCCGTCTGAATTTTTAACACGGCAACCCAGTATGAGCCGGTTTATGAAAACAAAAGAGGTATGCTCGATGGCAATATTTTGTTTGTTCTTTGAAAGTTGTTTTTAGGGAACGCAATGAGGAAGCCGATCGTCCGCTTTTATCGCTGGAGCGCTAGACAAGGCATGAGTCGGCGGCTCACGCAGAGCGAATGGCTTTTTTTTAATAAATATTCATGGTCGGTGGCAGTTTTTATTGATGTCAAACCATTGCCTAACCGGCAAGCAACAGGAGAATGCGTCTTCGGTACTAAAAATCATTCTCTCCTCCGTCCAACGAAGACGATGATTGAACACGAAGCTTTTTCTTGACAAATTCTTCGGTTATCGTCTGAGTTTAGGCTTAGTTTAGACCATGTCAATACGGAGCAATCGGATACGCGCCGAAACCAGGGTCGATTCCGGCGAGTGCAGCTTTCTCTTCTTTCACTTCACCAACGATCATAGGTCATCATCGTCAGCAAAAGGTGTCTTTCCTGCATGCGTTTTCGCATTACAAACGCCGTCATTGAGAACACTCGCTTTAAAACGCTGTTTTTGGTGCGCGGCTTTGTAAGCCATCTCCTATCATCGATTCACGTATAAAATCCGCGTCTAGCGGTGTCGGTGTGGGCCCGAATCAGGAGGTATATGGCTTCATACGGCGGGAGAATGATGTAGATACGAGAGCGACTGCCTTCTTCGTGCGAATAGTTCGGTTGTCTCTACTCGGTTCTGTTTGTGTATTGTTGGTGAATGGAGTGATGGCGCATATGTTACCCTTCGACTAATTTTGTGGTAGGTAAATGCAGTTGTTAACTCGCGTATACTTAACCACTTGTAGCACAACTAGACTCTTACTAGACTAAAAAGAATCGAGCATTTCCAAAAGACAAGACACCATTGTCGCAGTAATCTGGACTCACGGAAAAAAAAATCAACTTAGCAAACTAACCGCCTCGTTGTAAATCTTCTCGCCGTTTTATTTTTTACTAAATTTCTAGCTGTTATCCATCTTAAAATAGCACCTTTTACATACCCCTTTGATATTTCCCCTCGCTCAGAAAACTTTTAAAGTAGGTGGACTATGTTGGAGAGCCAATCAGTACAGTGAGGCTTTCACTGTAAGGAGAAGCAAAAGCTGGAACAGCCTTCCCGGCGATATTGTGTCCACCCTCAATACTGTTGCGTTCAATTTTTCTGTTTTGCAACACTCCTACCACTGTCGCTCAAAATTGTTATTGCATAATCAATGGTTTCTCGTCATCAGGTTGTTTTGATTGCTTCTCACCCTACTTTGATGTCAAATAGCGTGGTATTCTCCAATGGTACCCTGTATTGCAAAGTTTATCGTGTTCTTTGAATTAAGGTTTCAATATAATGGTGATACTTTTAATCCGCTACCCCGTGGAACAATATGCGTGCGAGCTCTGTTCAAGATTACAGCTTATGACGTATATAAGAAAAAAAATTTACAAAACATTTCTTAGCTGGCCGTCGCAGACTTTTGATGTGTTATTTGTTGTTAAACGAAGTTTCACTGGCCTAAGACAATCCCTCTCACTATGAAAATTACTCGTACTATGACTTCACTCAGCAGCACAGGCGATGTGGCGGTGTTAAGTTTTATGTGCGATAAAGCAAGAACGGCTGGAGCTGTCGTTTAATGTTTTCAGACGAACAATATTGTGGGGGGCAGTACAGTACGTATGGTGTGCCCCCCGATATCCAAAGAGCAACAATCTTTGCGACTGCTGCAACGGCTGCTTGTCATTGAGTGCGTGTCAGACGTTTAAATCGTATTCGCGAAGCACGTCTGTACAACTCTTTTTTTCAGCAGTCTGGGATGCATTGATTGATAAGCGACGAAGGCCTTGCTTGTCACTCTCTCAGACGGCAAAGAACAAGGACCTGGAGAGGAAGACAGCCTTGGCAAGATATTCATCACTAACAAAGAACACACGTACACTCAAAAACACCCCTAATAAATCCACCCAAACTAGCAATGAACTGCCAAACGCTCTACAGTAAATTATATGTGATCACCTCTAACACTTCTCTCCTAAAACGCTGACAACGTCCAAGGACGAGAGCCCATTACACCTACGGGAGCGCTGGCGTATCGGAGGCTTATGGACACAATATGCAGTGGTAACCGAAAACCACAGGAAGCAGCGCTTGGATTCGTGTAAATCTTGTCGTGTAAAAACCGTGGACACAATTTTTTTACATGCTTGCTTTAAATAAAATGGTCTGGAGCGGTCACTCAGATTTGTGCGTTTTGTGGAGGGAATTTGAAGTTAAAAATTAAATTTTAGTGATTTACTTATTTGCACCAAAGCGCACAAACCTGAGAGGCTATTCCGGGCCATTGTATCCGAAGAAGGCACGTGGCCTGCCTTTTGCGCTGTTGAAGATTTTTAAACAATTTACAGCGAAGAAACACGAAGGGCGAATGCAGAACGGCACACCACGAGTTCCGACTTGCAACAACATTTATTGGAGGGAAATTCAACAAGTTTAAAGGCAAAAAAATCACGGAAAACAAAACGTAGCACTTCTGAATCAGCTAGAGGCAGATGCGGAGATAAACATTAAAGCGTGAAAAATTCCCGTTAAAGCTTTAATTCTTTTGATACGGCAAAGAAAGGGGCACTTACGCAGTGATCTTGCGACCTGGCAATCTCGACGGCCTCGATTACCTCACGTACCCATAATGAGGTACGTTATCAATAGTTATTATTATCAATAATAAGGTAGTAAGTTAAACACATAGTTAACCGCATGACTGACAGCCTAGATTCCCAAAAAACCACCAAGAAGGCTGTGTTGAAAATAATACTCTATACTGGATTTCATTCATGTCGTAAATCAAGTAACAAAAAAAAAATCTGCAGAGTACACTAAACTCGTTTAATGCATTTATAGACTATTAAAAACCTTTTGATTCAGCAAGCGCCGCTGAACTGCGTAAAAGAATAAAATACAACGGAATAAAGGAAACCTGCATACGTTTTCCATACGGCATTATAAGGAATGTAAGGGCAATATAATCCTTCACAATCAAAGCGACTAATTCCAGATCCAGAAGGGCACACGACAAAGAAATACCATCTCCCCAAAACTATTCCCAGCACGTCTGGAGGGGTATTCAGGAAGCTTGACCAGGAGAACACGAGATTACGGATAAACGGATAGCACTTCAGGGATTTCAGTTTTGCAGACGATATACTCTTGCCGAGTGAGTCGGCAGAGTACCTGCAATCATGCTTGAAGGACTACAAAAAGAAAGTATGGTTGTTGGGCTAAAAATAAACATGAAGAAATACGAAGCAATGATAACGAAGCATGCCGAAAGTGCCCTCTGCAGAATACGCTCCGAAACGATGGAACCTGTAGAAGAATATAATCACCTCGGACAGTCTGTCAGTGCTCCCCTCAACCACGAGGAAGATATCTGGTGCAGAGTAGTTATGGGCTAGGGTGTACTCAGCAGGCACTCCGAAGTAATTTAAAGCTAAGCTACCTATACACTTTTAAAAGACGAATATACAACCAATGCATGCTGCCCGTGATGACTTATGCAGCGAAAACGTGCCGCCTTACTAAACAACTGGAAAGCAAGCTTAGGTTTGTTCAACAAGCGATGGCACGAATAATAATAGGAGCAACACTCAGGAACAGAAAACGAGCTTCCTAGGTAATGTAAAAAGCTCGAGTAGATAATATCACAGTTTCGACACATAAAAAAGAAAGGCATTTGGGCTGACCATGGGAACATGCGAAATCACACCTGCTGAACCACCAGGTGTTAGATTTCAGCGTTCCGCTACCCTGGGCGCGCGCGCCACCAGTAGGTGAAGTCTGGTAAAGTTCTCCTGTGCTTTACCAGAAAGCCCGCCTTCCTCGACCCATTTTATCGGTCTAGTTAATCGCCAAGCTTAGGTGGCCAATAGCCGCACAGATATGCCGGTATTTACTCTATTTACAATGGCTTGTGCCAAAAGAATTTAGATTATGAATTTTCAGTTCACGTATTGCACTTCATCGCTACCACTTTTAGATTGGCGACTAGAGCCAAAGAAATTTCCTCTTCGGCCATAAGTTTATATTATAATCCCCGTTGTGGAAGACCTGCGTCAAAGATCTTGATATGTGTGGCCCACAACGTTGCATAAACATAAGAGCTCTTTTTTGTAAACTCTGCATAAACGGAACTCCAGGAATCTGTTCGGCCGTTTTCTTATTTGAACGCAATATGGTTTTGTCTCAATTTTGTTGCTCGCTTGCGGTTTTCCGCTCCATTGCTGCATTAGGAAAAATGGCGGAATCGAGGTAGCTCGTTGAAACTAAACGGCCGGTGCTGTAATAAAGCAAAAAAAAGCGGATACTAAACCTTCTACATAGGTGAAATAGGCGTGAACTAGCACTGCAATTGAGTGTAAGTGCTTATAGCTGTGTTTGTAGTAGCGTTTTGGTGTTTCGAATAAAGCAAGAAATTAGAAATAAACAGTACCTATGGTGTCACTTGATAAAGGTTTTCCAGGTCACTTTATTCTTGATTCCTACATTTCCTGTGCGCTAGATTTTTTTACGCGGTGATTTGGGATACGCGGTGTGATTTCTTTGCATTTTTGACATTCATTTACTCCATATTTTAGTCTGATTTGTTCAGATGGGCTTCTTATGCTATGAAAGGCCAGAGTTGCCAAAGGCATGTCGTCTACCGATATTCTGTCCTATCATAAGTATTAATGTGACCTATATTCCGGGCATTACCCTCCAATTCGCTAGACAAGGCGTCCGCATACAAACTATTTTACAGTTGGAGGAAAAGTTGGAACGAAATCCATCCGCGCAGAGTATATATCTTTCAAAGAGAAGACCCGGGATTTTTTTCTTCTACACCAGCAGCCATTTGTTCGCGTTAAAACTGGCGCGCGATATCCTCCAACTAGCTCACCATGAAGGCTAAGATGAATCGTGGCTCTGTCTGCATAAAAAAGCAGTTATGAAGACAACGTGAAAAAAAGCATCATATTTTCTCCATCATCTCCACCTCAAAATCTGTGGCTCTATTTTTTACTTACATAGAGACGCCAGCATTGATCAGGTTCAATGTGACAGGTGAGAGACACCTGCTGCAGTTTCCTTCAACCATTATAATCCTCACTTCTATTTTATATCTGACACGAGGTCTTAAAAACACACTTATATCACTCTATTAAAACCCGCCAACATTGTGTCGAAATTCGATAGCGGAGTGCATAGAAATGTCGCAAAGATTCTGAAAATCTGTCATGCCTTTTGACTAGTGCTAACAATTTCAGCTCTTTATGGACCGAAGCCTTACATGATATCTTTGCAGTTAGAATCGGTGGTCTCAAAAATACTGCGGCTTTGTTATATAGTATGTTATACTTTGACTTTCAAGAATGGTGCGATTGAGTTTTGGCGGCAAAGGTATTAAACATTTGCAAAAAGGCCTCAAGAAGAGCATAAATATATATGAAGAGCAGGTGAGTTCTCTTTACACGATTAGGAGCTCTTCTCGAATTCTTCCCTAGGATAATTTTTAGGCACACCTGAGGGCACTCACAAAGTGAGCAAGCTCTTCATTGCCTTGCCATGAATTTCCGATACAATTCAGATGAAGGCTGCTCATATATTCTTCTTCAACCTAACGAAGTAGCTCGTACTATTAGAGAGGGGGGGGATTTGACAGTGTTTGTCAGCGGCGGCTATTAGGCTAAGGACTAAAATGGCAAATATGGTAGTAAAAAAATAACTATAACCAGAGTTACTCCGCAGGGACGGGAGAAACGAGGTGGATTCATTGTTTCACATCTCTCAGTTATATTTCGTTCACGTCTTCTTCCGTTCACTTCGTCGTTGACATCTGGGCACAAATCTCAAATAACGCCCATACCATCTCTTCAGGCAGAAGCTCAACTGAACACCCTGGATGAGCTTCTACATCAGCGCCGCTCCCCCCGCCAGCACAAACTTAATGTTGTTGCGGAGGCAGCGGCGTTGGCGATCTACATGGGCCGTCCTCTACCCGCCTTTCCAGCCCACCTTGTAACTAGGCCGCCCTGGCTATACCATCAAGTGACCGAAAACAGGCCGCTAACTAGACTCCACAGTCGGTCGACCGGGAACGCAGACGCGCAGACCACGGGCGCACCATTACGAGTGGCTGTGAACCAGCCCCAGGTTGTAGAGGCATTTGTGGACGCTGGGGCCCAAGACGGCGTTTTAACTACGGCGATCCAATGTCCCTCTCATTCAGAAGCGAACCAAAACTACGCTTATGAATCACTTCGCACCTGGCCTTCTATGCTGGCGGAGCTTACAGCCATCCGGGACGGACTGCAAGCGCTACTACCAGCACTTCAAGCCCCTGGAAGTTTTACTGTACAAATGTACACGGACTCAACGGCGGCAATACGGGATTTACGCCGTGTAGCCTCCAACTCGTCCGTTTCAAGAGAGATTCATAAACTCCTGGACAAGTACCCCTGCCCTCTCCGACTGTCGTGGATCCGGCGTAATACTATCACCGCGCATATTGCGGCGGACACTTCCTGTCACCTCTCCTCGGTTCTACGACCGCTGCCCTTGCTGACAACGGACCCACATGAACAATTTGTCCAACTAAAGGAAGATCTGCGTCGCGCCACACGCGCTCTCATCCCACCGTGTGGAACAGACCTTTCCATTGGGCTCGCTCGCTGGGAGGAGGTCCTGCTGCGTAGACTTCGAGTTGGGGTGGCCCTATCTCCTGTGGTAACCCGGGCTTGGCAACCACGATACCATGCCCCGTTTACCAACACCTGCCCCTTCTGTACGGTTCCTGCCGAAGACGCCGACACCAACCACCTGCTATGGACGTGCCCTTCCCTGAGTGCAGCGAGATCCAGACACCTTCGCGGCACAGGCCTGCATCCTGGGAGACCCCCTGATCTCCAACGATGGCTGTGGGGGCCCCACCACCGCTGTCTTCGGGATTTCTTCCGGGAAACGGGTGCCAACTTGTACCTCTAAGACTTTATGCCAAAGGGCATACTATCGCAAAAAAAAAAACAAACAAATCTTTCACCGACCTCCTAATTTCCGTCTGAATTCGTGATAAGCCAGCCCCGACAAACAAAAAAAAAACTTCTGAGAACACCCACGAAACAGCCTGAACAGTCAAGCCAAAAGCAAACTCCTATTTGGAAAATGGATTTGGCTCACTTTTTGATCCGTGAAGCACCAGGATCGGGCTCATTTACGATACGAACTACGATCTGTGTAAACGTTTGCAGGGCATTATTTGACGTATTTTCTTACCACCACTTTTTTAGGGGATAGTTGCCGAGTGTTTCTTCTCAGTGCAGTTGTATTTAAGTTAGTGTCAGTTTCTGGATCTGGCACATGTCCAAAACAACGGCTCATTTGTTAAGACCGCGTGTACTGCAGCGGAGTTTGCACAAGATTATAGTCAAAAAAAGAGACCGGGCTTCAGAAAAAAATGCTTATTTGGCTTTTCGCGCTTCTATCGTCTTTAGAGGCTCGGACCTTTCGTTCATTTTTTATAGTTACGCTATATACCTATTTTGGCGTTCGTGGCCATGTGCCCATAAAAGCCTATAAATGCCTACTTTCAAAATTAGCGCCTACATGATTGCTATCCAGGCTCAAGTTTCATTTTTTGAGTGGCGTTAGAGATTGTTATTCATGTTTCCAGGCAACGTTTACTATTTGGAGCTCTATCTGGTTCAACCTAGTCCTCTAGTTCAACCAACTAACTTCAGAAAAAAAAACCGCTTGCAGCAGTGGAATGGGACGCTTATTCTCAGTGACAAGAGGCACACTTTTGAGTCCAGAAATCTGTAGATGGGGGCAGATTGATAATATTTCCATGATTTGGACATTGATTCTTAGACTACGTTCGTTATGCTCTCTAAAAACGTTTATTCGATCATGTGCCCTCACATCCAAGTTTGCAGAAGCATGCTCAAATACACCTCTAATTTCTACGCATTGCTTGAGCATCGAACGCGCCTTATGTAGCAGATCGCTCCTATATTGAAGACTTAACATCGAACATCACTGCAGAGCTGCATTTCTTCACGCCTTGAAATTTCCACTGCCTACAGGATCTGAACCATCCTTATCCATCGGAAATCTGTTCGGCTAGGGAACACCTTCCGGCACAAGATCAAATCTGAGGAAGCGCATTGGGGAGTATTGGGATGCCCTGCCCGAACAAATCGGATAACGTCATAATACATCAGAAAGCTGGCAGAATTGTGCTTAAGTTTTCATCTAGAGCATGTTGTTTTTGATAAATCATCTTCTTGCGTTTATTAGTTGTGTCCGTTCTTGTTGTGTCGTAATTAAACTGCATCGGGCAGGCATTACAAATCGATTTTTTTCAGTCAATATTTCCAGCGGTCAAATATTCTTTTTCACGCCAGTTTTGTTACACCAGACGCTAGGGAAAGTGACAGTGGCATTGAAATTATCCAATCGATAGCCATTATTCCAGCTGTTTTATGGGACAATGGAGCGGCTCTGTTTCCTTTTTGGCGCCGTTGTGCCATCATAAACAATAACACTTCTAGTTTTCCTGTCGTAGATAGAGGTCGCGCACGTCTTCGCTTCGTTAATTTTGCATTTAGGCAAGAATATATGGTGCCTATATTTACAACATTCGATGCCTACAACCTTGTGTTGCCTGCATATTTTGGGCCCCTAAAACGCACTTTTAAATTCTAGTGGCTCCACACAATACGTAAGAATTATACGACGAGCTTTCGTGCGCGGCCGTATGCAGTGCTAGTAGGAGCTGCTCCGCCCCTGAAAAAAAAGCAGCTACCAACCATACGACGGCTTCCACGCGAAGTTGGTCTTCGAGATTCGAAGAAAAGGCCTGCATTGGTCCACAAAGAGGGGCTGAACTGGGCTACGTAGATCAAGGATGGACGGGTCATGAAAGCGGATCGGAATCGGTCGGAAGAAAAAAGCGCTGACGATGGGAAGT
Organism: Haemaphysalis longicornis; assembly: GCF_048455015.1. Classification (NCBI taxonomy): domain Eukaryota; kingdom Metazoa; phylum Arthropoda; class Arachnida; order Ixodida; family Ixodidae; genus Haemaphysalis; species Haemaphysalis longicornis. Next base: position 173,087,880 of record NW_027526361.1, on the reverse strand, counting down.
GCAGTAACTGAGAATTTTTTCTGTGTTTGTTCCGGGGTGTGGCTGTAATCCAACGTCACCTCCAACTCCCGGCTATGCTCCGTGCATTTAAAGCACTTGGCCGTAAGAGGAAGTGGGCATTTGTGTTCGCGTTTTCAGTATTTTTGCATTCACACGTTCTTGTCGTCTTGCACCGCGCAGTCTATGCTTCCCCTGTGATTGATGCTGCTGGCCCGCCCAAAAGGGGCGGCTCCGTGCAAATTGCCCACGGGGCTGAAAGGGAGCCGCCTCTGCCGCCCAATATGCGACGCTTCGCGGCTGTTTTCTCGCCTCCTCACGAATCGACGTGTGGGGCAGAAGCGGTTGCAGTGGTGTTGTTTTTGCAGAAACAGAGAGCGTGAATTGGTGCAGAAGCTGTCGCTGTGTGCCTGGTAGCTCGTTCAACGCCATCTTTTAATTAGAAGTTCTCTGTGGTTATGCGACGCTTCTCTATCGATGGTTATAATAATCTGCCGAATTCGTCCAATTGGATTTGGCGCAGAATATAAATGGTTCTTCTATAGTATCGGCGGTTCTTCTATAGTATGAAAGGTGAGCGCAGCTACCGCATCGCGTTGCGCGAGAAGCCAGGGATAATCGCTCCCTCTTGGGTACCGCCATTACATTAATTTCTGCGTCCTCGAGAGTATTCTTTATGTAGCAGAAACGTGCGATCATATTAATTTAACCCTTTTGCACTTTCAGAATTACAACGAGGTGCATTTTCTGTGCCCAACGCCTTAATTTGCGAATGTGGCTGCATTCGTTCCGAATGTGTAAACTGCGCCCCTCTCCTGTCAATGGACGAAAAAAAGTTTAGTCCAATTTGGTAGAGTTTATTATGACGTAAAAGACACTTTTATGCAAACCAGAAATCAGTGAAGGCTTTTTAAATACAATTTTTAATGCCGTAAACAGATGAGACCTGCTCTAATCTTTACCGCAATTTCATCGGCATTTTGCTATGTTACACAATTTTATTTAAAGATGAAAGAAGTTTATAGTTGCCTGTTTCCATCAGAGCCTTTAGAGGCATGACACCCCATTCTACTCGCGGCGATAACAGAAAAAGGCGTATCTCACAACAGCGCATGGGACTACCCCAAAAAGCAGAAGACAAACAATAGTGCTGCTTATTGCCGGTCGTTCATCCTCGTCCTTTCCGTGTTTTCAGGCGAAAGCTTTAGATACCCCATTCTGCACAGTTGGTTTCACTTGGCTCCTCAGTGGTAACCAAGCACTACACTTTCTGTGCTACCCCCACACGTTGCCAGGGCAGAGGAAGAATGCATTTATATTTGTTCCTTTCTTCTTGGCACATACACACTTGGGGTTTTGGACATAAATCTGGATATTTGATGGGCAAGGTGCTCACTCCAGAAAATAAACAAAACTGAATGTGAAACCTAGGAATTCTAGTACAACGCGTGCCGGGGTATACCGTAATGTGATGGCTGATTAATAGAACTGGGCCATAGACACACACCAGACGTGTAGAAATAAACTATCTTGCACAGAAGTGCGACGTACCAACTATAGACACACACCAGACGTGTAGAAATAAACTATCTTGCACAGAAGTGCGACGTACCAACTAGTCCTTTACCAAACCATTCTGCAGTTTAATTCTCTTGCATTCTGCTCTTTTATACCCAGCGTTCTACGTATCTCTTCAATGTGCATCAACCTTTTCATCTCTCCGATGTGACGAGTACGCGTTTAAAGCGGTTCCCGTTTTTGTCCCGCCTTCTGTGCCGTTTTAAATTACCATTAGTGTTAATCTGACCATGCCAATTTGCGTGTACTTGTACTTCGTGCATGCTGTTTATATTGCGTCGGGTATAGAAACTGCTATTTAAATTTTGGATGATGAAAATCATAATGTACACTTACTTTGTGTATACAATAAAAATTGCTTTCGTGGCAAGTAAAAGTGGATATTACGGAGTTTGTATGCGTTTCTCGATCGTTGAAGTGTTTAGCGTTCGTTGTATGTGCAAGTTGTATGTACCCATCTGTTAGGGTTTCAGTGAAGGCAGAAGTACTGTAACTACATAAACAGAACATTCAACGGCGCGTATGCGTATGCTGCAAGATTAGGATGAGTGGCCGCTTTTTTAAAAGGAAGCATCTTCATGGGATGATGTGCTGGATTCGAAAAGATTGCCTGGCACTAAGTGAAGTGCTAGGAGCACAACACGAGTCACTTCTGCTGCTGGAGAACAGCAAATGGAAAGCTCCAACCTTCTTCACATTTTAACCGTCGAATTCCGTAAGAGAACAAACAGGCGGACACCTACACCTCTTGCGAGAACTGAGTCTATGACCTTTGTATTTGTAAAAGACACTTGATGCTGGCAAGCTTTGGCGCTAAAAGAGGTCAATACTCAGGCGATGAAAGTATACAGAGGTGGGCACAGAATCTCTCACGCAGTAAAAAAAAAATAGAGCGTACGCAGAATGCACAAGAAAGAAAAAGGCGTAATACGTAATTTCGAATAAAGGGAACCTAAGCCATCGAGTGGTCAAATATGACGCCCAGAAATTTAGGATAATTGACATAAGGCATCATCGACATAATGCATAAGGTAACTTACGCCTAAAGCAACGATGGCAGCCACCGTTAAAGTGAGGCGTAACGCTGCGTTACCGCAAACACTGCACACTTCTCATAGGAAAACATCAAACCCACACGTCTGAGATGTTTTAGCATAAGAAAACGACCTACTTCGACATAAAGAAGCCTTCATCATACTGTCGTTAAGATACTAAATTTCTTGTGTGAACATTAACAAAAACAAAGTGTGGAAATTGGATACTCTACTAAGAAAAGCTGAAAGAGATATCTTTAGGACTACTTAACCACCAGTAGTAAATACTTTGATGACATGGGTAGCACAGCCACCACACAGGCAATCGTATCAGCCCACGCATAGAACCGACATAGGAGACAGGCAAATACAAGCCGGGATTCTATTCCTGCAATCGATCGGCTGTGATTACCAAGCAAAGATGGATGACAACTGCAAGTTAGAGCCCACAGGTAGACAATAGTTAAACATTGCACCCATTTATGATACGAACAACGGTCAAGAATAGCATGGAGTTTGTAAGTGAAAAAGAGCCATTGCGCCTCACAAGAGAATGTTTTGCGGAATCCATGATGGGATGCGTGGAAAAATGAATTGGACTCGAAAAAGTGGGAGATGTGCGAATATATTAAATGCTCAAGAATTTTGATGTAAATGGGTCTGTAATTTAAGGGTGAATGTTTATCTCCAGATTTGAACGCTGGTACCGCCTTCCCTATTTTGGAATCATCCGGTAATTCACCTGTGTCCAATGATTGCTGAAAGATTTTAGCAAACAGAATGGAAGAACATACATTGGCGTTTTTTAGAAATTTAGGACTTACGCCATCAACGCCGAACGCTCCCGATGTTTTAATAGCATTAATAATCTTAGAAATACCACTAGTGTCAATTAATATTGGATACATAGGCACATAAGTATTGCGGGGAAACTGTGCAAGTTGCGAAAATGGCGGCTTTGTAAACGAATCAGAGAACACACTGTTTAATATGGTTGAGCATTCTTTGTCACCAATTGGTTCACATTTAGGGCTTGTAAGAACTATTATATTGCTGTCAGGGGGGTTAAGAACATTCCAAAAGTTTGAGGGGTTATTAAGCAACATGCTTGGTAAGGTGTTTTTAAGGAAATCCCTTTTTGCGGTTTGAACCGCTGAAACATACGCTGCTGCAGCTTCGCGGTACAGGGTGCAGCGGTGTTCGCTTAGGGATTTTTTTCGCCAGGCAATACAAGCGTTTTTTTTCTGTATGAAAGCCGTCGAATATGGGCGTTGTACCAGGGCGCTGTAGGGTTGTATGACATTACGCGTGCAGGAACGAAACGGTGGGTCAGCTCAAGGATTTTATTTTTGACTAAACACCAATTATATTCTACAGAATGGTCCTCAATACCCGTCAAATACGTCTACGCTTTTAATTACCATCCCAAATTATTCCTGCATGCCTCAAACGGGGCGGCTGCCTCCTATCACTACTACTTAAATGGCTCTTTTCTTTTTGCACTGTTTTCGGACGTATACAGGATTTCGACGAACATTTAAATTCTCCGTATGATTGCAATTATTCCGCAGCTAGCCTCCAAGTCGTGAACTATAGCCGAAGTGTACCTTCAGCGCATAACACCCTAGTATTGATTAGCTGATCGCTTCATCAATCAATCGATCACTCATTCAATCTTATCCCTAATTGTCGTGTTCCTCACTCTGGTGAGCCTTACATACGGCATCAGCATAAAAGTGGTGTTCAACTTCTTTAAAACAGCAATGCACAATTTACCAATGTGAGCCTCAGTGTATATCTAAAACAAAGTTTCTATGTTTACGGCCAAAATGTATTCACTTGGTCTACCTATATTTAAAATTGAAAAACTCCCACCTCCCCTCGCGGGAACCCCTGTGTAGATGCGACGCATAGGGGGTTCACGTTGCAGCGTTGGACAGCGGAGGGACGGCGCTGGAACGATGGAGCGGAGCGGCACAGGCACCGCGTTTTATGCGCGCATAACGGTGAGGGGACGCGCCGGTGCCAGTGCGTCTGCCGCGGCTATGACGCAACACAATCCAACACAATCCACTTTATTCCAATCCAATCCAATTCAAATCCAATCCAATCCAATCTAATCCGAGCCAAGCCAAGCCAAGCCAATTCATTCGAGTCGAATCCAATGCCCCTCGCGAGAGAGGGGCATCGGAGAGGAGAGGGGGTGAGCGGCGGAGAGCGCAGCTAGCGTGGCGAGGAGAATGGGGGAGGGGCGGACGACAACACCGACGACGCTGCGTGGACAAGGCGAGTGAATGAGATGCAGTCGCATCTAAAAGACTCAGAGTGAAGAGGCGGCCTTTTGGCTAGTTCTTCGACTGGCATTTCATCGTTTTCGCTTTCGAATAATGATCGCAAATTTAGACATATTTTATCAACTTGTTTTTTCATTGCTCTGTGTATTTCTGAAACCATTGGTCAGGTACGCGGACGAAAGATTCGCACGTAGTGGAGCTTCTATTTCTGTAGCAATAAAAACTGCCCTAACATAAAGACAACGGAATCAAGTTTGTGCCTTTCATGTCATGTAATTAACAGATTACTTCAACTGATGGCACCACATTGTCTTCTCCAACTCATGGCTCCACAAAGCTTCGCATACCATTACACGCACTAGAAGAAAGAACAAACATCTGAAAAGAAGCCGGTAAATAGAAGTGCAAATCGGCGTCCTTCGAAACTGGGCCAGCAGCACACGCTTCGGTATGGCATGGCGACGCCGCGCTTCACTTAGTGCCTCATAGTATACCATCTTCTATACCGTGTGAGCTTAGCCGTAAAAGTTACAATGTTGTAGAAAGGTAGCCAAGCCACGGTTCTTTATAGAACTGATCTTGGGCATATGGCGCAGATGTAGACACTTCGTGCTGTTTAACACCCGGCGCCAAATTAATGATGGCTTCATATTCGCGGAAACATGCGCGACTGGGAGAGGAAAATTGCCTATTTTCTGTTTGCCCTTTGTTTCGGGAATTGATACGAGGCAACCCCAAAATATAAAAAAAGTTTATATCGCGAGCTTCTTCGGCGCATAAATTATGCCCACTAAGTGCAACCTGATAAACAAGTGATGGTTTCAAATGGGTGAGTTTCTGCTCTTTTCAACTTCTTAGGATTACTGACAGCACAAGCAGAAACAACTAAAAAAAAGCATACAACACCCAGGGGCTGCATCAATGACCTGAGACACTTCTACATGCACAGAATAGACTGATTGATTGTAGGGTTTAACGCGCCGACGCAACGCAGGCGATGAGGCGCGCCGTAGTGTAGGGCTCCGGATTAATTTTGACCACTTGGGGATCTTTAACGTGCGCCAAAATCTCATACACACGGGCGTTTTTGCTTTTTGCCTCCATCAGAAAAGCGGCTGCCGCGGCCGGGAATCGAACTCGCGACCTCGTGCTCAGCAGCGCGACGCCTTAGCCACTGAGCCACCGCGGCGGGTACATGCGCAGAATTGGGCCGATTGCTACAGTTTTAGGATGACGTAGACCGCCCTCATTAAAGATGTTTTAGACATGCTGACAGTGCAGCCATAACAATGCTTTCATTGAATATTGCAGAGACAGCCCATTAGTACACCTTTCAGAAGTGTGAGTGGCATTTTGGCAGCCGCCAAACACCGCCCTCTCTCTAAAAATAAACCCTTACAAATAAAAAAAGAGTAACCTAATGCCTGGTTCCATTGCCAGCCCGGATTGCACAAGGATGCAGGCATCGGGAGCCCCTGACGCCTAAAAGGGAGCGCGGAACATCGATAATCGCCGGCTATGCATGCCGTGGCACTGCCTGCCATAGTTACTTCATCCAACGGAGGCAAGCCGTCTGACGAAGTGGGTGAGGCCGAGGCCCTAATTGCTTTCGAATGCGTGAACGGAGATCGGCGAAAGAACATGAAAGGCGGCTCTGTTTTGCCCTGCCCATACGCCAAAACGCGCGTCAGCCTGATGCGGGGGGAGTGTTCTTAAGGCCCATAAACCTCGTCCCCATGCATCTCGTGATGACTCCCCGGACTAGGCGAGCCATACTGAGATCAATGCTTCTCGCCCATCCGTCACGGAGGCGTACACAAAAGCCATGGACTGGAAATTGATAGCCCAAGTGCGCGGCCAAACAGGAAAGTAGCACTCCAAGAATGGACAACTTGATGCCTTAGTAGGCGAACGCATTCTCGACTCTTGGTTCACGCACTTATACCTAAAACCATGAGCTCTGTGGCCTAGAAATCTGCTCCATTATCTATGACTGGCCTTTACAGTAATCTTTGTATAGAGGCAATAAGTAAAAAAATGCTGAATCTTCTGCTTCGTTACTTAAGCCGAACTAACACTTCCAGGTGACTCTACGGGATCAGCTTTATTGTCTTAAAATAAATTATTCTTATCGTCTATAACGTAAAGGAAGATGCATTGGCATCTTCATTGGTTTCTCGAGGGTTTACTTACCCTAATTAAAATTGAGGCTGCATAGGATACGCGGCGCTACCCTCCAACATTTAAAATCCTACAAATTCATCGCCCACATTATATTAAAAGAGGCCACATGTTTTAATATTGTGTCCTTACCGGTATCGCGCAGCACAATAATCTAGGGCCTTGAGTTTTTGTTTTGTAATTGAATGACCTTGTTTTTGATAGGAAGCTAAAATTTCCAAGTTATGCTGACGATGCCGGAATATTTCTGACAGATAGTGCATCCGATGAGCAGTTCCTGCCATTACCAATTCTTTCATGAACCTAAGGATTACAGTGAACCAAACTCGTTACTTTTAAATACAAAACAAGTAATACCGTTCATTTGAGTACAATACAATTTCTCACTCAGCCCGATATGCGTACCAGGATATGCGATGCACAAGCACCGTTCGTAAGCACATTTTAGATCTTAGGAGAATTTTTCTATAAGATCATGCAGAAGCTGGCACACTGGGGTTGAGTTTATTATAGATAACTTCGCAACGTGCCTCGCTATTCTTAAAAATTTGAAGACTGGAGGTTCACAACATACAAAATATTCATTTGCAGTATGCTAAATATATCAGATCTAAATAACAGTTTCTTGGTCTCAGTTATGACCACTGAAAGAAATTATATAAGAAAATAACCCTTCAGATGAAATCTTATGGAAACGTAGACAACCTGCCTGACATATCGAAACTGCTCCTTCGGACCTGCACCAGATCTTCCAATTAATTCAGTTCAATTTTTTTTAAGTTCCAGCAGGATGACAGAAGTTCACTTTATTGTAAGCTGGAGGAGATCCCAAGCTTTAAGAACAGCGGACGAGACCTCCTGTACAAGTAACCAAAAACATATGCCATTTCAATGTAAAAAAATAGATGTGCACAAAATGCGCAAAATAAAAATAAGAACGTAACGAACTTGGTTTGAAAATATATCTAATAAATACACGTAAATATTTCCCATCAATGTAACCATAAAGACAAAGGGTGCGTCGGTATTTTTTTTTCGACGAATATTACAGAATAAACAAATTTGATATTCTAACGGCTTGCCAGTAGGTCCGTAGGAAAGGGGGATCTGCCTTCTGTTCCAATGCTGGTTGAACTTGGTGGGTAAAATCTATGGTCGATTGCGGAGACATATCTGGGGCTGTTTTCACCGGCTTCAACGAAGTTGTTGACAACATTGATAATTCACAATAAATCCCTAAACTTAGAATCCAAAATATATTGGGTCCACCATTACTCCTCTTGAATCATTTCTTACGCAACATACCCCAAGTCGCTCTGTAAACACCTACTAGTTTAACGCTTATAAAATTACAAAGCTGTCTGCTAGGGCTGTGTTTTAAGGCCATTAATAATCTCAGTTTGCATTATCGATCTACCATCATGCGTTCATCACTCTAGTCGCTTTTTGATGTGCCATTTTTGAAAGTAGTTTATTCAAGAAGAGAACCGAGTGAAGTTTGTGTTGGATATAGTGCTTGCAGAAAAATAGTTATCTTGAGCCCACAACAAAAAACACTGAAGAACAAGGGGCACATGTTCAGGGGGTAGAGTCCGGAATGTTGTAATATTTCATGCTTATGAAGAGAGATACAGAAGAAGACAGTGAGGTGAAGAAAGTAGTAGTTTTAGTGCTTGTTTTGGAGGTTTTTCAAGTGGTCAGAGATGATTACATTATGTGTTATTTAAGACGGCATACCTGTCATTGAAATAGCTGTGAGTAACCGCGTAATACATTAAAGCTTGTAATACAAAATATCTGCGTAATAACCCCCGTAATACACCATGTAAAACAGAATTATTAATGCTTCTAAATCACAGTGTGATCTACGGCTAGGTACGGTATGTATTCCAGACATTTTTTGGAGATCAAATTTACGTATTAATAAATTTTAAAGAAATATTTACAATAAAACCAAAAACAGACACGTGGTCACATTACGGAATGATCTGCAATAATGATTAAAAGAGAGAGGGGCCGTAGGTGTTTCCTAGAAGAGCGAATTGGAACGAATATTGGTCTCTTTGCGTTAATAGAAAGCTCACCCAAAAAACACCATTCTGGGATTGCCTAATACATTATTCTGCAGATTGCACGTGCGAGTACCGACATTACGTTGGGAAAACGCAAAGGTGGTGTTATCCGCATATCAAAAATCCACTAGAGTGATTAACGCATGATGGTAGATCCGTAGTGTAAATTGAGAGTATTAATGGCCTTAAAACACAGCCCTGGCGCACAGCTTGGTAATTTTATAAGCGTTAAACTAGCATATTGTGAGCGCTTACTTGTGCACCTGTGAACTGTCCCCCACCGTGCCCGTCCACCGTCTACCGGTGTGGTCAACCCCTCACCTGTCCATAACCATTACAATCATCATTTGTACATAATTATCATCTCAAGTCGCGTCTGTGTGGAATCGCGATCTGGCAAGTAAAGGACGGAACCCTTCGCTCTGCAGCCTCCCTGAGAGAAGCGTCCTGTCTCCTTACAATATTTTTACAGGGCGACTTGGGATATATTGCGAAAGAAACGATTTAAAAGGAGTAATTGTGGACCCGATATACATTGGATTCTAATTTTGGGATATATCGTGAATTATCAATGTGGTCAAAAACTGCTGAAGCCGGTGAAAACCGTCCCAGTATGTCTCCACAGTCGACAATAGACTTTAACCACCAAGTGCAGCCAGCATTAGAACAGAAAGTAGATCACCCTTTCCTACAGACGAAATAGCAAGGCGTTATCTCAAATTTGTTCAATTAATTTGTGCGTCCAACCAAATATTATCGGTAAAATTTTATTTAGAAACGAAATATTTACAACGGGTCGATAATGTTCGGAAAGGAAGTGGTAGGTTTTAAAATTGGCGGAAAGTTAGCAATCTTCAGTTGCGATTAAAAATACCAGTTCTAAACACAAGGTTCAAAATACGGCTGGCGATTGGCCACGGAATCCGATTGATTGTGGTGTTTAACGCGCCGACGCAACACAGGCGATAAGGGGCGTTTTAGAGGAGGGCGTAGGATTAATTTTGATCACCTGGGAATCTTTAAGGTGCGCTGAAATCACGAACACACAGGCGGTTTTGCTTTTCGCCTCCATCAGAAGAGAGGCCGCAGTGGCCGGGAATCCAACCCGCCTCATTGGGCTCAGCAGCACAACGCCATAGCCACTGAGCCACCGTTGCGGGTTGGCCGTTGAGTCGGGCTGTAAATTGCTCTAAATCCCAGCAATACGAGACATGTAATGCTTCAACTTAGCAAATATTCATCGAAGTGGTATCAGGGTTATTGTAACGAGGCACCTTTTCAAATAAACCAAACTTGCATTTTGTCTTCATGGCTTCTTTAATGTTACATTTACACTGAATTTCTGACACAGATATCCTGAGAGCGTGCTTTTTGTTGAACTGAACTCCATGTTCTAAAGACAACGAAGAGACCTTGCCTCATATGTTCGCGCTCACTTGAATTCAAACATGTTCCATCAGCAGGCTGTCATCAACTGATATGTATGTTGTTTTGGTGTCATTACTTTATCTATGCCACGTGTTAGTTTCTTTAACTGGTATAACAATAAGAGGGTCACTTGAGAGAAATTAAATTGAGCAACAAATTTCTGGTTTGCAGTATATGCTTAGCAGTACTTAAATAAAATACATTTGTATAATGTCTGTGCCCTGTTCAAGTTTATTACAGTGGTGTTGCCTCCAGGTGTGGCATACATGTAATCTATGCATGTTAATGTATTGGAATATACCTGGCTTCTTTCCTTTTGTGCTTTGAAAATCAACTGTCCCCTTTACTGTGTTTTTGTAGCTGACCATGGAACAATTTTTGTGGAGGCTTTTTGCAATGCCCATGAGTTTTAATTGTACAGAGGTGCAGTGTCCTGGTATCTGTACAACGGAGTGCGAGTGGTCTTGTGTATTTTTTTAATTTTTTTACTCCACATTGGATTGTTTACCTGTGTATGAATTAGTTTGTCTCTCGGTATGGTATTTGACTTTGAATATATTTGTGCACCCACACGTACCTGAGGCCTGCTCTCAAATAAATTGGTGTCTGCTCAACTATCCTGTCTCACAGATCCGTAGCATTGCTGTGTGCAGTTAAGTGGCTTATACGCTACAGCTTAGACAGTCATTACCATTTGAATGCTTCACAGTGTTAAGGCAAAATTACAGGTAAAAACAAGAAGTCAGTAACATAACCAACTACATACCTGCAAGATATTGCTTTTATTGCTCTTTTTGTATAAAAATATTCTGCGGTTTTTCTTTTGTTGCTAGTGCACTTATTGAATTCGAATTTTACTTTCGCAGTTAGTGGCCTTTGTGCACATGTGCTGATTTTATATTATGTTTTACCAGTAGTTTCTCTAAACCACCTGGAGAATTCTTGCTGTCATTCTAACTCTGCCTGATTAGTGTAAAGTTGTGATGTCCAGCTGCGGTAACGAAACATCCCAACTGTATACACCATAATTCAAGCATATTATTTGGTTCAAAGTTTGTTTACAGCAAGGCTTCTTCAGCTACTGCTGACACACAAAAAATGTGAAGTTCCTTTCAGGGTTGGGTAACTGTTTTGACTAACGTTAGTGCAGTGGAAGTGTGGCGGTTTCCCAATGAATTTGTAAAATTGGTTGCGAACTCGCAATACTTCTACTGACACTGCGAAACTATGCAGCTCATTATGTTAACTTTGTTTTTAGTGTGGCTTGAAATAAAATTGAAAAGAACAAATAGCAGAATGCACATTTGGTCACCACTTCAATGTCCAGAGGAGGATATATACATTAAAAGGCGGGGGTAAGTGCGAAAGGGTTTAAGCGGAGGTTGTTCAGAAGTATAGCAGCCACAAAAGGGCACCTGTAAAGTGGCCTTTTATTCCAGTATAATTGCTGGCTTTTTGTAAATCTGAAATTCGAAGCTGTTATAAGCTGCCACCTACTTTTTGTCGTTCCTAAATAAATAAGTCACGACGTCCTAGTAAATTGGCAGAAGTCTAGCCTTCATGCTTGAATAGAATAAGTGCACGGGCGAGGGATAAAGAAAACAAGCGTCCTGCTGTCACCATGGTCTCCGTACCCTTTCTTTCACCACCGCCGCTGCCATCTTTCGTCCCGGCAACGTGCAGCATGTTACGCGGGTAGCCGCTCCCTTGAGCGAAACAACCTCCAGGGGGCGCTAACCGAACGCCAAAGCGATCGTAACTGGCCAGCGCAACCGCGCGTTGCTTGCGGCATCTGCCAGCAACAATCGCTGCCCATGCAAGCATCGCAATTGTCCGCCGAGCGCGCTGACATGAAGGGCGACAGCACAAAGTAATCGGTACATATGACACAACACACCCTCCGCTCGACCACATCTCTTTTGCGCATTTACCGCAAAAGCCGAATGTGGTAAGTACGTCGAGTTCTACGCTACGGAGCACACAATTGAACCTCACTGTATTCGCCACATCACAGCACGGCGTTTGTTAGTGTGGTGATCTCTGGCATGTTGTTGCGTGTCATTGCTGATGGCAACGTGACTTGTAGGATAAATAGTGCAGAACTAGTGGTAGCAAACTTCGTCCTCGATTCTTCACGAGATGGATCGGTGTCGTCGTGGTCGCCGCTTCGCCGACGAGGGCTCAACACGCCGGCTTCACCCGTGAGCTCCCAGCACAGCACACATCGCGAAGTCGAGCGTTTGCAGATTGACCCTGCCTTCAGTTTAAATAACCGGCCTTGAAAACGTAACATGGGAATAGCATCGATGTTTAGAGGAAGAAAATGGGGCGTCAAACAAACGCCGATTCCAACGTAGAGAAAACGCGCACGGCATACGATTTGTTTTGAATGAAACATGAAAGTGACGAAACGATCTATGTAACGTGATTTCCGGTCTTTACGTCACGAAATTTATGATCCCGTGACAGGAGCGAGAGGGGGTGTCGGGGCGATAGGGTGTGAAAGTAGGCTCACCGGCTGCCTCAACGCACTGCTGCTGCACCCAAATTATCAAATTAGGGAGTTTCGTAATCCCCAGCCATTTTTTGAAAATGTCTTAAGGGGCCGTGGAGACGAAAAACCGGTTTATTTTATTAAAAATACTATCTTGTACCGATAATGGTGATGCCAGATTTATCGCAATCTTGACAGACCTTATTTTTCGAGTTGCAGCTGACTCACTGAACCTTTGACTTGCGACTGTCAGCGTATATATGTGACATGCCGAAAAATAAAGTCAGTTGTAAGTCAGCGCCCATGGTTGTCACTTTCTTCTTCTTGTGTTTCGTCTGTGTTGCGCTGTTCGCCTCTCTGTAAACACTGCCTCTAATATTTCGCAACTCTTGCCGGTATCACGTCACTGTAGCGGGTAATTTGTTGGTTTTTAACGTTCTTTGGGGCGTGTAGGTTAGAAAACCTCTTTAGGTGCTGAAATGACGGTAAATGAGTTTCCAAAGTTAAGAAAGAGCTTTCGAAATATTCAATTATATTTTCTCTTCAACAGCACTTATGCACTTATGGTTGTAAACCTATAAAGGCAACATTAATCGCCATACCACTAGGGGTACACTCTAAGCTGGGTAACCCTTAATAGAGGTATACATTTTCGAATTTTTGTAACCTATAATTTATAAGGTACAAATGTAACCTATATCTTCGTAACCTTTATATACGTATACACGTAAGGGTTACGCAGTTATGGGTTACTTTGCAGCTTTCAGCATGTATACCTTTATATAAGTTACATCTACCGCCGTCCAAGGCCACACAAATTGGAAGGTGTGATGTTGCGCGCCAGGCGCGCTTTCGCCGGCGCCGCTGTGGCGACACCCCGAAGGCGCCTTTCCCGCGTGGTAAACAAACATCGCGTTAGTGGAAGACGATATGTGCGACCAGGCTGTTCATTGCGCCGTTGAAACTTTTGCGTCGGGTGTCTTGTTCGTCCCTTGAATAAACTGCCGGCCACACGGCTGGAGCTAAAAGAGAAGTTACTTTTATAATTTCTAAAACAGCAGTGCCAAAAAGCTTGAAAATGTTCTCTTAATATATATGCATTGCATTACCTGTTCGATAATCGTTACCCAGGTTGTTACCGAAAAATCTTCGTGAGTATTGGCAACGCTTAAGTCCTATAAACAGGCATAACTAAATTTGATGTTTGCATCAGCTTTGTGCCGTTTAAGAAACCAGTATCAAACATGCATGATAGGTCTTTTGCTAAATTGAGCTTTAGTTAAACAACATTAGGCTTTAGTGAAACCAAGCTTGAGTGGAAACATGCACTTGGTAGCATACTTCAAAAGGACGCCAAAGTTATGATAACATAGCCTTAAGCCAAAAATTCTTGTCTGACAACCTAGGCCGTGATTATCAAAAGAGAATTGCAGTACATGCACACATATTTGCGCATTTAACAGGAACACATTTCCAGAAGTTTGGCATCGGTAGTTTTGAACATTTACATTTATTATTATGAAACACCTGTGGGCTATTTATTAAAAAGCAAAGCTGCGAACCACCCCAACGTTATTATCGTTCCTTAATGAGTATTAGACGAGTGCGGTTTCCTGGGCGAATTGGTGTTTCCTATATTGCTTTAGACTTCCAGGTAAAATTCGGTTTATTCATATATCCTTAATAAACCTATTTAATAAATGTTGCGTGAACAGCTTCACAAACATGGCCAAATATACAAATTCTTTACCTCAATATTTGCACGGATGTATCCAAAGCATTCCGAATTGTTTGGATACTGCTATTGAACAATTTCAGACGAATTCGAGTTTGAGCTACATTTATAAGATGGTTCTCAGGGGTGCACTTGCCCAGTACAGCGTTGTTGTCATGGTTCCCCACAGAAAAAACGCAGAATGTGGGAAAGTAGAAAGAACATTTATTACAAATTCACTTTTTCATACAAAGCAGTGTTTATGCCTATGTTCCCTACATTCTCCGTTTCACTCAGCCTATTACACTTGGAATTCACTCGTCTTTACGAATCCATCTTTACACTTCCCTCTTAGGTTCCTCTTTACAGTTCCACCTGAGTTGTGATTCCCACGCCATGTTACCGTTTTTTATGCAGCACTAACAAGTTTCTAGGCCGATTGCAATCTGTCTTTTGGAAAAACTTTAAATGGTATCTATAATTTCCTGCATGAAAAAAGGCGCTTGGAAACATTCAGAGATAAACTTCGCAATTTACGTAGTACACAAGCGGGCACAAAATCAGGGCACGCTGAAGATTTCCCGCGGTCATCTTGTTCCCTGCGGCCGCAGATGGAGGTATATATGTGAGGGGCCGTCACTTGGATTTCCCCACCTTGAAGAGCCATCTACAGAAAATTTCAGAAAAAGAACAAAATCCAGTGCAACCATAAGCCCCTCACACCAAACCACAGGCATGTGAAGTACGAAAAATATATTGCACGGAAATGAAGACGGAGACCAGAGAATGAAATGAAAGGCCACACCAGAGGAGTGATTTACGGCCTTTCCTAATAATTTCACATCATTTCAGTAATCGTTACACAGAGTAATTTGGCCGCATTGTTGCATTGTTCAGAACAACGCGAAGCCACGTACACTATAGTCATACCGGCCAACCTTCCCGAATTTTAATCGTGCCGTGTTCCAGGTTATCTCGCGAAATGTTTCTGCATGCTCACCCAGAACAGGCAGAAACTTTGGGCTACGAGATAAACTGACATACATTTGCAAAAGAGAAAACAAAAACGTTTCCGCGCCTTCATGTGGAATCACTAGTACACGCAACAGAGCGAACGTCGCACTAAACCCAGGAAACGTGCTTTCAGGATGCTCGCCACCTGCGTCACATTTTTGGCTGTACTTAAACATCCCCCCCCCACCCCCCTTGTACTGGCAGTTTCATTTTGAACAAGGATCCCACGTGGAAGCCGAAACGTTTTTCATTTAAGTAAAGTGTTCTTATCGGTGGTTTCTTCCTCGGCTATCAGTAAAAAGGAATCGCCAACTTACATTTTTTCTTCGTCCAGATGTGTTGTGGGAGAGGATACATCTAGAACTTGCACCGATCTTCAAGTGGCATTCCCAGGAGGTCTGTACCTGTAATGACTCGAAGGGTTATTTGGGTTAAAATGTAATAGGCTTTAGAGCTGGGCAGTTGGTATACATTCATAATGAAAGAACACCTCAAACTTGACAAGACGAAGAAAAGAACACAGCACAAGCACTCACTAACAACTGGAGATTTCTTACAGAGCTATTTTAGAAAAAGAGTTGTTCTTGTTGACCCTGCAAAACCATGCATCTAATAGAATAGCTAGAGTTGCTGAAAAACTACAAAGCTCCATGCTGAGGAAATCGTTATGTGAATTCATAACGTTCATGTAGTAACGAACTGATAGAAAGAGTCACTAAACATGAGGCAAAATAAGATACGAAAAATAACATCA
Organism: Haemaphysalis longicornis; assembly: GCF_048455015.1. NCBI lineage: Eukaryota > Metazoa > Arthropoda > Arachnida > Ixodida > Ixodidae > Haemaphysalis > Haemaphysalis longicornis. The sequence goes on along the minus strand of NW_027526361.1, from coordinate 173,071,320 downwards.
TAACACTTGAAGAAAGGCCTCGCATTTTTACAAGTGAATCATACTTTTGTCTGTGCAGGCCTGGGTGCCATCTTTACAAAGAATATTTGAATGAATGTGTTTTAGTTATTCCATTGTCATACCGTTGTTTCCGCTGAAATCAGACTTCATTTCAACTTGTGTCATACGCAGGGGAGTCCTGGTTGTCAGCTCAAGGAACACTGCCTGCAAGAAAAAACAGTAGAGCTGATAAGTCATAGCATAGGTAGCCAGATGCAACCACACTTTTTGAACAGCCAGGATCCGATGAGGGTGCAGAACCCATTTTTACACCTGCACCTGTCACTGTGTAATTCGTCACAATTTCTGTATCATCAAAAAACAACAATCAAGCAGCCTGCATGCTGGCTCATACATACCACCATTCTGTAAAGTCGCTTTACTGCACTACACTAGGATCACGCGAGACAATCATTTGCCCTGCAATACCACGCGAATAAATAAACGACTGATTTGTGCGAATGAGAATAATAAACCACTTAACATGGTGGAAATGGCCCGCTGTCTCAAAATGACTAACACCAAATTTACCCACTCAAGGAAAAGAATGAAAAAATGAGGAGTGTTGTACATACGAAAACTTTTTATTGTGCCGTAAGGCAAACTTTCACAAAAAAGAGGCTTGTGCTGGACAAAAGTGAGTTTAGAAATTTCGGGCAGCATTTAGTGGACTAATTTTCTGCAGCACACACCTTGTGTTTATCCGGATATATTACTACAAGACCAATAAAGTGGACACCATTCCGAATATATGCAGCGAGAAAAATGAACATTTCCCGACGACTGAAACAAAATGATAATACCGAGAGAATGGCGCGATAATATAAGACTTTAATGGGAAAAAATTCAATTATTCAAACAGAGCTACCTGACAATTACATGGGCCAATAACTCGTCAAGTGCGCCCGATGCAGCGAACAGCTTAAACAAAACGCTCAACACATGACGAAGGCGCGCAAACAGAGCAGAAAGCAGGTCACGGGCGCCGTTATCTGTGCTTTCCCGATCGTCCGCTCTAGTCTGACGCAACGAACGCAAGCCCGTGATTTCATTCAATTGCCGTCGCGGACAACAGAAAACGTCCAGCGAAGCAACCAGTCAGGTAACGAAAATCCCTCTCGAATGCTGCAATTTCAAATTGAACAGCCCCCAGCGAAAAGATACATCCAATGAAAACACCGAAACCGTCACGGGAATATACTCACCGAGTTCGCTTTCACTGGCGCCGGGGAATTGGTCCAACATGCGAACTTGAAGCTGTTCCTAGAAGAACCGGCCGTGAAGCGCTGCCAGTCACAAATGGGCTCGCCGCAGCCTCCGCGACTCACGCCGACAAATAAGCCTTGTAACAGCAATCCTCGCTTCATCGAAGGGGTATCACAGCGGTAAAAAGGGACGAGTGGCGCGAAAACGCGGCCACCGGGCCTGCGGGCGCCGCCATTTCTCTATATCCCGTCATGCAACGGAGAAATCAACGGCCGCCGGGAGAGAAGGCGCGACGAGCATCTCTTAGAGGTTACAGGGCGTTTTATAGGTTACAACGTAGAGGTTACATGTCAGATTTTGTTGATGTAACCTATAAATCATTATTCTAACCTATAAATCGCTCTTAACCTCACTCTTGTAACTCTTAGAACGGGCTGGGATAAAGAAAACATCAAAATGAATCCATTGTAACCTTAATTTTATAGGTTACTTCCGTTTAGAAATTACATTATGGGTTACCAGGATTAGAGTGTAGTCTTAGGCGACTGTTTAACCCGCATTAGTACGGTGTGCGGGAACTACACCAACAAAATGCGAGCAATGTAACCAAAATAGCAGATAGTATTTTTCTGATTACCCTGCCTCACGAAGAATCTCTCACAAGATTTGTTGGATAATCGCAAGACCGAAATTCGGCACCTTTGTTCTTCTCGCACATTTAACGGATACCATTTCCTCCAGTGCACGCCGCTCACTCTGTGAAATGCATGATTGTCAAGGGGCATTATTCTGGAAACGTATTCACTAACTGACATGAGTATATTTGTCTCATTGGTTTTTTTTGAAAGTTGGCTCATTCTTTTCTCGTCTTGTCATGCTTATGTGAAATGTCTATCTTACATTTTGAGTCTGATGCCATGTTTTGCTCTCTTTAATGTCCATCGGATAACGCGATATGTTTGTTCCTGTCACTTTTATAAAATAATAGTGAGCTAGTACAACAACGTGTCAGAAGCAAGGTGCGCATTCGCGGTGCGCCTTGCACAGGCTGAGGTGTCTTTCAGGTGATTTTTAAGGCGGTAGTCTCTATTTTTAAGCGCACCTGTTGTAAGGTACAGACAACACATAGCCCAAAGAAAGTCGTAGTTGTGCCAGCCAGGGATCGCGTGCCAGGATAGTAAGTAAGTAGGCGATGTAAGTACGTAGCCTATGTAGGGTTGCTTTCCAGTTGTTCAGTAAGGCCCCAGGTTTCAGCTCCACATGTCATAACCGGCAGTATGCACTGCTTGTAGATTTTTCTTTTGGGTAACAAAGGTAGCTTACTTTTCATTATTCCGGGATGACGGCCGAGTGCTCATCTACCCGTACCTACTCTGTGCCGGATTTCTCTCTCGTAGTTGTGGTCAGCACTAGCCACCTCTCCGAGCCAGTTATATTCTTCTACTTCTTGTAGCGGTTCGTTTCTTAAGTTGAATACGACGCTTTCCGCATGCCTATTCCTGATTACTTAGGATATCTTCATATTTATTTTTATCCTTAAGCCTGTGCCTTATGATTGTAGTTCCCCAATAATTTTTCGCTGGTGTTCTGCAGTCTCTTTCAGCAAGACTATGTCGTCTGCAATCCTCAAATGACTCAACTATTATCCGTTTATTATTAATCCTGTTTTCACAGTCAAGCTTTCTGAATATCCCTGTCGACATGCTGTGAGCAGTGTTCGTGAAATGGTATCTCCCTCTCTTAATCCCTTTCGGAACAGAAATTTATCGCTGTGCTTGTGAAGCGTTATTCCTCCCGTACATCCGTATGTAGGTCGTCTATTAGACTTATTAAGTGGGCGTTTGCAGTCTTATTAAGTGGGACTTGTCTAAATTCGATTTACTTAAAAGCTGGAACAGCAGTGTGAAACTCAAATTCCAAAATCCGAACTGCATTGACCGTGTCAGAAGGTCGGAATCGGATAAACTTCGGCTTCATTACGCGATGAACCCAGATCCGATTCCGATCACGGGAGGCGTTTTTTTGTTTTGTTTTATAATGAATCATAGTTGTAAGGTTTGGGATTGATCAGGGACGTCGTCGCACTGCGGGCGCTCCCGACAAAGCACACGCGGAGACGTCGGCCGTCACCCTCCGGTCAACTGACAACTGGGCCGCCTCGACGCGCAGCTCTCACAGAAACGAGCGAGGCCGTGTCCGGACTGGGACAAAAAAAAGTGGCTTTCTTTGACTGTTGGATGGCTACCATCATGTACGAACGTTCTCCGAACGCCCTTTGCTCGGCCGGAAAGTATTTGCACCCGGCCTTGCTGCTTCTTGTTTTCTTTAACGTTTTTATTCAAGCAAGGCGAGAGGAAGGGAGTCTTTTGCTATCGAATTTACTGCCAGTGGCGCCGGCTAGACCCCGGCAAGCTTCAAGCCCCACTGCGGACTACTTCTGTTATATTGTATATGCTTTGTAAATATTCCTCTACATAAGCTGTGCATAGTTTGGACATCGGAGTCTCCATCGTGCCTCACGGCGACACCACGCACGGCGGCGCGTTCCTGGAGGTGGATTCGTGAAGTTTACTATCGTCATGATCATGTGCCCTCCCGCTGTGTAAAGTTGGCTTTCCTGTAGTGCCATTTGGTTCCAACAGCGCCATCAGGCAGAAAAAAAGCTTCTCTTGGATAATGAACATACTTCTCGGATGATGGTGCAAGGGTGTGGAATAGGTGTTTGGCAAGCAATAAAATTTCATCACTTAGGAACATACAAACTACAACATGATGTACCTGACAGCGCAAAAAGAAGACAGGAACTAGAAAACCGCTCCTGTGCTTTGTCTTTTCTAGTCCGTGTCTTCTTTTGCGCTGAACTGTACACAACAAAATACTAACTCGGCCAGTCAATTACTTTACTAGACTACAGCAGTTTCACTACGACGCATACCGATGAAATAGTTTCTGGAAATCATGTTCTGACTTTTGTATGGTGCCATTAAATTTTGAATTAAAATATTAACGCTAAACTGTTTGACTTTTTGGAAAATCCCAGCTACTCTAGCTAACGACTTTCATCTGCTGGCTATAAATGCAAAGAGATCAAACACATTCGTAAGATAACCGAAGTACACACAGAACATAAATGAGCTGGAATGGGAGTAAATGGCTTGTTGCATAACTCAGTACCAATTCGAAATTTTCAAAACTCCTTACAATGGGAGTTTCGCCTTACTCTCATTATTTCCGCAGTTTTTTTCAGTGGAATATGGGAGTTTCATTTTAGTGCCACTACAATGGTAGTTTCCAAGGGTATCATTGAGAGTGTATTGTTTCTTGCATTGTCTCTTGTGACCTGCATTCGAGGTTTTTTTTGTTTTTTTTGCGCTTGATATAAGCGCTGCAGAGGAATTTATTACTGTATTTAGGAGTTCTTAATGAGCGCACAGGACATATTTTCATTTTTCGTGTAGGATTACGTAATTTCTAGTCTTTTTTTGCTTCAAACGTTGAATGGCGAAACGTGAAAAGTTTGTTTTCTGCATAGTCAAATTATTGCATAAAAATTACATAAATACGATATACGTGTGAACGCGTTAATAAGACAATAAAAACACTCAATCAACAAAGCACCAAAATCGAGAACACAAGGTGTCTTGGTAAGAACTTTATCTACTACAACACTCCTCAACGAAAAAATTTAAGCCATTTGCAAACAATGAGGTCAGCGTGTCGTCGGTGCGCTGTTTGCTTGCACCTGCCTCCCAAACGCTGACGTTGCCGCACCTCCTGACACGTTCCCCAGGAAGCCACAGCAGCACATGCTTTAGAGGGATAGCAAACGCTTTCAATCTGCGGCAACAAATACAGAAGCATATTGGGCATCTGACCTGAAAAAAAACGGCACTGTAAAGACGCTGAACTTATCACTCTTGTGTCCAACTTTCCGTAATGTGTGACTGTTTATTTAAAGCTACGCAAAATTGCACTTCCGTCCGAGACACCTGCGCTCACTAGTTCGTCAAAACGAAGTGCTCTGCTGTTCAAAAGGGTGCGCTACCTTGTGGCGACCAACTTCTCAAAATGCTTCCTTTCTCTCTTTTCCTTGCGTGTAGTATTCTAGGAGCGAGCTTCAGGTTTTACCACCCGCACTGCCACTCTCTCCCCTCACCCAAAGGTAAGGAAAAATTTCGGTCGGTGTGATCCCTGCGCCTGCCCGCTTCAAAATAAATAAATAAATAAATAAACAAATAAATAAATAAATAAATAAATAAATAAATAAATAAATAAATAAATAAATAAATAAATAAATAAATAAATAAATAAATAAATAAATAAATAAAATAAGCAGTCGTCCGTCGACTCTACAGAATGCTCCCTCGAATGGCGTTTGCTTGTTATAGTTACACGCACCGAGAGCACGGAGAGCTCCCACGGGGCCCCGACCTTCTCCCTTTCCAGTGAAAGCAATTAATCACCGGCAGCACGCGGCAGTCACCCTACTCGTAGCAGGCGCGGCTGGCACCACACGTACTTCTCAAGAAAAGCGGCCGCCCTGCGACGTTTGACCGGACAACTTCACCTTCGCCTGCCAGTAGGCCACAGACACAGCCTAACAAAAACACCTAACAGCCGTTCAGAGTTCGAACAGTTTTCATTCTGCTCGTGAGTGTGAATGAGTGAGTGTTCTGCTCGAGACCCGCGCAAATACGCATTGCTTTCACACCGTTCGGCCTCCCCAATGACGTTCCGGGCATGACGCCGTCTTTCACGCACAACGCTCACCTGCAGTGGCGGAGAATCGCCCGTGCAGTGGCGCAGGAAACATGCCGGGGTTATTTGACACTAGAAGGGGCACAAGTCTCCCAAAATGTTGGGTACAATAAAAAACGTGAAAATCTTACCTTGAACCACCTCGCCGATGCACAACCGCGTTGTTTTTAACGAGCCAATCTCAGCGATCACTGCATTTAGGCCTCGCGTCGGCTCGCTGGCGTATTTCGTCGGCTCGAAGGTTGGTGACATGGAGGCGACGTTGCAGTGTGTCGCACGTCAGTGTAGGCTGGTTCCACACTGTTCGCAACGAGCTTCAATTGTCGGGAAGCACTTCACATCCGTTCGTGCGGCCGCAAGTTCACATCGACAATAAATTTTCGGGGACGCTGGAGCTCACACGACACCCGACACCAACTGGCAGCCATTTTGTAAGACGGTGTAGAGGACGAAGGGGTGAAGGAGGAGGAGAAGGAGATAGAGGAGGCATGGCAGTTTTTAATACTCTTATTAGGACAAACGCAGTATTCAAAGCTAGATAGTGCGTTTTGTGAAGAGGTACAATCGTGGTAAATGCGCCTATTTACGACGGCTTTTGGCTCCAGGTGTAAACTGGCAGTTTTTCCGCCATCATACTACCACACGTGGGGGCAGGCCACCTGCCGTAAGGAGATTAAAAGACGTATCATACCCAGCTTTCTCGCTGAAATTTCCAACCTCTCAGGAACCTGGCAAAACCACTTTAGGAAAGTGATATTTGGCACAAAGCCAGACGTCAACGTGCAGATGAAAACACTAAAAGTACTTTCAAGGATTCTGAACATTTTTTGTGTAATTCGCTGTCAAATGTTACTCCCCATGCATTTCTATGGGATAGTTTCTATGGCTCAGGAACCTAGCCGCGCAACGTCCGCGACTTGAAACTGTTGAAAGGACCGCCATGAGCGGGAAAGCTGCACATGTCCAGCCAAAAAACTCCCATTCAGGCTAACTTCTGTTTGTGTGTGTATGTCTTCGCTCTCTTGGTACAGGATCTCGTAGTTTTTCTTGCTCAATTCATTTGTCGTGCAGGTGTCAGTTGAATGAACCTGTATATCGTGCTGCTCCTCAGCCTCTCCCCATTGCCACGCGTAGCTGCGCTGGCGTAGTTTTACGCCATTACTGCAGGGTGCTCACAAGCACTGTCGTTTTTCATCCTTTACACCCCTGGTTTATTTAAAATACCTTTCAAAACTGTGTGCTACGTAAAAAGATCATCATCATCAACAACAAGCGCCTATTTGGGTCCACTGCAGGACGAAGGCCTCCCCCGTTGACCTCCACCCATTTCTGTCCTGTGCTGCCCGTGTCCATTCCTTGCCTCCGAATTTTCTTATTTCATCTCTCCATCGAGTTAATGGCCTTCTTAATCGTCTAGGCCCGTCTCGCGGTGTCCATTCTGTTGTCATTGTGGTCCACCTTTTGTCCGTTCGTCGTACTACATGGCCAGCCCAAGTCAATTTCTTTTTCTTAACCTGGACTGTGATATCACCTATCCGAGTTTGCTCCCTAATCCAGGTAGCTCGTTTTCTGTCCCTAAGCGTTACTCCTAACATTATTCTCTTCAAGACACGTTGAGCGGACCTAATCTTGCTTTCTAATTATTTAGTAAGTCGCCAAGTTTCTGCTCCGCATGTCATCACCGGCAGGACGCATTGGTTGAACACCTTCCGTTTTTAGGGATAGAGGCATCTTACTTTTCAATATTTGCGAGTGCTTGCCGAATGCACCCCATCCCAGTCCTATTCTACACCTGATTTCTTCCTCGTGGTTTGGGTCCGCACTGACCATCTGGAGAAGGTAGTTATATTCTTGTACTTGTTCCAGTGTTTCATCTCCTAGTCTTAAAAAGGCGCGTTCAGCAAGTTTATTTATCAATAATTTAGTTTTATTCAAGTTTATCTTTAGCCCCACAGCGAAGCTCTGTGATTTTAGTTCCTAAATCATGTTTTGGAGTTGCTCTGCAGGTTCACTGAGCAAGGCTATGTCATCTGCAAACCTTAAATGGCTCAAGTATTCGCCGTTTATCCGTAAGCCTACGTTTTCCCAGTCAAGCCACCTGAATACACTCTCCAGATATGCTGTGTGCAATTTTTGTGAGATGGTATCTCCTTGTCGCACTCCCCTTCCGATCGGGAATTTATCACTTTGCTTGTGAAGTGTAATTCTGCCGGTGAAATCCTCATATATGTCATCTAGGAGCCGTAGGAAGGTCTTCTATATTTCTTAATCCTTTAAGGCGCCCATCTCTGCGGCGGTGCTTACTGAATCGGACGCTTTTTCATTGCCTATAAATATCATGTAAAGTGGTTTATTATACTCTGCGCATTTTTCTATTACTTGGTGGATGACATGGATGTGATCTATTGTATAGCATCGATTTCTGAACCCAGCCTATTCCCTGGGTTGTTGGACGTCTAGGCTCGTGGTTATGCAGCTAAGTATTATCTTGCTAAATAGCTTGTATACAACTGACAGAATGCTGATGAATCTGTAGTTCTTGAGGTCTTTGTTATCTCCCTGTAAAGCATGTAAAAAGATATTTACATGCTTTTCGCCCCTAAAGGGCGTAAAATGTGGAGTGTGAAATATGTTCGCCCTTTGAACAGCCCTCATTTAGTGAGGGGTTAGTGTGTAGGCTACGCGAAGTTCTTCGTTTTGAAAGTGAGACAACACATGTCGCCAAAACAGCAATGGTGGTTTGGCGGCACTTCATCTTCAAGACTTGAGCAACTAAATGACGCAATACAAATATTTTAATAAACCAACTAGGTGTCCTCCCACATTATGCAAAACGTTTGCAGTGTGCATAACTTCGACTCGCTTATGAAATATCGCGAACGTTTGAGTTAAACTTCAAAGGTGGAGCGGTCGCCGAAGTCTATGCTGGATGATCCGATGATCGAAGAGACGTTAGCTCGTGGTCGATGGCACGTGGCGAACGATGAGCTACTCCGAGCAAGATGTACATTATGTACACTTTATTTACTCTACGTATTTACAACTTTTAAGGCTCACGATCGCATGCAAGAAGTCGGGCAAGGCCCCCGTCGAGCGGGGCTCGCCGCGCACCCTATCCTATCTGTCCCTGTCCCTGTCCCTGTCCGTCCTAATCTCTCAAACTGCTCGGCTTTACCAACAAAAGGGACGTCACAACTTGAGAGGGAGGACGGCTAATTGATTAGTCCACACTAGGCCAATGATTGTCCACCATGACAAACAAAGCTAGGTGGGTTCAAAATAGTCACGTGATCCACCTCTTTCACTCTCATACAGATACCCAAAGGTATTCTGCAAAAGACAAAAATAACAGAAATAAAACCAAACAACTAAACACAAACCTAGCACCGGCCAACAGTTGTCGGGCGGCACGTCTTAAAATATTGTCCATACCGTGCGCGCCGGCCACTGTGCCCACGCCTCCAAATTCTTTTCGTTTGCACACAGATGGAGCACCTAACAAAGCCTGGTCGCCTACCTAATGACTCATCCCAGCCGCCGAGTCGCCAGGTTGAGATATGTGACGAACCGAAACTTCGCCCAGTAACTTTGAGCAGTGCAACTGTCGCAGGCTAAACGTTTGGTGCCCTCTTCCTGTGTTTGACCCTTTGACTGACCTCCAGCTCCTGTGCGGTTCCTGGATTCTCGTGGCGGTAATCGCGCTCGTTAAAATGTCAGTGGTCCCCCTCCGCCGGCTTCTCAAACGAACACAAGGACATCCTCATTCGGAAGCTTACATCGCTTTCAGTTATTATGGGGTGACCGACGCACTTATATGTGTCGTCTCCCGACCGGCTTGTCGCGTGGACACAAAAGCGCGGCGAATAACAAAGAAGCCTCCGTGGGTTCTCCTTACACCCCTCGCGCCCAACTGAGGTCGGCCGGCGCGAAAACAAACACCGTACAGGTAAACAAACTAACCCCAGCGAAAGATATCCAGTTGTTGTTCGGTAGGAAATAATTGAGATTCGTGAACTTAACAGTTTGGTACATGCTGCGTCGCGGATCCAATGTGACTGAGGCGTTTCGCTCCAGGTGTGGCCCGGTGTTTAGTCATCATCATCATTTATCGAACCCTTAAAGGGTCCTTGCGGTGTATAACATAAGGGGGAAGCAAATGCACAATTGAACAGATGCATAATTGTCAATGGTACAAAGTATAATCGTGAGTGAACTACATGATAGAAACAGTGTCACAGGAAGGAAATAAATACACATAGAAGAAAACGGCAGCAATTGTGAATTTACTAACAAATCAAATGATTTGTTGATGATGGTTTGATGTTTATGGCGCAAGGCCAACTGGGGCAAAGAGCGCCTCAAATGATTTCTAATAAGCTGTTAAATTTTAAGGGGTTTTGTTTGTGGAATATGGATTCAGGCAGGTTATTCCTACCTTCAATGGCTGTAGGCAAAAAGGATTTGTTGAAAGCGTTAGTTGGGCCATGTAAGCGCTGTAAACTTGGAGAGTTAAACAGGTGACGCGATGAATGGGCGAGAAAGAGAAGAACGGTGTTGCGTTGTGATGGGCAATTATAGTATAGTTTGTGCAGAAGGCAGAGCCGAGTGACCTTGCGGCGAATTTCTGGGGGAGGGAGATTGAGTGATCGTTTAATAGTGGTAATTGTATTGTGAGGTGACAAATATGGCGTGAGGTGACCGTGAGGTGACCGTATTGTGAGGTGACAAATCTGGCAGCGCGATTTCGAATTGCCCCTAATGCGTCAATTAGGTAATTATGATGAGGGTTGCAAATGGCAGACGCATATTCACGTTTAGTACGCGTGAAAGTTTCATAAGCTAATTTTCGGATTTGCGGCTGGGTGGACGTAATGAATCTTTTGATGTAGCAAAGTGATTGTGCTGAAGCGGCGAAAAGTTGTTCTATGTGATGGGACCATGTTAGTTTACTTGATATTATTACGCCAACATAACGGTACCAGTCAACCTGGGTTAAAGGTTGGAAGTTCACAGAATACTGGAAGGAAACTTCATGCTTGTGCGCGAAAAGTGCATGAATTTACGTTTGGCTGTATTAAGCTGCATTAGCCATCGCTAATGGAGCCTAATACAACCGAACAAGCGAGCATGCGAGGTTAGCGTTTTGTTTTTTCTGAGGGGAAATGCATCTCGGATGAGGAAAGTAAAAATGCAGTTTGTAAGTGCATTATGACTAACATGGAGTTACGCATAATCATCTGGTTATTGTTTTACCATTTTTCGCTTAATCTAAACTTTTTTTTCTTTCTTCCTTATTCATTCCCTGACCATCTATTTCTGAGAGAATTATGCTTAACTTTAAGGCACTCTGGCAATACGCTATAGACTGGCTCTGATTAGCTAGTTAGAACAGTGGAAGCATAAAAGACAGGTGAAGCAAAGATAAGCAGGAAGCAAGGCTGCACCGAAGGCAACAAAGACGTGATAAGGAAACCCTCCTTTGCGCAGATGCATAATTCTTGCGTAAGGGAATCGAGATCTCTAGACAGGAGAAGCAGCAAGGCTAAGCAGATTTTCCTCGCACTTCCCATGGGTCGTCCGCATCTTCCTTTGTTTCGACAGCTACCCCCGTCATGTAGAGGCTCCATTCTTCCGAACATGGTATTGAGATGAAGACAACGGTCAAGCGAAAGTCAGCACTTCCGCATCTGCCCTACGGCCGCCTTTGTGATATGAATCCACCGAGGGGTCTTTTCTTGTTGAGGCGTTTGCACTCTATGATTTCTGTGTAGGGATATTTGTTTGTTTTATTTTACCGTGGGCACGTTTCGGTGTTTATGTTGCGCGCGCAGATCTCGGCGCGTGACCTCTTTTTCACGTGTGCTCTAGGTTGTGTCGTTCAGTAGCTGTTGTTTTAGACCTGAGTAATCATCAGGCGAATCCCAACTTATACCCGGGAATCAACGCAGGACAAATAATTGAATGCTGGGTCGTCTTGCACTCAACGAGAGCTCGCAAACATTCTTCTGCTACGTATATCCTCTGCGAGCAGTGTGGTGGTGAGCTTATAGAGCAAGCCGCTTCCGCGACTAAACGCTTTTTCCACCCACCATAATATGACCCAAGAAGTCCTGCAGAACCTAGCACAAACTAAAATCAGAAGGCCTTATCAGATACCCCCCTATTCAAACGACACCTTTTATCCTTTGTGAAATCTGTACCTAGTAATTGAAAAAAATGCATCCGCTGAGTGATCGGCTGTTCGATGAAGTCAAAAAAACAAAATGAAAGTGAACCAGCTGCTTGTGTGTGTGATTATTTAGACGTTCGTTCGTTGCTTTTGTTCCGACTTCGCACACTGCAATAGTTTAGCGTCCACCCCCGTTCACGGCCCATGTCCTGCGAAAGAGCAGCGCATTTCGCGTCTAGTTGGGTATGGGGACTCCTGCCTGGCTTGAGGTTTGACGAACGTCGTTAGCATTTCCGTAGCTGCACACGCTTTTTAAAGACGATAGCCTTTCTTGGCCTACTTGAACGTGAAAATTTCGGTCTGTCTATACCCCTGTGTGTCTGGGTGGCTTTCGGTTTAGCCACCAGGCAGAAGTGAAACAGATGCTGCAAAATAGGTTTATACACCCTCAGCCAAATCTAAAGTGGGTAGGAAAGAGCAGCAACCATGCGGACGTGCCAAATCTTCGTTTTATTCTCGATGCAGATGCTATCGGTGTGCGTCACAGGCCGACCGCCGCCGCTGCCCTGCGTGCCATCACAAGTTTGGTGGCGCTCGCCCTTGCGCAGTCCAGCGCGTCAGCCCGAACAACGTTGCCCGGTCACATCGACGGAAACCCCTTGGATCCTTACACCCCTTCCTGAGGATTCAGGGCCGGCATCGTCCCAGACATCATCGGTTCACCTGCCTTTAGGAACCCAACTTTCTTCGTTCCGCTTCAGTGCGCAGAGAAGAGCAGCTACCATGCGGACGTGCCAAATCTTCGTTTTCTTCTCGATGCAGGCCAGTTCCAGCCCTGCTTCGCATTGTAAACACTCCGGCAATACTTGCTTGCTGCTCTTTCCATGCCCCACCACCATGCTCAGTATTGGGGCTCTTCGATTTACACTCTAGGACTCACCGCGGATAGTCCGCGGGTAGTCCGAGGATTCCCCGAAGCCATATGGATACATGGGAAAATCGAATGCCGAACTGCTTCTCGGGGAGCGCGCGGTGAGTCCGAGACTGTAAATCGAAGAGCCCCACTGTTTGCGACTGTGTGCATGTTGTAAAACTTCTGGTTTTAGAGGGTGATGTCGAAATGAACGCTGGGCCTCCGAAGGAGGATCCTAGTCAAGAAACCAACGATCCCCTTTCTTTGATGAAGAAACTTGACACTAAAATGGACAAGAATCACGCAGAAGTTCTCTTAGAACTTAATACCATAAAGCAAATTCAGGTAAACCTTCACGAGCAAATGACTAATATAAACGACAGGTTGACAGCTGTGGAGGAAAAATTGGCAGCTTCTGAAAACTCTACCGAGGTAGAAATTGCAAGAGCGGTAACTGAAGTTGTAGGTAAGGAAACCACAAGCATTCATAGCGGTTTAGACGAATTAGGGGACCGGTCAAGGCGCGACAACTTGACCTTTTATGGTTTTGCTGATGACCAGACGGAAACGTGGGCTGATTCTGAACTAGAGGACGGGACATAATTGTGTCAGCCCTGAAGATGGAATTGTCGGACGAAGCCTTATCTCGTGTGCACAGACTCGGAAAGTTTTTACCAAACAAATGCCGCCCGATAATAGCGAAGTTCACCAGTTTCAAAACAAAAAGTGAAAATTTTTCTTCGAAAGCTCAACTGAAAATGACTGGTATCAGTGCAGGTGAAGATTTCTGCATTTCTACCCGCACTTCGCGCAAGAAACTTATCGAGTTTGGAAAACCATGCAGTCTACAATTTTCTGTGCGCTACAACAAACTGATAATATAAAAGAAGGCCTATATGTACTACCCATGTACTAACACTGTCTGTGAGATCGAGTCCGGGATTGACGCTAATGAATCATCGTTGCCCCCTTCCCGATCCGCCATTTCATCTTGTGTTCTCGCCATAGCCGCCGCATAGGTAAATTCGGACTCTTATCACCCTGCAACTGATCTCAACCTGATCTTTTCCAACATCCGTAGTGTTGTAAATAAACGCGATGACATATCTGCCCTTATTGATACGTGCAATGCCGTCATTGTCATTTTAACTGAAACCGGGCTATCGTCAAAAATATGAAACCAAGAAGTATTAGCAAGAAGTATTAGCAAGTAGCAACATTACCGCGTGTATTGTGGCGACCGGGGTACTAGATTAGGGGGCGGTGTGCTTATCGCAGTGGCCGACATGCTCAATTCCTTTCGCGTTCCGGTTACCTCTGGCTTGGAAGCAGTATGCGCAGGCTTTAGAATAAACCACCCAGATGTCATTTTTGGCGCCAGTTATAGGCCCCCGAGTGCCTCTTTAACGTTTTGCACACAGCTTCACGACTTACTTAATTCCACTATAACAAGGTTTCAACACTCACCTATTTTCTTGTTAGGGGACTTCAATTACCCTAACACAAACTGGTCTGGTACTGTGCCAACTGTATCTGATTCTCACCTTGATAGCAAGGCATTCCTAGGCGTGTGTTTATATTTACATCTTACTCAGCACGTTACTCAGCCTACTCGTATTACTTCACATAGCGCTAACATCCTCGACTTAGTTTTGACGACCGCTCCCGGCCTTGTTAATTCTTTGAGTTCTTTGCCTTGTCTTAGTGACGATTGTTTTATTTATTTCAAGCTTAAAGAAAACATTACTCGTTCCAACGGTAAGCAAAAACGCATCAGAGACTATGGGAAAGCCGATTACGCAACAATACACACAAGTTGAAGCCGTTACAGATGAATATATGCCGGACTTTTACGCTCGAAGCGTAGAAGAGAACTGGTCCATTTTTAAAAACAAAGTAATGAGTTAGTACAAAAATAAATTACCTATCTGACTCTCTCGCTCTAACAATCGGTCACCATGGTTTAATGCATTTCTAAAACGTATCTTAAACAAAAAAACGGCGGTTCTGGCAAGCTAAGAAACGCAACACGAGTGATAGCTGGCATGCATATCATGAGATTGACTCACTGTTTAAAAATTCCATCGAAGAAGCTGAGTGCGTTTACATTTACACCAGTCTGCCATCTTTTTCGTCTGATAATATTAGAAAAGTTTGGAAAATCATCTAGGGCTCTGAATATAACACTGTATCGTTAACTGATGTTGACGATGCTATTGTTCCACCTGCAAAATGCTGTTTTGTACCTAATGACGTGTTTTCTAAATAATTTTCGAATAACCTGTTACCTTGCAGATCTTTACCTGATCTTGTGAAGATGAACTTCTCGGCAATGGATCCATTGATTATTGATTATGATACTGTCGCGAAGTGTATTCGTAATTTAAAAATTTCGCCTTCTTCAGGAATAGATCGCATCAATTCAAAGTTCTGGAAAAATACTGAAGTGTACTCATCTTTAATTATGAGCAATATTTTTTCGCACTCTCTTTTGTCGTGTTCTTTGCCGAAAGATTTTAAAGTCGGGAATGGGGTTCCATTTTTTATATCTGGCGACATGCATTCATTCTAAATTACCGTCCTATTTCTATAACAAGTGTTCCATGCAAGATTCTAGAGCATATAATAAACTCCAGGCTTATTAACTTTCTAGAAACCAATTCATTCTTTTCATTCATTCAGCACAGCTTCCGTAAATTGTTTTCTTGGGATACCCAGTTCATTTCATTTACACATAACATTGGTGCCGTGTTAGATAACGGATATCATATTGAGACCACTTTCTTGGACTTTTCTAAGAATTTGATCTTGTTTCTCACCAAATACGTTGTCATAAATTAAGTTTCCTCAACATTGACCGTAATATTATCCTGTGGATTGAGAACTTTTTGTCCTACCGAACACAAATTGTCTCTGCTAAAAATTTTGATTCTGCGCTTTGTCCTGTCATCTCCGGGGTTCCGCAATGCTCTGTTCTCGGGCCTTTGCTTTTTATTATGTATATAATGACTTGCCTAACTCTGTAACGTCCTCAATAAGGTTATTCCCTGATTATTGTGTCGTTTACCGTGAAATATAATCAAATTCTGAAACTGAGACATTACAGTCTGACCTAGAAAGGATTTGTACCTGGTGTGATACTTGGAAGATGCGTCTTAACAGCCAAAAGTGCAAACTAATGAGAATTTCCCGCATTATGGATTCTGCACTCGAAGAGGTCACCTCTTATGAATACTTATACTTAGGCATCTACATAACATCTAACCTATCCTGGCAAACTAACATTAACCATATCACTAAAAATGCCAACGGCATGCTTGGTTACCTCCGTCGCAATTTCTCAATGGCCCCAGTTAAAGTAAAGCTACTTCTCTACAAAACACTAATAAACCCTAAGCTTGAATATGCCTCTTCTGTCTGTGATCCTGGAGTAGATTATCTAACAAATGCAATATAATCTGTTCAAAATTCTAGTTTATATTTTATTATTGCTACCTACTCATGGACAGCAAGTGCAACATCTATGAAGGGTATACCTTAAACCTTTCTCTCCTCTCACACCGTAAGAAACTAGCACGATTAGTACAACTCCACAAAATTTACTATCACAACCCGATTTAGGAAGTCAAATTTTCTCTGCACCTTCATATATATCGTCTCGAACTGATCACCTCCATAAATTGTTCGTTCCGCAGTGCCGCTGGAGTTTATTTTTCTACTCATTTATTCCAAAAACCACAACTGCACGGAACCCCCTCCCCGCCTCAATTGCTAACATAACCGATTTGTCTGCATTTAAAAATGCTATAGAAAAACACTTTCTTTAATCCGCGTTTTTGTTTTTTTTTCTCGATTTTTGCTGTTTTTGATATCCTTTCCTGCGCTTGCATCATGTATTAACTCCACTCCCTTCTGTAACGCCTTCGGGCCTTGAAGGTACAATAAATGAAATGAAATAAAATGAAATGAAATTAAATGAAAGGGAGTCTGAATAATAACTGGAGAATGTAAAAAGAAACAATAAAATAGAATCGCTTTTGTAGCGAGTTTTCTAACTGGGATGCCAAAACATGTTTACTATGGGTTCTTTAAATGCGATTCCAAAAGACATTTTCTCGTCGACCTGTGGCCATGCCGCTTTCTGTTGCCTACTCAGGTTGTGGTGCGACTGGTAAATCGCTTGTTACAGGTAAAAGAGGCTCGCGCTTGACAGCAGCACAAGCCCTAAGTCCAAGGGCCCCTGCGGCGTCTGCTGTTCGGCGTGCCCGCTCGGCCAACTGTCGCTAATCCTCAAGAACCCAGCTGCACAGCACGGCCTCTCATGCTCAAATGGGGGGGGGGGGGGGGGGGTGCTAATAATGGGGGCTGCTGGTGTAAGATGGTGTCATTGGGAAAGCCCACGTACAACCCTGTACCGCACCAACGCGCATGTACAAGGCCTAAATCTGGTGAGCTATTAGTTTCATCTCCATAAATATTTTGTTCAATGGCATCGTATTTGAAGCCGCTAATATTTTTGGCCCAGCGAATTTTTCTTTTAACTAAGCCTTTATTTACCTGAGGGTAAACCACCTATAAACACGAGTTATTTCTTCGTACCACAGTTTTTGCTGGTTACAAATTGAAGCTGGGGAAAAGCTATATGTTATAATTAGGACATTTACTGAATCGTTATTTCGACGAGAGAGAAAATCTTTCATTTGTACTGTTGTACGCGACCGGTACGAGTCAACAGCGCAGCTACGTTCAGCGAGGCGAAATATCCACCGAGGCGGAATGTTTGATTTCCCTAAATTCGAACGTGACAAAATGTATAACGAGACAAAATATTTATTTATTCCAACCTGAATATCGAAGTACGACGAATATCCAGTGATACAGGAGATCCAGCCTAGCTTTACACGGAAGGAAACAAAAGCTCCAATAAGATGAAGGATCCTGTTGAACCTGGATGCCCAACATGGCAAAACATCTGAAAGCACTAGAGGTCTGCTATTCGATCTTTCATCGCGTTGGACCTTCATGCAATCAACCTCTTTGTCCCCTATCCTCACGGAGCCGCATGCGACAATTGCGCAGAGCTGTGGACTCGCGAACACATCGAGTCCGTGGACCATAAGCAATGGCACCAACCATGGAAAGAAGCAATGGCAACCACTAAACGTTGGAAATGCCTCCGGCAAGGGCTATGTATTTATTTATTTATTTATTTATTCAGGTACCCTTAAAGGCCCTCCGGAGAAGGGTAATAAGGGGGGATTCGCATACATCGATGGTGAAATTCCTTTTTTTTTCTGGATGTAGGACACTGATAAAAAATGGTCGCCATTCCGCCCTGCGAAAGTGGATGTCCATCGAAGCCGTTGTGCACAACTACTAATGCTGATAGGGGAGGGTATGAAATGTTTCTCGTTGGCTCAGCTGGCGTGTTGCTTGCACTCGGCTTCTCTGGCGGCCGATGCTGGGTCCTGCCTAGCCTGACGCATGCGCTCGGCGCCTTGGGCAAGAATTGCTCTATTTAGTGACACTAGCCCTGCCTAGGCTTCAAAGATAATCTGCAAATGTAACCAATTACCAGGAAAACATGGGGGCGGACATTACTCATGAGCGCCTTATCATCCATCCTGCGATTCAGATGCTTGTTTTGTGTTTTTTTAAGTGCGAATGCACTCCTTAAGCGAGCCTGAATCGTCCGCCGCCGTCGTCCGCATAGCAACAGCTGCGGGTGCGCGCGCTCCTCGTCTTCCTCCTCGTCTTCCCTAGCAACGGGGGGAGATGGGCGCGCGCTACTCTCCTCCTCCTCTTTCCGCTCAGTGACTGCGGGTGTTGGGCGCCTCCTCTCCACTTCGGGCGGGAGAGCTCTCGCTCGCGTAGCGGGCGCTCCGCATTCCGACGCGTGAGGGCGCTCGTGTAGCCCTCGCCGTAACGGCGGGCGCTACTCTCCTCCTCCTCTCTCCGCTCAGTGACTGCGGGTGTTGGGCGCCTCCTCTCCACTTCAAGATCACGATATCCACCGTAATCGCGCAATCAACAACCGTGCATTCGCACTTACACACTCTCCCCCTCCGGTAAGTGCGAGGAAATTTTTTTAATGAATACTGAGCCCTAAGCTATATGTCCGATTAGCCTGACTCATGCGCTCTGTGTCTTAGGTGAGAACTGTTGGGTCCTGCCTGGTTTTTTTGTTTACTACACGAAATTTTTCGACCAACTAGGGGCTAACCGCTTCGCTGTAAAAAACGCTGCTGTTTTTGTGTTTTTAATAAGGGAGCGTATGGTAGACAGCCCCATCTCAGAGCGCCAAAGAACACATCAAACTCCGGCGTCAGGAGCCATCGTGGTTCTCCCCATATCCGCTCCTCCTCGGCGTAGCCGTCGTGACGCTAAGCCTGGCATGGCAGTAAGGCAGTATACATTTTTATTCCTTCAATAAATTCGTTTCTTCGAAAAGCGGCGAGAATCCCCATAAAAATTTCGCCACGTAATTCTTTTCCTCGCGGACTCCCTCTTTCCCGCGGTAAGTGGCAGCAATCGATACTGGAAAAACACTGTGAAAATATTGCGAAGACACTCGAACCGAAAAAAACCGGTCACGCGCCCCGTTGACAGCACGAGGAACGCCGAAATTGTGCCACTCTTCTCCTGTTGGCCTACGAGGGACAGAGCCGAAAAGCGTTGTTGAGCCCTAGAGCGACGAGCGAAGAAAGCTGCTATTCAAGACAAAGGAAGAACTGAACTACGTTGATTCTGAACAGAGGGCTCTAGTTACCTGGGGAGGGCGGCCTTTCGCCCTCACCGGGGGTCACAAAGTCACGAACGACCGCTGGGAGGTGACCGTTCCAAGACGTCGTGATTCTCTCGCGAAGAGCATTGTAGCTAGACCGAAGAACAAAATAAATAAAGTGATTGACGTTTTGTGTTGACCATACGTACAAACGCCGTCTTTATTTCGTGGTTTGTCAGCCCAGTTTTTATCCCAACTGCACGTAAAGACGCAGGGTCGGTTAGTGTGCTCTAGAATTGTAAGGTTATAATGCTGTTGCAATAAATATTTTCACAGTATAGACAAGATGGTGACGGAGTATTTATGACCATCTTAAAGTTCACATTGCCTGTTTTGATAAGTAAGTTGGTAAAAAAAGTTTTGACCCCATATGCATTGCAAACCAAAACATTAGATGGTTTTGTGAGCACACGTTGCTCATTTTGTATTTTTGCTATGTTGTTGTTGTTATTTTTAAGTAAAAAAGCCTGACTTTTTGTGTTGTTGCTGAATTGGTTGTGTGCAGCATGGCTTTTAATTTGAATATGTCAACATAAGCTCCCCAAAAAAGGGATTCGGTGTCCCGTGAAGCTGTTCAACCAGCTTTTTGCCTTGACTCCTCCAGTGAAAAAGGAAATAAAGATGGACTGAAGGACTGAGTGAATGAATGTATGAAATAGCGTGATTAATACCCAGGAAGATTACGAGGAAACCATTTAATGTGGAGCTCCTGGTTTGATGTGGTCAATGAACGCACAACTGTTGTAGTAGAAAATTTATTACTATCAGGTTAAGGCCGAAATAGTCAATAAAATTCTGCAAATTAATATCATTTTTCCTATTTTTGTGCTGGTTAGATACAGATTGTGGTGGGAAGCATGGGTGCTGGCGTGATGGAAAGATTTTAGAGCGTAAGACAGACGACTCACCTATAATCGCCATCAATCTACTGGACGACTTGTCAGTAATTGTCTGAAGAAATATACCGTTGTTGACTTTCT
Source organism: Haemaphysalis longicornis (assembly GCF_048455015.1). Taxonomy (NCBI): domain Eukaryota; kingdom Metazoa; phylum Arthropoda; class Arachnida; order Ixodida; family Ixodidae; genus Haemaphysalis; species Haemaphysalis longicornis. Next base: position 173,050,471 of record NW_027526361.1, on the reverse strand, counting down.
GTGCTAAAACCATGGGATTTCAGCCATGTGAAATGAAACTACCAGCGTCTAACAAGGAATTCATGCCATTTTTTTTCACATAAACGTAAGTTCCTTGGCGCAAAAGGAAGACGAATTAAACATCGCTTCAGACATTCAACGCACCTTTCACAGCAGTAATGCTAACTAAAACTTGACATACTCCTGCGTCATCACCCTACTGCCCACCCGGATATCACTGCTTTACCCCTGCCGTGAAGATGGACAAAGAGGCGGTGTTTTTATTCTTTTTTATGGAAAGCCTTATTTGTAACCGTGTGGATGACTACGGCGCAGTGACTCGTGATTATGGTATGCTAACAATTAGGTGTCATAACCAATTGATCTCAGTGATGTACAGGCCATCATCTAGCAACTTTCGCCAATTCCTTTCATTCACTGAAAGCCTTCTCCATTATGCAATGGCCCAGAACATGAATGTCGTTCCGGGAGGAGATTTGTATGTTAATATGCCTAACGCTTCGCACTATCATCGAGAACTTCTCTCCGCCATTATAACGCGTGGTTTTTGTAACGCAATAGATAACCCGACACGAGTTGCAACTGAAAGCGAATCTTTGTTAGCCGTATTCGTTACGAACATTACTGCTGATTCCTTAAACTGCAGGCGTTATGTACAAGGATATCAGCGACCATCCGGGAATATTTATCAAAACGAATAAATCTGGTCACACTGATCAAAAATATTTACCGTGATAGACCAGTCAACTTATTCATCACGCCTTGAGTCATTTCGTCAATGTGTCAATTAGCACACATGGCATGAAGTTTATTCTTCAAATACAAGAGGGAGTATTGTAGTTTTCTGAGCACTTTCAAGCAACTTTACGACGCAAATTTTCCAATGAAAGTAGTTAGAAAACCAGGCACAGCGTGGAAATCCTGGGTTACATAACGTAACGTGGCGGCAGATGACACGAACCATGTAGCGATGAATCGTGTATTTGCACAATGGTGAAGAACAATTTACATCAAGACATAACCGCGCCCGGCCTGGCTGCGCCGCCCCCACAGCTCTTCGTCGTCACCCATGGTGGTGGGCCATCGCGCAGCAGTGATTGTCCCGACCCGTGACCTCAGCTCCCCTGTCGATGATAACCGTCCCAATCGACGCCGAGGCGAATTGGCGATTGAAGACGGCTGAGTATTGGATTGAAAAATGCAGTGACGAATCACTTGCCGCCACGAATGACGATGAGGGCGTTGAGGATGCCTGTCCCAGTGAGAGCAATGGCTTCAACCTCGGCGAAGCACCAAAGGTCCTCGAGCCACGTCGGACGGAAGGGCGGGGCAATAGATCTTCGGCTTGTGTAGGCACGGCTCGTTTCCTCTGGTCTTCATTCGGGTCTTTCGGGCTGGGGATCACGGGGCGGGCGACGTCCCTTTCTGGTGTCGACTGGGCTGGGGCGGCCCGGTGCGGCTTCGTTGACCTTGGCGGCTGCGTCCACGCCAATGCGATGCGATGCTGGGGCCAGAATGGGGATGACGAACCCGCACACTCCAGCAAAAGTAACGTGGCGGCAGATGACACGAACCATGTAGCGATGAAGCGTGTATTTACATAACGGTGAAGAACTATTTACATCAAGCCATAACCGAGCCCGGCCTGGTGGCGCCGCCCACACAACTCTTCGTCGTCATCCTTGGTGGTGGGTCATTGCGCAACAGGGATTGTTCCGTCCCGTGACATTGTTAACAACTAAACATTATTAAGTATAAAAACACTCTATACGCTAACTTCGCTACAACAAGAAATTTAGCGTTAATCCAAGAGTTTAGGATATTTGCAATAAAGTTTCTATGAAATTAAAAGAAGCAAAAAATACTACTGCAGGAAGATCTTGTGGAACAGTTCGATGCACCGCTCGAACGTAATTTGGCGAAAGCGGAACTCTTTGTTGCATCCGAACGCTTGTTCAGACGTTTTTTCTAACATCAAAAACGAAGGGAAATGGCCTTCTAGCGGTGCACTGGCTGACGCATTCAATTGCCATTTTACTGGGCAATCAGATAAACACAGCGACCCTAACTTTCATGAGCTAGACAATATTTGATTTGTAACACCAGTTCTCTGTCAATTTTCTTACAAACTGCGCCCAAACTTTCTCAGTTATCAATTTCGCGAACACTACTAAGTTTAGGATATAAACGGAATTCAGATAATCCCGGCAAAGTATGTTTTTGATCTAGTATCTCTTTCCTAAAGCGCTACAGTTTCCTAAAACGCTACAAGACGGTAGATTAAAACAACCAGTGTTCAAGCATACTGATAAAAAGTATGTTTAATGATTATCCCCTAATCTTCATACTGTCCACATTTTCTAAAGGTATTAAAAAAATCATGCACACAAGAATACTTTCCTTATATGATCATCACAGCTTGTTTCTCAACTTACAACACGGTTTCCGAACGCAGCGTTCAACAGACACAGCCCTCATAATGCACGAAAAGATAATTATCGAGGATTTTAAGTCAAAATCTCCTTCATTAGGCCCTTATATTGATTTTTTGAAGGCATTTGATGCAATAGATCAATCAATACCTCTTTGCAAGTTATATAAATAAGGTGATCGGGGATTATCCTGTGACCTACTTGAATCTTACCTTGCACATAGAACGCAATATGTAGACGTAAACGAATCGCACTCATCTGTGCAACAAATACGCGGTGGTGTTCCCCAGGGAAGCATACTGATACCGCTTCGCTTCTATTTTCTATTTATGTAAATGATACCTTACATTGCCCACAATACGCAAATTTTGTTTCATATGCGGACGATACAACTGTTGTTATAACGGGTAAAAGTGAAGAAAAGATTGAAGTACAAGCGAATCAAGTGGTAAGGGACTTGAGCATTTGGATGCGTGCAAATTATCTACGATTAAATACAAAAAGTAGTATTCTTTACACCAAAAAAAAAAAAAACACTGTCGCGGCCTATTTCTGTTAACGTTGGCTAAGAACAAATCGAGGTGGTGGAATCAATAAAGTTTACTAGGAGTAATTTTTACAGCAATCTCAAATGTAATAAACACATGGAATACCTCTGTTCCAGAATTTCATCTGCATTGGTGTTTTTGCGTGATTGAGAAACATTGTTCCCACGAAGGTGAAAGTATTGTTGTATAATTCATTAGTTGTTTCACTTATTCAATAATGCAGTCTTGTACGTGCACTACAAGAGTTGCAAATTTAAGAAGAATGCACATATTACAGAACCGAGCGATTCGAAACCTTACCAATGTACATTATCTTTATCCCACTGGTGATCTTTTCTCAAATTATAACATTTTTTTCTTTATACAAGTATAAAGTTTTACTAACAAACAAACATTTTGTCAAGAGCAACGATAACTTCATATCAACTTTATCTAACTTAAGAGAGAATCCCCACAATTGACAAACACGACACAAAGAAACCTAGATATTACCAACAGCTCGTGCTTACTATTACAAACAGTCTCTGAATTATACCATGCAAGTTGCAATTATCCCAGGCAAATTTGACACATTTAGAAAAGGCAGCAATGCTGTGTTTTGAAAAGGCTGTTTCTTGAACAACATGTACATTACCGCACGAATTGAAAAGTTTGTAATAATAGAGGCAACGATATTTACGAAGCCTGTGACTCGCGTTTCTCAACATGTCTGCTACGAGGTTGTCGTTTGCGTTGGTGTTGCGTTCTTGAAGGCTGCTCCGTTCCAATTCTTATTCCAATTCAATTCTTATTTAGACGTCTAGTTATACTGCTTTTTAAGCTATATACCAAGCTGTCCGGGAATTCGAACACAGCCCCTGCCGGAGCTCCTTTGACGACGCTGGCGCTGAAGACTACGGCGCTGGTATTGGCCGGCTCCCTTAAATGCTGCGGCCAATCGTTATTCCAATTCTTATTCCAATCCAATTCTTATTTAGACGTCTAGTTATACTGCTTTTTAAGCTATATACCAAGCTGTCCGGGAATTCGAACACAGCCCCTGACGGAGCTCCTTTGACGACGCTGGCGCTGAAGACTACGGCGCTGGTATTGGCCGGCTCCCTTAAATGCTGCGGCCAATCGTTATTCCAATTCTTATTCCAATCCAATTCTTATTTAGACGTCTAGTTATACTGCTTTTTAAGCTATATACCAAGCTGTCCGGGATATCGAACACAGCCCCTGACGGAGCCCCTTTGACGACGCTGGCGCTGAAGACTATACGGCGCTGGTATTGGCCGGCTCCCTTAAATGCTGCGGCTAATCGGCGTTCCCGGTTCTGGGACGGTTTCGGCGGTTCCGGTGAGCGTTACTCCATCACAGCGCGTCTTTGTAGGGACTTATTAGGATCGTCGCCATCCGTCAAACCAGCTTAGCTGAGTGTAGATATTGCACGTCGTGTAGAAGGTATGAGCAACGCCGATAAACACGGAGCGCCAGTGAGGGCGAAAGCACCATGCCCGCACGACCGCGGCAAGCTTCGGCATCACCGCACAAGCTAAAACATGTCTCCGCCCGCAAGGCAAGGACTGTTGCTTGTAATCAGTTTACAACTGCGTGAAAGGGGGGGCGGGGGTGCGGGAGGAGGGATAGTGCGACGTAAACTGCGCTGGGGACCGTCGTCGGCGCGGCTTCGAATTCGTAAAGCGGTGACCGAATAACTGCGGCGATAGTAAGCCTTTTCTGCGTGACCCCGCTTCGGAGGGACCTGTTCGCCGCGACAGGTATAAACTCTAGCGTGCAATTAGCTTAAATCTCCGATTATCGTCGTGAGCGAGCATGTTGTGTTTGAGACCCTCAATCTAGCCTTCAAGCTCACTTCCCCTATATTCTAAAACTGGCGTGGCGAGGCAAGCACGGACAATGCGAGAAGCCCGGCTACCCGGTAGTGTGAGCGGGCCGACGTGGCCGGTGGTCCCCACTCGGCCCAGCCAGTAGGGCCGGAGCACAGGGTGTCGAACAGGATTTTTTTCTGGTTCGGTTCGCGTTCGGGTTCAAGCCTTTCGGGTTCCGTTCGGGTTCGGTTACGGAGCACCGTTCCGTTCCGGTACGAACCGGATCGAACCGGTTCGATTTGATTCAAACGGGTTCAAACGGGCTCGAAGAAAAAAGCCGGCGTGTTTTTTTTTTCTGTTAATTTTTTTGTGCTTGGTTTTCGTTTACTTGTCCAGTCGGTACAAAAACAAAGTGATAATGAAGGTATTTTGTCTTGGCAAAACTAAAGTGACCCCGCAACCCTTTGATCAACTTTTTTTCTAAATCTTCAGTGCTTTCAGAAACTAGTCAACCAACACATCCCGTACTTAGATTAGGGGGTCGCAAAGTGCCTCAGCCCAAAATTACTGCTCTGTCGTCATCAGATGCCTTAGAAACTTGCGTAAAATATTTTTCTCTTCTTCCTGGTGTTGGCGTTCTTCGACCGCTGAAATGACGTCTTTACAGCGGTGAAGCGGCTATTTGAGGGCTTTCCTTAAGTTGCAGAATAGAACGCATTTGATAACTATTTTAAAGAAAGCCAGAAAATCGAAGAAGAAACGGAAGGTGTATTCGCAGTGACGAGCAAATCACGCAATGTTCCTCTGTGTGGGCAATGCCTATAGCTTTCGCAATGCTTACAGATGCGAAGAAGAGTGAAAGAGTTTATCGAAAGTATTTATTTATTTATTTATTTATTTATTTATTTATACATTTATTTATTGTTGTATTTAACGCGCCGACGCAACGCAGGCGATGAGGCGCGCCGTAGTGGAGGGCTCCGGATTAATTTTGACCACGTGGGGATCTTTAAAGCCGCCATGAAGACAAAATACAAGTTGGGTTTATTAGACTGGTTAGTCCCGACAACCATAATACCAATATCATCGCAATCTTCTAACAAATAACGGAGATATTAAAGAAAACGTGTGAAGCATTCGCGACCCCCTAGCAAATTTCCCGCAACTTTTCTGTGACGTCACGGAACCTTGTTTGTGCGATTGGCGGCCGCCTAACTGACCGGTCGCAAAGACACATGACTGGACGTCTGGAATGGGGCCTCTAGTTTCATTTGACCGCATCACTTGAATGCTAACGTGCAGTTAACGTACTGAAAATTTTGTTTTATTGTTGTCCCGTATGACGTCATTCTTGCTCATAAGACTTCACTGTGGCGCAAAATTTGAAAGTTTTTAAATACTTCTTTTTTTTTCGTTAAAAAAACATCTTTTGCGGCTGTAATGGAGCTGAGTGAGATACTGAATCCTAGTTCTTTCAAATTAAACAAAGTTGTATTTACTCTTCATGGCTCCTTTAAAGCGCGCTGAAATCTCGTACACACGGGCGTTTTCGCTTTCCGCTTCCATCACAAAGGCGGCCGCCGGGGCCGGGAATAGAACCCGCTTATTCGTGCCTTAGCCACTGAGCCACCGGGGCGAGTTTATCGGAAGTGTTGAACAGCTCTTTTAACTGTACAAGTTACTGCAAAATGTTTTCTATGATAGTGTGACGACTATGTGCCCCCCCTCCCTCCTCCGGTGCCCCCCCCCCCCCCCCCCCGACCCTAATCATGGTTGGCCGCAAAGTTCGGTGGCCCTGCCTGGCAAATAAACACCCACGAGCACAGCCGCTCGCGCTCAGTCACCGTCACCAACAGCACGCTGCGGGTCGTCACTCGGGTGGATTGTACTACGACCCTGTCACGTTCACCAATGCGGGCCAAATCGTGACAGGTAGGTCAACGATTACAACACTAACTGAAGCGAAATAAAAGGTACGCTGGGACACTAAAGGTTGCGTATTTGTATGAATGTGAAAGCATTACTCTTTATGGCCGCAAATTTACCTTTATTAATTTAGGTTCGTTCATTTTTATGATTTAATTTTGTTTTATTCTTGTCTCATACCAATGCAATTTTATACACCGCAGTTGTTTTCTTGAGGAAACAAGAAAATATGGCAGACGATTACGATAGTCGCTAATGCGAAATTTGAGTGCAGCCCGAACTGTAGTCTTCTCGGTGACGGTGCATACCTGCTGTGTCTTAGGAAGTGATCGCATCCTCAACAAGCGCACGACGGCACGTGGTATACTCTGTCGTTATGTCGTACGGCGTCGCTGCCGTGGAGCGTGTCTCGCGCGGTCTCGAAATTTGCGCCCTCCCCTACCCTTTTCGCCATTCTTGCGTCCTCCAACTTCCTCCCCGCTCAATCTTCGGTGGCGTCTTCGTTCTCTCGGTTACAACGAGGCCGACGCTGAGAAAATACGCGAAACCACAGGAGCGGGTGCTTAAGAGCTGCGTTCTTACGCATGGCTCTACTAGCCCCCTCTGTGCCTCCCTGTGATCCACTCCCTTCGCCGACCAGTGACCAGCCGCACACCGTCTCCAAATAATGCGTCCTCGCCGCCGTCTTCTGGAAGGCAAACATTTAGCCTCCTGGCCAGTGGGCAGCGCCCCGGTGCCACCGGCGTTTCCCTCATCGGTTCATCCTACTAACCAGAATGTTCTGGCAATGGGCAGCCTCCCTGCAGGCTGGCTTTTGCCTCGTCCTACTAAGCAGACGACCCGTCCGCCCACAATCATTTTTGGTACCCTTGAGTGTCGCCTTGGTGGGGCATTTTTCGTCTCCCTCCCGCCTCCCCTCCGGGCGGCTCGTGACGGGCCGCCCCTCGTCCCCAAATCACGCATCCTCCCAAGTATCGCCTGCCTGGCAGGCAGGCAGGCAGGCAGGTAGGAGGGCAGGTAGTTTTCTGGCAAGCGAGCGGTGTCTTTGGCGTGCAAGAGAGCCTACGCACCCGTCATCTTTTTTAGTTCCATAAAATGTTACGCACGCACGCACGTACCCCTATTTGCACACACCGAGGGAAAAAATTGCATTGTAAATAAATCGGTTGGTCTGCAACGCTTTTCATCTATCCCAAGTTTCAACGGGGCTTTAGCTTTAAAACGAAATCATTACAGTGATAGAAGTCGAAAACATACCGGCGTCGGCGCCAATTTCCGACTGCTAAGCGTGACAGTTGGATTATCGAGCGATTTGCTTTTGCTCATCTTTTCTCTGCTAACAGACCTCTTAGAAAGAAAGAACGCAAATGACAAATTGGATGGCGTGTCATCATCATCATCATCACCAGCCTATCTACGCCCACTGCAAGGCAAAGGCCTCTCCCATTATTCTCCAATTGACTCGGTCCTGTGCCAACTGTGACCAATTTATCCCCGTAAACTTCTTGATCTCATCTGCCCATCTAACTTTCTGCCGCCCCCTGCAACGCTTGCCTTCTCTAGGGATCCACTCTGTTACCCTTAATGACCAACGGGTATCTTGCCTTCGCATTACATGCCCTGCCCCAGTTCATTTATTTTTCTTAAGTTCTACTAATATGTCCTTAACACCAGTTTGCTCCCTGACCCACTACGCTTCTTCTTGTCCCTTAATGTTGTACCTATCATGTTCCGTTCCATTGCTCGCTGAGTAGTCCTCCATTTAAGTTTAACCCTCTTAGTGAGCCTCCAAGTTTCTGTCCTGTAGGTGATTACCGGTAAGTGGCAGCTGTCGTACACTTTCTTTTTTAGGGGCAATGGTAGGCTGTCATTTATTATCTGCAAAGTGTCTACCGAATGCACTCCACCCCAATCTTACCCTTCTAAGTATCTCTGCCTCATGGTTAAGATCCGGGGTCACTACTAACATATATGGATGGCGTGTATAGGACGGCATTGGATAGGGAAACACCGGAGATAGCAACTTGCTAATGGCACTTCAGCGACAGGTGACAAGGATTGTCATATAGGAACGTTAATAGGTTAGTGAAGTCACAAGCAGCAGTAATCATCACTTGTAGAGAGAGAGAGAGGGCGAAAATGAACTTTAATTAAATAGAGGCAAAGTTTCAGAATGGCGTCCTCATTCGAGGGGCCGAGTCGACAGCCGTTTCCATCAAGAGCAGCTAAACTTCCAGGCCGAAGCTGGACAAGGCTGTCTTCCAAATCTCTGTGGAGACGTGCAGGTTGGGTGGATCTAGGGTGGACTTGTCGCATCCGCCTACTATGTGTATGAGGTTCCCATGCTCTCCACAGAAGTGACGAAATGGGGAGAATTGTGTCCGGTCAAACAGGTGAAGTCTGGGGGTGTGTGGGAAGGTGTATTCCCGCAGGGCACGGAGTAATCTTTCCTGGGTACTCGGTAGCCATTTGTGCGATATATACACGTTTTGAAAACCCTTTGATGAATGTAAAATATGCATTAGGCAATTAGTTATTAACTTTAGTGAGAGATGTCAATCTACGTTCTACAGGAGAGTCTATAGTGAGAAGAAACATACCCGGTCTGTGACTGCAGGATGCATGCACTCGGGCTCGGCTTCATCAGCGCTGGCTTAGCGGTTCAAATCTCGAGCCACAAGGTAGGGAATCTTTTTGGCGGGGATGCCAGTATGAGCTGGTGCCCTGATTGGTCTCGTTTGTGGCCCCTGATTGATAATTCAAACTGTTGTAATATGCAATCGACCGTTGCCAAAGTTGGGCCACGCCTACTAAGAGTCTTTTATCAGAGTTTTGGCGCCGCATTGGCTGAGCGCACGTGCTATCGCCGCTTCCTCAGCTTGAAGGGGGCTGTGTTCGGGGGTTGGGATGCTACGCCTGTGGAAGGCTGCCGAACAGTAGAACAAAGAGAAGGTATTGAAGAATGCTATCGGGCGTCTTTTGCATCAAACCAGTTGATCGTTCCTCCTTTTTTTCCTTAAGTTTAGTTCCTTCCGACAGTCTTCCGTCACACACACACACACACACACACACACACACACACACACACACACACACATATATATATATATATATATATATATATATATATATAGTATACGTAAAGAGTCGGATACACAGCAAGAACAGTAACAAACAATGTTTACTTACGTAGCGGCAACGGGACTTGCCTTCATCAGAGTAAAGTTACATGATTTTGCTGTCGCAAACATTTTGAACACATTTCTTATGTAGGTTTGCATAAAACTGTGAGAAAGAGCGGAAAATGTTTCGGAAATAGGGAGTGTGCATACAGTCATGCTACGCCTATGTTACAACATCAACAAACAAACAAGAAAAATAAAAAGGGGGGGTGGGGGAGCGAGAGAGAGAAAAAGGGGTCGTGTTAACAATGCAGCGTTCAAGGTTGCACCATGACGGGTCAACGTATGCCGCGCGGGCTGCAAGTTCAGACAATGGGGGAAACTGGACAACCGTGGTTTGAAAAGAAAGGGAAGAGTATACACTGAGGTATTCAGTGACTGCTGAGACTGGTTTGGGGGGAAGCGAACATGGGTGTGCCCCCCGCGGGTCAAGAGAATAGATAGGGGGCACAAAAGAGCATTTCACAGAAGCTAGCAATTGAACAGGAAATAGGTATGGTCACAAAAGGTTAAACATGAATAGATCACGAAGAGTTAAACATTCTTAAGTGATGGTGGGAACGAGGCCTCCCTCCCCAGGACAAATGGCATTGTTGAGCCGCATTAGGCTAATAAAGCTGCTGTATTAGGAGAGTTTGTGCGAATTCTTATGGCAAACTCGAGGGTAGGAATAATGCACATAGTTATAAAAATTATGAAGCCGCTAATTTTAATCGAGGGATAAGCGCGTTAGTTTTCCGTAACTTTCATTAATTCCAAGCGTGGCTGACCCAAACTTAAAAATGAGATAAGATTCCCGAACCTCGCGGTCGTGGTGCGTTTTGAAGGCGGATTCTAAAATCGTTGCTTTAAGATGTTCAAATGCATGCCCGGGACTGTTCACATGTCTTGACAGGGGCAAATAAGGGCAGCTTTTTGCATGAGAGCGGTGATTATTGAACCGTATTCGGAAGGGCGTTTCAGTTTGGCCGATATATTGTTGCCTACAAACAGTGCACTCTAGAAGATATACGACATTACCGGAGTCACAGTTAAAGTCACCTTTTATATTTACGTAGTAGTCTGAAGCCGTGCTGGTGGCGCGCTGTGTAGTGGTCATGTGTGGGCATACTTTACATCGGGGTTTATTGCAGGGCATGAAGCCAGTAGTTGCAGGTCGGTTGATACGAGAGTTAGTAAGAAAGTTACCTAAATTCTTATTACGCCGGTAGACAACGCGTGGTGGTTCGGGGAATATGCTTTTCAAGCGGTCACTTTGCATTAGGATATTGTGATGTTTTTTGAGCACGGTTGACACTCTTGGAGCGGAGGATGAGTGGGTTAAAACTAAGTTAGTTTGCGGGTTCCCGTTGGGGGCTTTTTTCTTACAGATTTCGTTACGGTCTAATTGGTTGGCTCGCACAATAGCGTCGTCGATAACTTTTTCCGGGTATTTTTTATTCAGGAGGGCGGTCTTGAGTTCTCGACAGTTTGAGTCAAAGTCGGCTTGGTTTGAGCAAATTCTCCTAAATCGGTGCGCTTGGCTGTAAGGTATTGCTGTCTTGCAGTATCTGACATGGCTGCTCCGGAAGTGCAAATACTGCCGCGTGTCTGTCGGTTTTCTATACAGTTTAGTTTGAAGCCGACCTTGGAAGGTAGTAACGGTGACGTCCAGAAAGTTTACACTGTGTTCCGCATAGGAATGAGCAAGGGAAATACTGGGATGGGCTAGGTTAAATGCCTCAATGAAGGTGAGGAGCTCCGCCTCACCGTGTTGCCAGATCATGAATATGTCATCAATATACCTTTTATAGTACATTGGCTTTAAATTTTGGGTGTCAAGAAAGTTTGATTCGAGGTGAGCCATAAAGATATTAGCGTAGTTAGGTCCGATTCGAGTTCCCATTGACGTTCCGCTGACTTGCACGTAATGAACTCCGTCGAACTCAAAATTGTTAAGTTCAAGAATAAGCCTAAGGAATGTTTGGAGAGCAGAAGAATCGATAGGTTTGTCGCACGATGACTGCTCATACGCAAGGGATACAGCGGCGATGCCATCTTCATGGGGGATGTTAGTATACAGTGACGCAAGATCAAGGGTGACTAGAAGGCAGTTATCAGGAATTTCAATTTTTGAGATGTCTGAGAGAAAGTCATTGGTATCCTTAATGAAGGAGGGAAAGCTGGGCGGAATGTCGCAAATGAGATTATCCACATAGCGCGAGAGGTTTTCGGTAACAGTGCCAATGCCAGAAACAATGGGGCGCCCTGGGTTGTTCACCTTGTGAATCTTTGGGAGAAGATAGAATTTACCGGCTACTGGGCTTAAGGGGATCAGGGAACGAGCCGTGGTTTCATTTATTGTTTTATTTTTAACAAGCTCAGCAAGTTTATCTTTGACAATTTGCTTATAATCTTGAGTGGGATCATTGGGTAGTGCTTTATAGAACGTCGATACTGATAGTTGCTTATTGGCCTCGTTAACATAGTCGGTTTTGTCAAGGATTACGATTGCGCCTCCCTTGTCGGCAGGTTTAATAATTATGTCGGGACAGCTTGCGAGTTCCTCTAGGGCTTTCTTTTCGTTGGTTGTCATGTTGTGGTGGAACGAAATTTGTGTTTGGTAAGCTTTTCGCACATCGCGTTGGACAGCTTTGATGTACATGTCGAGGCAACTGTCACGCTGTGTGGGAGGGGTCCAGTGCTTATAGCTAGGTAGGGTTCTGCGGGCTTCTTCTGTCGCGGGGTGATCATAGAAGTATTCTCGTAGTCTCATGTTTCTGGCGGGGGCTGGATTTTGGACCTTCCGGGGTCCAAAATCCAGCCCTCCGTGCCACATGCCCTTACAACCTTCGAAAGAATCGGCAAAGCAGCAACTGACTACAACACAAAAAAACAGGTTACGCGGCCTCCTTCCCCGTTTCAAGACAGTTTTTAAAGCTAAGAAAAATCACCGAAAAGCGCATACGTTCCGAATTGCACGTTTCCGCTCTTGCACAGTACTTGACTGCCGCGGTCGCTCCCAGGGGTCTTAGGATTAGAATAAAACCTGCTACTACCGAACTCTCCCCGTCCAACATGAATACGTGGAAACAGGTACTCGATAAAGCATCCTTACAATTAACTGAAATAATCCTCAATCACTACGAAACTACGGCCCATTCTCTCCTAAAGAAAGACGAACTACTTAATCAGGAACTAAGCAAAAGAGAGTTGAACCTTTTAAGCAACTACGAATCTAAGACGGCCTCCGCCATATCCCGAACAAAAGACCGAAAGTTTAACCGAGATAAGATTTCTAACACTGGCCACATGCGTAAGAACCTAACAAGCTCCGGCACTAGTAACTGCCCCAACTCTGACAATACGGCCGATAATGTCACTACGACTGTAATAAATGCTTCGACTACTGCACCCCAAACAGTTCAGTTAAATCAATGTACTAATATTTTTCCCTCGCCTGCCGTCACAAAAGAAAACCTTACGGGGAATGTAATAAACCTTTCAAGTATAACCCTCTCCCCAGCTCAGATGAACGTCTTGTCAAAGGGCCTAAACATTTGCCCGGCTACTGGTGGTTTTGATGAATTTCAACTTTTTAAGGACTTGGATAACTTCGTCAGAAACATGAGACTACGAGAATACTTCTACGATCACCCCGCGACGGAAGAAGCCCGCAGAACCCTACCTAGCTATAAGCACTGGACCCCTCCCACACAGCGTAACAGTTGCCTCGACATGTACATCAAAGCTGTCCAACGCGATGTGCGAAAAGCTTACCAAACACAAATTTCGTTCCACCACAACATGACTACCAACAAAAAGAAAGCCCTAGAGGAACTCGCAAGCTGTCCCGACATAATTATTAAACCTGCCGACAAGGGAGGCGCAATCGTAATCCTTGACAAAACCGACTATGTTAACGAGGCCAATAAGCAACTATCAGTATCGACGTTCTATAAAGCACTGCCCAATGATCCCACTCAAGATTATAAGCAAATTGTCAAAGATAACCTTGCTGAGCTTGTTAAAAATAAAACAATAAATGAAACCACGGCTCGTTCCCTGATCCCCTTAAGCCCAGTAGCCGGTAAATTCTATCTTTTCCCAAAGATTCACAAGGTGAACAACCCAGGGCGCCCCATTGTTTCTGGCATTGGCACTGTTACCGAAAACCTCTCGCGCTATGTGGATAATCTCATTTGTGACATTCCGCCCAGCTTTCCCTCCTTCATTAAGGATACCAATGACTTTCTCTCAGACATCTCAAAAATTGAAATTCCTGATAACTGCCTTCTAGTCACCCTTGATGTTGCGTCACTGTATACTAACATCCCCCATGAAGATCGCATCGCCGCTGTATCCCTTGCGTATGAGCAGTCATCGTGCGACAAACCTATCGATTCTTCTGCTCTCCAAACATTCCTTAGGCTTATTCTTGAACTTAACAATTTTGAGTTCGACGGAGTTCATTACGTGCAAGTCAGCGGAACGTCAATGGGAACTCGAATCGGACCTAACTACGCTAATATCTTTATGGCTCACCTCGAATCAGACTTTCTTGACACCCAAAATTTAAGGCCAATGTACTATAAAAGGTATATTGATGACATATTCATGATCTGGCAACACGGTGAGGCGGAGCTCCTCACCTTCATTGAGGCATTTAACCTAGCCCATCCCAGTATTTCCCTTGCTCATTCCTATGCGGAACACAGTGTAAACTTTCTGGACGTCACCGTTACTACCTTCCAAGGTCGGCTTCAAACTAAACTGTATAGAAAACCGACAGACACGCGGCAGTATTTGCACTTCCGAAGCAGCCATGTCAGACACTGCAAGACAGCAATACCTTACAGCCAAGCCCACCGATTTAGGAGAATTTGCTCAAACCAAGCCGACTTTGACTCAAACTGTCGAGAACTTAAGACCGCCCTCCTGAATAAAAAATACCCGGAAAAAGTTATCGACGACGCTATTGTGCGAGCCAAACAATTAGACCGTAACGAAATCTGTAAGAAAAAAGCCCCCAACGGGAACCCGCAAACTAACTTAGTTTTAACCCACTCATCCTCCGCTCAAAGAGTGTCAACCGTGCTCAAAAAACATCACAATATCCTAATGCAAAGTGACCGCTTGAAAAGCATATTCCCCGAACCACCACGCGTTGTCTACCGGCGTAATAAGAATTTAGGTAACTTTCTTACTAACTCTCGTATCAACCGACCTGCAACTACTGGCTGCGTGCCCTGCAATAAACCCCGATGTAAAGTATGCCCACACATGACCACTACACAACGCGCCACCAGCACGGCTTCAGACTACTACGTAAATATAAAAGGTGACTTTAACTGTGACTCCGGTAATGTCGTATATCTTCTAGAGTGCACTGTTTGTAGGCAACAATATATCGGCCAAACTGAAACGCCCTTCCGAATACGGTTCAATAATCACCGCTCTCATGCAAAAAGCTGCCCTTATTTGCCCCTGTCAAGACATGTGAACAGTCCCGGGCATGCATTTGAACATCTTAAAGCAACGATTTTAGAATCCGCCTTCAAAACGCACCACGACCGCGAGGTTCGGGAATCTTATCTCATTTTTAAGTTTGGGTCAGCCACGCTTGGAATTAATGAAAGTTACGGAAAACTAACGTGCTTATCCCTCGATTAAAATTAGCGGCTTCATAATTTTTATAACTATGTGCATTATTCTTACCCTCGAGTTTGCCATCAGAATTCGCAGGAACTCTCCTAATACAGCAGCTTTATTAGCCTAATGCGGCTCAACAATGCCATTTGTCCTGGGGAGGGAGGCCTCGTTCCCACCATCACTTAAGAATGTTTAACTCTTCTTCATGTTTAACCTTTTGTGACCATACCTATTTCCTGTTCAATTGCTAGCTTCTGTAAAATGCTCTTTTGTGCCCCCTGTCTATTCTCTTGACCCGCGGGGGGCACACCCATCTTCGCTTCCCCCCAAACCAGTCTCAGCAGTCACTGAATACCTCAGTGTATACTCTTCCCTTTCTTTTCAAACCGCGGTTGTCCAGTTTCCCCCATTGTCTGAACTTGCAGCCCGCGCGGCATACGTTGACCCGTCATGGTGCAACCTTGAACGCTGCATTGTTAACACGACCCCTTTTTCTCTCTCTCGCTCCCCCCCCCCCTTTTTATTTTTCTTGTTTGTTTGTTGATGTTGTAACATAGGCGTAGCATTACTGTATGCACACTCCCTATTTCCGACACATTTTCCGCTCTTTCTCACAGTTTTATGCAAACCTATATAAGAAATGTGTTCAAAATGTTTGCGACAGCAAAATCATGTAACTTTACTCTGATGAAGGCAAGTCCAGTTGCCGCTACGTAAGTAAACATTGTTTGTTATTGTTCTTGCTGTGTATCCGACGCTTTACTTATACTATTTCTGCGCGCTTTGTGAGTTTATCTTTCTCTACATTTATATATATATATAAATATATATATATATATATATATATATATATATACGTTTTTAAAACCCTTTGATTAATATAAAATATGCATTAGGCAATTAGTTTATTTATTTATTCATTTACCCTAAAGGCCCTTACGGGCGTTCCATAGGGGTCGCAATGAAAAAAAAAGAACACATTGCAACATTAAAAACAGCAACACCCAAAACATGCGAATACAAATACATTGAAGTCGAAATGCATAGTTTCAAAAAAAAAAGGGTACACAAAAGGCGCACAACAGACATCCAATTCCTAAAATGCGAGGGTTAAAAAATGACCCAGGTTCGAAATAACACAAACATCGAACATGGAACTAATCTAAGAGGTTCAAATTATTATTATTAACCTTAGTAAGAGATGTCAATCTTAATATAGAGACAACATAACGGCGCAATACGGCCTAAAGAAAGCCCTTTTATAGCATTCAGGCGGTCGTCACATAGCTTTGCGGCTACTTTGTACATGACAAAATTTCCTGATTGGTCGAGAAGGGGAACGCTGCAAAATATGCAAATTCCAAGGACCCCAAAGATGTCATGTTTGGTCCGACCGTATAATCCGCCGTAACTGACCCGCTAATTCCTGTAGTCGAAATTAATCAACACACCAGTCCCACTAATTCACATTAGCTCATTCACTCATCTCACTAATCCACCCCAGTCTACCCGCTAACCCTTATTAATCGACTTTAATCTATGCACCACTGAATTTTAACGTTGAGCAGATTCACGATAACATAAAAATGCTATCGCGTCTACTTTAAAAGTGGGAGTGAGAAGTTCCCAATTTTGTTTTTAGTTCTCATGTTCTCTTGAAGCAGTGACCAAAGGACACCACTGCACTGTACAAGAAAAAGTGACGGTGACGTCGACAAGTGTGAGTGCTTGTGTCCCAGTGCTGTTTGTATATAGCTGCCCATTTGAACTGAAATAAGGTGAAGATATATATTGATTGTTGATGGTGTCCCTGAAGGTCTTCACGAGCGGACAGGGATGCATTCGAATTAATAACACATTGAAAACTTTACACGATTTTAAGCACCATGCAGATAGAAACCATGAAGAATATTTTATAAAATGTTGCCTCGGAATATGCGTTCTAACTTAAGTTATGCTAAAGGTAAAGGATAATTCGGAGAGATGGGCAGTACCTAACGCACACTGATAGTATATACGGACAACTTTGCATTAAATTGAGGGCAATAGTAATAAGAGAACATAATGTGCCATGGGATAGACAGACAATGCAAAATATATCGTGGTGCTGTCTGGTAAGTGGCAAAATATCTTCAGACGCAAGGTAGGCTACCGAAATGAAAAATGAAAAACTAAGAATCACATTTTTGAGGCCCCGGAACCGGTTTGGAACGGTTCCTTCGATTCGTTCCGGTTCGGGTTCAGTTTGAAAATGGCGGAAAGAATATGGTTCCGGTTAAGTTCCGGTTCCGAGCAAAAATTTGGGTTCAGTTCCGGTTTGCAGTTTGGTTCCCGTTCCGGTTCGACACCCTGGCGGAGCATACGCGTCGGCTGCTAAAAAAGCCTTCACGTGCGGGCGAGGGAAGCCAATAGCTGCGTCATCTAGAAGTAGCAAGGGTCTTTTACTATTTTTCTATTTCACCTTGCACTGGGACGGTGACCTCGTAGCTTCCACAATGCTGTGAAGGCGCAAGGAAAGAGTGAAAGCCCCAGGCCTTATTGCTGGCCCTTTGTAATGAACGATCCCTCGGCTAATATCGCAACCTTTGAAACCCTGTTTAGGGTCCTTTAAAGGAGCCATGGAGACAAACTACAAGTTTGTTTTATTTGAAAGATTTCGTCTTTTATTGTACCCCCAGCGCTTGTCCGGATACAAACTATGCTTTATTCACAGTTAAAATTTTGATTTTCCCGCTAAATCGTGTGTTTTCGTTGTCTGCAATGACATTACAGGAACCGACCGCTCTGCAGCGTAGGATGCCGTTATTGAAGCGTCCGCCGTACAGGGTGGAGACACGTATACGCTGGCGCCGCCATTTTGGGTCACTCGCTCACCGCCGCAGTAAGTCATTGTATCAAAACTGCGATAAAATTATCGCCGCAACGCTGTTTACTGGCGAAGTTTGAATCATCTTATCTGTTTCGCGTTGCTTGGTCTCGTGCGAAACGAAAAGAACAACGCGTTGAGCACGTAGACCCAATGCGGCGGCACGGGACCATTCAAAGGGTGTCTCCACCCTGTACGGCGGCGCTGGCATTCAGGCACCCTAGGGCGGCATTCGCGCGTGTGCTTACGTTACTGAACCTAGATGGCGCCACGTATTAAACACGGCAAAGCGCATTTAATTGGGTTCTTTTTTGTTCTGGGAGAAAATGATCGTCTCGTAAAACATAGTGGTCGCTCGAGAAATGTGGTGAAGTAAGACACCATTGCTTGAGTCAATCGCCCAGTGTCGTCTGAGACAACCCCAAAGCCCCGCAATGCTGTGCAGCTAAACCAAGCATAGAGGGCGCAGTACCAACGGCAGTACGAATCCGTACTTCCATGTTTACTGTGCTTTCGTAACTTCCACTGTTTGCGCCACCATTCTTATTGCTTTATAGAATGTGACGTAAATTTAAGTACAAATAGCTCGTTCCGCAAGCTTATCAGCTCAGCCTAATTTGCGTTTGCTTTTGCCGGCCTCCACCAACAGCAGAGCAGGCTGGTATGACATCATAGGTACTGTTGCGGGAAATGAGCGAGTGGGTCGCATGGCCATTCCCTTTTTTACTTATTATATAGCTTATTTTAGCGAAGTTTACATTAAAACTGGCGTCAGTATGATTCTAACGAGGCCGGCTTTCGAGTGAACCAAACTTGTGTTTTGTCTTCATGGCTCCTTTAAACACAGGAGTCTGGACACATTTTCGTCCACATATGCTATTCATTTCGTTCATGCATACCCTGATATATAAGACAAAATGTCCAGAAAACAAACATGTGCCCTCAATAACACGTTTCTCTTGCCTCCTACATGTACCACCAAATAATTTGTGGAAAAGGCATTGCCCCGGCAACATCTCCAATTACATTTTATTAACTTGAGCGTACAGTCGTCCCGAGAAGTTTTGTACCGAGTTTTGCCACACAGTTGCACAACGCTCCAACTGCGAATGTAACTCTTTACGTCGGTCTGCCGAACCGCAACTCCGAGAGCCGGCCGCTGAGCTGAGGTCCAAACAACGCGGACTTCGCCTCCCACTAATGCACCAAGGACTCGCTCAAGCGGGAGTAACAGTTAACTACGCGCGTCTCTGCCTTCTGCCGGAGGACATTTATTCGTCCGCGAGTAAACAGCACTCGACGAGACGGATCTAGCTAACCTAATTACGAGCTGAAAACACGTGCTCTGTGCCACCCCTCTGCCTGGCTGAACAACGTGCGAGGATGGAATTGTCTCCGACCAAGTTCACCGTATGTGCCACCGAAAATGGTAATTGTGGCAACGGGAGAGCTGCTTAGGTGTACAAGGGCCTTAACTCCGGAGTGACCACCAGTTACACTACTATATTCGCGGCTGCTTCAGGTTTTCACGAAAATTACGCACGGAAATTAAAAGCGACAATTTCCTCTGAACGTGACGTTGTGGCGGCAGAATGCTTCCGCAATTTTGAGAAGCTTACTCTTTTTTTGTTTGTTTTCAGAAGCCTGACATCTCTTTTGTGGCGGTGGCGTAGAGGTAGAGCATCCGCCTCGCGTGCAGAAAGAGCGTGGTTTGAATCCCGGTGCCGGACAATTCCCACCAGATTAAAAAAATCCGCGTATTGATGGAATTGCAGGATGGGGCTTGGGGTGCGGCCTGAACCCGGTGACGATTGCCGGTAATGCACACCCTCACCAGAGCAGGATTGCCAAACAAACCAAACAGTAGTAGTAGTAACGGCCACAACCTCCCATGAATACGCCAAGTAACCCACGGCCCTCAGTCTCCAGTGGCTGCGAAGCAACTGACCACGGCGGCGATCAGACCTGTGACGCAGCGGAAGGTGCTAAGAATTCCTGGACCCGAACAAGCCGCCATAGGAATCGGAACCTGGCAACTTTTAGCACGAGAACCTTATCCAGGTATGCGAGTCTAGAGGTGTTGTTCGAGGAAGTAAAGGGCATTAAATGGGGTGTCATAGGCCTTAGTAAGGTTAGCAGGAGAGGTGAAGCCCTTACGGTGCTGAAAATTTGACACCTCCTATGTTACCGTGGTCTAATGAACAGAAGAGAACGGGGAGTGAGACTTCTAGTCAATAAAAGCATAGCTGGCAACATAAAAGAACTCTATAGCCTTAATGAAATGCTACACACGTTTTTCTACAGCCCTCTTCATCAAGCACCCTACATCGTCCCACCAACGCGCATATCTCACAGCACTGCCCACCCGTATCAAATTGCGCGTCCACATGCTCGCACTACTACTTTTTCTGCCTCTTTTTCCCCGTGTAGCAGTGGACTGAAATGGCCCTCCCTGTGACGTCCCGGCCATCACGTGTTCATCAACATTTAAAGAGAAGGTCACCACGCACATTTCCATTTGACGACCTGTGCACACTTATCTGTAACCCACCCCTTATGTAATACCCCCTACATGGGGGTTTTTAAGGTATTAAAGTGATGTGATGGTGATGTGATGTGATGCGATAGCAGGTCTTGTAGTTAGGCTCAATGAGAGGCACAAACTCAAGGCGGTACAGGGCTACGCGCCCACATCCACCCACGACGACCAGGTAGTGGAACGCTTCTATGAAGATGTGAAATCGGCAATGGCTAAAGCAAAAACACAGAATACCGTTGTTATGGGGAACTTCAATACTAAATTAGGTAAACATCAGGCTGGAGACAAGGCAGTTGTGAACTATGGTCTATGATGTAGAAATAGCTAGTCGAGTTCGCAGAACGGAATAACCTACACATAATGAATACCTTCTTCTGCAAACGGGAGAGCGGAAGTGGACGTGGAGGAGCCCGAATGGAGAGCATAAAAATGAAATAGACCTCATATTATGCGATAACCCTGCCATCTTCAAGGATGTGAAGTGCTCGGAAGGGTATGGTGTAGTGACCACCGTATGGTAAGATCTCGAATTACGCTACATTTGAGGAGGGACCGCAGCAAGGTAGTACGAAAGAAGCCGATTAATGAGCTAACAGTAAGGAGTAAAGTAGAAGAATTCAGAATTCAGTAGAAGAACCAATATTGAGCCCTCACCAAGGTAACAGAATTTACGACACAGGAAGCCACCGACAACCTTACACGCATTATCACGGAGTGTGCAGTGGAAGTCGGGGGCACGATGGCTAGACAGGAGACCTCTAAATTTTCCCAGGAGAGGAAAGATCTAATTAGGAAACGGCAAACCATGACAATATCCACCCCAGCTGACAGAATAGAACTAGCGGAGCTTTCGAAGTTAATCAATAAGCGTAAAACAACTGACATACGGAAGTTTAATATGGAGAGGATCGAATGCCCTGTAAAGAATGGAGGTAGCCTGAAAGCAGTGAAGAGGCATCTTGGCGTTGGAAAAATCAAATGTATGCATTTAAAGACAAGAAAGCCAATGTCATCACGAATAGGGATAAAATATTCACAGTACCCGAGGAGTTCTATAGGGATCTGTACACTAGCAGGGACATCCAGGATAATGCCGAACGAGAAAGTAGTTCAGAGGAGACCCCGCACGGGGCACGTTGAGTAATCTTGGTGACGGTACTGGCGATACCGCGGACCCCGAGCCCCCCAACATAAGCTGTGTCCTACCGTGGTGATGTGTTTTTAAGGTGAAGGGTAGAAACCTCTAACGGTGGCCGTCGGAGCCATGGTCAAGCTCCGGCCGATGGGCTCCCTGCCTGTCTACCAGGCAGGGAGCTCCGGGACCTCTTTGACTACCAGGGTAAGGTCAAAGGAGAAAGTACCCCCGTCTCCCTGCTTTTCAATGTATCATATGGCATTTTCTAAACCCCCCCCCAGACCTGATCGGCCCCCGAAAAGGGGCCGCACCGAAGTTTCTTTTCCTCCTTTGCAATCGATCTCTCCCCCAAAGCCTGATAATTTCTCGCGGTTTTTGATCATGGAATCTGTTGACAAGACAAAGCCCATCTCTTCCCAGTCTGTGTTTCTAATCTCCAAGTTTCTTGAAAGCCTTATCGGAAAGTCGTACAAGGCTAACAAACTCACAACGGGAGAAGTTTTGATAGAAGTAGAAAACAAACAACAATCCTCTAACCTCCTCAAGCAAGCGCGCATGGTAGATGTTGACATCAAGATCACGCCCCATCGCAGCCTCAATAGCTGCCAGGGCGTGATCTCTGATCGGGATATAATGAATGAGACTGAAGCAGATCTGCTCGAGGGCCTCCGAGATCAGGGCGTGACAGCAGTGAGGCGAATCACCGTACGCCGAAATGATGAAATAATTCCAACCAAGCACATAATCTTGACACTTGACCGCTCTAACCTTCCTGAGTCGGTCAACGCAGGCTTCTTGAGATATCCAATCCGACCCTACGTGTCGAACCCACGCCGCTGTTTCAAGTGTCAGCGGTTTGGGCACGGTACAACGTCTTGTCGTGGTAAATTGACGTGCGCAAAATGTGCAGCACATGATCATCAAACTGACAATTGTAAATCCGAGAACTTCACCTGTGCCAACTGCCAGGGACCACACGCTGCCTATTCTAGGAGCTGTGAAAAGTTCAAAGAAGAAAAACAGATCATTGCCTTGAAAGTCAACGAAAACATCACCTTCCCAGAGGCACGGAAGAGGTTCGCCTCCTTCCCTCTGGGCAGGTACGCCGACGCAGCTCGCCGGGGGGCGGAGCGGCGTCTGGTTTCGGCGGGGACCCAGTACCGCGAGTCGGACTTGGTCCCGCCACCGCCCCCCCCCCCCTGGGTTGCCTATGGCAGCCCAATCCACCTCCGCACCGCTCGCTCACCCAGCAGCGGCTGTGGTGGCAACGTCTGTTGGGGATGCCGCTGCATCCACTGCTTCCTCTCCACCGGCCCAAAGCACACGCAAGGGCACGGAGATGGAGACGGAGGCAGTCGCAGCGACCCCCTCCCCCGCCTCACTGCCTGCGCCATCTGTGGTGCTCCCCACGCCTTCGGCACTGGCAGCGCAGGCGAAGAACACCCGAAAGGGTTCAACGTCAAGGGGGCCCAGTCCGCTGGGCACCCCTTTGCCTTCAGATGACGACATGGACGTCGAGCCCTTCCGGCTTTCATCGCAGCGGAAGGAACGGGCTGCGACGTCCAGGTCAGTAGAGAAGGCCAGAAAACCCCTTCCAAGAGTCCAAGCCCCGAAAGACCCTAGGTAAATAGTCACACTCCAGTAGCTCTTAACACATAATAAGGGGAAGAGAAAACATAATACAATAAAACTGCAGAGGCCTTCTGAATAATCTTGACGATGTATACGAAATACTGCATGCTTATCAGCCAAGTGTAATGTGTGTTCAGGAAACACATTTGAATTCTAAACACACAAATTTCTTGAAGAGTTACTTGATATATAGAAAGGACAGGGATGGCTGCACGCACTCTTCTGGGGGTGTGGCCCTAATTGCCCGGAAATCTTTAGCATGCCACCCTGTCACTCTGAACACTGTCCTTGAGGCTGTGGCAATTCGAACAATAATATTTAATAGGTTGATAACGGTATGCTCCATATACATTCCTCCTGATGTTTCACTTTTAAGCTCTGACTTTGAGGCGCTGGTTGACCAGCTGCCCGAACCATACATCCTGACAGGCGATCCTAATGCCCACAACTCTCTTTGGGGCTCTTCTCACACGGATGCCCGAGGTCGCCTGATAGAGAAATTCCTTACATCTTCAGGAGCATGCCTTTTCAACAATAAACAGCCTACATACCATAACATAGGACACAACACATACTCATATCTTGACTTGGCGATTGGCTCCGCAGTTCTCTTTCCTCTTCTCGAGTGGGGTGTGGGCACTGACCCATACGGTAGTGACCACTTTCCCACCTCACTAACGTATATAGGTAAAGGCCCATGCAGTCCATCTTCCCAAAACAGGTTCAATGAAGCAAGAGCTAACTGGAATACATTTACACAGACATCCAAACTACACCACACATCCATAGGACACCTACAGGTTGAAGGAGCTACCCAACTGCTCACGGCGCACATCCTCGACGCTGCCGAAAGGTCCATTCCCCACGCCTCTGGTGCCCCGCGCAACCAGCGGAGGCCGTGGTGGAATGAGGACTGTAGGCGGGCGCGAGAGGCCCAGAACAAGGCGTGGGGTATCCTTCGTCGGTACCCCACGTCGGGAAACCTCCTCTTGTTCAAACGGGCCAAGGCATTAGGAAAACGTGTGCGCCGTGAGGCAAAAAGAGAGAGTTGGCGTACATTCATAACATCAATAAACTCCTACACAGACACACGGAAAGTATGGACACGAATACGCAAACTCAAGGGACAACAAACACACAGCCTGCCTCTGGTCAGCACTACAGGGGACACACTCGAAGACCAGGCTGACACACTCGCACAACACTTCCAACACGTTTCTAGTTCAGCACACTACACAAACACTTTCATGAAACACAAACAAACGGCCGAAAAGAAGCCTATACTAGATAACAATTGGTCAACATCTTCTTATAACTCAGAGTTTTCACTGCATGAGCTGAGGGCTGCTTTGAGCACGTGTAAACCCTCAGCTCCAGGCCCAGACAACATCACATACACAATCATACAACACCTGCACGCAGACACTCTTCTAACACTCTTACACCTATATAACAAGATTTGGCTTTCGGGGCACATTCCAAACTCTTGGAAGGAGGCTATAGTTGTAGCTTTCCTGAAGGAGGGAAAGGACCCGTCGTCCCCCTCAAGTTACCGTCCTATTGCAGTGACGAGCTGTCTGTGCAAGCTCTTCGAGAAGATGATAAATCGCAGGCTCGTGTACTTCCTTGAGTACAACGGTCTTCTCGAGAGCTGCCAGGCAGGCTTCAGGGCAGGGCGATCCACGAATGATCAACTCGTAGCTCTTGAATCGTATATTAAGGATGCCTTCGTGCATAAACAGTATTGCGTAACTGTGTTTTTCGACCTCGAGAAGGCCTACGACACCGTTTGGCGCTACGGGATCCTCAGTGACCTGAAGTCATTCGGTGTCTCGGGTAACATGTTAAACACTCTTGTCAGTTACCTGTCAGGAAGAACGTTTCGAGTGAGAGTCGGTGGTGCACTCTCAAGGGTTCACGTGCGAGAAAATGGCGTGCCACAAGGTGGTGTGTTAAGCTGCACTCTCTTCATAGTAAAAATGAACTCTCTTGGTAAGGCACTGCCACCCACAATCTCTTCTTCCATGTATGTGGATGACGTCCAGATATCCTATAAATCATGTAATATGTCAATCTGCGAACGTCAAGTCCAGCTTGGTGTCAAGAAACTTGCCGGCTGGGCAGACAAGAATGGGTTTAAATTGAATCCTGCAAAAAGCTCCTGCGTTGTGTTCTCCAAGAAGCGCGGGGTCCATCCGGACCCAGACATTACTCTTAATGGCGTGTCGCTTCCTGTGAACAAGGAGCACAAGTTCTTAGGTCGGAACCAATCCTATGGTTCCGACAAAGAACTCTTGCTTCGCTTGTATACTGCTTTGGTTGGGTCTCGTTTGGACTATGGCAGTGTGGTGTATGGGTCGGCGACTAAGACAGCCTTGCGAATTCTTGACCCAATGCTACACTTGGGCCTTCGTCTTTCGTCGGGTGCTTTTCGCACTAGCCCTGCTGAGAGTCTTTATGTTGAGTGTAATAAGTGGAGCCTTGAGAACCAACGAACATACATGGACTTGCTTTATGCTTTTAAAATTTCATCGCTGAATAACCATGCTTTTTATCCTGTCTTTAACGATACATCCACATCTCTGCTCTTTGTAAATCGCCCATCCGTTCCTCTGCCCTTTTCACTTAGAGTGAAAGAGCGAGCCTGGGATCTCAGTGTTTCGTTTTTAGATGTGTACAGGTCATGCTTTTCAAACAGTCTACCGCCTTGGCAAGTTCGTCCTGTGTCGTGCGACCTTTCTTTTATGAAACTTGACAAAAATCGGGTACCGCGAGCTGCAATACTACAGCACTTTCTGTCTCTGCAGTTTAAATACCCACTTGCAGAATTTTACAGTGAAGCGTCTAAAACCTCCACCATGGTCTCCTGCGCTGCTCATGGTCCGGATTTCAGTGCAGCCAGAACCATGAGCGTCCACACAACAATTTTTTCAGCAGAAGCATATAGAATTTTACTGATTGTACGACGCATACTTGAAAATCATATTCCAGAGTCTATCATCTGCACAGATTCCTTGAGTGTTGTTCGCGCACTGTCATCGCATACACCCCACAAAAACCACATAGTTAATCTTGTATTTAACACTATCATGTCTGTGTATGCGCAGAAGCATCAGCTGCTCCTCTGCTGGGTCCCAGGACACGCTGGGATCGCTGGAAACGAGTTGGCAGACGAGAGGACAGCTGCTGCTGCACTCAGGAACACTGTAGACATAACAACCGTACCATATACAGACCTCAATCCACACATAAGACAACACTTGCGTAGAACATGGCAAACACACTGGAGTGAACAGACAGACAACAAGTTACACGTTATAAAACCACGCTTGGGACCATACACCACTGACACACGCAACAGACACACAGAAGTCGCCTTGGGTAGGCTGCGGATAGGGCACACCCATGCAACGCACTCGTATCTGCTGACGGGATCTTCTAGACCCCAGTGCAGCAGGTGCGGAGAGGCCCTATCCGTAGTGCACATACTAATCACACGCAAGGCACTTCACACAACACGACACAAACACTTCAGAGAACTCTACAGACAACATATTCCCCTACATCCATCGTTTTTCCTAGGTGATGATGCCATTGTTTCCGTGAAACATGTGTTTGAGTATTTGTCCGACGTCAAGTTTTTAAACCTCATTTCCTATCACGCATCATGAAATCTGGCCCTATACACCAGCCATGCTCATTGTCGTTTTGTGATTTTACTTTTGTTTTTGCTGATTTTACTTAGTGTTTAAGGTTTCACCCCTATCATCGACTATTGTTTTGGCGCTCTTTGCCCCAGTTGGCCTTGCGCCATAAACATCCAACCATCATCATCAGTTCAGAGGAGACAGACATCCCACAAGTAACGACCGAAGAAGTAAGGAAGACTTTGAAAGAAATGAAAGGGGGCAAAGCACATGGTGAGGATCAGATAACAGCACGCCTCTTGAAGGATGGTGGAGAAATTGTACTTGAAAAACTGGCAAATCAGTATACGCAATGCCTAATGACCGCAAGTGTACCGGAATCTTGGAAGAACGCGAACATCATCCTAATTCTTAAGACAGGTGGCATGAAGGAGTTGAAAACTTACACGCCGATCAGCTTATAGTAAGTCTTCTACAAGGCACTTACCAAGGTAATCGCAAACCGAATTTCTGCAACCTTAGATTTCAGTCAACCTAAAGAACAAGCTGGGTTCCGTAAAGGCTATTCAACAATGGACCATATTCACATGTGATGGAGAAGTGTGCTGAGTATACTGAACCTCTATATATAGCCTTCATAGATTATGAGAAAGCATTTGACTTGGTCGAAACCTCAGCAGTCAATTAGGGATTACGGAACCAGGTGGTAGATGAGCATTATGTAAGAATACTACAGGATATCTACAATGGGTGCACAGCTACCATCATCCTCCATAAGGAGGGCAGTAAAATACCTATAAGTAAGGTTGTCAGACAAGGGGACACAATCTCTCCAATGTTATTTACAGCTTGTTCATAACAAGTATTCAGAACGTTGAATTGGGAACAGGTGGGAGTAACAGTTAATGGAGAATACCTCAGCAACCTCAGATTTGCTGATGACGTTGCCTTGCTAAGTAACTCGGGGGAAGAATTGGAAAGCATGCTTTCCGCACTGGACACACAGAGTACAACCGTGGGCCTGAAAATAATATGCAGAAAAACAAAGTAATGATCAATAACCTCAGTCCAGCACAGCGGTTTAAAATAGGTGGCGAGGCAGTGGAAGTGTGACCCCGGATTTCAGCCATGACGCAGAGATAATTAGAAGAATAAGAATGGAGGTGGGGGTGCATACGGCAGACATTCTCAGATATTGAATAGCAACCTACCATTGTCCCTGAAAGAAATTGTATGATAGCTGCATCTTACCGGTACTCACCTACGGGGCAGAAACTTGGAAGCTCACGAAGAGGGTTCAAGTTAAAGGTGTTGTGCCACCAAATTTTTTGCATGTGCATTCTTTGTTACAAACGTTTTATATTTCTTTAGAAAGCATGATACATGCTCTCAGATGCACATATTCTGAGTAAAAAATTTATTATCGCACGACTCATGTGAACAGGAATCGGTTTCGGTTTCTGGGCGCCGATTCAAGCAGTGACGTCATAGTGTTGCGAGGGAGCTCTCCCACGTGTGTCTACCATGCGGCGCTGCGGTACGCTGCGACTTTACTGCGGCGTCTGCTCCCGCACGCACGTACTTCACCACGGAAGTGAACACGCCGACTCGTCATGTCAAGCGGCTACAGCTCCGACTCGGACTCTTTGTCTGCCATAGAAATACAATTGGATATGCAAACCATGCCCCTTAAAAAAACCGCACAAGAAAGAAGAAGCTCTCCCCGCCGCGAATTGAACCCGCTACGTTGACCGAGCAGGCGCGACGCGCGAGACCACTGCGCCACCGCACAAATGACGTTCCGTCGCGATATAGCCGGTGTACTAATGGAGGTCCATCCTTCGAGTCGTACGTCGGTGTTTACTAGCCAATTTACAGAATTCCTGGCTAGTAAACTGAAATTTCTTTAACGCTTGCGCAGCAAGATTCCCCGAAGCCCCCGCAATAGCTTATCGCCATCAACTGTGCTCCTTCGCGAAAGCGCTCGCAAAAAAGTGTGCCCGGCTGCGGCTGCGATTTTGCACTGTAGGGATACTGCTTGCCGTAATTTGGTTTTACGTTTTACGTTAAAAACCTTGGCCGATATTGATCTCTTATTACCCAAATTTCCCTACGTAACTCTTCTTCTGCACGAAACTGACTTTATATTTTCTACAGGCGAACCGATCGCACACGCATATGCAGTTTGCAGCTCCGGGGTAGCGGCGTCGCCGAAGAGCACGGCCGAAGCTTCGAACACCAAAATACGGATCGCAATAGCGCTATTGTTGAGTTGTATGGGCTTCATGGACCTTACTAAGTTTATTACACTCCAGAAACAAACAAAATAAACCCGGGCGCAGTTTTCGCTTCTCGGTCGATTCCCGACGACGTGTCGGGCGACCGGTTTTGTTGTGGTCTTCGTTCAGCAAGTCAGTCACAGTACGGCGACTTTCCATCGGCCGACGTGTTTGTGTCGCCGTCGGCGTAGTGTGACAACGCGGTCTGGCAATTCGGCAGTTGGCCGATGGTTTGGCGACCCGTCGGCGTCGCCGTCGTGTTGGCCTAGTGTGTCTGATACGACAAAGCGACCAAACAAACTGTGGTAACTGGAGTTCGCGTTGACGTCGCTCGAGTCGCTAACGTGGTATGACGTCACAAAATTTGTTTTGCTGGCAATTCACTGACGTCATGGTTAGTGGGGCTAGCGATGGGTCCCGATCTCCAAAGAGCATTTAGGTACTTTTTAGAAGCGAATTAAAATATATATTAAGCGCTTGCTGTAGTACCGAGCACTTCGTGTTGAGGGCCCTTGCATGCAGAGAAAGCCTACAGCAGGCTTTTTACAGACTTAAAATTTGGTGGCACAACATCTCTAAATTGAGGACGAATCAGCGAGCAATGGAACGGAAGGTGATAGCTGTAACATTAAGGGACAAGAAGAGAGCAAAGTGGGTGAGGGAACAAGCGCGTGTTAAGGACATATTAGTAGAAATTAAGAAGAAGAAATGGACGTGGGCAGGGCATGTAATGAGAAGGCAAGATAACGGTTGGTCATTAAGGGCAACAGAATGGATCCCTAGAGAAGCCAAGCATTGCAGGGGGTGGCAGAAAGTTAAATGGGTAGATGAGATCGAGAAGTTTCCGGGGATAAATTGCTCGCAGCTAGCACAGGACCGGTGTAACTGGAGAATAATGGGAGAGGCCTTTGCCCTGCAGTGGGCGTGGATAAGCTCGTGATGATGATGACGATGATATGACTTTTTCGTAGAACCATAACAGCTTTAAATGAGACAGATTTTTCACGGCTGCGCAGTGCATTTATCGTGAATTCGCACTCGCCTCAACAAACGTTTCGATATAAACGCAACACGCAACTACGATGCATTCGACCGTCGCTAATAAATATAGGTGCTCATGATTTTGTTAACTTTCATAACTGCATTAGTTTATATTTATAGAGGGATTGAAAGACAGAGAGATAATAAATTTTTATTCATACCTAATACAAAAGGGTTCCCGTTGAATGACCGGTTGACTGATTTATCAACATCCAAACCGAAACTGCGTGCTGGGCAGGCTCGGAGTAGATTTATATCACGGCGCGGCTACTCGCCAACGCACAAGTAAGTGCATCCCTGCATGAGGAAATTGTGGAAAATGTGTTCTCCAATTCCAGATTGTCTTGCTTGGACTTGAGATGTCGAATTGTCTTTTCCTTTCATGTGTTGCCCGTACAAATGTTCGAAAATAATTCTGGTTTTCGTCATTAGCAGGGCCATCCCTGGCGACATGAATTCTTTGTGTGTAAATTGCTTGTTTTACGCAACCGCCGATATCAACTTGCCGCTTCCTATACCAAACCGGTTTTTGCTAAGAACTGTTGCCCATAGGAACGCTGTAAAACATCGATTTTGGTCGAAGAATCGCCGGAGAAGCGAGAGGGACTTTTACTATCACATCCGAAAGTGAGTAAAATGGCTAAGACGTAATTCTAACGCCTAAGTGAAAGTTCTGGAACTGGACACATCAATGTTCGCGAAAGTCCTGCTGCATTGGGGCCACATTTGTAAAGAGCGAGGTGCTTCAATTACACGTCCGAGACACGCTTAATTGTTTCTCTTGAAAACGGTCAATTATAACTGATCTTCTTGACCAAAAACCGTTTTATTTTCAGTCGCTCCAATGGTTATGTGGCTTGTTCGAACGAACGTGCCTTGTTTCGTCGTTTGGCAGCGTACACGCACTTGCCGCGCAGTATAGACCTTATGCAAAAACTGGCGCCCTCTTGCGGGAATGGCGTGAGCTTCCGCCATGTTGGGGGATTCCCGGATCTCCGGATACCGCTGTGCACATGATAGCTCGGGGTTAGCGAAGCGCACGTCGGCATTTATCGTTGTCCAAGATACCAAAGTAGTGCCGTGTAACTTGTTGTGCACAAAGACGACACGAGGACGACCAGGGAAATAGCGTACACGTGTTTTTTTTTTTTTTTCTTAACGGAAACATGACTCGAGCGCTGCGTGAAGTTGCTTGTGGATGTCGACTTCCATTCGCGCAATAATATTATAACTAGATCGCATACATAGTCACGAAACGAATAATGTGTGCAGGACTAAAAAGGTCGCTAAGTGAGCTATTTTCTAGCCCTGTATTTGCCGCGGAACACTTCTCCCTGCTGGTAGTTAAGGCGCACTGCATCGGTCAGCTCGTACTTATCGTGCAGGTAGAGATTTTAGTCTGCCGTTCGTGCTGGGCACGCCCACGTTTTCTTTTTATTCTGGACGTTCGGTAGGCTTTTATGTTAGTACTACGTATTCTTCCGTTTGCCAAACGTTAGAGGAAATAAGGTTTCCGCGAGAGTTGCAACCTTCACGCAGCGCCATGAGTCTAGAGCATGTAACGTACGTAGTAATTCCGTGTACCGGTCATTTACCGCTCATCGCCTGCTGTTAGACCGTAGACTATTTGCCTGAGATCAAATTTTTCAAGCGGAATTTTCCAAGCGGTAGTGTGCACCCAGTTTTGTTGTCCACAGCGCGAGGAAACTACGCTCAGCGGTCGCCGCGTGGCACGCGCTCACGAGCGCTCGGTATTTTCTCGCTCTTTAAGGTATTCGCAGTTTTTTTTTCTTTGCTAAAGTCTTTGCGCGTGCTGGGAACGCTCGGCGGTTGCCGCGAGGCACGCGCTCCCCAGCACTCGGCAATATATAGGTAATTTATTCATTGGCAATTCATTGATAATTTATTGGCAATGTTTAACGCATTACACGTCACACACGTTACGCGCTAAACAATAGGGCCAGCTACAGCATCTCCGCTGTTAAAACTCCCAGGTATGCAATTTATTTTGTTAGGTGTTTTTTTTATTTTCTTTTGCAGGTTTCCTCTGCTTTCCAGAGGACCCTTAGCGCGAATGCCCCCTCAACCTAATTTTAACCTCAGGACAGCCAGCAAGTTTCGAAGCGTTTCAGGAATTACCTTCCGAGAAACCCGCAGGATGTGAACCGACACGGACGTACTTTCAAAGCCCCTCCCCCCCCCCCCCCCCCCCCCCCCCAAAAAAAAAAAAGAGAGGGAAGAAATGCGACACCCTGCAACAGCTTCCCTGCCGGTGCCTCCCTGACTGCTTTTTCGATGCGTAATGCGTATTTACGAAGTCGCCCGCAAATATGGGCAACAGAGAAAGGTCCAAAGATCACTCGTCGCTCATTTAGCTGCGCTTAAATTTGAATATAAAGGGATCGCCAAGCCAAGAAAGCCCCTCACACGCTCCGTACCACGCAATCCCGGCGACCGCCATCCCCCAACATGGCGCCGCGTGCGCGTTACGGTTTTCTTTCGGTAGATGGCGGCACTTTTGGATAAGGTAGCGCGCGCGACATGTGCGAAGAAATGCTTTTAGCGCGGAGGGCGGCAGCTGCACCCTCCTTTTCGTGGGTCGATGCGTCTAATTGGGCGCCGCTCCGGCGGCCTTCAACAAACGCGGCGCTGTCCGCGAGCCGGTCCCCCTAAACGCGCTCCCGAAGTCTCCTCCTTTCTTTCCTGCGACACTCGTAGACTGCTCCCTGCGAGTCCGTTAATTGTCGCCTAGTTGTTACATCTACTCCCTCTTACCATCGCATCCTTAAGCGGAAGAGCCTCGAGGGATGCTGTGAGGCGGGGGATAGGGAGAGGGCGTGTGGTGGTTGTGCATACGGTTCGCTGTGGCGGCAGCGTAGAAGGATGTACCCTCATCTGTCTCTATGAGTTCCTTCGTAGAGAACACCGTAGCTTATTTTATGCCGCAGACATTTCGCCGCCGTCTCTGGGCTGAGCCGGTTGTCGGTGTAACCGAGGCAACCGACGAGTGAACGACGAAGGTAAAGATGAAAGAAAGCAAAGGAGGAGAGTTTCGCGAGAAACCCCCCCTCCCCCCCCCACACACGCACGCACGCACGCACGCACACACACACACACACACACACACACACACACACACACACACACACGCACGCACGCACGCACACACGCACGCACGCACGCACGCACGCGCGCGCATAGAGAGAGAGAGAGAGAGAGAGAGAGAGCAGATTTTATTGTCATCCCTTTAAAGACGAATGCACCGTCTTTCCCATCAGACGGCGGTCAGGAATCCGTGGTCCCTGGCAGCGTCCTCTACCAGTTGGGCGACAGCAGCTTGTATCTCGGGAGGAGAGCTGAGCAATGCGGCCTTCCACTGCTCACTACTTCGTATATGTATGACTTCTTCAAAGGCCTGTGGTTTGCTGGGGCATTGGCGGAACATATGTTTTACTGTGGCTGTTCCGTGTACCTATCCGGATAGCTGCTGTAACAAAGGGAGGGGTCGACTGAATTTCCTGCTTAGAGCAGGAAATTTCAGTCTTTAGTACTGAGTAATCTCTCGGTAAGTTGCCAGTCTCTCCGCCCCCCCCCCCTACCCCTCCGTCACAGATGGCACGTTGCGGGATTTGAAGTCAGCCTCGTTTGTGTATCCTGGGGCTGCTTCATGTGCCATCTCGTTCCCCTGGAGAGCCGAGTGAGCTGGCGTCCATACCAGGCGGATGTGCATTGAAAATGGTGTCGCGCTATTCGTAAGGAGTTTGGTGGCTGCGGAGGACATGCTACCGCGCGCAGGGCGGCCTTGGAGTCCGAGATGATTGTATTAGCCTGTGGTCCCGGAGTTGAAAAATTTATGGCCACCTCTTCGTCCGTTTCTGGGTTGGATGTAGGATTGAGGAAGATTTGGTTGCAATTCCCTGCTGATCTACCACCACGGCCACTACCGCACTTTGGCCAGGGTCGTCCGCCGTGTCGACGTAGCATACCGCTGGGTTTGAACTGTACTGCTTCTGGAGCGCCTTCGCACAGGCAAGCCGTTGGTCTTAATGTCACTCTGAATGCATGTTTCTAGCAGTGGGGCCACAGTTATTTTGTCCCGTAGGTCCGCTTCAATGGCCTCTTTGGTTCCATTCGGATCCGCGTAAGGTATGTTCAGCTGACTGCAGAATTGCCCGCCCAGTTGGGGTCCCAGCTAGCTTGTTGTATTGGGAATGCGTTTATCTAACGTGTTGTGAATGCCCATCTCCAGTAATGTTTCTGTGGAGGCAGCCATTGGAATGCCTACAGCCGCCTTGGTGGCTTTCTACGTGGTCAATAAAAACAACAGTGCCTGGAATACGCAAAAATTCAGCGATGCCTCCACCGGCCTTGACCTACTACACACTTCAGAATATATCTCGCTGCTATGGTGGGCATACCCACGTATATGCTGATGGGTCTGATACTTACGAATCTTCCGCCGTAGGGGCATGTGTACCGTCTTCGGGGGTGTCCGTGAGCCAAAAGCTCAGCCACAAGATATCGGCTACAAAAGCAGAGCTGGCAGCAATAAGAGCTACGCTGCAGATTGTCAAGGACTGCCTTCCAAAACCCTGGGTAATTTTCCTGGTAATTTTTTTCCCTGGACTACAAGTGCTTATCAAGCGATGATGTAATCAAGGCCAACTGATACAAGAAATCAACGTCATACACACAGAGGCACTCCGCAACGGGAACACTATTTCTTTGTAGTGCTTTCCAGCACAATGGAGGATCACGGGAAATGTGATATCTGATCAGGTCGCGCGCGAGGGCGATTCCATGAACTTACCAGCATAACTTCCTTTTTCCAAGGAGGACGTCAACGGAATAGCCACAACTCTCTGATGCCGCATGCAATTGCAGCACTGGCGGAACCTGGACCTGCAGTACGCCCCCGTTTACGCTCTCTACCCGCAGTGTCCGTTCCGTATGCGTCCCGGTTTATCGAGGCAAACAGTGTGCTATACATCGCTTGCGCTTCAAAGTAGCCTATACCAAAAGTTTTCTTAACAAAATCGGTCTGATGGCATCACCTCTGTGTCCGCTTTGCGGTGTACGAGAAGACACTGAACACCTGCTCTGTGTTTATCCACGTTACAACTCGGCGTGAACGACAGTGCGAAGTTAATTACGGCCGAGAACTCTCAGCATGAGGACTTTTTAGGCCCCTGGAACAGCGAAGACAATGCAGTGCGGGGTTTTAAAGCACTTGTGCGTTTTCTCAGAGACTCTGGACTCGACTCCAGCCTGTGACTGCTTCTGCCATTTCTTCTTTTGTTATGTGCGTATGCGTGTGTCCGTCTGGTGGAGTTTCTTTAGTTTTCCTTTTCTCATTTGTATTATTCATGTAAGCATATTACCCTCATTACATGTTCACCAACCATCTGAAGTAGCAAGCCTAGCATTATGCAGGGCTGACCTCTTCGTTCTCATTAAAGAATTTTCTCTCTCTCTTTGAGAATAATTCGTTCTATTTTCGCTTTCTCTGCTTTCTTGAGTTTCAGGTACGGACTAACGTAAGTTTTTATGCTGATGATAAAGGCTTGAAATAACCGCAGGAGATGATGCTTCTTGAGACCATGGTGTTTATTGGCTATCCAGGCGCGGAGCCTGCCAATTTGTACAGCTGCATTATGCAGGGCCTGTATGGTAAACTTGTTGGTTCCTTTTTCATGTATTCTAAGCTCCAGAATTCGTATGCATTCAGTTCTGGTATTGGGCTGCCCTACAGCGTGTCGCGAAATTGGGAAGGGAGGACGGTTCGCCGCGGCGGCGAAAGCCCAAGGAGGCGGCGGCGCGAGCCAGCGGTCTCAGAAAGTACGCGGAGGCGGAGGAGAGGGGGTAGTAGGCTGCGCCCGCACGAAGCGCTCGACGGTGCGACGCTGTGGCGGCGAAAACGTGAGGGGGGCGTGCGCGTGACTATGATGTGCGTTCGCTTAAGACGCAGTTCGGCGTCTTTCCCTGAGACACGCTTGACGCCGCCGCCGCACAAGCTCACCATAGCTGCCGTCGAGAGAATCCACGGGTGAGTGCTGCCTCAGCGCAGTGCTGGTGCGGCCAAATATCGCATTAGGGAGAATCATAATCGTCTGTTCCTCTTTTCACACAGCTGATCGTCACTTCCTTTTCCCAAACTATGAACGCTTGTCACGCAGGGGTCAGGCCCATACAAATGCTGCCACAAAATTTACGATATTCTGGACAATGTTGTCATAAAAGAGCTTAAACTTTGCACGTAAACTACAGACATTTTGATAGTAGATGGTGAAACTCAATCAGAATGGGAATGGGAATGGGGTGCGCAAAAAACTTGGCCGAGTCTTCAAGCATAACCACGCATAAACTTAGTCGAAACAAGAATAATGTAGGTGGGGTCACCATCTTCGCTGTTTACGTAGTCTTAGCGCCGGTATTTTGAAGGTGCACATTTTTTTAAATTGCGAACTAATCCCAGATAAAAAATACAGTTGCATGAAAACTTGCTTCAGTTTTAAATTTGCCTCCCTTGAAAAAATTTTTGTATGACATCGCAGACAAATCCCTCAACAGGTTTCATTTTCATGTACCGATTATGTTCGTGAGAAGGGCTGCGATAAAGCACCCAACACATTGCACGAACATGCGAAAGAACACGTAGATCCTCTGACACGAAGTGATAAGCTAAATTCGAAACCCTTTCATTGAAAGGGTGTTTTTCTGTTCCCAAATACGTGAACCGATAATATTCGAACCACTTTCAATCCTGTTCCCATGGATTGATACCCTGCATGATTTTGGCGCCCGTCGCCGGGTGACGGAACCCCGGTACCACGTCTGGCTCCGACGATTTGAACTGTAAATGTCAAATCCGTGTAAACAATATTCTCACCTCGTTACTCTTTGTGTGTCATGTACGTTGACTTTTTTAGAGCTAAACTTCTTATCTGCAAGAAGCTGTACCCTTCTGCCTAATAACGTTGTTTTTATAGGCTGTTATGATTCCCGCTTTACTTTTGCAATCAAAGAGCAAATGCTTGTCATATCTCCTTTTTTGTCATGACCTTCAACATGCGCATTGTTCTACTTCTGTAATCAGTTTTCAAAATGTGCGGCTTGCCCTCTGCCGTATCAAGGTACCCTCTAACTATTATTACATTTTCTGTGTTTGTGAAGGACAATTTTCCGAGGTTGGTTGATTGTTAGCGGTTGCCAGAACCACAGTGTGTTTCTATGGCGCAGCTTTTTTTTTCTGGGCACAGTTCTTTCAGCTCTTGCAAAATGGAACAAATGAGGTTTTTAAAAATATGGTGTTAGTTACTTTCAAGCATTCATTACTATAGACTTCAGCAGAAAAGTGTTTCCGCTGCATGCAGTTGAGAAAGATTAGATAAATATATTCATTGCAAAACAAATTAGTGCCATTCCATTCTGGGAAGATGGATGACCTGCGAAGCTGCACACAGTCGACAGAGTGCACGAAAAAAAGCAGGTTTGTTTGTAATTTGCGATCTGAACTACATCTTAGCCATTTAGCTGAATGAAATTTAGAAGGACTCGAGCTTTTTTCTAGAACGGAATCATGGGGCGGCCTGTTTCCTTCCCCCGTCTGCGGCCTTTTACTATCTGGGTAACGAAACCCAACTTGCTTGACCAGTGAAGACACCAGACAAGTCACATTAGGCTGTTTCACGTCCACGTGTGAGCACGCCGCCAGCACAACGGACATGTCATCAGTGAAAGCATAAAACCTATAGCTTCGCGAGCACGCCCCCTACTCCCGCCTTCCTCCACCCACCTCACGTGCACGCATATATCGGTAGACGCTGATGTGCGCGTTATTAGACGTGGAATGCCCCGGCAGATCCCTGTTGTGAAACAGGGGTCGGTGGTGGCGAAAAGGAGCGCCGGAAAGGCGCCGAGTAAAGCGGCTGTATTCACACGACGGAGCCTTTCGGCGGACAAATCCGAGGGAGATCGTGACGTGACCGCAGGCGGAGTTCCGCTCTCCCAGCTCCTTCGCTCACACGAAAGATGCAATGGTCGGAGGGATATCACTGTTTGCAGTCGCCTATCATGACAGCAGTGCTGCCATAGCACCACCGATACCGCGACGGCGGCAATTTCTGCTTAAGCCCCTACGTACTGATCTTTGTCAGCCGCCCAAAAATTAGCGGCCGCCGCGATGCAGACGCGGCCGCCGAAAGAGAACAGCGCGCGACGCGCGAGGCAGTGGATGGGGCGACCGCACGGTGGGAGTAGCCGGCCGGTCCGCCTCAAGGAGGTTGTATAAAACTTTCCTTGGTCCGCCTACAGGCCCGCATACAGATTTTCGGCTTAACACTGCGGCGAATATTTGATTGCCGCTCTTGCAAGCGGCGCAGATTACGATTTTTAATGCATTTTGTCGCCACATCGTTACTACCTTTCTCGTATGTGCAGCTTTGTCTGCGCATGGGGGAGCGATACCAAGCTATCGCTCCAGCTACCTGCGGCGACTTGCACCACTTCGCGGCCGCCGCTCGCCCGGCGACCGTGCTGGTGGTGTATGGGGCTCTTTCAGTGCGCCTGTCGTTTGCGCGGCGCATTTTCGTGCCCAGTGTAATAAAAAGCAATAAAAATAGAGCTCCTGCAACCACTCTATAACTTGAGTCGCGGCCAGCTGCCCGACAAGCAGACGAAATCCCGCCGCCTCCGCCACCACGCATCGGATCGTTTGTAGCTCCCGAGCAGAAGCTCCGACCTCCGATCGGAGCTGTGCGCCGGAGAGAAACCGTGACGTAAGGGGTCACGTGGCGCGCACTCCTAGGAGCAAAACGCCGGATTTCTCGGTCGTGTGCATGGAGGAAAGAAAAGGTTAGGAGAGGCCCTGACGTCACATTTGTGAAGCAGAGTCCAGCCATGACTTGAGCCCACAGAGCCCAGCACTCTATCCCATCATCCTTTGCTGTCTCCGGTTTGATTTGACTAACATGGCGTCACCCTGCCCTCCCACTTCGAAGCGAAAACAGCTTCGTCGCTAATTCCTCGGTGCGATGTCATGTTCTAAGCTGTTGATTTCGCCTGCAATTTTCCCATTCTAACCCTCACCCAAAGTTTCAATCGAGAAACGGCCTTCGTTTTTGAGATAGAAGGACGATTTTTCAGCTCTTAAGCATGGCAATGTAGCGTTGGTCATCGTCATAGCAACAGGTTCGCGGGATGGCGAACGCAGACGACGGGTGCATTGTTTGGGGTCGTACAGCACTGCGGTCTTTGCGCGCTACGTCTCAGCAGCAATAAATTTCACTTCACTTCACAACGAAGAAACACAAAGTGAGCAAAGAATGAACTGTGGCTTTCGCCAACGCTGAGCGAAGGGGATTTTCCCAGCAGGTCGCCGGCGGCGGCAGCGGCTTGCTCCGCCAATCTCGACGCGACATAAGCACCGCTGCGGCCGGGGTACGAGTTAAGGCCGCCTCCGACGGTGGAGTTTTCAAAGTGGCCTAATCTGAAAACGTTTTTCGTAGTGACTGCGCTGGTTTGCAAGCGTAGCGAGGAAGTCACATACCAAGCGCCTTAAAAATTTGTCCGTTCTATTCCCCCAAATTTGACCGCCACAGTTGTAAACAAGTAAGCAACATTGTCTATGGGCTCTATGGGCTCAAGAAAAATCACGTGACTTCCTCCACATTTTTCGCAATGCATTGGGGTGCTAGGGGCCTCTCATGAGTATTCTTTGCTCCATGGTCGTGTGAATACCCCTTTACCGGAGTGAAAACTGAGACGGTTAAGATATGATTCTTCGCTCTAAAATTTGCAGAATTGTGTCGTAATTTCCGGAACCAATTCGTGGTGCCAGCTGCGAGGGACGTTTGCACCTACCAAAGTTGGTCCTCCGGACTCCCATCAGCCTTGTGATAGAGCTTCTTTTTCATTCAGATTATTCAGCATAAACTGCGGCGTGTTAGCGAAGATCCAGCAACCGTGAAAGGAAGGTCGCAGTGGAACAAAGAGAGGGGGGGAGGGCGACGGAGGCTTTATTTACGTAGCAACCCTGGACGGGCGTTTCATGGTGGACTGTGCGAGGGGCGAGCCTCCGTGCCGCGTGGAGCGAGCTCTGAGTACGAGCTATAAGCTCTGCCTCTCGGGCTCATCTAGGTGTCTTCTTCGTCGTCTTCATGCTCCGGAGAACCATGGTGAATGATTGATTGATTGATTGAAAAAACTTTATTGAGGCCGGCAGAACGACGTTTTTACGCGCCGCGACGCGGGCATCGGCGTCGTCCTGGTGGCTACTCATCGGAGACGTGAGCTCGCCGTTGCCGACTCGCAAGTCTCATGCCTTGCGAGCGCCCGCAGGACCTGCTGGACGGCCTAGTGTTGATTTTCGTAGGTGTAGCTCCTTGCGGCTTCTGCAAGCCGTGGCGGGATGGTTCTTGACGTCGCTTCAATTGGGCTCATGACACAGTTCCGTAAGATGATATTTTCTACACATTCCGGGCGGCGAGTAAATGGCTAGAAGCGAATATATCCGGTTCTTACAAGTGCATATTGCACCTGATCTTGCAAGAACGGATGATACCATCGGTGCTTTTGCAGACCTCCTAAACTCTAGCTAGTTCGGCACATGGTACATGGAGACATAGAACTATAACACTATGTCTCCTACTTTGACTTCAGTGGCTGCTTTCCTCTTTGCGAAGTGTGCAAACCGCAGCTGCAATAGGTGTTCTTTCGTCCACCTTGCCCAGAAGTGTTCTGTTAAATATTCTCGATACAGACACCCTCGAACAGCACCTATGTTCGAACGGGTTGGTGGACTGTCTCC
Source organism: Haemaphysalis longicornis (assembly GCF_048455015.1). Lineage (NCBI taxonomy): Eukaryota > Metazoa > Arthropoda > Arachnida > Ixodida > Ixodidae > Haemaphysalis > Haemaphysalis longicornis. Next base: position 173,008,992 of record NW_027526361.1, on the reverse strand, counting down.
CGCGTCGCTCTTGGCAGTCGCATGCGTGGGTCAGCGACCACTGAGGAGATCGGTAAGATCGAGAGCACGCGGATTCCCTATGTCCGCCTCGACGAAAGTAAGAGTTATGGACCTCACAACGGTTAATACTGTGATAAGGTTAAGTAAGGACGGTAACCAGTTTTTCAAACCAAGCTTGGCTCGTCCCAGTATTTTTCTGCCTAACTGTCCTAACCAGCCGCTCCCACCAACCACCCAGAACCAGGCATCAAAGACTATGTGCGTTTACATGACCCTTGCATTGCTTAAATGCTCAGCGATGATCGGAGAGCAGTCAGAAGACTCATTTTACGTATACAGATACTTTCTTGAAATTTCGGGCGTTGTATGAGTACACAACGCTGGGTAAACCCCTGCGGGAAAGGAATCTCCGAAACTTTGAGCAAGAAGTCCTCTGTTGTTGCCGAAGACACGAACTCCAAATAGAGCGCACGTGATGCGGTGCCCATGAAGAGAGCGATGTAGCACTTCTATTCACCGCTTGGTGATCGTACGTAGAAAGCCCCAGCGAAGTTCACTCCTGCAACTTCAGAGGAGTCTGTAGACGATAGGTGGTCGTTCTTTAGGGGGGCAGCTGGAGCATCTCCAGCTCTGGACCACTTGCATAGAAGGCAGCCGTTGACCACTCGCTTTATCAACAATTTTGCTCGGCAAATCCGGCATTTCTTCCTGAGGTGTGTCATCGTGTCTCTTACGCCGCCGTGTAGAAATTGAGTTTGGGTTCGAGTAGAGGCGCAAATAAGGGATTTGCAGGCAATATGATTGGGAGTTTCTGCATTTATACAGCTTTTAAAAGTGGTCAGCCTCCGCCGACCCGAGCGACACCGTCCGTATTCAAGAAGGGGTGAAGATTGCTTATATTGAAAGCATCAAGAGCCCTTGCACCCATCACATAGCTGATTTCTGTAGCAAAAGTTTCGGATTGCACGTGCTTGATCCAGTACTTCTCAGCATTGGAGTTCTTCTGTCGTTATGGAACCTACGTGACTCCCAGCACATCGGCAGTCGTTGATGAGCGGTACCACCAATTCCGTGACTCTGAGGAGCTTCTGTATCTTACTGCATCGCTCGACACTCGTTACCTGACTCGTAGTTTCTGTGGTGACCGTAACACGTACCGCGATCATTTCAACCATCACGTGTTCCTGACCTTCTTATAAGTACTGACTTGTTGGCCACAATTCTTTCATCTGACGAATCCAATCAGGTCCAATACACCATGAGGGATTTTAAATAATTTTTGCAATGAACCCGCCACGAGTTAGATCTGCTGGATTGTCCGAGCCGGCGCAGTACCGGCAGCGTGAGGGCTCTGGCCGTTGTGTAATTTCGATGACTCGGTTTGACACAAATAGCTTCCACTTCTTCCCATCACCTTGAATCCGCAACAAAGTGACTCTAGAGTCGGTTCAGATCATGTACTCTAGTTGCATGTTGGTGAAGCTGGTAGTCACATAGCGCAGACGTCTTGCGCCAATTAAAGTTTCTAGAAGCTCATTCCACGGTAAGGTGATATTCTTGAGTGGGGCCAAAGGGGACGTGATCAGCAGGCTACACTTCCTCTTATTCTCTGTATATAAAGACGTACACCGCTTCCCCATATCCTTGTGGCCTTGCATAGCAAAAGACGTGTACTTCCCGTCCCTGTCGGAAAACCCGGCATTTTCCAGCTTTAGGAGAGTGATGGAATACACTGGAGAGAACGGAAAACACGTGAAAACACCGAGCTGAATGACAGCAACGAAGGTAAGTTGCTCGAAAGCATCGACTAACGCGGGGGCATTGCCTCTGGAGACTTGGCTTCAGTCACGGCGAAAGGGATAGCACGAACGGAATAGTACGGTCTCATGCGCTGCTGGGCTGGACAGGAGACTGCTGCGCGCCGTTTACGTGGTCGACTGGTTCTATTTCAGCGCCGCGATCGACGCAGATGCTACGAAAGTTAGTGTTTCCGGTCCGTGCGGTGCCGCAAAATCCAACTTTTTTAGCGTGCGGTGCACGGAAAGAATGCTGCGTACGAGTGACGATCACCTCGTTCAATTGCATTGCAAGCGTCTATCGTAAAGAAAGTTTGTTGTATTGCTGCTATGAGCATTCCGGTCGCGTTTAAAAAAAACCTTCGCTGCAAATTTGCAATTAACAACGCAAGTTAGCACATATCACGGTAATGTTGGAACATCTAAGCGTAGCCCGCTAACCAAACAAATTGATAAACAAAGAACCTTCACAAATTCCTGGGGTTGTTTGAAGCAATTGCAGTTTGGATATATTGTACCACAAACGGTTCCCAGACAGTTTATCGAACGCCGTTTTATCGAATGCCGTCTTATAGAACCAGCTACGTCCGTTTTATCGAAAGTGGGACTTTTCGCTTTTATTGTAATGTTAGGGGTTTATTTTGTTTAACTGGCCGTCGCATTAACGTAATCTGCAGTTAGCTTTATTCTACGTGACCCATCATTACGTGATCCAAAGCCTTGTCCTTCCCCGATTATTCTAGTCACGTGGTTTGCACGTGACTCCTACTCGGACCATGTGGTCTCACTGTTTGCATCTGGAGAAATGGCGTGCCAAGAACTTCTGAAAGATTAGTGATATATGGAGGAAGCAGGGGAGGTTCCGACAGTGAAAGTGAGGCCCCAGTAGCGGTGGTGGAGTCTAGGAGAACTCGTCACAAGTGAACCCGTCACAGCCATTTCTTCATAGGAGAACTCGTCAAGTAGGGCAAGTGGTCATAGGCCATCTCGCACTAGGGAATGTCGTAACCTAGGACAACTGGCCCATCCCTTCGCGATTTATGTGTTTTGTTAATCATGCTCACATAAAAATACAGGATTTCGTATATTTCCCTACTTCTGCATCAACACTCTTACGTCCCCTTCCCCCCCATCGATTCAGCAACCTTACGTATGCTAGGTGACCTTGAAGCAACTCACCAGACCAGGCAGCGCATTTTTTTGTTTTTTTGTATGCTTTGTTCAGATAATCGCACGGGCAATATTAGATTTTGTTTACTCGTTCTCAATGTCTTTTAATGTTACATTTTTATTTTTAGGTAATCGGGCGACGGCGCTATATTGAGTAGACCTTCACGATTTCTCTATTTTTGGTGTTTACTACTTTTATTTTAGTGTTTTTATGCCTTATGATAAATAGCTAAAAAAGTGCGGGCTAAAAACGTCATACATGCTGGGGTGCAAAAACGAAGCAACCTGTAGTATGGTGACTACTTTTGTAACTAACTTTTCCTCCGTCAGATCTAACCAAGGCATCGAGAGTAGTAGGACAAGGTTTAATAACCTCTCAGTAACTGAACTCAGTGAACACTAAGAATTAGGAATGCAGAAATCGGGAGAGACTTTTGCTAGCGTTCCAGTTAGGTTTTTGACATTGGACTCAGAAGCACCAAGAAGTGTCTTGATTATGTAGAACATACGAGGCGAAATAATTAGATTAGATACAAAAGCGGCGTATACAAAAAAGTACGAAGGATATCGAGGCATCCTAGTTCATACGCCACAATGCCGTGATATGCTTAGGATCACAGGGTGAAAGAGATACAACAGGATTCGTTATAGTATAGTACCCCCAGAGCAATGAACAGAACAAAATTTGTGGAGAAAAATTTCGCGCATCACAAATGAAAGAAATAAAATACAACTATAAAGAATACAAATTCAGTTACATAGACTCGCTGTAGAAAGATTTGCAAATTACATAGCGAAAAGGAAACTAAAAATCGTACTGCAAGTTTTGTTACAAAAAACTGCCGGGAAAAACACTTTCGATAAAACGGCTTCGATAAATCGTCCGTAAATAAAAAGGCATTCGATAAAACGGCGTTCGATAAAACGGCTTCGATAAAACGGCATTCGATATAACGGTGTTCGATACACAGTCCGATCCCCCCACAAACAATCTTTGATAAAAGAATCAGGCAATAATGGTAGCCGATCGCCAAAACGGACGCCGAAAGGACAACTAAGACGTGCTTTTTGAAGACGGCAAGTATTGCAGTTTACATTTTGACACGTATTTTTGGGTGTCTTTGAGAGTCCCATTCTCTCAATCTGCGTGCTGTTTTTTTGCCAGCAAGCAACCTTTCAGTTTAACGCCAATCATGTGTCCAATCAGGTTTGACTAAAGAAAATAGGTTTTTAAAACCAGCTAACCACTTGCCGCTACCTGTGCGAAAAGAAAAAAATTACACCATCTTCCCACGTGGGAACCCCGAGGGGATTCAAAGTTGTGGAGTAGTAGCGTGTTAATTGGTTTTCAGAGTAAAGACACGTGTAGTAGCGTATTAAATGTTTTCTTTAGTTATCGAGTAGTGGGGAACGTTTTGCGGCGTATCGTTCTCGAAGCGAACGATGCTGGCGTTCCGAAGCGTTGTCACGTTGCCGAACGCAATCTGGATCAGCTACTCCCCGCTGGCGTTTCAAAGATGTTTCTCGTTCTTGAAGCGAGGAATTCGCTGCTCGACGCTGCCTTTTACGTTCGGCGTCGCGAGCTCTCCTCTGTGCAGCCTTGTCTTCGGAGGTGCTCGCGGTTCTGACAGCGTGACGGCTGGCGCTAGTTGAAGGTGTGGCAGCCAGTTCGCTGACGGAATCGTTGGCGCCCGTTTGCAGTCATCGGACGGCGCAGTACCGAAGAAGCAACTGAGCAGAGCGCGGACGGGTTTATTTGCAGAGTAGAGGGAGTGGAGAGGACGAGCAGCGCGCATGCTCGTGATTGGACAGCTGGTGTGCAGAGGGGAGAGGAGGAGCAGCGCGCGCTAGCACACAGGTGGTGTGCAGTGGAGGAGGGCAGAGAGAGCGGCGTTATCACAGCTGTTGTGGAGAGGAGGAGAGGTGCGGATGCCGGATGACGGAGGGTCGACTAAGAGATGCTTTGCATCTCAAAAATGGCGCCAGTCCACCCATTGCATTAACAAGACGCCTTAAAAAATGAATGAACGTAGAAAGAAAGAACACGCGCGCCTTCACTCTAGCCCGGCCGTTCGGAAGAAATTTCGGGTGTGCATCGCCCTGTCACGCGACAGCACTCGCGGTTAAAGCCCCTATAGTCCTTTTCGCGGGGCTCTCAGCCGCCAGTGTTGCCAGAGTGCGCTGACGCGCCGCAAACCGGATGTGCACCCAAGAAACTTCCGGGCTCCCCGATAGGCAAGCGCGTGGCGGTGGTGGTTCCCATGTGGTGCGTTGCTCGTGGATGAGTATTAAATGCAGAGCATTTCAGTAACTCACGATGTCACCCGCGTTGTCGTACGTAGTCCGCATCGCTCCCCCTACACTATATAAAAAAATAATACTTACCGGCGCCAGGTTTGGATCCCACGACTCTGCGGGCGGAACGCAAGGTACATGGTGCTGTACCTACTGCGCCACAAAGCCGACACAGAATGGAACGTTACGAACCCGCCTTATATCCTTGACTCATTCAACCGTCGGCCACAGGTGCGCCCTCTCCCCCGCGTCCTCATCGCCTTCTCTCCGCTCGCAACACCCTCTCTCGCCGCGTTCGGTTCGGGCGCACAACAGGTGGGGACATGCGCAACACCCTCTCTCGCCGCGTTGGGTTCTTGCTGAGCAAGTCGGTTCGCGCGCAAGAACAGGTGGGGGCGCTCGCATCGCGCTCTCTCGCCGCGGTCGGTTCGCGCTTAAACCACATATGTCGTTCGGGCGCGCTCCGGTCGCTAACATCTGTGGCGTGATCGTGACGTCAACATCACGCTTTCGTGTGGTGGCGCGATTTCGGCGCTATAACACTCTCTCGCGAGGGACATTGGATTGGATTCGATTGGATTGGCTTGGCTTGGCTTGGATTGGATTAAAGTGGATTGTGTTGGATTGTGTTGCGTCATAGCCGCGGCAGGGGGTTCACGGCACGTTTCACCATCGACTTCATCGACAATGTCTACGCTGGAAGACAACAATTACAACAACAACCACCAATACGTAATCCATACGACTTGCAGGCGCGCCCCGCGCGGAAATGCTCTGCATTTGATCGTGCCCCTCGCGAGGGGGATGTTTTCTTTGCGCCATAACAAGTCTGTTTTGCTGCTTTCTTTTTGCCTTCGTAAAAACCAATCTAACTTGTTTTTATCCCAAAGAACCCTGCAATTTTCCCGTATGTGCTGGTTTTTATCGTTAAATATGCCCCACATTTGCTTCGCACAAAACAATTGTGACTTGTATAAACCGCCGCATCAGTTTTAGTAGTTTGAAAAGTTCTTGCTTATATGTGCTTCGGGTTTATGCTCTTTATTTTGCTCGTGGAAGCATTGTTTCGGGTGTAAAAATGTCTCCTGTGACATCATCACGTCGTGGACCGTGGTGTTGTGTGCCAGGCTGCTGTTTGGGCCTGCAACCAACCTTCTTGCGGAAGTGCGTGCATTTAGGTTTCCGACGGATACCAATCGAAGAAATGCCTGGATCGCGGCTTTGCGGCGGGACAAATGGCTGCCTACAAAAAGCTCGCATGTGTGTTCTGCGCACTTCGTTCAAGGTGGGAAACATTCTGGCTCCCGAATGTGCCGTAGTGCATTCAGGCGCTGCTTCTGTGCCCTTTAATGCGTGGCAGTTTGCGCGATTGAACGGTATTGGTTACCTATCGGAACGACCTCATTTAGGTGCAACGACATGTTTGCTCCACGAGGCGCAACACTCCTGATGCCATCACTGGCCGAGAAGCGTGCCCAGCTACCTGGTGCTGAGGTTACGACGTCTAGGAGGCTGTCTAGTGTACGCATCTATGTCGAAAGGGCAATACAGAGATTGAAAGTTTTCCGGATCTTCCAAACTGTGCTGCCTCTGAACTTTGTGAGGAGAGCTGGCGACAAGGACTTCGCAACCATGGACATATTGGTGGTAGTGTGCAGTGCACTGGTGAATCTAAGGAGGTTGTATAAAACTTCTGGAGTGGAGGCCGCCCATAGCGGGCAACGCGGGGAGGTGAAGCCGGGCGAACCGGTCGGCGGCCATATTGCCGTGGGTAGAAAAGGCGCTGCGCCGGCAGGGACGCTGAAGTGCGGTCGCATTTTTTTTGGCTTTACAAGGGAGAAAACGATGGTAAGCTAGTATATCGATTACGATATTTGAGGGCAGACTGAATTTTTCCTTACGCGTAAGGTTTTGACGTAAGATATGGTTCAAGCAGCGAGTTCGCCTGTGTATATCTTACGGTGGTCAATAGAGCTGTCGATGCGGGAAAACGCACAGCGCTATGCTAAAGGCACCACCCCTGATTTTATTTCAATAAACGTTTATTCGGTATAGCTAAGGCTATAGACCGCCCCCTTAACATTAAAATTATCTCATGTTGCGCGCCATGGCAACAAATTCCGCGTTATAAGGTTACTATTAGCCTTGATTTCACGCTGGAAGTGCGGGACACGCGAAAGCGCGATTATTTGACGCTTGTTTCTTTTAGCGGCGTGGCTAGGAATAATGAATGCTTATTCATTAATGATTAATAAATAATAATGCAGTAGCGGTTCGAATGGTTTTTAAGCAGTACTGCAAGAATCATATCCATCAGGATATTGCAATCTTTATATGTAGTGCAAATGCACGTTTTCTGGTTTAAACAACATGCCCAGTTTTGCCCTTGCCGAAGACCAAATTAAGCACGAGCTTTTGATTGATTGATTGGTTGATTCATTGATTCATTGTGGGGTTTAACGCGCTGACGCAACGCAGGCGATGAGGCGCGCCGTAGTGGAGGGCTCCGGATTAAATTTGACCACCTGGGGATTCTTTAACCTGCACCGAAATCTCGTTCACACAGTAGTTTTCGCTTTTCGCCTTCACCAGAAAAGCGGCTGCCGCGGCAGGGAGTCGAACCCGCGTTCTAGCAGCACAGTGCATTAGCCACTGAGCCAACGCGGCGGGTCTATTTCCAGCTTTTCAATCGTATTTTGCGAAATGGATTTGGCACACACTGAAGCACATTTAAGCAGGTTTTTTTATTCCGCGTGCACTTTACAGAAGGCATGGGACTCCCATTGACTTTATTTTTCAAATCCAGATGGTTACTTAATTGGATGCACGAATATTAACCGCGCACGTTGGCACGATAGTAGCGTGGTATTGATAAGAAAACCATCGTAATTACCCGATTCTAACGCGCACCTTTTTTCCGGAAAAATACGTCGAAAAATCACATGCGCGTTAGAATCGGATACGAAACCGAAACTGCCGAAACAGCCGAAATTTCGTCCCACCCATCGCCATCGCCATCTCAAGATGACGCCAAAGCCTTTAGCAACAATATTTCGAACGCAGGAAGCATAGGAACCTCGGCTTTTCTATCCGCGTTCACACAAATCGTCAAATCGTTCCACTTGCGCGCTTGGTAAAACCAATGGCAGCAGCGGCTCTCACGCGTTTAAAACTCGTGGTCGGCTGAAGCGTGCGCCTCCGGAGAAGTTCGCAGGATGGGCGTGCGAGGCGTGTGACACGATCCAAACGATCATAGTTTAACGTTCGTTATGAAGTGTGGCATCGCGAACGCGCTTGACGGCACCAAGGACGAAATGTTGTGGTCGGCGGAGAGCGACGAGGAGTGAGATGAGTGAGATTATACTTCGAGCAATAAATCGCCCGTTTCTCTCGCATTCGTTTTTCTTGCTGAAAAAGTTCCGCGCGCGTTACAATCGGAAGTGCAAGTTTTTTCGGTTTTTTTGCCAGGAAAATCGGGTGCGCGTTAGAATCGGGGGCGCGTTACAATCGGGTAATTACGGTACTCGCAGGAGGTTACTCAATCACATTCACAACCTCGTTGACCGCGCAAGTTCGGACGCGAGCAGCGTGCTATTGATAACAAAATCACGCGGACGAAGAACGCGGGAGAGCATTGCGGTGCATCAAAGACTTCTACGAAACAGCGCTAACGAGAAACGTCAGTGTATTCACGTATGGCCGGATGTAAAGGAAATGTATTAAACAAGAGTGCCTTGATTTTTGACGGTAACTGCCTTAGCAATACTCTGCATTTAAATTAGTGCGAAAAAACAATTTGCGCCCCACATAGTTACAAACATGTGATTTCGCGCAGCCAAGCGACTACAGGACCACCACAACTACGAGCTAAACAAGCGCGTACGGTATGCTCAGTAAGCGGACGGCAGGTGCTACGGCAAATTTTCCCTTTACATCACGCACAAACGGCGGGCAAATGTGCACTCATAACGTTATAATATTAGTAATGCCCTCGAAACCCAAACCAAACAGATACCCTCAGTACTTGCAGATGAAAGGCGATCTCCGACGCCTTCTTCGCGCGATTAGCGCAGCCGAACGCGACGCACGAGCAGGCCATTTCTGCTTTCTACACCTTTGGAGCATCCATCCGCGAACGAGGATCGAACGAACACGAGTTCTGCTCTTTGGCAAGAGAGAACTCGGAAGAACGACACATGGGGCAGAAAAAAATGTCATTGTGTCTGTTTATTTAAGTAGTTAGCGCCCAAGAATGCAAATAATTACCAGATGTGTGCGCCCCCGGCGCACGAACGGGCGACTTGCGAAGCGCTTAACTAGAAACGCGGAGAGGGGAGCATAACGGAAACCACATGCGGCGAAATGAACGCGCGCAAGAAAAGCTCTGTGCGCTTGAACGTAGCCGCATGAGAGAATCAACTTGCAAAACAAAACAAAAGAAAACAAAAAAAGAAAGGAAGCAAGAATATAACGTAACCCACCGCAAAAACAAGTACATTATGCGAAGAATGCAATGCGTCTGCTACCGCGGAACGAGTTTTCTACCCACGGCAAGATGGCGGCCGTCGGCGTCAGTTTTCGAGCACCATCTCCACTCCAGAAGTTCTATACAACCTCCTTTGGTGAATCTGCAAACACCGATCATCAACAGCCGTGGTTCTAACTAGGTGGCATGAACCTGCAAGGCACTGTGCAAAATCAAGACAGAAAAAAGTTGATAAATCATCATGCTTGTGTATTTATGCTTGCAAAGTGATTGCAAATGGATTTTATTGCACGTTATCCGCTACACTGTGGCAGCAGTGCACCTGCATAACCCAGATAAAGGGTAAATTTTTGTATATATCTGCAAACTTGAGAAGTTGTTGCATGAAATGATTTAATAAAACAGTTCACTTTGGAACTGACATAACTCTGGCTTTAAAAAACAAAGGACATGTTTAATCCTGGTTACAGGACATGTTACATGTGAAATAAAGACTCGCATTCGCACAGAAACAAAATTAAACATGCAAGCATTTAAACAAACATTAAAATGATCAAGTATCACAACAAAGTTAAACATTCGCATTTACACTTGATATATGTGGATTGAGAGTGGTACAACGCCACGTTCAAATAGTGATGCTTGAGGGCGGTGAAAAAAACGCTATGCTTATTAATCACGGACCATTTCCCTGACAACTGGGGCAAGCCCATTGCCGAAGTGTACGTCTGAGTTTTACACACTTCAAGTGAAATGTTGCTCGACAAAGTGAGCGTTCAACAATGTTTCCTGATTTGGTGCGTTGACAGTGAGGTGGTTCTTTTTTCACGTTCCATCTGCTTGAAGATGCGCAGTGACTGCAGCTCTGGGAATATATATTGTTAAAAAAAATGTTCTGCCTTGAGTTTAGCATGTGCCCAAAAGGTCTCGTCAAAGGCCACAACTTCTGCTCCCAGCGAAGAGCCTGTGAACACCACAAAATATGCTTGACGCAGCACAGTGACAGCCATTTGGACCTGCCCTTGCATATATATGCATGATTATGCCTGAGCTCCAACTTTTCGTTCAAGTATGGATGTTTAGTGCAACCCATTGTAAGGGAAGCACCCTTCATCGTCGGAGGACATTTAACCTCTAGAACTGATGGTGCATAGCATGCACATGACACGATTCCATCTGGAGATGCACCAATGAAAGGCATCCTTTCTCCAAAAAACAGACCACAGTTTTTGACATTAAAGTCTATGTGCTTTGGCGACTCAAGAAGTGTGAAGGCTTGTACAGCTTTTTGCCCTGTTTCAGAGCCCCACCGCAAGTTGGAAACCTTAGGCGTTTTGACATACCCCATAACTTGTGCAACGAGGCTGACCGTACCTCTGTTGCATGCTGTTACACGGTGCAGACGAGAAGAAGTGATCCGACCTCTACGCTCTTCCGCCCATCTCGATGACTTACTGTCAACGAGTTGCGTTTTCGATTTCTCAGCAGGCTTCCACTGTGAGCTGCAGCTTCTTGGCCCCGTGTATGTAAGTGTTTAGGTATATTTCAGCAAGGGGAAGCTTTGCAGACAGTTGCTGACCACTTGTCGATCGTGCAGGTTCCTGCGCCTTCGTCTCAGGAGCAGAGTCAGTTTCCTCGGTGTCTGTGACAGAAGTCAGTAGCAACGTGTTCGGTGCAATTTCCTGCAAGAAAATATTTGAATCAGGGTCCTAGTTGTGATGTAATCGCATGTGATTCGTAGCAGCAGGGTAAAGACCGGTTACCTTCCAAGTGCTCGATGAGATCACAATTTTTAGATGCGACGCATCTCTTGCTCGGGGTTATGTCCCTCCATTGTCGTTGTCGCGCCGTTGTTCGCACGCTCACTGCGCATGCGTAAACTCTCCTCCGTTCTTCACGCCAAAAGCTGTGTGCAACGCGCTCTCTCTGTCTCATTATCATAACAGCTGCGCGCGCTTCGCTGACGCTTCTCTCTCGCATTTGCTCTCGCTGCGCATGCGCAACTCTCCTCCGTTCGTCTCCTCTCCTTCAAGTGCTGAATATAAAGCGGTGAGCGCGCTGCGCCGGTTCAGTCAAGTGCGTTCGCTTGACTGCGCTTGACTTTGCTTGTGCTTCGCTTGACGATGACGACGACTCCGTTGCTTCTTCAGATGTAGTGCGATGGAAGCAACAGTCCCGTCAGCGAGTGGTTTGACACAATCGAGTACCAGCGTCAATCCAAACGCTGATGGCAACTTGCTCATGTCACGTATGCATGTGCATGAAAAGTAAAATTACGTCCATCTTCCCGCGTATGAGAACACCCGCATGTGATGGAATGCATCATACGCGTTCACAACACGTTTCACGCGATTTAGAGAATCAACCCAATGGAAACGCCAATTGAACCCTTCCGATGCGTCGCATCACATCAGGGTTCCCTCGCGGGAAGATGGGCGTAATTGTTTTCACTTGTGCGTCCAAAACAAATCAGTCTAAGTTCCTTACCTTCACTTGGTGCAGTAAGTTCGACACCTGCTCATCCGTGAAAGAAGGTATTGCGCGGTCGTCTCTCTCTTTGACTTCAGTTGGCGGGTGGCCTATCTTCGGCTTGAAAAATTGAATTTCAGAGACTGGTGCTGCCTGTGAAAAGGTGAGTTATTAGTTAATCACTGGAAAACCATGTATATGACAGACTAGCAACAAATACCTACTCTGCTTTCTTTTTATGACTCAATCCACTTGCAGGCAACGTCGGATGGGGAGGGGTCGTTCAGGCTATACGGCACCCTTGCCTCGACACGAAACAACAGTGCAGCCACATGCGTGCAGACTCCCCAAGACTGAAAGTTGAATTAGAAGCGTCTGTAAGCATTGAGAATTTCATCAACAATGGTGCAGTAAAAAAAGTGAAACAGAGGTGTACAGCAGGATACTGCTGCATAGTAACTTGGGATTTTTGTCATCCACAGCGCGCTTCATTTAGATTTAGAGCAATTTTTTCACGAAGTCAGAAAATTACTTGTCCTATCATGAATTTACCACACTTATTTTACCCGCCACGATGACAATTGTTTTCCGCTCGGTTGCTAATCCCAAAACCGCGCTTTCGATCCCGGCTACAGCGGCCGTGTGTGGATGGAGATGAAATAAAAAAACCCATCCGCGTGCTCATAGCACTCGCAGGTATAAATTAATCCGGAGTCATCTACTACGACATCCCTCAGCCTGAGTCGCTTCGAAACTTTAATACTTCGCACACTTAACCGGGTCCTATCGGGATTGTTACAGAATCTTCGAACTATGAAATTCAGTCGTAGTTCTCTGTATCAGATTGCTGCGCTTCGTATTTTGAATCACCTACTTACCCGGCCATGCAGGTGCAATGGCCGCATTCCACGCTTCCGTTGTCTTTCACGACACACCATGCGTTGTACTCCTTCAAAAGTGCTTGGCTCGCATCCACTGTCGCCGCAACGAGAACGACGCCCTCGCCGCACTTGCCCGCCTTGAACGACTTCAGTTCTTTCACGTTGCCGCTCATTAACATCATTGTAGGCGTCTCCACTTTTGTGACACTTGAATTGTTCCTTTGTGTAAAAACACACACCTTCAACAAGGTAGACGTAAATATCTCCGGCTGTCACCGGGGGTAGATTCTTTGGGCCCGACGTGAAAGCGAACCGCACAACGTCGTCGTGCAGCGGATCGGGCCGTTCCTCGTTTCCAAAAAAAAGTTTCGCTCGGTATCGGCTTCGCGCCTCGGCATCGAGCTGATGAAAGTAACTGCTCGACATATATTGGTTCTACAAGTGAGCCATCACGGCACGCAAGGAGGGAAAACGCGGACTTTGCGCATACCCAACCCGAACGATGCCTCCGTCCCGCCGGATTGCACTGCGTGAAACATTGCCGGAAGTCCTTCACCGGAAGTTCCACGGGAGCAGCCAATCAGTGCCACGCGCGCTTGTTTGTAAGCAGCGAAGAGGCGTATACTCGCGGGGCGGGGGAGCCCACGATACTAGGAAATTGGAATGGTCAGGAGGGGTCGCGGAACAAGTTCTCGTGATCCTACGGGGAACACTTTGTTCCCTCCTTCTTTTCGTCTTTCAGTCAAAATTTTCCGGTGGCTGCGTGACTTAGTGGCTCGTCTACGTTTGACATCTGCGCTGTGCCTACTTGAAGTTTTGCGTAACATTTTTGGAAAAACGTACATATTATGTCTCCGGGAAGTGTCAGCAGCAAAATGTAAAACTACGGAAGCTGTAATAAAAGCAAAAACAGTGGATCGGATTCCAAGCATCTCGAAGTGAGGACCCATCTAGCGACGACAAACCGTGGAGCTTGGTATTATTGAAACTTTGATGCGAGTGAATACGACGAATCTCACAGGCAGCGTGATTTGGAATACGAGCGATGTGCTTCGACAATCGACTGAAATTGCATTAACCCCTGCGTGATTTTCGCAGGTATCGTGCGTGCGTACTCTTCGAGATAGTGCTTCACCACACAGGCATGTGCGTTTCACCACACACTCTACGAAAAATGGGTGTGGTAGTTTCTCCCTTAAAGGGGAAACAGGAATGTATCATATATTCCTCCCTAAGAGGTAGAAAGATTCCCCTTTAAGAGGGAGGAGCTCGTTTCTCCCCCTAGGAGTGGAGGAAGATTTCCCCCTTTCGTGAGCTAATGGAGGAGCGTTCCTCCTCTGGCGGCGCTACCCAAGCAAGACCTGTTATGCGAGAAAGGCCTAGCGAGCTGATCGGTTTGAGGATCGAGGAAATACAAATAGGTAGGTTACTGTGGTTGTGTGCGCTTAAAATGCGCTAAAATGCCCAAAACATTACCTACCTCGCACGATAACTGCGGTTAGCAAGCCATGACACCAATCGTACATGCGCGACTTCTTGCATTCGTCTCGCTGCGCGCCCCCCTTACTTGTTGATAGCGAACGCGCCGCCGTAAACATAGTAGAAGTCATACCGATTGCTTTCAAAATGCCGCCTTTATTTCCGAAAAGCTCGTAACCCCGCCGTTCATCGCACACGAGATCACAAGCATCTAATGCGGCCGTTTGAGAACAACCAGTTGTTGTTAGTCGCCTTACCTTGCTACAACCGATGCATCAAAACGAGGATCGTCTGGAATCGTAAATCTCAGCGCAAAGGCAATGCAGACAACACGAAAAACGTATCCGTCGCTGTCGCATCCGTCCGAGCGAGGAGATGACAATGCTCGCCCTCTAGCGTGCTCGAAGTGAAGCAATCGTAAACGTTTTATAATGACCGATAGATGCAAAAACGTTTTATAGTGGCCGATAGACGCAAAAAAAAGTAGGGGTGGGGAGGGGCAGCTACTAAGCATCACCATCAGTTGGCACTTACATCAAGCCGTTTTCTTGGTTTCCTTTATGGATAACGTATATTATTATAGCCAACATCACGGAGGCCGCATGTGGGCGGGCACATATTGGGAAGAAACATAGCACAACACAGCTACATACACTTCATTAAAGGCACTGCCAGCGCACAATACACGCAACACACAACATCGCAAGCATAATACACGTATACAGCACAACATATAGTACACTTTGCACATGTCCGCATGATCACAAGCCACAACTAAACATTGAAACGGCCACTAAGTATTTATAACCCTGATCTCCGAGAATGCAGGTAGGAAAAATGAGCTTGTTACTTGTTTCGATAACTCACGGCAGTGCGTGAGCCTTAGGTGGGATGTGTCCTTTCAGCAAATGTAACCCGTGCAATTGCCAACTTTTGTTAATTTGAGGTTTTGTAAGAAGCAGTAAAATAGCTCAAAGAAGAAAAAAACGTTTTACGAAACAGTACGGCAGGTATGTTTGGGTATTGACACTCATTGCCTCGCCTTCGCTCTTTTGGCCTAGAGTGCACCGCTGGTCTGGCAAACATTCAGCCAAGATGTTACCGAATGGGGGCCTTTGAGTTGTTAGTAACTGATGCGTCAATATGCTGCGGTCCGTGCTCGTTGATGAAAAGAGGGGTAGTTTGCTATCATCGCTGACCTCTTTTACCCTTGGGCGTCAGCATAAAACGTCCACAAATGCAGTGGTAACGTTGAACAGGGCGCAGGCGAGTCGCCCACAGCAAGCATGCAGCGGTGCCCACAGAATGTGCTTCAAACACAGGGCTGGCGAGCCGTGCGTTAGCGTGGCGGGCACATGGTAATAATACAAAAAAGACAGCGAGAAAACAAGCAAGCCGCACACCGCAGGGCAGGTGTTACTCATAGTCGACGTATGCGCCCGATCGGCGAAAGCCACAGTGCAACGATGAACGGCTTCGTTTTCGGCGTCAGCGCCGACAGCAGATTGCAGACGACAGGGGAGAACATTTCCTCCCCCGTTTCGGTGTTTCGTAGAGGCCGTACAGAGGGCGCTACATGTAATTAGCTAAAGGGAGGAGTTCGCTTGTCCGGGGGCGAAAACCCTCGATCTCCTGCCTTTTTCTACCCTTTTTTCTTCGAGTGCAGGGCACCCTTCCAGGCCGTGCTGTACGAATGCATGTCAACGGAACAAGGTTCACCAAGGAACACAGTCCAGCTAAGGGTTGACTTTTTATTTTAATTTTCTCACGTTTGATTTTTAAATCAAACAGGTTCAAGAAATATTTGTTTACTTGTGTTTGAATTACCCCAAGGAATATAAGGGACCAATTTCCGAACGGTTGTTGCCGATGCACATGTAATTTTTTTTCTACCCCGGAGAATAAATTTTCTTTCTAACCGATGGAGTGCTAAAAAAGAACAATGCACTCAGCAGGGCGAAATCAGCTGAAAAGTGCCCAAATGAGGCTGGAGACATTTTGTAGCGCTACATGGGTTTCTGTGAAGGAATGACTTATGTATTTCCTGTTAACGGCTGTGTGGGTTTGTAATTACATGGCTTATAAAGAAAAAAGGCCTAGAGCGAGCATCGGGCACGCTATCCGCTGGAGAGGGAGTGTTCCAGCGTTACGTGCCAGCGCGTGCCGGATCCACGCGTTTCCGCGTCCGGCGTGTTCCAGCGTCCATGGTCCAGCGCGCTCCAGCGTTTCTGCATCCGGCGTATTTCAGCGTTAGGTAGTTCCATAATCAGGCGAACGCTGGAAGCGTAGCTCCAGCGCCGCTGGAGCCCCGTGTACATTGACCCGACGAGGGAGAGTTGAGTTGAGGAAAACGGGTTTTTCAAGTGCGATGCACTTCTTAAGCGACCCTCAACCTGCGTCCACCGGCGATGTCCGCATAGCATACCCACGTGGGGGATTGGCCAGGAATCTCCTCGTCTTCCTTGGCAACGGGGGGAGATGGGGATTGGCCAGGAATCTCCTCGTCTTCCTTGGCAACGGAGGGAGATGGGCGCGCACTGCCTGGCCGCTGACATGGCACATACCCACGTGGGGGATTGGCCAGGAATCGGGCGGGAGAAGGGCTAATGCACCCGCTTAAAGGAGTACTGACACGAAATTGCTAATGCACCCGCTTAAAGGAGTACTGACAGGAAATTTCAAAGCTGAGATCCGCTCTAGCAATCAATTGGCGATGTCCGCATAGCATACCCACGTGGGGGATTGGCCAGGAATCTCCTCGTATTCCTTGGCAACGGGGGGAGATGGGCGCGCGCTGCCTGGCCGCTGACATGGCACATACCCACGTGGGGGATTCGCCAGGAATGGGGCGTGAGAAGGGCTAATGCACCCGCTTAAAGGAGTACTGACACGAAATTTCAAAGCTGAGATCCGCTCTAGCAATCAAGTACAACGACAACACAAATAGGTGTCTGTGAATAAATGCATCTTTCTTTCTTTGTAGTTGTGTGTGTGTGTGTGATCTCTCTTTCGCGAACATTACCGAACCGCGCAAATTCAACTCGTGCATTCGCACTTTCACATTCTTCCCCTCGGGGAAATGCGGGGAATTTTTTGGACTCAACCCACCTATTTATAAGCAGACGAGTTGAGGTGAAAAGCTGTCGGCGCGAGTCTATTCGAGTCGAAGGACTGTAGCCACGGGTTGCCGCGCTCGTCGGGCTGAGTAGGAGGGCCGTGGGGAGCGGAATACCGTATTTGCACTATTATAACGCTCATCCAATTGTAAGGCGCAGGTAGGTTCCCGCAGTAAAATTCGAAAAAAAAATTTGACACCGTCTGTACCACCTAGATGTAAATGACTTGACATCACGTATCTGGAAGAAGGAGATTTTATTTTACGCATGCAACTGTGGCAGCCAAAAATAAATTGTGCTTCGTAAACTTGCTTATCGAGCTCCTGCAGTAAATAAAACGATAGCGGGGAACATTGAAGCTGTTTGCGATTTCAACTGTCTTGAACTTCATAATTCACGTGTGAATTGCAGTAGTAAAAAAATGTATAACAGATGACCAAGGTGGGTCCTTCAGGAATTAGTGCGCTGGAATTCATTCACGTGGTCTTGGCGGATATTTTATTAGATTGACTTGGATTTTCGGAAGACCTCGTGTCTAAGGCAATGCTGCTGGCCGATTTAAAGCCTGTTTCAGTTTTGAGCCCGATAGTAACGCGCACACAAATTTTAAGGCTGCTTCTCAGGAAAAGAAGGTGCGCGCTAGAATCGAACAAATACGGTAGGTCCTTTTCAGGGAATTCCCCCGGTCCCCTCGCCTCGACGCTTTGAATGGAGCTCATATAAACGCGGGAGGAGCCGGGGTGGCTGAACCTGCCAGTCGACTCGACCTTTTCTCGTCGAGTCCGTGTATCCGGAGCTTGGGTTTTCCGATAGGGGTATTTTGGAAACTAGTCTTCCCCAATTAGCCATCTGGGAACTGGGATTTCCTTCAGGTCGGCCAGCTGGTCCCATTCATTCTGTAGATCTTGAGGTTGCTGCTCGTCCCAGCCTATTTCTTGAGACCAAAGCTTTTGGAACAGCAGCCTTGCTGACGTGGTGTATGGTCCAATAAAAACTAGTGGACCAAATATCCTTCAGCTTGCTCTGAGAACAAATCTCTTTCTTGACAACTTTCGCTCACAGGAATGCTAGAAGATTATACATCTGGAATCGAACATGTCTCTGTCATGGTGTCATGCTGCGCTCGACTTTCACCGTTGACTTTTGAAGTATGAAAATTTCTTTGCAGACTCAATGATTTTACTGTTCCAGATACTCGTCTGAATTTGTTGTGCATTTTCTGAGGGTCATGCCGGCGGCCTTCATAATTTCGCGTTCTTCAGAGCACAACCTTATTGCTTCTACGGAGTCGGCACCGGTGATAAGGTCGTCGACATAAAATCACTCGCTCCGACCTTTAGCCGTGTGAGCTTGATCTGTAGCAACAGATTTCAAGTAATGAAGCACCGTCATGGTTAGTAGAAAATGGTAAACGTAGCACAGAAGCGCACGCATGTCATCCTCTCTTCCTGTAGTCAGCTTACAGAGAACTCCCGAAGGTTTCCTACCGTGAGACAAGGCAAACTATAATCATCTTTGTCTTCCTCTTTGATGAAGATTTGGAAGAGCAATTTTTTGATGTCTTTCAAACGGCAATACGATGCACCCTAAAGGAAGAAATATCTTTTCTATGTTCTGGTACAAATTGTCGCCCCTCTCCTGCCAGTCTTTCAGTGACTTCTATCCTTGTGCGGGTGAAGTAGGATCAAAGGCTGTTGTGTAAATATTGTACGAATATTTTTGTCATACGCACACCTTAACCATTGAACTGCACATTTTCTTGTCATATGTTTCACCACTCCTTTATGTTGTGATCTATGGGCCCTGAAAGTATATGTAATAAATAAATAAATATTAAGACAATCCTTACTTTTGTTGTCGGCGCTGCTTCTCGTATAACTTCTTTTTGATGCATATAGTACCGTTTCCTTGGACTGGACGGTGGTTTCTGTGATATTTCGGGTTGCCCTGCTCGTAGGTATTCTCAGATTGGGTTGTCACTGGTGCGCACCAGGACCTATGACACCACGAATGTGCTATCCCACCCAGCATATGTCTAGGATTTTGAGCCAGCTTACCATAGCCATCGAACTAGTACATTTATGTTTAAGAAAATATAGGCTGCTGGTTTTTCTCAACAAGTTTCGTCCTCAGGTATTCGTTGTAGGGCGAGCTTTTATTCTTGTCTTGGTGGATAGTCGGGAACAAAGCAAACAGCGATGCTAAGAATGTAGTTCAAACTTCCGCAGTTACCATGACTTCTAAATGCTTAATTTCGCGCCGTACCAATTCATAAAACGTATTCTACATTCTTTCTTCTTCCACGAGTTCTCGATACAACTTCGCGAATATCAGTGGCGAATATTAGTGGACCTAGTATCATTTAGATTATTATAATATTGCATTTTTCGTGATGTCGTACCATGTGCTTGGAGCAATAAAAATCTTAGAACGTCTACAGTATCTGCGCATAATAAGAACCCATGTGCGCGGTTCACCAAAACCTGTTGTGATTTAACGCCCCAAAGGTTCAGAATTTGCCTTTCTTTAACCAGCATGCACGTGATTACGCAGAAGAAGGAACAACCGCGTATTTCTTGTTCTTTATTAAAGTAGATGTGCCAAGCCCTGCATTTACTCCTAATAGAAAGTAACGACTCAACTGACAAAAACTTTCCTCGGTTGGGCGACGGCTATCGCAGAAAATTAAAAAACAATAAACCCAAAGCTCTGCCCTGGCTAGCCCCGAAAGGAAGTGGAACATTGAATTATATTCATTAGCGAAGGTGGTGTTAACTCGATAATGCTTTTCCACGCCAGTGGATAACGTCTGCACCTGTAATAGCACGTCGGAAGTACCCATTATTCAGAACGTGCACGACGCTTGCCCTCAGCCGGTAGAACTTCAGGCCTTCATGCGTGTCGTTATTACATAATGATGGCTCCACACGGAACGCGGCGGAAACAAATTCCAGGACGAGGCAGCTAAGGTTTCTAATCAGTCTGCGTGCCCGCCTACAGCACTCACACAGCGCCGCCTCCTTTTCGAAACTGAATGGGGCCAACAAAAATGCGTTTGGGAGACGATCTGTTCACCGATTTTTTATTCGTCTTCGATTAACCGTCATCTCCAGCTGAATTGCATTTGTTCGGGCGAACACGTGAGCTTTCGAATGCGAAGACGCAAGAAAGTCTTCCGAATCAAAGTGCCGCTATAAACCAGAGTAATTACGCCTCAAGATCTATATTTCGGGAGTAACAGAAACGAATAAATTATGCCTTCGGGAGAGACTGTCACGCTTTCAACTATAAAAACGAATGGTAGGACTCCTTATTTGCTTCGTTCTTCAGCTCGCAGTTTTTATATACCGCTTGGCAAGTCTCGCGGGATGAGTCTTTTTTGGCTGTGGGGTGTACAAGGGGCGGAGAGTGCGCGCACTATTTCATGCCACATTATTTCCCCTTTTCATGTTGAGGTGTAATTAGGAAATTCGTGTGACGGTGCTTCCCCCAATCAGCGGGTGAACAAATAATCTGTAGTGCAAAACGAACAGTGACCAGCGCCTATGTTGATGATTGTAGGTGGTTGCGTGAACAAAGATGCCACAATTTGCAATATATTGAAAGAAAAGAAACCGCCTTTTTGGTATTTGATGCTATTTGCAGCAGTTTATTAAATTGTAATGCTTGTTCACATACCCGAGTTACATGTCCCGAAGCAGATGGGTGCCAACAAAAGAAACTTGAGATAGCCTATACCACGTTTCTGTCCTGCAGAACAAAACAGGCTGGGAAGTCAATGTAATGCAAAATATTTACCTAACATTTCAACTGCGCAGCCACCATACAAAAAAAAAACGTAAGCCGGGATATATAAAGCAAATATATAGGTTTCAGGCAAGCATTTCAACGTCAAACCCTCCTCTCACACTACGGCCACCTACTCATCTGCGAGCCACCACAGATCAGCAGCGGTTCCTCGCAGTGTTGTTTTAAGAGCCGCAGCATTGCGTTTGATAAGTATGTTTCAGTGCTTCTGGCCTTGCTGTGCACCAGTGGCCTTAATTATTTTGCAATATAATTCACTCTACAGGGCTCCCAGCCAGAAAGCGGAGACCATTGCTATTCATTCCGATAAGATAACAAGGCATGCCAATGTAACGGTAGTTCAAGAGTAACAGAACATTTATGACCTTGGACAAGGGCAGGGCTGACAAATGGGCCTTAAGGCACATCGACGCAATCCGCAAGGAAGTATTCTTTCAGGGGCAGCTTATTTTGCAGTTGCTACGCTGTCTCTGTAGAAATGCATTTAACTAGAGCGGGGGGATGGGGGCGGAGCTTACAGCAATGCCTTTAAAAGAATCAAAAGTACCGACAAATTTTACAACAAATCGTCAAAGTCAAGAACACTGGCATCAGCTTGGATACACCCATGGGAAGGGTGGGCTGCGAGGGCGTTAATTACTGGATCAGCTTGCTGTGTCTATTTTCGGATAAAATAAAATGGTACTTACAGCAGTCAACTACGTCCACCGCAGACAACTGCGAAGTGTTAATTTGATATCAGTATCAGTTATACGTTTCGACATTTACCGCATTTTTTATAGTATTTTGTCATTTTATAGTATATCAAAATTTTGTTCAACCAATTAGGTCCAGTTTCGCTGTTCTAACGATTGCATTTGGAACTTTCGCGAAATGTGCATTTTTGTGAAAATTCAGGGCGTTACACGCTCCGGGCTGTGGGGGTACCCAAAAAAGAATGCTACGCATCTAAAAACCAAGCTTACTTTGATTCACACAAATTCGGCTCCACCTATAATTGCTAATGCATTGCTGGGAAGACATTTTTTAGGGTCAATATAATCTGTCTAATACCCAAATATGAAGTCCCTATGACATTTTTAAAGAACTTTCCCGATGCCGGAACCGGTTTTTGTGCGGCCATGAAACCTTCTCCAGTCTGATCGTGACACGAAACCAGAAGAGTCTGTCGCCAGGGTCAGCCCTAGCACAGCTCCTGGTTAGTAGTTTTACTGCCAACTGGTGGAGCGCAAAGCCATTCGAATGACGGGCACGGAATGGTCGCTTAGCAGCGGCTTCTATCTTCAAGTAGAGGCCTTCATTAAACGTAACCTGTATACAAATGACCCATGCCGATCAGTCTTTTATGGCGACACTGTTCTCAAAGTTGTGTAAATATTTCATTGCCGTGATACCCTTTTGAGACCTTTGCCGAATTCATATTCCATCATATTCCAGGTGATTTGGGTTGCAGCGGCTCATGATAACCTGAGGCATGCCTATTGCAACTGGCACTTGTTCTTTTTTTACACTTTCGATAAAACAGCCGAAAAAGAAAACAGCAGCAAGAGAAGATCTTCATGTGGGAGCCGAAAGATCACGGCCGCTGCAAAGCATGCCTCGGTACCGGGTTAAGGTCTTTTCTTGCCTTGATGCCGTTTTTTTTTTGTATTCGCAGTGCGGACTCAATAAAAAAAGCACACAAAAGCTTTCATTTCTTTCAGCTTTTTTAGGCTTCACAACCAGAACGCTAAATTTGGAATATGGGATGCTCCGCAGTGAGGGACTTCACACTTCTTCGCGTGCATTTAAACGGCGACACTCCGGCGTGTTCGCTCTTCTCCTTCATTTGAAATGCAACCACCATTGCGGGCATCTAACTCGCTTTCTTCGGGTCGGCGGATCAACGCTATCCGCTCTTTCCAGCCCCTACAGGTGGCGCTGCGTAAAACGGCAATAGGAGAAGCGAGTTTAAAACCGGTAGGCGGAGGGCTAACCCGTTAGGGTAATAAAGGGTAGGTTTAATGAGTAGAATAAGACAGGCATGTTGGTTGGTGGCAACGGACGTCCCGATACAGATGGCGGGCTTCTAATCATCATCATCATAATCATCATCTTAATCATCATGGCGTACCAGACTGTGATCCGGCCTTCATACCAACATGCGCGCCAGCATCAATAGAGGCCCAAAAGCCCGTAGCTCTACTAGAAACAATTACTTTATTAAAGATAAACGCAGGCATATGTTGCTAAATGCGAGAGAACGTTAAATTTGTTTCAGGGTGCCTGGTGCGGCGTAAAAAGAGCCGCGTTATACGCAATCCGCTGTGCATGGCTCCGGCCGCACGGAAGTGGTTCGCGAACACCCGCCTTATTGCGAAAAAAACTGCTATAGGATGTGCAACGCTAATCTCGTGGGGTGTTTGCAGTGTACGTCATCGCAGTGTACGTTAAACTTGAGGCGTGTTTGTTTTTTTCCTGTGTAACTGCTAAGCAGAAGACCATACGCACGATGTGCGGGCGATATGGTCCCGGCACAAATGGTCCCGGAGCTACTGGCCCCGGAACTGATAGTCCCGGAACAAATGGTGCCGGAAAACATGTCCCAACTTCAAAGTAGGAAAAAAATGTCCCACCGCTACTTCACCTATGCATGAGCGCCTGTATAAGGGAAGCAGGGAGGGGGTCAGTTTATTTGTCTTTACATGTTTGTATTTGTGCACAATGTATTTGCATCGGTCCGTACATAATATATTTGCTAAGGCTGAAATTATTTGAAATAAATGCTGCATGCGAATTTGTCGTCGTACGAGTATGTTCTCCCGCGCTTCCATTGCTTGTATCCTTTCGTTTATTAACGCTTGAGAAGCGAGTATTACGATTCAGGCTGTGCAGTGAGCGCTTTTACAGGCACAATATTATTTAGGTTACATGATGTATTGAAAATGGGAGTGGGCCGGCACCACTGAATATCAGACAACATAAAGCGGTACTAGCGATCACGCTCGCCGATTTCTCGCTATTTAAAAAAAAAACTAACTTTACCCGATGAATGGTTTATTGCGTTACCTAAGCTGCGATACCGTGCTCTTCATCTGAAATGCTTCGATATCTGCAGTTAAAATCAAGCGAAGCGGCACTAAGGTTTTGTACCTTGATACTTTTGCAGCTTGCAGCTTCGATACTTTTGATTTTCCCGGAAATATGACATATAGCTATTATCTATGACGCCTATTATCTTGCTGCAAGGCTTAGAAGACTGCTGGCTAACATGCTTTGTTCAATTTGCCGGCGTGTTGCGGGAGCCTAACAATTGCTGACGGCAGCAGGTGAGCTCATAAAAACAGGTCACCCACCATAAACAACAAACTCTGTTGTTGGGAACCGCATTTGTGCAGAAACATGTGCAGTTCATTCGCTAAAATACATAAACATGTTCGTGTGCATATGTCTGACGGCTTTACTTTCCCAGAAATTGCGAGAATCAAAGACTGTCACTCGTCATGGTACAATGAAAAGCCAACGATTGATGCAACGATTGATGCAAGAACGGGTGGACCACGAAACAACCCGAACGCGTTCGGCCTGTTTCCAAGTCCCGCTCTCAAAATAAACTGGCTCGTGTTCGAAATCCCCCCACTCAATGCGCATGTTAGCAACTGCCCCCTCTCGTTTCCCCTCGACCTCCTCCCTCTCCTCAGCGAAAACGAGGGTTGGGTCGGCTTTTGTTGCCGCCAAGACGAACAAAGGGGCAGTGGCTGCTGTGGAACGCAGAGCGTACAATGAGTTGCTCCCCTGCTATACACCATTTTCCATAAGCAGCCGGGAAAGGAGGAAAATACTGTCAAACCAGTTCTCTCGGCGGCCGACCAGCGTTGACTGAGCGCGCTGGGCTGCTAACATCGCTCGGCGTGGTGTGCTCCACTGCGTAGTTCAGGAGTATTTCGCACCGCGTGCTTAGTTTTTGCGGAACTTTCAACTGTTTTAGCCAATGCTGCGATGCCGTTCAAGGCGCAAACGTCGCCTGGTCAGCACTGCGCGGTGGTGGGTTAGTGAACAACCAGAGAAAGCGAGAAACAGTCGCTGACAGCACGCATGTGCACGACACTGCCTGGAGAAAATGCAGTGCGGTTGCGGCGTGTTTTTGCGGCATCGCTTCCCAACGCACACAGAGTTGAGATATCGGTGGGTTCCGTTGATAAATCGCAACGACTTTGTACCAACGACCAACTCCAGGGTTTGTTGGGTGCACTTGGACGGCAAGCAGACGGATCAAAATCCATTTATCACACGCAAAGCTGCGACAGGGAACGGAACCCCCTGAAATGTTAGAAGCAACTTTATCCTTTACAATACAGCATTCATTGGTTGGTTGGTTGATTGATTGATTGATTGATTGATTGATTGATTGATTGATTGATTGATTGATTGATTGATTGATTCATTTATTCATTCATTGACGCTTCATGGGTGATGAGGCGCGCAGTAGTGGAGGGCTGCGGGTTAATTTTGACCACTTGGGGATCTTTCACGAGCGCCGATACAATACAACACTACAATAACTTCTGGTTCCTTGTAGTCAATTTAAAATACCATATATTGTTTGGTCATTACAGCCCATTGGCATTAAACCATCCCCTTTTCATCTAATCTAACCTTTAAAATCACGGCGTTTTGTTTACTTTTTTTCAGGCCAGCGCATTACACTGCCAAACGATTTGAAAGGATAACTTTCTCCATCGCACAGTGCTGGTCGATAGCAGGATAAGCAGGCAGCCAAATGTGGAAACGCAGCTCGAGGTACGCGTGAACGCTGCATTAGGAAAATAGCGCAACCTGTTCACAACGCGATCAAAGGAAAAGCTTTTAATCCTTTTGCGTTGCCACGGAATCTAAAGTATTACAATTACAAAACAGTTACTGCTGGTCGCGTAAAGCATTTGTGGTGAAAGCAGCGGTTTCACAAAGGTGGGCTCCGAGCGACAGGCCACATGCGCTGCGCAGAGTTAGGTCAATCATGATCACGATCATGATCAACCAATATTAACTCGCCCGAACGTCAACCCTTTTGCTCAACCTTCGAATAGTAATTTGACTGGTTGTGCGGTCGCGTTATTTTTCCGCCCGGGTAATTTCGTTTCGTCAGTAACCGTCATAAGTCTAGTTAAGAAAGATTATATTGCATTGCAATGCCAACAGCGTAGCAATCGCCTCGTCGAAAGTCCATCGCGAGCACGGATCACCGTGACCCACATATGCTATGCGCGCTCCGCATTCGACGTCCGCGCTTCCGTAAACATGACTAATCGGTGAACATAACAAGCACGGTGGCATTGAAAACGCGTATTTACTCCCTGATATCGATTTCTATGTCAGTAGGTGCTATACCGGTACGTTTTCATCGCGGAACTGCGGAGCACCACCGGCACCACCACCACACTGCTACTGCTGCTGGTCTCAACAGCCGGGGTCGGAATTTCCCGCTCTGGCAGCAAATCAGGACCTAAAATCCGTCCGCAGATGATGAAAACAAAGCAGAACACACACACACAAGCAGTGCAACCGCTAACTTAACGCCAAACCACTACGGTTCACTCGGTAATGCACGGATTCCGAGCAGACGCAGGTTTCGGCGGTCGCTTCATAGACGGCGCTAAAATAAAAAGCTCGTATCAAAAAATTGCAAAATGTTTCTGCGGCGCAAAGCAGACATACCAAGACTACCCTGCGGTTTTTATTACCGATTTTGCTCTGATCGCATTCCGGGCGAACAGTATTTCCTTTGGGTTCGTAGCGCAGGCGTTGACTTTAGACTCGGTCACCGGTTTTAGCGCGTGCTAACGCGGTCCACTTTGGGAGAGATGTGAAAGCCTGCGGACGAAATGATCCGGGCCTACCAGTCTTGGAGAACTGTCAGCGGCAAATTCGGAAATGAATTATTCTTCTTATTATTATTATTATTAATATTATTATTATTATTATTATCATAAAAATTGTAGGGCTACCTAAAAAGGAACAAAATTTTTACCAAATGTCGTCCCTGGCTTTTGCTTCTTTCATTTCAGATATCCCACATGCTGTAATAATTAAAGCCGTAGTATTTTTCCCGAGAAACAGTAACGAAACGCGAATAGAACCTCAGAGAGAGCAGTTTGCGCCCACTAAAGTGTTTTTATCCATGTTAAAATCAAAATATTTGCCCATTTAGGCGTTCCATAAAATCGTGCCGTTCTGTCGCTGTGCTGTTTTAACGCTGTGCTGTTTTGTCAACGTGCTGTTCCGTCGCGTGCGCTTTTGACGCCGTGCTGTTTTGTCGCGTGCTGTTTTGTCGGGTGCCCTTTTGACGCCGTGCTGTTATGTCGGTGCTCTTCTGTCGCGTGCCCTTTCGTCGTGTGCTGTTTTGACAGCGCCCCCGTGAAATGCATAGTCAACTGCTGCTGAGCAGAAGATGTAGTGGAATCAAGTACAAGATGAAATTGAAATACTCTTCATGGGGTCTGAATCCGGAAGGCTACGTGAAGTAGACATAGGTGGCGCTGGCTGACTTCCAAAACCAAACAGAAATTCATATAAAGATATACGAGGGCCAAAAAAAAAAACGAATGCGGGGAAAGTTGCAGGGAATTCTTGAGAGGGGATCCCGAAAATAGCCATGTCACCACACTAAATTTCAGTCACCACGAGCGCATAAAAGTCGCCAGTGTGGCGACAAATCGCGAAACCTGGCAACTCTGCCACGGTTGCCAGTTCCTTAAAAGTAAAAGACGGCGGGGGATTTCCGAAAGTAGACACATAAGTCGACACTTTAAAGTTAATGTTTGAAAATGAGCCAGAAAAGTCGCATTTTCTGCAAGGTGATGCAACTTTTTGATTACTTTTGTCGAGAAAATGAAGAACTTCCGAGAAGTAATAAACCGCATTACAAATTTCATTTATTTGCTGTCGTGCGAGGAAGCGATAGCGGTTGATTGCTATCTACAAAAAGGGCTAAAATATGCAAGTTTAGGTAAAGTGTTCTAAGATTACAAATGATCTAGACTGCGCGTTCCCTGCACACCATGTTTACCAGTTTCGCTGCCTCTTTACATTCCCGTGCCTATTGACATAGTCATGCACACTTCCCACCACTCTGCGTAAAATCTCAAGCTCCCGTCCACTACTGAAGCATTGCATTTTAAACCAACAGCCTCGCGTTAAGGCTTTGGCGCAATTCATACGACATCATGTGCAGGATATTAAAATGAGCAAGGCAAATTTCGATTTGTGGCTGTGAGTAGTACGGTACGGTGGTGTGTTTCGTTTGTCTGCCTAAAAGTTTGTTCTGTTCCGTTTTTTCAGTTTCTCTCAACGGCTTAAGTGCACTGAAAGGTCATCAAGGCCCTTTTATTGGAACCTAGAGCATCCAAAGAGCCCAAAATGTATAAAATTGCAAATGCTCAAAGGAGGCCGAAATTAGCCAAGTCGCCCCACTAAGTATAGCTTAGGAAACGGAACTTTAAAATATTCTAGTTGCGACACCTCTGACATCCTGTAATCAATTCAGAAGTGTCTTGTGTTTTCAGGATAGCGCAATAGAAACTTCATCCACGACGACACCGTTTCTCCATCTGGCGCCGGGCCAGCTAATGACGTCTGTCTCAGCCTCATAGCACCTCGCGGGTTCACATGTGCGCCAGCCGTCTAAAGTATGTTCTTGGTAATTCGTGCAGCGGCGGCTGCCCGGCCTCATTACAGACCTACCAACACCTGTCAAACTACTGCGGGGGATTTTCTTGCGGGCTGCGTGTATATATAAGTGTTTTTCCCTGATGTTCTTCAACTTGAGGCGGGGTGATGTTCGCTTTCCCCTCACCTCCAGACGCATGTAAATGTGGCAATCTTGGATTCACAAAGAGCGGCGCGGGCGCAATCTTGTGGGGAGGCACCCGCGGTATCTCTTTGCCAGCATGCATAACGCGAAATGAGCCGTCATGTGCAAGGAACTTCCTATTACGCGACCGTTAAAAGCGCATTTTCTGTGCGCTGGGTAGCTAGGTCGTCCGCCATTAGTTCCCAATTTTGGAGAAGGTCGGGTGCTGAAATGCCACGTACCGTTCCAAATGAAGTTATTACCGTCCAGAAAATGTTTCTAAAGTGCTCCCTCACCTCAAAGTCGGCAGCCATACCGTTAACTTTGGTTTACGCCTGGTCCTGTAAATGAATCCGTTGAGCTTGATACTGAGAGTAGGACACATTTCCAGGTGGTAGTTCCAAATGCTTAACGTGGTGTAGAAAAATTGGAAAATGACAAGAGAACATTTACAACTTAAACAGGAATTCATGGCTTTATCACTTGGGTGCAAACCCAACGCGAATTATGGGCGATGTGAGTTTTCGCTATTCTTCGTGTTTCCTGCGTTTATTTACCGATCTATTTTGTTAAAATAATCATAAATGGTATCACCCAACAGCAAGATTTTGGAATGCAATCACAAGAGCACCTAAAAGGCACTGCTCTAAGAGTCTGAATTTTTTCTGCCAGGGATGAACGCAGGCAGAGCAAGATGACGTAATCCTTACTTGTGGATGCAGTAATATTATTTTAATTCCGACTTCTTCAGGGGCCTATTGTAGGGCGTAATTGGCAGATCGCGTTTGGTGATTTAGACTTAACAATATATGTAAAAGTCCCCAAAAGACCACAAATCAATTACAGGACGAAGCTTCGATTGAGCCCTGATTATTGTAACAACTTGTAACAGTGCCAAATAAATACTGCTTTTCTAATATCAAAACTGGAAGGAACAAGAAGGAACGTGTTTTTTTTCTCCAAAAGTACATGAAAAGTGCATGGTATGTCGTCTGCTCTGCGAAAAACAAGGGGGATATTTATGCATGGTTTCAAGACAGCAAACATTTACAAATAGCTCCCCCGGTTAATGCTTCAGCACCGTATTCGCACTTAACTGGTACAGTCGAACAACGTTATACCGAAATAGTATCGGCATAGCAAATTAGTTTGCTATATCCCGTATTCGTTATAACACTAAGGTAAAAATCGGCTGTATTAAATCGACAATCTGGCTTGCGAAAAAATACTTGAAACAAAAATGAACTTTTTGGCTTCCAACCCACTATAAACAAGGCAACCCTTACCTTTCTTCTTGTTGCATTTCAAGCTGAATAAACGGGAACATAAGTACGTGAAATTACAAAAAAAAAACAAAGCTCAGTTGACAAAACAGGCCTACGCCCTTACTTATTTGATGAAGAATGTGATCGTCATCTGGTGGCTACTTACAGCAGTGTGCAGGATGGAGTTTTCCACAGTGTTCATGAACAAAGAGGCCTTTATACTTCTACAGTTTCGGATGCCGGCGAGTGTTTCCAAGTAGCTTCTCACCCCTAGCCAAATATTTCTTCGTTATACCCGATATCGTGCGTGACTCAGGGTTTCAGCTTTGTTGTAAAAGAGTCAGTGGCATTGAAATAAAGCGTAACCAACCAAATGTCGTATTTACTTCGCTATAGCTGATAATTCACTATCTTAGTGTTGGTTGCAACGAGGTAGTGCTTACCAAGAAAACAGTACACAGACTATTTTTATCTGTCAATTCTTTACTCTGATGTTGCAAAAACTTGGTTACTTACCGTTTTGTGGGCAATGTTTAAAGTTTTAGGCCTTATTTATACAAGCACCATTAATTGTCTTCCACGTTCTTTGTCTTATTTGCTGCGCTTAACGGTCATTTAAGTGTAGGGGAATGCTAAAATATGGTGGTGAATAATTGCGTGAACTAGCAATTAGCTTGCATACTCAAAAGTGGCCACTGGGGGAAGCAAACATTCAATCCAGTGTTTTGTCGTATTGATTATGTTTATTTCATACCCTCAATGCTCAGTGAATGAGGAACGACATCAGGTTAGATCCGAGAAAATAAGTTGGAATCACGGATGTCGACCGGTAATTCGCGGTGGGCAGGAGCCTGGAGCCCTTAATGGTAGCGTGCAGCTTGTGGAACATCCAGGCGCATCACCTCCGTATGTAGCTTCTGGGTTCCAGGTTGTGTCTATATAAATGGTAATGATCTTGCGGCCCCACACATGAGAGAGTGTTAAACATTTCCCAGGTCCGTTGGAGCCCCTTTCCATTTGTAGGTGCTGGCCGAAGCACAAGACCCCTGATTAAGATCCCACGAAGGACGCCCTTCCCCATCCTTGTGGCATAGAGGGAAACGAGTGGCCAACACAGAGGTATGAAGCTAGGGTTCAGCGTAGAAGGGCCGGCTTATGAGCCATTTGTGTGGTTTATAGGTCACATGGGAGCAGCCTATTGCCGGCATGGCCTGTGAACTACGCGCATGAAAGTCAGTCCATTCATTACGTCAAAGTCGGTCTGGCGAGGGAGCCATGACAAAAGCACTTTTGGTGCTATTTGGCTAGAAATAGGGTGGGTGGGTCGGAGGATTACTGCAGTCTGGCCACTCTGTTCAAGACATTAATTAATACGCCTGTGGTCTGTACAAATGAGTATCATGGAAAATGAAATAACTGAGGATGACAACACTCCCTAACGCGAAATTTGAGCGCAGCGCAAACTGCAGTCTTCACGGCGACGGCGCATAGCTGCTTTTTCGGAGGAGTGCACCTCCGGATGCTAGGGTGGGCGGCAATGAGCCTAGAGCACTTCCTTCATCTCAGGAAAGGGTCGCGTCAGCAGCGAACGCACGACGGCTCACATGACCTCGGCGTTATCTGGTGCCAGATCGCCGCCGCGGAGCACGTTTCGTAACGCACCCTCGACATCCCGCCCTGATCACGCCCACTCCCTCCCCCCCCCCCCCTGCGCCATACTATCCTTCTTCTGTTTCCCGCTCTTTTTGCATTTGTTGTCATCTTCGTTCTCTTGGTTACAACGAGGACGACGCGAAACCACCGAAGTGGGCGCTTAAGAGCTGCTCTCTAAACAGTGTGTGTTAAACAACTGTGCACTGAAGGTTGCCATAAATGGCGTGGACTTTCAAGGGGAATGGGAAACCTGTTGCCTAGAAATAGGAAATACCGTCATTCTGGCTTGGGTGACTAGGGTGGGCCAAAGCCATGGTTCCACATGAACTTGTGACACAGTTTAGCTCCTACGGCATTTTAGGGATGTACTCCCAAAATTTCAAGTCTAAGTCCGTTACTTCAGCCGTGGTGTTTATATCTCAGGTTAACCAATTTCATTGCGGTAGAAGTAGAATATCAAGCTTCATTGTCGCCCTTTTCCAAATTTGTCAAGACAAAATCCTGAAAGTGGAATTTGTGATTTGGAAGCATGACCCAACCGAATGTGTCAGCGGACTAAAAACGTATTGATAAATCCTTATAAAGACGTAATTACGGCAAGTCCTCATTCGCCGCACCAGTCTTTGTGGATGATGAAACAACAATTATCTCCAAAATAAACATCCGCCATGCAATATTTGCGTTGTGCAAAACCATAAAACAAATTGGCAGAGGCTAGAACGACGTACATCTGTAAGCAAGAACAAGTTCGATATCTCCCGGCAAATTAAACGAACACACATTTGGGTACGCGCAATTTCTCCCATTCAGTTCTTTTGGGTGTAATATCCGGCCTTACAGAGCCCCTACGCCATGATAGAAATATACATCCCAAATTTCAGGTCTTTGGGTTCCTTATTTTCCTGGGGAAAAATTGGTGAATCAATCGGTCGGTCAGTTGCTTGACCGGGCACTTCCCTCATTCAGAAAGATAATTCATTAACGTTATCACGACGTTGATTATTTCTCCTATTATCAATTTTAGATGGCAAATTCGTGCACAATACAAGCGTATTGCCAGTACTGGTGTCTTGTCGTTCGGTCATTAGCAGCCGTTCTTCACGTGTGTTGCATCAGGCAGCGCTATGTCCCTCTGCTAGAAAAAACGCTTTGTGTGGCGGGTCCATCGCACGCTTTCTTTCTAGGAGCGGTGCCCGAGCTTCACAAGCAGGTCTTTCTTGAGAACAGCGCGTGCTTTACCTTTTCAAGGATGAACGCAGAGCTTCATTCATCATCAACATCACCACCAGCCTATCTGCGTCCACTGCAGGGCAAAGGCCTCTCCCATTAATCTCCAATTACCCCACTCCTGTGCTAACTGCGACCAATTCATTCAAGTCCAGTCTATCCTGCCGGGAGGGGCTCATACCGCAGCCGTCTGCTCGCACCTCATGAATATCTCGCTGTGCTCTTCTTCGTGATGTATATTCTTTTGCCGGGGCGGCTTCCTTTGTCGTTTCGCATGCGCCGGCTCTGCTTCCAGGAACCTCTTTTCGATGAACGTTAAATAAGCAAGGAGTTGGGCTATTTCGCTGGCTTTCCTTTTACTCTTTGCTCATACAAGAATACAGAGCTCATTTTTTAGGATTCTTATATAGAAGACCCAGGCTCTTTTCTTAGTCCTCTCTCTCTCTCTCTCTTATAGTTTACCCCTACTATCTGTAATGACATGGGTGTGTTTTAAGGCTGGAGGTGTATTGAATACTAAATACTCCAGACAAAGTACACAAAAAAATTTGCCCAGTGGACATTCGTCTCTCCTTGTCTGATGGAGTGGCACTGCGGAGTGGCCATCAGGAAAAGGAAAAGCAGTCTTTGTTTCCTATTACATAAAGCGGTTAGGGGTTTGCCTTTTTCCCGGTCCCGTCTTTCGCGCTGTTTGCCACTATGCTTTCGTTTCTACCAGCTAGCCCGATGTACTATACATGAGCAGTGATAATGTTGTGCCCTGATAGGCAGTACGGTGTTGCACCGATTGATTAGGGACGACGCTTAAAATGCAGAGGCGAGACAGCAGCTTCTATAGCAGCGATGATGGCTGACTGAATGAAGGACGTGGGTCTGGGGCAGGAAATATGTCGCCGTCTTCGTGCTACTGGCTGAGCAAAGAACACGGCCCGTATCCCTGACTCGGAGATTGCAGAAAGCACAGCTCAGCTTAACCCAAAATCCAAGCGACATTTTAGCCGAGCCTGAATTGCTGGTTCCCTAAAGCCTCGATCTCAGTCAGGCACCAATCGAGAAAGGCCTGGTCTCATCGGCACCCCCCTGCATCGGACCAATCGGCGCAGGCTCGGTCTGTCCCCAGAACTCTCGGGCTTTCTTGGCAGTGTGCCCCGGTGTCAGTGTCAACATCCGGCGGTGTGAACACATCGATCTCGGCAACTCCCAGTGATGGCCACATCCCAGGTAACATTCCATCAGCCCCGCACCCCAACCAAGTTTCATAAGGCATGCTCGAAGATGTTGTAGACTGGCTCACGCACTTCGATCGTGTTGCCGGTTTCAACCAGTGGGATGTGAGCCAGAAGCTACCCAACGTCCACTTTTTGTTAGAGGACGGTGCTCGTACATGGTGCAATAATCACGAGAACACCTTGGCGATGTCGAAAGACTTCCGTCAGCAGCTACAGCAAACCTTTTCGAAAACCAGCTGACGAGACTAAGCACTGCGTTGGCTGGAGTCGCAGATTCAAAAACTCAAGGAAAGCGTCACCATGTTTTGGGAGGACATGGCTCCTTTTCTCTGCACGCGCTGTGGAGACCCTGGCGTCCGAGCCATTGCGTGAGCGCTCGTTGGTGCCTTCTCTTCCGGAAGGGCCAGCTCGCCCCTGCGCCACTGCGTTTGGCCGAGCCAAAGTTTCAAATTCCTGACGAGGTGAAGGCGCCGGCGGCCGTTGCGCGATAAAACACTGTCAGCTCGACAGCCGCCCCGCCCTGGTTCTTGCTTAACCTCATTTCACTGGCGTGTTTGAACGGCGTCCTAACTCCCCCTCGCCGGGACGCGGGACGCAAGCCATGCGTGGTGGTCCGTTCGGGGAGACGCTCAGAAGGACGCCTAAGGCGCCTAACGATTCTCTTTACCACCCGGTCACAGCTCTTTTGCGCCGGCTCTAAGCCCGAAAGCCCTTCCGGCTGCCGCCCCGTGCCTTAGGTCAATCCTTAGTCCCTTCGCCCACATGAGCCGTACCTGACACTCGTCGATCACGCCATGTGGTGCGTGCCTGGGAAAGGACGGACAGTGTCTTTCTATTGCGAGCCCATCGGCCAGCACCCCATATTTTGCCCTTATTGCTGAGCTCACTGGTTCAGCGCGCCGATGGCCCGTACACTTGCGCGTGGCGCCAGATCGCACATCGCCCTTTCCACATACGGGGATTTTGAAATGTAATCGAAGGGGTTGGCGCAAATTAACGCCTTCTTTTGACGTACACTAGACATATTCCCTTGTCGCCCCTACTCCACCTTCCCAACAGAGGCAGTGTTGAGTTGGCGCGACGGCGTTTCAGTTTCGTGAGCATGCTCAAATAGCTCGAACCCACAGTGGTTGCTCACAGTGTGCATGCGTGCATGCCTTGTGGTATGCTCGGGTGGTGCATATTGTCAAATCAAATCAAATCAAAAGTTTATTTCGCTCATAGGTACATCGATGTGAAAAAGGTACATCGAAGGGGCAAGGAAAAAAGCTGCAAGAAGCAGCTTGACAGGGCTGCTTCTTGCAGCTTTTGCAGCACAAAGACTGCTTCTGGCAGCTTTGCAGCAGAAAGACCACAAAGTGGCGAGCATTTAAGGAGAGCGGAGTGTGGGGATCCTGGCGTCCGAACCACTGTGCGATCGCTAGGTTTGTGTCATTGCGCGGCGCTTTTCCCCTCTCTTCTCGAAATGCCGGCTCGTCTCGGCGCAACTGTGTAGAGCCGAGCCGTCTTCTCAAACTCTTGGCTGAGGTGAAGGCTGCAACGACCATTGCGGCGATAAAACACTGTCACGCAGCAGGTCCTCCCCCTGGTAGTGGAGCTAACCTCACCTCATTGGCCCGTTTGAACTATTGCCAAACTCCCCCTGTCGCCGGGACGCGAACGCGCCCTGAGCGGGTGTCCGTACGGGGGGACGCTTCCAGGACGCCGAAGGCGTTCGCCGAAGGTATGCGGCGCTTTCTTAACCAGCGGGCTGCAACTCTGTTGCGCCGGCGACAACCCACCGGCCCTCTCGGCTGCCGGCCCGCGCCTTAAGGCACATTCCCACTGGCGATGCGCCTCGTCGCGCGACGAAAAGCGACGTCGCAAAGCGACGAGCCGGCCGTCGCTTTTCGGTGTTTTGCGACGGCGGAAAAAAACGCTCTCGGTCCGAATTCCCTCGTCGCGCGACGGCCCCGCAAAACCGGTAAGCCAATCATGGCCGCGGAGTAGGCTGACGTAGCCGGAAACGAAACGTTTCTTTACATCCGGTATGCAAACGCTGCGGGCGGGCGGGCGAGGACGAGCCGCCGCCGCCACCGCCGCTGGCTCGCTCGGCCAGGCGCTTGGCCCGCTATCGCTGTACCCGCCGGGTCGGGCCGGCAAGCAACTTCCCGTGTGCATCGGTTCTTTGGTCAGTGGCTTCAGCGTACGCGTGCACTAATCAACGAATAGCCTGGAACTCATCAGTGTGGAGAAGCGTGTATGGATTGTAAAAGCAAGTAATCATCGTATAGAGCTAGCTGGACAGCGAGACGGTAGGTTGACTTGCAGCCTCTTCGTTCTATCGGCGACTGGTAAACACGCGTAGAGTTCGGTGGCGTCAGAACTTTGCGCCTGTGAAAAGAAGCGACATGTGTGGCCCGTGATGCGGGTGTTGGGGCGTGAGAGCAAGCGTGTGCATTTCTTCGTGCAATAATATGTTGAAAAGAGCCTCCTTGAGTTTGTTATTTTCTGCTCCTCCCGCAACCCGCAAATGTTTTCGGCATTGCTCCAGGTTAGTAGCATGTGTTTTAGTTTGATTTCTACCTGCTTTTGTCGCGTAATATCATTTTCGTTGACTGCGAATGGTTGACGCACCAACGAGGTCGTACAACTCGGGAAGCAGCTGCACTGAACGCACTCGCATCATCGCTCATCGCAAGTGCGAACACCACCTCAAGGCCTCATGGCGCGACGCGCGCCGTCGCGCGACGAGACAAATCGCCAGTGGGAATGTGCCTTTAGGCTGCTCCTGTAGTCCCTACGCTCACGTATAGTAAGGCAGTACCTAACACTTGACGATCACTTGGCCTGTTACCGAACGGGCCGCGTCTCCCTCGCTGCTGCTAGCCGATCTGGCCAGCACGGCGATGCGCGCGCACAACGGTTGCACCGCACCCCGGATTTTACCCCGACCGAAGAGCCTACTGGCTCTGCGCCGATGACGCGCACACTTGCGCGTGGCGCCCCATCGCATCTTCGACTAAAGGGAAGTCCATACATGTACTGTAGATCATGTAACTGGGACGTTGGTGTAAAATAAACGTCTTCCCTCCTTATCCTGGGCATATTCCTATGTCAACCCCTTCTCCACCTGCCCAACAGAGGCGGTGTTGAGTTGGCGCGACGGCGTTTCAGTATCGTGAGCGTGCTCAATTAACTAGCTCCAACCCGCGGTGGTTCTTCGCAGTGTGCATTAGTGCATGCCTGTGCACTGCTAGTGTTGTGCATATTGTGAGGTAGGGATATCACAAGCCATGTCTGACCAAAAGAAACCTCCACTACCTGATGCATGGAGTCAAGGAGCGGCTGTTTGCCGACCCTTTTAGAAACCCACCACGCCCGCACGGTGAAGGATTTCAAAAAAGAGGCCACGGCTATCAAGCGGTCTGCGCAGGAGCGAAACTGCAATATGATGGAATCAATTACGAGAGGCCCCGGCAATGTAGCTAGTACGTTCAGTGACGAGAGCTCCTTGCGGGAACTAATAAGGTCGGCTCTGCGGGAAGACCTTAAAGGAGTACTGACACGAAATTTCAAAGCTGAGATTACAATGTAAAATGCTTCCTTTTTATGAGGAGGCATCTCTCAGCAAGTTTCAACAGCAACCGTTCGACGTAAAATATTTTAAATCCATTGTAACCTTCACCCGCACGAAAACGCCTAGAGCGGGCCGACATGACATCATCTGCAGCTTGCCCCTAACTGCCGACGTCGGTGCTCCCGTGATGTAGCCGACGCGCTGGCTGCGGTTGGCGCGCGCTCCTCCGGCGTGTGTACACGTCATGGTTTTGGGACTGACGTCATGCTGCCCGGGCCCGTGGGGACGGTGAAGACCTAGGCCGGTCTGGGCGCACGCGTCCAGAGCGGCAGCGCTATGGCAAGAATGGTGACTTCACGTGCTACATCCTGTCATGGCGGCCGCTCGGCATTCGTTTTGTCGAAACCCAAACTGACGGAAATAAACGACGCCGTAAATGAATGTTTACGCTGCGCTCGACCGTATAATGTGTCATTCTATGATTAGTGGGCTGGTAGGCTCGCGTAGCAGCGAAAGAAACGTAACACCAAAATTCATGTAAGACGCGCGGACAGACATTGCCCTAAAATCTACGCCGCCGCTATTCGTCAGCAAGCTGCAACATTGCCCCGAACCTCCACCAGTGTTGCGCCCCGATAGACGCAGGTAAAGCCGGCCGTGCGTTGTTGAGCCGATACATTCGGCGTGGTGAATAAAATGGAGAGGCGAGACAGCAGGGAAGACCTCAGCGAAGACGGCTGGTGGAATAAAGCACGCGGTCCCGGGGCACGCGTCTATGACGTCGTCTTCTTCGCATCAGCTGACCAAGGGAGACGGCGCGCATACCTCACTAGGAGATTGTATCAAGCACAGCGACCCGTACACACCTTAAGCAGGATATTGCTCGGTTGAGCCGAAAATTCCCGCGTCAATATCCTCACAGCTAAATAAAGATACTGACTCGCCACACTCGCTACCGCCAGGTTTGTATATTCTGACTTCTTAGTGAAGATTTAGGGCTGCGGATATAACATTTTCACGGGACGGGACAATACGCGTTGCGCGATGTCCCACCACCAAGGATGACGACGAAAAAGAGCTGTGTACGTGGCGCAGCCAGGCCGGGCTGGGTTAGGATGGATGGATGGAAAGGACTTTATTGGGTAAATCCTGCAGTAGGTAAAGCCCGGTTGACGGGCCGACCTCAACGTGGCTGTGCGTTGCATCCTCTTCGGCAGCCCTACTCGACAGGGACCCCTTTGCGGAGTCCGTGCCTTTCGAGCGCCTTGAGAACCTGCTGGATGGCCCACTCTTCATCCGACTTGTTGGTTGAGGCGATGGCGATTTGGAGATCTGCGGGGTATTCTGTGAAGCTGACGCCGTCTTGTATGGCTGCACAGTCCCGTAGGATGTGCCAGCGATTGGCCGTACCTTGTTTGCAGATGTCGCACTGTGCGCTGGGATAATCGTCGGGGTACATGTGATGGAGGAACGCCGGTGTGAGCACCGACGCAGTTTGGAGGCGTCGTAGGTGTACAGCTTCTTCCCTGCTTAGAGATTTGTGGGGTGAGAGGTATAGCTGGCGAGCAGCCCTCATGTTCTTGAGGATTTCTCCATATGCACTCGGCGAGTCTTCAGCCGCCGTCCACCATTCCCACTCCGGACGGGCACTTGCGGTGGGGGCGTGGTGGGTGAGAGTGCGCGCTTCCCTGTGGGCCGTCTCATTGTGGTTCGGTGCATACGGTGAACAATTTCCCGCATGGGCGGGGATCCATCTTAGTTCCTTGCGTGGGCCTGGCGACAATGCTGTTCGCTCTATAATGCGGGCGGCTAGGGGGTTGATGCGTCCTCTTGCGAAGTTGCGGAGGGCTTGTTGTTAATCACTGGGTATAGTGTCGCAGTCCGGTTCGGTCATGGCGAGGGCGATAGCCAACTCTTCGGCCGCAGTGGCGTTGTTGCAGCATGCGCTGGTGGCTTGGGTAGCTTGGCCCGTGCAGGCGTTGATCG
This sequence comes from Haemaphysalis longicornis, assembly GCF_048455015.1. Lineage (NCBI taxonomy): Eukaryota > Metazoa > Arthropoda > Arachnida > Ixodida > Ixodidae > Haemaphysalis > Haemaphysalis longicornis. The sequence goes on along the minus strand of NW_027526361.1, from coordinate 172,968,746 downwards.
CAACCATCACGTAACGGCCGTTGCCGTACTCGGCCGCACCAACGTAGCGGGCGCGGGAGTCGTCCGCATATTGCTCCACGAGGAACTTGGCCCGGGCTCGACGGCGTTCTTGGTTGTGGTCAGGGTGCATATTCTTAGGGATAGGACTGACGTGAATATTGGCTCGGATCGTGTCGGGGAGGTTGGAAAGGTGTAAATAGTTGTAAATAGTTGATGTAAATAGTTCTTCACCATTATGTAAATACATCGCTTCATCGCTACATGGTTGGGGTCATCTGCCGCCACGTTACATTTGGTGGAGTGTGCGGGTTCGTCATCCCCAACCTGGCCCCAGCATTGCATCGTATCGGTGTGGACGGAGCCGCCAAGGACAACAAAGCCGCGCCGGGCCACCTCAGCCCAGTCGAGACCAGAACAAGATAATGTCCCCCGCATCGTGTTCCCCAGCCCAAAAGACCCGAATCAAGACCAGACGAAACGAGCCGCGCCGAGACAAGCCGAACATGTGTTCCCCACCCTTCCATCCGACATGGCTCAAGGACCATTGGTGCTTCGCCGCGGTTGAAGCCATTGCTGTTGCTGGGCCAGGCATGATCAACGCCGTCATCGTCAACTGTGGCGGAAAATGATTCGTCACTACAATTTTCATCTCAACACTCATCCGCCTTCAAACTCCAATTTGCCTCCGCGTCGACCGGGACGGTCGTCATCGACCGGGGAGGTGATGATGTCACGAGACGGGACAAACCCCGTGGCGCGAGGGCCCACCACCAAGGATGACGACGAAGAAGAGCTGTGTTCGTGGAGCAGCCAGGCCGGAGTGGGTTATGGCTTGATGTAAATAGTTCTTCACCATTACGTAAATACATCGCTTCATCGCTACATGGTTCGTGTCATCTGCCGCCACGTTACAATATATTTGATGTGTGAAGCCATAATCCCTCTATTTCTATTTATTTTTTTTAATACATTCAAAGCCAGTGGAGCGTTAAAAAAAGTAGGGGTTGTTTATCAAGATATCACATCCCAAAAATATTTGAATACATAAAAAAGTGCAAAGATACGAAGAGAGATATACCAGCAAACACGTCACACGTAAAGCAGGTATCACAATACTGTCAAGGGAAGACGATAAACCGAACAGTGGGGCGTAGCTGTGTGGTCACAGCCTCCGAAGACGAAGAAGCTCTGTAGGGATCCTGGAGCCTTGGTGGGATCACGATGACCTTCTGTACGTAGATACCAGCGTGTTGTAAATATATCGCTCCACCTCTACCATTGTTGGTCTCAGCTCTCCTGCCTCAACGTAGCAATGTTATACAATATTGAAATCTGATGATTGATTGATTGTAGGGTTTAACGCGCCGACGCAACGCAGGCGATGAGGCGCGCCGTAGTTGGGGGCTCCGGATTAATTTTGACCACGTGGGGTTCTTTAACGTGCACCGAAATCTCATACACAGGGGCATTTTTTCTTTTCGCCTCCATCAGAAAAGCGGCCGCCGCGGCCGGGAATAGAACCCGCGACCTCATGCTCAGCAGCACAACGCCTTAGCCACTGAGCCACGGCGGCGGGTAATACTCTACTGTCAATCAGATACAAATAAACTGTCAATAACGGTTTTAAAAGTGGGGTATGTATTGGCAGCAGTTGCAATTTAGGGTGCCAGGTCGTTTCGTTATTCAGATGTATTCGCAAGACTAGGGCGATAAAATGAATGCGTACGGACTAGAGTGACATTTCTTTAGTTCGTTTGATCAGTACTCGAGCTTATCACGACGGTACAGAATGGAGCTGACGTTAAGATTCATGTTATCATGGTAAATTTCCAGGAAAACACTAAGGCAAAAAAACTTACATACGTAAAGAAAGAACAGCTAAGTGAGTGAAAGCTCCATGGATGATACGCTGCCAGTGCTGTAAAAGTCTGATAGTATAAAGCATGCTCAGCGATTCCGAGCTGATCCCGATGTGTTTAAGTGTGAATAGCTTGTTTGTGGTTTGTCGTAACGCGAAGAGTAGCCTTTTGCTTGCGACATGGATTCGTTCAGAGGAAGACAAAAAAAGCGACTTTGTTGTTCCTTTTTTATGCCCTTCGTGGCAGTGTTGAAAGTTTCCCTACAAACTAAATAGCAAGACGGCTGTGGGAATGAGTGATGTTTGCGTGACCACCTCCCGTATTGTTTTCCGTGCTCCTTTAACCTCTATAGAATTCACGTCGCAATGTGAGCATGGTGGCGTAAATCAATCAAAGAAATTCAGTGCGCTTCCACTCCGTGAGAAAGGGTAGCCCGTGAAGCTAAGTGCAAACAAAACACATTTTTTGGTAAATCAATTTAACATACTTCCTAGCTGATTGTCTAAACGAAACTTTGAAGGTCTAGAGCCGTATTTTAGTGCAGAAATATGGGGCTGCCCTTTTCCCTCCGGCGTTGTGGTCATCTTACTGTCTGCGTACAGCACCAACGCAAACCGCTCGACGACGGTAAACAGCATTTTGGTCCCATAGGGCCGTGAGACATCCACGCTGAAACATGCAACCAGCACAACGGGCATGTCATAGCAAAGCGCGTGAAGCTTGGATGCGCATGCAAGCAGCCCCCACCCTACCCCTTCCATCCGGATGTTCGTGCAAAGGGGTGCGCGTGATTAGATGGGAAAGACATCGGCCAAAATGTCGCTGCGGAAGTTCTCCAACATCTTCATGTCTGGAGGGGAAAACAACGGCGACAACGTCACTACAGCAGCTGCAGGATAACATCCCACAAAGCAATAGCAATGGCGACGCAAAATTTCCGTTCTACGCCTATTTTCCTCACCAGCACATTATGTGGAAACCGAGACATTAACGGCGTTCCTGCGAAAGAACCAGCGCGGGTTTTTAACGAAGTTTTTCAGTTATGTAACTTAGACTTCTTTAATTTTATGAAAATATGTCGGCAGCTAAATGGTACAAAAGGAAAACAGTATTCCTAGAGCCTACTGAGTTTCACTTTTGCATAGCTGTTCAAGTCATCGAACATCTGATATACTGGGGACAAGAAGGGTTGCCGTGTCGGTAAAAGGACCCTGCAACATTTCTTTTTCAATTTTTTTTAAATCCTGAGTTCTTGCAGAATTCTGTCAAGCAACACACCCGGTAGATAAACTAGGGCGTCGCAAAATACTACAGCCAGAAATTACTGCTCTATGCCTACCAGGTAATTTAGCTCGACAGGTAATTTAGCTCGATAATTTAGCTCGATAATTTAGCTCGATAGCTCGATAGGTTGGAACCTAGCTCGATAAGATTTTTCTCTCTTTCCCGGTCTTGGCTTTCTTTGACCGCTTAAATTGCGTCATTACTACAGTGTAGCCACAGTGGTTGGCTTTCCTTCAGTTGTAGCAATTGGAGCATTGGATAGCCACTTTAAAAAGAAACATACCAAAGCATAGGATGCGGGAGGCATATCTGCAGCGACTGGCAAATCATGCAGTGCCGCTGCGTGCTGGCGATTGCTATACCTTTTGAATCGCTTCCAGACGCGAAAAAAACAGTGACAGTGTTTGTTAAAAGTGTTGGACAGTGCCTTTGAGAATATTAAGTCTCTGGAAAATTTTCCAAAGTAGACAGTATAGTCGCTACTTCAAAATTAACGTATTAGCGTTTGAGAATTACTAAGAGATAGGCATTTCGAGCTAATCGATTTTATGATGCTTTCTGTCGATGACTTTCATGGAAAGAAAACGGATATTTCTAGCAGCAGAACATGCTATTGATTCGCTCACTCTCGTATGAACAAGAATTGTGCACAACTGTCGGCAAAGAGAGCTAAAATGTGCAAGTTTAAAGTTGTCAAATAACATGAATCATCAGAGAACATGTTCTTCTCTTCACATGGTATTCGCAGCTTTCGCGGCCTCCTTCTATTCAACCGTTCTATAAAAAACGCCAGTCACGTTTCCCATGCTTTGGTACGGAATAGCAAGTGTTCGTAAACGGCCTAGAAACCACACTTTAAACCGGCGATGTTGCTTGACGGCTTCGAGGCCATTCTTAGGACATCGGGTGACGTGTATTGAATAAAAGCAACACAAATTTCGCTGTGTGCTAGTAAGTATACAATGCTTGACTCTGCCATATTGACCGCCGCCAGGGGCGCTATTCCAGAAAGGACAGAAATGCGCCCAGGAAGGACAGAAATGCGCCCAGCAGGTCAACATCCATTGGGGACTAAAACAAGGATGCCCTTTGAGCCCAATACTGTTCATGCTTTACATGGCAGGGTTAGAAAAGAAACTGGAAGAAAGTCAAGTAGGGTTTAGCCTAACCCATATGCTGCAAGGCGAAGTGGTACAACAGCATATTCCGGGAATGTTATACGCAGACGACATTGTTCTTTTAGCTGATAACCAAACCGATATGCAGCGGCTAATAAATATTTGCGGCCAGGAAGCCACTGACCTCGGGTTAAATTTCAGTGCAGAAAAATCAGGAATAATGGTTTTCAATGACACTACCACCGACGTAGTGTCTATCCAGCAAGGCGAATTACCTAGAGTGAAGGAATATAAATATTTGGGAGTGTGCATAAACGAAGGGGATAACTACTTAAGTACTCACGAGGAGCAACTTAAGGTTAAGGGAAAGCGAAACGCAGCTATAATGAAGCATAGAGCTCTGTGGGGGTATAACAAATATGAAGTAGTAAGAGGAATGTGGAAAGGAGTAATGGTTCCAGGCCTCACGTTTGCGAATGCTGTACTCTGCTTAAAATCAGACGTTCTATCAGGCCTTGAAGTAAACCAGAGAACGGTAGGACGTTTGGCCTTAGGCGCGCATGGAAAAACAACTAACGAAGCAGTTCAGGGAGATATGGGCTGGGCGTCGTTTGAAGTTAGAGAAGCTCAAAGTAAAATATGCTTTGAGATGAGGTTGAGGGCAATGGATCAACGAAGGTGGGCAGCTAAGGTTTTTAGGTACCTATACTTGAAAAGCGTGGACACGCAGTGGTTAAGGAAGACTAGACGGCTAACGATGAAATACGGAAAGAACAGTGGGGAATCCAAAACAGCCGAGGTAACCAAAAAAGAGGCAAGGCAGATTGAAACGAATAAATGGAGGGAAAAAATGGAAGCTAAAACGTCGTTAGAGATGTACAGTGCTGAGAAGATGAACATCAGAAAGGAAAATTTCTACGATAATTCCCAGGGTAGTGCTTTGCTTTTTGAGGCTAGAGCAGGGTGCCTGCGAACTAAGAGTTTTGTGGGGAAGTATTCACAAAATGATGGGTATGTGGGGTCTGCGGAAAAGAAACAGAAACTATGCGGCACATAGTGTTAGAATGTGAGGGTATCCATCCAAATCTACATGAGAATATTGGGCTTTCAGAAGCCCTAGGATTTAAGGGTATCAGTGAGGAAGTTAACTTCAAGGCTGTCGAGGGGACGAAAAGAAGATTAGAATGCTGGTGGATGAAAAGCAGAGAGGGGAATATTGCCTAGGACAGTTACCACCTGTAACAGGGAAAAGAAAGTATTTCGGGCCTAATAAGCATTAGGGCCTGCCATAAGCAGCGCTAGTATTAAACCAAGAGTGTAGAACATGGTTATATTAGTTCTTTTTGGTAAGATGACATGTCATCACCCCGCTTCAAAGGGGAAACCAATAGGAATCATCATCATCATCATCATCGAGATAGCTCGGTCCCGAGTATCCAGCTTCTCCAGTTAACAAAGTAGTGATAGTACAGCATCCGATAAACCTCATGCGACACCGGCGCAATCGCGCGGAGCATGCTTGGCATTATCAGCGCGCCCAGTTCAGGCCGCTCACGTGGAAAAAGCAGGCCTTGTACGAACATCCGCGTGCAGCGCCGTCTAGAATCGAGTTGCAACATGCACTGAGTTATGCAAAGTAGATAACCCAGCTATTCATTTTAAAACACCGGCCTGGCCCCAGCCATCTTTTAAACCTCCACCCTCTAAAAGCGGCGTGGGGTGGTCCGATTTTCTCTGTGTTCTGTTCTCCCACTGAAATGTGTTTGTTTCGTGGTTTGAGGGTGGCTCCAGTGCAACTCAGCCCAAGTCCAAACCAACTAAGCGAAGCACTTTACTGTAGTTAAGGGAACGCGCCCTTCTCCCGACTGTCAAACGTGACCCGCTTTGTTTACGTGCGGGCGGCGGGCGTAGTATCATACATCACCCCAAGTTACCGTGTCATGAGCGTGTTTCAACCATTTACGGGTGCGTTTTAGACGTTGAAGGTGTGTCATTTGGCGGAGGTAGTGTTTTTGCCTGTGTATGATTGCGGCTGCCGCAGGAAATTCTTGTCGTCTTGGCCGCTGCTATCTTGTGTAGTAGAGCGAGCACTTCGTTCGGACCGCACCCCCCTTCCCCCCCCCCCCCCCCCCACCCCTTCCTGTGACTGTGGCAGCATTTGACTGACGGTGGCCTGGGGACGTCATTCGTTCATTGTTTTCTGCTAAGTTTTGGTACCAGAGCATCTAACGCAAGTGACTTCGTGGCTGCGACGCTACTCCACCGGCGATGTGGACGCCATGGCAGCCATAGTTGGGTGGGGATTCGGTCGCTACGCCGCGCCCACGAATGGGCTGGGTGTGTGTGATTGACATGAGAACTCGAAGGAAACTGGGGAGATATATTGCACGGTCGAGGTGAAGTCGTGACGCTCGTGTTGGCGGCTGCTGCGGCGTGGTTCATTGTTCACGGTTGTCGTAGCAGTCATATATCCATCCCGACAGAGTGTTTTATTAGCGGGGGAGGAATTCCAAGCCCTTTTTCGTCCCTCAAAAGTCCAATGCTTTGGCTGTGCAGCCATCTGGCGCCCGGCCTCCTTTGCTACGACTTTGAGGCAGCGTTCGCTCCATGACTACCGAGGAGCAAGTGTTGCGTGCGCTGCGGTTTTACGCGACGGACACCTTCCACGGAAGCGTTGGTAACTACCGCACCACCGACCGCCCTCAGGCGACAGTCAGCCAGTGTGTGCGCAATAGGATTACTGCAGACAAGTTTTTCGCCCTTTTTTAGGTGGTTAGCCGGGCATGGCTTCCGCAGGTTCTACCATGCTTTTATCCCTCTGCAGCCAGAGCGTACGCTTCAGTCGCGACCACTCGATGGAAAGGTTTCCATCGAGTGACCGTGCTTCTGTCATCGGCTGCTAGCAAAACCTTCTAATGTGGCCTTGCCAGAGCGTGCGCTTCATTTATCGTCCGCGCGGCAGATGGTTTCTCTTGAGGCCTTTCGTGTCACACCATTCTTGGAAAAACTTCACACGCAGGATAGTATACAATCAACGGCGTGTGTCTATTATCGGTGGCGATCTTTACGCATTTCAGCGGTTGTTGTTGAGCGTCTTTGTCGTCTGGCAAAAAGCGGATCATGCAAACCTTGTGAAGGGCAGATTGAGACCGAAAGAAACAGCGTGACGCCAAAAGGAGGGTGAAGGTATAGAGTTCATTAAAAAAAAACCAACGGTTGTGGAGAGCTTGATCGAACAAGAGCTGTGAAGAGAAAAGGGAAATAAAGGAAACAAATGTTAAAAACTGTGCTTGTTGCAATTCCTTTCTTCGTAGGCCAATTGGGTGTCTTGCCCGCAATTGAGAGCTTTAAGGAGCGAATAGGCTGGGTTTTGAAAATGCACAAAACTGTGAATTAGAAAAGTAAAAGATGTAGAAGAATGCGTTACATGTGAACGTGAGGGCACATGAGAAAAAAATCGCGCCAATCCACCCCGTGAATGTGGTTGGAAAGCAAAGCTGTAAACGGCACCCGTAACGATTACTCATGCGACGTCACTTAAAATCACTCACATCGCTCTACAAATAGTAAAACCAGAGAGAAGTGAAATGCACTTAACCACACCATTTATTACTTCAAAGAGATGTTCTTGGTGAGGTTAAATCAATGCATGATGCATGAACGGTGTTTGGTTGAGTTGTATTGGGGTAGCACAAGAGTGGAAACTTTTTTTTATAAAATCAAAGTAAGCTCCAACCCGCTGTTAGACGATCTGACTTCTCCGTCTCTGCGCCGCGGACGGAGGCGACGAGACTTGCGGCTGAGAAGGAGGAGGAAGAAATACTTCTGTTGAAATTTCTGAACGGCCCAGAGTGCAGCCTTGGGGAGTGATTCCTTCTTCTCTTGGGCCCATATGCAGTCCGCGCGGCCTGTGTTCTGTCCACCCGCTGAAGCTGGGTAGGTAGAGAGGGCCTGGACAGCAGCATCTCCCATTGCTCTTGTTGAGTAGTTGACGGAAAGAGAGGAGGGTGCTCAGGGCTAAAGTCGCACACCCCGATTACGGGGCGGAGTATTCCTCCTTCTGAGAAAAATTTACATTCAGCGTCGTAGCGATTCGGATGCATTACGTGAAGACGCGTAGGCTCTGGGAAGGAGCCCGGATTGTATGAGCCGTATGGTAGTTTGTTCTCTGGAAAGGTCAGGGTAGAAGGTACGGTCTGTCTCAGAAGGCGATAATGCTGGATTATCTCCCTGGACGTGACAACCGGGTGACTGTCCGCGTGCAGCTCCATAGTACGGGAGGTAAAAGCGCAGGCTTGTTGGGTGGGCGTATTTCTTGCCCTGCATTGAAGCGTGAGGCGGTGTCCAGATGAGCTGAATGGAACCGTTTGGGGAGTGGTTTGTTAGCACGCATAGTGCAGGTCAGGACACCCAACCCGACTGGTAATTCCAGTAGGCTTGCTGGGAATCGGTGACTACCCTCCGAACACCTGGTTGAGTGAGAGCGAAGGTGATGGCTGCCGCTTCTGCTGCCGTCATTTGTTGGGTCCTAAGCGAGGTACACGCAAGGAGGTTGGTTCTGGAGGTAGCCACGATGATGGCGTGTTGCTGCCATTGATGTTAGGAGAATTCTGTGTAGATAACTGCATGAGCCCCACCGAGGGTGGTGTTTAGCGCTTGAGCCCGTGCTTTTCGCTGACCCTCGTCATGTGAGGGGTTCATATTTCTAAGTAAAGGGAGCATCTTTAGTTTTAGTCGCCAAGTGTCTGGGAGTACGTCAAGCAGAGTGACATTCTGGGCTGCCCAGCCAATCTGGTGAAGCATGCGGTTACCCACCGCAGTTCTAAGTCAGACCTTCTGGTTAGAAAGATGGCCTTCTATCAGCTCTTCCACCGTGTTGTGGAGCCCGTGCTAAGCAGCCTCAGTGTGGACGCACTCTTGGGAAGACCAATGGCCTGCTCAACCGCCTTTCTAATCATTATATAAAGCATCTCTATGTCTTCCTCGTCGGAAGAAGATAGGGGTTTGTCGTAAGTAACTCTCGAGAGGACAAAAGCTTCAATTAATCGAACGGTACCGGATTCTTTTAGGCCTCGCTTCTTGGTGGCAACTCGCCTGATCATGTGTATGATTAGATTAATGCTGTTTTTGAGGCGCTGCAAGCAGACGTCACTCTTGGTATTGGCCTGGAAATGTAGGCCCACGATCTTGATGCTGGGGTTTGCAGTGATGGCCTGGTCATCAAGGAGTATTTGAATGTATTCCTTGATTTGGCGTGAGGGCGGACAACAAAGAGCTGCGATTTTTTACGTGAACACTGGAGGACACAGGTTTTAGCATATTGGAGTACTAAAAGTGAGATTCCATGGATTGGTGTGAGCTTCCTTTAATTTTTGTAACTCTTAGCACATGAGCAAGGTGTGCACAGGGCCGCTAGACGGGCGTGAGTGGTCGTGTGACGCTTTCACGTGGCATTCAGCGAGAAGGCAGGGGGTAAAACCGTAGATGTGCTTGGTGAGTACACCATTTGTCATCCCGTGTTCGCGTGGCCTCGTAGCTGAATCGGTAAGACAACGGGCTCTCACTTTGTTAATCTATTAGTTCCAGGTTCGATTCCTGGTGGTGCCAGTAAATTCTTTTATTTGTTCGCTGGAGTTTTCTGGTGACACCAACGGTCGCGAAAGAACCCTTGGGGGGTAGAGGTAGAAAGCTTTGCTTTAAAACAGGTGCACACTAGCCGCGCAGAACCCCCACTATAGGAAGGCTGTACTGTGAGCCAGTCTTCTTGCTGACGAGTTCACTACGAAATGAAAAATAGACACTGACGCAAACACGGTATAGCCGAAACGAAGCCGGTCGAATGCCAAAATTCATGCCGATAGACAAAGAAGTAAAAGCCAGGGAAAATACGAAAGCCAAATATATCAGTTACGAATTATCGCAAGTACAATCATCAGTCGTTAATAAGTATCGCAAGTACAATGTACCAGTTGTTATTAAGAATGGCCAAGCTTTCGCCATCAAATCATGAAAGCAGACTAAAGTGCTTCTAGGACATTTGTATCTGATTGATTGTGGGGTTTAACGCGCCGACGCAACGCAGGCGATGAGGCGCGCCGTAGTGGAGGGCTCCGGATTAATTTTGACCACCTGGGGATCTTTATCGTGCGCCGAAATCTCGTACACACGGGCGTTTTTGCTTTTCGCCTCCATCAGAAAAGCGGCCGCCGCGGCCGGGAATCGAACCCGCGACCTCGTGCTCAGCAGCGCAACGCCTTAGCCACTGAGCCACCGCGGCGGGTACATTTGTATCTGAAAGCGGACGGAGGGTTTCGATAACACCGATCTTCAATTACTTTGAATGTGGCGCGTTTCCATCACCCGCTTTCTTTTTTTGTCAGTCGGCCTTAGTCACGTGATTCCATTGTGTGCCCCAGCCGGCAAAAATGGGCAGAAACTGCTGCTTACGACGGCGAACTTTAAACAAAAAGCTCATATGAACGCCTGGAATAAGAATTAAAATGAACTTTGTCGTGAAATACAGATTAATAAAATAAAAGCTCGATGAAGTAGTGTAGTTGGATTTGCTTGCCCCCAGTAGCCACAGTGGAACGAGAGACAGCTGCGAAAAACGCGCCACGCCCTTGTCCCGCCTCCTTGCAACGAGCTGCCCTGGACCGCTTACGTCACCCCAATAATCAGCGAATAGCATGAATTGCATTTTTAAAGCGCTTGAGCGCCACCTTGAAATATTATCATTACGGTATACGTGGGCGTCGCTAGAGCTCGTGCTTCCCGAGTTTCGCTCAATCTCGGGCCTTCTGGAATAGCACCCCTGATTTGTCCAGTGACGTCTCGATGGCTGAAATGCATTGAAAGATGTACTGGGGCCTTTTTCCTAGAACGATAATTTTAGCGAAGAGGGCAGAAATACTTAGTATTTCTGCCCTCTAAGAGAACCAGAGAACGCTAAGAGAACCAGAGTCTCTCTGTTGACACACTAAAATTTCTGTCACCAGGAGATTTCAAAGGACGCCGGTTTGGCGGCAAATCGCCACACCTGGCAACCCTCAGCAATTTTCAAATGGAGAGGAATCGATTTTTATCAAAGCGATAAAAAACTGTCGAAGAATGTAGCTCACATGTAGCTTATTTCGCCGTTTCGCTCTGGTGTTCCACATACTGTTACGACCGTTCCGCTTGATTTGGAGCTGTCATTTTTTCTTCCACTTTACCTTCTAGTGATTGCAATTGTATCACCCTCAGCTCCAAGAGTTTCCTTTTCAGGGTGAAAATGCCGCCGCGCAAAAAAAAAAAAAAACGCAGATGATAGCCCCTCCTTTCACTTTCCAGCCCTGCGATTTGTTGCATCACGAATGTTGAGTGGTAAAGCGCGGTATTGGTAGAGCCTTCCTAAGAGTTGTTCCAGGCACTGAAGCGAGGGTTTGTAACCGGAAATCTAGCTGACCATGTGAGTTAGAGAACCATACCGTAATCCCTCGTTACCTCGAAGTAATAGAATGAGCGGATAATTTCTCGACAAGCGGAGTTTCAAGTTGAACAAAATGGCGAAATTTGTGGCGAGGTCACAGAAATAACAATTAATGCGGGTAAAAAAAGCTCTGGTGCCCGTGGGCGCTTTCGCGATAAAGGCAAAAATGTTCATAGGAAAAACGGATTTTTAATATTGCGGAAGAAAGAACTTCGTGATGCTCGCATCTTTCGCGTTCGCATCTGGTCCCAGAAAAGCGTTCTCGAGCTGCTCCATGCATCCAACCAATTTTTGGTCGCCACCAATACATTCGACCTGTTCCTAAGCGGGCGCAGCATCTTCGTTGTTTCTGTCGTTGTAGGCACTCCTCCAGGCTCCTGTTTATCCCCATGGTTAGTTGCGTCGCCAAAGCTCTCTCAACGATGCAGCCGTCGGACAGCGCCGGTTACGCGAACGTCAACCTGGTGCAGCGCAAATTTTTGGTTCAGGACCGCGTCCGGCGTATAGTGGGAGCTAAGCGTTAGAACGAAGACTTTTTTACCTGTGTGTAGCGGAGTTTGCCTTTTGTCCTCTCTTTCAATATTTGGATGTATCATTGGCCCCCTACAAAAAGGTCAGAGAAAAAGTGGAACGAATACAACGTGTAAGGCAGGTATTTTCATGGCGAAAAAACGTTTCTACCTATTATCCGATATTTAGAGGTATCTGAGTCCGAGTTAACGAGGAACACTGTATGTTAATGAAGGTCCAAAGCTTTGTTTCAGTTTTGACATCGTCGAGATGTTGTGCGTTCTGTACAAGCGATATCAAATGATGGGGCAATTCAACACGAGCGCGTACCCCAGCTATCAGGTGCAGAATGCAGAATGATAAATTATTAGTGGAATCGGCTTGAAAGTTGACGGCTGTGAAATTCGTCCGTAAAGTTCGCGTCTATTTTGTACACCTGCTCCCAGGCGGCATGCAGTACATTAAGGAAACGCTCCATCTTGGGCGGCATAAAAAAACAGGGCTTGGGGACTACAGCACAAAGACATTTTCATGGCCGTCCGGTCCTGACAGCCGCCATGCCAAGTTGGCGTCAAAAACCCCGCTTCCTGATTGGCTTTAATCCTTTTGTGGAAGGTACAAGTCAATTAGACTAGGCTGTTGGGAAGATAGTGACGAATGAGTAAAGTCAAGAATTGCGGCCTGACTCGCTAAGGGACCTTTGTGTAGGGCTTTTTACAGTTACAGAAAATGGGAGCGTGTTGAAAGAGAGAACTGGCCGCCTAAATTATGTGTTCCACAGCAAACAAAAGGTCGTCGGTGGTGAAACCAAACATCTGAAACGCATGGTACGTGTGGCCTTTTAGTTAAAATAAAACGTTGTGTAGCATACAATAGCCCAATCTATAAATAATATCTTGAATAACGTCAGAATGGGTCATTACACGGCAACCTAACCACTTTAACCGCAGGGAAATAGATCGAGGACGGCTCGAGGTAACGCCGCTTCGATGCACCAAACTAACTAGGTTACAGCCCGTGTTCTGTACTGCCATATGTTCCTTACTGCCTGGTTATTTCTTGCTGCAACGGTGAAAGCACTAGATAAGAAAGATGGTTGTTGCAGGCTTCAATTATCGCTGTGGGCGGCAGTGCCGGGGGCCGGCACACGCGCGCCCCCTCGATGCCACCGGTCTCCTTTTCACCGTCCAAGGTCACCTAACGTCCCGAGTGCACGTCTTCATAGGAGTGCTGAGCCGGAAAGCCGCTACTAGATTTTATCCTGCCCGCCCGAAGGTTGCCTCCCCGGGCGCTGGAGTCACGACGCCTTAATTGTTCGCCTAAGCGTGAGTACCCTTTGCCCTGCCGTGGACAGAGTGAGCGGCGCAGCGTGACATAGCAGGCATTTTGTACCGGCGTGTGTCGGCTGCCATTAAAGGTGATGGCCTTTTCGACCACATCCGGAACTATAACGGCCGCGAGTAGCCAATGCTGCTACCTTCATTCTTCCTGAAAGACATTTGTTCTTGCACAGCGCGAAGCTATGGACTGGCAGCAAACCGCTTTTGCCGATTACTTTTGATACCAGAGACCTCGTCATTTCTGTGTGCATAAAATTTTGCTATTGGAAATGCCCTTGTACTCCTTGTATGCCCCGCGTTCACTCTCTTTTCGCTTGCTGACTTTTCCGGCGTGTTTGTGGTGTCCGAAACGATTGAATATAGGGTGGAATAAAATATGAACAGCCGTTTGTGTCCAACAGCCAGCCAAAGAACACGGAAACACTACTGTTATGTCGTCGTTCAGAAGGCAAGCAAGAGCGAGGGTGCTTCTAAAGGCAAGGCAAGCAATGTGGGCGGATAGTGCTTGTTTCTTTTCAAACATGGGGCCAAAAGGTGATAGTGTCCTGCCTCGTCTGCCTGTTGGCTTATGTTGCCTTTAGATACCCTCCGACACCTACGCTCTTCCTGTCCCCTTTCGGTAATCCCGGCATGCACACTTTATCTCTGTGACTATGCTAAGAAGTTGAATAGTTAGACATTTTTCAAAATAATTCAGAACAGAAAGTTGAAACAAAAATTGCCGCGTATCTACTCCTTTCGTTGCAAATGTCGACGAAGGACTACAGCTGACTGGCACCCCTGATATATAAACACCTCCCTTCTCTTTCCCGCTGGCATCTCATGCTGTTTCTCTCCCGTCTCGTTCCTCCCAAAACAACGTGAAAGACGTTTGTTCAATTCAGTTTAAATTTACCGCGTTTTACTGCTCTAGGCCGGGTGCCTCGATGTCAGCGCGGCCGTACGGCGAAGACGTGCGTGATTCGAGGTACCCTACTACAATGTTTATAGAACCACTATGCCCTGCTCCACGTACATTGCAAGCGGAATGTGGAACCCATCTAGTGGAGCCTTTCGTTACCGTTGCCGTTTGATTTCTTGAAATTTCGCCAGAAGCTACAGTGGCGCGGGTAATAGCAAACGACAACTTTCTGCAGTTGATGTAGTATTTCATTTAAAGTGCGAAAGCCAAGCATCCATGAATTTTTAATAAAAGAGCGCTACAAATACCCCTTATGTATTGATTTTCTGTCTCACATTTTTGTGTAATGTTTTGTTCTTGTTCACCAATGTTTGAAAGTATGAAGTTCGCCACTGGACTTGCGCACCTAGATTTGTCTGTGGGTGTATCAGACTATGGCGCAAATTGTGTTTCACTTTGACCGGGTGGCTTAATCGAGTCACACAGAGACGGACAGAAAATACAGACAGACCAAACTTTCTGTGTTTAAGGAGCCCAAGAAAGATTATCGTCTGTACAAATCATCCCCCTTTTCACTCTCTGAAGGTGGTGGAGCAGCAATCCTGCTATGGTGGTTGGTAGAGCTCTTACTGCCTATTTAGTAATAGCGCGTAATGCGACTAGGAAACTTTATTTTACTGTGTGATTGGTATGTATACCGTTTGTGAAAATACTGAGTGATACAAAACTTTCTTTGTCTTTAAAATCATTCTTCGTATCATTTTGTCACTCAAGTGATGATGGCATTGTATTCGCTGTGATGCATTAACAATTGCTTCGGGATGACGCTGCTTAGGTTCGCGGCTACTGTCCAATCTCTACACGACGGTTGATGCTTCATTCAGGGGCACTTTTGGGTCCGTCTAACAGCGTAGACGGAGCGCTTCAGCCCGGCCCCCAGGACCCGGCCCCAGGAACCTGCGGTCACCCAGCGTGGCGGCCGGGCAGCCATCCGTGGTCCTTCCGTGGGTGGCCACTGTGGCCCGCCCGGTGCACAAACGGTGCACGTGCTCGAAGCACCCGACCTGACGCTGGAGGACGCCGGCGACATGATGATGATGAAATTTGGGCTGTACCCTTTGAATCGGGTAGGTCTGCCGCGCACAGACTAGCCAGGACGAACAGAAAGAGAAATGCAATGCAAACATAACGACAATAACGTTGCACGAACGAGACACAAACATATGGCACACCAAAAAAGAAAACACTTGACAACACTCAGGCACATACGAGAAACAAAAAAAATAACAGAACGAAGATTGTACAATTAATGTATCTGTGCTGCCGTCGCACACCAGCGGTCCAGTCGGCGCTTTGTGTGCGCTACAGCGACGTCCACCCCACCATCGGCGTCCCCGAAGTCGAGCTTCCCGCAGGGTCGGAAGCGGACCATTTTCGCGGTTATTGTGACAGTGTCCGAGACGGCGATGCCTAAACAGCTTAAAATCAAGTGTTCGGTGGACTCGTCGCCCTCGCCACAAGCACGGCACACCACACTGGCCACCTGGTCGTCGAACGTTTTCTGGCGCACGAGGGTACGGAGGGCTCCCGCACGAGCCTCGAAGAGCAGCGCGCTCCCCGAGCTGTTGTCGTACAGCTGGGAGCCACCTATCAAGGTCTTGCGCTGCGCGTAAACGGCCAGAGCGGGCTTTTCCCGCACAGCACGCTGCCATATCTCCTCCTCATCCTTGCGGACTGGACCTGATGGAGGAGGCCCCCGACCGGCTGCTCCTAGAGACTGCGGGCGAGGCCAGAGGGGGGCGGGATGTGGGGGCCGCTTTGGCGCCTCTCGCCACTGGCTCTCTTCCCTAAACCTCTCCGCCCGCCGAGCGCCCACCGGCCCTGCGTGGCCTCCGTGATCGGCTGCGCCGCCGGCAGCAGATCGTGGATGCCGTGGGCCGCGGGTCCTGGGACGTCGGCGCCCGAGGGATGACGCTGGTGGCCCGGAGCAGCTAGAGTTCCTCTATAAGCGCGTTGACATGAATACGACGCTAGCGTGTCGCATTGGTTCGTCGAATCGGGTGAATTCGACGCCTTTACGTGTACATGCATGCGCATTGGAGACTAGCGCCGCCCTGTGTCACATCTTGGAGTTGTGGGGTCGCATTTCCGGCCTTACCAGTTTCCGGTGGCCGGGAAGTTGCTTCTGATCGCTTTGGCGTCTATCGCGGTTGAAGCAAAACCTGCAGGCGTTCCCCGGTCCACCCGATCAACTACGACGATCGCTGAGCTAAATGTGTACATTCCGCGCGTCGTTCGCAAAAAAATGGATACAGCAGGCAATCGTGAAGCGTTTACTTGCCCTAGGTAACGGTCCGCGCACACGCAGGCCGCGCCTGCCTACACGGTCCACAAAGCGGCTCGAACCGGTGCGGACCAAGGTAGCAATAGCTTGTCGCCACTCTTCCAAATCAACCTGATCGCGAAAAAGAAGTTCCACATGCAAGAAACTAGATGCTAGTGGGGTGAAAAACTGAGCGCTGATTTTAAAAGCGGCGATTAGATATCTGCCGCGATGCTTAGCCTGTGGAACGGGTGCGGAGGTTCGAGAACCAGCATTGCGGCGCGCGGTGTTGCGAGCGGCCGAAAGATGGCAGTACCTGAGCGGAAGAATCAAGACAGGCCGCGTAGATACTTCGGACACCGATCGCTCAAACGGCAATTATAGCGGAAATAAACTTCCACATGTTAGAAAGGGGATGGTAATGAGGCGAAAAGTTGTGTTAAGGATTGTCATCCGCAGTTGCACAGACAGCGGCGATCAAATATCCGCCACGATGCTAAGCCTAAAGTTCCCAACACCTGAGCCGAGCCGAGAAATGCGTTGCGACTGCCGCTACATGCGTTTGGGAAGTCGGATTTGCGTTCTCGATCTGCCCTGGTTTAGCGCATCGGATGCGACCCGTCTTCCAAGCGAATTCTCCTGCTTACATGCGATGCGATGCGGTATAGTAATGCGACAAATACAATGCGATACGCTACTGTCGCATCCATGCAAACGCGCTTTATAAAGCTCTCGCAATTATATATAGCTATATAGAGGAGCTCCAGAAGCCGCAGGCAGTGGTGGGGGGGAAGCGGTCGTGTAGCGCGGGAGGCTCGAACCTACGACTCTGGATGGTTTGATGCCTGCCCAGGCCGTGTGGCCGGGTTTGGACAATATGTGAGTAAATAGTTCTTTTACAGAACCACAGTGTGCCTCATCCATTGGCATGCCATAGAGAGTATGCCCACAATCGAAATATTTACTGGTCGGCTCATATGACGTAATCTACGTCACGCACCACGCCCCCCCCCCCCCCAATCGCACAGACACAGAGCTACGACATGCGCTGCGACATGAGATTTGGCAATACGTGCTTGGTTTTGTTTTTGGCTCTTTCCGCCTGACTTGGCTATTTCCCCCGCAGTATTCAGAGGAAGGTTGTGCCGCGCGGACGCCATAAAATCCTGGATCCTAGCCATACACATTGTCGCTGTAAAACGTTGGGCAAATCTAGTTTCTTTAGAATCGATGTCTTTACATCTGTCATGGCATTATCACATAAAACACACGCTGGCTTCTGCTAATCGCTCTTTCGGTTTTCTAAAGCGTAACCTTAAACATGCTCCTTCTGACATTCGAAAACTTGCCTTTACTACACTAGCACGTCCTAAAATTGAGTATGCATCAGCCATTTGGGATCCCCATCAGGCATACAGCGTAACTGATATTGAATCTCTGCAAAACCGGGCTGCTCGCTTCATATATTCAGACTACTCATTTCATTCTAGCGTTACAGGACTAAAACGTCGTACCGAACTACGTGATCTAACACATCGCCGCCAACTTTCCCGCCTATCACTGTTCCATAAGCTGTATCACCACGCGTCACTTCACGATGATTTCTTCGAGCCACCTCCAGTCATTTTCCCTCGCCGAGACCACTCCTACAAAGTTAAACGCACAAATTGCCACTCATCTGCCTTTGCCCGGTCTTTCATTCCACGTACCATAGTCGAATGGAATAATCTACCATCTCATATCGCTTCTCAAAAAGACAACACGAAATTCCAGGAACTAATTCAACAGCTAACCTAGCACTTTCCTCTTGTTTTTGGATTTTTTTCCCGTCCTTGAAACTGTGTACTGAACATTTTTATTTTTGCTCTGTATTTTGTTTTTGTTCTTGTTGTTCTGATAGCTTGTACATCGTGTCGTGCTTGAATTTGAACCATCTGTATTATATTCCTGTCTTTTTGGTTTGCTATAATGATTTGATTACTGCGTTATCACTTTTTTCAAGTTAACAATGTGTATTTATTTGCGTTTTCAGTGTGAACATTCCTGCTTCTTTTTGTTTATTTTTTCCACTTTACTGCGCTAATACAACACGTGTGCTATGTAAATCCCCTATGTAATACCCCCTCACGGGGACTTTAGGGGTATTGTGAGTAAATAAATAAATAAAAATAAATGAGCTCACTACGGTGTCACAAGACGCTCGCAACCGTACTTTTATTGCGTGTGCACGAGAAAAATAAAACCGAGTTGTTTACAAACACGCACCTCGAACCATGTGGTGGCCAGTGAAGAAAAGAACCGCCAAACTCAGTACTAGTAATATTATGCCATCACATTTCCTGTGGTTCCAGCAGCCGCCCGGGTACAAGATAAATTTTGGTATGGAACGATGAAATCAGTGTGTCGAACCGAAAAAACAAATACTGGTGCGGTTACGGTTCAGGAGAATTTATTTCGTTTTCGTTCAGTTCCGGTTCGACAAAATCACAGCCTGAACCGGTTCGCGAACTGGTTCGAAAGCTTGAACTGGTTCGCGAACCGGGTCGATGAGTCTAATTTGTAGTGAACTGCGAAAAAAATGTTTGTAGTTTGAAGCGACCATAAAAATTTTTGGTACATTCAAAATTTTGCTTTTTCTCGATAAATGTTACAAAACTTTTAAGACAATACAAGTAGGCCAGATATGAAGGAAAAGAGATACGCTAGTGAAGATTTACGAGGCACTTTTCCGCCCAAGCCTTATGCTATCCCATAGGGACTACTTAAATCGACGAGTAAGGCCTTAATGGTCGTAATGCCGTACATTTAATGCATTTTGAATGCATTCAATACATATGCTAACTTTGTATTTATTCGGCATTATTTTGTCCACACTCCATATGCGTTTTAAATGCATTTAAAATGTATTTAAAATCTATCTCCAAAAATACATAAGGAGTGCCTTGAAAATTTGTATTTTCAAGGCATTTTCTGAGCATTTTTAAATGCAATTTTAAATACGTGCAAAGTGCATTGCTAATACATGTTACGTTTAAGCTAGAAAATTTCATTTTGTGATTTCGAAAAGTTTACTAGGCTCCAGCCTAAAGATATTCTCCATTATTAAAATCCAAACCGGCCACGCTCTGAACACGGGACACCAAATGACTGAAACGAACTGCATGTATGCGCACAGATTGGCAGTTTGAAAGTTGTTTATTGTACACCTCAGCCGAGTTGCCAATTTAGCCATTACTAAACAGCAGGAAGAAATGCCTTGCAGCCACCTCTGTAGCCAGCGCAGGTGCACCGTTGTGCATGAGAGTCCTCGTACTTCGGATTCTCCCCCGCGGGAAATTTTGCCAGCACCTGCAGTGAAAAGAAAAGAAAACAGGGGACAATATTAGTGAGAGACGTCTTTTTTAGAGGCAAATACAAGATAAGTCAGTGAGGCCTTTTCTCTAGCCGTGCCAACGTTCTTCGTGAGCAAAAAGTTCTTAGTTTCTCCTTCAAACAAATACTGGAAAACCCTTCATAAAAACTATGCCCCTTTGAAGGACGTAACTGAATGTGTGTAACGTTAAACATAGTGTATATTGTTATGCGGCGTTGCATCGTCAATACCACTATCAAAAAAAGCTGTTGGTTTGGGGGAGGTTTACATTTGGACATGGGGATAAAATTAGCGAAAATGATGAAGAAAAAGACACAGCTAAGATAACACCGTTACAAACACGCAACAGAGTACTTAGCGCTAAGCTACTTCTCTATTTGAGACGCTTAAGTTAACTTGAAATGGTGGCCGTTCTAATTTTTTAACTAACTTGGACAAAACTGGTCTATGACCCCAGAGGAAGCTAATAAAATAAGTATTAATGATATGAACTAGAATTATCGTTGTGTTCCGTATTTCGGTTTCACCTTCTTCGGGCATTACGTTCTAAAAATAGTGCGCAGCGAAACTGTTTAAAAATTCATGGCCAGGAATGAAGTACAAAGCTGACTTCAAAGTCATTAGATTGGCGTGTGCACTCAACAATGCTTTCAAAGGAATGGCAAAGGAAGCTTATTTCGAAAAATAAGAAAGATTAACACCCGCCCTTAAAATACAAGCTCTGATATGGTAGGCACCTAACCGAAGCGATTAAAATGTAAAGCAATAAGGTCCATTTTTGCTTACACACGGATGTAATTTCCTTGCTCTCTACCGAACATCCCCGGCAATTTTATACTTTATGCTGTGCAGAGAAAACGTAATTATTTAATTTGGGAGCGACACAGAAAATAATTGTAAATGCTGGCGGCTTTACCATACAAAACATAGATGAACACCTGTTAGCGTCAGGGACTATTTAGTAAGAAGTAATGGCTTCATTATTACGCGAGACCCCTAAAAGAAACTCGTTTAAGTACATCTTTTAGACGCAAATCAGCAGTTGCGGCTGCTGAACGCACACAACTACCACGCAGCCCACCCGCACCCGCTCTAGGCTTGCTGTGTTGCGGTGCCTTTGGGCACATTTTTTTAAATAATAAAAATATTAGTGTTTATTGATAAAAGAAAACAGGATACATATGCGGGCCTGCCAAAGCAAAAAGGGATTGATGATGATGATGATGATGATTATGGTGGTGGTAGCATTTCAATGGCGCTAGGCCAACTGGGGCAAAGAACGCCAAAAACAGATGGTTAACTACCACAGATTAAAAGTGAATACTAAAATTGAATAGCAACAGAGGTAAAAACGAATAAAGACAATGGAGATGGCTGGTGTAGAGGGCCAGATTGAGATTATGCATGATACGATATGAGATTCAGAAATTTAACTTCTGATAGATACATAAAAACACGCTTTACAGTAAACATTGGTTCATCGCCTAAGAAGTGCGATGGGTGGAGTGGGACTTGTTGTTTGTAGAGTTCTGGAAAGTGTTTGCGTCGTGTGGTGTGGAGTGCCTTGCATGTGATTAGTATGTGAACTACGGATAGGCCCTCTCCACACCTGCCGCACAGGGGTCTCGATGATCCAGTGAGCAAGTGTGAATGTGTTACATAAGTGTGGCCTATCCGTAGCCTGGCTAAGTCTACTTCCGTGTGTCTGTCTTGTTTGTCTGTTATGTATCTACGTAAGTGTGGCTTTATAGTGTTGAGTTTGTTCTCTGTTTATGTGTCCCCTGTTTCCTGCCAAGATTACCGCAAGGCTGTCCGTACCAGTGGCTTTAGGTCGAGGTAGGGAACACACGGTACATCTATGCTACTGCGGAGGGCAGCCACAGTGATACTCGGGTTAGCAATTTTGTTCCACAGAATGCCACTGTGACCCAGAACCCAGCAAACAATTATTTTTAGTTTTGAGTTATCAGCAAAGGTTAGTGCTTTGATTAGATGCTGGAGGACAATGTTTTTCGTAGGTCTGAACCAATGTAAGGCTGTTACCACACTTAAAGAGTCTGTAAAGGAAATAGACGGTTCTGTTCTGGTTTGTGTAATGTGTTGTACTGCTAATAAGATACCATGTGCTTCTGCCGTAAAAATGCTGTTATTTCTGTGTAACGTCTTTGTACTGGTAAAGTTTGGGCCGTGTGCAGCGCATGCGACGGCTGAAGAAGACTTCGACGCATCGGTGTAGAAAGTGGTGTGGGGGTATTTGTGTTGTAACTGTAGGAAGTGCTGTAGTATAAGTTCTCTGGGCGCATTTCCTTTATCGATATGTTTAAAAGAAATATCACACCAATTTGCTGACCTCTCGCAAGACGAAACGAGGTCAGCAATAGAAGACTTCATGCTCTTCTCAAATGAAATCCCTAGTTCCTCAGCGAGGGCTCTCACTCGGATACAGAAAGTAGCGGATATCGATGGCCGTGCTGCGAACAACGGATCGGATGAGATGTTGTTTATGATCAAGCTGCATAGGTGATTTTATACAGAAGTCGCCTTAATAACATACAGCAAGGAAGTGTAAGAACGCTGGTGTTCAAGGCTCCATCTATCACAGTCTGTATATAGGCTTTCAATGCGACTCGTCCGGAACGCGCGAGATGCAAGACGGAGCCCCAAGTGCAGCACTGGGTCCAAACTTTTCAGGGCAGTTTTACAGGCGGACCCATACACGACACTCTCATAGCCCAACCGTGAACCAACAAGGCTGGGAAAAACGCGGAGGAGTTTTTGTTTGTCCGCTCCGTAGGAGCAATGCGAGAGGACAGTCAGGATATTCATGGTTTTAAGGCATTTCTTTTTCAGGTGTTTTATACGGGGAATGAATGTCATTTTTTCATAAAGTACCACGCCTAAAAATTTGTTTTCTTTTTTGAGAGGGATTGAGACACCTTTAAGCTTAATATCAGGATCAGTATGAATTCCGCGCCTCCTTGAAAACACAGCACAAGTGCACTTTTCTGGATTAACCTTAAGTCCATTCCTGTCTGCAGATACAGCGAGTTTGTTGACACCAAGCTGGACTTTCCTCTCACAAACGGACAGATTACAGGATTTGAAGGAGATCTGAACGTCATCTACATATAGAGAGTAAGAAATGGTTGGTGGAAATTCTTTCCCAAAAGAGTTCATTTTTATAATAAACAGCGTGCAGCTCTAAATACCCCTTGAGGCACACCGTTTTCCTGCACGTGAACTCGGGAGTGTGTATTGCCCACTCTCACACGAAAATTTCGTTCCAACATGTAGCTTGTAAGCGTATTTAACACGTTGCCGGACAAACCAAAAGACTTTAGGTCGCAAAGAATTCCATACCGCCATGCAGTATCATACGCTTTTTCAATATCGAAAAATACTGTCATACAATACGGTTTATGAATAAATGCATATTTGATGTAGGATTCTAAAGCGAGTTGATCATTTGTAGATCACCCCGCCCTGAAGCCTGCCTGGCAGCTCTCGAGAAGTCTGTTGTACTCCACAAAGTACACAAGTCTTCTGTTAATCATATTCTCGAGAAGCTTGCACAGACAGCTTGTCAGGGTGATAGGGCGATAACTGGCGCGAGAGGATGGGTCCTTCCCCTCCTTGAAAAAAAGCAATCACTATAGCCTCCCTCCAAGACCTCGGAATGTGCCCTAGAGCCATATTTTGTTGTAAAGGTGAAGGAGTGTTACAAGAGTGTCTGTGTGCAGGTGTTGTATCATTGTATGTGTTATGTTGTCTGGGCCCGGAGCTGAAGGCTTACAGCCGCTCAGAGCAGCCCTCAGCTCATGACCTCAGCAGCCCTCAGTTCATGACAGGCCGGCCTGTTATCACATAATAGCTTCTTTTGGGCAGCGGTTTTATGTTTCAGGAAAGTGTTTGTGTAATGTGCGGAACTGTACACCTGTTGGAAATGCTGTGCGAGTGTGCTAGCCTGGTCTTCGAGCGTGTCTCCTGTTGGACTAACCAGGGGCAGGCTGTGTGTTGGTCTTTAAGTTTACGTATTCGTGTCCAGACTTTGTGTGTGTCTGTGTACAAGTTTATGGATGTGAGGAAGGCACGCCAACTTTGCCTCTTTGTCTCACGGCGCACGCGCTTCCCCCGTGCCTTCGCTCGTTTGAAAGGTAGGTTATGTGAAGTAGTGTATTGAGGAATGATACCCCACGACTTGTTCTGGGCCTCTTGTGCCTGCCTACAGTCCCGGTTTCACCAGGGCCTTCTTTGGTTGCTCGGTGCACCGGAGACCTGGGAGTGGACTTTTCAGCGGCTTAAAGAATGTGCGCCGTGACCAGTTGAGTTGCCTCCTCTACGTGTAGGTGTGTTATGGATGTGTGTTGTAGTTTAGATGTTTCTCTGAACGTGTTTAATTAGCTCTCGCTTCATTGAACTGTTTGTGGGAAGGGGAATTGTTTCGGCCTATTAATGATAGTGAGGTAGGAGAAGTGGCCACTACCGTACGGGCTGGTGTCCACCTCCCATTCCAGGGATGGGAAGAGAACTGCTGAGCCAATAGCGAAGTCTAGGTGTAAGTGTTGTGCGCTATGTTATGGTATGTAGGCTGTTTCTTGTTAAATAGGCATGCTCCTGATGAGGCTAAGAACCTTTCAATGAGGCGACCCCGCGCATCTGTTTGAGATCCCCAGAGTGAGTTGTGTGCATTCCGGTCACCTAATATTATATAAGGTTCAGGTAACTGATCTATCAGAGTTTCGAAATCAGAACTTGTTAGCCGATAATCAGGAGGGATGTATACGTAGCATATTGTTACTAGCCTGTGAAAGATTATCGTTCGGATTGCAACAGCCTCAAGGACAGACCTCAGAGTGACTGGACGACATGCTAAGAATTTTTGTGCGATTATGGCCACACCACCAGAAGAAGTTGGGCACCTATCTCTGTCCTTTCTGAAAACCAGATAATTGTTGAGGAAGTTGGTGCGTTTTTTGTTTAAATGTGTTTCTTGTAAGCACATGACACTTGTTTGGTTGGCATGCAGTAACTAGTACACATCATCAAGATTTTTAAGGAGGCCTCTAAAGTTCCATTGGATGATATTTTGTCGTCCCATTATGGACATTTAAGAGCAACTGGAATTTGTGTATGAGTGTGCATTCATGCTGATACGTAACACCCGGAACATTTCACATAGCATTGGACTGGACCACCAGGTGGTCAATCCATCGTACACTTCACCTACGGGTATGTGCCTCATCAGTGGGCGCGTACAGCAAGCCGAGAGACGAAGAGATCGAGCAGAAACGGACTGGCACGAGCTGCATTAGATTCCTTGGCTTTGGTCTCTGGGCATTCAGCTGTAATTATCTGTAAATAGACAGCTTATTCGCATCTGCCTCGTAACATCTTTTTGGTGGAGGTGCTGGGTAACGATGATGACTGGCGCGGTGGGTGACGTCTCGGGGGGAGGAGACATTGTTCGTCGACGAATGTGTCGCCCACTCCGAAGCTCCGTGGTAGGGGGTAGCTGCGCTGGTGACAGGCACAGGAAGGGAAGTCCGCAACCTCCACCAAAAAGATGTTACGAGGCAGATGCGAATAAGCTGTCTATTTACAGATAATTACAGCTGAAGGCCCAGAGACCAAAGCCAAGGAATCTAATGCAGCTCGTGCCAGTCCGTTTCTGCTCGATCTCTTCTTCGTCTCGCGTTCGCCGCAGCCCCGCCGCCAAACCTCGCCGCCTACTTTCTCGACCTCTATCTCGGAAAACTAGCCAGTGCAGCTCTCGGAGGTGATGCTGCATTAATGACCCGGCCTGAAAATCCTCTGTTGACTACGATTACGAAACCCAATTTGATAGACGTTCACGTTGACGGTGTTCGTGTTAGCGCGCTAGTCGACACAGGCGCCAATATTTCGGTAATGAGTTCGAACCTTCGCCGCACTCTTCGTAAAGTTATGACGCCTGCTGTATGCCGCACCGTACGAACCGCCGACGGAGGAACGACCACCGTAGCCGGAATGTGCACCGCCCGCGTCGTAATTGCCGGAAAAGACGTCCCTGTCTTGTTCCCTGCCTTGGACGCATGCCCTTACGACATTATAATCGGACTAGACTTTCTGACAGACCACGCCGCCCTCATTGATTGCGCCGCGGGGGTTTTACGTACTGAGCTGCCCACCATGCCCCTTGATGAGACCAAGCCTGTTTACCGGCTTTGCTGCACTGAGCATGCTCGATTAACACCGAAGACCATGACCTACGTACCTTTACCGTCGCGCCCGCCAGTCCCAGATGGTGAATACCTCGTCTCTCCCGTCACCGATGTTCTCCTGGAACGTAACGTGACTCTTCCTTACACAGTTGTGATGGTCGAGACGAACCAAATAGGCCTCCCATTTTTGAACTTCGGATTCTCCACGCAAGTTCTTCCCCGGGGAATGTCGCTGGCTCCACTCATCCCCCTGGCCGAATGCGAGCTTTCCGCTGTTACCACTGACGCCTCTGACGGTGAACGGGACGGCCAACGGGACATTTCACCGACTGTTAAGTTCGGGCTCCGCATGTAATTAATAAGGGCCGCCGGTGGCCCATGTATTGGCGTCGCTTCCGCTGGTAGCTACTTTCCCGTGTCCCTTTCATGTAGCCGCACGGACGCCAAGTTCGGAGCCGCGGAGAGCGTGTGTTGTGCCCGTCCTTTTGTGTGTCAACGGACGGGGGCGATTAGCCTGAGT
This sequence comes from Haemaphysalis longicornis, assembly GCF_048455015.1. NCBI lineage: Eukaryota > Metazoa > Arthropoda > Arachnida > Ixodida > Ixodidae > Haemaphysalis > Haemaphysalis longicornis. The sequence goes on along the minus strand of NW_027526361.1, from coordinate 172,941,847 downwards.
ACCTCTGTCGCGTCGAAGGTGGCAGGGTCATTCGGCATGGCAGGCTGACGGGAACCTGAATGATGGTGCGTATCTTAGTGTCGAACGGGCGCGCGGTGTAAGTTTTTGAGAACCTGCGAAGCCGGCGCCGGGAGCGCTCCGTTGACGAGTCGTTCGCCTTGAAGACGGTCGCTTGGGCCTGAAGCGCCTCTTCCCGCGGTCAGACGGCAGGCGGCGGCGTCCTTCGTCTGGGAGGGAATTAGCAACCCTCATTACCCGGGCGTCGCGGGACAATTGGGGCGTCGCGGCAGGCGCCGCGCGGAGGGAGGTCAGCCGCGCGAGGACCGCTCCGGGCCCTCGGCTTGGCTGTTGTTTGTGCAGATGCCGCCCGCTGAACGCAATGGATGGTTCACTTTAGGCCGCAGATGTCCTGTATTTTCTGGCCGGGTGCAACAGCGTGCGTAGGAAACGCACTTTGAGTGCATAAGAGAGAGGGTTGGGTCACGTGACCGCAGGTGGGGACACATGTGTGATTGGCTGGTTCCTGTGGCCAATCAATGGTTTCTATTAATTGCTTAAAGTGTTTTTCTCTTTTTCTTGTACGCCCCCTTTTTGGAGGCGGGGTTTTTGCTATCAAAACCGGAGTGTTGGGTTTTGTCGGGGGTCGGTCGAGAGGGGATCTAGTTTAGTATAGATCTCGGCCGAACAGGCTGCTGCTGTCAGAGTGACAATGCAACCGTCACTCTGACCTGATGTAAAGTTGGAGTTTTGTAAATAATGTAAATAAACCTAATATCTAGCAAGGAAGGCAGTCCTCATCCCTCACCCGCTCCAATCATCGGTCGTCGGTCATCGGAGCGAGCCGAGATCGTCCTCTCGGCTCGCACATCAAAAGAACATCACTATTTCGCCTCCATCAGTTCGCCAAGAAGATGGAGAGGCGAAATTTAACTCCGACTACCAGTGATTTTATGAAGATGATAGCGTCGGACCTTCCACATCCGCAAGCCCATGAGCTCCAATGTCTTTTAGCGTCCTATCGGGACATTTTCGACTTGGACAACCGTCCTTTGGGCCAGTCGTCTAGTGTGACACATCGCATTAACACTGGTGACGCGAGCCCTATTCGCCGCCGTCCATATCGTGTGTCCCACGCCGAACGCACCATCATTCAGCAGGAAGTAGAGAAGTTGTTAAAAAAGATGTTATCGAGCAATTTTCGAGTCCGTGGGCGTCACCAGTCATGCTGGTTAAAAAGAAAGACGGCTCATGGCGATTTTGTGTCGAATACAGATATTTGAACAAAATAACCAAAAAGGACGTTTACCCACTTCCTCGCATTGACGACGCCCTCGATTGCCTGCATGGCACGTCATATTTTTCGTCCATTGACCTTAGATCCGGATACTGGCAAATTGCAGTCGACCCCATGGACCGAGAAAAGACCGCTTTTGTCACACCAGACGGACTGTACCAATTTAAGGTCATGCCGTTTGGTCTGTGCAATGCGCCAGCCACATTCGAAAGAATGATGGACTCGCTTCTTCATGGATTTAAATGGACGACATGCCTATGCTATCTGGACGACGTTATCGTCTTTTCTCCTACGTTTGAGACCCACCTACATCGCCTCTCTGACGTCCTGGCAGTTTTTCGCAGAGCTGGACTTCAGCTCAATTCGTCAAAATGCCACTTCGGCTGCCGCCAAATCAAGATCCTTGGGCACCTCGTCGACGCTACCAGAGTTCAACCTGATCCAGACAAAATCCGCGCGGTAAAAGAATTCCCTGTTCCTCGATCTGTGAAAGACGTTCGCAGCTTTGTAGGGCTGTGCTCCTACTTCCGCCGCTTCGTCAAGAACTTCGCTGCAATTGCCAGACCACTCACGGATTTGCTTAAGCACGATACCCTGTTTTCTTGGGGCCCTGATCAAGCTGCCGCTTTTTCAACCCTCGTCGACCGTCTCACAAATCCATCTATTCTGGCGCACTTTGACGGTTCCGCTCCTACCGAAGTCCACACAGACGCGAGTGGCCACGGCATCGGTGCCGTACTGGTTCAGAAGCACGCTGGCCTTGAACGAGTAATAGCGTACGCCAGTCGCCTTTTGTCACCTTCCGAGCGGAACTACTCAATTACCGAACGGGAATGCCTGGCTCTTGTATGGGCCGTCAACAAATTAAGCCCATATTTATACGGACGTCCTTTTTCCGCGGTCACTGACCACCATGCCCTATGCTGGCTGGCCTCCTTAAAAGATCCTACAGGCCGTCTTGGTCGCTGGGCTTTGCGCCTTCAGGAGTATGACTACTCCGTGGCCTATAAGTCTGGCAGGCTCCACAGCGACGCCGACTGCCTGTCACGTCAACCAGTCGACCAACCGGACACAGCTGACCACGACATCGATTCTTGCGTCCTTGCTCTATCCGACTTTACCAACGTCGCCGACCACCAGCGCCGCGACAAAACATTGCGGTCGATCATTGACTGTCTCACTAACATCCCGTCAGACCCTGCATTAAACGCATTTTTGCTCCGTGACGGCGTACTATTCCGCCGCAACTTTCGCGCTGATGGCCCTGCCGAGCTTCTCGTTGTGCCTGAGCACCTTCGGCCTGACATCCTTCACCAGCTGCACGACGAACCGACGGCGGGCCACCTTGGCATCGCTCGAACTTATGACCGTGTGCGTAAGCGCTTTTATTGGCCTGCACTCTACCGCTCAGTCCGCCGCTACGTCACGGCGTGTGACCTGTGCCAGCGCCGGAAACACCCTTCCTTGTGCCCAGCCGGACCGCTCCAACCCATAGAGATTCCTTCCGAACCTTTCTTTCGTGTGGGTTTGGACCTACTCGGTCCTTTTCCTCTGTCCCGTTCAGGAAATCGCTGGATTGCTGTTGCGACCGATTATGCGACCCGTTACGCTATTACGCGTGCCCTTCCCACCAGTTGTGCCACAGACATTGCTGATTTCCTGCTTCAAGACGTTATCCTACACCACGATGCTCCTCGTCAGCTCCTCACCGACCGTGGCCGGTACTTCCTGTCTCGGGTTGTTGACGACCTCCTTCGCTCTTGTCGCACAAAGCACAAGCTAACCACCGCCTACCATCCTCACACTAATGGATTGACTGAAAGATTGAACAAGACCATCACTGACATGCTCACAATGTACGTCTCTGCGGATCATCTGGATTGGGACGTCACTTTGCCATTTGTTACGTTCGCGTATAACTCATCCCGCCATGACACCGCCGGCTATTCTCCATTCTTTGTTCTATACGGCCGCGAACCAACTCTTCCATTGGATACCCTCCTTCCTGATGCGACACCTCTAGCTACAGAATATGCTCGTGATGCTGTCGCTCACGCTGATGTGGCCCGCCAGGTTGCCCGTGCCAAGCTCTCGGCTTCCCAGTCCGCTCAGAAGCACCGCTATGACCAGCAACATCGCACCGCCCATTTTACGCCCGGCTCCTTGGTCCTGGTCAGTACGCCATGCCGCCGAATTGGACTCTCCGAAAAACTGCAGCCTCGCTTCAAGGGCCCCTATCGCATTAAGCGCATGGTCACACCGGTCACCTACGAAATCGCTCCTGTTGTTTCGTCCTCACCGTCCCTGGAACCTGCATCTCAACTAGTCCACGTCGGCCGCCTCAAGCCCTATTTCTCAACTGCCAAACCTGCTCCCTGAGCCTAATTTCAAATGTGCACCGAGACGGTGCTTACCCCGCCGGAGGGGGGGTCATGATACGTAACACCCGGAAGCGTATTTCCAAACGCTTCGCTGCACAGAGCACCCACGTGACATGTCTGTTCGCGCGATGGCGAACCGTAATTCAACGTGGTTATTGGCTGCGCCCCAAGCCTAAAGTTACCTAAAACGCACCAAATCACCAATATTAACAAAAACGACCAGTAGATTTTAGTTTAGAAGAAAAAAATGAAATGTAGAAATAAAATAGGCAATGAAAAAAAAAGAAACAGATCGACTTGCTGGGGCTCGAACGCAAGCCGCCAGCGCCAATACTCAGTGCTCTACGTCATGGCTACAGAGCCAGAACGGCGGGTACCCTTTAGCAGGCGCTCAAAAGAATAGCGCGCGCAGTGACATCACACGTGTCACGTGGGTGCTCTGTGCAGCGAAGCATTTGGAATCACGCCACCCGGAACATTTCACATAGCATTGGACTGGACCACCAGGTGGTCAATCCATCGTACACTTCACCTATGGGTATGTGCCTCATCAGTGGGCGCGTACAGCAAGCCGAGAGACGAAGAAGAGATCGAGCAGAAACGGACTGGCACGAGCTGCATTAGATTCCTCGGCTTTGGTCTCTGGGCCTTCCGCTGTAATTATCTGTAAATAGACAGCTTATTCGCATCTGCCTCGTAACAATGCTGTATCTCTCGCGGCTTTTACTCTTGGAGGGGGCTTTTTGGGCCTGTCTGTTGGCTTGGACGTCGGAGGCCGTTCCTGGCGCTGCGACGCAGGCAGATACGGCCCGACGTTCATCTCATCTCCAGATGTCCTGGGTGTGCCCGACAGACTGGGCTCCATGGACTTGGTTGTAGCACCCGTTAGGGCGCTTTTCTCTTCAGCCACGGGTAGGACAGGTGGTGGGGTGAGGTTTGGAGAAGGCGCGGTTCCCTCCGTGTCAATTTCCTCAGGGCTCTCGGGTGTGCTCGAGACCTGTGAGGCAGGAACAGGAGTGACTACGCTCCCGTCAGCATGAGTGGCCACTTCAACCGCTGCCGGTCCAGCAAGTGGCGTGGTGACCTGGGTGGCTGCCACAGGCAGCCTCGTGGGGGGCGCAGACGGGAGCAAGTCAGCTGAGCTCTATTGCGTCGCAGCCGAAACCAAGCGCCGCTCCGCCCCCCTCCGCCCCCCCGCGAGCTGCGTGGGTGTACCTTCTGAAGAGCGCAAACCTTTTCCCGGCCTCCGGAAAGCTCATGTTTTCATTGACCTTCAATGTGATGATTTGTTTTTCTTGTGAACGTTTCGCACAATCGTGCATGTGCTGCGTGAGGTCCATGGCAGTTTGAGCAAGTAAAGTTGCCTGCGTCGCAGTTTTCTGTAAGATGATCAGGTTGACCACACTTTGCACATTTTGGTCTCCCTCGGCAAGAGTTCGTACCGTGCCCATACCGCTGGCATTTGTAGCAGCGGCATGGGTTTGGCACGTACGGGCGCGTGGGACATCGCAGACAACCTGCCATCACGGATTCTGGTAGTGGGGTCCTGTCAAAGGTCAAACTTACGTGCTTTGTTTTGAACTCTTTGTCACCTGGTCTTATTGTGATGCGCCGGACTGCTGTGAGCCCTTGGTCACGCAGTCCTTCAAGGATGTCGGTTTCGGTTTCGTTGATTAGCTCGAGTTCGGACATGACGCGTTGAGAAGAGTTTAGGGTTCTGTGAGGTTCGATTGTAATTTCTAGACCATCGATGTTAGTTTGTTGAAGGAGCTTATTGGCCTGCTCTTTGTGGCTGAAATCAATCAGCACATCTCCAGAAGTAAGTTTTTTCGCCCTGTAGTTTTTCCCATCAACACTTTTAAGAAACTTTACAACAAGGAAGACTGATTTTCCACTTACAGGGGTTTCTTCGTCAAGAGATTGCATAATGAGGAAGCGAGGAAAGATGTCATTGCTTCGGAGGTCAAAGATGTCATTGCTTCGGAGAAGAGGTTTTGACGTCACTTCGGTGCGGGCCCTTTTCAGAGCCTGATCATTTGGTTTGGGGGGTTTAGAGAATACCATAGGCTATAGTATAAAGCAGGGGACGGGGTTTCTTTCTTCTCAAACGTTACCCTGGTAGCTTGAGAGGCCCCGGAGCTCCTTGCCTGGTAAACAGACAAGGAGTCCATCCGCCGGAGCTTGACCTGGACTCCGACGGCCACCGTTTGAGGTTTCTACCCTTCACCTTACAAAACATCGCAACGGTGGAATCTAGCTTATGTATGTGGGCTCGGGGTCCGTGGTGTCGCCAACACCGTCACCAAGATTACTCAAGGTGCCCCGTGCGAGGAGCCACAAGGGATTGAAGGGCAGTTCACGGCAGCGAGCAACACGTCGTACCAACAAATAATTGTCGCTTTCATGAGGCAAAACTTTTCAAATATCCAACAAACGTACAAAAGTGCTAAGAAACTATTTTAGACAAGAAGACACTGTTAAGTGCGAAAGTGAAGTTCTATCACACTGTTTTTAGTTTTCCTTCAACTAGTCATCGAAAAGAAGTTGTCCGGCTAAGAATTCAGGACAATCGGCACGTATTGTCGGACATGGTCACCAATTCGAGTTCTAGTTCGTGGTTAAAAAAAGTGATCGTGATGGCATAAATCCCGCACAGGATTGTACGGCTGACAAAATTGCAGAGACTAAATATACTCAAGTACAATCGTTTGTTTGAACAACAAGGTAAAATTGGGCATGCGCAAGACACGAAAGCATCATTAATATCAAGATCTGGTGTACCATACAAAACGTGTTTGAGTATAGAAAGTAAAATAGCATCCACCTTATTATTCCAGAAATCAGAGCGAAAGTAAAAACAACAAATTCCGTGCCCTAATGTGGAATAGGCTAAGGCAAAAGCAATTTGCTTACGTATTGTTAAGGAACAAAGTGGTTTGAGCCCGTACATCAAACAGGCAGTTTTCCTCAGCTGAGAACATATAAAGGCCAGATGCGCGTTCCAAGACATCTGATGTACTTTGATGTAACATTCGGTATTGGCTTTAGACTATTATGAAAGTAAACAAATTAATTTTTTAGCGTCAATTTGAATTTTGTTGCTGCTACACCACTTGAATATCTGTGCATAATCACGTTGCCCAACGGCAAGATTGAAGCCCCTATGCCTAGAAAGAAGCAGATTGTCATCCGCGTACTGAAATACCCGGGAATAAAGTACAAAGTTTGAAATGTCTCAAGCATATAAGTTAAAACGCAATGGTGCCAAGATAGAACCTTACGGAACGCCAGACTGCAGTACTTGTGGGGAGCTTGTAATTTTACCTAATACGAGGTTCTGTCAGCGGTTACGAATGTGATTTTCTAATAGCAACAAGAAAGGCCTACGGTAACCATATTGGTGCAGTTTGTCAAGCATTACATCATGGTTTACAGAATCAAATGCTTTTAACACATCAAGAAACACTGAACAGGCAAATTCATTGTGATCAATGGCATTATTAAGTACATCCGAAAGGTCATCCAATGCTTTTTGTGTACCCCTTCCAGCGGTGAAACCATATTGATGTGACGAAAGTATGTCGTGTTTTTCGATACACGAAGTGATTGTAAAAACCAAATGTTTTTCTAGGACGTGAGCAATTGTTGGTGCAATAAATATACCTTGGTAGCTTTCGACCCAATTTTTTACGCCTGTTTGCAACGAGGTCTAACGAGAGCACTTTTTAATCCTTCGAGCACGATTTGGGTTGCAATATTATTGTTGATGATGGCCAGAATTACACATTTAAGTTCATCGAAATGCGAGCAAAGTAATTCAACGAACACACCATCCAAACATGGCAATTTCCCCTTGAGAAGTCGTGATAATATACAGCTTAAACTATCCTCGGTACATGGGGGAAGACAGGCAGAATCCTTGGAAGAACTAATACTTTGAATCTTTGGATTACTTCTAATGGCTTGATCAGCATAGGGAAAGAAACAGTTAAACTCATCAGCCAGGGTAAGTGATGCCGCGCCCAAATTTTGGGCAATGATTAATGGTAGACCATGTTTTGGCCGGTCTATTTCGGGAGTCGCTGAACACGCTGTGAAAATATTTTCTTTTTTCAGAGCGAAGCACAGCATTTGATTTGTTACGGGCTGTTTTAAATTTGGCAGGTAAATGGTCATTTTTGGGTGAGCGTCTGCAACAGGCCCAGGCCTATTCTCTTTCTGCTATTGCTGCAAGCACCGAAAAATTGATCTAAGGACAATCAATCCCCCCTGCTTAAAAGTCAGCGTTAGATTTTAAGCTTCCAGGATCGTAGTTAACTGGGAAACAAAGCAATCATAAAGATCGCTCGGAGGAGTAGACTAAAGAAAAAGGTTCCAGTCAAAATTTGCTACGGTCAAGTCTACTTGCCCATTATCTCTAATTACTACAGAGTGGAATTTCTGCGCATCCGATACGGTATTGTTGGAATAACGGAATACCCGGCACCCAACAAAAAAGTTATCGGACATTTTTTGTTCAGTAAAGAACGAAACCAATTTTTTTTTTGTCTCCGAAGCAGACATTCACATGATCGATGCATGGTGACACTATCTTGTCACCTCGATGCTCGACACAGGTGTGACTATTTATCGCGGCTTCAATTGCTTTATCTGCAAGAGTGTTTAAATAATCAACAAACAAAGGTTGCTTATTTGTAATTCTGTTCGTGTTTACGCGTCCCCCACCATGCGAACTTAACCGGAGGGAACGCGTATGTCAGTTATTCCTTCGATAAAACGTCGAGGGTTTAGGTTAGGGGGCTACTAGATTGCAAGCAATCTGATATCTGACGCATTGTGAACATGAATGATGAGGGATTCAGTGGACACGAGCGAAAAATCGAGCTGATCAGAAGCCCAGTTATTCTTCGCGAACACTGCAAGTCCACAGAGTGGAAGCTTGGGCGTGTTGGTAGCTCATTTTGGAAAAAAGGTTTAACAGCGTGGGGGAGGAGGGCCATGAAAAACACAGGACAAGCGCTGTCCTGTGTTTCGCCTCCTGCCTTGTTGCTACGGGTACGAACAAAACTAGCATAGCCTGCTAACGAAAATGGCTGGGTTATGTTCTCCGCGACGTTTATTTCGATTAGTACAAAAACATCAACTGCATTTTTTAAATTGTGAACAATACAGGAAAATTCGTCCCAGTGCTGACGTGCACTTCGAATACATGTAATAACCTACGGTGGTTGACAGGATTGTATTATAAAAAGCTGAGAAAAAGCTGCGACCGACAAAAATCGCGAAGGCTACTCGGTTTCTCGCCGTACGGCCACGCCATGCGCATTAGTCGGATGCATGTATGCCACAAACTGGGTTACTTCCCCGTAGGGCGGCTGCTGTGAATATGAGCGGCGGTGAACGGCTTCTGCGAACAGAAAACAAAACTAAACAAAAAAAAGCTGCGTCCCTGGGTACATTTCTCAAATTTCTCAATCGCATACGACATACTAACAGTTTTCCTTGCTATATCTATTGTTCTTATTAAAATATGTTTAAAATACGTGAACTTGTCCGCTGCACGGGTCCTGAAACACTCACGATTATGCTAGCACGACAGCGCTCGCTGATGACAAGTTTAGTTGTAAGAGCCTATGAGTAAAATCTACGAAAGGTTTTTGTTTATTCGATGGCTGAATGCAGCAAAAGAGAGCAGAAGTTCCAGTTGAATTGTCCCTCATCTTCACACTTCGCCAGATTATTGTCCAATATTATTGGCAATTCGCTATTTTTTTTCGTTCAAAGTCCCCTCCCCTCCCACCCGACTGGCCGTCCAACCCTCAGCCGTGTCGGCTGCATGCAACTCGGCCCTACAATTCAAAACGTTGCTCACCCTCATTCTAGCCTATTAAGTGCGAACTGGGAATATATATTGCAAGAGCGTAATTAAGTAAAGTGAGAGCAAACAAGGAAAGTGAGTGGCCTCTCAGTTCGCCCGACCACCTTGTTTTACCGCCACTAATTTCGGAATGGAAAAACAGATATCACGCTTCTGACGCTTGCTGCATTTCGTCACTGACCCACGTAACAAAACGGCAAGCTAACATTGCACCATGTATTCGTAACGGCGACGCAAACGAGCACTGTTTAATGAAAGTGCACGCATAGTGCGCAGGTACGCAAAAGAGCGGGGCACCGCAGCAGGTGAGCCAGCGGTCCACCGGAATCGGTGGCTTTTTAAATGCGTAGCATTTCTTAGTCGCACGATGTCGCGCTTCGGCGTCGGCGCCGTCCACACGCTCACTGAGCATGCGCGTCGCGTCGAGGCGCAGGTGCGCGTCTCTCCCCCGTACCCTCCTCGCTTTCAACAACAGGTGCGGCGGTGCGGGGGGAGCGCGTCTGTGCGCGCATGCGTCGTAGCTACCCGTGCGCTGCGTCGCGCTCAACCGTAACGGCGGCAGGGCGTGTACACGTGATAACGGCGTGGTGGGTGCGTGGAAAGTTCGTGCGCTTGTGTACGAAGTGTGCGCATGCGCGTCTCTCCCCCGTACTTCTCTCCCTCGAACGCGGGCGGTGTGTATATAAGCGGCTGAGCGCGCGTTCGGAATTCAGTCAAGGGCGTCTTTGCTTGGCTTTCGCTTGACTTGACGCTTTGCTTGACTTGAGTAGATGCGATGGAAGCAACATCTTCACCAGTTACGCAATCGCACGACCGCTCCTCAAAGACCCCTTGACAGTGCACTTTAGCGACCACAAAGCATCATCCTCTCCATCCAATACAACGACGGCACCAAGCAATAAAGACAGACTTTAACTGTACACTCCTTGCCTTCGCTTCTCCTTCATTCAATAAATAAGAATTATAAAGACGAAATGACAATTAAGCATTCCCAAACAATACCCAATTACGCAACATTCACGCGATACCCCCACCACTCTGCGACGCATTTACTCGAGTTCACCCCTGGGAAGATGCGGGCGGATTTTTTAAATAGCGACCATCGCCGATTGCGTCCCTCTTATTTTTTGATCGGCTGTTGTTGAAAAATCCTTGTCGCCTAGAGTATTAGTTTAAACTAGAAGTTTCACTTCAAATGGTCAGTGAACCTGCGACTGGGAGAGCGCCGTCACCATCCCGACACTTTAGTCGGCGCATTAAACGTATTTAGCGCTGCAAAGCTTTCTCCCCTAATGCCAAGTTTATCGCCGGAAGAGACCGGACTCGTCGGGGATGGGCTGGTGACCATGTCGCAAAACAATCGGGAACATCGAGCGCATTTTGCTTTGTCAACACACGATCCTATGGGATCCGCGCAGCTTTGTACTACCCGGAAGTACTGCCCGGAAACCGCTTGGGCAGTGCCCCCTGGGCAGCGCAGTAGGCCTATATGAGACAGGAGTTAATGATGCGATGGCGGGTTGAATTAAAAATTGTCATCTGCACCGCTTACGAGAGCGGCAATCGAATATCCGCCACAGTGCTAAGCCGAACACATCTCTACGCGGACCTGTAGGCAGACCGGCCAGCTGCTCCCAGCGCGCGTCTTGCCACCCACTGTTTAGAGTGTCGCGCGTCGTTCACTAGCCGCGGCAGCATTTGCACATCGCAGCGCCTGCGTCACGTCCACGGTCGCTTTTAAAGACGATAGTCTTTCTTGGGCTACTTAAACCGAGAAATTTTGGTCTGCCTGTCTGTCTGTCTGTCTGTCTGTCTGTCTGTCTGTCTGTCTGTCTGTCTGTCTGTCTGTCCGTAACTCGATTCAGCCACCCGGCCAAAGTAAAATTGATATTGCGCAATAGTCTTAAATACTCACAGCCAAATGTAAACGTCTAAGCCCGGTTAATATGTTCATACTTGTCAACTTTGTTGAACAAGAACAAGACATTCCGCAAATATAAGACAGGAAATTGGTACACAAGGAATATTTAGTGTTCCTATATCAAAAAATTTATGGATGCTTGGTTTTTCGACAAGAAACGATATCCTACATCTGATGATGATGATGATTAGTGGCTTTCCCTTTAAATCGGGGCGTCGGTTGTCAGCAACCGACTTGCCTGTTTTATTACGTTTACTCGCCCTACTCCAAGCTAACCTATAGATTTGCTTCCTCCCTCCCATTTCTCCCTCTTTTTTGTTTTAAGCTCATCGCCTCCACTCCCCTTTTTTCTCCCCTCTCTGTTCTAAATTCTCATCCGTATGATTACTCCGCCTGCGTACCCATCCTTTCCCTACTTTTCCTCCACCACCACTCCAGTCGCCTCTTCGTCACCTCTATGGCCTTGAAGTTGAGTTTCCCCCTCGCCCCAAATCCCAAAGCCTCCGCCAGCGTCAATTCCCCCTCACCCCGCGGTTGCCGTATCTCTGTGCAGCTCCTGACAATAGGGTCTACAGTTTCCCGATCACTGCCGCAGCATGCACACGTTTTATCCTGCTGCCTGGAGCTACCCGTGTATGCCCGGGTTCTCAGGCACGCTGGCTGTGCCTCGAAGAGCAACGCACTGCCTCTCGTATTGCCATAGAATCCCTCTTTCTTAATTTCCCGTTTCTCTGCCCTATAAGTCTCCAGGGTTTTTTTCGCTTCCATTGTCTGTGCCCACTTCGCCGTCTCTGCTGCATTTACCTGTTTTTTAACTGTTGTGTAAACCTCGCTCTCCCCTACCGACTTTCCGTACCGCTTGGTCAGCTGTCTGGTCCTCCGTCTCCACTGCGTGTCCACGCTCCTCATATACAAGTACGTAAACACCCTCACGGCCCATTTTTCGTCCTCAATGTCACGAAGACGCTCTTCAAACTTTATCTTGCTCTGCGCCTCCCTCGCCTCGAAAGACGACCAGCCCATATCCCCTTGTACAGCTTCATTTTCAGTTTTGCTGTGGGCCCCTAGGGCCAATCTGCCTACCGCCCTCTGATTTACTTCCAGGCCCGCTTGGGTCTCTGGCTTCATGCACAGAACCGAATTAGCGAAAGTTAATCCTGGTACCATGACCCCTTTCCAGACTACCCTTACCACCTCGTATTTTCTGTATCCCCAGAGGGCTCTATGCTTCATTATAGCCGCGTTCCGTCTTCCTTTCGTCTTTTTTTTTATTCATTTCCCCTAAAGGCCCTTACGGGCGTTACATAGGGGTCGCAATAAAAAAAAACACATTGCAACATTAAAAACAGCAACACCCATAAAAATGCGAATAAAAGTACATTCATGTCGAAATGCATACTTAAAAAAAAAGGGTATATAAAAGGCGCACAACAGTTATTCAATTCCTAAAATGCGAGGGTTAAAAATGACCCAGGTTCAAAATAACACAAACATCGAACGTTGAACCAATCTAAAAGATTAAAAAATGGCACAAGCACAGAAAAATTATTTATACATTGAGGAATAACTGTAACTCTTTGATAAATGAATCGTGATAACTGAGGGTGATGATGTTACCTGGGAGCTGATTCCAGTGACGAATAGCAAGTAAGAGTGGCGAGAAAAAAAATAGGTTGGTACGCGCGAATATTGGTTGAACTTTACAAGCATGATGTAAACGGGAAAAAAACGCGACCAGCGGGTCTTATGTGCGCCCAGCAGGTCTTATGTGCGAGGCAGCGAAAGAAGACTGGCTGTGGTATAGCCTATGAAAAAAATTCCCCCGCATTTCCCCGAGGGGGAGAATGTGAAAGTGCGAATGCACGGTTGTCGGCCCGCTTGCGGCGCTTGCGCTCGGCCCCCGCAGCCCACCGCCTCGCCGCCTTCTCTTCCATCTCTTCCATCGGGTTGGTAGTATCACGTGTACACCACGCAGTTATCAAGCCGCTATAACGCCGCTGAGTCGCCAACGCACGCCGCTGACGACGTAGTTTGAATGCGTTAAAGATATAAGGCGCGTTACTAACACTGATATCAGCGTCGCGTCCGTGGCTTAGTCGGTAGAGCGTCGCGCTGCGGCCGCGAAGTCTTCGGATCGAAACCTGGCGCCGGATGCTGTTTTTTTTATAGAGAGAGGAGGACTGCGGACACCGCCGCCGCCGCCGGCGGTGGAAGGTTTGGGGTCGCTTATAAAGTGCATTCGCACTTAAAACCGATGAAAGAATAACAAGCCGGCGTTGTTGTAAAGGTGGTAAGTTCAGGGATTGTTTCATTTCTGTTATACTTGATGTTCGGGATTAGTTCATGAGAGTGAATCGGGCAGCTTTGTTTTGGAGTGCCTCAAGTTTATTTACGAGATACGACTGATGGGGGTTCCATGTTAGCGCTGCATATTCAATCTTTGATCGAACAAGTGTTTGGTAGGCCAGAAGCTTTGTGGATGTGTTAGCTGAATGCAGATTGCGCCTAATGAATCCGAGTGATTTAGAAGCTTTGCTGGTTATTGTATCGATATCATGATTCCAGGTTAGATCAGACGTTATGCGGACCCCCAAGTAATTTACCATGCTTACGGTTTGTACAGGCTTACTATTGAGAAAATAGTGACCTGGCTCAGACGCGCTAGTTTTGTTTAATGTTATGGCGTTAGTTTTGGGAACATTTACTTCCATCTGCTAATCCCTACACCATTTCGTCAGTTGATTAAGGCCTGCTTGCAAGCATGAGAAATCTTGGGTGTTTTTAATTTGCTTATAAATGACGCAGTTATCCGCAAATAATCGGATAGTACAAGAGATATTAGTGTTAATGTCATTGATATATATTAACAATAAGATAGGACCCAAGACTGAGCCCTGTGGAACACCGGAAGTTACTTGAGCTAAAGAGGAGGAATGATCATTAATGGTTACTGACTGAAACCGATGGGTTAGGAAGTTCTTAATCCACCTGTTAACCTTAGTGTTGATATTAAGAGCAGAAAGTTTTTCCATTAGACGGATGTGAGGGACCTTGTCGAAGGCCTTGGTGAAATCTATGAATATAGCATCTATTTGTGAGGACGAATTTACTGCATTATGGAGATCAGTCATTAATTCGAATAACTTAGTTTCACAAGAATGGCCTCTCAAAAAACCATGTTGATTAGAAAAAAAGAAGCTCTGTTTTGTTAGGTTACTCATTACGGCAGATGATATTATGTCTTCTAGAAGTTTGCAAACTATGTTGGTTAAGGGAATCGGTCTGTAGTTACGAGGCACAGATGGGTCGCCTGACTTGAATATGAGGATAACACGGGCAATTCTCCAAGCAAACGGTACGCATCCTGTGTCTATAGATTGCTGAAATAAAGCAGCTAAGATCGGGGATATGACCACTTTAGTCATTTTTAGTAGTTCGGTGCATATTTCATCTGGGCCTGGTGCAGAGCTGGTGGGGAGTCTATCAATGGCTGCAGAAATACCCTAAGTCATCCATTGCTGAATCTAACGACTGTATATTAGGAGTGGCTTTTGTTTGTAAACACAGAACAAAAAACAGAATTGAATTCTTCTGCAGCCTCCGATGAGGAAAGGTCTGTACCATCTTTAGACAATGATATGGACGATGATGATGAGCACTTCGGATTTATCAATTTCCAAAATTTTTGTCGTGTTGGTCTGCAGTTTGTTTGTTATATCGTTGTTTAAAAATTTTTTCTTGGCTGCCTCTATTTCTGCTTTGCACAGTTTAGAGTGTTCTTTGTAGCGCTTCCAGTCATCGGCTGAATCAGATTGTCTGGCCTTGTAATAAAGTCGCTTTTAAAGCAAAGCTTTTTACCTCTACCCCCCAAGGGTTCTTTCGCGACCGTTGGTGTCACCAGAAAACTCCAGTGAACAAGTAAAAGAATTTACTGGCACCGCCGGGAATCGAACCTGGAACTAATAGACTAACAAATCGAGAGCCCGTTGTCTTACCGATTTAGCTACGAGCACACGTGAAGACAGGGAAGACAGGTGGTGTACACATCAAGCACATCTATAGGTTTACCCCTTGCGTTCACGCTGAATGCCACGTGAAAGCGTCACGCGACCACTCACGCCCGTCTAGCGGCCCGGTGCGCACATTGCTCATAGGCTAATAGTTACAAAAATTAAAGGAAGCTCACACCAATGCATGGCATCTCACTTCTAGTACGCCAATGTGCTAAAGCCTGTGGCCTCCACTGTTCACGTAAACAATCACAGCTCCTTGTCTTCCGCCCTCACGCCAAACCAAGGAATACATTCAAATACTCCTTGATGGCCAGGCTATCACTCCAAGCCCCAACATCAAGATCCTGGGCCTACATCTCGAGGCTAACACGAAGAGTGACGTCTCCTTGCAGCGCCTCAAAAACAGCATTAATGAAATCATACACATGATCAGGCGAGTTGCCACCAAGACGCGAGGCCTAAAGGAATCCGGTACCTTTCGATTAATTGAAGCTTTTATCCTCTCGAGAGTTACTTACGTCAACCCCCTGTCTTCTTGTCGACAAGGAAGACATAGAGATGCTTTATATAATGATTAGAAAGGCGGTCTAGCACGCCATTGGTCTTCAAAGGCTGCTTAGCACGGGGATCCACAACACGGTGAAAGAGCTGATAGAAGGCCATCTTTCTAACCAGAAGGTCCGACTCAGAATTGCGATGGGTAACCACATGCTTCACCAGATTGGCTGGGCAGCCGAGAATGTCACTCCGCTTGACGTACTCCCAGACACTTGGCGACTAAAACTAAGGATGCTCCCTTTGCTTAGAAATATGAACCCCTCACATGACGAGGGTCACCGAAAAGCACGGGCTCAAGCGCTAAACACCACCCTCAGTGGGGATCATGCAGTTATCTACACAGACGCCTCCAAACATCGAGGGCAGCAATACGCCATCACCGTGGCTACCTCCAGAACCAACCTCCTTGCGTGTACCTCGCTTAGCACCCAAGAAATGACGGCAGCAGAAGAGGCAGCCATCACCTTGGCTCTCGCTCAACCAGGGGTTCGGAGGGTAGTCATCGATTCCCAGCAAGCCTACTGGAATTACCAGTAGGGTTGGGTGTCTTGACCTGCACGGCGCGTGCTAAAAAAATCACTCCCCAAACGGTTCCATTTAGCTCATCTGGACAACCCCTCACGCTTCAATGGAGGGCTACAAATACGCCCACCCAACAAGCCTGCGCTTTCACCTCCTGTGCTATGGAGCTGCACGAGGACAGTCACCCGCTTGTCACGTTCAGAGAGATAACCCAGCATTGTCGCCTTCTGAGACAGACCGTACCTTCGCCTTACCCTGACCTTTACAGAGAACAATAAACTACCCTACGGCTCCTACAATCCGGGCTCCTTCCCACAGCCTACGCGAATTCACTTAATGTATCCGAATCGCTACGACGCTGAATGTAAATTTTGCTCAAAAGTAGGAACACTCCGCGCCGTAAACGGGGTGTGCGACTTTAGCCCTGAGCACCCTCCTCTCTTTCCGTCAACTGCCCAACAAGAGCAATGGGAGATGCTGCTGTCCAGGCCCTCTCTACCTACCCAGCTTCAGAGGGTAGACAGAACTCAGGCCGTGCGGACTGCATATGGGCCCCACAGAAGAAGGAATCACTCCCCAGGGCTGCACTCTTGGCCGTTCAGAAATCTGAACAAAAGTATTTCTTCCTCCTCCTCCTTTTCTGCCGCAAATCTCGTCGCCTCCGTCCGCGGCGCAGAGATGGAGAAGACAGATTGTCTAACACTGGGTTGGAGCTTACTTTAATTTTATAAAAAAAAATTTCCACTCTTGTGCTACACCAATACAACTCAACCAAATACCATTCATGCTTCATGCGTTGATTTACCTTAACAAGAATATCTCTTTGAAGTAATAAATGGTGTGTTTAAGTGCATTTCACTTCTCTATGTTTTTGCTATTTGTAGAGCGATGTGAGTGAATTTAAGTGACGTCGCATGGGTAATTGTTTTGGGTGCCGTTTACAGCTTTGCTTTCCAACCACATTCACGGGGTGGATTGGCGCGATTTTTTTCATGTAGGATAAGTCGAACCCCAGCGACGAAAGGTTCCACTAGCTAGGTTACACGTTCTGCTTGGAACGCACGTGGAGCACGGCCACGCGGCTCTATAGACCTTGTAGTCTGCCGCCTCCATTCACGCCCGTCTACGCCGTACTGCAGCGCTGGTATCGAGGAACCCGGCCTGTAGCAGTGGAACGCGGTATTTTCAAATCGTCTTGCGCAAACATTTAGTGTGTTTACCTTGGGATGAGCGCGAGGGTACAGGAACAGCATGAGAGGTGAGCGGGAAAGCAAAGGGGGGCATTTCCTTGGCAAATGTCTACAAAGACACGACATTTGCAACGAAAGGAGCAGAAACGCGGCCAATTTTTTAAATTAGGCGGCTCACGAGATCAGTACGTGGGGGCATTCACAGAAACTGCCCGCGACGCGGATTCGACAGTGCTAGGCAGCTCTGCTCTGTGATATCCCTCCGACGGTCACGCAGTCAGCTTTGGTGACACAAATTCCATCGTTTCGCGGCAAACGCTGAGACCGAAACTTCGACTGGCTGTATTTGAAATGTCTGTAATTAAACCATCGCACGCTGAAGCAAATGAGGTTTTTACAGGTGATAAATTGGTCACTAGTTACTTTTCGCAACAAAAAAAAACAAGATGCGAAATTTTTGTGTCAGTGCCCCTATAACATAATAATATCAGGCGCGCAAGTACAACGTTTAGGCAGCAATCATTCGAGCTAAGCGCAGTCGGTTCTGCCACACTATGCTGCGGTTTCGCGCCCGTATTGTAGTTTTTTAAGAGTTGTCGATGTTTATTTGCACGCGGTGCCCTAGAAAAAAAAAACCACGCCCTCACCCAACATTTTTCACAAGAGTGGCGACATGCATAAGCATCTGTCGCATAAATGCAATATTAAGGTTGTTTCTGATTGGTATATGCACGTCACGATAGACTTTTTGCCGTGGCTTTTTAAGCATACTTAGAAAATCTTGAGCATGCAAGTCCGACATAAACCAACCGTGATACATACAGACACTGCCGTCCATTAAAATTCAGTGAAAGTGGGTACTTGCGAAGTTTTAGTAAGCGCTTTGTGAACTAATATAGCGCCTTTGCGGGGAAGTTAAGAAAAGCTAATCATGGTGTGTCAAAGATACACGATACATCGTAGTATTTAGCTGTATAATTATCGCGGGATGTGCGACCTATTATTAGTCTGTATTTGAAAGTGAGAATGCTTTTTGCTTGTATACCTGTGCGCGCAGATAGCTCAGCTTGGTTGGTGGTTCCATATAAAATCAACAGTTAAATGTGGTAACCGCTATTTAGTTCATTTTGTAAGAACACTTTTAACATTTGTTATTTTTTATTTTTGTTGTATTTTCTGTTTTCAAGTTCCATTCACTTAATTAGCTTTATTTACGCTATTTTGAAGATATTAAACATCTTATCGTGAAAATTATGCTCTTCCATGCAAAGGCAGGGGTTTACGCGGCTGGTCGTATTCACGTTATTTTTGTACGTGCTACCGTAATTCTTTCCAGTGTTTTTTTATTTTTGTATTCCTTTTTGGAGGAGGTGTATGAATGAGCATTTTTATTTTGTAAGCTAGCTTTTATAATTCATTTTGTGATTTTGGTTCTTTTAAGATTCCCTACGACCAATCGTATCCGATCACACTATTAATACGATTAGTTACACGTGTCAACTCCGCCAATTACACATTTTTTCCGCAAATGCAGCGCGTTACACTTTGATCAGTTTTTATTATTTTTTATTCTTGTTTCGGTTGTTAATTTTTGTCACAGCTTTTTATTATTTTCTTCGCTTCGCGCGTGAGATGTATAGCTCTCATATTTTGAATTCGTAAGTTCGCATTTGTATTTCTGTATAGGTTTTGTATTTTTTTAAGGTTTAGTTCGATCAACGATCTATATTCGTCCTATTACGCATTTTTGTGGAAATGCAGGGCGATACAAGTTTCGTCTGTTCTGGCGATTTTGTATTCACGTTTTGTCATTATTTTCACTGCTGCTTTATTTTTGTATGTTTCGTAGAGGAGCTGTATAAGATTTACATTTTTGTATTTGTTAGTATCGCTTCTATATACTTCTAATTTTTTTGATTTTTGTATTTTTGTTTTTTTATAAATTACGTTCGACTAATTATCTTTGTAGCGATCAATTGTACTAACTCCGCCAATTTACATTTCTCGGGAAATGCGGGGCTGCACATTTGGTGCCGTATGTAGGGTACTCGGCGGTTGTGTATACGTTCGCTCTAGAATCAGCCAGCAACAATAGGCTGCTCTTTTTCTAAACGCGATTGTATGCCCACGGCCGCTCGATGGAAACTAGGTCCCATCGAGCGGCCGTGGTATGCCTCATGGCATAACTTGTATATTCCAGTTATATGTTGGTTTTCGCTCCCCGGAAGGGCGCGGGGGAGCAGTGGTGGGGTGCTTTTATGAATCAATGAAGATCGGGGGGCGGAGGCCTCTGCCTTGAAGGTGTTAAGTTCTCGCCTGTTCCAATGAAGGACATATCCAAAACATGTGTTCTGTGTCCGAATCTTCGGCAGGATCTGAGCAGAAATGCGGGCAATAAAGTCGCACATACACTCGTTCCAACACCAGGAAAGTGCAGCATTGACATGCCGCCAAATGCCGCATAATACAGCGGACCAACGGACTGAACGATGCCGATGCATTAAGGTCCCTGAAATGACTAAGGTAGCGCCATCTTTAGATCTCGCCGCCTTTCGCCCTCGCCCGCGCTCCTTTCCTCCTTGCCATTTTCTTTTTCGCTGGTGAACGCCGCGCGCCATTGGCCAACGGCCAGTGACGTAGTACCTCGTCCCCGCGTTGCTTGTTTTTTCTTCTCTTCGCCGCCACTGTCCATTTAAATTCGCCATTTTAGGCTCAGCTGCCTGGGAGCAGGCCTTATCGAAGCCGCCAGCTTTAACCGTCAACAACCGAAGGGTCAGCTGCTCGTTTCAAACAAGTGTCGCGTCGGCGTCACTTTATGTACATAGCTTCGCGATTCCGAGTTGTTGTGCCTTCGGCTGTTCGAATAAGGTCAGTGATGAGAAAAGACTTTTATTAATTCCGACTGGCCAACGCAACGCAGAGAGGAGAATAGTTTGGCTGCACAGAATTGGACGGGCAGACTTCAAGTCCACGCTATCATCACGACTTTGCGAGGTAAGTTTTTGAACTTTTTGTTCCCGCTTTGCCAAATTCTGAGCACGTTTAGGCGGCTACTTACGAAGAAATGCGTATTCACTCCGCAGCGGTCGTCCACCCTTTGTTCTAGCAGGCATTACGCACTGCGGGCAGTTTGTCACGTCGTAAGCTTTGCTTTAGACCTAAGGCCGCGTATTTGTTGTGTACGCGCTTACTTTCTAGCAGAATCAGGGGCGTAGACGGTTGTCGTTAGGTTGCCGTGCCGAAATTATGTTCACCCGTATTGGCGCTTGTTTTGTTCGATGGCAGCTTGCGTTCGACTATACAGCGAATGTGTGTCCAGCGTGCGGGTGTTCTCTCTCGGCCAGTAGGTACGTTTTTGCACTTTTCTCCCCCTCTGTCAAATTCTGCGCACGTTTGCGCGTTCACTCACGAAGAAATGTGTATTCGCCCCGCAACGGTCGCGCACCCTTTGTTCTAAGCAGGCATTGCGCACTGCGGGAAGTTCGTCACGTCGTAAGGTCTGCTTTAAGCCTGAAGCCGTGCATTTATTGTGTGCGCTCTGACTTTTTGGCGGAATCAAGGGCGTAGCATCTCCATTCGGTGGTCGTACGGTTGCCGTACCGCAAGGATTTTCAGCTGCATTGCGCTCGTTTTGGTCGATGGCAGCTTGCGTCCGACCGTGTAGCGAATGCGTTCAGAGTGCGTGTGGGCTCTGTTGCGTGGATTCTTGTATTGTGTAGGCACCCCGGTAGTGTTATAAGGCCGTTTTTATGACATGTTGATTGTTTAGCTGTACCCCTCAGGGTAACAAATCACAACTATTCGATTTTTTGGAAAGCCTCTTCCTTTTCCTCGACTCCACTAAGCTACCCTTCACTTTAATGGGTGACCTAAACATTGACCTATTATCGGACGCCGCTCATGCAAGGGAATTGCAGAGTCTTCTTTCCTCGTATGCATGTATTAATTATATCACTTTACTGACTAGAATAACTTGCAACACTGCCACATTATTAGACGTTTGTATCTCCAATGTACAGGTCCCGCACACTGAGTCTGGCGTAATATCTTCCGATATTAGTGACCATTTGCTGATATTTTGCTTCATGCCTCTCAAAATAAATGCCATAGCAAACACTGTTACCCACATGATCAAAGATTTCAATGATCAAGCGCTCAACGACTTTCACAAACGAATCGAAGATATATAATTGGGAGCCCATATACAAGATCACGGAAGTCAATGCAGCATATTCTGCTTTCATAGATATGTTCATAACCCAATATAACACCGCCTTCCCACAAATAGAAAGAAAAATTATTCCTTAGAAGTTTAAGAAGCCTTGGAGGAACCAATCGCTTTATTTAAGGATCAGGAAGAAAAATAGCATGTATAACGATTTTCTCAACAGCAGAAATCTAACTCTACTTGCTGAGTATAAAAAATATCGTAATAAACTCAACAAAGATCTACAAAACGCGAAATCGGACTACTATGTAAGAAATTTCTCCCGCATTCAAAATGATAGTCGTAAAGTTTGGCCAGAGGTCAACAACTTGACCAATAAAACCAAATGTATGCAACTTGATGAAATAATCACAGCAAATGGTAAATTAACTGGTCACGAGCTATCAAATGCCCTGAATGAATACTTTATTAATGTCGCTTCTTCAAATTCTGTCACGCTAACTCCGGTAAATAGCTCACTGAGACTCACCCCTCCCTTACTCAATTCTATAGTACTCACGCCCACAACTCCTCAAGAAGTAGCTACATTGATCCTTTCTTTAAAAATGACGTATCTGCAGGGTACGATCATATAAAAGTGATTCCGTTAAAGCACGTTTGCGCCGTTATATGCGATGTCTTGTCACATATTGCAAATCTAATGCTGTCAACTGGTGTTTTTCCTGAAAATCTCAAATTGGCCCGAGTCGTTGCAGTACACAAAGGAGGCAATATAAATTAACTGTCGAATTACCGACCAATTTCTGTTCTGCCTGTGTTGTCCAAAAATTTTGAATCAACTCTAGGATAGCCGATTTTCTGCACAAATACAATGTGATTGTTGATTCACAATATGGGTTCACGAAAAATAAGACCACAGAGCAAGCGCGGTTAGTTGTAAAGACAAAATAATAAATAATGTTGAAAACAAAAAATGTACCCTTGGCCTATTTCTAGATTTTCGCAAGGCATTTGATTGCGTACACCATGAGACCCTTCTTAAGAAACTTTGTAACTATGGGGTTAGAGGTACTGCGTTGAACCTATTGCGGAGTTATCTGAGCAATAGGTCCCAATATGTTCGAACAAATAACATATCCTCTGATATACAGGAGGTTAATCATGGTGTCCCACAGGGATCAGTACTGGGGCCGTTATTATTCATTACATATATCAATGACCTAGCCAGCATACATAACTCCCCCGATCTGGTGATGTACGCTGATGACACTAATCTTTTCTTCTCTTCCTGTTCTTTACCGGCGCTTCAAAATATGGTAAATGCTTATTTAATCAACCTTCGTGATTGGTTACACAAGAATAAGCTTAGTTTAAATATAATAAAACGAAATATATTATTTTCAAGCCCATCAACACCGTGGAAACTAATTGTATAAATATTCATTATGACATTATAACAATCAATCAAGTTTCTTCCCAAAAATTTCTTGGTGTGTGGCTTAATGAAAATCTTTCGTGGTCTATTCATATTTCCAAACTTGCTTCTGAACTAAGTAAAATTGTTGGCCTATTTGATGGGATTTCTAATCTACTGCCTGTTTGGTTGAAAGTATCTATGTATAATGCCCTATTTTTTTTCAAGACTTTCTTATTGTAATCTTGTTTTGGGTACGACCACGTCTTCCAATTACCAAAAATTACTTGTCCTGCAAAAAAGAGCCTTGCGGGCTAGTGACGGATATCATGGTGCACCACGAAACTTACGTACGCAACCATTGTTTGTAAAACACTCCATATTAAAATCCGACCAAGTGTATTATCTGCGGCTTCTTCAATACATTCACCAGAATCGCTTGTACTAAGTTCCTGATAGCAACATAGGTTACAATCTTCGCGTGGTAAAAGTAACAGTTCCACGAACGCGAACAAATTATGGTGAACAAAAACTGAGTTGTTAAGTACCCAACGCGCTAAACAAATTCCCCTTTCCTGATGACTATTTTCTACCTGGAAATATGTTCAAAAAAAGACCAAACAACATATGATTGCAGGTGAAACTCTAATGTAAAAATGCAGCTTACCGTCTTTGATACATATGCGTATGTGTATGTATGTGTGTACATGAATGTAAGTGTATATATCTATATTTCTATCTTTTTCACACAAGTACTTAAGTCGAATGATTTACTTTATTTCATCCGTATGTACGAAATTGTACTCGTACAAGTATCAATCTGTATTTGCCCATGATTGTGCACATGTTTTGTATTCTAGTAAGTGTTACTGCTTATATATTACTTTTGGATTTTGATTGCTGCCCCTTCTATGTATTAAGTGTTTTTGCGTTTGCATCTGTACTAATTACAGGCTTAGGGTAGCGAGGCCTCGTCAGGCTTAACCGCCTTTTGCCTCGGTCCCCTCTTTTATATGAAAAGGAAATAAACTTCACTTCACTTCACTTCACTTCACTTCACTTTGAAGCGATTTGCTGCGTAATGCGTGGCGCACATTGGGGCAATTAGAGGCAAAAAAATTTGCGGCTCGGTAAAAAATCTTACCTAATTTAGTGACCGCGCCGTTACACTACCGTTCACTGGTAATTTCTGTTGTCGCTTCGTTAAATTCCTGTGCATTTGAGTGGCCACTTGAAATGCATATTTGCCCGCAATGGTTGTACACGCACCCTCTGTTCCGCGTATGCGAGCGCTTAGAGGGCCGTTCATTACGTGTTAACGCTTGCTTTCAATGTGAGGGCGTCAACTTGCAGGTTGTGCGCTTACTTCATTTTAATTGTCAACGGTGTAGCATATCCGGTCATTGTCATGTGACCCAAAACACCCGATGTAAATGTATTTTCAGCAGACCTATTTTTGTTCAGCATTTATTAGCCGCAAGTTGACGTTGGATATGGCACTGAGCAAATGCGGAAATGCGAATTCAACCCCGCCACGTTTGCACGATCGCTACACTCTGGCATTATAGCTATACTTGCGGAGCGTTTGTGGCAGTCTGAGACTCGCTGGTGCAATTTTTCTTTCTCAATAGGATCACTTCACGGAAGGCCAATTTGAGAAACGGATATTGGAGAAGCTTGGCGTTAAAAAGCTGAAACAAACTGCCATTCCCAGGACTTTTTCGCACAGGAACCCACCACAGCAGCGCAAGCCACCTGCTCGACGTAAGTGCACCATTTTACTGTTTTGTCTACTGGATACCTTTCCACATTTGCTTCTGCAATCCTACCTATGCATACAGGCGATGCACCATTCTACAATCAACGTTTCTCACGAGGCCCCGAACAATCCAAAGAGTCTTTTGCTGCTGGTGAGTACACGTAATTTCCAGCATTTATGTGTGCTAAAGTTTCTGACAAGTTTCTCAGCTTACGTTTTCCAGGTTTCATTCAGTTTTGAAGTCATCAGAGTGGCAGATTCCATACCTGCTACTGGATGGGGCTCCAGTGTCCTTTCGTCATGTAATCATCAGTTCATCAGTTTCACTTTCACATCACTTCATCAGTTTTTCTTCATAGGCATGGCCTTAGTTGGCCTGTATATATCAAACTACCTTGCAGTGTGTTTTGTGTTAAGCTTTGTTTTGTGTATAATCTTTACAATTCAATGGTGGTTCCTTGCAGACTTCGAATAAAATTTTGATATTGTGACAACAGTTCATTTTTGTAGTGCACCTAATTGTTTTGTCTCAATCATTGTGATATCGTTTCTTTCTCGAATTTATTTAGGACGTATTCTTGTGCTACTGACATGTACAAATATGCCAGAATATATCCCAGCACAAAGCAATTGTGTGTCCTTGCTTCTTTTAATAATGCCTGCATACAATCACGTCCTGTAGGGAAAAACAGGTTTTGCACGAGCAATTAACTTCACTAATTAACTACAGTAATTTACAGCAATTTGTATAAACAGTGATCCCGCAGAAACTGATCTCTTATTGTACTGGTGGAACCAAGAGAGCACAATCGAATTTCAGTTTATCCATCGATTGCTGCAGTCGTCTCTCGTGCTTATTCCCAAGATTTCAGCCTGCATTTTTTACAGTTCGCACCTGAACAGATGGCGGCATGTGCAATCTAATGTATCCGGCTGAGAATTTGGGCAGCAGTGATTTCACGCCACTATGTATACGTACGCACAAATGGTGTACAACAAGTTGAGGAAATTTCGAAATACGGCGACGTACTCTAGGACGCGTGTCGTGTACGACGTGTCGAAAAGAGTTTTCGCAGTGCGCCTTAATTCTTCATTACGATGCACAACTCGATCCACGTTTGCTAAATCATGTAGCAGTGCAGTCACGGCCAGCTCGGCTGTAGCAAGCTGTAATTTATCAAAGCCCACACATGAATCAATGTTAGCTGTACAGCATAAAAATTATTCACAATTGCGCGTGTTAGCGCGCTTCTGGCCTTGGAATACGGTAGTTATTATAGAACAGGGCGCTACAGCTAATTTTAAGCTGAGCGCATTCTTTAACTGCGGGTTCTTTGTGCCAGCCTTTTCCAGATATGCCCGACAGGGCATTACTCTAAGTAATTGTGACCGCCAATCGCACGAACATTGCTATGCCACGGACGCACTGCCAAAAGTGCAGCCGTCATGGGCGAGGCCAACGAGGAGACGCGAGAACTTTGACCCTGACAGCAGCCTATAACGACGTGAAGGTGACATATCTTTTGCAACAGCGTCAAAGAACCGGAAAGTGCACGGAATAAAGGGGGCATGAATGTCAGTAGCTAATGCGGGACGCATACTGAGCGCTGCCTAATGATCTACAACTAACGCAAAAAACGCGAACGCAAAAAAGGCAGCGCAGCGCTCTAACTGCCGCGAACCAAGGTCACCGCGAACCATATGCGCAAGCCCTCTGTGCGGCGCTTGCACGACCACAACTTAATCACGCAAATGCAATAACGGACTTACTGTAACAGAGCAATTTGTAACGTCCACGTTCGATCCTTTCGCGTTCACAAACTATCCTGAGCATGCCGCACACGTAAACAAACACCGCGCTGTCCGTATGCGCCCGCGGCATCCACCCGACAAATATCCCCTTCTAGACAAAAATATACAACAAAACAGCCTCACTTAATGCGTGTTGGTAAAACGGAGCTCTATAAATACTATTAATGCTACCAAAGAGCGATTGCGGCGCGAGAACAAGAGCAAACTGCACGAAAAACTGCAGCGAGCGGCCCGAAGCGTTGCGAGGGCGTCTACTCTGAGGAAGCCAACAAAAATGGCGGCTCCGCCGCGTAGTTAAAGGGACCGCGGCGCCGTGGGTGAGGGAAGAGAAAAAAGACGAGGGCAGTGAAGAAGGAGGGAGCAGTTGACGCTACCTTAAAAATTTTAGGGATCTTAGCCTCTACAGGCCGCGCTCGAGGCGTATACAGCGGCAGAAAACGCGGCTAATCGGCTAATATGAAGCCATGCACTGTGCACACGGAACTGGCTGGCCCGGCGAAATTTCAGCCGCCATAGGGGAAAGAAAAAAGGAAGGAAGCTCACACTAATGCGAAAGACTTGAAGGTAGCGAAAGCTGTACGCAACAGTCGCGTTTTTTTTCTATTTTTCGCGTTTTGTCTGTGTTTTGTTTTGTCTGTGTTTTGCGTTTTGTCTGTTTGAGCTACTTTGTTGTCTTTCTTTTTCTTTTTCTGTTTGTTCCCACGTGCCGATGGATGGAGTATATATGCGCGCGGAAATAAACGCAGTTTGTTAGTATGCGCTGTGTTTTGTCTCCCTTCGCTTGTCCCGTCCTTACATGCACATTTTATTACATCAACTGTAAAATGGCCTGTAGTATGCCACTGATTATGACATTTGTGTCATGCACTCGATGCCAAACGAAAAAAGTACGCACACGTTAAAAAGCAGTCAACTTCCACTCGGCGATTCCAACCAGCTCTCCACATTCACACATTCTTTGTCTCCTAAGTGCATTAGCCTCTACGACTGGGTTCAACATTATGGAAACATATATGTCAGGCTGCGACCAGACCACAGGGAGTTTCTAGAAAACCCACTTGTCTAATGTAAGGCATGAATGTCCCAGCAACCATGCATGGTTTATTGGCCAGTCTTTTCAAACAACGTAAATAATGAATTCCACTTGCATTAAGAACAGTATAGGACCGATAATTGGAGCCATCTAGCATGCAACTGTGCACAGGGAAGAAAAAATCCTGTAATCAGCACATGAAGTCGCAGCGGAGCCCGCATGTATTTGCATGTGGAAGCAAAACAATTTGTAAAGTAAATATAAGGGATTATTTACAATAAAAAACAACATGATATCCCATCAGCAGAGGCAGTCTTTCTATTGAAGGCCAAAAAATCCCCCAAAATGCCTGTACATCCAGATTTTCATGCAAGGTAAGTACCCCAAGGTGGTATAAATTAATTCACACGCCTGCACTCAGCTACAGGCACAGTTTTGTAACGCAAGAAATTATCTGAAAATTGTTCTCAGTAGTTAGATGCGTAGACTCAATGCACACAATACCAATCCCGTTTCCTTTACACTTTCTTCAAAGCAAAATTTTAGATGCGACGCATCTCTTTCACTCGCCTCGTCCCTCCGGCGTCGTTCGGCGTAGTCCGCATCCCTCCCCCATTCTCCTCGCCGCACCAGCTGTGCGCTAGCGCCGCTCTCACCGCAGCGCCATCTGCGTGTTAGCACTCGCCGGCGCTCGCTCCGTCGCCGTGCCAGCTGTGCGTGGCTGCGGGTTAGCGCGCAGCTTGCGCTCGGTTAACACATGCGCATGCGCTGCTATGCGCTGCTCTCTCTCATTCCGCTGCATATAAACGCGGTAACTGCGCCGCTCCGCTCAGTCGTTCCGCCGCCGCTCCGCCGATGACATCCGCCGATGACCACCGATGCTTTGAATGGAGACTAACAGGCCTGCAATCGCGATGGTCGGCGCAACCGTAAAAGTTTACACCATCTTCCCGCGAGGAGAACCATGGGGTGGATGCGACGCATCGGGGGTGAACATGCCGAGTAAAATATGGGCACACAACAGCAATCGACACGCTAACATAACGGAAACGCAACGGAAACCCCCGATGCGTCGCATCTACCCCATGGTTCCCCTCGTCTGAAGATGGTGTAAATTTTTTCTGGTTGAAACTTTTTTCTGTTGCTTTCCCTGCTGCTCATACAACTGGCTCATCTTCATGGTTTTCACCCATATGGGCACACTTGTTGCACGATTAGGATGACACCGTTCTGGAGAAAAATGGTTGAAGTCGCGCCTAATGTTGTGCGACAGGCTGTGTTCTGTATTCTGTAGGAGTTATGTCTTCGTCTTTTCGGATAAGCTTACACTGTGTAATGAAATGGGTCGGATCACACAAAACGGAGGGAACGCTCTTAGTGCGGATGAGGAGATGACATTGTATTTACAGACTGGACAGCACAGAGGGTTGAAGCAATGACAAAGGGAATTCACAAAGCGTTATGGGGAAACTCAGATAATAAAACAGCCCACGCGGCCCGCTCCAGCGCCCGCAACTACAAAGTCCGCGCACCGTCCTCGCGTAAACGTCCCAGGGCAGGAAACGCTCCCATCGGTTGTATGGGACGCGGGTGCCGACGTCGCCCTCGTAGCGGTGTCCGCGTCGTTGAGGTTGGCTGCCCAGGTTCCGTAGCCAGAAGACTTTCCGCCGGGTCCGCTGACGGCCTTGCTCCCGCCTCGAGCCCGGTCACGCGCTGTTCGGAACGCCGGAGCCCGGTCGACGGTGGCCCGTGCTGGCGACGATGTCCCGGGCCTTGGCGGCGACGCCCGGAACCGTAGCGGAGACTGGCGACGCCCTTGCCTCACTGTGGCACGTAGACCAGATGTCTCGCCCTGAGGTCGCACAGAGCCGTGCCCCGTTCAGTCCGCCTCGTTCCCTGGCTGGGGTCTCGCTCTCTGCGCCCGTGCCTCGTTCACCTCTTCTTCCAACTCATCAGCAGGCGCTTGGCCTTGAGCTTCGGCTTTTTTCCGCGTAGAATGTGGCGTCATTCCCCTTCGCGGGTATGTTCCATCACATTACCCCCCGCTTAAGAAAGTTGTTCGGGGAACAACTATTCTACGGTCCAAAGCAGAGTCCAAAACAGTCCAACATACACAAAAACATTGTCCTCACAAAAATTGTGTCCTACAGAAGCATGCAAGTTGCTAAGGCACGTAAAAAGTAGATAATACGGTAAGCTCCTACAGTAGGAGAGCTCGTGGCAAAATCAGCGAAAAATATTTTGGTACAATGGCAAGCTGCAGTGCAAAACTGTGGACAAGCTTAGCCGATTGTAGGTATTGTCAAAATATGTTATTCCTGCTCTTTTGTTTTGGTAAGAGCCTGGGAGACAGGTTGCAAAGGATTGTCGTCAGAGCAAAAGTGCGACGAAAGCTTTTGCTTCAGTATGCTGAACGCCGCCTCCTGAGACTGGTCCCAAGCAACCCTGTTTCTCTCTCGGCTGCCCTCTGAGCCCTCTCCTCCGCACACTTGCTTTCAATCCACTCCCGAAGTTCGGGTCCCGTCAAGCCTAACTGTGACCCTATTGCCATTAACTTTTCCAAATCCATCTTCAAACTGTCAGATCACTCGTCCGCACACAGCGTTCAACCAATTTCCGCGGATGTTAATGATAGAATCCTGGCAGGCTCGCCACTTTTTGTAATGAAATGGGCCGGATCACACAAAACGGAGGGAACGCTCTTAGTGCGGATGAGGAGATGACATTGTATTTACAGACCGGACAGCACAGAGGGTTGAAGCAATGACAAAGGGAATTCACAAAGCGTTATGGGGAAACTCAGATAATAAAACAGCCCACGCGGCCCGCTCCAGCGCCCGCAACTACAAAGTCCGCGCACCGTCCTCGCGTAAACGTCCCAGGGCAGGAAACGCTCCCATCGGTTGTATGGGACGCGGGTGCCGACGTCGCCCTCGTAGCGGTGTCCGCGTCGTTGAGGTTGGCTGCCCAGGTTCCGTAGCCAGAAGACTTTCCGCCGGGTCCGCTGACGGCCTTGCTCCCGCCTCGAGCCCGGTCACGCGCTGTTCGGAACGCCGGAGCCCGGTCGACGGTGGCCCGTGCTGGCGACGATGTCCCGGGCCTTGGCGGCGACGCCCGGAACCGTAGCGGAGACTGGCGACGCCCTTGCCTCACTGTGGCACGTAGACCAGATGTCTCGCCCTGAGGTCGCACAGAGCCGTGCCCCGTTCAGTCCGCCTCGTTCCCTGGCTGGGGTCTCGCTCTCTGCGCCCGTGCCTCGTTCACCTCTTCTTCCAACTCATCAGCAGGCGCTTGGCCTTGAGCTTCGGCTTTTTTCCGCGTAGAATGTGGCGTCATTCCCCTTCGCGGGTATGTTCCATCACACACTGATCCTGTTCATAATGGTGCTGATACGCTACCTTTCTCAAGCTTTTCTGCAATTCCCTGCTCTTTCAGCAGGACTCATACCTCTATTGTGCCCACAATGGTGTGTTTGATGTGATGCTTAAATAGAAGCCCTGGAGGTGTAAATAATGCCCTCAGTAAAGGGTATGAATGCCAGAGAACGAAAGGTCTTGCCAATCCTGCAGGTTCAGCCACTTTTGACCAGTGGCAGCTATATGCTGGTAACTTACCGCCGGCAATGCTTAAGGTACCCCAGCTTCCTGTTTCACTAAGCAGAAGCACTGGCCTTCCTTGTCTATATCTGCGACGGCAAAGAAATAAAAGCTATACAGATGCACTAAACAGGGCCCAAGCACAATGGTAATTTTTATTACAGGTAACTGGCACAGTATGAACACAAGACATCATGCTGCCTTCTGACAGCAATGTCTGCAAGCCATAAAAGGCAGAATGTGCGTTGCGTATAACGCCTCCGCATGCGTGGCTACTTAATTATTAACATTACAGCCAAAACACAAAACAGTTAAACTTTCTAGTGAGTAAACTGCAGTAGCAGCATTTGGGATTAATATTTACATGCGACAGTAACTGCGCGAATTATGAGCTGCTTCTCATCTGAACAGATGAAAATTGGGCTTTATTGCGCTCTTTCAGGCTGGGGATACATTACAAGCTCAAATTGAGATACCGTGAGAATACGAGTTTAAGTATAGCGTTTTAGCTGTGGCGTTAACGTTTACAGGCCGCAATCGCAAACGAAAAGCGCCTCGTTACGCGACGGGTACCCCGCCCGCTGACGCTATGCGCGTGCTAAAGTGGTGCTTTCCGCTATACTAAAACTCTCTAATATTTCGCACGCTAGTACGATCATAACAAACGTCACAGGTGGGCTTTGAACTGGGTAGGTACCGACTTGACGTTGTAAAAGAAATAAGAAGCGACTGCCGTGAGAAATTTCTGACGGTAATTCTACCGGTTGCCGGGATAATAGACACTACCTTATTATATCTCCAAACAACGGTATCGTTCCCTTCGACATCAGCGTTGTACAGACCGTGTCAATAGCATGCCTATTTTATTTTGCCTCCTTATGGGCTGTTCCGCTATATGGCAAACAGAATCCCGGGACGCTCGCCGCCGAGTCTGTACACAAAGCAGCCGCGTCGGCGGATTGCCTCGAAAGCGCGTCATCCCTATTTCATATTTGCCGCGCTTTCGAGGCGCTTTTTCAAAGAAAGTGCTACGAGTTGTGCCGCGCCTCCGCCAGATGGCGCCACGGGTCCCGCGACCGAGAGAAGACGCAGTGAAACATCCCCCTCGCGAGGGGCACAATCAAATGCAGAGCATTTCCGGGGGCGCATGACGTTAAGTAGTTTGCGTTACGTTAATGTTGTTACACTTGTGGCAACTGCTGACGAGAGAGCGCTCGTCAGCAGTAATTTGAATGAGTCAACGATATAAGGCGCGTTCGTAGCGTCCAGATCTGTGTCGGCTTTGTGGCGCAGTGGGTAGAGCACCATGTACATTGCGTTCCGCCCGCTGTGTCGAGGGAGCGAAATCAGGCGCCGGATAGTATTTTTTTTATATAGTAGGGAGGGGTGCAGTGCGGACTACGGACGTCAACGCAGGTGACATCGTGAGTTACTGAAATGCTCTGCATTTAAAAAAAAAAGCTTTGCGAAGCCAAGGCATCCGGTGTGGGTGTAGCCAGCAGAGTAAAACATGTATCACATTGCGTTGCATCAACGCGCAGCTGTCGCTAGCGAAGAGTACCACGTCAACCGTATAGGCCTAATATAAATCTCAAACAGAGCAAGACATAAAAGAAAACAGTCGTTACTTTCACACATTAATAACGTTTACTCGATGAAATAACGATTATACATCAGCCAATATTTACATTTCAATGCATTTAGCTCTACCCATGGATACTTCGCACGATAGTGGAGCTCTTCGATGTAGTCTCGGACTCGCCGCGAACTCCCAGAGAAGCAGTCCGGCAGTCGATTTTCCCATGTATCCCTATGGCTTCGGGGAATCCTCGAACTACCCGCGGACTATCCCCGGTGAGTCCGAGACCCCGATACTGTAAATAGAAAAGCAATGACCCCAGCAAACAGTAAGCAATGACCCCAGCGCTAGACAAAGAGTGTTGCGAACTTGTCCGTTTCGTTACTTCCAGCACCGCCGAAAAACTGCAGCACTACAACCTCGGCGTCCAAGTTACGCGGTGCACGTTCCTCTCGTGTTGAAGGATGTTTTTTTGACGTGAGAACACGCATACAGAGCAGAAAGAACTATTTCCATCGCTGGAAGCAATTCCAATCGACGTCCGAGCCACTTCCAAAAACAACAAAAAAGAAAAGGCAGTGAACAAAAAAATTGCCAATATAATCTACGTCACATACGTTTGTAAACCGACCAATCAGCTTAGCGTCAATTGACTAATCAGGGTGCCGCGCCTTCTGGCACGATATGACAGCCGGAGAAAGCAAACGGGGGAGTCTCGGAGGCCATGCCAAACTAAAACGACAAATTAAAACTCTCAATTAGAGAGCTTAAGTTTGGCGTTTTTACTCTCCGCTCAGCAGCTAAGCGGAGTGGCAGTGCGACTGCGCATGCGCCGTCTCCCTAAAGCGCGAGACACATGGATGGTTGGTGCATGCGAATCGCATGCGACTGGTCGTTACGACTGTCGCCACGACCAGTCGTACACGTGAATTTGAGACACATCGCCCGATGCGCGCATGCGATGTGTTATCGGCGTCGCTGCACCCACTGTTTTTGCTCCATGGTCAACTACGACGATCGCTGAGCTTAATTTGTAGATTCCGCTCGCCGTTCGCAAGAATGGATTAAGCAGGCAATCGTGAAGCGTTTTCTCCTTCGGAAACAGTCCGCGCACACGCCGGCCGCGCCTGTCAGCTCGACACACTCAGCGGCTCGAACTGGCGCAGACCACGGTAGCAACCACTTGTCGCTGCTCGTCTGAATCGATCTGATCGCTAAAAAGAAGTTCCACATGCGAGAAAGTAGGTGTTAGTGTGGTGAAAAATTGTGCTGGGGATTGTTGTCACGGCTTGTTTTAAAGCGGCGATGAGATATCTGCCGCGATGCAAGCCTGCGCTGTCCGGTTGCCTCGGCGCGCGGTGCTCCGAGCAGCCAAAAGATGGCGGTACTGCGCGGAAGCATCGAGCGCCAATGTCTTGGTCAGCGATCGCTCAAACGGCAGTTATGTCTTGGTCACCGATCTCTCAAACGGCAGTTATAGCTGAAATAAAGTTCCACATGCGAGAAAGGAGATGATGGTGTGGTGAAAAGTTGTGTTACGGATTGTCATTCGCAGCTGCACAGATAGCGGGGATCAAATATCCGCTAGGATGATAAGCCTAAAGTTCCCAACACCCGATCCGACTTGAGCAACGCAAGCCGGTTGCGGGCGGTTGGGGCTCAGCGGGCTCTCATTGGCTGGGTCCTCACGACGATCACAACGATGGCACGACTGCATCTGGCTTGCTAGTCGCACGTCGTAAGCCACCTCCGACCAGCGAACGACGCCAAAACAGGTTCTAACGGTCAATCATAACGATCAGTCGCATTCGAATCGTGTGTACCAGTCGTACATGTGTCTCGCGATTAACGGGTAAGCGGGCTATCGGAGCGAGAAACACGGTCCGCTAAAACGCAGCCTGAGCGGACCGTCGCGGCTCTTTCCGCTAACGCAATGATGACGATGATGATGATGATGATGATGCTTAGTGGCTTCCCCTTTGTAACGAGGTGGCGTTGCACAGCGGCCTTAGTCGCAAATCCACTGTACAATCACCTCGCCAAAAATACAAACAAAATGAATAACAAAAATGATATCAAAATAAAAAGAAAATACTTTTACGAAAATTTTGTGCGGCAGGGCGATGCGGGCGCCCTGTAGCGCGCGTGCGACGACTTTGCCAATTCTAAGATAGCTGGCACGCCTGCGACGAACGCCGCGGCTTCAGGCTCTTCTTTGACGTGCAAACCGCAAAAGCGGTTCTGCATCGACGAGGGTTTGTGCTTGCTAAGAGAAGAGGCAACTGTGAACCCATTTGAAAACTACACAGAACTATTCTAATTCACTGCAACAAAACGCCGCGTTGGATCGTTGCCGTCGAAAAGGAGCAGCTTTGTTGGCTATTGCATGGCTATCATTAAGTCGAATTTTTTTTTTTCAATCATTGTAATTGACCAATACCGCAATACGATTGCACGTGTCAATACTTAATAAACAAATAAGCTGTACTTACTGGTTTTACTTTGTTGAAGTGGCGAAATGGTTTTCGGTTCTGTTTCATTTCGCCAAACTTGGCCAGACGGGGCTGCTAGTCCGAAAGGTCCGGTCCGCTGCGCATTACGGGTAACGAAAACGGGAAAATCGCTCGCCGCTCCGCTGCAGCTTAGCGGAGCTACCCGGAGCTGAGAGGACCATAAAAACGCCAAATTAAAACTCTCTAATGACGGGAAAGAGGACCCTGCCCCATACGCTCTTCTGGTGAAATGCTAGGCTCCTGCAAGGCGCATCAAAAGCTGTCGACGTTTTGCAATGCTGATAATGAGGAGGACAAAACACCAGTGAGGCCGTTGCAAAAGTCATGACCGGAATAAATGCCACCCATCTACGTTTTCAAGGAGGACAAAAGGAGGTCGTAGGCTACATTCGCTCCTTGCGACAAAAAATGCTGGTTGTCCCCTTCAAGGACAAAGGCTGAGTGCAATTATGAAAAACTAAAAGCATCACATTGTTCACAGACCAACTGCTTTCCAACCACAGTATAATGTTTTCATTGTTCATTTGTGTTACTTCAAACTTTTATTAAATCGAAATGAGACGGCATTCTCTTGGGGTTCGAATTGTTGAGCTTTCAGTGGCGCTTTTAGATGCACTTCGGGGCCCAGTTTTACGCAGTCCATGTGGCTGCATGACGATGTGCGCTTTTACCGCTTTTGTAGCCGGAATTAACGCCCTGGAGATATTTTCCATGGCTGCTTCCGGCGAATAGGTGGTTAAAGCAGAACACCGTTAAACCTCCGTCTTTGCAATTTGTGACTCGCAGGATGCAGCTCGACCCAACACGCATGCTCGAACCACAGAAACACTTCACCGTGCTCTTCGTATTTATTAAACCCACAAGATGGCGCTGCTATGTGCGCAATTCGCAGAGCACACGCGATTTCCTAAAACCGCTCTCCGCATTCGTCCATGCTGTTGCCGAGCGTGTGCCACCCTGGCATTTAACACGCTTCCAATCGTCAGGCTGTCCGAGAGGGCTTTCACGCGTTTCATACTAGTTGATGGAGTTACACAATTGCCCACTACACCCTCGCTGTTAAAGCCGTATCTATCGACCGACAAGCGCAAACCGCCTCTCTTTTCGCCCCATCCCGCATCCACTTCATAAATAATACCCTGTCATGTCCCACCATTGAGCCCTCTCCCCCCCCCCCCCCTTAATAACTGCCCTGTCCACCCTGCAGTGCGGCCGCGTTACTGGAAGTGCCAGCCGCCAGACTAGCCACCCCACCTCAGCTTCTGTACGGCTTTGCGGGAGGAATGGCTGAACCCTCGCGTTGAAACTATATGTACCTAAATTCCAAAAAGTCGGAGCAGGTGTTTGTGATGGAGAACAAAAGTGAAGGATTGCCGGGAGCGCATATTGCTGGCTGTTGTAGATGTACATAAAGGTATTCCCCTCTACAAACAAATGAAGGCGTTGTTTTCGTGGCACTCGGTCAAAGCGTGCATATCAGGTCTCGGCAAAAACCCACTGACTTCGAGTTTGCCGCGGCCTCCTGGAGCGGTACAGGGCGACCGTCTCCTTATAACGACGAGGCTGCGGCACGGCGGCCCTAACCAGACCTGCCTAAGTGATGAAGTAATTTCACCCTGTCTCCGCAGACTAAGGCTATAACTTGTTGGATGCACACTACCGCGAAAATGTTATATGCCGATGCGCCGGTAAGGTGACTCTATCAACACGCCGAATTTTACTTGCTTATCCTGATCAGTAGGTGTAAAAAGTGCTGAATTACCGTCTATTGTCAATGCATGATGATATTCGGGAGGGGTATGGTTGGAGAAAACAAATGAAACCCTGGCTTCATCACAACTATTTTGAAACGAAGTATGGGACAATCACCCGCTAAGGTCACTCTAGCATAACGGCCAGTTTGATTCACGTTCGCGAATTATACGGTTCACAGTGATGTAAAGGTATCCCCATCTGCTG
Source organism: Haemaphysalis longicornis (assembly GCF_048455015.1). NCBI lineage: Eukaryota > Metazoa > Arthropoda > Arachnida > Ixodida > Ixodidae > Haemaphysalis > Haemaphysalis longicornis. Next base: position 172,904,257 of record NW_027526361.1, on the reverse strand, counting down.
CGAACACATAGGGTTTTGCGGAAAGGAAACGTACAGCGCCATGTTTGCGTGCTTGTTAAAAAATTCAGTATTTAGAACATGTATGTAGTAATCACAAAACTATAGCCACTACAATTACAAAATGACGGGTAAAATAAATATGGGTACATTTTTTAACCACAGGTACGATGCTTCCTCGGTCCACCTTCGCAGCGTGGATTGGTACTTAATCTTCGTTTTAGTGGTGTAGTATTTCTTAATCTGTTCTTGTTTAAGTGCTGCGAAAGCGTGGTCGATACAACGGGGTGCACACAAGTAAAAAGGCTTCTTGAGCAGAATTTTATCCGCTGCACCTTTACATGTGTGTGTGTGCACTCCGCTGGGAGCGAAGAAAAGCTGAACGGTATGTGTCTCTTATTTGGTACCAGCGCAACTATATCACTTCGGTAAGGCAGGTAACGGAGAAATATAATTTAAAAGACACATAAATCACGTGGGACTGGGGTATAGCGATAACGCCGCGAAAAAAGGGAAGGCGAGAGTAGAAGGGCAGGCGCCACTATGTTCATGTGTACGTGCGAAGGGGGGGTTAATTAAACGCCACCGCTCGCGTGAGGTCTTTGCAGAAGCCCAGGCCGCCTGCCTTTGCCACTTTAGCTCATCTTGGCCACCCGGAGCGCGGAGCCCCTTGACCTTTGTTTACTCCTGGTTTTCTTTCTTTCTTCCTGGCTTCATTGCTGAAGTTCTTGTTGCGCATTTCCGCTCTCAGTGTGATGGGCACCGCTGGCACGCCCCACATAGTAGGCGAATAGAAGGCCCCCGTCCTCCGGCTGGTGTGATGCCTCCTGGCATGATGGCGCCAGCCTCACGTCGAATGTGCCTGTTGGCCGTGAGTGGTAGGCCCAAAGTTGTTTTTGAAGAATTTGAAAACGGTGAAGTGCGGCATCGACAATTGCCCCTTTCGTATTCTAAAGGTGTTTTGTTTCTGAACGGACCCATCGCCAGTATGAGGCTCTATTTTCTGTCATATTTTGCTCCTTTTTTGAAGGCCCCTTCACCGGTCCTTAGTGTTTTCAATTTAAAAACATCATGGTTGAATTTATGGACCAAAATTCGCAATACCTTATCTTCGACATTGTAATTGTTAGGGTATAAAGTAACCCGCTCGGGTGAACCGCACGTAAATAATTCGAACCACGGTAGGGGAAGTGAATGCAGTCTTCATGGTCGCATCAAGCCTGGCCAAGAAGTACTGTAGTTTTCAATAATTTAAAGCTGATAACGCTACAGCAGCCCAATGCCTCAAAACGCATGAGATATTTGCGAGAACTTTGAAAGCAAAAATATTTTTATACTCGACGTAACCTAAATATATTTTTAGCGTTTGCGTTCTACTTAAACCAGCAAGGAGATGTGTTGTTTGTCAGATTACATAAAATCCGCGTCGACTTTAAGTCATTGTATGCAACATGATGCACACATGTGCTTCGTATTGTGGTCGTTCTGGAATGCAGACGTCACCCTGAAAACACGTTTATTAATTATACGTCTTCGAACAACTGCGTAACCACACAGACAATAGGGGAAGAAATTCACAGGACGACGCTGTACTCACAACTATTTTTATTGAAGCCACCACATCCCATAAACACTACAACCGAAAAGTACAACCTAAAGACCACAGGATGGTGAGCCTTGCGAAAAGTACAAGGTTGCGGCAATTCCGTAGAAGCGCAAATTATCCCCTATAGTCTCAAGAATGCAGCTAGCCGTTTTGGAGTAAATGTTGTTTTTCCAGCCCCCTATAAGATTGGGAAAATTCGTGGTCATGTACAAGGAAAATTGGCGCAATCTGATCTCGGAGTTAAAAAGAAAAGGCATATTGTAAAGCACTGGTCCCCTTTTGTCGAGTGTAAAATAAGGGTTGTCTATCAAATTTCTTTTGATTGTGGACACATGTGTGTCGGTCAGACCTGTTGTTGTATTCATATTAGATTATTAGAACCCGAAAACTCACTAAAGCATGAGACGATCGCATCATACTAGGCCTTGTTGTGAACACGGGTGCATTCCGCTGTTTCAAGATATGCCCATCATTTTGGTCCATGGCAATCAGGAAAATAGGCAAGTCATCAAGGCATCAAAGAGGTGATTTGTGCATTAGTGAACCGTCGATAGCACTGAATAAGAAATATTGTTCATTTTTGGATACCTCAGGATAATCTGCTGTGCGTCATGATGTGTGGGCAAGTGAGTTTCGGTTGCAGTACTTGTGTGGTGTTGTGATTTCAATAAACATTAGCAGTGGCTTAGCTCGGCTATGAGAGGATATACGTAGCGTGAGCTAAAGTTCAGCTGGTTATTCTTAGGTTTCCTGGTTGTCTAGGATTAGCTGATTATCATGCTTACTGCTGCTAAAGCGATTTACAATCCAATCCAATCCTATCCAGTCCAGTCCAGTCACTGCTCCTCGCGCATGAGCAGCACGGCTCTCCAGGAGCCACTCGAAACGGCAATCAAGCGGCTCCTGCGCAGTGACAGACTTGGCTTCTGCGCAACGGAGCCGACAGCTCGGCACTCGCCGGTGCCAGTGCGTCTGCCGCGGCTAGACGTCACTCTTCTGGAATGCGCACACAGGCGAATGTGGAGACCCAATTGTGTACACACCCGTACTAGTGGATTGGATTTCCAAAACAATCCAGTTTAATCTAATATAAATATAATCCAATCTCATGCGTATCGCGCTTGCGCAGTACGGCCCTTCACGGGCCGCGCAAAACTGCTCAACCTCTGCCAGTGTAGCTTACGCTACAAAATTAGTTGTGAGTACAGCGGCGTCCTGTTATTTCCGTTGCCTCGTGCCTGTGTGCTTACGCTGTTGTTGCAACATGTATAACCAATACCAACTCCCAAAAATTTCGATCCTTCTGCAACACGTTTATTGATAGACGGCTGCTCCCTACTGCACGCCCACTTTGCGGACTATGAAACATGACAAAACGTTCACTGGGACCACCACCGCCATGAGTGTGGAGAGTCACTTGTGGCATTTATGGTCATGGAATAGTCTCCGCATCACGGTAATCTCCTCATGTAGTCGCACTACCAGAGCGGTTATGCTAGGCTGGTGTTGGAGCCATGTATGCTCGAAAAATATAAGTACGCGGCCTGGTAAGCAGCATTATCGCGGCAGTGGTGACCCCTCTCACGCACTGGAGGATTTAAAGTCTTACGGGCGGACCTTTCAACCTCCTCACTCCCACGCCACCCTATCACAGGCCACGCTAAGGAGGCCTAACGTATGTAGGGTGGAGGGCCAAAGAGCGGTTCAGAATGTACCGAGTGAAGGCGACAGCTCACCATGATGAGTCGATGACAATGGTAAAGGAAATACCTTGCTGTAGTGTCATAGCCCGGAGATTTTAAAAATTGTTTATTTATTGGCATACGCGTATCAAAGCTGCCGCGCGTTTCTTTAAAAGAAATTACTTCTGTATGCAGCGTGCATTGCCGCACTGCGTTCGGTGGTGTGTTTGGCGATTCGCTTGTTATTGCGTTGATTCGAACAGAGTGCGTACTCCGCTCTTGCAGAGATGTCCTTAACAAGTCGTGTCTGTCCAAATACGGTAGCATTTAGAAATCGGGACCCACAGATCGTGTTTTCAGGTTACCAGGTTGTGGGGGGGAACATGGTGGCAATTTATAGCCCGTCGTCATTTGCTGCGCCGCGTATCAAACCTGCCCATTTCATATTTCCACTTCGAAGTCCTCCACTTGTTTGCCCGTACTAATCTTCTTCGTCAATCTCCGCTGTTTTTGGCCACTTTTCATTAGAATCTATCACCAGAAGACATTGCCACAATGCATAATCACGATTTGTTTGTAAGCCATTTAAATCGCTACACAGCGCTTCAAATTGTTTACAAACACGTCGTGAGATAGCTAAAATCATCAGAGCCATGAACCATGTACCACGTGCGCTTTTTTTTGTATTCCTTATTCCATTTACCTTTTTTTTTCGTTTTCCTGCCTGTTCCTGTAAGATGCCCGCTCTTAACTGTGTTCTCGAATTGAAATGTATCCAAGACATTGTTTCCCCCCCCCCCCATTTAATGCGTTCCGGGGTCTTTAGGGTATCTGAATAAAAAAAATAACGCTTCTATCTGAGATATTAAATGCCTACTGCAACGACCATTGAGCTGCCAAAATTCTGCTTCAGCTTGCGGTATGCACCACTAAAGTCACATGTGGCCAAATGTTAAACTCCAGAAGTGCGCAGTTTTTTATTAAAACCATTCGAAAGCACGCCACTTCAGCCGACGCAGCTCCCCGTGGAGTGTCGCCATTGCGGCGAACTTCCGGATGTGACGTGCCAGTCAGGACTCCCGTGCGGCCGTCGCCTCTCCTCAGTAGCCCCGTAGACCTTTTACGTGCGACCTCACGCTCGTGCACAGTGTAATTCGCGTCTCTTGCATGGATAATTGCTTGCACGCGCTTCCGTAATGGGAGGAGCTAAGGAGTTCTGAGTTGCCGAGACATAACAAGCAAATTCGTAGAGAGCCGGGGCCCGTCTACGCGAGGCAATACACCGTCGGCGAGCAAGTACGGCAGCTGCACATCGGCCGGTTTCGTGGTCGCGACGGTGGTAGCAGGGTCTCGGTCGACTCGACAAGCACGCGAGACGCGTGAACGGCCTACTCGAGGCAATATGTTGTTAGCGCGGATGGTCGGTGCATAGGCGGGCGAACGAGTACGCCGGTTGGGTGGCGCACTGCAAGATCGCGGCCGGCCGGTTCCATGAACGGCCGCCGCGAGGCGATATGCTGTTGTCGCGGCTGCGCGACAACAGCATATTGAATGGGTGCGCGAGCTGTGAGGCGAACTGAAAGCTGGCGGTAGGGTGTCTCTACGTACGTACGAACGGCCGACGAGAGACGATGACGCTGTTGTTGTCGCGGCCGGTCGGGGTGTGAAATAGTACGGCAGATTGCTGTGCGGCCCACTGCACCATCGCGGCCGGTCGACTTTTTGTGAGCGCGAGTACGGCCGACGCGAGGCGATACGGTGTTGTCACTGTTATCGCGCGTGTCAGGGCGCGAGCAAGTACAGAACACGGCGCGTATTGCACGGAATCGATTCATCTCAAACAACTTCATCAAAAAATGTACTCCGCATGCCCCCGCGCGAGGGAGACGAGTAAATGCAGAGAATTGGGGGTGGTCACGTGGCGTAGGTTGTGGTAGTTGGCGCTGGTAGTTGTAGTTGTTGTTGTCGTAGGGGTTGGGTATTTGGATTGCGAGACGAGAGAGAGAGAGAGACGAGAGACGTAAGTACGTAACGTGTTATTTATTGCCATCGTTTGCACCCCACCCTCTCTGCGGGGCAATCGGTTGGATCTTTATTATTATTCTTTTCTTTGTTTTCTTTTCTTTCTTATTATCCCTCTCGCGAGGGCAGTCGGGAAGGCGTGTTGCTTCCGCGCGTTGACGGTGGGGAATGCCTCTGGATTTAGTCGGGTGCCTCTCCGTGGGCACTCGGGGGAGGAATGCCTTGGAATCGTTGTACAAGTAGTACTCGTCGCTTCAGTGAACGCGGAGGACGACCGCCTTGTGGTCGCTGAAGTGGACGGTCAAGGGGTCCGGGAGTAGGGGTTGGACGCACAAGGAGGTCGACGTCGTCGACGCAAAGACGAGGTCTATGCAGGACCCGTGGATGGTGGTTGGCTGCTTGCTGTTGACTGCGTTGTGGACCGACACGCACTCGAGACCGTAGTGGTCGCACACGTGCCGGACCAGCCAGTCGTCTTTGGGGAGCGCAGGAGTAGAATGGAGTGAGCCGCGCCGATACCAGCGTTATATTCGTAGCGCGCGCAGTAGAGGGAGAGGAGGTAGCACCTGCTGCTGCAACGCCTCTTTCAGCGGCGGAGCACGCGCATGCGTGCCCGCACCTGTTGTTGAGAGCGAGGAGGAGCGGGGGAGGGGAGCACGTGCTGGCTGGCTGCGGACGCCGATCGCCAACGGACGGGTGACATTGTGAGTCAAAGAAATGCTCTGCATTTAAAACAAATAAATACTAGCCGCTGTTGGCAACATTTCGCTCACCAGTTCGAAAGAAACAAAAGGGGGTGGGGGCACATTCGGCAGCATTGAGACTCGGGAACGGCCACTGTTTCTCCACGCCAGCGAAGACACTGCAGTGCTTTCGTCTTGGCATGGCGTCATTATCTAAAGATTTGGCACGGGCGCCCTGCTAACAGGAACAAAACTGCCCGTGTAAACACAGATAATAAAATTCTGGATTTGAACTCTGATAACATGCGCTAAAATAGAATTCTTACACGCAGCCCCAATGTTTCGACGCTTTCCAAGCGAGGTAGCTTTTTTTTTTCTTTGTTTGTTTCTTTTCTCTCACAAGCACAAGATGGTTCGATCAGCACAAGGCATATTGGCTGTGCCGGTGCCCATCTAGCGCTCAACACTGCTTTTTGTGTACTCATTTCCTAGCTCCCAGCTTCTCCACGAGGCCTCGCGATGCCTGTGTTTTCGTTTTACCGGATGACTATAGGCGCGTCTCAGCAGCTCACAGCGAAGCAATAATGGTTGCACGAACTCCGCAACCCCTTTTCGCACATGTTTGAGAAACGGACGCCCCGAAACACATTGAATCCTGGCCGTATTCTCACAGGCAGCCGTGGAAGAATCCGCCGGCTGCTCCCACTTGATTTCTGAGTGTGGCGTCACTTTCGGCCGTCGGTAATGACCTCCCTTTTTTTCCAGTTTCGGCTTGAAAAGAGCGTTTTTGATATTCGTTTACGATGCAGCGACGGATATTTGGGCGTCCAAATTTTGCAGGAAGCAACTTTTAGGGTAATACTAACCGAAAATAGTGTATTTACGCAGCCGGAAATCACGTTGCAGTTGGCCTTTAAACAACCTTTTCATGAAAGTTCACTAATGGTATGACGTTCGAGACTACTTGAAAAATACGAACCTCAAAACACGCCCCGGATCTTGAGGGCGAGATTATTGATAAATGCATTAAACAAGGATGTTTTTGAGAATTGGGAGAATAGAAAACAACCTTGCAAGGGATCACTCTTGGTCTACTATCGAAGCAAAATGCAATTTCTCTGAGCCTTCCTTTTAAAGAAAGTATACAAAATTGAATACACCTCTTCCCAAAGAGATGGCTCTGCAACTGGCAAAATAAATGGATGTTTTTCAGGTTTTAGCGTTTCTGTTCTTCAAGAAATGGTCACTAGACAACAAAAACAAAACGAGTCATGATGTACAAAAAGTACATCGAAGCAACGGATACAAGAAAGCGTGTACTGAGATAAGACAACGCAGCATACAACTGAACAAATCAGTACATCAAGCTTTACACATATGTGTTAGGACTACAGCCAAATAAAAAAAATACACATAAACTGTTCGCGCTTACGTCGTAACAGTTTAAGTGCATAGTAGTGTGGCGCGGTCAGTAAATACCTGGTTAGACAAAACATATTCTTGCAGTGACCCGATCATTTGTCATGTAATAGCCTGGGTTAGCGCAAAAATCCGTAGCTTATCAGCACCAACGGACCTGAAAAAAAAATTCAGAGTGATTGGGTGGCTCACGTTCATAACCTTTAAAAATGCGAAGGACGGCCCGTATTTCATTTCATTTTATTTTCATTTAAGACACCCAAATGGGGATATTACATAAGGGGTGGTGTGAGCACAGGAAATAGTAATTGGTGGCCACAAAATATTTAACAGGACAGGTGAGCCGTTACTTCGGCACTGAAAGAAGACGGGCTGGTGATGGCGGCGATATTGTGGGGAAGGCCGTTCAAGTCCTTAGCCGTGCGGGGAAAAAAATAGGCAGCTAAGGTGGTAGTGCGGGTGCGGTGACCTGAAACTTGAAGTGCATGACCGCTGTGATGAGATGTGTACGTCGGTGGGGTGATGTAAAGTGCGCAGTTGAGCGAAGAATAAAAGAATCAATGAAATGGAGGAAGGGTGGCGATGCGACGTCGAACAGAAATACGCTCTACTCCCGATTGTGATTTTAAAGATTAGATGCTGATATCGTAGGAGTATGCCGAATGGATGAACCTGGTAGCACGGTTTTGAACCGATTCAAGTGCGTTGATGAGATATATTTGGTATGGGTTCCAGATGGCGCATGTGTATTGAAGTTTGGAAAGAACAAGGGATTTGTATGCAAGTTGCTTGACATGTGGTGGAGCATGGCGCAGATGACGTCTGAGAAAACCAAGTGTTCTATTGGTTTTGGCGATAATGTTGGTTACGTGAGCCTTCCACGAAAGATCATGCGACAGAATAACACCGAGGACTTTGAACGAAGGTACTAGGTTTATTGAAACGTTAGAAATGCTGTAGGGAAAAGGTAAAGGATTATACCGGTGGGTAAACGATATAACTAACTTTGTAAAGATTAAGTGTCATCAGCCATACATCGCACCATCCTTGAATCGCACCATCAGTGGGCGCGGCGAAAGCACTGGGAACATGTGGCTCACGGCCTTTCGTTTCTTCATCGTACAGGCGTTGCTGAATTCTGCTGCTGGGGCCTTATCATCGATTCCCACCGCCGAGCCGTTTTATCAAGACAACTCAAGACAGCAACATGACTTCGACGTCACCGTCATCGAAGAGGCGCTGCTGCATTTCCGGTCCGGATGTGCTACGTCAGTCGCAACCAACGCTATAAGAGCTGGACCATTCCTCATCATCGACAGTGGGCGCGGCGAAAGCACTGGGAACATGTGGCTCACGGCCTTTCGTTTCTTCATCGTACAGGCGTTGCTGAATTCTGCTGCTGGGGCCTTATCATCGATTCCCACCCCCGAGCCGTTTTATCAAGACAACTCAAGACAGCAACATGACTTCGACGTCACCGTCATCGAAGAGGCGCTGCTGCATTTCCGGTCCGGATGTGCTACGTCAGTCGCAACCAACGCTATAAGAGCTGGACCATTCCTCAGCATCGACAGTGGGCGCGGCGAAAGCACTGGGAACAATTGGCTCACGGCCTTTCGTTTCTTCATCGTACAGGCGTTGCTGAATTCTGCTGCTGGGGCCTTATCATCGATTCCCACCGCCGAGCCGTTTTATCAAGACAACTCAAGACAGCAACATGACTTCGACGTCACCGTCATCGAAGAGGCGCTGCTGCATTTCCGGTCCGGATGTGCTACGTCAGTCGCAACCAACGCTATAAGAGCTGGACCATTCCTCAGCATCGACAGTGGGTGCGGCGAAAGCACTGGGAACAATTGGCTCACGGCCTTTCGTTTCTTCATCGTACAGGCGTTGCTGAATTCTGCTGCTGGGGCCTTATCATCGATTCCCACCCCCGAGCCGTTTTATCAAGACAACTCAAGACAGCAACATGACTTCGACGTCACCGTCATCGAAGAGGCGCTGCTGCATTTCCGGTCCGGATGTGCTACGTCAGTCGCAACCAACGCTATAAGAGCTGGACCATTCCTCAGCATCGACAGTGGGCGCGGCGAAAGCACTGGGAACATGTGGCTCACGGCCTTTCGTTTCTTCATCGTACAGGTTAGATATGAATGTTCAATACGTAGTGACAACAGATTTCTTGTTATTCTGCCGTGCCCACACACCTGCTTTCCTATTGCGTATGAGTGCTACTGTTCATGCAAAATTATTCTTTGTGGTGACGTGGAATCAAATCCTGGTGCTACTGTTGAACAAATGTTTCTGGCAATCCTGGATGGACAGAGTGAAATCAAGGCATAGATAGCCGATTTAAAAACTCGTCTTGAAGGTACTGAAAAAACGATCGAGAGTGTTGGTGTGCGCCTAAATGCCCTTGAAGCTAATGTCAACGAAACCCATGGAAAACTAACCACTACCGTTGAAACTGTTCAAGAGGCCGTTCAAACCCAGAGCGCGAAGTTCATTGACCTAGAAAACTACACCCGCAGATCGAATTTGATAGTTTTTGGTATTGCTGAATCTCAGGATGAAACTGAATCCGATCTGCGACGTAAGGTTATTGATGAATTGTTTGGGAATAAGTTAGGTGTGAACTGCTCCTCTGTCGGTCGTATTCACAGGCTTGGACGCAATAAAGATAACAGGCCGATAATTCTATATTTCCAAGACTACAGGGAAAAACAGGCTATCTGGAAAAACATTTCAAAACTTAAGGGCTCCAAGATTAGTATTGAAAACGACTACTGTGCGGAAATGCGTCGGAAACGTAAATTGCTTTGGCAGTCAGGTAAGGCAGATAAAGATGCCGGTAAAGATGTATTTCTTGTTGAATATAGGCTCCGTATTGGTACCGACCTTGTCAGTTGGAACGACTTTTCAAATTCCCGTCAATGGCTGTCAAAGGTTAAAAAGGACCCCGCTAAGGCATAGCAATTCCCAACGTTCCAGCTTCGCTTGATATCTTTTAATGCTAGGAGCCTAGCTAACAAAATCGATAAGCTTGAAAATCTTCTTTTATATGACCACATATTTGCGTCATTACTGAGACCTGGCTACATGGTCTGATAAGTGACAACGAAATTGTGCCGCCTGGATATCAAGTTTTTAGGCGGGATAGAGGCTCTCGTGGTGGTGGCAAAATATCGCTTGACCATGTTACCTTCTTTCTTTGTGCTCTTTACCGTACACCCAATGCAGATGATATGTTTTTGACCAAATTATATGATCGACTTCTAGGTTTATGTGGGAAACACGTCTTGCTAACAGGTGATTTTAACTTGCCATCTATTGTTTGGGATAATTTAAGCTATGGCTGCTCTCCTTCGGGTGACTCAATTCTTGACATCACGTTTTTGCTCAACCTCAAGCAAGCGGTGGATGTCTGTACTCGAGGCGGGTCGATTTTGGATTTACTCTTTCTAAGTGAAATATTTTCTGATGGCTATGTTCCAATCGAACCGGGCATTTCTGATCATAAACTGATTTCTTTTACTTGGAATAAGGCTTTACATCGTGCTAAAAATACTCAGCCTGCCACACTTATAAAGGAATTTACTAGGGCGAATGATGTAGCTATAATTGACTACCTTGAAACGCATATCGGATCCTTGTTACACAATGTTGAGACCTCTTGGCAATCGTTTGTTAGAACCATACGTCATTTTGTTGAAAATTTTGTACCGTGTCGAAAAACGTACAAGCATCGAGCAAACCCTTGGATTAGCCGGGAAATAAGCCACATGAAGCGTAAAATTAAAACGCTTCGCAAGAAGCATGTACCAATGACACCCCAGCTTAACGTACTGAAAGACAAACTACAAACAAGCTTGGTATAAGCAAGAAACACTTGTTATAGTAATACGCTGACTGAATTTCTTCAGAATAGCCCTAAAAAATTTTGGAGGTATTTAAGCGAGTCTAAGACAGGGATTAGTAAAATGAAGGTTAATGGTGTAATAATAACGGACGCTCCTACTATTGCTGAACATTTTAATGCATACTTCCAGGGCGTTTTTTCTCAAACCGATGATTATGAACTTGAGAATTCATTCGTTGACTCAGAAAATGACCTATTAGTGACGCAAGAAGGCGTATTGCACATGCTACTACAACTTGATCCCAAAAAACCTCCGGGGCCTGACGGCATTCCTAATGCTTTTTTAACCGCTACGATGAATACTTATCGGAATTCCTAACTGGACTTTTTAATCTTTCAATTGCTACGGGGGAGATACGGGCTGATTGGGGTATAGCACGTGTGAAACCAATTGATAAAAAAGGTGACCCTTTATCGTTTGAGAATTACCGCCCCATTTCTATTACAAGCACTTGTTGCAAGCTTCTTGAGCACGTTATTGCTAATTACGTCTATGAATTTCTCAGTGAACACAATTTACTATCAAAGCATCAGCATGGCTTCAGAAGGGGGTTATCTACTGTTACCCAGTTAGTTACAACTGTCCATGAATTTTCACGTGTGCTTGATGTTTCTGGGCAAACTGATGTACTGTTTTTAGATCTTTGTAAAGCCTTTGATAAAGTGCCACACGGGAAGTTGTTACACAAGTTACAGCGTATAGGATTACCTACAAAAATTGTTCAGTGGATTCAGGCTTATCTTCAAGATAGACGTCAGTATGTAGTGATTAATAATTTTTCATCGACTGTTCTTCGTGTGTCCTCTGGAGTCCCACAGGGAGTGTGCTAGGGCCACTTTTGTTTTTAATTTATGTTAATGATTTAGCTTCTGTTATTCCTGAAAATGTGTCTGTGCGTTTGTTCGCGGATGATTGCGTCATTTTTAAGCAAATTTCCTCACCGTGTGATCATGTGGCTTTACAAGATGCACTTATCGCTATCGATAACTGGTGTCAGAACGGGGCATGCAGTTAAACACTAAAAAAACTGTGCTTCTGCGCATCACCAGGAAGCTAAGTCCTAGTCAATTCCACTATACTCTAAGAGGCACTAACATAAATAATGTAGACAAATATAAGTACTTGGGGGTCACTCTCACAAGCAAATTAACTTGGTCGACCCACATAACTGACATTACCACTTCTGCATTACGTAAGCTATGGTTTCTAAAAAGAAAACTAGCATCTGCACCCTCGCGTACTAAAATTCTATCCTATAATACCTGTGTTCGTTCTAAGCTTGAGTATGCTTCCATTATCTGGGATCCGCATACCAAGAAAGATATTATGAATCTGGAACGTATTAACAGAAAGGCTGTAAGGTTTATTTTTGGCAAATATCGTAGGTTTGATTCCCAGGCCACCTTAATGCAATTAAACGACATTTCTACTTTAGAAGCTCGGAGAAAGTTCAGTCGTCTTTCCTTTCTTTACAATTGTTTGTGTGGTATTGTAAAAATTGATCTCCCTGACTGTGTTAAACCGCTATCAGTACGACGTACTCGTCATGGTCATGAACATGCTCTAACCCCAATTTTTGCCCGATCAAGTGCTTTTGAATATAGTTTTTTTCCTAGAACTGTCGATGACTGGAATTGTTTGCCGTGTGACATCTTTCATTCTAATAGGTTTCTTGGTGACCTTGAGCGTCAACTTCTTTCTTAAACTTTTGTTTCTTTTGTATTGTTGTCTGTTGTTTTCTACAATTATGTTTTGATGTATCCACTCCTGCTTGGTCCAGCACATTGGCCTGCAGTATGGTGAAATAAATAAAAATATGAAGGTCTTGTTTTAGGGCTAGCTGATCGGATGTGGTGGTGCCGGGCCGGTATATTGCGCAGTCATCAGCGTACAGACGAATATGTCTTGAAATATGCAATGGAAGGTCATTGATATATATGAGAAATAGGAGGGGGGCGAGAACAGACCCTTGTGGGACGCCGGACGTTACTGGATGCGAAGTTGAAGATTCTTGTTAACTGTTGCAAATTGCGAGTGGTTGCTTAGAAATTCTCTTATCCAGTTAAGAATCTTTCTGTATAAGTTGAGCTGAGAACGGTTTAGTAACAGACATTGTTGGGGAACCTTGTCAAAGGCCTTAGCGAAGCCGAGAAATATGACATCTGTTTGCAGGTTAGCATCAACGTTAGAATGGAGGTCACGAAGAAAGATGGCCAGTTGGGTTTCGCAAGAAACCCATCGACGGAAACCACGCTGGGAAGGGTGAAAGAAGTATTTGGAATCTAAGAAATGCATGATTTCGGAATAAATAACGTGTTCTATGAGTTTGCAGGGAATGCTAGTGAGAGAGATAGGACGATAATCGAGTGGTGAGTTCCATTTGCGTTATTTAAAGATGGGAAAGACCTTCCTCACCTTCTAGTCGTATAGTATATCGCCTGTAGAAAGGGACTGTGAGAAAATTAAACACAAATACATGGCAAAAATATGCATAGCGTTTTTTTGCAGTTTCATGTTAAAGTCATCTATACCAGAAGATGATGTTGCTTTACCGTTTTGGATTAGTGACACAGTGGCATCTATAAAAAATTAAGAGGTGGCATAGAAGAAGCAGTGATTTCAGCTAAGGGAAAACAAGGTAGTACATCGCTCTCGTCAGTAAAGACCGAACAAAAAGCGGAGTTAAAAAGATCCGCAGAATTAGCATCGGAAACAAATTCTCCAGCACCACTTGCGAGTGCGATCATGCGCAGTTCATCAGGATTTATCGCCTTCCAAACACCTCGGATTATGGTTTAGTATGCTGGCCAGATCACTAGTGAAGAACTTATATTTCGCGTCTTTGATTTCGACAAGATAGTCGCTCTCCGCAGCACAGTATTTCTGCCATGCGCTACTGGTGTTCTTTTCTTTGGCTGCACAAAAAAGACGCTTCTTTTTATTTGCCCATCTTTTTAATCAGTTAGTAAACAAGGGTTTCTGGTAGTTGACACGAATTCTTTTTTTAGGTATGTACTTATTCGCTAGAGCGGTTATTTTTTCTTTAAATATCAGCCTTGGAGTTTGTGGATCGTTGGTCAAGATTAAATTCAAAGTCCGGAAGAAAAGCAGCAAACCGGTAATTATAGCCTGATATATCTCCCTATCGTATAATGTGATTGTTTTCTTGCGGGTAGTGCGGGAGGGTAGCGTGAAGGCAAAATCTGCATGTATGACTTTATGGTCGCTTATCTGGCGCGAGTACGTAATTTAAGACAAGCTCTGAATCTGGTTAGTTAGGATCAAATCTAAGATATTTGCGGAATCGCTTTCAATGCGTGTTGGTTCAGAGACTAGTTAGGTGAGATTATAATTCAGACATAATTCTACAAATTCCTTTGCGTCCGCGGGAGAAACAACTGAAAAATTTTCGCTGGTCCAGTCGATACTACGGAATATAAAGTCACCAAATATCAGAAGATGAGCATTGGGGTGTGTAAAAGTAAGCATATTTAGCATGTTATTGAGCTCCTGGGAGAAGTTTGGGTTGCTATGCGGCGGTCTGTAGCAAACTTCTAGGAGGACGGATTGAGGTGAGGCATGTAGAAGTAGCCATAGTATCTCGAGACCGGAGGTAATGTTCACGACAGAACAAATTAACTATTCACTTATAGCGATTAAGACGCCGCCACCGCGTGGCCCAGTGCGACCCTTCCGGTACACATGGAATTTTGGCAAGTCATTCAGTAGTTCTTCATCTGATATGTCGTTAGAGAGATAGGTTTCCGCAAGGATCAATGGGTTGCTATTGGATGACAAGACAAGGTTAGATACGAGTTCCCGCTTGGGGAGAAAACTCCATATATTGGTGAACTCTGCGGAAAGGGATTGCTGAGAGGGGAGTTCTGGGAACAGTTTGAGGGCGGGATCTTTTTTATCGAAATGTGGTTGCTACGACAGTTCTTTCACTTCCTGGGAAGCTTCGTCAAAAACATCGCTTTGAATCTACGAACAATGTTTTACAGCGTAAAAAGAGGGTACAGCTTTAGCTTTGGCAAAAGCCACCAGTTGTTTGCGGGTGTGTTGAACGCGGCGGGAGAAATCTTCACATACGCTATAATTGGTTCCTTTAAATTTAGGACCTTGTCAAAGAATTGAGTCTTTGGATTTGAAGCTTGAAAACTTTACTATTTTGGGCGGGGCGGTTGTGATCGTGGCGACCGAGTCGGTGCGCACGTTCTATTTCTTGTGGGTCAACGGCTATCTCAAGGTCATCACGACAGTGACTGATAACAAGCTTTTCCGATTCCGCGTACATTTCGTTCACAGATGGGCCTGAAAGGCCTTGGAAGATTAGGTCATTCCGGTGCGATCGATTTTCTGCGTCGTGCAAACGTAGTTCTAGTTGGTTGATCACATGTGCAGACCTAGTATTCTCACTTTTTAACGCTTCTAGGTGGGCTTTTAGGGGCAAAAGGTTCTCATATTGTTTTTCGAGATCGCTTATTATGTCGCTTAACTGAGGGATGTTGTTGTTCCTAGAAACCAGTTCTTAATTTCTTGAACTTCTGTGATAGGTTTGGATTGACCTGTAGGGAACTTCACTAACTCGGCAAAAATTTAATCGCGATCGGGGCCGCGATTGGTCTCGATATCACCAGGGAGCAGCAGTAAAACGGGGAGACAGGCATGGAAGCAACCAAGAACAATAACACTGCAACAATGCGGGCTAGGAAGCTGTACCAGACAGTAGTTGCTAGATCTTTTTCAAGAAGTTTACATGGTTCACTAATCTGCATTGCAAAGGTCAGCGTGTTAGTGGACGCGTTGTGGCACAGCCACCTAGCCCCGAAAGCGCTAGTAACGGGTGTTGGTCTTTTATACGCGTTGATGATGTCGCCGATGATGCAGGCTTCATGACGGGGTCGAGTTGTGGGCTGCCGTGCGACGGTGCTGCCAACAGAAGTGTCACGGGGGTGGTTGGCGTTTCTCTGACACCGCAGTCCATTGGGGTACTGAGGGCCGCGGTTGCGCAGATCGACGAAGCATTCCAGGGAGCAGTTATTCCGGCCGGTAGGAGAAGACGGGCGATAATTGATAGCAACGCATGCATTGCAAAGGTCAGCGGGTTAGTGGGCGCTGTTGTGGCACAGCCACCTAGCCCACCCAATAACACGCAATCAGCCCTCCAATGAGAGAAACTGATTCAGGTAAAAACGAAGGATGCACGAGCAAACCAGCAAAATCAATATAGCAGGCCCACGACAAGCCCAGCGCACCAAGTTTCATTTTCGCCGACCAGACTACAGAAGCATGAACTGCCGGAACACATTTACACTATCAATGTCCAGATATCGATATTTCAGGTGAGCCTCGACCTCTTTTCTAGGGATGGCAGTTCTCACTTGCGAATTAGATTTCCATAAATAGGCACCGTGGTACTTACTGAAATAATTAAACGCTGAGTCTGCTGAATGAAGACCTGAGTTTTCATCGCAGTGGCATTCGAGCTTCAGTGCTACCTTGACTACGCAAAAATTGCTTGACAGCAATTCACGAAGACTCTTTTTAGACATATATACTATAAAAGGGCACTGTCCGATTTCAATGTTCTGTTTTTGCATCACATATGCGCATAATGTGGTTATCTGAAAAGCACGCTTTCAAATTTTATACGTGTATACAGTTACTGGCTGTCTATTCGCAAGTGAAATTCAATCAACCACAGGCACGCGCAAAACACGCCCTATGAACAACGCAATGCCTGCGAAGTATTGGTCGAGCTGAAATTTGGAGAAGAAAAATATTGTTACTGGAAGGATTTATCTACAACGCTGACGGGGTCTATGACTAGTGACACAATGGATGAATAAACTGTTTTAAGCTGGCAGAACGGCGTTTTTACGCGCCGCGACGCGCGTCTGAGCGTCGTCCTGGTGGTCAGCCAAGACTCAGCCGAGACGTGAGCTTCCGGTTGCCTGCTCGCGAGTCTCATGCCTAGTGACACACAAATTTCAAAGGAGTCCAAAGATGGCGGGTGTCCAAACGGACCGCAACATCCCTCTTCCTATTTTTTTCTGCGTAGATCATACAGGCCCATAGTTACAATTCGTGACGGGTGATATTTACGTGCTAATGTATTCGTCAGAGTACCCAAATAATGTCACACCTTTTAGTAGTTAGGCTCTTTTTACGGGCGTTTACGAAGCTACGGTAAGTTAGAAGAGACGTAGATGATATGGGCGACCATAAAAACCCACTGTATATTTTAGAACGCAAAAGAGGTGTTATATTGGAGAATGCTGGATTAAACGTAGTTATTATGAAGCTCCAGGAACTGCACATTGTAAAGTACAGTGTGTGATTTCGAACTTGCACATCACCAATAGTTTAGATCAATTCCCTAATAACGGCAAATAGTACGTCCCATGGTAAGTTCTCAAACAGACAGTTTCTCATTCCTTGAAAGGCCCCTTGTAGCTCTATAAATACCTAGATTCTACAGGAACTAAAGAACTGTTCAGTTGTACATTTTGAGTGAGCGCCTGGAAAACTTCAGCAATAGGCTGGAAGCTGCCTTGTTTCAGCAGTGCCGGTATGCAGCTATGCGCTTTACAGCAACCTGAGTCACACAAGGATTTGACAACGGCTGCTTACACTGCAGAACTGAGGCGAATGCATAACATTCGCTTGCTCTATGTGAAATTGGCATTTTCTTGTTTAATACAAGCAGCTAGAAGTTTTGCTTTGTGCCAGCTGGCCATGTCTCATCTGGTTTAGTCACAAGTTCTCTGTTTTGTCGTGAACAACCTGTAGACACAAGTTGCAGTGGACTACTTGGCAACACCATCGCAGGCCGAGTATCTCATCATGGTGCAATGCCTCACCCGAGTTACGTATCGAGAGCGCGGCCGGTGCTTGCATATATTTTTTGCACATAGATGAAAGTCAAGATACGTACGTGTACGCTTCTTGGAAGGAAACGTCTGCCTTTTATCCACTTTTTATGTTGCCAAATTTGTTGCGCATCATTTACATTGTCCCATATCTTTGTTGTCTCAACTCCTGGTTCTGGCGAGTATTTTGCACAGGTGTTATATTTTGCCATTTTTAACCGTATGTTTCGGTCCCGTCAGCGCTAGGTAGTCCAAAATTTGAGATTTTTTGGTTGCAGGCCTGACAGGCACTAAGCCGCTTTGAAAAATGCTCCGCTGGCGAAATATTTTTTTTTGCGAGACTTGCTGGTTTGTGCGTGCAGTGCCAAGTGCAGCGACATGCGAGAAGGTGCACGTTTTAGTAATGCAAAAGAAAAAATAACCGACGGTCATTTGGCTTCTTCACAGGCTTTGCGAGCCGGACAAAAGCGGTGGTGACGCTCTCCGAGTCATTTGTCATATCCTCACGGCCATCCATCACAATCTTCGTGGTGCTCCGTCTCCTTTGTTTTCGCATTCCGTTTTTATCTTCTTTCCCTTGAACAAAAGTTTTCTTTTGAAACGAGACAGTATGTTGAAATACCCTGCTACGAATACTTGCGTGTCGAGAAAAGTAATGGGTTTGAGAAAAAGTCAAACAAAAGGGAATTTAACACAACGTAACTCAGGACATTTTTCGCAATCGTGGCGCTTCTGCGCACACAATTGATGGTTGCTTTGACTGCGACGAATGTCTTCTTTCGGGTATCTTATGCCTGCGGTATAGTTTTGGGCGGCATCGAAGGCAAGGAATCAAGGAAAAAATGTCTACAAAGGCCCGAAGTTGTGGCGGCGCAATCTAAGAGGAAGGGGTAAAAATTGTTCTTGCTGGGTGTCACGCAAGTGTCGAGGCTACCCACGCTTCGTTCAAACAAGGCAACGTTGACGCTTACACTCCTGTAACGCGTTGATTTTTTGTCTCAAGTTGTAATTAATCTCAGCAGGTAAATTATCGTTTGCGTAGTTTCAGATTCACCTTGTACAAGTCTGTTAACTTGGATGAAATAAATTATAAGCTTAGGCAAAAACGAACATATGTGTTGTAAACCTACGAAAAATTGGCGCACCTTGCAGAACAGCTCCAAGGCTGGAGAAACAGTAGAGCTGGGGGCCGACGCAGCTTTTCCCCACCCTGACAGCAGATCCCAGGAGAGAGGGGCAGCCTGACCCCAACACTGAAAATCCGTTTTGGACTGGTCTCTAAAGCAAACACTATTAAACTATCTGTAGTATTTTAGTCCCCCGCAATCGTCGTCATCTCTTTCATTGTCGCCTTACGAGGGTACAGCCGATTAGGGCAAGTCTCTTGTAGTGCGTCCTCGTGTCGGTAAACCTCTGCTTCTTCGTCCGCAGCTCCGGTGGCCGTCTCCACGTGTCGATTGTGAAGGGATGCCTTGACAAATCTGTCATCGTCGTCGACGCGGTGAACCCGTGGCGCGCCGGTCGCTACACGACCTCGACGAAGAAGACGGGAACTCCTTATGTGGCGTAAGCCCACGCCCAAGCCTGGACGACGCCGGTCGCCGCGAGGGGCCCGCTCACGTGCACTCGGGGTTTTCATTCTCCCCGGGGCGGGTGTATGTTGTCGGCCTGAAGAACTCTGCTGTTAAAATGGCGACAGTGCTAAGAACCGTAGAAAGTCTCGGGTGCATGTAACCACAAAACGCCGTACAGCACACGAGTTGTGTGTATGTATGACAACTGTGCGGGAAAAGTAAATGTACATTTAGACTTCAAACACCCCCTACCGACCAGTATGTTCTACAAGAGCAAGGCGAACAGTTGCCCACCAATTGAGCACTTTTGACACGGCCCTTGAGTGGCTCAGTACCGGCCCTTAGGCGAGGGTGTCGTTAACAGATGACGCCGGGATAGCTAATCCAGGAATGGACAACATAACAAACTTCGGTTTTCCAGGAAAAATGCCCTGTGCAAAATTACCGGGTTGAAGGCTAGCAGAGGTGGCTAGCTTACATCTCTGTTTGCAATGCTTACTTGCGTTCTCGCTGAAAAAAAGAAGTGCCCTCTCGGACTCCCGTTTGACGCTGCGGTGGCAATGAATATTCTCGACATATCTTAAAACCAATGTAAGTGGGAAAATCAGCAAGCACGTAGAGCAGCGGGGTCAGGAGGAGTGGGGAATGGGGGAGGGCAAAAGCTGGTCCGCTTTGGTGGGGAATCTTTCCCTTTTGCCCCCCCCCCTCTGACGACGCACATGTTCTTCACTTATACTACCTCTTGAGAACAGATTTAGGGGAAATCCCGAAGGTGGAGTCAGTTTCTGCCAAGGAAAGTTTGACATCAACCTGAATGCAGCCGTACGGCTACCAAGGAAAGGTACACAGTTTTCTCAGAAACTTCGCAGTTCAAGAAAAATTTTGGAACAGTGACTGCTCCGGTTAAGCGGTGGTCCCGGGTTCGAATCCTGGACCAGGACAAATTCAACTGCGAAGTTTCAGAGAAAGCTGTATTGCTTTCCTTGATAGCCGTACGGCTGCATTCAGGTGGATGTCAAACTTTACTTTGTTTATGCTACCTCTGAGTGCTTTTTTTTATCACCAGCCATAAAATAACTTTTTGCTGGCTCTACAAAAATCCGATCACAAGAGTTCTCGCTCGAGGCTAAGGACAAAGATAGAGTGAATCTGCCCTGCCCAGTTCGAAGGGTCCAATTTATACCATTTCAGTTGTAACTGCCGTATGTCACCAACACGTGGATGACATGAACTGAAGGCCGCACTTTGTAGTCATTTATGGGCATTTATGAAGGGTCCTTTCGAAAAGCAGGAGCGTAGGTCTATTCAAACTCGCAGCACATCTTTGCTACCAGGTTTTTAGAAGCAGCACCGTCTTTTGTAGTGTCGCTTAGTTGACACCTTAGAAATATCAATAGCGTTCGTAGACGGGAGAGAGTTAGAAAAATAATAAAAGTATTACAGATATCGGGGAAACAAACCGATATGTGCCAGACTTCTCGAAACGATTTGCATGGCGTTGAGAGTTGTGGTATGATCACCTGGCTCTGTACAGTTCTACCATTTTTCGCTGTCGCCGTTAAAGCGACTCTGCAGCACTTCACACAAACGCTGTCACTCTTTCCTGTGCGCAAAGAGTGACAGCGGAAGCTACGGATATCGCCAGCACGGAACGGCACTGCGGGATTTGTTCGTCGCCGCAGGTGCGCCTTCCGCATCTGTTTCGCTTTGTTGGCTTTTGTTTCTAAGTTGCTATCCAATACACCATTGCTGGAACTGAAGGAAAGCCTGCCAGTAGCCGCTACACCGCTTTAATGACGATATCCTAGTGTTCGAAGAACGCCAAGACGGGGAAAGAACGAAAAATCTTTTACTCTAGTTTTTAGGTTATCTGCTGGCATAGAGCAGTAATTTCTGGCTGAGGTATTTTGCAATCCCCTAATCCAGTGGTTCTCAAATAGGGGTCCGCGGACCCAAGGGGGTCCGCGAGGGCATTTCGAGGGTCCGCGAAGCCTTCCCCGACGCTCTCCCGGAAGCCTCCCACCCCATTCATTTCGTCTTTTTGCTAAAACTCGCTGGAAATGCGAAAAGGTAGCTTCACTGCATGACTCGTACGTTTAATTTCCCCGCGTAGCCCATGTCTTAAATTTTTTTTTTATTTTGCAAGACATTAAAACCATGTGTAAAAGCCAGACACGCAAAATGCTTGGTGACTCTTGGCTGCACGAGCGAATTGTTCGGCAATATTACGTGAACAATAATAACAGTTAGACATAACAGGCTGGTATTGAATAAGAATGTTGGTGCAAATTATTTGACATCATGAGAGAGTCAGCATTAGTTAGTCGGGGGGCACGGGAAAAGCAAGGCCGAGGTGGTGGTGGAGGGGGGGTAGGTGCGATCAGTGTAAGAACCGCCCCCGAAATTTCCTAACCGCTGCATCTCCCCCGCTTTCAGTCTTTTTCATATGTACACGCCGAATAATGTTAATGTGTAAAAGGGAAAATAAAAATGACAAGGATGAAGAGGGACTGAGACAATGTTTTGGACAGGCTCTCTTTCTTTTTAGTGTTTTTTATTTACCGGTAACATATAACCCCCCCCCCCCCCCCCCCCCCCCCTCCCCAAATATTTCTGGCTACGCAACTCTCGTGAGGTCCCCCATCACTTTTGCAAGCCCGGAAGGGGTCCTCGGCACGTTCATGGCTGAGAACCACTGCCCTAATCTATGTAGTAGATGTGTTGGTTGACTACGTTCTGCAAGCATTTATGATTTCGAAAAGAGTCGAAAAACATTGTCCCCAATCCACGGTGTGAAGAAGGTTTTTGGAAAGCAAAGCTTTAAACGACACCCACAACAACTGTCCATGCAACGTCACTTGAATTCACACACGTAGCTCTACAAAGAGCGAAACCGGAGATTCTGCCAGCAGTTACGTGGAATTCGCGAGGGCGGCTTCCCAAACGGCAGAGCGTCGGCCAAGGCCGCGGTAGAGCGACGGGCGCCGCCGCCGCTGTAGCCCGGCCGTGCGTCGGCGGAAAGACAACGGAGAGGAGCGTGGAGCGTCTTTGGAAGGGTGAGTTGTCACCAAGAAGCGAGGCCTCAAGGAATCCGATACCATTCGATTAGTTCAAGCTTTTGCCCTCGCGAGAAACACTTACATCAACACCCTGTCTTCTTCTCGGAAACGAGGACAAGAAGATGCTTTATATAATTATTAGAAAGGTGGTTGAACAAGCCATTGGTCTTCCCATGACTGCGTTCACAGACAGGCTGCTCAGCACGGGGCTCTAAAACGCGGTGGAAGAGTTACTAGAGGGCCATCTTTCATCCAGAAGCTCCGAATGAGCAGAACTGCGGCGGGTCGCCGCATCCTTCACCAGATTGGCTGGTCAGCACAGAATGTCACTCCGCTTGAAGTACCCCTGGACGTTTGGCGAAAAGAACTAACGATGCTTAGTTTATAGATGCTTTGCTTAGAAATATGAACTCACACGACGAGGGTCGCTGACAAGCACGGGCTCAAGCGCTCAACACCACCCTCGGTGGGGATCCTGCCGTTAACTACACAGACGCCTCCCAACATCGAGGGCAGCAGTACGCCATCATTGTGGCTACCTTAGAGCCAACCTCCTTGCTTGTGCCTCAGTCAAGACCGAAGACATGACGGCAGCAGAAGAGACAGCCATCGCCTTGGCTTTCACTCAACCAGGGGTTCGGAAGGTAGTCACCTATTCCCAACAAGCCTACCGGAACTACAAGTCGGGTTTGGTGTCCCGACCTGCACTGCGTGTGCTAAAAGAACTCTCCCCAAATTGTTCCATTCAGCTCATCTGGACACCCGCTAACGCTTCCATAAAGGGCATCGAATACGCCCACCCAGCCTGCACATTTACCCGCCGTGCTATGGAGCTGCACGGGGACAGTCACCCGCTTGTCTCGTTCAGGGACATAACCCAGCGTTATCGCCTTCTAAGACCCACCCTATCTCCGCCTTACCCTGGCCTTTCAGTCGACCAACAAACTACCCTACGGCTCGTACAATCCGGTTCCTTCCTGCACCCGACGCGTCTTCATTTGTTGCAACCGAATCGCTGCGACGCTGAATGCAAATTTTGGTTTGGGGTAGGAACACTCCGCAACATAATCGGGGTGTGCGACTTTACGCCTGAGCACTCTCCTCTCTTTCCGTCAACCACCGAACAAGAGCAATGGGAGATGCTGCTGTCCAGCCCTTATCTGCCTACCCAGCTTCAGCTGGTGGACAGAGCACAGTCGGCGTGGGCTGAATATGGGCTACAGTGAAGAAGGAACCACTTTCTTGGGCCGCACTGTTTGCCGTTCAGAAATGAATACAAGTATTTCCTCCTCTTCCGTCTCTTCCGCCGATCTCGTCCCCTCCTCCGTGACGGCAGAGACGGAGAAGTGAGATCGTGTAACACCGGGTTTGAGCTTCCTTTAATTTTATAAAAAAAAGAGTTCCCACTCATGTGCTACACCAATACAACTCCATCAACCAGCGTTCTTGCCTCATGCATATTAATTTAACCTTAGCAAGAATATCGCTTCGAAGTAATAGAGGGTAAGGTTAAGTGCGTTTCACTTCTCTCTGGTTTCACTATTTGTAGAGCGACGTGAGTGAATTTAAGTGACGTCGCATGGGTAATCGTTGTGGGTGCCATTTACAGCTTTGCTTTCCAACAACGTTCACAGGGTGGATTGGCGCGAATTTGTTTTGTTATTAATCATTATTTTTGTGTGTGATTTTAGTTTTGTATTTTAAACTTCTCTTGGTTCCACGCGTCTACTTGATAGTATTATATATGCGCGTCGAAATCAACTCAGTCTGTTAGCCTGCGCTGTGTGGTGTGTCTTCTTCCGTCGTCCCGTCCTTGTAGCACAATTTTATTTCCATAATCAACACTATGCTCCGGGAGTGAAAAAGCCCTCCTCCTCCTCATCCGCGTTTGGTGTTTCTTGTCCCGCACGCCACGAAGAAATCGTTGGCTGGTAGAGGTAGAAAGCCTTTCTTTAAAAAAGAAGCTTCACGTAGTTGTTAGATGGAACGGAACACAAGCTACCCAAAGCCCAGATGCGGTCAAAACACAAAGCGCCATGTTTCAACAGCCAAGTAAAGGTTCTGTATAGGCGCACAAAGCACTGCGCGATTTCACCATAAGAAATCCACCAAAAGAACTATTCAGTCGACGCAATGCCGACAAGCGAGTGCAAAGCACCGAAGCCTGCTCTTATGCAAGCTCCTTCTATAATAGGAAGGCGCGTGCCCAAACTAGGAGTTCTCGAACGGAACTCCGCGTATCACAGAGGTTACGAGAAGCCAATTCTGCGGCAAGGGAGCCCCGTGTCTGCAACAAAACGTCTTGAAACTAGCCCACGCTTAAAAGTCACGGTGCGACCGTGACAAATTCAGAATTTCTGTCTTCATTTACCAGCGGAGCTCTTGTTGCTGGCCGTAATGTGTGCGGCGTTGCCAGAAAACCTGTCAACATAGTTACCCTCGCCGGTTATCGCGCTCGTGATCACGCGCCTTACCCGAACCGCGCGGCGGCGCCCTCACTTCCGCGTGGCACTAGCAAAAAATACAAAAATAATTACTGCCCTTGCACTCTGTGAAGAACAATGACCTGCAAAGCAGCACGCCCTCCACGGAGTGCACGAAGCAAAACACGTTTGTTTGTAACTTGCGACTGAGCATACTTGCTGGCCAATTACCGAATGAAACTTGGAACAGACCCGAGCTTTATTCTATCGTACAAACCTAGAGCTGTTTCGCTTTTGTGTCGTAGGGCATCGTACTGTGTGTGTAACACGCCAACCCAATCCACTATACCACGGATGACATCGGACCGGTCGCATTGGGCTGTTTGATGGCCATGTTGATCCTCACGCCAACACAACGCACACGTCACCAGTAAGGGTATGAAGTATATATCTGCGCGTACCCGCCCCGCTCCCGCCCCTTCAGTCTCTACGATGATCTTACGACCATATGTGAAATGATTAAATCTTTCCAATCCATACACAATAGCCGAAAAGGGTTACGTCGTCGCCATTATGTTGTATGTCACGCATACTGAGTCACCATACGTGGAAAAGAGATGCAGATGCCACCTCGTACCCACGGAAAAGAGAGACTTTATTGTTGTTGCACACTATTTATAATTGGGCTGCGGTTACTGATGATGACAATGTAAATTGGCCCCCTTAGCACTGTGCACCACCCGGTAGCATGACTATAACTAACTTACACAACACAACATCCCTCCTCCCAAAAAGGGGCAGCACACGGTCACACCACAACACATATCAGAAGAGGTATCATGAGAGGAGAGGGGAACCTGAGGAGCACTCGCGATGGCAGAAGACTGGGCTGGGTGGTTTATCTGTGCTTCTACAGGCACTCCAGCTTTGTTCAAGAAAGGGCTGGTACGGGATGGTTTGTTTTCCTGACGACCCTGCGCTGACGGCGTAGCAGTTGTGGGGAGAGGAGGAACTGAATTCACTACTGGAATCTGGGAATACACAGCAGGCATGGAGGAGACGAAAAGCGTGTATAAACTCTCAAATGTTAGCTGACATAAATGCATAATAAGAGCACCGGTGCGGACGCCCCGCACCGGTATTCTCGCCATTCTGCAACCTTATGCTCGAAATTAAAGATGTTTATTCTCCCTCTCTCCTGGAGGGCGTTTCACTCTGATGAACGATGTCATCGGGAAGGCATAGAAAGTTTCGCTTTAATAGCTTAGCGGAGATCCTTTAACATAAATTCAGTTTCCAACCACAGCAAGCTGCAACTTCCGTCACTCCACAACTATCCAGAATACCGAATAAGCCCGCGCTATCCTTCCGCTCCTGTTCGCGCTGGTCGCTCTCACCACGAACTGTTTGTTTGAGTTGCTGTGTGGAAAATGTTAGGGGCGTGGTTGAAAACGCGGCCCACGTTATCCAGAAATTGTGGTAGGTGGAAGGAATCGTTGGTACTCGTGTCTGAAGTGAGAGAGGATGTCCGCATAGCCATTCAGTGTGTGTAGGCTCCTCTCCGTGTCTTGCCACTCTTCGGAAATGGCCCGGAGGCAGTGTAAGCGGGCCGTGGCGTGTGTCGCCTCACTTCTGTCGAGGGACGCTTGTCTAGGGGCCCAAACGCTATAGATGTCGGGAAGCTGCGGGATGGTATTAAGGATCTTCAGGGCGAAGGGTGATATGCGGCCAAGCTGGTAGCTGCGGCATCCTACTTGCAAGTCCGTGATAACAATGATCTATTTATGTTTCCTGCGGAAAGCCACTTTTACACAGGCGGTTTTGCAAAACGATGATGATGATGAGTGAAGGAACATCAATCGCCTCAAGAAAAAAGCACGGTTCAAGTTGTGGTAATCGAACCTGTCGCCCTGGCTTCATAAAGTCGACGTCTATCCGACTACACCATTCCGATGCGGTCGAAGCAGAACGCCTTTGACTTGAACTGGGGTTGCATGCGGCGAAGCTTTGCGTAGTAACCACCTTTCTCATAAAAAAGGGGGTTTTACTTTTTGGTTGTGATTTGCGGACGCTCCTGTCCAACTCTTATCTTTAAAGTGCAGAGTAAGCTTAAGTACAAGTACTGTGACCTATATATTTCGGTCGAATCAGTAGAAACCCGCGACTCTTAAGGGAAAGGTAATTAGTGTTGTTCTGACTGTGTATTTGTAATGGGACCGAAAACAGGCGGTTACTTTTTTTTTATAAAACAGGGCACACCATGTTATAGCGTACCATTGAAAGAGGCGAATAGTTATTACGCACGTACATGGCTGTTTATGATGGGCCTCCTGCGGAAGAAAAGAAGACTAAGTTCAGATTGTGTTACGCCTGAATAATTCGCTTTTGTTTGAAAAGCTCGAAAGGTTTCTTTAGGATTTGTAACACAGCACACCTACTTCTCCCCGCCAAACCAGTCTGACAATCATAAAACGCTGCCTTGTTCGTCTACTTTCATCAGAAAAAACGTTTTTTATTTAGCTAAAACCAGCATCATAGAAAAGGAGGTGGAGTAATATAAAGCAATGAGTGGTCGAATGACAAAGTGCCATGAAAACAGCGCCAGAGCCAGTTTTGCAGTGATCTGTGCTTGAAACTTTTTAAAGTCGAGAAACAAAGTGGGATGGTTGGCCACATGGCGGCCTGCGCTGACCTATGTAATATTGCTCTTTGCTGCTCCAAACAATGCTATGGTGTTCCAGTTTGAGAACTGTCATCGTTCGGGACCAGCTTTTTCACTGCGATGGACAAAGGCACTAAAAAACTCGCTGCGCCACCCCTCATAAAAAAATCGGTTCAAGTGCTCGAGTGGTGCTGTTGTAGAAACGAAATATACCGAAGCTCTAACCAAGACGAAGCTGAGCAAAGTACGTAGTTCTCAACGGCGAATACTGCCACAGTGAAATAACGGACAGTAAGGAGACGCAAAGAAAGCAAGATGAAACGTAGTGCAACACCGACACACAGGACTGCCCCAAGGTTGAATATATCGGAAATGGAGGAGTGTTCGCGGAACAAAAGCTTGCGCTTTTATGCTCAGTTCATCGCGTGGCCCTTCTCGTCAAAGCAGCAGTGGCAATGTGGGTTTTGCTCACTGTGCGAGTGGCTGAGTGAAGGTAGAACATCTCGTATTGTCGGCTCTGCCCCACAGTTTCTTTTCACTTTTCAGTTTTCTCTCCGTGTGCTGGATGTCATGTAACTGTAGGAAGATGCACGTAGCAAAGTCAAAGAAGAGTGGCGCAAACTGAGCGCCTGACCCAAATGGTTTTCGAAGACATCATTACCTACGCGTTTCTTCGTTGCTCCAGCAGAAAATAAGGAAGCGATCCCCGTCGACCACGCCGCCGCTGGTGGCGGCCACGGAAAGCATGTGTCCTAGAGGAGACATTACACCTTGAGGATTCCACCATCTGGGGTGTCTTAGGCCAGGTTCCGTCTTTGACTGGGATGCCGCGTGCAAAATGTCTTAGATGACAAAGAAACCCACTTTATTTCTTACTCTGTCAACTCTGTTAAATCTGTAACTACTCTGAATATGTCTTCTGTTTGAATATACAGTCGTAAAAAACCTCACCAACTATCGTGGTCGTGTCAAAAGCGCCGCAACAACAAGCACCAACGCAGATTATCATCAAGAAGGCTTCTGTCTCTCGCTAAAATATCGCAGAGCCACCGGAACATCAAAGAAGCAAAAGGAAACTTCCTGTACTACTGCGTTCATGTACGTCTGTACGAGAATGATGATTTTTTGAGAGTGGTGTTCTATACCGTATGTATTAAAATTGCGGCACAAAAAAGGAGAACCAAAATTCTGCATGAAATTTAACCAAGGGTCGAAAATCATATACCGTGTAAGTGTTAGTGGGCGTTACATATCTCAGAAAAAATGCGCCCATGCAGTCCCTACATAAGGTTAACAGGCGAAACTGTGATGTGCGGCTGCGCCCGCGCCGCCATCGCCCCTGCCACCCGTTATGGTTGAGTTTTGCTTCATGCGGGTGCTCGGTGCGGGAGACCTGTGAGGCGAGAGAGAAAATTCTTCGCTCCCTGTGTCGGTATGAGAGAGTGTAGCGACGACATCTACAAAAGTAGCCATTTCTCTGTTCCCTTACTTGTAACTCCCCTCCAAAAAGGTTTCTTCGCGCATGTCCACGTGGGGTGGCTGGGTGGGGAAAACGAATAGCTGGCAGATTCAACATGGATGTATCCTGACAGCATATCAGGCGTCAGTTGTTGTGCTATAGGCCGTTCGCTTGTTCAGACCACGCTACGTTTCTGTTGTATTTTGGACTTTGGTCCTTGTTCCAGGTTCCGGAGCATGGCGCAAAGGATTCGTCCGTCCTTGACAAGCTCCTTGCAAATTTCTGCGCCGCATGAGCACGGCTTACCGTAATACAAATGATAACTGGCTTGCTATCCGAAGGAAGCTTACTGAACGAAAGCAAAAGCACGTTCCCAAAATTGAAATCGTCTCATCAACACACAGCACATGGTTCACGTCCCAAGTGAAAAGAGCTATCAATAATAAAAAACGAATTTATTCTAAAGCGAAGTTGTCGAACTCGGATGGCGATTGGCAGAGCTATCGTGAACAAGCAAATAAATGCAAAGCGGGAATTGAAGCGTCCAAAGATAAGTTTTTTAATGGTGACATTGTCAGCATGTTAACTAACAACCCAAAAAAGTTTTGGAAAGTAATTAATTCCAAACACTCTTCTCAATCCACTTTACCAATCGTAAATAACGGTGTGCTTCTCTCGCCATCTGAAGCGGCAACAGAATTAAACTCCTTTTTCAGCTCGGTATTCACGAAAGAAAAGCCCATACCACCTGATCTCGCATGTACTTCAATTAACGCGTCTATTAATTACGTCATAATCACTCCTGAAGGAATAGAATCGGCCATAAATCGCCTTTCCAATAACTCAGCCCCTGGTCCAGACGGCATTTGCCCAAAGATACTGAAAATGACTAAGCCCATAATATCTCTGATTTTTGCCGCGCTTTTCCAGCAGTCTCTAGATACAGGAATAGTACCAGATGATTGGAAGATCGGTTGTATCACTCCCATTTACAAATCAGGTGACCGTTCAATGCCCTCAAATTATAGACCGATATCTTTGACTAGTATTCCAGGTAAATTACTTGAACATATAATATCTTCCGCAGTTATGAAATATTTAAGTAAGCATAACTTTTTATTTAATAATCAGCATGGTTTTCAGCAAGGTCACTCTTGTGAAACACAATTATTTGAACTCATTACGGATCTTCATCAAGCTGTTCACGTTTCATTAAAAATTGAGGCTATATTCATTGGCTTCAAGAAAGCATTTGATAAAGTTCCCCATGCTTGTCTACTGATGAAGCTTAGCCGGCTTAACATCCATAGTACCATTATAAACTGGATTACAAGTTTTTTAACCAATCGCTACCAGTTTGTTTCAGTAAGCGATCAGTCTTCTGCTTTAGCAAAAGTTACATCTGGCGTCCCTCAAGGCTCAGTACTTGGACCAATATTATTCCTAATTTACATTAATGATATCAGTAAAAACATGTCTTCAACAGTTCGATTATTTGCGGAAGATTGCGTTCTCTATAGAAAAATCAAAACCTCTGAAGATTCTAATACTTCACAGGCCGACGTAAACAAAATCTCCCTTTGGTGCGAGAACTGGCAAATGGAAATTAATGTTTCTAAAACAAAAGCAATGACATTTACCAGATCTAGTAACATTCAGTTCACTTCGTATTTTATGAATAACTTGTGCATAGAAAATGTGACTACGTTAAAATATTTAGGAGTTCATTTATGTTCTAACCTTACACGGAATGATCACATTGATGAAATAATTTCGAAAGCAAATAAAACACTGGGATTCATTATGCGTAACTTGTATTTAGCAAATCAGTCTACTAAACTATTAGCTTACACAGCTTTAATTCGTTCAAAAATGGAATATGCTTGTATAATATGGAATCCAAATCAAACGTACCTAATAAACAAGCTCGAGTCGTTACAAAATAAAGCAGCTCGTTTCATTACCAAGAATTACTCCAGAACATCCAGCATCACGGCTATCAAAGATTCCCTCCAATTACCCACCCTAGAAAAACGGCGTCTACTGGCACTGCTCTCGCACTTCCACAGAATGTATCATACCCCATCATGCTTCACTGCATCCCATATCAAGCCGCCACATGAAATTTTTCCGCGCCTCGACCATCCCTTCACAGTCCGCCCCATTTTTGCACGTACAAATCTCCTTCGCCAATCACCGCTCTTTGTGGCCATTTACCACTGGAACAAGCTGCCAAAAGAAATTGCTGCTATTCGTGATCACGACTCATTTGTTGCACAACTGAAGCGCAATATGAACGCGCATGTCTTGTAAAAACAGAACTGTGTGCTTTTTACGACATGAACTAAATTTACAGGTTTTGTATTGATGTTTTTAAATGTTTTTAGTTGCACCCATTTCTTTTTCCTGATTCTTCTGTTCTTTTTTTCTTTATTTCTTTATTGTTTGGTAACCTGTAATATGCAATAGGTTGCATTTATCTGCGAATTGTGTTTAAATGTCTGAAATATCTCGTTGTAATCCCCCCCCTATGTAATGCCCGCAAGGGCCTTTAGGGTATCTGAATAAAAAATATAGACCATCTGTGGGCAGCGCAGAATCGCGTACAAACGATGTCCATACGTGTTTATACAAAAGACGCCAATCTTATCCTTCAGACACGCAAAAACGGTCGTGACTACGCACTAATCCTTTTCTAGATCATCGAACGTTCCAGGACCACTGCGCGCCCCACGCCGAAAACAGGCGCGCATCGACTGTGGAGCTAATTTTAAACCAAGCGAAGACCCACAATTGCACGACCCAGCCTTTCTGTGAAACACTTTTCAAGCCCGGAGCGAAGCAAGGACCCTGGCGGCCTCCTTATGTGCCGAAAGGAACATAAAACGAAAGCGACGAGGGCGAAGAATTCATTTACAATCCTGTGCTCCTTGATTAAAGAAAAGTTGGGATTTCCTGCTATTCATCGCAGCGCTAATGTTACCGGCCTAGTAATCAGGTAATTTCCGCGTCAATCCCTTTAGTGGGACTGGCGAAGGCTAACGCCTTCTCCGGTACCTTATTCACAGGCCGGAAAAACCAATGACTTAGAGCATGTCCTATCCAAATGGCGTTAAGTGCCGTAAAAGTGTCCGCCTTTTCCGATTTCGGAAAAGGAGCAAGTTTTGTGATTACTTGGTGTGGTTCCTGAGTCGCTATCACTCTCATGGCTACTATCGAGGCCCCAAGTGGTAGGTGGCACTTCTCGGTCTACCCCGCCGGTGTTGCAGCAGCGGCAGGCCGCAATAAAGTGGTGTAAAATCTCTGGGCAGCGACGACCATGTCGATGCCCAGATGATGTCAGTACGCACCCTCCCCCCACCGCCCCACCCCCCACCTTTCTGTGCATACATGCCTCAACGAAAGATATACCTACCGCTGTTAGAAAGCTTGTATTGAAGAAATTTCATCGTATTCTGGCTCTCCTATTAGATCCTGAAAACGCAGTGTCTTTTTTTTTTGCTTCAGTGAAGGAAGGTGGGTGCTCAATTAGGCGTATATCACATCGTGAAAAGGCTGGGTGGCTGCTCCGCCTCCAGCTCCCCTCCTCGCCCGTCTTCTGTTCAAAGCGGGCGCTGGGGTGGATTAGTTCAGCTGCCAGAGCGAAACACAAATTTGACTCGTTTTAACAGGTCAGACGTTTGTAGATACTCAGGTTAACGCTTAAAAACAATCTTACAAGCTTACTGAAAGAAGAAAACTGAAATGGGTTTATAGTGGTTATTGGATTTTCGACGCCGTTTTCATTCGCCAGAATAACCTTAGCGCGTTCTCAAACAGAAGGAATAATTCCGGTTTTCCGAATGAGAATAATTATATAGCTTATAGATTCGCAGACCAAGTCCGCTACGATTTTTACATCTTCCGCACGTCAGAACATGATGTACAGGATGTGTGTGCTCCGCAGCAGTTCCAACAACATCGGCAACACTGTCTTCTTACATTTTCCCCTTTTAGTGGCGAAGCACCTTAGGTGCTCGAGCTATCGGTATCTCCTGTCATCGTCTCCTGTAGTCACGGTACTGAAACACCATGACACTTGTTAGATGCGACGCATCTCTTTCACCCTCCTTGTCCCTCCGGGGTAGTCCGGCGACGTCCGCATCCCTCCCCCATTCTCCTCGCAGCGCCAGCTGCGCGCTAGCGGCGCTCTCACCGCAGCGCCATCTGCGTGTTCGCGCTCAGCTGCGCTCGCTCCGTCGCCGTGCCAGCTGTGCGTGGGGCGGGTTAACACATGCGCATGCCCTGCTCTGCGCTGCTCTCTCTCATTCCCCTCACCGTACATATAAACGCGGTAACTGCGCCGCTCCGCTCAGTCGTTCCGCCGGCGCTCCTCCGGTGACCGCAGATGATTTGAAATGGAGACTAACAGGCGTGATATCACAATGGTCGGCGCAACCGTAGCAAGCACCGGCCACCCCGATAAAAATTTACACAATCTTCCCGCGAGTGGAACCATGGGGTAGGTGCGACGCATCGGGGGTGAACATGCTGCGTAAATAGGACACTCAACAACAGCAATCCACACAGCAACATAACGAAAACGCAACGGCAACACCCGATGCGTCGCATCTACCCCATGGCTGAGCTCGCGGGAAGATGGTGTAAATTTTTTACAGCGCTTCACGCTAGGACGTTTAATCTCCCAGGGCAAAAACGCACACTACAAGGACACACCTGGAACCTCGTTTTCCAGCTCCTCAGCTAGAACGCTTGGGGCTTCACGACACAAGACTTTTTCAGCAAAGCTGCATACGTCTATTCCTTATCGGTTTCATATACATGGCCAGAAACGCCAGGGCGCCAAGGCCTAAGGCGCGGAGCGGTCACTATAGAAACCGCAGTATGGATGACAATCCACCTGTGCACAATAGGATTTCCCACCCCGCATGTGTTCCTAGTAAATATTAGGCCGGCAGATTATCTTCAAAGACTACGAAGGTTCTAGGGACTCTAACGGCGCTTCTCCGGCGCCTATTCAACGCATGTTGTGTGGGAAGAGAGAGACTCACAATCTTTCAATACACTGATACCCTGAATTTTTCTCCCCCTTCCCAGGTTTTACGTTAGTGGAGATGGCCCGCACTTTTTACTTTTCTCTCTGCTGTACAATTATCTCCATCTATATTCCCCTCTTCGCACAGGGTTAAATCGAAGTGAGCTACAAAATGAGCACAATAATATCCCTACTGCACTTCCTTCCCTGTTTAAACTGGGCCACCTGATCACTTCTGTAGGTTCTCGATGGTGGCTTCAGAGAAGACGGAATTAAGAGCGGCTGGTCAGCCTATTCAATTCGCTTGAAATTTTTTTATACCAATTCATGATGATTCTAATGTCGAGACTGAGCAAGGAAAATTTTGCCTAACTGAAGAAAATTTGAAAAGCGACAAGATGGGCCGCCGTCGCTACCTGCCCATGCCTCGGTGAAAATTAGCGACGTCTTCCCACGAAAAAATTTTTGATGATGATCTATGAATTTTAATTTAGCTAATCCAACTAAGGGCAAAGAACGCCAAACAAGTCATTTCATGAGAGTGGCATGAAAGTGAAAGTAACACATTTCAGTAAAAATAGACAAAGTAAGACACCACCTAATGAAGGTGACTGGTGTAAACGGGTAGGTTGTCAAGATGAATGATAAAAAATGAGATGTAAACGTTTTACCTCGGTAAGAAACTCGAAAACGCGAATGATTGAAAAGATGGGCTCGTCTCCTAAGAAGTATGGTGGGTGTTGTGGAATATGTCGTGTTTATAGTTGTGAGAAGGGTTTGCGCCGTGTTGTGTCAAGTACTTTGCATTGAATCAGTACGTGGATTACGAAAAGGACCTCTCCACACCCGCTGCACATGGGTCTTGGTGATCCAGTGAGAAGGTGGGAGTGTGTTACATGTGTGTGGCCTATCCGTAACCTTGCCATGGCAACTTCTCTGTGTCTGTCGTGTGAATCGGTTGTGTATTGTCCTAAGTGAGGTTTTACAATGTGAAGTTTGTTGTCTGTGTGTTCACTCCAATGTTTTGCCATGTATTATGTAGTTGTTTTATGTGTGGTTCAAAATCGGCGTAGGGTACTGCTGTTATGTGCACCATGTTTGTGAGTGCACCAGTGGCCATTTCGTCTGCCGTCTCATTTCCAGCGATCCCTGAGTGGCCTAGGACCCAACAAACAGTCACCTCAAGGTTTGCACAATTTGCCGATTTAATTGTCCTAAGAACAAGATTGATGATGTAATTTGTGGACTTCTTTTGGGATGATAATGCCCGTACAACGCTTAGTGAATCCGTGTAAATGACAGATTTGGAGATATGACATTTGGCATATGATTCACAGCAAGAAAGATTCCATAAGACTCTGCTGTGAAGATGCTACAAGTTACATTCATGGATTCAGAAGCTCTAAAACTGGATCTGGGCGCAGCACATCACACGGCGGAGGTAGTTTTGAAGGTGTGGCTGTGAAAATCTTTACACTGGTACTTCTCCTGCAGTGACAGAAAGTGCTGGAGATTCGCATTTCTCGGTACCCTATTTTTATCAAGTTGGATGAAAGACAAGTCACACAACACAATGCGAAGGTGCCATGGTGCTATAAAATCCATGAAAGATGATTTAAAAGAGCTTAAAAAGGAGACATTAAGTAAAGCCGCTTCCTCTCACTCACTGTGAGAAGGGAACAGGAACGGATCGGCGATTTAAAAAGAGCTGTGATGTGGATGTATCCATAAAAAGAGGTTTAAAGGGATGGTTGTCGATTGATGATATTTTACAAGCATGTAAAAGATAAACATAAGTTCGCTGGCACTCCAGGCACCATTTGTGTAATTCCACATACAGGCTTTGGAAAGGGCTTGTACAGAAAGCACCCCACGAGAGGCGAAGCCCCAAGTGCAGCACTGGGTCGAGCATTTTTAACGCTGTTTTTTGTGGCCGACCCGTAAACAACACTTCCGTAACCCAAAGCAGACCCTACCAGAGCGGTATGAAGGCGCAGCAGGAGTTGTTTATCTGCACCGTATGATTGGAGAAATGGGAATTTCAGAATATTCATTGTTTTTAGACATTTTTGTTTGTTTTTTATGTGGGAGATGAATGTGAGTTTTTTGTCCATCACCACACCCAAAAACTCGTGTGCCTTTTTAACAGGAAGTGGGTCACCATTGAGATTTATTTCACGATAGGGCCATACTCCACGTCTCCTTAAGAATACGACACAGGTAATTTTTGCGGGAGTAAGTTGGAAACAATTTTCGTCTGCCCAGTTACAAAATTTCTTTACCCCAAGCTGGACTTTACGTTCACATATGAATACGTTACAAGATTTAAAAGATATTTGTGTATCATCTACATACACTAAACAGGAGATCGATGGAGGCAATGCTTAACGAAGCGAATTCACCTTGACGAAAAATAGCGCGCAGCTCAAAACTCCGCCCTGAGGCACGCCATTTTCTTAAATGTGAACTCTTCAGCGTGCCGAGCGGACTCTGCCACGAAATGTTCATTTGGACAACCAACTATAAAGAGTGTTCAACATGTTACCTGTCACACCATAGGATTTTAAGTCTGCAAAAATGCCGTAACGCCAAGCCGTATTATACGCTTTTTCGGCGTCGAAAAATACGGTCATGCAGTACAGTTTGTGTGTAAAGGCATTTTTAATATAGTATTCTACTGCAACAAGCTGATCATTTGTGGATCGCCCTCCCGGGAAGCCTGCCTGGCAGCTCTGGAGGAGACCATTGTACACATAAAAGTATATGAGCCTCCGGTTAATCATCTTCTCGAAAAGCTTGTACAGGCAGCTTGTCAGGGCAATGGGTTTATAGGTTGCGGGAGAAGAAGGGTCCTTCCCTTCCTTCAGAAAAGCCACAATATGGCCTCCCACCAAGAACTTGGAAGGTGCCCCGAAAGCCATATATGGTTGTATAAGTAGGAGTCTCTCAAGAATGTCTGCATGTAGGTGTTGAATCATAGGGTATGTAATGTGGTCTGCACCTGGAGCTGAAGGCTTAGAAGTGGCAAGAGCAATATTTATCTCATGAAGTGTTAATTAACAGTTGTATGCACACTGACTTGTTCTTGTCACGTATACGCTTCTTTTCGGCAGATGTTTCGTGTTGCATGAAAGTGTTTGTGTAGTGTGCAGAATTAGACACGTGTTGTAAGTGTTGTGCAAGTGTGTTAGCCTAATCTTCCAGTGTGTCTCCTGTCGTGCTAACCAGGGACAACCTGTGTGTGTCTTGTCCTTTTAGTTTATGTATACGGGTCCATACCTTGTGGGTCTCTGTGTATGAGTTTATGGCTGTAACAAAGGTGCGCCGGCTCTCCCTTTTTGCTTCGCGGCGCACACGCTTACCTAATGCCTTTACCCTTTTGAAAGGAATGAGGCTAAAAGTTGGGGGGCATCTCCGGAGGATACCCCACACATTGTTCTTGGCCTCGCGCACGCCTGCAGTCGGCATTTCACCAGGGCCTCCTTGGGTTACGCGGGGCAAAGGAGGCCTGGTGAATTGACTTTTCGGCGGCAGCGAGAATATGACCCGTAACAAGCTGGGTTGCCTTCTCTATACGTAAGTATGCTATGTATGTGTAGAGTATTTGAGATGTCTCGGTGAAGGTGTTCCCAGTTACTCTTGCTTCCATAAACTTGCAATCGGAAGCTCAACTGTTATGGTTCTTAACTATGTATGTTAGTGAAGTAGGGAAGTGGTCACTGCCATACGGGTTAGTGCCAACATCCCCCGCAAGCGACGGAAAAAGTACTGCAGAGCCAATTGCCAAGTCAAGGTTGGAATAAGTGCTGTGTCCTATAATATGGTATGTAGGCTTGGTTTTGTTAAATAGGCGTGCTCCTGAAGATGTTAGAAATTTTTCTGAGGCGACCTCGGGCATCCGTGCGGAGAGGACCCCAAAGAGTGTTGTGTGCATTGAGGTCACCTATAACAATGAAAGGTTCTGGTAGCTGAACTACAAAACCCTCGTAATTGGAGCTTGAAAGCTGGAAATCAGGAGGGGTGTAGATAGAGCACACTGTTATTAGACTATTGTAAGTTATGGTTCCAATAGCAAAAGCCTCGAGGACAGTCTGTAATTGGCGTAGATGGCAGGGTACGCAGTTTTGTTATTCAATGTATAATGTATAGAAACTCAGTACACTTAGACAAAAGATGTGAACACCTTGGTTGTACCCCTTCAATCAAGAGTCACAATGGGTGTAGGGCTATTTACCGTTACCTCATGCACGGACGTAGAACAACGGCCAGTGCAGTATTTTTTACGCCTGTAAACGCGACTTCCGTCTCGAGCATGTTGGAAGTGTTCCCCGTATTGCAGTACCTCGACACGGGAAAGAATAAATAGAGCACAACCAAAACAGTGGCTTGGTCGGAAACGTACAATTCCAAATCGAAAAACCTCATAATGTTTAAATTCACTTGGCAGTTCTCCCAACCGGCTTGAGTCGATGGAGGTATCGGCCGAACTCTCGCTGTTGCCATGGTGGTAAAATCGATTCTAGTTTTCATGCTAATAGTTTCATTTAAATGAAAAGAACTGGCATCAAGAAATAGGTCAGCGAATTTAATCAGCTTGCTGCGGCACACACCACATCGGGAGTCGAAGGCAAAAAATAATCGGCAGTCGTTGAGCAAAGTGCAAGCAGTCTGTGGCACAGCAAGGAAGAAAACCGCCGAGCGCTGTAGAGGGACAGTGGAACTTGAGATGTGCTTCCCTGCCGTCGTTCGCTCCGTGGAATCGGTGTCTGCACAGACGGGGCAGCTTCAGTATTTACATATATTCCCCGTTAGGCCAACGACATTACCGACTGATCTCCGAAACGACTGTTGTTATCCAGGCTCTTTTTCAAAAATGTTTATTCTTGCCCAGGCGACAATAAAATAAACGAGGAAGTCGCAACTCGTGGAATCATAGTGCCACGTCGCGTTTCTCGTTTGTAGACCCACCTATATACTGTCGTATTCATGCCTGGTCAGGGGCTAAAAGTCTGAGCTTGACTCGCTGTGGTCATGCATACGATAGCAGTGACAATAAATAGCGGTACCCGGAGGCTTGAGCGGGAGGGGCACATGACAATGAGTATGCAGAATGAGGGGTTATTATATATTATTTAACCGAAATTCTGCAAAAAAAGTATCCAAAACACCAAGGTTAGTGCGGAATCTAAGCAAGCATTGCGAAATCCTACGCTATGGATTTTTTAAAGAATGGCTAAATAGAAATTCTCAGAGTCAACATAGAGTCAACATAATCCAACGGCAATTTTTATTTGTATGGTCAAAGAGTGGGTGATTCGCTTCAATTTACAGCGGCCGTAGCTCGAAGGTTACAA
Source organism: Haemaphysalis longicornis (assembly GCF_048455015.1). Lineage (NCBI taxonomy): Eukaryota > Metazoa > Arthropoda > Arachnida > Ixodida > Ixodidae > Haemaphysalis > Haemaphysalis longicornis. The sequence goes on along the minus strand of NW_027526361.1, from coordinate 172,864,484 downwards.
CCCGTTCGATACGACGGCAACTTTATATTTCGCCCAGAGTAAGAAAGTCAGGATTCTGATGTGCATATCGAAAATAAAGCAGTGGTTAAGCAACGCTATGAAGCTATTCATTCTGTCCATGTTTTAGTGCAAAACTTTCTACCTCTACCAGCCAGCGGTTCCTTGGTTGCGTGTGAGACAAGAAACTCCCATTGCGATTGGTGAGGGGGGGGGGTGGTGTTTTTACAAACGTATCACAGTTTAGATGGTGCGGCGAATGGTTACCTGGCGTTCCTCGAGTGGAGGTGCCTGCTCATCCCGGTTGGCGCGTCAGCGGGAAGTCTTTGTCGTCTGCTTTAGCGACGGTTGCTTTGGGCCTGCATTGGCGCAGCTTCGCGTCCGATGCGCGCATCCTTCGCATGGCTTGATTACCTTGTTCGACAGCACCTCCTGGGTAACCCGTAGGGCAAAGATACGTTAGAGACATCTGGCCTCTGGAAAAACGCTATCATTTGCGCACTGCTTCTACGAATGGGACACCATTTCGTACATAAGTGAATACCAATTCGGTTGTGTTCTAAAAGGTATCTTAAAAGGAGTAAAGAATGAAACGTTCTGATAAATTGCGATTATAAAAGTTCCCTCGGCTTGCACTCATATACCTATTGTAACGAAAGGGAAATACGTAAGATTTCGAAACCAATTTAGGTCACTAAGCATGAGGGCGCAATTTTTTGTTCACGGATATGTTTAAGGTTAAAACCGGGTAATTGCTGTGTTTCCGCGTAATTGACATTTCTGTTGCTACTTTTTCGCGACAGAGATTGACGGTTGGTTCAGTCAGAAACATATTTTGAGCCCGAGGGATCAAGACAGTGCGTCACTGGTTTCGATGCCGGCCTATTACACCCTAAACAGGGGCTTTGTATGCCTGTACAAACTACGACTGCGGAGTTTTATGTGTTAATTTTATGGTAGCCCATTATGCCGATGACACGGAAGAAACGTTGCCGTTTTTTACAATATGCGTCAAATGGGGACGGGAGACACTGAAACAACTGTTTACTAAATAGAGCTGAAGGGTCATCACGTGTTAGAAATAGGGTTAAGGCGAACTTCTTATATTGTGACGACCCATACCCATGCAGCGAGTGGAGGAAAAGCGAATATAATTAATAAGTTGCAAGGTTGTCGGCATTTCCTCGTGTATAAAAAGAAAAAAACCGCAAGAGTCGTACTCGAATGGGCATGCAGGGCACCTACCGCCAGAAAAGCGGCAATGTGTAGCACCTGCGATGCGTTTTGATTGCTTGCTTGCATGCTCCTTTGCCACTACGAGACAGAAAGCAATTATTGTCTCGCAGTTGGCTACGAACTCAAAAGGCAACGTTTTTGTAGGTGAGAGAAACCCCAGCAACCGCGCTCGTTTGGCGTACCCAAATACCCGATGTTGTGCCGCTGCGTGAGTGTGTTTTAGTAGGCAAAAAGATTTTGTCAATTGTTTCGTGATAAAGTCGGCAACAAATTAGCGCATGAAATGGTACCACCAAAAATCAAGGAAAACGCCACCAATTGCTGACAGAAATGTGGATGAATTAGAAAAGTGCGTACAGGAAATTCCGGGACCATTGAAGAGCACTCGGCTTACAATAAATATTCATCAAAATACTCATCAAATGACTAGAAGCATTTAAAAATGGGCAGCCATATGCACAAATTTATACAATGATGAGTAAACTTTCACGGGAATACAGGGATTGATTTTTTCAGCGGTGGCTACAGTGACACCGGAAATTGCGGAAAGGGAAATAAATTTCAGAATTCTTGGTCAGCAAAGGCCACAGCAAAGGTTATCCAATAAACAGCAGTTGGCCCAGATGGAATGCAAATGCAGCTGATCAAGCTGTTTTTACCTAAAAGTACGGCATCCTTCACAACTGCACAAGACAAGATGTAAGGAAACCATGCAAACACCTAAGGAGTGCCAACAAATTAAATATGTAAAGGCAAATTCAACAACGCCACAATTGAATCATGCAGGCGACTGACAGTAACATCAGGGTAGTGTAGACTCGTAGTGGACGGTAAAAATAAGAATCGGCATAAAACACGCCATCTTTCTTGCACTCTTTCTTGTGGAAGGCGAACAACTTTCTTTTCGGAGCTGTAACCACAACGTGGGATTTGGATATCGGGAGAAATATTTGCCGAAGTAAGCGCATCCTGGTCTTTCCTATTTACCCAATATATTAGTTCTATTTGACCAGATTGGGGGCGAGGAGGGGGAGGACTCTTCCCGGTGGATCAAGTATTTGGAAAGAAAAGTTATAGATCCGCCTGAAATGCAGCCCTACGGTTACAATTGAAGCCTATACAACTTTATTAGATAGTTTGCTTTTGAAGAAAATTTCAGTTACTGCAGGATTCGAACCTGGTACCACCGCTTGTCTGTGCAGCGCCTATCTAACTTCCCGCTGTTATTTCACAATGGATGCGTTAGCATGGAGCGTTTGGGCGGAGGTGTATTGGATGAAGTCACCACAGAGTAAGAAAGAGCGAGTCCCTGGCACGAATGGCTTTCCCACCAATCGTTAACAGGCGCTTCTCGGCCGATACGATGAAAATACAATAAATAAAATGCTCGTTGTCTGCAGCAGCACTGCTGGCGACAACAAAACATCGCGTAACCCGGTGGCTGCTCATACTTTGCGGCTTTATGGCCAGTCAGTGCCGTTACACCTATCAAATGTTCCGGTAGTGTCGTTCTGGTGGCTCCAACCCCAGACAATTCAAATGCTGCAGAAACTTATTTATGACGTCATTGGAGACAAGAGTGATAGTTGGGAGGGTTACTTGCAGACTTTCAGCCGGCGCTGCTGCTCCAAGCACGTTGTGATTTTGGTAATTGAACGAAGGTGCTGCGGAACTGAACAAACAGTAAAAAGGCGCTTACTTCCGCGTGCTACATTGCCTTTAGATGCAAGTTTTTTTTATGAAAAACCACTATTGGGATGTCCGAGGGATGTTTTCAGCTCACGCTGTGGGATAATATACAATGGTATTAAAAACCTCTCAAAAACGGGCAACAAAGGCGTTGCACAATGCACTGTATGCATGTTGAGTGTTTAATTCTGGCTTTTAAAAGAGGGAGTTGGAGAGATTTTACGTATTTAAGTAAACATAGAAGTCAGCAGCTGTACCGACTTTTTTTCAAACGCCACAATAAGGCCGAAGTTATACGAAAGTTAGTACACCTTACTCTTTACTGGTTAAGTACACGTTATGCCCAACGAATAAGTTCAAAAAGGGGGAAAAGAGGTAAAACATGAGATACTCAAGCATTATACTAAATGGCCGCAAAAGTTAGGTGCACTCTTTCTCTTGTTGAGGAACAGAAATGAAAATTTGAGCGCAGCACAGTAATCGCCATAACCTACTATTAGGAACGATTGCATGAGCGTGTTTTTTTTTTAAAATAAAAATCAACTGTGTGCATTCAACCGGCAGAAGCTTTACGAAATTTTCCCTGCTTTCGAAACAATTCCAGCAGAAAGTCGTCCCGTGCTATTGTTAAAGTGCCCGCATTCGAGCCATTTGGAAGTTTCGCGTCCCTGTTGTTTCCAAAGTATATGTGCTATTATCAAAAAGGACGACGTCGCGTCGGGCGTTGTACAGCGTCTTCAATGGCTTGTAACCTATTCTTACTCAGCTTACATAGTTTCTGTATTATTTCAACCCCTATACTTCAAGTTGCTTGCTGGGCGATTGGAAATTCGCTCACGCCCTACAATTTTTGAAATTTTGTGACCGGCCATATTCCGTAAACAATAGGACTATTTCACCTGACGCAGTCAGCTGCAGGTTACATGAACAAATTAGTTACATGCATTAAGTAACGCAGCTAACCAGAATGACTTCTTTAAAAGCAATAAACACGGATTGCGTCTGATATTTTTTTGTCAGATGCAACGTTTTGAGTAGTTACGGATCGACACGTTTCACTGCACAGGTTCTCTTGTAATGATGCAATTTTTGTCGATTTGTCGAAGGCTTTCGATCGAGTTCCACTTCATTTCCGAATGCTGATATTGTGTTACCTTAATCTAGATTATTAAGTAACTTGTTTGGTATAAAATATTTGAGCAAACCGGCGGCAGCGGGTAAGAATGCATGACCGCGTTTCTTACCTTGTGGGTCTCCCATGCGTAGTTCCCCTAGGGTCGGCATCAGGCCCATTAAAATTTCTAATTTACATAAACGACATCGCGTCAACGCTTTCTTCGTAAATTCTTCGACTCGGCGACGACTGTGCAATTTAAGAAGGAATAGTAACTTCTGATCACGTTTCTGCACTCCATCGTGACTTATATACACTAACAGGATGGTGCAGAAAATTGCTAATGAAGATAAACGTAGATAAAAAGAACATGTGCGATTCGCTGCTGCGGTGTGGTGTGAAAAGTCTTTTTATTTAATAGATAATGCCAAAATTTGAACAGTTTCATTCTTTAAATGTCTTGGCGTTACATTCACTTCCGATTTAAACAGGGCCCCGATATAGAAAAATCACACCGAAGGCGTTGAAAAAGCTTGGCCTGCTCAAGCGTCGCCTTTACCTAGCTAACTCAGATACGCTTCTCCGCGTACAGTACTCTGTACCGTTCTTAACTGGAGTATGCGCAAATAACATGAAATCATCGTCATATGTGTGTGCCCAACATGCTAGAATCAGTGCGGAACAAAGCCGGGCATTTCAGTTTGTCGTAGTATTCAGGATAACAAAGTGTATCGGCCTTGTAGGACAACTTAATCTCTACCATTTTCACCCTACGCAGAAAGTTTTTAAGGTAACCTTTTTTCCACACACTGTAGCGTCATGCAACAGCGTTCGTTTGCAATTTCATTCTTCCGGTATCCTATATGTCTGCATGCATCGACCATGCTCGGAAAGCTAGAATAATTTTCGCCCGAAGAAAAAATATCAGAACTCAACCTTTGTATTAGGGGTCAATGAATGGGTTGTTTTAGCTTGTAGCCTAGTGGACCATACGGATGCCTCTTCTTTTTAAACCGCGCTTATCACACTTCTAATGATTCAAATTACTCCATAACTACTTTTTTAATGTTGATTGTGGGATACATCGACTCCCAAAGACGAGACTCGAGCGTCAAGGTAAGAGATTAGCCACCATCAAGGCCTGCATTTAATCGAACGTCCAACGGTAAAGCGAAGAGGAAGGAACAGTGCGTGCGCTCATGCGGCCCGAGATGATGATGATGCTAACCAAGAAGATTGGCCGAAGTTCATCAGGTCGATCAGGTTAGCACGTCACAGCAGGTTGATGGCGGTTGATCGGGATGCGGCTGTGACCCCTTCAAAGAGATTCTACATCTTTCTGGCTGCCAAGCACGTGGAGCCAGCGTGCCCCTAAATGGTAGAGACTTTGGGCGGTCAGCCTGGTTTAATCGGGTAATGTTCACCGAATTCTAAATCGATAGCTGAAGGGTGAAGTTCTGTGCACTAGCCTTCTCCGCTATTTTCTGCGTTAGAACGAGAGGACTCTGGTTCCAGGAGCTCCCGATGCGAAAATATACATGCAGGTTCTTCCCACCACGATGGGGACTGTGGTAGCGACTGGGCTGGTATTTATTTTGTTAGGGTACCAGTCAGGTTCTCGCTTCCTGAGCAACGCTGCCCCTTATCTAGGATCTTAACCAACTGGTCACGTCTTCGCTCTTCTACATCGAAGTTGTCGGATAGGTCGATGTCCCGCTTTCGAGGAAGAGCGGGTTCATATTTTGAGTCTACAAACTGTGTCTTGTCATTTGCGTTTACTGAGACATGATCGTTTGTCCAAGCATGTACCGGATCTTTACTGACTGTGGATGATCTTCACCACCTTGTCACTGAACAAAGTCGCCTTGGAGGTCTCTTCTGTGACCATTTCCTCCGTCAATTCCAGGAAAATGTCGTAGTCAAGCTACTGCATCGGTCGATGCATGGCCTCGATCCTCTCCAATGATATTGCAGCGTCCATCGCTGTAGTCAGAGTGCCACTTCGGAGGCCGTCTTCCATATCGGTCAAGACGGCTGAAAGCTTGTCCTGAAGGGCGGTTCGTCGCCGCAGATTCCGCTCGATCGAAGTTATCCTTGGTCCTTAGAGGTAGGTCCGCCGGTCTCTCAAGCAGAAGCCGTCGAAGAAAGGCTGTCGGTCCTGCTTGTCGGTGTCGGCCTGACAGACACGACTCCCGGGTCGTTTTGGCACCAAGTTGTGAGATCCATCGACACCCATGGACGATACTCGAGCGTCAAGGGGGGAGAGAAGTGACCATCAAGGTTTGCTTTTAATGGAACGTGATTTCGGCGACTGTAACTACGGTTTTCGTGCCCGTGTGTAGTGTTTCGCGTCACTATGCCGCAGTTCCTTTAGGAACTAGCCCAGATAGAGTGCGCGAAGATGTCTACGGGCGGCAGCCAGCCGCCGCCTTCGACCAGCGTATCGGCCGCGCGGGAGCAGATGTTACATTGTCGCTCGAGCAGTTTCGGGTGTTCCTGCAGCCTCGCGAGGCTCATGGCCTCCTACAAGGACATTCATCAGCAGCAGCAGCGTGCCCAGCAGCTAGTGGGAATGCTTCTAGCCAAGCCTGCATCTGTGCTCGCCGCGCACCACGCCGAGCCGAACCAGGTTACGGCCGATGTTTGCACTGCCACACCACCCCCCCATGTGTGTTGGTGCTGTGAACTATTCGCAAGAAAACCCCGCCGCAACCATGGGGGAGCCAATGGACAAGACGGCGCTACTCAAGCGCCAGCGGGACGTCTCGGATGGCTCGGATGACGAGCGCGGGGCCAACGACGCCATGCCAAAGGAAAACGGCCGAGTGGTGGCCATTGCTCGCTTCTACAAGTGCCGGGGGAAGCCGTGGATGCGTCACGAGCACATGTGACCACCGCGGCCATCCTTGCCCCTCTCCCGTCAGGCGACATGGCTGGCCCGGGTGAGCTTCCGCCGGCTTCCGCCCCGCCCCCCCCCCCACTCATTGGCGCCACGAGCCACCGTGCATCGGCGTTCGCCTCAAGCACCACCGCCGCTGCCTTCCCTGCTGATCTGGCTGACGCGCAAGATGGCTGCACCCAGGACAACAAGCAGCCGAGCGGGCCCTTCCCCTCGGAGATAGCGACCTGCAGCGGCTCTTCAGGCGACTCCTTGGCATCGGAACTTGCCCCCGGGCATCGCGAAGGCCTGTGGACTATCCAGAAGAGCAAGGCAGTACGGCGAAAGGCCAGGAAATTGGCCGCGCGGCGTTCGATTGCGCAGCCGGCCGCCGGCACCTGCTTGTTCCGTCCCACAGACCGAGCCGCCTCCTTCCTCAAGGAATCGAGGGAGGTCATCGCCCGTAAAATCGCCGCCACCCTCGGGGTGTCCCAGGTTAGAGTCAACACCCGGTTGAACGTGGTCGTCGTTGACGCTGAGACCGCCGAGTGTTTGGCTGCCCTCCTGGCCACTCAGAGTGTGGCTGGGATTGCTGTCCGAACCGGCCGCCCCGCCAGCCGAGGCACGAGCCGTGGTCTCGTTTTTGATGTTGACCGTCAACTCACCGTCGAGGGGATCCAGGCCAACATCGACTGTGAGGTGGCGGTGAAGGGTGTGGCACGGAAGGCTGATGGGGCTGTGCTGATCACCTTTGCTGCCCCTTGCCCTCCCCTGTTCGTGGGTGTGTAGAAGCTGCTGCTGCCTGTACGGGGTTGTCGGCCGCGGCCCACGCAATGTGCGCGCAGTGGTCGACTGGACCATGTGACAGCCTGCTGAAAGGACAAACAGAGGTGTGCTCGCTGCGGTGGGGGCCCCACCGCGCAGCAGTGCCCTGCTTCTACCCCACGCTGCACCAACTGCAGTGCCCCGCACCCCGTCACCGACCCACTCTGCCCCTGCTGGCAGCACAAACGTAGGGTGGCCACAGCCATGGCACGCTCACCACAGCCAGTACTCCGAGCGGAGCCCGTAGCGTCAGTCCGCAATGAACAGCCACCAAGCTACGCGGAGATGGCTTGGCAGCAGGCGAGCCGCCAGCTGCAGCAGCCTAATCATCAAAATCATCATCATATTTTATTTCCTTAAAGACCCCACAAAGGGGTATTACATAAGGGGTGGATATACAGAGTATCAAAAACATTTGGCACATAAGGGGTTGGTATACATGGTATAACAAACTTGCTACATAAGCGGGCATATACAAGGTATAAAACATTGTTACATAGGGGTGGATATATACATTGCCATAAGGTCTCACTGACAGAGATGAGTTGTTACATTTTTAGTGAAAGTTGATGGGCAGGTGATTGTGACAACGTGGTTTGGGAGGTCGTTCCAGTCCTTCACAGCACGCGGAAAGAAGGACGCGGATAAGGTAGCGGCCCTAGTGCGGTAACGGGAAACTTGGAGGGGGTGGCTGGTGCGGCGCGAAATATACGTCGGGGGGATTACGTATGGAGGTTGGTTGAGGGGCGAATGAAACAGCTTGTGAAACAGGGAAAGAGTGGCTACGCGGCGTCGAAGGGAAAGTGGCTGTAATCCAGGTTGGGCTTTTAAGGATGAAACACTAATGTCATAAGAATATGACGAATTTATGAATCGGGCTGAGCGATTTTGAATTGATTCAAGGTCATTGATTAGGGAATTTTAAAGCGGACTCAATATAGCTGAGGCGTATTCCAGTTTCGGCCTGATGAGGGATGTGTATGCGAGCAGTTTTACGTGCTGAAGTGCGCAACGCAAATTACGTTTCACGAATCCCACTATTTTGTTTGTTGATGAGATAATGTTTGTGACATGCACATTCCAAGTTAGATCGGCGGACAGTGTGACACCGAGATATTTGAAACTCTGTACTATTTTTAGAGGGGCGTTAGTGATTTGGTATGGGAATAGAAATGGGTTTTTGCGGCGAGTGAATGAGACGATCCTACACTTGTTGGGGTTAAGTTCGAGAAGCCAATTGTCACACTATTCTTGAATGTTGTTCAGATCGTGCTGTAGGGTTAGTTGATCGGAAGCATTAGTTACCGTATGGTAAATCACGCAATCGTCGGCAAACATGCGGATTTTGCCAGACGCAGTTAGGGGTAGGTCATTTATGTAGATGAGAAATAGCAGGGGGCCAAGGACGCACCCTTGCGGTACTCCTGACGTTACTTCGAGAGGTTCAAAGGATTCACTATTTACGTGCACGAATTGAGAACGATTAGCTAAAAAATATTTAATCCATTCTCACACGTTAGGGTCGAGATTTAGCCCGGATAACTTCTGTATTAGTTTGTTGTGTGGAATTGTATCAAATGCTTTTGCGTAGTCAAGGAAAATGGCGTCAGTCTGAAAGTTTGTGCCAAGATTTGTATGTATATCGTGAAGAAAGAGTGCTAATTGTGTTTCACAGGAAACGCCTTTGCGGAAGCCATGCTGACAGGGGTGAAAGATACAATTGGAATCGAGGAAGTTGATAACATAGTAATATATGACGTGTTCCAAGATTTTGAATGGGATGCTTGTTAGTGAAATGGGACGATAATTGAGTGGGGAGTTACTATCACCTGCTTTGTAGACTGGAACGACCATACCAATTTTAGTCATCCGGACGGTCGCCTGTGGTGAGCGACTGTGAGAATATGAGGTACAAGTATGGTACAATTGTGTTGGTGATGTTGTTTAAAAGTTTTGAATTAATTTCGTCCATGCCACATGACGAGGAAAGTTTAATGTTTTTTATTAGAGAAGAAATGCCGCCTGCGGAAAATGCTAGCGCAGGCATGCTGGAAGCTATCAGAGTGGATGTGGGAACTCAAGGCATACTAGGCTCTTTGGTGAACACCGACGAAAATGCAATGTTAAAATTATTACCACACTCGGCATTTGTGGTAACTTCACCCGATTCGTTAGTGAGGGTGATAGTGCGGGATGGTTTTGGATTGACGATCTGCCAAAATTTTTTTACGTTATCACTCAGCATTTTGGGTAGGTCTGTGTTAAACAATGCGTGCTTGGCGTTGCGAATTGCTGTAAGATAGTCGTTTTCGGCGGAGTAGTATTTATCCCATGCGCATGGCGTTCCTTTAGATTTTGCCTGGCGGAAAAGGCATTTTTTCTTGTTGCTTAGTCGGTTTAACGTTTTAGTATACCAGGGCTTTTGCTGCGTGGCACGAAGTGTGGTCTTCGGAATAAACTTATTTTTCAGTTCACTAAGCTTTTGTTTAAAAACTACCGAATTTTCATTAACGAATGGGTTACGGAAGTTGGCTTCAAAATCTAGGAAGAAGCTACTGAGTTGGTTGTTAATTTCTTCATAGTTACCTTTATCATATAAACATATTGTATTGTTCAGCATTTGGCGTCGTTCTGGGGAAAATAGGAAATCTGCATGAATAATTTTTGGTCGCTAATTTCTTCGAGATAGGTCATCGACGATAAGCTAGAAGGATGGGTGGTGAGAATGCAGTCTGATGATCTTTTGTATTCTATGATTTGACAAAAAAAAATAAAAAAAAATGAGATCAAGGATATTTGCGGAATTGGCGGCAACACGTCTTGGCGCTGATACAAGTTGTGGCAAGTTAAAGTTGAAACAGGCATCTATAATTCTCTCGAGTCTTTCTGGTTTCCTTGTGTGGTTGTGCCGGTTTTCCAGTTAATATTAGGAAGGTTAAAGTCACCAAACAGCAAAATATGGGCATTCGGGTGGGCTGTGGTGAGCGCATTTAGCATGTCAGTAAGTTTTTTTGCGAGGTCTGGATTTGCATTTGGTGGTCTGTAGCAGACACCAAGCAGTATCGTTTGGGGTGAAGTTCGGCAATGAAGCCGTAGAATTTCTATGTCAGATGCTATGTTGATGGCGGAAAATGATAATTCCGGGCCGACGGCGATTAGTACGCCTCCTCCGTGAGTGCATTCGCGATCATTTCGGTATAAGCGGAAGTTACGTGGATCTGCAAAAATTTCAGTGTCCATCACGTCATCGATAAGCCACGTTTCTGTGAGTACAACAAGCTTGGCATTGGATGACGTGACAAGGTTATATATTGTTTTTCGTTTCGGTAAGAAGCTGCGTATGTTAGTAAAGACTATAGATAACGAAAGATTGTTTTGTGCTGGATTTGGGGGCGGTTTGTTACTTTCTTCGTTCGAGGGGTTTGCTATGCTATTTCTTTAACAATTTGTGAAGCATTGTCAAAAATGTAACGTTTTGAGCCCGTATGAAGGGTTTTATAACGTATCTAAAACTTTGTTGATTTTGTTTTCGCGAAATTAACTAAATGTCTGCAGGCGGTTCGGACAGACTGGGAGAAGTCTCCGCCGATGCTAAAGTCTGCTCCTTTCAGCTTGGGTGCATTTGTAAGTATAGTCTCTTTGGTTTTATGAAATGTGAACTTTTCTTTTATAGGGCGGTGGCGATTACCGGCATGGCGTCCGAGGCGATGTGCGCGATCTATTTATTTTGGGTTGATGGCTACTTAAAGGTGTTCAAAGCAGTGCCTGATAATTAGCCCTTCTGCTTCTGCATTTGTTTCAGCTGGGTTAGGATCGGGAAGGTTGTAGAATATTAAGTTATTACGCCGTGAGCGGTTTTCTGCGTCGTCTAATTTAGCCTCCAGCTCGGAGACCAAACGGTTCATTTCGGTTGTGTCCGTACGGATCACTTCAAGATCTGCTTGTAGAGGCAACCGGTTCTGGTAGTGGGTTTCTACTTCAGTCATGCGTTTGCTTAGGTCAGTTATGGTTTGGTTGGTTGTTGATAGCTGGTTTTTAAGTTCTTGCACGTCAGTGAGAAGTGTAGCTTGCCCAGCGGAAATTTTTTGTAGTTCGGTGAGGATTTCTTGCATTTCTGGGCCAGGGTTAGTCTCGAAATCACCGGAAAATAATAACAGTAGAGAGGAGGTGGCACGGGCACACTCAAGGATGATTTCACAAAGGCACTGTGGGCTCGGCAGCTGCACCAAGTAGTAGTTACTTGTCTTTTTAGCAAATAGGCTATTGTACCTACTAACCTGCATGACCAGGGCGAAGCGGTAAGTGCGCTGCGGCGTGGCACAGCTGCCTAGCCGACGAAGTGCTGCCGACGGGCGTTGCCCTTTTATAGCTGGGGGGAGCGATGATGTTGGTTGCGATGGTGCTGTCCAGGTTGAAGTGAGGGTTGGGGGTCCGGTAACGTTGTTGCCAGCAGTGGTGCAGCCGTGGTGATAGCGTTTTGGCCAGCACCTGCCTCGCTTTCACAAAGTGGCAGCGTCCCGTTCCACGCAAAATCCAACGAAGGATTCACCAGCGCGGGAAGCAGTAGGTGCAGGACCATTGCTGGGAATACCTGCATGACCAGAGCGAAGCGGTAAGTGCGCTACGACGTGGCACAGCTGCCTAGCCCACGAAGTGCTGCCGACGGGCGTTGCTCTTTTATAGCTGGGGGGAGCGATGATATTGGCTGCGATGGTGCTGTCCAGGTTGAAGTGAGGTTTGGGGGGGCAGTAGCGTTGTTGCCAGCTTCCCGTTCCAAGCAAATTCCAACGAAGGATTCACCAGGGCGGGAAGCAGTAGGTGCAGGACCATTGCTGGGAATACCTGCATGACCAGGGCGAAGCGGTAAGTGCGCTGCGGCGTGGCACAGCTGCCTAGCCTACCTCCTGCCATGCAGGAACGCCAGCAGCAGCAGCAGCAGCAGCAGCCTCCAGCTACCCAGGGACGCCAACAGCGTTCCTGGCAGCTGTCTATGTGAGGGCTGTGCTCAACAGTGCTCCAGTGAACCTGACCTCGGTCGTGGATGTCGTCATGGAATGCGCCGCTGTCACGGTGCGCATGGGGTTCACGGACACCACTGTGGCCAGCGTCTACGTCCGTCCATCGCGGCCCTGGGACGCCAGAGCAGTGGGGCGGCTGCGGGCGCACCTGGGCCCGGACGTTGTCGTTTGCGGATATTTTAATGCGCACAATCCAGCCTGGGGCAACCCCCGAACCACCTGCAAGTGACGAGAGTTGCTCGATGCAACCACAGCCTGCGGACTGCTCGTGCCCAACACAGGCAGCCCCACCTTCACCCGCCCTGCTCCCTTGGGCCCGGTCCAGCTGTCTCACATTGACGTCACACTGGTGTCCCAGCGGTGTGCCTACACCTCCGAAACCGCCACCAGCACATGGGGATCGGACCACTACCCCATCCTGGTCACCCCCAAGGGCGATCGAAGGCGGGCAGACACCAGGGTCTGCGCCGGTACCAACTGAACCACCTACCGCAAGGAGATGGCAGAGCGAGTGTCTGGAGGACCCAGAGCCTGATTTCCTGGCAGCTGTCGTGAAGAGCGCCAACAGGGCGACAGTGCCGGGGGAGGTACCCCTCTACACGGCACCACCGGACCTGAGACTCCGGGCCAGCCACAACGAGCTGCAAGGGCGGGCAATACCGAGCAGGCATCCGGGAGACTGGACGGCGTACCGACATGTGGATGCACAGCGCAGGAGGAGAGCCAAGTAGCGGTGGAGGCAGAGCTGGGAGTCGCTCTGCTCCTACATGGACTCTCGTAGGTGTCCGGCCAAAGCTTGGAGAGTTTAACGGGCCTTCCTTCTCCAGCCTTCCATCACCAACCGGCACTGCCTGCTGGCCTCCGCCATTTCCTTGCGCATCTCTGCGGAGGCTTTTGCTAAGCGGTTAGCCGACCAGTTCACCCCGGCTCTACCCACCCCTGAAGCCCGGGTGCACGTGTTTCCGGTGGCCCCCCAGGAGCCGCAGGTAGTGGCCATTTGCAGTGGCGACGTCACACTCGGGGAGCGGCAGGCCGCCCTGGATCGATGCCCCAAGCGGCGAAGCGTCCCTGGTATTGATGGGGTGACATACCAAATGCTCCGGAACCTGGACATCACCCAGCTGCAGCCGCTTCTACAGCTCTTCAACCAGGTGTGGAGGGAGGACAGCTTTCCACCTACTTGGCGGGTGGCACTAGTCAGGGTGATGCTGAAGGTCGGTTGGCCGCCCACCGAGCCAGCATCGTACCGGCCGGTTTCTCTGACGTCCGCAGCGGGGAAGCTGATGGAGAACACGATCCTGGCCCGCCTCCAGTGGATTTGTGATCGTCGGGACCTCTTTAAAAAGCAGCAAAGCGGCTTCAGGCGCCATCGCTGTACGGCTGACTCCCTGAGAGATGTGGTGTCGATGCTGGAGCAGGCCCGCCATCACAAGGAGGTGGCCATATTGCTCCTGCTGGACATGAGGTCGGCCTTCGACTCCGTCCCCCACACGGCCATCCTAGAGGCCCCGGACAGCATGGACGTTTCGTGGCACCTCGGAAGATACGTGAGGGCGTTCCTGACTAACTGGACCCTACGAGTCAGGGTGGGCCGAGCAACGAGCAGCCCAAAAGACGTCGCTCTGGGGTTCTCCAGGGGAGTGTCCTCAGCCCAACCCTGCTCAACCTCGTCTTGGCTCCACTCCCGGACTGCATCCCAACTGGGCTTGCATTTCCAGTGGGAATGGCGGTCTATGCTGACGACATTGCCATCTGGGCACACGGACCAATGAGGCTACCCTGCAAGGTGAAGGCGTGTCTTCAGGGGGTGCTGTGGGCAGTTGCCGCCTTCCTGACAAGCCGTGGCCTGCAGCTGCCCGAGACGAAAGCGCAGGCCATGATCTTCCAGCCGAGGGGCTACAGGGCACGCAAGACGACACCGCCGCTCACCTTGAATGGTCAGTCCCTTCCTTGGTGCTCCAGCGCCAAGTATCTGGGGCTCCTGGTCGACTGCCAGATGACCTGGCTACCTGCGGTGAAGGAGCTTCGGAAACGCACAACGAGGGTCCACCAGGGCGTGATGAGGTTGCTGGCACGTGGACAGGGCTGCACACACACGGTGGCCCTGCGGGTGTTCCACGGGATGGCGGCGTCCGCCGTTCTCTATGCTCTGCCTTTAGTGCAACTCGAACCACGCCGGTGGGAGGAGTTGGAGGTTAATCAGCGCCAGGTTAACCACCTCTGCTTGGGCTTTCCGAGCACATCTCCGGTGGCGGCGACATACACGGAGGCAGGCTTCTGGCCTATCCAGATGCGGGCCCTGCAAGTGGGGATCCACCACATCCACCGCCTGCAAGGCACACCGGACGGCGCGGCACTGCTCGAGCGCTATCGCAGCCGGCCCAACTATCAGATGGGCATGCTGCTCGATACATACCAGAGCCACATCATGTTGCCGCAGCGGCCTCGCCTGGAGTCACCACCCCCAGGCACGGGGCAGGCTCTACGCATTGTCACCACATTGCCGGGGGTCCGTAGTAAGAGGGTCGACTCCACCCCAGGTCGTCCACGAAGAGGTGGCTGCCCTGCTGCAGGATGACGCTGTCGGACATCTGCAAGTGTACACGGATGGATCTGTGCAACTGTCGATGGGCAGAGCCGGAGCCGCCTGCACGGCCCTAGAACCCGGCACCAGACAGGGGTTCAGGCTGATCCTTCCCTGCCTCATCCCCCCAGGCAGAGCTGGCTGGACTCCACTTGGCCGCGGCTCTTCTTATCAAGCAGGGCATCCAGGCCCGGGGGCCATCATCCTGACTGACTCACGGTCTGCCCTTCTCCTTCTGCGTGCCGCCGACCAGCCAGCCAGCTCTAGCGGCTACGTAGAGCAGCCGCTGGCTGCCAAGCTTCATGCGGCGGAAGCGCATGGGTGCCCACTGCGACTTCACTGACTGCCATCGCACGTGAACATCACTGGCAAGGAGGTTCCAGACGCCTTGGCCAAAGGTGCTGCTCCCCAGGCAGGGGTCCCCTGGGAAGGGGTGTCATTAGACGCTGCAAGGACTATCCTGGCATGAGTGGTGGAGGCCATGCATCCAGATGCCCGAGTAGTCAGGGGCCAGGAACCACGAGTATTACTCGCACACTTTAGCAGAGACGCCCGGTCGCTCTTGCTTCGCCTGCGGCTCAATTGCTGCAACGTGGAAGCGCGCTTGCACCACCAAGGCCGCCGAGTGTCCCCCACCTTCGCCGACTGCCCAGAGCCCGAGACGCTAGAGCCCATACCACCTGGTGGCAAGAGCTAGAGCTCTTGCCACCACCACGACACCGCGAGGGCAGACCTCCGGGCTGCACTCCAGCGACTTGGTGCCCCAAGCCACAAGCTAGAAGACTTCCTGTTCCCCACAGGACCGGACGCCATTCGACGGGAGGTCTTCCAGCACCTACTCAACTTCCTGGTTACGACAGGACTAGCGCTGCGTTTGTAGCCATCGAGTCATGGACGAAACAAACGCGAAATAGACTATCCCCCACTCTCCTACCGCTCTTCTCTTTCCCCTTCTCTCTTCCTATCCTTTCAAGCCCCAATCCCCTTCCCTGGACTGGGTTGTATGAGGGTGAACTCCCCGTTGAGTTCAACAATATCCCCAGGCCTTTTCTCTTCCCTGCTTTGTTAATAAATCACCACTACTACCTAATGAAACGTCGAGCGGTAAAGCGAAGAGGAAGAAACAGTGCGTGCGCTCATGCGGCCCGAGACGATGATGATGCCAACCAAGGGATATTGGCCAAAGGCCATCAGGTCGATCAGTTTAGCTGGCCGCAGCAGGTTGATGGCGGTCGATGGCGATGCGACTGTGACCACTTGAGAAAGATTCTGCATTGATATTTTCTTGGCTGTGTTTTTCTGCTTGTATAATACCACATTTTCCATATACTTTTCCAAATTTGTTTTTGGTTACAATGTGTAACGCTGTATTTTAGAGTGCTTTTGTATACCTCTCTCACTTTTACGGTATTCCGATATCACTCTTGTGGTCTGCGTTTTTCTATTTTTGTCATATTGTATGTTTCGTTGGGTTTCAACTAATCCTTCCCCTGCCAAGGAATGCCCACTTGGACCCTTAGGGTACCTAAACAAATAAATGATCAAATGAATTAAATTATCAATGATTTATGGAGGTAACTGAATATGTAGAAACATTATAGGTGTCATTATTGCTGCACCGATGTGATCACCATCATCGGTGCCCGTAGTCGCGTGAGCAGCTCTCGCGCCAGCTGCTTTGTCTTCATCTCATCGCCATGTTGTAAAATAGACACCACCATTGCATCACCGGGACGTATCGGCCCTTGGTCCTCTTATTCAACATTTTGCTGCCATCTCAAAACAGTGTCTTGGAGGCTGACGCTTCTTTCTGTAGCTATGGACTCTAGTAATTCTATTGTCGTTGTCAGTTGCCTTGTTCTTCATATTGTGTCTGTAGTTCATTGATTTCTTTAGAATGCATTGCCGACTACGGGCCGCGGCAATCTTCCTTTCATATCTTACAAGAACGTCTTCATCCCGCTCTTCAGTTCCGTGTATCGCTTGCATGTAGGTCGATAATATGTATGTCTCATCTTGCCCTTTCAACATTGCCAGTGGTGGAACATTCATAGCCTCGTGTTGTGCCAACATCAGTGGATTCGATGAGCCGGTTGTCTTACTCGCGGTCACACTGGCGCACTCTTCAAGTTCACGCGAATGTTGGGCGCCTTCCCCTTGAAGTTCAGAGGCAGCCAACAAAGGGGTCAGATTCTGAATTTCTCTCTGAGGCAAGAAATTTGACAGAGGCGACTTTTCTGGCGGCAAGGCAGGTTCACCAATGATTTTAAAATCAGGTGTTCCGTCGCTTAGTTCCGTAAGGGCAAGGAACTCATTGAAGTTTTTTGAAGAATACAATTTCTCCATTATCTCGCACTGTTCGATGGTTTCAGGTTTCTTCTCCTTCAACTGGTAGTATAATCGGATCATAATATGCGTGCTTTCGTCTTCATGGTCAATGTTGGTAGCAAATTCCTCATCCAAGTGGTCAATGTCAACAAGCGGTTCAATTTCCTCATTCAACAGTCTCAGATCAACTACAACTTTCTGCAGCTGCCGCAGCAAGCTCGTCAACACATCGCGAACATCACTGATCGGTATAGGTAAGTCTAACGTTGCTTTAGCGTCTCGGCACAGTTTTCGAGCGATAAACAGCGTTTTTTCTCTTTGCATATTCAATTCGCCAACGCGGATCGTAGGAAGAGGAGTACTTTGTCCGTGCATATAACGTGCTGAATCTTCCATTGCGCGATGAGCAGCGGAGTTCTCCTCGCCGTTTAGAATATCGCTGCCAGAGGTCATCGGGGAAAATCGTCGCAGGTGAGGAGTCACCGTCGTCTCGTTCACCCATCGCGTTGTTCGGCTTCGGGTAGCACCGTCGACCTGGCCATCACCAGGGTCCGTCATCGGTATCGAAGGGTCCTCCTTCTAATAGGCCAAAGTTCGGATGCCTCCGAATCGCAGAATCGTAGAGGGCCCTCTTCCCAGGTTTACCGGCACCAAAATGTTGAATAAGAGGACCAAGGGCCGAGACGTCCCGGTGATGCAATGGTGGTGTTCTATTTTACAACATCGCGATGAGGGCGGGGAAGATGTAGAAACATTATGGAATACATAATAAACAAATTATTATTAATGAGAAACAATTAGGGAAAATAAAAATAAATGAGTAAATAAAAATAAATAAATAAATAAATAAATAAAGCTTCTATATGCTGCAGCTAATTCTACTGCGTGTGCATAAAAAAAAGCCATTAAATGAGCACACGCCATGAATGAGAACACAGGTATAGCCCGGTATAATGTACATTGTGAGTTCAAAGCGTAATGTGGCGGAAAACGCAAAAGAATAAAAAAAGTGTCGTTCACTAAGACACTGAGTGGCGTGGGTATGCGACCGCCCAGCGTTTAGCGTACCGTTAAGCTATCAGGTCCGACTTCGGGAAGCGCTACCCGCAACTTGACCATACGATGAGGTGGACGATGCATTGCATGTGGTTAGGCTTATAGTGACTGTGCAACACTTTCCATAAACACTTTCAGCCTGCCTTGGCGTCTGGAAGCGTTTTAGAAGCTATAGTTATCGCGAGCACTGACCGGCACTGAGTGATTGGCTCGTCGGAGCAGATCCGACTTGCGTTTCTGCTCTGCTTTTGTGGCGAGGGTTTTAATGTGGCCACTGAATGCGTTTACAACAGCAATTTAAGGGAACCCGGCCAATAGCAGCTTCACCGCTGTAATGACGTCATTGGACCGGTATTGAGCAAGTTACAAATTTATCTTATGGGCATAGAGCGGCAATTTCTTGGCTGAGATGGTTTGCGACCCCCTATTATAAATACTGGGTGTAATCGTTTAGTACGTTCTGAAAGCCCTTAAGTAAAAAAAGTATTGCAACGTCTCTTTCAAAACTTTGCTTCATTTGAAAGTTTGCCTCGTTAGAATCTTACTGACACGACTTTGAACGTAAACTTCACTCAAACTTTATAAATACGAAAAAAGGGAACGGCCATGCGAACCACTAGCTCATTTCCGGCAACAGAACTTATGATGGCATTTGCCCAGGTATGCGATTGGCTGAGGCCGACAAAACCAAATGCAAGTCAGGCAGGGCTTATAAGCTCGCTGAAGGAGCTATTTGCGCTTACATCTTGGGCACATTTATTTTTATAGCAGTGAGAGGAGTGGGGTAAACATTGAAAGTTACGAAAGTACATGTAAATATAGAAGTGCTGGTGCGTACTGCTATTGGTACTGCGCGCACTATGCTTTTGCCTAATCTCAACAGGAGTTCGGTGTTCTGGGATTGTCTCAGACGGCCCTGCCGGATTGGCGGAAGCGACGGGGTCTTCCGTGACCATATTTAGCGAGCGGAATCCGTGCTTCACGAAACGAATATTTTCTACCTTAACAAAAACATGCCAGGTGTAAATACGGTCACAAACTAATGAAAGCAAGGAAACGGCCCGGCGGAGTATTGCGGTTCTAGGTAGGAGGATTGACGGTAAACAAGGCTCCGTGGTCGGCTAGAGTGTAATAGAGCAGTTGGTTTCACTTGAAATCCTATTCTTGTCACGTCATCCCAGACGCCGGGAAAGCACATGATTGGGTGGGAGAATCAAGATTTAAACTTAAATAGATTAATTTCTCAGTGAATAAAGCATCGTTGGCTTACACGCAAGCGCTGAGGGAACTATAAACCACTAAATCATCCGTATAAAATCAACGCATTTGGTTTGCATGGCTTCTTTAAAGGGACAATGAGGGAATTTGTGAACATTGAGAAATATATTGTGCAGATCAGTGTCTGATCTCCTTAGGCGATATTTGGACCATTTGTGTGTGCGCTTACGAGAACTGCTATTTATTAAGTACAAAAACAAAATGAAACTACTATATTTCACTTTCTGTGTCCTCCACGCCGGTTGCGTTACGTTTATTAAGAGGCATGGTTTTTTTTATTCGCTTGTATGCGCCGACTGCGTGGCTCGCCGCCCAGAGCTACGACAAAATGAGGCGGCCAGCCTCCAGCGGGCCGTCTGGATTCAATCTGGCTGCGAAAACTGAGGCCCAACATGATTTGTCTCCAAAGAATACGGCTTCATTTCTTGAGTTTGTATACTATCATTCTCAATAATTTCGATGCACTCCCTGCTAAAAACACTTTGCCGACTTCGCTTCAGCGCAGTTATATGCTGCATCTGTCCGTGTGACTGGCACGCAGGGAGAAAATCTAAGGCAAATAAACGAAGGAGAAGGGACAGAAAAAGCAATCTAAGTAATAGGAAAATAAAATCAATCGAAGCGTTCATCGTAATGCGTAAAAGGATGGTACAAGAAAC
The DNA here is from genome assembly GCF_048455015.1 of Haemaphysalis longicornis. Taxonomy (NCBI): domain Eukaryota; kingdom Metazoa; phylum Arthropoda; class Arachnida; order Ixodida; family Ixodidae; genus Haemaphysalis; species Haemaphysalis longicornis. The sequence continues at coordinate 172,843,822 of NW_027526361.1, read as the reverse complement.
TTTTCAGCAGGGGACACGCGGCGGCCACTGGGTCTCATACAGCGATCGCAACGGAGGGGCCGCACTGCAGCCGCACAGCCTCTCCGTTGCGATCGGTGTTCCTACCTGAAGGAAAGCAGTCCCTGGTGATCAGAAGTTTGTGGTTGCAAGGGGGAATCTTACTGCGCAAGAGGTATTTAGAGAGTATTCAGATAAACATCCTATGGTGTGGCAATCAGACAAATAAACATCTATGTACGGCGTAAGTTGTAGTCATCAGCGTATGTGCAGTTCTAATCTCGGGGGCTCTCACTGAAATCTCGTTGCTCCCTTGTGCAGGGCAATGAAACGACTACGTCGCAGGTTTGAAAACAGAAAGTCGATTTTTTATTTTGATACAAATTTGATGCAACCGCGAATGCGTACGCATCAACTTTTAAAACGTTGAAACTGAGAAATCACTATTCACCAAAAGTTTGTGCAGTTTTATGTCACTGCTTGCGTTGTTAAAAGGACAGACAACCAATTTTTGCGGAGGGCGTGATCTCCAGCTCGTATGAAAACCAGAGTTTTATATATTGCAGTAACCGCATGAAAATTCTTATAAACAGGCAGAAACAATTTTTGTTTTGCACTAAAATTCTTGAAGTCTGAAACGTGGTGCAATCTAGTGTCTAAACGTGACACTACCTTACGTGTCCAAATAACTCTGTCTACTTCGACGCATGATTCAAAAACCGCACGAAGGAATAGGATAGGTTGCGCATTATTAATGCTTCAGCCGGAAACAAGTTTTTATATACCTCTTGTAATCTCGCGTGCAGTTGAAAGTGTGTTGCCGCACGGGGCATTCTCACGGTTGCCAGCATTCATGTTGGCGTGACACGTATGGCTGGTAGATGTAAACATTACGATGTGAAATGTTTATGGGCGCTATCAGCAAAACAGTTTCCGCTTAAGGCGTTCCCGTTTATTGATTCCCTTAAGTGATTCCCGTTTATTTTGGAAAAGAAAATATACGCGGCAAAATCAGTTGTCTGTTCCTTTAAGGCCGCGAGAGGCACCGCATTGCATTTTTTCTTTCCCGTTTTTAAATAAATACTGCTTTAACCTGCAGCCGCTTAAGAGGCAGACGCCCCCTCAAAACTAAAACTCAAAACAAACGGTCGACTCTGAAGAAGTACCATGCGCGGCATAGGGACTATATTTCCATGAGGAGGCTGGCCTTCTTGCAGAAATCTCGGCAGAAAGGACGAGAAAACGATAGAACGCCCGGATCGCAAGACATCTGATCAGCCCGTCACTCGGGGCGGGCCACAAGGAGGAGTCCTCAGCCCTACACCATTTACTCCGGCTCTCATAGGTGTAACTAAAGTACTTCCCCAAACTGCGTCAATATGTGCCAATGCTTATGATATATACATTTGGAAATGAGGCGTAACCCGACTTCGCGTGCAAGCACTTCAGAAAGCATTATCTGCCACTTAGACGTACTTGCGCCGCCAAGAACTTGAGATTTCAACGCCCAAGAGTGTAGCATTGATATTTACACGAAAGCCCATTATATGCTACCCGTTAAAGATCAAAGGAGCGGTTATTCCGTGCGTCACTTACCACAAATTTCTCGGCGCAAGAATTGATCGAGATCTCTTGTCGTCAAAACATGTCTGCCCTAAGAAAGAAATTGAATTTTCACCCACGTCCTTAACCATACGGCAGAAAAACCATGGGGCCCATCGGTTTATTCGCTGTTGCGCCTTTAGCAGGCGCAATAATGTCCCCGCATTCTTTGAACCTTCCACGATCGTCCCTACGCGTGTTTAAAAGTGCACAAGCAGAAGCCCCAAAAATCCGCTTGGTGTTGCCTCGATGCACATCAACATGTCGAAACATTGCATAAGCGCGAGCCTGCCCAGTTCAAGTCTACCAAGCGCAAGAACCGCTTCGTCTACACCTCCAACATGTGACAAGACGTCAGTGTGGGCTAGTGTGGAATGTTTTCAAGGACCGACCGAACTCATGCTCACCAAGTATTTCGGCGAAAAAAAAAACATCTGATTCCCGCCCGGATTTCGCACTCGGTAAAATCTCAGAAGTGCCTGTATGGGTTCTACCTGATCGACAGGTGCGGGTATCGATTCCTGAAATCGCTGAAAGCCCCCGCATGTCGTCTTCGGTACTAACACAACTTATTTTACATAAGTGAAATTTACGGGGAAATATTGCATGTTTTCGTGGTCAGCTCGGTCCCGGCGGCTTGGTCGGCAGCGGCAGTGTTTATGCCTGGAAAGCAACTTGCCCAACGTTTCGCGATTGTCCACAAAACGTCGTCTACCGCAGCAGAGCTGGTCGCTTTGCGTGAAGCGCTCTGCCCCATTCCTTGTGAAAGGCCACAGCAGTGGGCCACCTTTTGTGACTGCAAAACAGCGCTACAGTGCTAAGGATCCAAAAGAAGCGAACCCGCCGCGGTGACTCAGTGGCTAAGGCGCTGCGCTGCTGAGCACGAGGTTGCAGGTTCGATTCCCAGTCGCGGCGGCCGCTTTTCTGATGGAGGCAAAAAGGAAAAAACGCCCGTGTACACGAGATTTCGGCGCGCGTTAAAAATCCCCTGGTGGTCAAAATTAATCCGGAGCCCTCCACTACGGCACGCCTCATCGCCTGTGTTGCGTCGGCGCGTTGAACCCCGCAATCAATCAAAAACTTATGAAGCGAGGGCTATGTAATGAGCTGATCCCCAATGTCACTATCTTGGTCAAAGAGTCGAGTGAAAATGGTCACGACGGGTTGCGTCAGTGAATACGAAGTCACTGTGGGATCGCTGGAAATTAGTTGGCGGATGCACAAGCACAGCAGGCACACCACAGTGGAACTCTATTGGCTATACCCATCACAAGGCAAGATGCCAACGCGATACTCTACCGAGCACGTAAACAAACTGCAGCCGGGCATTCGTCTGACCCGCAGAATCGACATGAACGTCTTCGCACGCTCGATCCAGAGCCAAAGTTGTGGCTCACTCATGCTCCTCGACTTCGCAGAATTCAAAGACCTTGCTACACAGACAGCGAATTGGAGTAGCACTCACCCGAAAGTATCTCCGCAAAATCGGACGAGAGGACAGCGCGGACTGCCTTCATTGTGGTTGTCCTGAGACTATGGAACATTTGCTTAGCCAAGGTACTCTAGTGAGGTAGGCTAGTACTCTAGTGAGGCACTCAAAGGTACTCTAGTGAGCGAAAGAACCTCGATGCAGCAGTTCTACGCTTGGACACCCGCCCTTTGTCCGAACAAAAGATTTTGGGCAGGTCGGCTGACAGCAGAAAACAAAGCCCTACCGTTAAAGCCACGCGTGTATTTCTTAGTGACTTGTGTCTGAATTAACGGAATTAGGTTGCGACAAAATTTAACAGACTGCGGAAAAATGTCTCACGTTTTTTTTAATATCGACGATCACGTGCTCAAAAGTGGACTGTGATAATTTGATTCAGCGTCCCATTGTGCGTGAGGCTTTATTTGTTTTACTACATGTACATGGTTCAGTCGTCGATTTAACTGTCATTTGGCATACCTGCCATATCCATACTTTTCGATTTTTGTCCCCAGTATCCTCGCCACTGTGGAAAGTAGCAGGCCCAAGATCAGTTTCCCAGGCTTACCTCTTCTCCTTTTCAACAAACATTTACTCTTCCTCTCTCCAACGAAAGGTGCGCTCCCCTAGTTTCAATGTAAGGTGCAGAAACTAGGCTCTGTGCACTTTGCTAAGCGCTGCCTCGCAGGCAATTCACTAGATGTCGGAAGCTGTACAAAGTCGTGTGTTTTAGATCCTATGTATTATACGCATCCTATGCGAGCATTGCCACCTCCGTCTGAAGGGTCTATGAGATGGTTCGTTGTGAGAAAAACAGAATTTTTCCTTGTCGGCTACAGAAAATGGCCGCTGCAGTGAAAATAAAAAAAGATATACATAAATGTCCGGATTACCGCAGTTCTACAATGTTTTGTCCTTGTTGTGTATGTACACGGCCGGTCCGGGCACGCTCGCCATTTTGGTGCGAAGGACCGCATGCCGTGATATCAAGTACAGGGTGTCTTCTAAAGTTCACAAAAAACGTTTGAAGACGTTGTTGCTTCTTTTCAACAGCTAAATGGTGAAACATTGGTGCTTCTAGTAAAAATTAGAATATAACAATTTGCTTCCACTGGTCGCATAAAGTTAAAAACATGTTTCAATACCTAAACTAGCAACTAAAATGTTATGGCGTCTTTCTCAAAAGTGAAGAATGAAGACGGAACTGCATTGGCAGTATTTACATGTCTCTTTGATTCTTAATCGCTGAAGTTTTGTCAGAAATGGTTCCCTAGGCACATTTATTCAGAGTAAAGACCACTGGCATAAAATATGGCTTGCTAGTGCGTCCATCTTGAACTTATAAGATCCAACACCTACAATTCTTCGATTAGTCATGGAACGAATTTGTTTTATTAATAAGGGGAAGACACAAGAGCCAGTAGGGTCAATAAAGCCTGCGGAAGAATCAGAAGCATGTCAGAAGAATTCAAACTGACCATTTCAGTACAAAGTCTGGAAAAACGTTTGAACAGTAAACAATCATGCCTTACCACCGTGAGAAGAAAGGCCTACACTAGCCCAACAGAACTGTCGTCGATGCTTTTTGCCACAACGACAAAATCCCGAAACACTCACTTGTACCCCTATACTCCACACCGCCTACTTAAATCGAGTGGAGCTTGTACATGCAAAGGGTCGCTGAAAGGATGCGGAAACCCTCAACACAAATAAACTTGCTTCAAGCCTATGCTAGGTGCGATCAAAATCTGCTCATCCTGCAGCCTTTATTCTCGACAGCTGTCGATCCCCTCTTACCAGGTTGCTGCGTTTGCAGTAAGCTTGATTTATCAGCCGTGTTTACTTCTGTGCTTTTTGTCTATCAACGCTAGATCGTCTTTCTCTGCTTTCAACTCTCGTAACAAGCTTATCCGACCGTCTTTTTGGCATGTTGCCGAACTGCATTATGGGACGGCAGAGTTTCCACGGCGAGACGGAGAACAACGAAACTTAGCAGGGAGGGTGGAAATGATAGTCGGGCGTTCAATCTCTGCCCTTTTGTGGCTGTATCCTGTATGTTTTTTTGCTTCTGCTCTCAAGGCGCTGCACCTCGGGCAGAAAATGCTACCGTCACCAGTCTGTTCACTGCATTATTCCACGCTGGAGAACCACGCGTTCTACAACATAGACGCATCATTGCACATAGATGTCAGAAATCGGTATCCTGTGAGTAAGTGCTGTGTATGTTGAAGCGGTATTTTTATTACCATTTTCTGAGGTTTTCGCATATAACTGAGTAGTTTCTCTTCTGGCTAATTAATGTCTTCACGAGCACTTCGAATGTCAGTATATGTAACAAAGCTTACCGAGCTGGTTACAGTATGTCACCTCAATTCGAGGAATACCGAACATGAGGCTATTTGGCAATGCTAGTTGTTACGGCCACTGCTCAGGTCACACGCCGGTAACCAACGCCACTTGTGAGAGCGGAAAGAGACGCCGATACAGAATGGAGCTCAAGAGACCGTGACAATTCATTTGCGACTGAGCGCGTAGACGTCGCTCAGTCAGAATTTATATTGAACAGTTATTTGAGAGCTAAGTTACATGGCCGGTACGACGCCCCGTTAATGGATCATGTTCTCCCGCAAAGCTTGGTGGTGCATAGTGCATACGCGGAAGCACCAGTTGACTCTCATTTCCCATGCCGGTCCTTGTTTCTGCTCGAAATATTTATTCGCAACATACCAGCGATCGTTCTATTTAAGGTACACGCTCACCCTGGCTCCAGTAACGCAGAAATGCGGTAACAGCTATTTATCGCATCGGAGCACTTCTGTAGCCACAACTTTTACTTCGGACGGGTGCTACCCGGGCGGACGGGGGGTACCCGGGAATAGGACTTTTGTCGAACCACCGTCTTCATGCAAGTACCCGCGGCGGTAGAGTTTCCCATCCTGTGGCGGAGCTCCCCTCTAACTCTCCGTTCCTAAGACGGCCTCAGGGACTGCGCGGAAAGGACAGGCATTTGCTTTACGCCAAGTGTAGGCTAATTCATTGTTTTGCTATGATGAGTAGCAGCGGTATGGGCCAACTTGGTGCCATCGCGTACGCAGATTGATATGACTGATATAATGGATATAAAACAACCAGGTTATAAAAGAGGTCATATAACACCCTATGACGGCAAGGAAGCTTGTTGTGTCTGCGCCTGCTTATGTTCACGTAAAAAGAAAGACAATTGTAAGGAAAGGACTTTTCTTTAGGGGCGAACTAGGGCCAGAACAGGATGAAAGAACCCAGAAAGCCCTGTAAATGCTCAGGTTGACCCTAGTGAGGGGTCTTGCAAATACCCAGTGTCCAGACGTCGGTACATCATAGCACGTAAAAAGAACAGATCCGCTGGTACCACTAGAAGATATAGCTTCCCCCTAGCCAAAGTGTTCTTCTTGTAGAGGACATGAATTCGGATACCTTACAAAGGCAACCCTCGCGCAAGGCTGCGTGATGTTACAGAACATCGTCACTCCAAATTGTCTATAATCACTCGATGGTCTGGGTCAGCCTTGTCGCCATATCTGATGAAACTATGACCCCGATAAAAGAAGGGTCCTCTTGAGCGTTTTCAAGTGCTGACCGGGACCCTGGTCAGGCTGTCAGCGTTCTCGTGTTGCCGGCTTGGCTTGTGAACGATCTGTAAGTAGAATTTCTGTAGTCGTAGAGGGTAACGCGCAAGACGGCCCGATGGGTCTTTCTGGTGCGTGAACCAACAGAGGATGACGATCTGCAATTACCCCAAACTGTCGGCCATAAAGATGTGGCCGAAATTTGATACTCACCACACAACCGCCTTGCACTCCTTCTTCATCGTAGCATACCCCGATTGGGCACGTGGAAGCGTGTGGCTTGCCTTGGTGATTACGCTTTCGGTACTTTCTTGCATTCGGACAAGCACGGCACCTCGTTCGATGTTGCTGCCATCCGTGTGAAGCTTTGTTTTCGAGCGCTGCCGCAACTCGTAGAAGGCTTTCTGCTGATTGTCTTGCGAGACATACTTAACATATTCAATGGTCAGACACGTAAGGGGTTCAGCTATCTGGAGGAGCTGTCAATGAATCGACAGTAGTAGGCGCACAGCCCAATGAAACATCGCACGCTTTTTTATCTCGATGGCTGTAAAAGTGGAAACGACAGCAGTCGATTCACTGTCCGGTTCAACTCCCGCGGCACTGACGACGTGTCCCAGAACGTTAAGCTCCGTGAAACGTAAGTGACATTTTCTGGTTTCAGCGATACACCAGCTAAGCGCACTGCCTCAAGTACTTGTCTGAGCCGACTGAGGGGCTCTTCAAATTTCGCTGAAAAGCGACAACTTCGTTTAAGTAGACAAGGCTCGTCTGCTACTTGAAGCCGCTAAGAATAATTACCTAGGAATGTGGCTGGGGCGAAGCAGAGACACAATGGAAGCACTTTAATGTCATAGTGAACTTCCGGCGTGACGATTGCGGTCTTCTCGCGGTCTGAGCTGCAAATTCCCCTGAGCTGCAAAAGAGTGTATATTGGGCAAACTGGGAGATGCTTCAATGAGAGGGCAAGGGAGCACAATTGGGCAGTTGAAAATAAAGCTGGTGGCCACCTATCTGATCATTGCAAACGATGCAAGTGTAGCCCCTTGCTAGATAGGACAAAGTTCTTGCGGAAAGCACGAGGAAGGCTTGAGCGCGAAATTATGGAAGCTCTTTTTATTAGACAGGCAGGGGATAACTGCGTGAGTACTCCGTCCTTATCGCTGACTGATAAAGAAGTGGCTTTTTTAAACACGGGATGCATTTAGAGGTGACAATTGCTTCTCGTTTTTAGTTTTTTAGTTTTGTGTATATAAGCAGCATCTTTTTCAATAAATTCTAGTTGGAAGTTCGGCACCGTGTTGTGAGTTACGTGTTCCTCTCGTCCCTGTTTTAGCGCCGATTAATAATTTTTAGCAGTATGTACCAAGTCGCCCACATCAAGCTTTTGTTACTGTCATCAAATTCATTTGCCAGTAGCCATTTATGAAGTCGATGAACGATAGAACTTGATTCTCATAAGCCTGTTCATAGGGTCATATATGCGTAGCTTTTTCTTTCTTCCTTTGTTATATCTTTTTTTCTTTCATTTGTTACCCTATTTAGAGGGCGATAGTCAACACAGAATTGCAATGTTTAATGGCCTTTCGTCCAATGGACCACTGGCGACGACCAAAGCCTGTTTGAAGATTGCACGACGTCATCTCCAAACAAAGCTTTCACATACCTTTGAATTGCTTTTTTTCCTTTCATGGACACGGGATTGGCGAATTCGTCGTGTATATGCATCCGTTAGAAAGCTGTGCTTTGTTATTTTAGGTCTGCGTACTGTGGATGAACAAGCGCAATATACTTGAAATTCCTCCGGGATCTCTCGCAGCAGGTCGTTTTGTTTATTGGAGTGTTGCAAACTCATGTCTAAATTTTTGGTCGAATTACCAGTTTAGTTTTTTGTCGCAATGATTTTTTCAAGAGTAAAACCTTCTGCAATTTGTGTTTTTGTAACGTAGGCTACACCAGTTCTCCGTTCAAGATGACCAGGTTAGTTTCTAAAATTGGTGATCAGCAATTGTGCTCGTCCATCACGCAGAGAAACGATTCCTTCTGCTCCGCACTCTCACACCTTGAAGAGGAGGGACAACTTGGTGTCCACCAGTCCCTCACATTTATTTATTTACTTATATACAACATTTTACGGGCCAAGAAGCACTTAAAAAAGAGAAAGGTATAAAGAACTACGGTTAACAACAGCGGTAGTACATAAGTGGGAGTACATAGTATGAAGAAACACTTTAACAAAAGAGGTTTTGTGCAACAGTCTTTAATTGGGAGTGCTGTGAGATGACCGCAGTCATGGCAGGAAGGTGTTTCCGGTGAACACTGGCGGTTGGGATGAAGGAGTCATTATACAGGTTAGTCCGACAGGGACGAACACAGGCACTGTTAACATGGTCGGTGCGGGATGAAATGTATGCATGCGGAAGCAGTAGTTGTTTCAGGTCAGCGATGCGTAAACACAGTGGCCATACAACAGCCCAAAACATAAACATCACGCTTTATAGGTGAGGTATGCCGACGCTGTCAAGGTAATTCAAAGTATGAGCACAAGAACGCAGTGACTTTCTTCTGTTGCCGATCCTGCTACGGATGCAACCCGGAGATTTCTACAGTCAATTGCAGCACTCTACTTACGAATAAAGCCCATGCCGACAATTACATCCTGAGAACTTTAGCGGAGGACAATGAAGTTGGCGATGAATATAACCCACGGGCAGTGCACGTCCCCAACGGTGTGACGACCTGCCCCCAAGCGGTACGCCCTGTGCGGTGTGACGCCCTGCCTTCCACTCATGTAGTCACTTTTTTCAGAACCATCGCCTTCAATTTGCAAAGAATGGAGTTGTAGGCTCCAACATTTACCAAGGCATCAATTCCCCCTGCCATCGAAAAACTTAGAATGTTGAACTATGTGCTTTTTTCTGTCGCTTTCAACAATGCCGTTGCGTTATGCGTGGAAGCTATCGAGCACTTCCGCATTGAACGGCCCCGCCTTCAACGGCCCCTGCTTCTGGATTTCCCGACGAGGGGGTGGTTACCGTATCCTGTCAGAGTCACGGTGGTCCGTTAAACGGCGCGGTGATGGTGATGTGGAAGGCCGATGGTTTGATTGAACTCTGCGCCCTAGCGTGTGAGGTACTCTTACATATCGCGTGGTCTTTGGCTAGGTCGGGATTGGGAAGCGTTGACTGCGAGGCGATCTGGACCGAGTTCAATGTACGGACATTGCCGATAGAGAACGAGATTAATAATCGTGATACTTTCAAATGACCAAGCTGAAATCTAGCAGAAATATTCTGGCCTTCAACTTGTAAATTTGTTTTTGGGGTGTACTCGATAATACTGGTGAAACTTGAACAGAGAAAGTCCAGAAGTAGTCACTGTGTGAATAGCGAAGCGCACTCCCGCTTAGAGCACATATGTAGAAATTACGCCCACCTCTCCTCGCGGGAACCCTGGTGTGATGCAACGCATCTCATGGGGGGTTCCCTTGGCGTTTTCCATCGTATTGATTACGCTAATAGCAGGGAGTGTCACGCGAAGGAGAGGAGGGCGTAATTTTCCATTTTCACCATGCAATGCACATGCAGTACACGTATGCTCAGGTATGGTCTTTATTACAAACGAGAATGAGTGCCTTGTGGTCCGTAAAGTGCACAGTTAGGGGCTTGACGTTTGCATCAAGCAATCATCGACTACTGCGAGAGAGTGCAAGCGTAACGCGGACGACCATCGACTGACACCGTGGGAGCGCGGCATGCCGCTTTATATTCACAGCGCCCGAAGGAGAGGAGAGTGCGGAGAGAGAGAGCACTGTACATGCGCAGCACGCGCAGCGCCGCCCACCGGCGCGTAGCAACGGAGTGAGAGCGCGCTGCGCCAACCCGCAGCTGTTTGGGAGAGAGTGTTCGCAATCGGAGAGAGGAGAGGAGGAGAGGCGCAGCTGTGCGGAGCACGCCGGACCGACGCAGGAAGGACAGAGGGGCGAGCATAAGATGCGTTGTATCTAAAACAAGGGCGAATGGTCAAGCAACCAAAAGTGGGATAAACTATCGCAGGCAGATACGAGTGAGGATAATAAGTGGACAAAAGCACGCCATCACACACGTGCTAGTGTCGTATGCTCCATGTCGTTACGTTGCATTAAATGACATTCTGCCTTCTATGCCACACTGTTTATAAATCTATCGATACTATGTATAGAGAGGTACATTCCGCGCTTTCTACATCAACCGCAGCTATGGGATATGGAGGCGCACATGATACCGGCATACCCATTGCAAACTTCTGTCCGAATGCTTTTCCAATCACTACACCATCAAAGCTGCTTGGGTGTCCTGAGATTTTTTGGCTTTTCTCCCAGGGTAATCACATTTGTGTCTTCTGCTAAAATACGTGTTTTGATTGCTTACTTCCAGACTTTGAAATTGCATGGATATGTACTGTAACACAAATCGAAATTTTGTTTTTTGGGGGAAGCTGTTACCTTGCCAGACAAGGAGACACAATCTCTCCAAATGTTATTGACAGCATGCTTACAAGAAGTATTCAGAACGTTGGATTGGGAACAGGTGGGAGTAAGGGTTAATGGAGAATACCTCAGTAACCTCAGATTTGCTGATGACGTTGCCTTGCTAAGTAACTCGGGGGACGAATTGCAAAGCATGCTTTCCACACTAAGCGAACAGAGTAGAACCGTGGGCCTGAAAATTAATATGCAGAAAACTAAAGTAATGATCAATAACCTCGGGACAGCACAGCAGTTTGAGATAGATGGCGAGGCAGTGGAAGTGGTAAGCGAATATATATACTTAGGCAAAGTTGTGACCCCAGATCCCAACCATGAGGCAGAGATAATTAGAAGGATCCGAATGGGGTGGGGTGCATATGGCAGACATTATCAGATAATGAATAGCAGCCTACCATTGTCGTTGATGAAGAAAGTGTATGACAGCTGCATCTTACCGGTACTCACCTACGGGGCAGAAACTTGGAGGCTCACCAAGAGGGTTCAACTTAAATTGAGAACGACTCAGCGGGCAATGGAGCGGAAAATGATAGGTGTAACATTAAGGGACAAGAAGAGAGCGGAGTGGGTCAGGGAGCAAACTGGTGTTAAAGACATATTAGTAGAATTTAAGAAGAAGAAATGGACTTGGGCAGGGCATGTAATGCGAAGGCAAGATAACCGCTGGTCATTAAGGGTAACAGAGTGGATCCCTAGAGAAGGCAAGCGCTGCAGGGGGCGGCAGAAAGTTAGATGGGCAGATGAGATCAAGAAGTTTGCGGGGATAAATTGGTCACAGTTGGCACAGGACCGAGGTAATTGGAGAATAATGGGAGAGGCCTTTGCCCTGCAGTGGGCGTAGACAGGCTGGTGATGATGATGATGATTATGATGTTACCTTGCGCAATGTTGTCTAAACATGGCGTTCTCCTGCCACTACAGAGTCCGTGGTCGTTGTGTTTTGAATTTGTAGTTAGCCCAGTTCTTCTACTGTAAATGGGGCAGCAATGCCTTTGGCCACCCCAGAGCCCTTTTCCACTCGAGCTGCTGAGCGGAGTGCGGCTGAAAACTACATTGCAGCCATAGAGCGGGCGCTTCAGAGAGAGTTAGAAGTACGCATCCGGGCCATTCGGAAGGAGCAGCAAGGTCAGCAGGAGCTGCATGATGAACAGGATGAGACAAGGCGCAAACGCAAAGTGCGTCACCAACAGTGGAAGCAGAGGATGGAGAGCAAGACGGCCCGCATCCCGCATAAAACTTGAATTCACGCAGCGTCAGCTGGCGGCATGAAAGAGCCAGTTGGATCAGTAATTTACATTTCCTTCTTTGATTTGATTCTTCGTAGATCTTTTTCATGCACTTCTCCCAGCATTGTGGAGTTATCACAGCGTTTCCCTACTGTGTCATTGACCGGACAGAAGCCTGGCTGGCTCTTACACTCTTTTTAATGTTCCACGTGTATTGCAGCTCATTCATTCAGTTTTCCCCATTATTTAATGCAGTGCCCTTGTTCTTAATATTTCGTTTTACACTCCAGTTCAATACTCTGTGAAGAGCGTTACCCGCTTCACATAGCTGCTTTGATTTAGATACACTGACACTGAAGTGTTATCGCAATGTTATCCTACACTGATGAAGAACTGGCGGCCTGAGTCTTGATTGCACCGCACGAGTTACGCTTTTTCCCCTTAAGTTAAACAACATCCTTTTTGTCACCTTTTACTGATAAAGTTCGCGTTTTAAATGTTGAAGGAGTTTTCTGCTAGCTGTGTGATTCCTACATTTGCGAATGCATTTTCATTGCTGTTGCGCACAGTGATTTGGTGTTGCCGTCAGGCTTCACACAACATGTGCCCTAATATTTTAACTTGTGTCCTAACACAGCGTGGCTGTGCTGCTGAATGGACGCTTCCGGTGCGGGTTTCGCGCCTGCATATTCGAACCCGCATTCAGGCATAAAAATGTTGACCTGGGGTGAGGATACGGCACAATGTTTGTGAGAGTTGGATATGATGCAAGCGACTTGTCTAGAGAAGACACCGGGTCGACAATATTCATTAACAACGCTTGTGTGGCGAAGGAGAGCGTGTAAACGCATTCGTTACTCCACTAAACCAGTTTTTTGGTCCTGAAGTCCCGATTGAGAGCACGACTTCAACATTCATCTGTATGTTGACTAATACAAACCCATTCACTTGAACAGCATTTTTAATTCAACAAAGAATCCCTTCCTACAATTATTGAGCTTCTAAATCCATTTGTTCATTCAAAAGGACTGGCAGATTCTACGGAGACTTCCTCTCATCAGCCATTCCAGGCCTTTTGATTCGGTCACTGGAAATATCGCAGGCGCGTATGGGGGAAATGTGGGATCTGTCGATTGCTCATAACCAATAAAATGATCCCCGGATCTTCTTCCCCGAATACCACTCGGGTCTAATGGCACATGTTAAAAAAGAACAATCGACACCCGTCTTCCGCGCACGGATATACTACGAAATGTATACACGTGATTTGGATTTCTTTATGCGACGCGAAGGGATCAACATGCTGCAAATTTTGATAGAACTTTGTTTCTAGAGGATAATTAGAGTAATTATTCTCACAGTTTGCCACGTAAGCTTTCTTGCGCGCACGACGAAGTCACCCACTGGACCACAGATATGCGTGGGACGTCTGCTTTACAGTCGAACCTTCGAGACTCGCGCTCGACGTCCTGCGAACATACAGTGCAGTCCATGAGAAGTCATTTGATTTTTAAAGGAAACGGGAGAAGAAATGGAGTGGGGTAATATTCAACTCCACAGGGGAGTTCACCTGCATTCAACCCAGTCCGGCGGCGGGGATATAGTGAGTGTGAGAGGGGAAAGAGGTTCGCAGCCTGCACCACATGTGCATCGCAGGGAAAGAAAAGGAAGGGCAGGGGGTAGAAATATGAGTTGAGGTAGTGGTAGAAAGGTGGTTGGGGAAGAAAAAGATGGGGTAATGGGGAAGAGAAGATAGAGCTACCACCAGTGACCACCGCCAGGGAACGGGGATATGGTGGAGGAAAACAGGATAGGGCAGAGAAAAGTAAACAAGGACAGAGAGAAAATAGTAGAGAGGTTGCCAGTTTGATTGGGGGCACCGCGCACGAAAACACATCATAGGCTCAATCCTGGCGACATCCTACGTCCAGGAGACGAATCTCAGCAGCAGCGGTGAAGTGATGACTTGTTGCTGCAATGAGATGAGCTGCCCATGCAGTCCAGAACCTTTAGAGTTCCCTGTTTGAATATTCAGGGAAACAAGCTGGTACTGGAGAGCGGCCGCTTACGCGGAACGGCCCCACACATCAGAGCGCCCATCGCCGAAGCAAACACCGAGGGCCGCGACTTGTGGCCGAAATTGCTGCCGCGGACGGATGAACGCGAGCACACGCACACATGCCACGACAGCCGCAACCGAACTTAGCAGTGACCAACCGGTGAGTGCGCGGCTGCCGCGCAGTGTGCCGGTGTGCCTGAATGCTCCTCCTTGCCGGAAAGGGAACAGCCACGCACCACCCCGCCGCGAGCGCCGCGCTCCGGCGCGGCGGTCCTTGACTCCTCTCCCCCGCGCGGGAGGAGAACCCAGGACAGCCGTGTCAGGGCGGCTGGATGCCCACGCTCGCCGCCGCCTGTATCCATACGCAAAGCGCTAGTGCCGAGAAGTGCGAGAATCGGAAACAGCCGGCACATGCCACCGCAGGAGACGGGGCAGCCGCCTCTAGTCTGGTCGGCGTGCTCCTGCCGCTGAGGTGGCGAAATCTGGGGTTCTCACGTTATTAATGACGATAGCCTTTCTTGAGCTACTTGAACGCAGTGTTCCTTTATCAAAAATTCACGGCAGCTTGGTTTTGGCGATAGAAAATTGTATACTACATGAACGGCAGAAAACCGGCGCCTGCTGTTGTACGCGCTACTATATAGCTTCTCACGGCATTTAAGAAATCAAGCGACAGCAGCAAGGAAAGGTTCCCACTAGGCAGGATCCACGCTCCGCTTGGAACGCTCGTGGAGTTGGGCAACCAGGTTCTAAAAACGTTGCAGTACTATGCCTCAATTCACGCGCGTCTCCACCTTCCGCAGAGCTGGCATTGAGACACACGACCTTTAGCCATGGAACGCGGTAAATTTAATTTGACTTGAGCAAAGCTCCATCGTAATTAACTTGGGAGGAACAAGACGGGAGAGGAACAGCATAAGAGGTGAGCGGGAAAGAAAAGGGAGGCATTTATTTGGCAGGGGGGCCAGTCGACTGTACTGTTCGGTTGACATTTGCACCCCTCCATGTTTGCAACAAAAGGAGCAGATACGCGGTCATTTTTTCTCCGTTTAGAAGTGTCTACGTTGTCCCGCGTTGACGTCAGCGCGCGTCGCCAAAATCCATAGGGCAGCGCGCTGACGGAAGTGCAACACCGATTTCTATGCTCGCGACATATAGGCGTCGACGCAGCGCCTGCAAGCATCCTAAAGCGGGCGACGGTGATCAAATTTGCTGTCCATACAGCGGCTTGGGGTCGCTCGTTTCAGCTGAAAACAATTAAACCGATCAATTTCCTTTAACTTGCGGTAATCGGAAGCCTTGAGAGAAATTCGAAGCCATTTCGTTTCGAAAGCACGCATTATATTCGTGGCTTGCTTGGGTTTCATTGTGGAGAAATAGGTCCTGTTATAGCTGTTTATGAGAAGGAAAGCGCTTCTCCCACCACACCATGAACGCCTTTCTGCCGCCCTTTATGCCTTTCCGCCCTCTTACGTGGGTTCAGCACCTCGGCGCCAACTCATATTAGAGCTTTAGCGCTCTATAGATGGACTCACATATCGCACCAAAGAGCGTCAGGTCAACACTGTAAAAACCACCACGACACGAAGCACGCTTGGTTCCGTCGCAGCAAAGAAAATATGGCTTCAAGGACGGTCTGCTTCGGGTGCGCTCTAAAGCAAGCCGGCTCCGACATGACAAAGCGCCGTCGTAATCAATATTACAGCGTAACACTGTTACAAGTAAAATACTATTAACTTGAGCATTTCGCTAATAGCCGCTCTATTCATATGGTAGCATATAATGTAAATGTAGCCCAGTCGAAAATGACAACAGGAAAATTTCTGTAGGATGTCATTTGTCGTATTTTTGCGTGTCGTACAGTCGTCTTGTCGTGTCGTCATTCTGACATTTGTCGGGTGTTGTATTCCTGTAGCAATTTTTTGTTAGTCGTGTGTCGTGGTCCTGGAGTGATCCTGTAGTATGTCATAGTCCTGCAGTAATCCTGTAGTGATCCAGTAGTATGTCATAGTCCTTAATCCTGTAGTATGTCGTAGTCCTGTAGGACTCCTGTAGTCTGTCACAGTTCAGATGCTTTACTACGAGAATTATGCCTGTCTTGTCGAAGTCCTGATGCTGTGTTATGTATTCCTGGCGTCTTGCAGTCCTGACCTGTCGCACAATGCATTCATAACAATTATGTTGCAGCAAATATCAGTATTGTTTAATCCGGCCATGCATTGTATTCGGGCTTTCTACTGAACGCAAACAGTTAAGACATCCCAAATATGCCATGAGTCCATGCACAGACAAACTCAAGAGAATACAAAAATTTTATTTTAGTTTCCTTCATGCACACGCAGCTCCAGGCTGGAGAAAACACGTACAAGTACCATTAGAACTGTCTTGCCGAAGGCCAGAAATAAACTGTCCCTAACTACAAGCATTATGGATGATCCATGCCACTCTAAAGTTGTAAACTTGTCTGAAGCTGCAAACGTGTTTTAGTAAATATACTAAATTACCAGTGAAAAACCACCAATAGCTAGAAGCTGCCAATAATCAATTATAGCTGCAGAAAGCCACAGAAAGGCGCAAAAAACTATCAATGCACACCTCCTGAAACACAAAAACGACATTGAAAAAACATCCACCATCAAAGTGCCGCCATTTCTCTCAAGGACCGGTCAGGATTAAAACGGTAGAAACATTGGCTCTGGCGTTCGCACCAACAAAATTGGCTAACACGCCCATGTACTATCGATGTCAAATGAAGCGCGAACACAAAAATATGAACCTGAACACACAAATCGCGATTTCTTTCCATGCAAGCCAAAATGACGCGTCTCTTAGGTACAAAAAGTTATGAAAAGTGAATTTCCAAACATACCAATAGCCTGCCATTATATGAACTCTACGAACAGTATTTTTCAATCTTGTACGTTCTGGTTCATATTTTCGTGTTCGCGTTTCATTTGACTCCGATAGTACCTTCTTATCGGTGCAGATCATCGCACTTCTGAGCGAGATATCTAGCCAGAAGCTTGTGGCACTTGTGCGTTTCGGCTGGCTCGCAGACCTTCACCTGGAGGTAATGTCAGAAGGAATCTGCATCGATAGAACAAAAAGAAAACAAAAATTGACAATGACAATGACAATGACAAGCAGACAATGACAAGCGGCACAAAAAGACTGAAAATCATACTGGTAATACTGTGTCCTTAAACAGCGCCATTTTATAAAACTAAACACGTCTCCGCATGAGCAATAAGAAGTGCTCTCTATATGCTGATACAGTGCTTTTCAGATTACTGTGCCTATTCAAAATCGTTCAATTTTAACGATACCTTGCAAGCCCCTTCTCATAGCATTCCTAGCATTTCTGGAACAAGTAAAGCTCTTTGGACTTAGTTCGGAAAATACCCTTTCAAAACCAGTTTTATTTTCATTCTGCGACAGAAACGTAGTTTTTGACATGCATTTGCATCACTTATGCACCCACGTGTGGTCAATGCGTGTGGTCAATGCACGTCGTCAATGCACGTGGGCTTGTGGCCAATGCACGTCACTGCTAATAAAGAACAATGCATGCCAATCGTAATTATTCTGCATCAGCGTTTGGTTTTTGTTATCAGGGCATGAACGGTGAATCAGAAGATAATTTCTAAACGTCAGGTTTGCAGTCACAGAGTAATATTCTCTGAAATTGGCTGAAAATATCAAGCAGTGCCCGTTTGCAAAGTTACTTCACGATTTTAGGCAGTCTTATTGCATTTGCGCACGTTGTTCTAAGTTGTGTCGTAGATCTACTCACCAGAGGACCATTCAAACAGTTAACAACAGTTTCGGTTTTGTCTCTGCATCGCGAAATTCATATTTGGCACTACTACGCAGTTACTCCACTTCAAGCCTACCTGCCATGGCACCTTGAGCGTCCGCTACAGATCCTAAAAAAAAAAAAGCAGGCCACTCCTGCGTCCACCCTACCCTAACCCGTTTTCTGCAATAAGAACCTCCGATGCAAGTCCGAATATTACACCCAGTCACCAGACATCCGTTCCGACGAGGAGAGCGCTTCAAACCAGCTTTACAGACCGCCAGCTGTCCGCCTGGCAGTTTCGTTTCCATACGAGGGTATCTCCAGAGGTCTAGTGTTGCTCCTTAGTTGAAATGTCTATTCGGACGTAGTCTCCAATACGTTTTGTACTGTTTCATTTCAAAAATGTTAGGTGCGCTGCAATGCAGGAGGCTCGTAGTGTTGATCTTTTTTATCGCGCAACAGCTATTTGGGCAAAGTTTGCAGGGCACTATTTTAGCGCACTGCACCGCATTCCTGCAAGCAAGGCTACAATGGTGAGTCAGAAGATGATAATAAACCGCTAGTTTATGTTTCTAGAGGTAACTGACAGTAAACGTCTACAAGCATCAACCACGGAGTTTTGTTCTCAACTCCATGCATGTTTTTCCGCATCGTGTGCTTGTCGCGAATACTGTGCTGGCTGTAAAAGCAAAGTAAGTCATTGACAAGATATTTTTACGTTACGCGGGGACTAACTGGTGCCTCTGATAATGTCAAATCGCCAGATTTCTCCAGGGAACCACCAAAAATTTCGCATTTTGAAACGCAGTTTGGGCTTCACCGCATGGCACAGGCACCACGGGTGCTAACTTTTTTAAATCTCTGCAAACTTTTGCACGCAAGCCAACATTTTTTCTAGAACGTGTTTTTCAAATGTTCACGACAAAATGTATATTCCAATTTTTTTCTACTGTAGGCGGTTTGTATTGTTGTACAGAACTCCTTTTTTGTCATTTTCTTTGTCAGCTTGACAAAAAATTTGGTTTTGATATTTTTGTGCAGCTATGATGTGTGAAAACATTTTAAAAACTGGTGTTATGGGAAAAGGCATTAAATATTCTGCTATTTATGTTCTTGTAGTTAGTTCCTAATAAATAATTTTTGCAGAAAAAGTGTTTTCTTGGACCCCTAAAAATCGGTCAATTTTTCAGCGGTAACAAGAGTTAAATTACTACTGAGCGTGGCATCATACTCATAAAACTTCCCCCCAAAAGTATCAGCAGCTCATAAAACTAAGTAAAGTTAAGCAACGATAAAAGTTTAGCAAATGAAAAAGAAAAAAATTCCGATACCCCCTAATGTAAAATTTGCGCGCCGCACGAACTGCAGCATTCTCTGTCGAGGCGCAGAATTGCTATGTCAATGCAGACAATCGAACTATTAATGCAGACAATCAAAACTGCGTCTATTTCAGTAACTGACCCTTTTGGATTAAAATGACCCTGCAACACTCTTTGAACAGTGCCAGGAAACCTGCACGATGTTTAGATTACACTGCAGGAATACCTGAGCCAAATATTACACGTCCATGTGAAGCGGTGAGCACGCAAATCACTTTGAAAGACGCGGAAAAACCAACCGCACTCTCTTCAATTTTTTCATTATGCACTCCTGGCATGTTCTAAACGATGTCATTGAGCTCATGGCTGCGAATATTCGCTGTCGCTGGTCAACTTCGCGACTTATTTCTCACATTTCCTGTGAGGATTCGCCATTGTCGGTACTGTGTACCAACCTCTTCTATGCTTGAACCTGCACGCGCAGTTTGGTGTTTCTTTTGTGTTTTGAGTGCGCATAGAGTTCGAGTGACAAACTCTATATTCCCCTTTCAACGAGACCACTCGACAACAAACGCTTATTTCTTCAAAAACGCCCTACCATCCTGAGTGCGCGCTTGCAAACCGGCAGCCATACCTGCTTCTTTGTGGCACCAAACCAGAAATTGACCCCCCGCGTGGAGGAGAAAAGGAGAATACTCCCCAGCCTATGATATGTCGAAGGTCGCCGAAGAGAACGCCGCATGCCGCCTCCGCCCCCCCCCCCTCTCCAGGAGAGAGCATATAGCTCTCGTCGCGTTGTCGGCGGTCGAGTTGAGAGGAAACAACTATGCGCGATTTCTGATCGTGCATATTTTCGGGGACAGTAAACGGCTTTTCATAATTCTTGCGGAAGGAGATTTCTCGGACGATAGACTTTACCCCAAATAACATTCCGAGTAGTCGATGGTAAGTGCTGCAGGGTCCCTTTAAAACAGTAGAGACACTAACCTGGGCTTGGAGCAACCAAATTGGTAAACAAGCCCATGTACCTCGAAATCCACGCACCCTCGAGCTAGATATCTCGCTAGCAGCATGTGTCGCTTGTGCATGTCCCCCGGCTCGCAGCCCTTCATCTGCAGGTAGTTCCAGAAGGGATCTGCATCGCTAGAACAAAACAATACATTTGATGTACGACAATGGCAAGCAACATAAAAAGACTGAAAATTAGAGTGCCAAAACTGTGTCCTTAACCTCTGCCGTTTCGTAGAACTAAACACAATGGCTCCACATATATGGGCTGCGTAGACGGGCACAGCCGACGAAGTGCATGGTACAAACCACGGTTGCTCATAATTTGCAAGGCAGCATACTTACTAGTCGTTTCACTGAATTAAACTTGTACGGACTCGAGCTTTATTCTAACGAACAAACGTGGGGCTGTCTGTTTCCCTTACTGTCTGTGTAGCACACAACCCCATTTGCTCGACCAGTGAAGACACCAGGCAGGTCGCATTAGGCTGTTTGACATACATGTGTAAGACTAAACATGTAAGAGGGCGTGAAACCTATAGTTTCGCATGCACGACCGCCCCCCCCCCCCCTCCCTCCTCTGCTCCCCGCATGTGCACGCGTAAAACGGCAACCGCTAATTTGTGTGTGCTTCGAAAAAAGACAAGAGCAAGCAGCACCAAGAAAATGGCTTCAATGGAATGAAACCAAGGGGGTGAGGGGGGGGAGAAGGGAGGTTGAGACACAGACTGCTTCGCCGTAAGAAGAATGCTGTCCCATGCTAAAAAGTGGTGCTTGTCACATTTAAACTAGTTCAGAGCATAACATTACACTCATAAAACTTCCCTCCAAAAGTAAACGCAAGCTTGTAAAGCTTTAAGCTAAAAGGGCCATGCACACACAACACAAGTTTGGTTCATTCGAAAGATTGTCACGTTAGAATCGTACTTACAGTACTTCTAATGTGCACTTCGCCCAAATAAGCTATATCATGAGTAAAAAAGGGAATGGCCATGCAACCGACTAGCGCATTTCCCGCAACAGAACCTATGATGTCTTATGTGCCCAGCTGTGCGACTGGCTGATGCCGGCAAAAGCAAACACAAATTAGGCACGGCTTCTAAGCATTCGAATTGAGCTATTTGCGCATAAATGTAATGCATGTTCATTTTACAGGAGTACGAATGGTGCGGTGAACAATGAAAGTTACAAAATACACATAAGCATAGAAGAAATCATATTGGATGGTTTTGAGTCAAAGCTACTAACTCTTGGAATTTTTGTGGATTCTCGAAAGCGTTCGACAGACTTAATCATGCGACGTTACTAACCAAACTTGAACGATATGGCATTCGAGGGGCGGCCTTAAAGGGACACTGAAGTGATTTGTAAACATTGCGGGATTACTAGCGCAAATTGTAGTTCGGAGTCCGTAGGCATTGTTTCGACCACTCTGGCCGCGTTTACGCGAATTTATTTAGTAGAAAAATCAATTCGAAAATGCTGTCCTCCTCTCTTTACACTCGCCCATTTTCTGTGGCGTTTTCGTGTGACGTCAGCAGGAGATGAGCTGGAAAACGGCTGCGCTACTGCACGGTTCGCCGACCAGCCGACCTACCGATCGAGTCAGTCGGCCCAGCGTTTCGTCCGCCGGCCGCCGACGGGTCGTCGCTATTCGCTCGCTCAATTGAAACTAAGCCACAACACCTTTGTGAATGAAAGAATGTGCCTTTCCTTACTTTGTTAGTTTGTACACTGTGTCAAACTCAGAGTCCGGGTCGCTCCACACAAGCGCTGCACAAGTGCACATGCGACGCTTCGCTGACTTTACGCTAGTAGGAAAATCTAAGGCCAATTGAAGGCGGGAGAAGAGTCAGCGAAGTCAATATAGGTGCTAAGAAAATAAAATCAACTGAAACTTTTACCGTACAGCGCAAAACTAGGGAGCAGGAAGCACTTTTTGCGCTGGGTGAACAAGCACAGCGGTCAGCAGCACGTCAAAGAAATGCAATTCCGTCAAAGAAATGCAATTGCTAGACGTGAGATATTGTGGAAGTTTGGGGGACACTTACTGCAGGAGTGATATACAGCAAATAGTCACATAAAGTACTTAAAATGCTTAAAATAAATAAAAGTGTAAACTGGCCATACATTAAAAAACTTGTATATCCAAACCCGGCCAGCGCCGGCTCGTGGCCTAGTGGTCTGAGGCGTTGGAATTTCTGTTTTGAAAGTCGCAAGTTCGAATCCCCCAGGGTACATGTTTTTTTTTTGTAAGTTGATTTTTTCGTATGCGGCCGATGTTTCTGAACTGAGTTCACCATTTTTGGGCCGTAACGTTCACTGCTCCACGAGCGAGATCGCAGAACGCGCGCATACTGACCATGACGCGCTAGCGAGTTCTCGTTGGCGTGCTGTTGCAAGAAGCACCGACTGCTTGCGGGCAGTGGGCCCTGGCCTGAATCAGCACACCCTTGGCCTGGGGCGAACTAGCTTTTTACGAACAGACATGAGTGAGGCAATCTCCGAATATGCGGGAAAAGCGCATGGCATTTGAGAGTCTGCGGTGACGCGGAGGACGTTCATCCACTGCGTAGGCCTCGTCTAGTGATTTCTACGATTCCAAGCCGCCCTGGGAGGTTAATCTTAGACATTTGACAGCCGACAACATGGCAGAAGCGCGGTACGGCGATAACTGAGATATCGAGAATGCCCATCCAACAACGCCATCAGATGTCAAGCATGTTGTTTTACAGAACCGAAACCGAAACTTGTTTGATTGCTAACCTTGGGCATCGTCCAATCACGGTGCCCCCCCTCCTGGCGTCACAGCCTTTAGTTGGTGCGGCCGCCGCAAACCGCGCATAGTAGTTTTTCTTCTTTCCCGGTTTGTAAAATAATTACCGATTTGTCAACCGGATAAACGATGAATAGTGTGTTAATTTGAGCCAGTCTACACAGTGCAAGCAAAAACGGGAGCTTGACAAATTCACTTCAGTGTCCCTTTAAATCTAATCAGAAGTTACTTGCAATCTCGTAGTCAGTGTGTTGTCATTACCAAAGCCCCTTCCAATTTTATTTCTATCAGTGCAGGGGTTCCGCAGGGCAGCATATTAGGGCCGCTTTTATTTAATCTGTACGTCAACGACATTATCAAAATCAACACTGATGCAAAATATAATATATGCGGATGACACCGGTCTTTTTCTCACTGCTAATACCACTGTAGAATTAACACATGCAGCAAATACTACCTTGGAAAAACTGCATGAATGGAGTAAGGCTAACTCCGTAGCTATGAACGCATTAAAAGCTAAATCAGTTATTTTGAGAACTAGAAACACAATAATGCGCGGCCCTGTGAATTTATTCCTTGGTGGCTCTAAAATACCCTCTGTTCCAAGTGTCAAAACCCTGGGTGTTACATATAACGAGCATTTATTTTGGTACCCGCATATTGATCAAGTAAACACTAATCTTTCGAGGTCACGTGGGGTTATCGGCAGGGTCCGGTACTTTCTTCCGCAAAATGTGAAATTGCTTATTTACAACTCATTGTTTTACAGTCAACTAACCTATCCTCTATTGGTCTGGGGGACGACTGCACAAAGCCATCTAAACAAACTGCAAACATTGCAAAACAAGGTATTACAAAATGTAACAAACCGCTGTCGTGATTCGCCGTCTAAAGAACTATACCGCGGTCTAAAAATGATTCCAATCAAACGCCTATATTTATACATACTTGTACGACACTACATAAAGGAAATGAAGATTGGTAGTAGGTTCTTGGAGGATACTGCTAAATTAACAAAAAACACAATAACTCGAATGCTCCCGCACATCCCACATTGGTTTACCCCCCTCTCCAGGACAAACTACGGAAAGCAAACAGTGCAATATCAGCTACCTTACAACTTAAACCAACTATACCTATGTAAAATACAGCCAGAAAACCTAGCACTTAAATCGTGGAAGCAATACAATGTTGATTTGGCGCTCTTCTGCTAAATGTGCATAAGTGTTATCTGTACTTTCATTCATGCTTGTTTTTGTGTTGTACCATGCGCAAGTTGTGAAATTCTGTAGGATGTAAATAATGTGCATATTTGTTTCGTATGAACTGTGCATGTATACTGTACCATTTAGAAATTGTTGTGTTCATTTTTTTTCATGTTTTCTTTTTCGGTTTTCGCACTTGGTTAGTCGACTGAGGCTCGACTTGTTTCTGTTCATTTTTTTAGCATATGACACTTGCTTTCTAATTAGAGAACGGCAGTGCTGTGCTGCCGTCGACGTGTGTATACGGGGTAGGGTCTTCGTCAAGCCAGCGCCTGTGCTGGCTTTTTCACCACTTTCCTTGCAACGTGACATTTAATTACATAAATGAATAAATTTGAATTTGAAAAAAAAAGTACTGATGAGCACTGCGGTTGGTACTGGGCACACTATGCTTGTTGTAGCTGCGCAGCAGTCCGCCGCTTTGGAGTTGTCTTACGTGACCCTGTTTGTCGAGCATACCCCATGTTTCACAAAACCATTAGTTTCTAGAGTAGCAAAAACAAGCCAAGAGCAAATATGGTCAAAAGCAAAGCAACGGCGGACAACGGTACGTGGATCAGTATGGTAGCGCCGTCTGGGAGGAGTGACGGCAAGCGAGGCTGCAGAGCCGATTGACGCAGTGGAAGTTCATTCGAACACGCGTATTTATGATGTCATTGCTGACGTTCCAAAAACACACAATTTGGCGAGAGAATCAAACTTTTAACCCAAATTGATTTTTTATCATTGTATATCATTGCTGCCGGACAAGCGCTATGTGCACTACAAAAAACAAACTCTTTCAAATAAAACATACTTTTATTTTGTCTGCATGGCCCCTTTAAGCAACAAAAGCCACTCAGCAAACTAAAAATGTGTTGCACTGCCCAGTAAGACCGGAAGTAACAGGAAGTGGAAGGAGCAGACAATTTACCCATAAGCCTTTGCAGTTTTTACAGGTCACCTATTAGCTTTCAACACATCCCTTTTCTTAATTTCGTTCCAAATATTGACTGTTGTCGCATACGACACGGGCTGTCATGATTGCTGAGACCTATGCCTAAAATAAAAATGAGAATCATCACCACAGAAACTGTCACATGGCAGTGTGTGTAACAAAGAAGGCTGCGTACCTCAAAAAAGAAAGATGTGTATGTTGGAGTGAGCCTTAAATGTCCTGGCGCTTTATGCTTTCTGAGAACTCAGCAGAACTTGGCCAAGGTTGGCTGACCAGGCAAAAAGCACAGTTAAGCGAAATGCATGTTCTCGCTGTATTCTCCCGTGCATACATAACCTGCACAAATTGTTGACAAATGAAAAAATTGCAGGCGGCTGGGACCACTTGTCGCGGACAGGCAAGGATGGCTCATCCGCTGTGCCCGAGCTGCACCCTCAAGGCCATTTGTTGCGATCTGCATTTTACTTGCCATTGCCTTGTGCATACTGTGACGGTCCTTCCACGTTCGTTCGCTATGACCGAGCATTCATTATAACTGCACCTATTGTAAGCGGCCTCAACTGTATTGTGCTCATGTATTCTAACATCCGACAACAAGTGTAACTAACAAAAGTTGCTTCCATGGTTATACGATCTAGACTTAAACGAACTCTACAGAGGCATCTGTTAACATTCTGTTAAAATCCTCATATATAAGTCACGTGACAAGTTCATGCGGCAGGGCGAAGTTTTCTTTTCCCCCACACAAATGAAGTAAGTCAATTATTGTGTGAGCTTGTTCGACAGACTCCAGAGCCTCGTGTTGGCCGTCAATTGTGGTTGCGGAAGCCAGGGCTTCCAGCTTCTCACTGATTCCAGCAAGTCGGTCGGCGCTATGCTGGAGCCTGGCAGATGCAACGGCGGCCTCGACGTCCTTGGTCTGCACCAGAGTTGCCGTTATTTCGGTGATGAGCTTCCGGTTGAAGTCGAGAAGGCTTTTGTGAACAATCCGGAGCTGGTTCCGCTGTTTTGACGCTTACTCCTCGCTTCGGGGTGAGCATGGTGGTCGAAGAATTGAATTCCGCTGCATGGCTCACCTCGGCGTGTCGCTAGACGTCCTGGGTTTCGGCACCATGTAGACAACGTCCAGAGAGGCAAGGGTGGAGGCAGTCGTCAGAGAAAAGCACATATATTTATATTATGTACAGGGTGCCTTCATCTATGCAGCCATCTCGTCGCCTCCTCCAGTCGTCTTCGTTTTTTTCGTCGGTGTGCCTGCTGAGCTGGGTGCGAGCTTCTTCGTCTTCCATGAAAGTTCCAACCAAGATTATTTCTTCGAGCCCTGTCTTCCAATTCTTTTAGCCTTTCTTGCTGCTATTCAGTAGTACGCTGGAGGCTTTCATCAGCGATGTCAAGGTTTTTCTTAGCACCATATTCAGATAAGGGTCCCAGATTTTCTTCAATATAAGTTAACCTAGCTTCGATATGAGTTTTTGTCTAAAATTGTCTCAAAGATTTCTTCAACAGTTGGTACAGCATTAAGTTCAACATTCCCGGAAAGCATTAGCACCTCTTCTGACCACAACTTAAAAAGAATGACAAAATAATTCGCTAGAAGCGGCAGCACAATAAAAAAAGGATAACCGGAACGATAAAAAGAAACTGGAGAATTATAACCAACCCTCAAGATAAGCCACGCATGTTCCAGCGACATTCTTGCTGTAGTACAGCCGCTCCCACTGTAGTGGTGCTCAAGCGGACGGGGTTTTATATCTTCCTTGCGTGGTGACGTCCCTGAAGTTCTCCAGTTCTATAGGTTGGCTTCGATGGCGTCACAGAATGCTGGTGGTGATAAGCTAGGCAAGGTCGGGACTTGGTCGGTCGAAGTTGGAGCACTGAGCACGAGCGGCACTATCTTCAAGATAAGCCGCGCATGTTTCAGCGACATTGTTGACGTAGGGCCACTGCTCCCACTGAAGTGCTGCAGAAGCGGACGGGGTTTTATGTCTTTTTTGCGGGGTGACCTCCTGTAGTTCTCCAGTTCAATAGGCTGGCTGCGATGACCTCACAGGATGCTGTCGTTGATGAGCTAGGCAAGCCCGGGCACAAACGGCACCATCTGCAGGATAAGCCAGGCATGTTTCAGCGACGTTGATGTTGTAGTGCCATCGCGTCCTTAAACGCTCTCTTACATCTTAAACGCAATCCCACCTTTTCCCTCTGAAAGTCTATAATGAGCGTGATACCCTCGAACCAGCGCGCGCACGAAGTATTGCACTCTTCGGACAGCGAGAAAAAATTAAGCGCCACTTGAGCTCAATAAAAGTCCGGTGACATTTTCTACGAAGCCAGTATCCCTGCTGAGCACACTTGACCAGACCATTCTTGCCGTTCAGACCATATTGCACCACCTTCGGCCTCCCAGAACTAAACGTTGAATCACCGAACGCTCCTTTTGTACAACGCTGTAAGGTAAGAATATTGTGGTACCGTGGACAGAAGCAGAAACAACAAGAAGAAGAAACTACCAGCAGGTCTTGTCTTTGAAGTAACCTGCCCAGAACAGAACAAATGGTCACTGAGCTTCTGTTGAATGCAGTGGGGTTCATTTCTGCTCTCCTGCGGATTGTCTCCTCCAGGGAAATGCTACCGGTGTATTTGAAAAAAAAGTACTAGGGTTTTGTACTTTCGTCACCATTGTGGGAAACCTACTGCAAAACGAGTTGTTGATTCGTTATTCGAGTATCTTGATTATCAGTGCGTGCCTACAAAACACCGAAGCCTGCTTCATGCCACAACTGCCTTTCACAGGGAGCCAGTTAATGCAGTTACTCTAATCAGCGCCTCTCAAGAAGTTCAGTTATCCGCGTTGCCTTTGCAATCCTCACTTCGACGTCCTTTCAACGCGCACTAAACCTGCCGACACTTGTGGAGGAGTGCGAAAACAGAGAAAACGAAAAATTCTGCAGAAATTCAGAGAATTATCCACTAATGCGTAGCATTCTTATGCCGGTTGTCTTGAGTGTGACGTTTTTCCAGCCAGATTTTTGGTTTTTGTAAACCCTGTCCGACATATAACCTCCATTTACGCTATTATAACTATTACAAGTTGAAATTTTGCGAAATCTGCATTATTATGGAAATGCAGGGCTTTACACAGTTGGGAATTTTTCGTACTTTCTATATCTTTTCCTATTATTTAGTGTTTCGAAACGTCTTTCAACAAATTACCTCAGTTACGCTAATATAAGTATTATAGCTGGTACTTCCGCAAAATATGCGTTATTGTGGAAATGCCATGCGTTCTACACTTTGCCTATTTGCGTAATTTTACAATATTTTTTCACTTTTCAGTTTTTCAATTTTTTTCCCGAAGAATAATGTGTATTTAAGTTATTTTAATGCCTGCATTTGGAACTTTCGCGATATCTGTATCACTGTGGAAATGCAGGGCGTGACAGGATTCGCAATTTTCCGTAACTCTTTTCTGTATTTTTCTTATGTTTTAGTGTTTGAAAATTATGTTCGACCAGTTATCTCCATCCACGCTATTAGAGCAATTACAGGTGGAACTTTCGCGATATCTGCACTTTTGTGAAAAGCAAAGCGTTACGCTATCCTGGGTGTCGGCGGTGCTTGACGAAGAATGCTACGCATTCGCCCAAGAAAGAGCTTCCCGTGCTCTGGTTACATTTTTAAGGCCCACATGCATCCCCGCAGAGCAAACATTTTATCCGGCGATAGACGTGTTACGAAGCAACAAAACGATTGATGCGGCTTCATAGCCTTGAGAAAAGCTATCACCCAAAGGCACAAAAAAGCTCCAAATCCGGCGTGCAGGGTAGAGGGCAGTCGATAGAGCGACACTGATGGAATATCTCGAACACAGACTCCGAAGATCACGTATCCGCCGCGGGGGGTAACGGGTGATGCCGTGAATGCGCACACGAGTGAGATGAAGGCGGGAGGTTATAAAAACAGCGTTGCGAGCAAAAACCGATGCGAACACACTTCCAACCACATGCAGCGACAAATGATTTGATCTCGTGCCTTTCGCGTTGAAGCTTCGCCGTGTGTGGTGAACCCCGCCCGACTGCCGTGGAAAATTCCTTTGATCTCTGAACTGCTGCTGCTCTATACCACACAGATCGCGTGGCACAGTCTATAAATTGTGCGTCATCTCCTTTTATTCTTCTTCCTTCTGTGCGCGTGACAGGCGCACGGGTTTCACGCTCTCTTTGCCGCGCGTTTACGCAGTTTATACTTCGCCCGCTTTATGACTCTATATCAGCGCCGCCATTTTTTTCTTGTTCGTTTTCATGGCTGTCCCAGAACCCGACCGCGAGCTCTACTGTTACGCACAGAAAAAGGAGATGATGTGGGCAAGGAAAAAGGGTGACACCTCAAAGGAAGGAGACGCATTGTTGCCTTGTTGGTTGTCGGGGTCGCTTGCTGGCACAGCCCCTATTTTCAAACGTTTCCGCCGCGTGGGCGGCGACCATTGGCTACAGTGCCGGCTGCAGCCGCCTGGTCACCGGAGCATTGCGGGAGTGATGGATGCTGCGCGCTTTTTTTCCCTTTTCCGCAATTTGGCGTTTTTGACCTTTTGTATCCGTACCTCGAGTAAGGTTTCTGTGAGTAACCAGCCCAGCTTGCAACCCTCCTGCTGTTCATTTCAACTTTCCGAACAAGAAAGAAATAATTTTGGAAGTGCGGAGGATTTAATTTGCCTGAACGCATTTATAACGCACAAAGCCTGACCGGTTATTGCGTTACAAATCTCTTCAGCCCTATCAGTTCCCAATCAATGTTTCCTTTCTTTGTGGAATGGATACATTACCTGGACTTATTGAGCAGTCGGGTATCAACGCCCTCGAAAATGAGTTACGGTTAGTCGCACTCTGTCTGACCTACTAAGTTTAAGAGGAGACAAATTAGCGCTTCCCTATGGCAAGCTCCGCAGACTTGATTGAACACCCTCAATGTTGTCTAAATTGTGTTATACTTCATGAAGTGAGCACGGTGTTTCCGCAGTCCACACAGGCATAAAATGATGGCAGGCTTCACTTTGTTGAGTGCGGTAAAACAATTTAAGTACGAAAGACGTATAATCTGCGAGCGTTGTCGTTTTAAATCGATGCTTTCTATTCTACCTCTGCCACCCAAGGGTTCTTTCGCAGCGTGCGGGACAATAAACTTCCAACGCGGCGGAGGTGGAGGTGGGGGGGCGAGGGGCAGGGGGAAGGGATGGCGGAGGGTTTCAGTCACGGAGCACACTGTAGATGGCGCGGCGAAATTCCCGAGCGTTACCCGCGCGGTGGTGCCTACTCGCCGGCGGGCGCACCGGCGGTACGGCTTTCTCGTCTGCTTTAGCGGTGGTTATTTTGGGTCTGTTTTGGCGCAGCTTCGCGAACATTGCATTCTTCCGTCGCAAGGCTTGATTAACTTGTTCGACAGCATCTCCTGGGTAACCCGAACCCGACGGAATTAAGTGTTCTTGCTGCAAAGAACGTTAAGGATTGGTTTGCAGGGCGGGAAAACAAAATGTAGAGACCACATACAGACATCTGGTCGCTAGAGAAACGCTCCCTTCTGTGCACTGCTTGCCACGAAAAGGACTCCGTTTTTAAATTGAGGAATAGCAATTCGGTTGTATTTTAAGCGGTATTAAAGAAGACGAAAGGAGCAACTGTCACTCATAAATAGCGGTTATAAAAGTTCCCTCAGCTTCCTCGCAATTATCTAACTTCCAAAACTAATTAGTTTTATTAGGCATAAATGGGAATCACTAAGCTCACATGCCGAATTGTTTCGGTGTCTGCGCTTGTGTCGCGAAGTAGTGTAGCCAAGAGCTATTACATCAGATTGGCTAGGTTCCGCTGTCTCACCCTCCAAAAGACGCTCCTCTCCGTTTTCTTTCTGCCGACGCATGGTCTGGCTACAGCGGCGGCGTCCGCTGCTCTGGCCCAGCCATGGCCGATGCTGCTACGTTCGGCATGCCACCCCCGCGAATCCCAGGTAACGGGTGGCAGAATCTCTGGTTTCACTCTTTGTAGAGCCACGTATGGGAATTCATGTGACGTCGCATGGGCAATTGTTGTGGGTGTCTCTAAAGCTTTGCTTTCCAATGACCTTCACAGCCTGGATTAGAGCCATTTTTTTGTTGTTGGTTTTGGTTACCAGATAGTATTACACTGTCTTAATCTGAATTTGGTACGTATTCCTTCTCAAATACAGGGCTTTGTGTTATCCGGGCAGGGAAGCACTCTGAAAAGAATGCTTGCGCACTAAAATAACTTGGCGTGCACAAGCTTATTTACAACAGGCTATTTACAAAATCATAACGAAGAATCCGGTTGACTGCAATCAATTCAGCCAAGTCGGTTCCACTGGAGCAATCGGCATTAATCAGCACAATGACGCCTAGAAGGGACCCGGGCTGCCTGGGGGGAACTTCATCTTCACCAGTGGGTAGGACGATTTCCCACCCCCACTGGCTATTCAGCGTGAGCATCATCAGCCACCCGTTTATAGAATCACTACTTCAACCTGCTCCAGTTGACAAGGAAGAACCTGCACTAAAGCCTGACCACACTTCTCCACCAACAAAGCCAGCCTGCGAAAGCGTTGACGAAGGCTGCAGCGCCGACTGCTGCTACGCGACACCGACGTCGGCCTGTCGAAAAGAACGTGGGGCAAACGTTGATCGAAGCTCCGGGTGGTTTTGTGCAATGCTAACACCCCTTGTGGAGGTTGTGTGTGCCTAAGGGCCGGAATTTGGAAACAACGCGACGATACTGCAGTGGAATGCCTGCGATCTTAATAATCGACTGTAGGGTTTAACGCGCCGACGCACCGCCAGCGATGTCGTGCACCGTAGTGCAGGGCTCCGGATTAATTTTGACCACCTGGGGTTCTTTAACGTGCAACGAAATCTCGTACACACGGGCGTTTTTGCTTTTCGCCTCCTGTAGAAAAGCAGCCACCGCGGCCGGGAATTATACCCGCGTCCTCGTACTCAGCAGCCAAACGCCTTAGACACTCAGCTACCACGTCGGGTGTCTGCGATCTACCGCATCGCCTCCTGGACTTCCGTAGCTTTGTTCAAAAACGTCATTAACCTGCCGAAACCGTCTCGGAATCACGTTTATCCAGGGATATTCGTCTTTCCGGCTACAAGGTGCTGCGATCGTCCACTGGTATGCAGTCAAAATGGGTCCTTCCGGCCTTACATAACGACCTTACCATTATAGTATCACATAATTTAGTAGCCGACGCCGGCAATGAATGCGTTTCAGCTACAGTACGGGGTGCCGGTTTGTCCGTTGCGATCATGGACTACTATATACCACCATGGGTGGTACTGGACATAAATCCACTGGAACGAATAATCAGCACCACACCACAACAGCTATCCACATTTTAGCTGGTGATTGCTACGCCCGCCACATTTCTGGATGCGACCGGAAAAAAACAGTGAAAGGGAGTCGGATTTTCGAAAGTGCTCAACGGCACGGTGTGTGTGTTCTCAATACTGGATAACCAGTCTTTTCCGGGGCATCACACTAACCTTTTTTACACCCTTTTAGCCAAAAAACGGTGTAGCATAAGTGAAACAAAGGGTCTTGGGAGGCCTTTACTACCTTTTTACACTTAGCCTACACCCTGTACCTAGATGTACACCCTTTTTGTGTGAAAAAAAAGGGTGTTGACCAACTTCAAAACCCTTGGTTTTTTTAGGGTGTTGGAAGGGTGTGGAAAAGGTGTTCAGCTGTTCATTGAATAAGGCCGTGCTTGAATGCAAATGGCATTGTAAAGAAGAAGACATCCCCTCATATACGCGTCTACTCGCAAGAAATTTGCCTACCGAAGAAAAGAATACTTGGTCGTATGCAATGATCGCTCGTTTCCATATGCGGTGCAGCTCATGCCCCAAGTTTAGTTTTGGCACGTGAAACACAAACTTCAACCTTCAAAATTAAAAAAAAAACGACTATGGCTGTGTGGCGAAAAGGGTAACTGCAACACGCTTGGCTTTCTGTATAGGTTGTTGAATAGGTGTGAAATAGTTGTTCAGTTGCTAAAAAAGAACAGCGGAGCTGTGGTCGATCTAGTTTCTTCCGGTGTTGCTAAGTTTGGTTATGTTTGCTAACCTTTGCAATGTTCTTGATAAGCTAGGATGACCGCTGAGGGGTGAGGCCAAGATTAACCGGATTTTACAAGGCTGTTCCAGAGTCCCTCCTCCCCCCCCGCTTCCAAGGGATCCATGGGGGAAACAAGCTAGGTATGCCCCCACCTATGCTGTTTCTGCAGCCTTGCACCACTATTGAAAGCTTCTCCAATTTTTTTGCCTTTTAGAATCCAAAAAAGACTAGTACCTTTGAAATGGTATAGTAGGAGGTGCGCATACGCATACGCCCCTTGTGCTGACACTCTAACAAGCCCGAAAGCCGGCTTCAGTGTTACAATACCCTATCTGCAGTGGTGCGCCCTTTGCAGGAGCTACAATTTTTTTCTTTGTATTTTTTGCTAACACCACCGAAAATAGCTCAAGCTTAAAGAGCTTCACTGGTAATAAATTGTTCCAATTCATATTGCATTAAACATCGTGGGGTACAAAACGCTCCCAGCTCGTAGAAAATGTTCAGTCCACCCGTGTAAACAGTTACAAAATGCCTCCGAATTTGGAGGTCTCTTCACCTTTTTTTTTGTTGGCGGTCTTTTCTTACACCCTTCATCTTACACCCTTTTTCTTTGCGCCCTTTTTCTTAGTTTCGAACAGCCTAATTTGTAGCTTTACACCCTTCTGGGGAAAAGGGTGTTGAAATAATTAACACCATTTTTGAAGGGTGTAGAGGTGGCGGGAAAGATTTGTTTGGTATTTCATAAAATTCTATAAGTTATGGAACACAGAAAGTACCTCGTGATTAAAACGCTTTTGCGAATCCGCGCGTTGATTTCTATTTTCTCATAGTAAAATCCATACTTCCAAAATTAGCGCTGTTTGTGTTGAATGCTGCGCGCTCCACCGATTCACATCGCCACTGCGCATGCGGGCTGCTTAACGTATAAAATTTTAGGGCGTTGAGCATCTTCAACGCCCTTTTTTAAGGGTGTTGATCTCAACACCCTTTTTTTATCTCTACGCTCTTTTTTGGCTAAAACACCTTTTATGGTGTTAGCCACCATAGGCCAAGATTTTTACACCAGTTTTCTGCCAAAAAGGGTGTAAAAAAGGTGTGTGCATAGTGTTTGGCGCTCTGAACGTCACCATTGTTTCGCCCTAACTGCAACCAAGAACGAGCTGGACAACGAACATTAATTCGCAAGGCAGTGGTTACATGCCGGCCCACGTAACCGTGGATGGTGTTTCCCGGCATCATACACAACAGGAAATCAGTGGCTGTGACTGCACGGCGTTCACAGCCGCAGTGGAGGAGTTCATAGTCAGCACGTCCACTGATACATATCTAGTGGGGACCATCTTACGGGCTCGGAATACCTGTACCGAGTAGTTGAGGTTGCCCGAAAAGCACTCCAACGGTGATGTGGAACTCAAAAGGCTTATTGCAGCGCGTCGGAGCGCTGGAAGACGAGGGCATAGAACGCAATCAATGGCGGGCATTCGAGATGCTAGGAGTGCACAAAGGGCCATTCAAAGGACATTTTGCTCTCGACCCTAGACGAACGGTTTTCCATGGCAGAACTCGTCGCTGCGCTGGCGTCTGTGAAAAAGGCCACATTTAATGTCCAGATGTTATCAGCTGCACAACCATTTCACATAGGGGTGGAAAAGGAAAGGGCTTGCTAGGCATCTTCAATCGCTCTTGGGAGACTGGCCTTCTACAGCCAAGCTGGAAGCACGCCCTCATTCTGGCCGTTCTGGGATGAGGCAAGGCACCGACTTCCATCAAGGCTTAACGTCCGTGATGGGCGGTACCACCCTCCCGAGCTGCGTTTGAATGTTGGTGGAAAAAATGGCTCTCCACCGCCTGTACTATGACCTGAGCATTCGCAGTACGTGCTCGTCGCACATCTCTGGCTTCCGCTAGGAATGTAGTAGTGTCGAGAAAGCCATAGCCCTTGCTAATACCATTAAACAAGTCAAACCAACACGTAACACCTCTATTTGTGTGTTCGTCAACATAATGGCGGCATACGATTGCATGGACCACGCGGCCATATATGCTCGGCAATTAGGTCTCTTGGCGTCGACAGTCCCACGTACGCCTGCATAAATTATTACCTAGCCAAAGATGCCTCTACGTAACTGCAAACAGCGGTGACACACATTTACACAGCCAGATCGTGGTGTACCTCAGGGCGGTGCTTTAATGCCTGTGCTGTTAAACATCGCTAATATGGACATGGTGGTATGTTTGACGCACTCTGCAAAAATGTTTCTACACGGACGATATCTGCATATGAAGCTCTGGCGAAACATTCGTGTAAGACTGCAACATGCAGTCAACTCTGTTGTGAAATATCTGGACACCCAGGTCTTGGAACTATCAGCAACCAAATGTGCTGCAATCGCTTTGACAAACGATAGGCATTCCATTTAAGGACCCACCTTTGCAGGTTACGCGATACCTTCGTCCTCAGTTATAAGTTCATGAGTTTAAATTTTGACACGTATGGGGCATGGTCATCGCATGTCGGCCATCCAAAAGAGGGGATTGCTTCTTTCACCAATATATTTCGCATGCTCTCTACCAACGCCGGCGGGTACTTAGTTCATCTTTTCTTCGGTTGTATCACGCCCTGTGCGCCGTACTGCTACATAACAGTCTAGTTGTACTGGTCCCCCTCTCGAAAGGAGTTTCCGGAGCACTCGAAAGTATGCAAGCTCAAATATTTAGAGGCCGTATTGGCGTCCTGCGGGCAGCATCAAGTGCGGAAACGCTGGTGCAATGCTGACGGCTATACTCGGGCACAAGTTAGGAACGCAATATCCCATGCAGTGTATCACTCCACGGAAGCGACAGCCCCGGATGTAAGCGCGGGTGCGCCTTTTGAAACGAGGTTGCGCCTAATGCGAGATTGCCTGCTTTTTTATTACACGTACTTTTTAGGCATTTCCAACAGTAGTTCATCAGCAAATACGTATAAAAAACCACTGAAAGGACTCGCGGCATGTTGAAAGTATTCACAGTAAGGCGTGCTTTGCGCCGCGCGTAGGAACCGCCGGCTGCGGTGATAAGGCGCAGTGGCAACTTGCGCTGTCGTTCTTAAGTTGTAACCGATTATAACACCCGAAACGCTGACGCGCAGGAGCCAGTTCTTGTGCGACTGCTCTTTGTGGCAAGACAGTGCCGTAGAATTGATTGCAAAAAATAGAGTACCCTCACCCATCTGTACACCGATGGGTCTGTGCCTGCCGCTTCATCTTATATAGGGCTATGGATTCCTTCTTCGCGCCCAACTTTCAGCGCTACTTGTAGCCGTAAAACAACACCTATGACCACCAAACGTGCCCCTTTCATATTCACCACACAAGTAACACCCGCCAGTGGCCACTATTCCCCGCCTCTAGGGCTGCAATTCAATGTCTTGGATCTTACCGGAAGGATCAGTTGCTATTTCGCTTAAATGCTCTACATCTACAAGCTTTACAGGCGCACCATTATATAGAGCTTCCGTGGCTTCCCGCGAACTCTGGCAAAACTGGGAGCACCAAAGCGGACACGCCAGCATTGATCCCCCGTGACACATGGGTACCAGTATTACCTATCCCATCCAGCAGGAACGGTGTTTCTGCGCTTACATCAGCGGTTGTCTGCGGCCTGAAGCACTCTACTGGGGTTGCCGGGCAATATAAATAAGCGACCCTTCAGTCTATAGACCACCACTGTAATTTTGGAATGTCACAATGCCTTATCAAGCATTACAAAGGGGTTTGACATCGCATCCGATTGAATGTCGCCTAAACTCAGCACTTCCTTTTCAAACGACAACAGGACACCTCCCACGCCACCGTAGCTCAGTGGCTGAGGCATTGTGCTGCTAAGTCGGAGAATTCGGGGACGATTCCGGCCGTGGTTGTTGCATTTCCGGTGGAGGCTTTTAGCGTCCACCGGAAAACGCTCGTTTGTCGAGATTTCGGTGCGCGTAAAGGACCCCACGTGGTCACAATTATTGCGCTGCCCTTCACTGAGACCCGCCTGCTAGATCAAGTGTTGGTTGTAACCGTTACACCGCATAAAAGTCAACGAACAGGGCAGAACAGAACGCAGACCACGTCATTGGCGAGTGTGCGTGGATTTGAGCGCCCACAATGTCCTTTCTGGTCTCCCTAGTCGATCTGCAATCTGTAAGATTTGAAATGAGCGACTTGTTGGGGCCCTGGTCGTGTACAAAACGAGGCCACGGTGTGACAAAGCGTCTGCTGAGTTCCCTGAAATGCACAGGAGCGGACCAGTGTCTATCAAGTGAGTGCAAACGTGCGGCTTACCGTCATCATCGTCGTCTTATTTTTTGTTATCATTAAATTTTTCTGGTATTATGGCGCAGCAAGCCAAGCATCTTTGCCAGGCTAACATCCCCAGTCACAAAAAAAACCATCTCTCTCTCTCTCTCTCTCTCTCTCTCTATTGATGTGTGTGTGTGTGTGTGTGTGTGTCTCTCCAGCCGTTGCTTTCTGCAGTTCCTTAGCAGTAGCTTGGCCACTTCTTTACGGCAACCTCTATTATGACGAGTGGAAGAGCACTCCGCCTATTTCAATCCCTCGAAAGAAACCGTAACAGCCACAACTTTCCCAGCGGGTGGCCGCAGCCCGAGCGGTGAAACCGCTGCGCCTCGCTGACGTTCGGGGAAGGAGAGAGGTTGCGTGGCAGGTCATTACAGGAATCCGCTCTTTCCCTCTCACGCCCGCCACCGGTGCGAGTGATGGACAGCAGCGAAATTGATGAGGACGATCGCTTCCCACGCCTTGTTGCTGGCTGACGCCACGCCTCTTCTGACCACGGCGGCCGTCTCAGCTTCCTATGCGCGTTCACTTGGAGGAGCCTCCGCGTCAACCTGGCCGTGGGCCGTTATCCGCAGCAGGCACACGTCGTAAAGACGGCGCTTCCTTCAACCGGGAAGGGAAGACGAGCGAAACACCAACTTTTATCGGTTAGTAGTATAGAGTTGTTTGTTACTTCTGTTTACTTGCGTTTCACCTGTTTTTCGTGCTGGGAAGAGAAGACCAATAAAACACAGTATCCACAAACAAGCCTGGACGAAATCAGGCGAGGCGGAGAACAAGAAACAGGCCCTGCGCACGCGACCGTCAAGGAAGGCATTGTGATTTACACCAGCGGACATCGGGTGAGAAACAGTTGGTCGTGCAACAGCCGCTTAGTGATGCCCTGAACGCGAGCAACAGACGCGTTTCTGGTGGGAAACGCCGACACTGCAGTCGACGCTGCGTCCGTGCTTGGAAGAACAGCTTGGAAGATTGAAGAACAGCGAAGCTGTACTGGTTAATAACTATACTGAGGTGTAGAAAGTGATCCTCTATATGGATGGAATGCACTTTCCTTAGAATTCGGAACAAAAGATCTCTTGAAAATCTTTTCGGAACAGTTTCGGTAGAACAGGAGTTGCAGCCGTTTTCTGTAGCCATACACCCTCGGTAGATGCCAATGTGTTCAATTTATCTTTATTTTCTATGAAAAAAACGATTTTCTAGTTGGTCTGCAGGGCAAAAAGCTGTAAAAGAAAATAGCTTCACTAGGCCCGGGAGACCATTTATAGGCAGCTACAGAAACACCGCGTGGCAGAAACAAGTAACGAGTGCAAATATACAGTAACATACGTACATACATACATACATACATACATACATACATACATACATACATACATACAAAAAAGATATACAGATATATTAGAAGCTAATAGACACAGAACACAGACATTGACAGCATTTTAAAAGAAATGTAAAATACATCCGAAGGTTTTTTGTTTGTGATTTATATATTTTATATATATTATATATATATATATATTTTCAGTGAATAGAAACATCGTTAGTTATCAGATTGACCACGAAGTACAAGACAACGTAAAATAACATAGCAAGAACAACAATACAGAAGCAATAAATATCAGCTAATTACAGCGATCCCATAAAAACAGTGGGTATACTGCAAAATAAATTTTCCATTTAGGTGCTAGATTTTAAGCACAAAACAAAACCTGAAAAACAAAGTACTAGCACAAATTTCAACCTTCATTTCATATTTATAGAAGTTCACTTCATACATTGGTCTTCTCATGTTTACTGTACCTTAATTTAGTAGGTATAAAATAAAGCAGACTACACGGACAGAACACAGAAGTAGCCAAGTTTACAACTGTATAAAATTTGATTCAAATTCCTTTCGGTTTAGGCCTGCAATTTCTGGGAATTTATTAAGATAAAACGGAATGTTGTCGGCTAGTGCTTGATATTAGTAAAAAGTTCGAAACTGCGGGATAACTCAAATATCTCTACTTCTTGTATTCTGTAATATTTCTGCGCTGTGACGAAGCCAGGTCTGTTATCAAGTTGATAACAGAAACAGAGGAAAAGAATAGCAATTTCAGTAGGCGGTATATATAAATATTTATAACGTTATTATACAAAATAATCGAAACGAACTTGATGTACTAGCTTGAGGTTCAATATTTCCTATTTGAAGTATTATTCTTTTCTGTAAAACTAAAAGCTTATTAAAGTTTTCATTCGTAGTTGTCGACCAATGAGCAATAGTTTAAATGCGTGGTGAATAAGGCGTGACATATTTTAATTTTCAATTTCTGCCAGAAAAAGTAATTGACGGAAGTTTCTTGGACATGTAATTAAATGGACACCCCAACTTAAGTGTGAAGAAAAATATACCCCAAGAATTTCATATTCAGTAACAATCTCAACTTCATTAGAATCAAGGTAAAGGGTTCTAGTTAGCCTGAGATATTTATTTCTAACGCTAAAGATAATAGCTTTAGTTTTTAGAGCGTTAATTTTCAACCGATTCGGTTTTGCCGATGTCGACAACATCGAAAGAACATGATTACATTTTTGAATTACATTATTAATGTCAAGGCCAGAAATAAGTAACGTGCTGTCATCATCATAGATAACATATTTAACTGCTGAATCAATATCAACGATATCATTCATACAAGAGTTGAAGAAAAGGGGCCCAAGTATGCTCCCTTGGGGCACCCTATGTCTAATAAGCAGATATGCCGACTTGGAGGTATTGATGTGAACATACTGAGTTCTGTCACTTTGATGCGACTGAATAGGTTCTAAACCTTCTCCCAGAATTCCGTAACAGCGAAGCTTATCAATTAAAATGTTGTGATTAAGAGAATCAAAAGCCTTACTGAGATAGGCAAAAATCGCAACACAAAACAGGTTTTTATTCATGTTTTGTAATATACATTGTTTCAGCGTTAGAAGAGCTGTTTCAGTTGATCGATGTTGATTGATTGATTGTAGGGTTTAACGCGTTGACGCAACGCAGGCGATGAAGCGCGCCGTAGTGGAGGACTCCTCATTAATTTTGACCGCCGGGAGATCTTTAAGGGGCGCCGAAATCTCGTACACACGGGCGTATTTGCTTTTCGCCTCCATGAGAAAAGGGAGCGCCGCGGCCGGGAATCGAATGTTGATCGATGTTTCCTAAAGCCAAATTGAGAGTAAATCATAATAGCATTTTTGTCGAAGAATTCGGTGACACGAGTGACAGCTAAGGCAGCTACCGACAGCTAACGACAACTTCCCTGTGAACTAATTACAAGTGAATGAAACTCGGCGTAATAATAGGACATCTTCGTGGAAATTTCCAGAAGAAGAATTTTTTATTTATTTATTTATTTATTTATTTATTTATTTATTTATTTATTTATTTATTTATTTCAGAGCATATACATCCCCGTGAGGCATCTTTGCAGAGGGGGGGAGGGGGTACATACACCAAGGCGTTAGATCGTCGGAGTGCATAAACCATTAATTTGTGACTCACAAAGAAAAAACATGTTACATCGCGAATCAACGCAATGAAGGCGGCATCAGTTGCATATTCATCAATGCTATTGGGCAGGTTATTCCAACCAGAAATATTGTGTTTCAAGAAACAATCTCTAAAAAGCATTTGTATTACCGGTGATTTCACGGACTTTGCAATTGTCGCAGCGCACCCATACAAAGTGTGGTGGGTGAAGGTACAGGTTATTATCGATTTCGCTTTTATTAAAATATACCAGATTAAACAGTTTCAGTCTGTTGCGCAGGTGAGTTCTTTCTAGCGTTTCTAATCGGAAAGACTATTTCATAGCTGAAACAGTGTGGTATAAATCCCTAATAGTTGGCGACAGAACGGGCCACTCGGTTCTGTGTACGTTCCATGGTATCCGATAGGTTAACCATAGGCGGGTCCCATACCACGCAGGCGCATTATAGAAAATGTCGCACGTGAGAAACATAGCAGACATCGCTTACGTTTGCTGGCGCTTTTCGAAGGTTTCTCCGGAGAAACTTTATTGTCCTGAAAGCTCCGGTTGTTACAAATTAGACGTGTTTCCTCCACCTATATCTTCCCCAAAACACAGCCGAAGGTACCCAAATTCTGAAACCTTATTGATGAGAATTGAATGAATGAAATACCGATAATGCATCCAGGTATATTTGAGCCTAATGCCGACATAGTTGCTCTTAAAGGTATTCAATGACATGTGCCACTTCTTGCACAGGCTTTGAACCCTATTCAAGTAATGCAGCAGGCAAACAATATCATGCACGCTTTAAATGTTAGTGTACAATCCCCACTCATCAGCGTGCACAAAAACACGGCACCGCAAATGTTTGACAACATCGTTCACATAAACCAAAAATAATAAAGGCTTTAATACCGAACCCTGAGGTACGCTTGAAGTAACGTCAACATGATCTGATTTAGAGCCATTTAGCACTACATACTGAGACCTTGACGAAAGGTAAGAAGTAATTCAATTAATAGCGCTGCGGTGTATTCCAAGCAGGACAGTTTGTGTAAGAGGCGATTATGTGGTACACAGTGAAACGAGTTTTTAAAATACAAAAAAATATGCAAGTCAATTCGTATGGCAAGGTCAAAATTGGGAAATAAATGATGTCTGAATTCTAATAATTGCGTTGTGCGCGACAAATCAGATCTACAGCCGTGTTGAGCTTGCGTGAAGTTGTTATTACTTTCGGCGTGCTTTGTAATAGCGCTGAAAGCGAGATGTTCTAAGGTTTTGCTACAAACGGTTGTCGGCAATATTGGCTCGTAGTGGGCAACAGTGCTTTTCGGACCAGTTTTATGAATAGGGACTATGTGTACAATTTTCCATTTGGCGGGCAAGACAGCCGTTGCGTGCAAGACCAGATAATGCGCTAACACCCCGGGGAAAGCTTTCAATACGTGAGACGGAATATCGTCAGGACCGATTGCTTATCGAACATTAAGCCCGCGTAGGAGTTTAAGAATGCCGTCGCAAGTGAGTGATAAGAAGGGGTGGCATCGACTCAAAATGTTTTAGGTAGTTTCTGGAAATATGCCCCCAAAAGGAGGGGTAAAGACAAATTCAAATTATGAATTAAAACAACAGGCCTTTTAATCATCATGGACGGTTTGGACACCGTCCACAAATACCGGTGGAAAACCACCTAGTTCTCGATTGTTCGACTCTCAGAAACTTCCACAGTTCCCGCGAGTTGCGCTGTATGTTTTGATTTAGGGAAGCAAGGAATGGCTCTTTGGTGATTCTGATTTTATTTTAGGTTC
Source organism: Haemaphysalis longicornis (assembly GCF_048455015.1). Classification (NCBI taxonomy): domain Eukaryota; kingdom Metazoa; phylum Arthropoda; class Arachnida; order Ixodida; family Ixodidae; genus Haemaphysalis; species Haemaphysalis longicornis. The sequence goes on along the minus strand of NW_027526361.1, from coordinate 172,800,474 downwards.
ACTAGGGAAAGCTTCCATTTTTCTCAAATGCACGTCTGCTAGCCTTTTGAATAGGAATTTGAAGAGACGGCATCGTTGGTTTACGGGAGCGCGTATTTATCCCGTTAAAACAATGCTTATCATTCCGTTTTTTACCCGAAAGCAATTTAGATGGAAGGTACGCTATTTGTCAAACTTTTGTGGGCCACGGCGACCATGGCCGGAGTAGGTGCGCGGCGAGGAGAACTTTTGCTATTGCTTTTGTAGTCTGTCTGGTGTGACAAGCGCTGTGCAAAGTGCCTGCGCTGAAGCAAAATGGGCCTGCTCTGAGAAAAAACAGCGCTAAAAAGACAGGACAAGAAAGGACACAGGACCACGGCGCTGACTAACAACCAAACGTGTTTTATTTCTTCAGTCAGCATATATACTTCACCACTATCACAAAGCAATGACAAACAAATTGATTGGAATACTCAGCCTGCGCAGAGGCTAAGAGGCGATCAATCAAACATGAATTTTATCTCTTTTGGAAGGAGGGAAATCGAGGGGAGGCTAACACATGCCTTGCCACTGTTGTGGATGTGATAGGCTTCTGAAATGAGACACCCGCATTCATCATGGTATTTTGACAAGAAAGTGGTATCTTCAAACATTGGGTGGCACTTGCATTTCTTACAATTCTTACAATGAATGGATAACGGACTACCAGGAGCTTGTTTTTTAACCTTATTCGAATGTTCCCGCAAGCGGTCATTCGCACACCGCCCCGTTTGACCGATATAACAATTCCCTCAAGAAAGAAGAATTTTGTAAACAACACCTTGGCGACATTCAACAAACGTCTGCTTATGTTTCTTAGTACATCCCCTTGTTTTCCTCCTCCCCTCTCGATTCACTTTCTGGCACAGACTACCGAGCTTATTTTGGGCAGAAAACAATAGCTCGACGCCTGCCCTGCCGACAACCTTCTTGAGATTGTGCGCCACCTTGTGCACATATGGGATGACGGGTATTTTTTGCTGCGAGTTTTTCTCCGATTGTATGGCAACTGAGCGTTTTTTCTTAAGGCCTGCCTGCTAAGAGGCTTTCAGCAATGTTAGCCAAAAGCGTTGCTGGAAAACCTGCAAGCTTCAGGCGTGCTACTTGCGACAGAAAACTTTCATCCACTTGGTGGTCACAAGACCTACTTAGCGCCGCCTTCATGCACGCTGTTGCAATGCCGCGTTTTGCAATCTTCGAGTGGGCAGACGAAAAAGGAAGAAGGCTCTTTTGAGACCTTGACGCATAACGCCAACAGACATGGCTATCTGAGAACACGAGCTCCAAGTCTAAGAAGCGTAATTTGTTATCTGAAGGGTGCGCAGCCGTCCGTTGAAAACAGCTTAATTCTGTGACAAACACGTCAAAGACAGCCTTAGCAGCAGGCTGCTCGTCAGAAGGGTAATTGCTGTAAAATATTAAAAAGTCATCCACATATCGCATCACCTAACCGCGCTCGTCTGACTTAGCTTGCTCTCAAGCTTGCGGTCGTAGCTGGCTCATAAAATGTCACTAAGAACAGGGCCGATGCAAGATTCTATGCACACACCTTTCCGCTGTATAAAAAGCTTATCAACCAGGCAGATAAAGGTGGATTGCACATAGAATTTTAAAAATTCTAAAAACCTGTCTACAGTGGTTCCACATGCGTTCTGAAACTTAATAGCCCCGTATCTGTCAATGCAATTGCTCACTTCGGTACATACTTCTTCCTGAGGCAGCGAATAATATAAGTCCTTAACGTCCACTGGACACTCCTCCCGGAGATAGTCAGAGACGGTACCTGGCGTCGTAATGAGGTAGGGGTCGTCGACTTCAAGAAGACACAAGCATCTTTGCAGAAACCTACCAAGTACTCGCTGCCAGGTTCCGCGGTAACTTCAACGAAGTAAAAAGAGTGGTTCCTGCGAAGGCAAAATCAAGGGCTGTTCAGCTGTGCAAGAGAGCTGGACTTTCAAAACTACCATCCTCTGTGAAGGCCTGCAAAGAGACCAGTCTTTCGGCCTTCTTCAGTGCCAAGACCCACAAGGAACTATGCCCGTTCCGAGCCATTGTTTCTGAGTGCGGAACCTGGCAGCGAGAACTTGGTAGGTTTCTGCAAAGATGCTTGTGTCTTCTTGAAGTCGACGACCCCTACCTCATTAGTACGCCAGGTACTGTCTCTGACTATCTCCGGGAGGAGTGTCCAGTGGGTGTGAGTGCGTTTTCCGTGGACATTAGGGACTTATATTATTCGCTGCCTCAGGAAGAAGTATGTACCGAAGGGAGCAATTGCATTGACAGATACGGGGCTATTAAGTTTCAGAACGCATGTGGAACCACTGTAGACAGGGTTTTAGAATTTTTAAAGTTTTATATGCAATCTACCTTCATCTGCCTGGTTGATAAGCTTTTTATACAGCGGAAAGGTGTGTGCATAGGATCTTGCATCGCCCCTGTTCTTAGTGACATTTTATTAGCCAGCTACGACCGTAAGCTTGAGATAAAACTAAATCAGACGAGCGCGGTTAAGGTGATGCGATATGTGGATGACGTTTTAATATTTTGCAGCAATAACCCTTCTGACGAGCAGCCTGCTGCTAAGGCTGTCTTTGACGTGTTTGTCGCAGAATTAAGCTGTTTTGAACTGACGATTGAGCACCATTCAGATAACAAACTAAGCTTCTTAGACTTCGAGCTCGCGTTCTCAGATAGCCATGTCTGTTGGCGTTATGCGCCAAGGTCTCAAAACAGCCTTCTTGCTTTTTCGTCTGCCCACTCGAAGATTGTAAAACGCGGCGTTGCAACTGCGTGCATGAAGGCGGCGTTGAGTAGGTCTTGTGACCACCAAGTGGATGACAGTTTTCTGTCGCAAGTAGCACGCCTGAAGCTTGCAGGTTTTCCAGCAACGCTTTTGGCTAACATTGCTGAAAGCCTCTTAGCAGGCCTTAAGAAAAAACGCTCAGTTGCCATACAATCGGAGACAAACTCGCAGCAAAAAATAGCCGTCATCCTATATGTGCACAAGGTGGCGCACAATCTCGAGAAGGTTGTCGGCAGGGCAGGCGTCAAGCTATTGTTTTCTGCCCAAAATAAGCTCATTAGTCTGTGCCAGAAAGTTAATCGAGAGGGTAAGAGGAAAACAAGGGGATGTACTAAGAAACATACGCAGAAGTTTCTTGAATGTCGCCAAGGTGCTGTTTACAAAATTCCTCTTTCTTGCGGGAATTATTATATCGGTCAAACGGGGCGGTGCGCGAATGACCGCTTGCGGGAACATTCGAATAAGGTTAAAAAACAAGCTGCTGATAGCCAGTTATCCATTCATTGTAAGAATTGTAAGAAATGCAAGTGCCACCCAATTTTTGAAGATACCACTTTCTTGTCAAAATGCCATGATGAATGCGGGCGTCTCATTTCAGAAGTCTATCACATCCACAACAGTGGCAAGGAATGTGTTAGCCTCCCCTCGATTTCCCTCCTTCCAAAAGAGATAAAATTCATGTTTGATTGATCGCCTCTTAGCCTCTGCGCAGGCTGAGTATTCCAATCAATTTGTTTGTCATTGCTTTGTTATAGTGGGGAAGTATATATGCTGACTGTAGAAATAAAACACATTTGGTTGTTAGTCAGGGCCGTGGTCCTCTGTCCTTTCTTGTCCTGTCTTTTTAGCGCTGTTTTTTCACTAGTAATCATAAACCAACCAGCCAAAATGCGTACCTTACTGCTCTGAGAAACCGGCCTCGCTGTGCTTATCGCGCCAGCCATTCGAGGAAAGGAAGCGCGAAAGTTTCCCCCACTCTCTTTAGCCGCGCTTACTCATAGAAAATTTCGAGTGCGGCTTGGAACAGTTCTATCAAGAGTGTTCACCAAAGAAAATGGTGTGCCGTAGGGAGGTGTTCTGAGTTGCAGACTTTTTATTGTTAAAATGATTATTAACAATAATTGTTATTGTTATACACGAATTTTAGACAAGCACCTCTAACTGAAACACCAGCACACCTCTTGGCGCTCTTTGGCCTAGTAGCCCTTGTGCCATTAAAGCACACCATCATCATACTTCCGAAATTTCAGCTCTATGTGGGCGGTCGTCCCTATATATTTGCGGTGCCGTTTCAGTGCCCTCATGCATAAAATTTCCCGACTGCCTGAATTCATGCCGTGCACATGCAGCTCCGGACTCTGAGTTCACTCTTGTAATCGAAAACACAACGAATTCGGCCCTAGGACGGAAGGGAAAGGATTTGTTGCAGATGAAACGCTCCGGCTGAATGAAGCTCCGCGAAATCCGGATGCTCTTTAAGACTGCGAGCAAGAATTAACATACCCATTTTGTTTCATGCGCGAATGTGAGGTTAATAAGAAATGTTAAACAACCCCATACTGGGGATACTAATTCCTTGCCCGTGCTTAGACTGTACCTGTTCACTCAATTCGCTTTACGTTTTATACGTACTATAAAGGTGGTGTGCAAACGCCTTAGTGGTAATTTTCAGAGAGGGCATCAGTATTCTTTCCAGAGCTCATCTCTGAACTCAAAAATGGCCTCCCGTAATATAAAGCGCTTGTGTATTAAGACCGCATGCGGCCCTTATTTCCTTACGGGCGTTACGGACAGACGGACGGGCATATTTCGGTGCCCAGCGGCCTCAAAATTTTGACCCTGCGAATGCACATTTCTGATGCGGAACGCTTATTTATTTATTTATTTATTTTTATTTATAAAGTATCTTTATTTATTTATGTTTATTTATTTATTCATTTCTTTATTAATTATTTTTTATTCATTTATATATTTAGAAATACCCCTAAAGGTCCTCACTTGGAGGGTATTACATAGGAGGCGGGATATAATGAAAACGAACAAAGCAAAGAGTACTAATTGCACGTCAATAGGCAAAAAAGTAAATACAAGCGGTTGCCAGGCAAAAACGAAGAAGGAAGCAAGAAAGAAGGAAAACAAAGAATAAAAAAATCTAGAAAGTACTCCTAAACAAACCCACAAAAGCACTTTTTACTAAAGTGAACATACAAACTAAGTGTGTAAAATTTCTTGAAATTTGGTCGGACACAAAATTTGGTTGTAAAATTTGGTTGAAATTTGGTCGAACACAGAGTTTGCACGCGGCCAATAACACGGCCCGCGGTACACAAGGAAGCGATAGTGCAGTAAGCTTACAGATTGTTGCGACACACAAGCACACACAATCCGTAACACGGTCCACGATTCCCAAAGCAGCAGTAATGCTCGTTACAAATCAAAAGGCTACATGAATACACTAGGAAACCGACAATGCTAGTCTAATGCAAAACACAAGTAAAGTAAACTACCCTACGCGCATTGTCCAGGAAGTGGGGAAAAATAAATCTGACGTTGCCGTGTAAAGATAGGAAAACACTGCGGAGAAAGAAAAGACGAGCAGTATGCATTAGTGGCATGGTTGCAAGCTAACACGTGAAATGCGTTAGTTGATCAGAACGGTCAGCTGAAACAGCAGACTCGCAGAAATTAAAACCGGGATCACTGAAAATTTAGGTTATTTCAAACAAATTTAAAATTTCGGTTGCCCCTTCATGTTTTCTATGCATTTTAAAGCCGCCTAATTTAAGCTGCTTCATTACGCAGATTCGGTTTATTAGTGCTTTTTGCCTATCCGTGCGGGAAAGTACATGCTGCTACAACAGGTGTGTTGTGAATTCCTCGCTCCTAGCAGAAGACACTTATCATCATCATTTCATGCTGCTTTTCACGAGCTGCCGCATGCTCTCGTGGCTGCGTCGGCTCGCTCCACTTCTTGTTCCATTAAAGCCTCATCGGATCACGACGTGTCGCTCCGCTTTCTGAGTATCGCGCCGCAGCTGGAGGACCCAGAGGTCCAACACATGGTGCCGAGAACCCGGGACTTCTAGCCGACGTCAAGCACATCGACGCACGGGGCCGCGAAAGCAGAGGAAACGACGCGGCGCCTGCGATCTTGGCGAGAGTTCCCAGCTGCGTGCGACCGAATGGAGCGGCAACTTCGACGACGCCTCAGACTACGGGCGCAACTGGATGGCCTTCTAGCGGAAGCGGGAGGCCACATAAGAGGACATGGAGAGGCGACACCATCTGCAGTGAGTGTGCTTCTTGAGCGAATCGGTGCATTGTACGCACAGATTGAGACAGTGGATGATGCGGTTTTTGAGGAGACACCAGACGACTTGCTCGAGAGTGAGACGTTAGACGCCGGGCAGTACCTCGACAAGGTTGTCACCTTGACGGCTAGCCTACGTTTTAAGATGCAGGATTGCCGATCTTCGACGCTACGCCCGGTGACCGTTCTTCCAATACGAACGGGCAAGCGCACATCCCCACAAGAAGACCATCCACTACAGGACTTAGATGCACGTAACATAACTCGGGTGCCTTTTGGAGCTGCTTCGAGTCCTGTAGTTCTAACGGCTACTTTGAACCACCAGCTTCAATCTGTGGTAGACTGGCACCCAACGACAGCCCGACTACCGCAAGACTCCGCCTGCATGAACGGTCCCCTCATTGAAGCAGAGCCCACTAACGAATCGATCAGGAAGCACAAGAATGAAATCTTCCGCGAAGCTTCCATGAACATTTGCAAACCGGCGAGCAACGACACTGCTGTCATTTCCACATTCGAGCATAGAGTGACTTCACAAAAAAATCCCACTACTCGCCTCGTGGAACCTTAAAATCGCTGAGCCGTCTTCGGAACCAGCGCCTCAACACACTTTCGTTCAAGCTCCAGAACATCCTGCACTACATCGAGGAGGCAAAGGGAACTACAAATCTTCGTGAGCGAACGTCTGAAATGCGAAACGGGTCGAAGAGACGCAAGCGCCAAAAAGAACGACGCAGAACACGTCATGCCGAGCCCAAAGTGATGCATCAAGGGAAAACTGTCGCGCTGCACACACGGAACACAGCGGAAGTGAAGACGCGAAGATTTCCAGGGAGGGAAACACAAAAAAAGGCATCCAAAGCTTACCCTCACAGAAGGTCCGACACGTACAAGAAAAGTTTTCCGTCTACAGCAAATTTCTCTGCTTTAGAAAGCGTTCCTTTTCCTATCCTTACAAATCCCTCTGGCTAGCAAAACACCCTGGACAAATTGTAAGAAGCAGCAGATTAGGCGGTATAAACGCCGATGGCGGAGAAAGTGCTCTGGAACGAGGAACGAAGAGGAACGAAGCTCGGAAAGTTCACCTGGAACGTCCCCCAAAAATGCGGACTTATTGAAGGATAGCACGCTACTCAGAAAAGCTCTTCCAAGACATGTGTAGACCTTGACATGAACGGAAGAATCGAGATCGGCCGCAGGGACAGAGTCTTCAGGGCCAACAACCTACGTTTTTTCTTGCGGGGCTCCACTCAAGCGCCCCGAACCCCGACTTTACCGTTCTGAAGCCACCTAGCGTCACCTGTCGGCGGGGGAGACTTGTGACTTCCCCGCTCCTAGCAGAAGACACTTATCATCATCATTTCATGCTGCTTTTCACGAGCTGCCGCATGCTCTCGTGGCGGCGTCGGCTCGCTCCACTTCTTCTTGTTCCATTAAAGCCCTCATTCTCATCAGACGTGCGCTCTCCGCTCTCTCTCGACGGCTTGGCAGCCGGTGTGTGTTAAAGGTGTGTACTGAGGCATACATAAGTAATGTGAGCATGCTAATCGTATTTAAATTTGGCAGGTGTTCACACTTTTGCGAAATGTCCTCTCTCTCGTTGGGCCTTACGCTAAGGTTTAAAAATTATTCTATACGTAGGATCACTTCGACTTTGCCGGATACGGAGATAGGCTTAGACTACGACTATCAAACGTTAAGCCTAAACATATCTGGTAAGCGTGACCGGTCGAGCCTCTCAATATTCGGAACGGAGATAAAAATAGACGAAATAAAAAAAGAAAAGAACTGATAGTGGAGCTAATGACGCAAGACATAACAAAGGTAACTTAAAAACAATGCTGATGTACTCATTGAAGCGAATCCTTCCTTTCACTGATAGTGGCTTGGGCTGGAGAAAGCGCCCTCTTACACGACAAAAGTGCATCACACCTTCAAAGTTTCGGGAAAATTTCACCTCGTCACGCACACGTAGCTGGCTGCTGAAATCCATCGAGAGTGGTTTGGCGGATAACACCTCCGGCATGATGCATCATTGTGTTGACGGCACTCTGCTTCAGCGAGCAGCGTATATACACCCCGTGCGTGTTCAAAGTTTCTGTTGTGGATCACGCGTGGCAGCCTAAACAAGCAGTTTGTTGTTTTCCATTACCCAGATACTTATCGAGTGTTGCGGCCATTCCGTCGAAGGCTCCCTGAGGCGAGCCCACCACCGCCGCGTGTGCCTTCTGAGGCGGTGGCCTGGAGCGAGCGGCAGAGCGGGAGCATGCTGAAACGGTAGCTCGGGCGCGTCCGGCAGGGCTGCCGAGTGAGAGGGCGCGGGCCATTAGCCTTGAGTAATGACCAGAGGATACCTACTGGGCGTCTCACCGTGGTCTGTTCCCCGTTCGTTTTAGTGTAGTTCGACCGCCTTTTTCCGCACTTTTTAACACCGACGTAGGCTCCTTGAAGTAGTCGCCGCCGAAAATTGTTGTGGTTTGAGGTTTTGCGTTCCTACTTTGCCATTTTGTGCGTGGCCGCCATTCTATAAGCCATGTTTCTGTTCCCAAGCGCCCGAAAGCAACACGAACTTAGGGACGCAACAGTCACGTCCAGCATGGCGCCTTGTGCCAGTTACGGTACACCTGAAGAGGCAACACTATAGAGTTTTATACTGATACATACAAGAGGAAAATCTGTGGCTGCAGTCGCGGACCGCTGTGGGTGGTGCCATTGCCGCTAGCGACGTTCCTCACCTACTTTGTCTCGAAGCCAAAATCAACAAAAAAATGGTCATATTTTTTTCTTGTTCATCGTACATGAAGCTTCTAACTAATTAGAGACAAATTATTCTTTTTGCAGGCTCAATTTTGTGATAAAAACACAAATGTCATGAACCTTCTACAGTAATATTGTCGCTTTTTTTGCAGTCAGCGGCAACTTTTCAGCTTGTTAATAAGCCATGCCAAGTTCTCCTGACTGTTCTGTTTACTAATAATAAAAGGTGCCTTGACTCTCTTTACGGCAGACTAGCCAGGAAAAAGACGGTTCGAAGAATTTTACATTAAAGGTCGCCTGTGGACCTTAACTGGCACTGGACTTCTCTCCCACCGTGAATGTTCGCTTAAAGCTATGGTTAGCCCTCGTCACTCATATGTTTATGCAACTAATAAGACGCAAATACAGATGGCTGCCGTGCGAACCTCAAGCATCGGAGAAGAGGAGGAAGAATGCTAAATGTTCCCACCTGAGAGCGGATCAAGTTGCTTACGGCCAACAGAGCAAGCTGTTCCCGCCGCCTACTGCGCTCATGGATAGCTGATAGCAACTCCGTGGGTGGGTGGCCTCTTACTTCGCGAAATTCCGTATGCCATGCAGGACACATCCGACACCGTGGGATTAAGGGACACAGAAATCAATTTGTAAAGCTTCGGTTTTTGCTTGCATTGCGTAGACTGGCTTAAATAAACAGACTTTTCATCACTTATCCGCTGGATCAGGCAATATTTATTACGTAAAGCCGGAAAGGGGAAAAAATACTATACGCGGTCTGCGGGGGCTGCTTTGCTCAAACAAGAACGCCATACGAGATACGATGTGATTGGGCCGTGTCTAAGGTCTGAATTTAAACCAGTTCTGAATTCAGTTTCAGTTCTGTGAAACAAAATTTGGCATCCAACGTCAACGTTGGCTGGGCATTCTCGATATCTCAGTAATTTATATAACGCGCTTCTACCATGCTGTCGACTGTAAAATGCGTCCCATAAGCCTACGAGCACGGCTTGGAATCGTAACAATCACTAGCCTAGACGTACGCAGAGGATCAACGCCCTCCGCGTCACCGGAGACGCTCAAATGCGGTGCGCTTTGCACTCACCCTTGGAGCTTGCCAGGCTCGTACCAGTATTAATAGACGCGGGTTGACAGCAGGCCAATGGTCGGCTTATTCGGGACTGTGCCCGTAAGCAGACCCGTAAGCAACACCAGGCCAACGAGAACTCTGTCTGCACGCGTCCTGCGGACTCGCTCGTGGAGCATTGAACTTTACTGTAAAAAATGGCAAATTCAGTATATAAAACTATGCCCCAAAACAAATAAATCACCTTTAAAAATGCGCTATCGGAAATTCGACCTTGCGAATTGCAAAACAATATATGTATTGCTCCAGACCACTTGGCCATACGCCAGCTGGGCTGGGGGCGTAAATATGAAGTATATATAGTATAGCCAGTTTTTATTGATAGTTATTTTTAGCCTTTCAAGGAGCTTAGTTTGCTATTTCTTGCAAAGCTCTCGTGCAATAAGCGTCCTTCAAATTTCTACAAATATCGTACCTGTAGCGACTGCATTCTTTAGGCGGAAATGCGTTCGCAGGCGTGTGGTCGTGCTGCTGACCGTTGTGCTGGTTCATTCAGCGGAAAAAGGGCTCCCCGCACATTGGTTTTACGCTGTACCATAAACGATTTTGGTGATTTTAATTCCTTAGTACCTATAATAACTTCGCTGACTCTTCTCTTGCTTTCATAGGCCTGAGATTTTTCTACTGGCGTACCAGTCAGTCAGGCGTGGCAGGTGTGCTTTTGTGGAGCGACTTGGACTTAGAGCTTAATACAGTCTACAGACTAACAATTTAAAGGCACATTATTCCTGGCAGAAGCATGCTGTGTCTTAGTTTCAACTGAGCGAATGAATGCGACCACTTTCCAGCGGCGGGCTGACTAAACGCTGGTCTGACTAATTCTGTCGGAAGGTCGGCGAGCCGTGCAGTAGCGCAGCCAACACATCTTATTTTGACGTCATCTCAAACGTCATAGAAAATCAGAAAGGAGGATGCCGAGAGATGCACAGTATTTTGAATTGATTTTTCCACTGACTAATGTCACGTAAACGTGAGGAGAGTGGTCGAAGCAGGGCCTAGAGACTGCAGACTTTAATTTGCGCTAGTAATCTCACAATGTTTGCAAACCACTTCTCTGACCCTTCAAGTGCCTCATTCTGCGAAAAGGCGCCCTTCTTATTGTTCTCGCTGTTGCGCTCCGTTCAAGAAGATGATCTTAGCTGTACAAAGTAAATTAATCGTTTGACCAGATGGAATTTGAACCCTAGCTCACAAAGTAGCAGCTGAGTGCTCTACCAGCTCCGGTATCTCGGCACATTGCCAACGTTGAACAAAAACGTTGTGGTTGTTGTTCCTTTCTCTTTGGCAAATGCATACTGAGGGGAGTGGCCAACAATAGGCAATTCTCAGTGTCCATGTACTCGCCTCACAAATTTTTCCGGCTCTTTCTACAGCTACTGGGCCTGATGGAATATTGTACCGTACATTTTGTCATCTCGGCACGCAAGGAAACAAAGCTCTGTTGTACCTCTACAACTTCTATTGGTGTTCTGGGTCTGTCCCGACTCCTACGCCACTGGAAAAGAAGTCGTTGAGTGGCTGTCCTGAAGCATGGCGAGTCTCCACGACACATTTTTTTTTCTACAGGCGAGTGGCAATGGCTAGCTGTGTAAGCAAAGTGATGGAGCGTATGGTCCTCGCTCGTCTGGAATGGTTTCTGGAGAAGCGTGGCTTGTACCCAGACGCCATGACAGGCTTTTGGAAAGGACGTTAATAAAGAGACAGCGTTATTGACCTTGTCACTACCGTTGAGAATGAGAAACACGGCCGTCATCTTACAGCTGCCGTGTTCCGGCACCTTAAGTGAGCACTTGTTATGTCTCCCATGATGCCAGTCTCATTGCATTTGAGTCCAATGGTATTGGAGGACGGTTGCATCAGTGGATAATGAGCTATCTCCGCGGACGGATGGTTTTCATGTCCAAACTTGATGGAGTGACATCCGATCACACCGTCACGCGCTGCGTGCCACAAGGAGGAGTCCTCAGCCCTACACTATTTACCCTGGCTCTCAAAGGAATCACTAAAGGGCTCCCTAAAACAGTGTCAGTATCTGCCTATGCAGATGATAAATGCATTTGGACATCAGGTGTAACGCGACTTCACGTGCAAGCACGGCTTCAGAAAGCAGTATCTGCCACTTTGACGTACCTACGCCGCCAGGGACTTGAAATTTCCAAGTCAAATAGTGCAACATTGGCATTTACCCGAAAACCCAAGATATGCTCCCCGGTAAACATCGAAGGAGCTGTTATTCCATGCGTAACGCATCAAAATTTCTGGTCAAAACTTGTCTCGGCACTAAGAAGGAAATTACAAAGTTTCATTCACGTCCTTCAACTGGTAGGCAGGGAAATCATGGGGCCCATCGGTTTCATCGCTGTAGCGCCTTTTTCCAGGCGCTGTTTATTGGCTATTTACAATTCAGTGCCCCTATACTGTGTAACCTTCGGCGGTCGTCATTACGCTGGCTTCAAAGTGCACAGGCACAAGCCCTACGAATCAGTTTGGGGTTGCCTCGATGCACACCAACACGTGGAAAGTTCGCAGAAGCCCGAGTCTGCCAAATTCAAGTCTACCTCGCGCAAGAAACTCTTCGTGCGCAACTCCGACATGTGACAAGACATTAGTGCCATCCAGTGTCGGGTGTTTTCAGCGACTGTCCGAATTCAAACTACTCCCGAAGTATTTCGGCGCAGCAACATTTGATGGCCTTCAGATTTGCAATCTCCAAAATATCAGAATGCCTCTATGGGTTGTACCTGATCTGCAGGTGCGGTTGTCGATTCCTGGATACGGTAAAAAATCCCACATGGTGTCTTAGGTTGTACGACAACTCTGACTATTTTACATCAGTGAAATGTACGGAGAGGCGTCGCATGTTTTTGTTGGCGGCTCGGTCACGGCGTCTTCGTTGGCAGCGGCGGTGGTTATGCCTGGGAAGGACCTGACCCAACGTTTAAGGATTGCTTAGAGGACGTCGTCTACCGCAGCAGAACTGGTCGGTTTACGCGAAGCGCTCTGCACCATTTGTTGTGAAAGGCCAGAGCAGTGGATTATGTTTTGTGACTGCATACCAGCGCTGCAGGTACGAAGGTACCCAATGAAGCGAGGCGCGTATGATCCACGGACCACTGATGTCGCTATCCTGTTCAAAGAGTTGATTGATAAGGGCCACACGGTGGTGTTTCAGCGGATACCAAGTCACTGTAGCATTGCTGGAAATGAGTTGTCTGATGCAGAAGCGCAGCAGGCACACCACAATGATACTCTACTGTCTATACCGATCACAAGGCAGGACGCTAACGGGGTACTCTGGAAAATGTAAACAAGCTGCAGCCTTGCATTCGTTGGACCCGCAGAATTCACATGAACGCATTCACAAGTTCCACCCAGAGCGCATGTTCTGGGTCAGTCATGCTCTTCGTCTTCGCCGAAGTCAAGAGACATTGCTACGCCGGCTGAATCTAGGAGTAGCATTGACTTGGAAGTATCTTTTCAGAACAGGACGAGAGAACATCCCAGACTGCCTTCTGTGTGGTTGTCCTGAGGCTATCGAACATTTGCTTAGCGCTTGTCACAGGTACTCTAGTGAGCGAAAGAACCTTGAGACAGCTCTACTACGCTTGGACACTCGCCGTCTGTCCGAACAAAAGATTTTGAGCACGTGGGCTGGCAACAGGAAACAAAGCATAGCCGTTAAAACCCTGCTTACTTTCTTAGTGACTCCTCTCTGGATTCTCGGCTCTAGGTTGCGACAAAATTGAGCAGACTGCGGAATAATGTCTAAGCAGTTTTTCTTTCTTTTTTATGGACGATAGTCATGTGCTGAAAAGTGAACTGTAGTCATCTGAATCAGCGCCCCGTTGTATGTGAGCCATTTATTGCTTTTACTGCTTGACCATAGTTCATTTGTCGATTTCATTGTCATTTCGCATACCTCCCATATTCATTCCTTTCTCTTTCTGTCCCCCGTCCCCTCCCCCCAGAGGGAAGTAGCAGGCCCAAGATGAATTTCACAGGCGTACCTCTTCTCCTTTTCAATAAACATTTGCCCTCTCTCTCTCTCCATACTATAAATTGGGAACGTCAAACTTGTGGAACTCTGCGCTTTGCGTGGCACCTGAACGTGATGGCACGTCAGCAGAGCAGGTGCCCAAGCCTTGCTTCTGCGCCATGCCGCGCGCCTCCCTTTCAGGTGGTTGCCGTTTAAGGGTGCCGCGTAGCAACCCGCTTGCAAACGTTTATGGTTAAGGAAGCGTAGGTTCGGGAATTTTCGACATTTGCTAACAATGGAAAACAAATAGCCCTATGCTTTCATGTTCTGCATTTTCTTTTGGTCTCGGGATGCACAGGGGCGAACGGGTTCTAAATATGTTGTTTAATAAAAATTGAACGACGGATGAGCGTCGCCTAGACGTAATTTCGTGCCGCACTTCTTCCCTGTTGATTGTCCGTAAATTGTTTACGCACGTAGTCCGCCAACGTAATAGCGCCGCTATTTTGACTTCTTTTTTATCTTCATTTTGCGGGGCGTTTTCAGCGCACTTTTAATTACCTCTTTCCACACGCATGAATGGGCTGCGCGAGGTTCTGAAATCATAAACGATGCCATTAGCCGATGGCCATGCCCCACCGCACTATTGGGTGCACAGGTGGCTGAGGTAGCATGGTGTCGGCAAGGTCATATTGTGAACAAACGCCAATAATTGTTGCTGAACGCAACGTGCTGAGTTATTACTGTGAATGCGATTACGCCGCTCTCATTGAACATTAGTACGGTGCAGTCGCTTTCCTTTAATCCGCTGATGCGCGGGTTCAAGCACAACGGATGGACGCATGGTTGGAATAACGCGAATGACGACGGGCTCCATTCCACCGGAATTGATGAACGAAACAGGAAGTGGGGCGAACAACAAGCACAATTTTGTGAAATATTTCTTTTTTGAGATATACGTTTGAGCTTGCGCAGCAAGCAGAGCAAGTTTTAAGAATGCCCCCCTTCCCTCACTCAAACGGGACCGGTGCACTTCGTTGTGTGATCTTCGTTCTCGGGATGTGCGATCTTCGTTCTCGGGTTGTGCGATCTACGTTCTCGGGCGAGAGAGGTCGATCTCGACATTGGGCGGAGAGTTAGCAGTGTCCGGTGCGAAGAGCAATCTGTGTCCCCACAGTGCGCTCGTGCCTGATGCGGGGCCTCAAATATACTGTGAGGATGGCGCCGGAAGGCTGAACAGGCGTAAGATAGAATGGGGAGAAAGACATCGGAAAATGCTCTCTAGTATTCTACGTGCAGTTATTTGGCTGCAATTCCTGTTGCCGATCCACACGGTTGAAGTCGGACCCGCTTCTTTCCTCTCTCCTGGCTGGTATAAATGTCAATGTCATAAGTGCTTGTGGGTGGACTATTGCTCCTTGGATAATCATTACCATACAGTGGAGGAATTGCAGCAAGCATCGGGGGTTTTACACAAGACACTCTGTGCGAATTCCTGTGAAACCCGCCAAATAATTAAGCACTGAAATGACATCACATAAAATCACTGAATGTTTTCAGCTCTTTCTCCCAGTTTAAAGGTAACCCGCCGCGGTGACTCAGTGGCTAAAGTGTTGTGCTGCTGAGACCAAGACTCAGAGTTTGATTCCTCGCCACGGCGTCCGCATTTCTGATGAAGGCGGACAGCAAAACCGCCCCTGTGTTCTAGATTTCGTCGCACGTTAAAGATCCCAATGTAGCTAAAATTAATCCACAGCCCTCCACTACGGCACGCCTCGTCCGCCGCGTTGTGTAGGTGCATTAAACCTCATATCCAATGAATCAATTTCAAGGTATTCCCTGCAGTGCACACGTGACATCAGGGGTACCTCTATAGGTTCTGTTTTATGTTCACTGCTACTGCTAATCTAAATGACAGTTTACCTAGAAACGCTTCTTCGTGGATGGGATTATGAGGAGACAATAGTGTTCTCTGGAATAAGTTTGAATGACCATGACCGGCGCTGCTAGCCGAAATTAAGCCGTACTGTTACTATTTCTCTCAAATTATGTGTTTCTCATCGTCTTCAGTAACTACCATTCGATTCATATTGGTGCTATACCGATATATCGTAGCGGTACGTTAGAGGGGAAATTCCGCCCTAAAATAACTTTTGGAAGCACTATCCCATGTCGAATTATCTGCGATTGTGCGTTAATAAAATTTCTGCGTAACTAATCTTGCGTTTTTTCAAAGCGTTTGGGTGGACTATAATACAATCGAGTGTATTCATTTAGGCCCGTACACGAGTTAACCAATCTACAAATGGAATCCAAAATTTCGTGATCACACTATGAATGTATGGTTACAAATGGAAAAGTTATCGTGTCCGTGGCCCTTTAATTATTTCAAATTATCAGCATTACGTTTCTTCTTTCCAATCATCCCCGCTGGACTAGTATAAAAAGGATGAAAGGATGTTACCTTTTGCATCTTTTTCCCTTTGCGGAATGGATTTTTCTATTTATTCATTTCTTGATGGCGTCAACTGTTCATTAAATATGACACATTGGCTTCACGCCCAATGTCTCGGTTCACTTATCACCACGGAGTTTTAGTCACTAGCCACCAGGCATATTCACAGTTTTGATTATTCATGACTTTGTGCAGCAGACGAACTGGACCAGGATGCCTTACGCGTCGTGCTAATATCCGATTTTTTTTTCGTGTTTATTTGGTTGCCGTGAGAGGTTTTTCTTAAAGTTTATTTTTTCTCCGCACACAAGTGTTCCACCTTTCCACGTTCGACAAAGTTTAGGCAAACATATGACATCTATGCCGTTTTTCTACAATGTTTGTGTTTCGCTTTATCACATGTGGTTGCTCTTATGGCAGTCATTGCTCATGTGATTCTACACGCTTCTCTTCTTTTTGAATTTTACCACTGTATGCAGACTCTTAGTTTAGGCCATATTTGTTTCCCCTTGCACGCATTTCACTCCTGTCACTCACTCCGGCGTGCAGTGCTTCGGCGAATTAAGCTATACTCAATACATAAACAAACTAGCAAGGCAGTAGACAATATCAGGGATATATCAGAGATATTGTCTCGTATTCAGGAAGGTCGAAAGATGCTCGTATTAAGAAGCTGAAAAATGAAGCGACACGCACATCTGGGAGTCGTCGAATTGAATTCCTCACTGTTTGAAATGCGTGCTTTTATCCTGGAGTGCAGGCCCATCCAGAAGACGTTGTGTCATTGCTCAAAAACGGAAACATGATAGAAATTCCCGGGAAGAATACAATGTCCTCAATATCAACTAACCAACTAGGCCAACTTTCGGCCCTCTCAGAAAAACTGAAATTCTTCGAGGACATTGTCGATAAGACAATTTTCCCATCATATTGTGAACGAATTTCACACTTTCCCTCTGAAACCAGAGTCTGGCGCGGCCTGAGCCAAAAGGGGACTCGGACGGGGCATTTAGCACGGTATAAGACAACCGTGTGGTATCGTTGATTAGAGTAGAACCGTGTAGAGTAGAATCGTGTGCCTGGAAATTAATATGCAGAAAACTAAAGTAATGCTCAATAGCCTCGGATCAGCAGAGCGGTTTCAGATAGGTGGCGAGGCAGTGAAAGTGGTAGCGTGACCCCTAGGGTGCTATTCTAGAAGGCCCGAGATTGAGCGGAACTCGGGAAACACGAGCTCTAGCGACGCCCCACGTAACGTAATGATAACATTTCGAGGCAGAGTTCAAGCGCTTAAAAATTGAAATTCATGCTATTTCAATAACATGTCGATAACATTATTTTAAAATACAAAAAAGCACCATGTCTGTTTCTAGTAAACTTCGTCATCACATCTTAATACATTCATTACTATCTGGATTGCTACCAGACGATTGGAAACTTGCTAAGGTCATACACACATTCAAAGCAGGAAATAGGCATTATCCAGAGAACAACAGCCCGATATCACTCGCATGCATTTGTTGCAAAATGCTGGAGTAAATTATCGCTTCACGCGTTTACAATCATCTCGAATCAAACTGTTTCTGTTTTTCCAGTTAACATGGATTCAAGAAAGACCTATCGTAAAAGACACAGTTATTTGAAATTACGACTGACTTGCATTATCATGTGGACAATAGCCAGCAAACTGACTGTACATTTTTAGATTATTCGAAAGCATTTGACCGTGTACCCCATTGCGGTTTAATCTCTAAACTGTCTGCTCTTCGATTACATTCACTAACCCTTTAATGGATTCGCAACTTTGTTTCACGAAGACAGGAGTTTACAGTTGTAATAATTTAATTTCTCCAACACGTTACGTTACCTCCGGTGTACCACAACGAAGTGTTCTTGGCCCCTTGCTTTTTGTAATATACATAAATGACTTGCCCGTCAATATATTGTTACGGGACTAAGATGGGCAATGCCTCACAGCCCCTTGACCGACGAACGATTACGACGATGACGACGTTCTTTGCGCGCATCTTGCGCGAGCTCGGTGTCATGGCCGCTATGCCCATTCTGTAAATAGATCGCTTCACCCTATCTCATCGTTCGTCTTATCTGTGTCCTTCCGCCAACATAGTTTTTCCCGGCAGTACGGTAAAACTGATGCATTTAACTTGTCCGCACTTCCCCTGGCCGCCTAATCTAAGCACGATGCATTCGTGCACGATACATTGCCGCCTAATCTAAGCACGATGCATTCCGTAACCTCCTTCATGCTCACTTTTTTTTTGTAATACTGTACCAATCTATTACCCCTGTCTTATGTGAACTTTGTATTTCTGCATTTTTGCGTATAACGTGTATGTTTACTCTTGCATGCTATTTATGTGCGAGATGTTAGTCTTTGCTCGCGCAAGATATAGCACACGTTATCTTTGTATTTTGCGTTTCTGTAGATATGTATTTACGGCCAATTTCTTCTCTTATGGTTTTTTTTGGACTGGGGTTCTTTCTAGTGCCTTTTTCAAAATCTTGTTAATTTAGCACTTCTTTTATGTACCCCCCTTACTCAATGCCCTGTCACGGCCTGTAAGGTACTATAAATAAATAAATAAATAAATAAATAAATAAATAAATAAATAAATAAATAAATAAATAAAAAATGTTGATTATTGGGGTGACGTCAAGAAACATCAAGAAACGTTTTTACAACTTCCTTCTGCAGTCCCACCTCTATTATTGCACATTAGTATGGGCAAATCCCACTTCACAGAAACTACAGAAAGTAGCACTAATAAAAAAAAAAAGGCCGTGCGGGCTAAAAATAACGTCTCGTACTTAGAGCACACTCAGCCACTTTTTCAAAAGCATAACTTGCTCCGTGCAAGTGATATATACAATTATCAGCTATTGCGCAGCCACAAGAAAGCATCGATAGGAAAACAAAGTTTTTTTTTAACTGAAGCTACCCTGACAATGACTCGTAGCCTTTGTTCTTATCGATACCGGTCCCCTATGGCAAGTTCCATTTTCACGTACTGACTGCGGGTGCCAACGAATTAAGAGCACCTTGCCTATTGTACTTAACAAGCTTGAGCGGGAACAAATCGACATTTGATTGTTAAACAAACACGCTTTTTTAAATCTATTTTTAGAGGATAAAATGTGATTTTACTGGTGCGAACACAACGTGTTGTCTTTTTCTGGCGTTGTAAAACTCGAAGTGTACGCCATTGTAATTCTTTTTTTTTGTACGTGGTTTGCGTGTTGCAGTTCACGTATAAGTATATTTTATTACTGTACACTGTATGCACTCCTGTCGTGCCTCCGAACTGATTTTACTGACAATTTTATTAGTTGATATTGCTCTGACATATAAAAAGAAGTGCATTTTTAAGAGCGTTTTTAAAATATACCCTCGTAGCGCACACGCCGGTCATTGCTGGACGGGGCCAAGGGCCCTGTCAAGCTGCTTCTTGCAGCTTTTTTCCTTGCCCATTCGATGTACCTGTTTGCACTTCGATGCAACTGTGAGTGAAGTAAATTTTGATTTGATTTGGCGTAACCGATCCAGGGCAGCGCGTTCCAAGGAGGCGCAACTAGGGCGTGGCGCATCATTCACTGCGTTCTCTCGTTCAACTGCTGCACTGGTGGCTACTGGGGGCAAGCAAATGCAACTACATTACTTTATCGCGCTTTTATTTTATTTATCTGTACTTAACTACAAAGTTCATGTTTTTTATTTTAGGCGTAATTATGACCTTAATAAGGGCAGCGTCCGGGGCATGTTGGATTTCCATGAATAAAAATAATTGCGCAAAAAATGGGTGACACGGAAGAAGTAAAGGGCTGACACAAACGGCGCAAACTTCCAAATACATTTATTGTGCCACTGTGTGAACTTTATAAACTTGCCAAGGTACGAAAAGCGCATGCGTAAGCATAAACAGAGATGAAACGCCCGGTGAAGCGCGGCCAAGAAAACCAATTCTTTTACGGTGAGGGCAAGCGAGGGCTTGCTGACGCATTTATCTACGGGTCTTGATATCGCCTCAGCTTCTGTCATTTCTCGCATAAGCTCCGTCCAGCCACGGCACAAATTCGAACACTTCTCATGTATAGGTTTACAGCCGCATCTTAAACAATGTGCAGATAAGAACCCACCAGTGCCAGATTTAATGTTGTAGGTGTGTTCGCGTAACCAGTCATTCAGGCAGTGGCCGGTCTGCCCAATGTACTGCCTGTTACAGTTGAGCGGCAGGATGTACACCACCCGGCTCGCACAGGCAACAAACCTCTTCCGGTGCCTCTTGTTGCACTTTTCAGGGGTGGGGCGATTGGGGTTCGTGAGCTTATTCAGCTTCCCATGCTTGTTGGGCGCCAAGAAAACCAACTTAATGTTCGCTTTCTTTCCAATCTTTTTTAGGTTGTGCGAAAGCCCGTGCATGTAGGGAACTACTCCAGCTTTTGGGCGATGGCCGGATGCGACAGCTTCTGCTCTTCGTTCAGCGCTGGGTCTCGTCTCTCTCAAAACTCGTTCTGCCACCGACAGCAGCACTGGTTTAGGGTACCCTGCTTTTTGTTTTTTGGTTGAAATTTGCCGCCCTAAGAGGCAGTTTCTGCACATTTCTCCCGTCGGCGGCCGACGATGCAATCACGTGGCTAAGGCCGATTGGCAAAAAAAGAAAGCGGGTGATGGAAACACGCCACATTCAAAGTTTCTGCTATGTGTTATGGAAACCCTCCGTCCGCTTTCAGATACGAAATTCCCTAGGGGCACCAAAGTCTGCTTACGGGATTTGAATTCGAAAGCTTGGTGATATTTAACAACAGCTGGTACATTTACTTGCGATACTCAATAACAACTCAAAATTGTACTTGCGATAGTTCCTACCTGATGTATTGCACTTGCGTATTTTTCCTAGCTTTTATGTCTGTGTTTGGGCATGAGTTTTGCCATTACCTATACCAACGCCGCCTGTATTAACATTGCCTGACGCGTCGCGCGCTTTTCAATGGGAAGGGTAGGGGCGCTTAGTTCAGGCACTGATCCGCTATGTGGCGCGTGCCGGCGGACATCTGGCCTTACGTCACTGCTCGCGAGTCGCGAACGCTGCACCCACTTCTACGACGTGTGTCTGTCAGCTTCCCTGTTGGGCTTCAAGGGCCGTTTCGCTTACATCTTAGCCGTGACGGGGCGCTAGTTCTGTGGCGCACTGGGGATCTCGTTCAACGGTGTCGCTCGCTTCATACTTGCTGCATTTTTCCAAAGATAAAGACGGAGGCGGACTGAAATAGTGTAAGGACATACTGATTGTCGGGTAGACATATAGCTAACAGAAAACGATATTTTCGGATGGGGCAGCCATTATTTTACTGATATTTTTCTTTCAGGAGTAGTTAGAGAAGAAAAAATTGCGTGCACGTTTTTTGTTCAGGCGCTCACTTCTACGATTACTTTCCAATAATATCACGTGCTTGTAAACTTCAGAAAATTATAGGAAACAAAAGGATAAGCAGCTGCGATCCCGACACGCTGTCCGGGCGCTTCTACAGTACAGTCCTTAATTTTAAAAGTGCGTACCGATGCGGAGTGCGAACAGGGGGGTCAAAACAATACCTAAATGCATAGGGGATAGATGGGGGATGCCCCACTCAGAAAATTTCAGGGCCTGTGATCCGAGTAGATAAGCGCGCAAAGCCAGCATCAGCCTGCGGCAGCGCAAGGGATTTTGCTTCGTGACAAAGGAAGTTTTATCAGTGACAGACCAAGACAGACAGGCATGGTGAAAAACAAGAAGGCGTAGGAGCGCCGCCTCGGGAACGCTAAACAAACTTTCCACTATTTTGCATAGTTTCCGAGAAGCGGCGCTGGCTGGTGGACACGAAAGCACGCTGGAAGGCTACGGAGCGGGGAAGGGTAGGAGAGAGCAACAGGAGAGTGGCTGTTTGGCCATTTTTCGCTCACGCGTTAGGCACTGTTTATACAGGAGGCGTTGCCTATACCGGCTTCTTTTCTGCTATACCGTGTTTGCGTCCGTTTTTTTCTCTTTCATTTCGTAGTGAACTGGTCAGCAACAAGACTGGCACACACCACAGCCTCGCTATAATCGGTGTTGTGCGCGGCTGGTGTGCACCTGTCCTCCTCATGTGCCATCACGTTCACGTGACACGCGACATGCATTTTTCTACAACTTTTACTTTTGCTATTGACAGATTTTATGAATTTTCAAAACCGGAACCCATTCACTCCTCAGAGCTCCCAATTCTGCGCAATTCACCCAATAGGGCATGTGGTACAAAGAAAAAAATAGTAACAACCACAGCTTTTCAATTCTTTTCCCTTTATTTCACTTCGCTCTTCACAGCTCTTTTGCGACGAAGCTCTCTACAGTTGGTTTTTTATGGACTCGATACCTCCATGGCGTCACACTGTTTCTTTCGGTCTCAACTCTTCTCTTCACAAACTTTGCAAGCTCAGCTTCCTGCCAGACGACAAAGACGCTGGACAAAACCCGTTTAAATGCGAAAAGATCGCCTCCCACAACACACACACGCCGTTGATTACATACTATCCTGCGAGTAAAGTTTTTGCAAGAATGGTGTGACGCCCAACGCCTCAAGAGAAACCGTCTGCCACGCTGACGATAAATGAAGCGCATGCGCATGGAACGCCACATTCTAAAGTTTTGCTAGCAGACGATAACTGAAGCACGGCCACTCGATGGAAGCTTCCTTTCCATCGAGCGGTCGCGCCTGAAGCGTACGCTTTGGCTGCAGACGGATAAACGCATATTGGAACCTGCGGAAGCGATGTCCGGCAAACCACCTAAAAAAAGGGACGAACCAGTCTGAAGTAACCCTATTGCACACACACCGGCTGAATGTCGACGGGGGGCGGTCACTGGTGCGGTCGCTACTAGCGCTTCCATGGATGGTGTCCGTCGCGTAAAACTGCAGCGCACACAACACTTGCTCCTCGGTAGTCAAGGAGGAAAAGCCCCCTCAAAGTCGTCGCAAATGGGTCGGGCGCCAGATGGCTGCACAGCCAGTGCGTAGTACTTTGGAGAGACGAAAAAGGGCTTGAAAGCCTTCCCTTAAAGAAAAAACTGTCGAGGTAGATATATGCCTGAGTGGGCGACCGTGAACAATGCACAACGCCGTAGCAGCCTCCAACGCGACGTCACGAGTTCAGCTCGGCCGTACATTAACTATACCAAGTTTCCTCCGACTTCTCGTGTCGATCATACATACCCATCCCATCTGTGGGTGCGGCATAGAGACCGAAGCCCCACCCAAACATGGCTGCCATGGCGTCCACTTCGCCGGTGGGGTAGCCTTGCAGCGCCAGGAAGTCACTTGCATTTGAAGCCCTGGTCACAAAGCTCAGCAGCAAACAATGAACGAACAAAGTCATCAGGCCACCGTCATTTAAATACTGGCGCAGTCGCGGGGAGGCTAGGACTGAACGAAGAGTTCGCTCTAGCCCGAACGATAGGTGCGGCCAAGACGACAATATTTTCCCACGACAGCCATAATAATACACAGTATAAACACAACCGACGACAGATGACGCGCCTTCAACGTCTAAAACGCAATCGTAACATGTTAAAACACGCTAATTTGGGGCGATGTCGGTACTACGCTCGCAGTCCGCACGTGAACAAAGCCGGTCACGTTTGACAGTCGGGGGAAGGGCGCGTTCCTTTCGCTACAGTCAAGTGCTTCGCTTACTTGGTTTGGGCTTGCGCTGAGCTGCACTGCAGCCACTCTCAAACCACGTAGCAAGCATATTTCAGTGGAAGTATACAACATCAAGAAAATCGCAGCCGCCCCACGCCACTTTTGAAGGCTGGAGCTATAAAAGAAGCCTGAGCCGAGGCTGGAGTGTTTAAAGAAATATCTCTTTTTGTGTGCGGAGTGCCTTAGGACCGCACAATGTTCGTCCGCGTCCGTGCGCATAGCACTTACAACTCCAAGAAAGCAAGGCACCGGCAAGATTCGAGCTTGTGTCGCGTAGACCAGACAGAGTTATTGTCAGTCGTCTTACCCGTTGGGCTACGACCGTGAGTTAGTACCCTAGAGTCAAAAGGTTTACTCTCTCGTCTGTAACGCTGCGGAGTACCTTAGGGCCTATTTTGCCCATAGACAAGCCTGCGAACTCTCCTCCCAGGCCTCTGAGGAAACACCAAGTCTCGTTCCCCTGCTCACATTTCAAGACATCACCCAACATTACCACACATTAAGACAACATTTTCCCCCTCCTCACCCGCAGCTTACTAAAACAGAAGAAGTAATACTCCGGAGGCTTCAAACAAACACCTTTCCTCACCCAACTTGGCTACATCGGATGTACCCCACCCAATACCCTGCCACATGAATATTCTGCCCTAACCCATGTACCCTCATACACATGATCTTGGGGTGCGCACACAACCCAGCCCTCCCACCTTTACACACTCCCCTTCCCCTCCCTGAGCTGTGGGAGAACCTGACGACCAGCGCCGGTTGGATGCACAGCAACTCCTGATTTCCAGGGCTGAGACAGCAAGGTCGTCCCATGGTCTTCTGGACTGAGGAGCCCCTCCCACATCACCAGGCTCACAATAAAGTTTTTCCTCCTCATCCTCCTCCTCCCAATGTCGCTCCCCGTCTATCCTTGCGCACACCACGATCAATCAAAAATCAAGCGAAATTCGATTTGAGCCGTGAGTTGCCGTTTAATTTAGGGAATAATCAAGGTGTAACTCACGGCTCAAATCGAATGATGGTCGGGGGGCAAATGGGATGTCACTCGCGGGGAAACTTGGATGTCATTTCGAGTCCGGTACTCCGCACCCTCGCAATCATCCACGGAGTGGCGTTGCTGCCCGTTGTTTTCTACTTTACGCAACTGAGTGCATATTGCAACTCGATTCCAGATGGCGCTGCTCGTGAATGTTCGCACAAGCCGTGCTTTTTCAACGTGAGCGGACTCAACTGGGTGAGCTTATAATGCCAAGCGTGCTCCAGGCGATTCCGCCGGTGTCGCTTGAGGTTTACGGGATGGTGTGCTATCACCATCACCAGCAGCTGGAAACCCGGGAGCGGGTTTATCTCGGGCCTTCTTGTATGGCGCCCCTGATACAAACCAGGAGGCAGACATAATTGGAAGGATAAGAATGGGGTGGAGTGCATTCAGCAAATATTCTCAGATAAACAATGGCAGCCTCCATTGTCCCTGAAGAGAAAAGTATGTACAGCTGCATCTTACCGGTACCCACCTGCGGGGCAGAAACTTACGGGCTCAGTAAAAGGGTTCAACTTAAATTAAGGACGATTTAGAGAGCAATGGAACGGAAGATGATAGGTGTAACGTTAAGCGACAAGAAGAGAGCTGAGTGGGTCAGAGAACAAACGCGTGTTAAGTACAGATTAGTAGAAATTAAGGAGTAGAAATAAGCACGGGCAGGGCATGTAATGCTAAGGCAAGATAATCGTTGGCCATTATGGGTAGCAGAGTGAATCCGTTGAGAAGGAAAGCATAGAAGGGGGCGGCAGAAAGTTAGACAGGCGGGTGAGATAAAGAAGGTAGCGGGGATAAATTGGTAGAGTTAGTACAGGACCTGGATAATGGAATTGGAGATCTATGTGACAGGCCTTTGCCCTGCAGTGGGCGGAGACTGCTGCTGATGCTGATGATGATGATGACAACCGTCCGCGGCCAGGCGCTGACAAAAACGCATGAAGAGGTTATACCCAATTCGTGATTGTCGGCAACATTGGATGACCCCATATGCCTTGTGGGTGTGGTGGTTATGGAGAGAGAGAGAGAGAGAGAGAAAGAGAGAGAGAGAGAGAGATAGAGAGAAAAAAAACTTTAATGAATGCTGAAGAGTTTAGCCCCACAAACGGGGGGGCTAATGGGGGTGAACATAGTAAAGTGAAAAAAAGAAACGGAAGGGAAAGAAGTGTGCAGCATCAATGAATAAGAGGGAAAATAAAATAAAATGAGTTCGGAAAGCAGAAAAAATTTACAGCACTACGCGGGAAAATTTGAGGATCCCAAGCTTAAAGAACATCGATTAATCCCATATCCGACGGAAAAGTTAAGAGAGCCTTGGTCCCTCGCGCGGCGCCAGCGTGATTTTGCCGTGGATGAAGGAAGTGATGCAGCTCTAAAGAGTTTCCGCGTAGCAGTCGCACTATAGTTCTTTTAGCTGTTTTGCATTGAGTTGTATGCTGCGGGAAGTAACACAAGACATGCCGGATGTCTTCTCTCACAGAGCACACAGAGCGCAATGGCGAGTCCGCCCAGCCTACCTTAAAAAGAAAACTACCAGTGAAGGCAACTTTCATGCGTAGTCGGTGAAGGACACCCTCACTTTGCTCACTTTGCGCATTCACTGCCGTACTTCCGTCTTGTCTGAAATACGGGATTAAATAGAGACAAGCAGATTGTGCGCCTCTTTCGCTGCTGCGTCAGAGAAGACGTTCTCCTGAATGCTGGAATGAGCTGGCAGCCATTGAAGCGAGATGCGGTGCCGGTCTCGTTGCCCTAGTGTGTGCAATGCGTGTACCTCACGCACAAGTTGTCTGCAGCGGTGGGATGGCTTTATCAGTGCCTGCAAGGTAGGCCGCGAGTCGGTAAAAATCACCGATTGTCGAGCGGGACTATTGGTGATGTGAAGCAGTGCCGCCCTAATAGCAGTTAACTCAGTGAAGGTGGACGACGTCTTGTGACTGAGTTTCTCTTTCACAGTTAGTCCCACTGACGAAATCCACACTCCAATGGCTGACGAGTCAGACTTCACTTATTCGTTTTATGTACCTGAACGTGGCCAAACAACGCGAACTGATATGCTCCAGCGTGAAGTATCGCAAGGCTGGCTTAGGCGGAAATGATTTCTTGCCTATACCTGGTATGGTGAGGCATATATCCCATGGTAGAACATTCCATGGCGGAAAGACAGGCTTGCTTGGGCGTTCAAAGTTGGCCAGTAGAAGGCTCCGTACATGAGGGGAAACGCCTGTGCTGGAGGATGGTCAGCACAGCGGGTTACATGATGGAGGCTGGTGTGAAGGAACACTTGAGCTTAGAGTGTCTGGGCGGACATACACCTTGCTTCGCAGAGAGTTCAATCCATGGATGTGCACCTTGGAAGGCCCAGTCAGATGTGCAGAACTGGAGCCTGTGCACACTCTAGCGCTCTGAAGTTCGTCTTAGACAAACCAATCAGCGCTGGGAGGCTGTACCGCAGAAGGCCAAGAAAAAGTGCCTTATAAAGTTGCATTAGTGAAATCACTGAGCAGCCTGATGTTTTTCTTGTCAGCATCCGGAAAATGGGCATAAATAAGTGCAGGCGTTCTCTAGGGTTGCGGATATGGGGGGCCCAAGATAGTGAGCGATCTAATGTAACTAGGAGAAATTTATGGTTGTTTACGTACGGTATTTCTGTTTCATGTATGACCAGAGGATAGCGGGATACATCCCGCCTCGTAAAGGCAACCGCGGCACACTTTTTGGGTTAAATTAGCAAGCCGCAGGTGCTAAGGTACTTTTGATTTGCAAGACGAGCTTTGTGCAGTTTTGATCGTAAACGTCTCCGGTTTTCGCCAGAAGCCCAGACACAGATGTCATCAGCATAGAGAGATATGTTGATACCTTGTGGTAGCACTTTCGTTTTGCGGATAATACAGGTGCTAAACAGCACAGGACTTAGGACTCCGCCTGGAGGGACGCCCTGTGTAATCTCATGGCACCTTGTGTCGCCTTCATTGGTGGTCATATAGACATACCGCTTACGCAAGTAGTTACAGAGACAAGTGTGCATCCACCCTTGTAGCCCTACAAAGGTCATTTCCCTTCGAACAGCTTCATAAGAAACGCTATCGAAAGCTGCTTTTATGTCTAGGAACACAGCTACTGTGATCGTTTTCGCAGCCTTTTGCCGATGAATGTCCCTCACCAAAGCAATGACGTTGTCGATGCTGCTTCTTGCTTCTCTGAACCCTGGATCTCCGGGGGATACACTTCTCTGTCCTCAAGATCCCAGACGAGTCGCTGCAGCACCATTTTCCTCAGTACCTTCCCTATCCAGCTTAGTAAAGCAATAGGGCGGTAGGAGTTGATGTCGGTTGGCGGTTTTCCTGGTTTAAGAACCGGAACTACGCGACCAAGTTTCCAGCTTGCTTCCACGTGGCCTGTCTCCCACGACTTGTTGTAGAAGGTAAGCAGTTGCCGGAGGGCGTTCCCGCCGAGATGTCGCAAAGCTGAGTATGTAACGCTATCGGCGCCTGGCGAAAAAGGCCGGTTAACGGACCCTAACGCTAAGATATGGTCGTGCATAGTGAATAATTCATCAATGCGCGTAGCATTCGTAGTGAAGAGCCAATCGGTCAGGACTTGTGAAGTCACTGCAGAGCTCCGGGGAGCTGTCGTCTGCGCAAAATTCGTCGGCTACGTGCAGTTCACTGACGCCACGATGGATAGCTAATGATAAGAACGGATGAGCTTGACTCGGTGTTGCTCTCAGGCTGCGGAAAACTTGCCAAATGTGAGTCAGCGGTTTTTGGGTATCAAGCTTGGAACAAAATTCCCTCCAGCGCTGTCTTGCAAGCTTATTCAAGTGCTTCTGAATGCGCTTCTGGGCATGTCTTGAAGCTCGAATGTCATCTGATGACAGCGTTTTTTTGGCATGGCGCTCTGCTCTCCTGCGAATTGCGCGAAGGCGTTCATACTCTTCGTCCACCGGTGCCCACGCCTTTGGCACCAAGCTCCACCGTGTTGACTGTGGCTCGTCTCTGGCAATAGCTTGCACCAGCTCTTCGTACGTAGACAATGCGTCAGCATTATCCTCTAGAATGTCTCGGAAGGTCGTCCAGTTTACAGTCGACATTGGCCGCGTGATGGTACTACGGCGAACTCCATCAATCATGGTGTACGTTGGGATAAAGTCGCTGCCGAAGCTTTCAATGTGTGGATACCAGGATGCGACCGGCAGCAGAGAGGTGGACACCATAGTTCCATCCAATACGTTTGAAGCTCTGCCCCGAAAGAACGTGAGACAACCACTGTTGAGCACTGCTAGTCCTGCTTGGCTGGCCACATCGAGCAGACGGTTTCCCCTTGGTGTCGTCTTAACACTGCCCCAAGCTGGATGGTGCGCGTTGAAATCCCCCGTAAGCAAGTGCGGCGGTGGTGTAATGTCTAAGAGGGCTTGCAGGCGCTGAACGGTGAACTTTGCCTTAGGTGCAATGTATCCTGTGATTACAGTGAAAGTCACCTGATTGTGCTTCACCGTTGCCGCGACATACTCATTCGAGTCATCTGGCTCAACATTATGCACTAGCAAAGTTAGGTAATTACGAATTGCAAGGAGCACTCTGCTGTTTTCTGAGCTTGTCAAAGACCGATACAAGAGTATCCCGAAAGACGGAGATCCCGACGCAGTATGGATTCTGAAATGGCGACGACTGGGAACCTGTGCTTATGGATGAGTTGCCTAAAGTCGGACAACTGAGATGATAGTCCGCAGGCGTCATTCTACTGGAAGACTGCTCCCTGATTCCGAAGAGTTTGCATCGACACCATCATAGTACTCCCAATAGAAGTTGCAGCCAATTTCGAAAGAAGGGGGTAATGGTGTCAACTAGAGTAAGAATAGCACGAGTCACACGATCCGTGAGAGGTGCTAGAACTGACCGTAAGGCGTCAATGAGAAAAAGTATTGCTGAGGCAAAGTTCGTGTATGGTTGCACACTATGCCGGCTCATGCGGTCTTGGCTGGCACGGGTCCAGGCGTGCTGCCGTGGGGCAGCAGGAGCGGTGGGAGGGGCTGCAACTTGCGGAACTTAAACAAGCGTCTGCGGTGGTAGTGGCGGGAACTCAGAAAAGTCAAAATCGGTGTTGCTCTTCTGTGTTTCCTTTGGTGTCGCGGCGCGTGGAGCGTTTCTCCGATGAGACCGCCGCCTTTGCTGCCTTGTAGTCCACTTTGTTTTGGCTCTCGTACTTATAAATGCTTCTCTCTCGTCGAAACGTCGGACAAAAGTTTAAGTCAGCCTCATGAGTAGTGCCACAGTTTGAACAGCGCTTCTCAGTTGAAGTACAGGCCTTCACCTCATGGTCGTCTCCACAGCGGGGGCAGGGCAACTTGGGCTTGCACGTTCCAGCGATATGACCAAAACGCTGAAATCGTGTACACTGCACCGGCTTTTCTTCGTAGTCGTACACCTGGTGTCGAATGTATCCCAGGATGACATATTCAGCTCTCGTGTCAGTGGTGAAAATAATCTGTGAGACCTCTGATGTTCCCATGCGTCGCGCCGATCCTGCTGGTGTTCTCTGCCGCACGCTTTCAAGTATTTCAATGTCAGTGATGCCCTGCAGTACTCCCCTGATAACTCCAACAGCGAAGCTTGCTGGGCGAGGCTCATAGGCACGCACGGGAATGTCCTCAATCGCTGTTATTTGAAGGAGGCGTTCAGTAGCATCGGCATGCTTTGTGTCTATAGCCATGAGGTTGAGCCTGTAATTTGGTCGCAGCTGCAGCACCCCGTCCGGTACCTTGCCTTCCAGGCTTTCTTGCAGCAACAGTGGTATAAAGCGAGTAATATTTTTTTTGAATCCAGAGGCTTCAGGATCACAGTAAGCCCATGCTTTGGGGCACTTGGAGCTGCGTTGCTTGCCGCGACAGATAGAGATCTTTTAGATCCTCGGCGTCGTTTGGGAAGCATAATTTGAAACTTCTCCTCGTTGGTGGGGAGTGTGCCGTATTTAGCGTACTCATAGGTCATGGTGGTCAAAGACTCGGAAGAGATTTTATTTATTTTTATTTGTTTATTTTACCCTCAGGGCATACAAGGATTGTAGAGGGGAGGGCCTCACATAAAACCAAAATAAAATGTCAAAAGCAGGCGACAAGTGTTTAACGATTGTACACACAAAACACATACCATATTGTTAAAAAACCTGGTAAAGCAAATACTATAAACGCGGACATAAACGCAATCACACTCGGAAAAAAAGGAAAGGAAATGGTAAGCGTACATAATTCGCCATAAAATAACACAGGAACGGCGGATCGACAAAAGCATACAATACACTAAAAAAGAAACAATAAACAACCAAAAACGGAAAAGCACTCCTTACCAGAAAGTATTAGACAAAAAAAATACTTCGAGCAAATTTGAATTTGACAATGGTTCCAGGAAATGATCAGGATTAGTAATGCACGCTAATGAAGCAGGTAGGTGGTTCCACTCACGGCACGTTTTTGTCAAAAAAGAATTAGATTAGGTGACAGTGTTTTGGTGCGGGATATGAACTTTGTGACGATGGTTAAGACGGTCAAGATATGAAACGTGCGGGTTGTATCCAGCGGGATTGATTACATGGTTATTATGATACACTTTCTGAAATAGCCACAGGCGGGACAGGTTTCTACGTGTATCGAGCTGATGTCATGATTGAGTAGATGTCGTGATCCATACCTTCAGTGGTGATGTCAGCGCGTGTGGCTGCAATTGCATCCTGTGGTGCAATCCCCGTAGACAGCAAAGTTGCAGGAGGTTGGAGAGGCACATTCTGTGGAGCATCAGAAGTGGACGGTAGGCCTAGCGCCCCATGGGCAGCCGCATCCATCGAGCCAAGATGTGTAGCGGGCGGATTGGTAAGCCCCGGAGGCTCCGCGGAGCCCGCGGGCAGCATCGCGAACGTTAGAGAAGACTGCTCATTGATTTATGTATTTATTTGGTTACCCTCAGGGCCCAAAGGGCGTTACAGAGGGGAGCGGGTTACATCTTGTGCGACATAAAAAACAAAAGCAGCATCACAAACACAAGCTTTCCGGAAAGGACAACGTAAAGATAAGCAATCACCACAACAGGTTGCTTGCAGCAGATCGGAACGCAGTCTCATTTGTTATCGCAGCAACAGACGAAGGAAGGCGGTTCCAACTAACGCATGTGCTGGGGATAAACGAATCATGAAAATGCTTTGTATGGCAGGATGGGACGTTAACTTTGTACAGATGATCAATGCGTGCCGAAACGTGAGATGGAGAAGATAGTAGCTGTAGAAACTTTATAATCATCATCGCGGCACCGATGCGAATATCATCATCGGTGCCTGTAATCTCTCGTGAGCAGCTCTCGCTCGAGCTGCTTCGTCTTTGTCCATCCGCCATCTTGTAAATAGAACCACCATCGCATCACCGGGACGTCTCGGCCCTTGGTCTCTCCTCTTACTTTATATGGTGCCGATAAACTCGGGAAGAAAGCTCTGCTGCGATTCGGAGTCTTCCGAACTTCGGCCTTTTCGAGGAGGAGGACCCCTTGATACCGACGACGGACCGGTGTGATGGACTGAACCGGTGGTGGTACGCGAAAGTGGCAGAGGCGATGGGCGGACTAGACGACGACGGTTCCTCACTCCCGACGAATCCCTCGATGGGCGGTGATTCCTTGAACGGTGAGGGGAATGCCGCCGCTGATCGCGCAATGCAAGACGCAGTAAGTTTGATGTGTGATCAGAGTAGTCTTGACAATACGATGCGCCTTAATGAACTGAAGACGAAAAGAGAAAAGGTGCGGCTATACGCTCGTGAAGTACGCAGAAACGCAGAATCCGCATTACGGTTGACTGTAATGACGAGTGGTGTTGCCGACACGTTGAAGGAATTGATGCGACAGCTACGGATAACAGAAATTGTATTGAGAACGTTGAACGAAGAATTCGAACCGTTTATTCACAGCGACTCCCTGGATGAGGAATATGCCACTGATGTAGAATATCAAGATGAAATAACTCATGTCATGATCCGTATCTACTATGAATTGAAAAACAAAAGGTACGACGCCGCAAAACCGAGCCAGATCGACGAGATAATAAATTCCTCTACAAACTTCAATAAGTTTTATACACTGACAGAAAGATTATATGACCCACTTCATGTGAAGAATTCCCGAGAAGCCTCGATGACAGAAACTCCGCATGTGTCACAGCTCATACCGCAAGTAGAGCGTGATAATGCGACAGCTTTGTTGGCTGAACGTAATTTCCAGGCAGAAGACACCTTGTTATCGTGTGCCATTCAAGAAACAGCCGACGTGAGCGTAAGCAAATCGACTCCCTTGGCGTCGGCACAAGCTATGTATCGGGGTTGCTTCCAAACTGAGATTACAGACGTACCACCCGGAGAACCAAAAGTGAAGAACGAGAGACGAGTGTTGGCAACCAAAGGACAATCGACAGTCGACGCTGAAGAGCGAGGTACTGACCATCATGAGAGAAATCCCAAGGGGATCGCTGTTGCATGCATACAACAACATAGACGAAGAGTTGGCGGCAAGCGCTCTTTTAAGACACGGAATGCATTACGCAATGACGGTCCAACCAGGAGAGTGCAAACATCCAGAAAGAAGCACCAAGGAGCTACGAAGGCGTTTTCAGGCCGTGATTATAAATTGGTTAAATACACATCCGAGTTCAGAGGCGCCGAAGATCTGCTTCGAATTTCCACATGGTTGCGTCGTCTGCACCGACTCTACGAGCATGTGCTTCGAAGACGGCCCCTGCTGCAGCTTCGCCTACCGATTGTCTCAGGGTATCCTGCAAGAACGAACGAACTGAAGGCACCAACTGGACGCGGACTGACCACGGCTTCTTTGTGGGCGGGAAAAATGGGGCCGGGGAAGATGTAGAAACTTTATAATCATTATCGCGGCACCGATGCGAATATCATCATCGGTGCCTGTAATCTCTCGTGAGCAGCTCTCGCTCGAGCTGCTTCGTCTTTGTCCATCCGCCATCTTGTAAATAGAACCACCATCGCATCACCGGGACGTCTCGGCCCTTGGTCTCTCCTCTTACTTTATAGTAGCTGTTGTTTTGGAATGGAATCGATGTATTTTACGAAAAAGACACAACCGAAATAATTTCCTCCGATGGTCGAGCAGTGGTAATAAAAAACTTAATTTCATGGGCGTAACGCTTGATATGCGGTGATAATTAGAAAGAATGAAGCGAGACGCACGATTTAGGACTTTCTCTATTTCTGCAATGAGTGATTCTTCACCGGGGTCCTACGCTGATGCCGCATACTCTAATTTTGAACGAACGAGACGTTTGTAAAGAAGTAACTTTAGGGAACTAGGAGCCGTATAAAAATTTCGCCGGAGGTAGCCTAACATACGGTTAGCATTATTGACTACATAATCAATGTGAAGTTTCCACGACAGGTCGGATATTAAGTGTACACCAAGATATTTATAAGACTGGACAGTTTCGAGAGGGACGTAGTTAAGAAAGTAGTTAGGTTCTGCAGAGTTAGTTCGAGAAACGCGCAGGCATGTGCAATTATTAATGTTAAGATTCATTTTCCACAACTTACACCATTCCATAACTTGGTTAATATCGGACTGTAAAGTGTTAATATCAGATGTATTAGTTATTTCCCGATAAATTACACAATCATAAGCAAAATGCCGGACTAATGAACGGATGTCAGTTGGCAAGTCATTGATGCAGATAAAAAATAGTAAGGACCCTAAAACAGGGCCGTGAGGACACCTGAGCTAACGGAAGGTAAAGGAGAATCTGAGTTATTTACAGGTAAAAAATTGTGAACGCTTAGTTAGGAAGCAGCGTAACCATTCAAGCATGTTTGTATCCAAGTTAACATTGTTAAATTTAAGAAATAGATGTTCATGTGCCACAGTATCGAAAGCCTTCGCAAAATCAAGAAATATGCAGTCCGTAACCGATCCGCGATCTAAAACGGAGTGAAGATCATGAGTGAAACATAAGAGCGGCGTTTCACATGAGAATGATTTTCTGAACCCGTGATGTGAGTGACAGAAAAATGAATTGTCTTCCAAAAATTTGGCAATGCAAGAATAGATGACGTGTTTTATGAGTTTGCATGAAATGGAAGTTAATGACACTGGGCGAAAATTGTGCGGGGAATGTCTATTCCTAGACTTGTGCAAGGGAACCAACCTCCCAATCCTCCAATCACCTGAAATACAGCCAGTTTCAAGTGATTGCGTGAACATTTTTGTCAAAAACATAGAACAGTACAATTTTGTGTTGATAAGAAATTTGGAATTGATTTTGTCTACTCCACATGATGACGTAACTTTTTGTTTTTCAATTAAACGTACAATGCTAGTGATGTCGAATACAATTGGTTCCATAAAAATTACGTCAAGAGGTTGAAATGCTGGATAAACGGTGCCCGTAGATGTGGAGAACGCAGAAGTGAACACATCATTAAATACCGCAGCACACTCATCACCACGAACCGTAGCTCCATCCGGGGTTTTAAGAGTAATCGTTCAGTTATCCTTGTTTTAGTTAATGATATTCCAGAATTGCTTGGAATTATTGAGTAATATACACGGTAGCGTGGTATTGAAAAATGAATTCCTAGCCTCTTTCAGTGCAACTTTGTAGTGGGAGGTGGTTAACCTATATGCATGCCATTGTGATTCAGAATTGGATAATTTTGCAGATAAGAAAAACGTTTCTTTGTGTTGCACAATCTTTTCAATGATCGGTTATACCATGGTGCCTGCCTGCTAGATGTGATCGTTTTAATTGGCACGAAGTCACTTCATAACGAGGCCACCTTTCTTTCAAACAAGTTCCAATTCTCATTAACCGATCTGTCATCGAAGCCCAGAAAAAAGCTGTCGAGAAATGAAGCAAGGTCACGATTTATTCCTTCAAAATCTGCCCTTTTGTAGTCCAGGATTTGCTTGCGGTTGTTTGGGCGACGTTGTCGGTGTAAAGGCACAAAATAATCCAGAAAGCTCAGAGCGGGCCGAGCACCACTTCACTTCGTCGCCGTGCATCTGTGGTTATGGAGGCCCTTGATACAGGTACGGACTTTCATCGAGAATATGAGGTGAGCCGCGCATCAAGGACAATTTTCCCGGTTCGTGCATACTTAAGGAGACATCTCCATAGTCGTCATAACCGAATGCTCCTCATTGGCGTTTAAGCGAAGCGCGATAAGCAGCATCTCCACTCCTGTGAATAAATGCAATGGAGGTTGGCCGCCCCAGGCTATAGGATGAGGAGGAAACGGAGGCCGAAGCGTGGTTACGCTCCCCTTGAGGGACAGTGGCGGAGGAGGAGGCGGCACAGAAAAATTTCAGATCTTTGCCATAGCAGCAAATGTTAATCCCTTTAGTCACAAGGAACTGCTACACCTATCTATTTCAAGTAAGTTTCGGTATCCGGATTCTCCTCCACAAAAAGACCAGCACCCTTGTCTCTTGTTTGTCGCCAATGTGGGAACATTGCTTACAAGGAGTGTCTGAGTAGTCTGTTTGTTGCATGTTCATCGATTATTATCACTTTTTTCCAAGCAGGAATTTACTGGCAGTTGTGGCCGGGAATCTTGTCCGACTGGTAAGACAGAAATTGTAACGGCACATATATGTGCTGGGGTCTCAATAAATAAAATGACTTCTGTGGGCGCCGACAAAAACAGTGAGCGATAAGTGGC
The DNA here is from genome assembly GCF_048455015.1 of Haemaphysalis longicornis. Lineage (NCBI taxonomy): Eukaryota > Metazoa > Arthropoda > Arachnida > Ixodida > Ixodidae > Haemaphysalis > Haemaphysalis longicornis. The sequence goes on along the minus strand of NW_027526361.1, from coordinate 172,763,528 downwards.
GTAATGTTTTACTCAAGCGGGGAATAAAAACGGCGCAGGACGCATAAGCCTGCTGATGTGGGAGGGGGCGGAAGCTCAAGTACGACTATGCGATGTGCGCGAAGTTACTGTATCACCATTCTGCACGTCATTGCAACTAGTTGTGAATACTGCTTGTCCTTTCAGCTTTCACGTGTTCGTGTTTTTGCCTAATAATAATCTCTTCAAGTGGCGAACAGCTTGCCCAGAACTAAGTTCTTAAGTATCGCTGCGAAAGTCGTGTGCCATTTAACCACACACATTCGGGCCATGTCACTGAGATATCATGCCGTTTTCATATTTTTTAGACAACTAGGGCTTCAAACTCGAGGGGGAGGGGGGAGAACTTCGCGACGGTGTCGTCCCTGGCGTTGCGCCGCTAGCAGTTTGGCTGGCTCGTTAGCTACAATGACACTTCCGCTATGGAACCACATGAGGCTTCACAGGCAGTGAGTACCCCAGTCCGGGATTCAGACCCGATGGAGTTTTTATTGCCAGCTACACCGCCTTCTCGCTCCATGAGCCACGAATACTTTCGCAAACAAGAGACAGCCGGCCGCCACTTTGCATGCTGAACTTTATTCAGGTGAAACACGCGTGTGTGCAGAGAAGTCACCGGGTAGGACCAGGATAAGTACAGACTTCTGTGGATGGGGGACGTTCTCTTTGCGAGCTCCTCCGACGTCATTTCTAGTAGTGTCAAATATAGGCGCCGACCCCGTGGCACAACACATGACAGGTACCACAGAGAGAGAGAGAGAGAGAGAGAGAGAGAGAGAGAGAGAGAGAGAGAGAGAGAGAGAGAGAGAGAGAGAGAGAGAGAGAGAAAACATCTTTATTTGTCCTGCAAACGCGACGCGGCCTCACGTCGTGTCAGCCGGCCACTCGGCTTCCGTCACCTACTCATGCCTACCCCCAGGTGGGGGTGACACTTTCGGGCGTTGAAGCTCGAGGGCGTCCGACACTTGCTGGACGGCCATGTGTTGTATGACGTAGTCTTTGCACGCCGCCGCACTGACAAGGTACGGCGGGAACGTCTCTGCTGCACTGGCCTCGCTCGGGTGTCTTCTGCAGTCTCACAGGATGTGGGCCGCCGTGGCCCTGTCCTTCTTGCACATCACACACACACATCACTGGGGTACACCTCCGGGCATATGTGTTTAGCTATTACTGGCGTCATCAGCGCACGTGTTTGCAGCTGCCTAAACACCACTGCTTCGCGTCGCGTCAGCTTAGGGTGGGGTGGGGGTAGCGTCCGGCGGTTAGTCCGGTACCACTCCAGGGTGTCCTTGAAGGTGGTGAGTGGCACCACCTCGTCGTCTTCCTCTGCCGCAAGTTGGGGGCTCGGGCTCGCGCCGCGGCTGGTGAACGCGCGTGCCGCCCGGTCCGCCTCCTCGTTGCGGTTCTCGCCCGTGCTCAACGGGCCGGCGTGCGCCGGGAACCACTTAATAGTCACCGATGATCGTCTGGCGTGTAGGGCCCCGCACACCCTCACAACACTGAGGGAGACACTATTCGTAGCGTAGTGCGAGATCGCCTGTCTAGCGTCACTGATGACTGTGGTGCACTCTGGGTTCGTAAGGGCTAATGCGATCGCCATCTCTTCGGCCTGGTCCGTGCTCTTGGCCCTGACGCTGCCGGCCGTGTACAGCGCCCCGGTGGTGGCTGATACCACCGCCGCGGCGTACGTGTTGGGCCGGTCCGGGTACTTGGCTACGTCCACGTAGTATGCTCCGGTGTCCATCGCGTGTGTCGCCGTGAGTGCCTTGGCTCTGGCGAGCCGCCGTTCCTGATTGTGCTCAGGATGCATGTGCCGGGGGATGGGTGGCACGTGGAGGTTGCGGAGCGGGTCCCGCGGGAGCGAGGCTCGCTCCGCGCCGTCCTGCGTTCCTTGTTCCTGGTGCCCGAGCCGCTGTAGGATCGCGCGTCCCGCTCTCGTTTGCCTTAGTCTCGTTAGCTGTGCCGTGCGCTGAGAGCCGACGCGGCCATCTCGGCTGTCACACTGTACTACATCGAGTGCTGGCGCAACGGCAAGCTACCCAAGCGATGGAAGGAGGCGAGGACGGTGCTCATCCCCAAACCGGGTAAGCCCGCTCACATCGACAACTTGCGTCCGATATCGCTTACGTCGTGCGTGGGCAAGGTGCTAGAGCATGTGCTTCTCAACCGATGGCAGTCGTACCTCGAGGAAGAAGGACTCTACCCCGATACGATCCTGGGCTTCCGGGCTAAGCTTAGCACTCAGGATGCCATGTTGTTGCTTAAGCAGGAGGTGATCGACCAAGCGACCCACTCTCTAGACAACCGAGCGGTCCTGGGCCTAGATTTACAAAGTGCATTTGATCGCGTCAAGCATGCAGCTATCCTTGAGCAAGTGTCCCGCCTCGACATGGGGCAGAGAACGTTTGCCTACATCAGGGATTTCCTCACCGAGCGCACGACGGCAATCAACGTCGGGGATATACAGCTACCTACCAAGACGCTGGGCAGTGTCGGGACGCCGCAGAGATCGGTGATATCGCCTATTCTGTTCAACATGGTGATGATCGGGGTGGCCAACAGGCTCGCCGGCCTCCCGGACGTCAAGCACACGATCTACGCCGACGACATCACCCTGTGGATGACGGGAGGCAGTGACGGCCACATTGAGGCCGCACTGCAGCAGGCGATCGACGTTATCGAGAACCAGTTGCAGGGAACCGGGCTGATCTGCTCGCCTGCAAAGTCGGAGCTCCTAATTCTGCCACCCAACGGAAGGTGCAAGGGTACAACCCCGGACATCACCCTGAGAACGCGGGACGGCACGGCCATCCCACACGTTAAGACCCTGAGGGTCCTCGGCCTCCACATAGACGCGCTCAGGCACAACGGCCTCGCAATCAGGAAGCTGGAAACTAAGATGGAAACGGCCACTAGACTCATCCGGAGAGTGTCCACCAGGCATGCGGGGATGAAGGAAGCAAGTCTGCTCCGGCTCGTCCAGTCATTCGCAGTCAGTCACGTAGCCTATGTAGTGGCTTTCCACAACTGGAAGGCGGCGGAGCGCAAAAAGCTCGACGCCATCATCCGCAAGGCGTATAAGGCGGCACTCGGGCTATACACGCACACCAGCACGGACAAGCTCCTCGAGCTGGGAGTTCACAACACTCTTGACGAGATAGCACAGGTACCACAGAAATATTCGTCCACTTGTAGATGCACTTTGGCATGAGCTGGATGTCCTTGGATGTCCTTCTCTGTCGCGACACGGTTTCGGGCGCCGACAAAGCCCCACAATAGCGTGCCGCCGCTATTGCTATTACTTTTACCATGTATTTTGCCGTTCGTACATTGGACAAGCTTTCGTTAGAATGCAAATGAATTCGACGAAAAGGGGCTCACGAGGCTTCGCGCCGTAATAATGGTGATTAACTCTGTGCTGTCGCTATTTTCTGTCCTGGTACTTTGCGAGATCAAAAACAATAAAGGCAACAATCATTCATCAAAAGTATGTTCACTTGCGAGTAGCCAGCTGTAAAACTTCCTGGTGACGTAATAGGGTAAACCATCGTCGTACGGCGCCGACATCGAGGTCGATATGCCACACGAAAATATTCACTGACTTGAGTACAATAGATAGATGCGAAAGACGAACTTGGGGCAGAAGAGTGGCACATCAACACTGCAACCTTGAGCGACAGGAAAAAGTCGCGCCACAGTTGCAACGGCTAAGATAAGTGAAAAAATGAAAAAGAATCGCATGGCTCACACTGGCCTCTTATGCTGTGGAGCCGCAAGAAAGCCACTTCGCTTTCGGCTCTAAAAGAGCGAAAGCCAGGCAAGCAGGGAAGCTAAGTTACAATCCACCACGGTAACGACCACCTTAGCCCAAGAAGATCGGGGCCGCGCATTTCTTCCTGTGTGTGCCTCATTTCCTTTCTAGTTCGATTTCGTCTTGTGGGGATAGCGAGTGTTGTTTTTCCAACGAGGTGTACTTTTGTTTTTCACCGCTTGCGTTTGCTCAGATTTTGTTAGGGCAGCAGCTGCATTGAAGGGGTTGTTACCAGTCACGTCCTCAGTCCGTTTTCTGATCGCTGCAATAAAGGGCAGCCATGTATGTCATCATCGGGCACTGACCGACCGGAATTTGTTTGTTCGTTATCATAGCAGAAAAAAAAACGGTATCTAGCTGCAGGGGAACCCTTTGCCAGGAATTTGTTATCTCGCCGCTCCTTCTTGTTTTGCTTACCTTAGACCGATGTCAATCGAAGTTCCTGTCTGCTCTTCGAATACAGGTCTTCCGGAATCAGTATGGGTGCCTCCCCTCGAGAACTATTGGTTGCAGCGAATTTGAAGATGGCGTTTTTTCGGTCAGTATTGCTGCAATAGCACTGTTCGGTCCTGAGATTCGGATATTGGTGACGAAAAGCCGAAATAATGTTGTATGGTTAAAAAAAAAAGAGAAATAATGTTGTATGGTTCGATATGGCTTTAATGGGGGGGGTTTGTTTTTATTTTTTTACGACATTTATGCTCAAGCTTGGTGTCGGGCTATTGGCGGCACATCAATTGGAAGGATTGTGCTAGAACCTTTTCAGAGAAACGGATACAAGAAACAGGCACTTAGTGCGAAGCCTTCACGACAAAGTGTATGTTTTTCCACCGCCTGGGAAGTCCCTAGCGCGACCCTTTTAAATGTATGGTGAGGTGGACGAGCTATCCGTTGTGTATCCGCAGCCCAGTCATAAGTAGGTGCTCTCTTTTTTGAAGTTGAAAAAAAAGAATGCAGTGGCAGCCAAAGCGTGCCCGCAACATTCTGTTCGAAGGCGCCATTAACGTCTCTTCCCCTACCGCTGACAGCCTTTGCATGAACGGTGCGTTTGGCAGCCGAACGCGGTTCGCTGTAGCTTTGTGTAGATCATTCTGTGACAATCAAACATAAAGGAATTTCACGCGATGGAGCTACTCTTGGGTGACGAGGATCCTGTAGTGGACTCCTGTGGATCGTACGAGTTGCGACCACTTTAGGATCTTTAACGTGTCCCAAAATCTCCATGCGTAGCAGACAATCAAGGAGCCGCCATGTTCTGCAGAAGTGCCCGGTGATGGAAGTTGCTGGGCGTAGGAAGCCAAACACCCGATACCATTATTTTCATGAAGAAATAAACGCTGGATGAGCTCTATTTGGACCCAACCATAACGTGAATCGCCTTGTGGTCTCTGCGGTACACTAGGAACTGGCCCAGCCATATCTGGCACAACGTTTCTAGCGAAGACCGAATCTGTTCAGGTTGTCGTGGCTGTGGTGGGTAGTCGCGTCAGGAATCATGCTCGGCAGTAGACTGGCCTTGACACCATCGTTTGTGTTCCTCTTACCCTCGCCGTATTCGACAAACCACTCGCGTACACTTAGGTATCACATATGCGTCACGCGTGTCCGGATTCACTCTCCAGAAATACGCACTTCGACGTAGCGCTGCTTCAATTGAAGTTTCGGATCTTCGCACTTTAGTACCTGCAATTCCTTCCAATGGTGTCGGTCTTGCACAGGATTGGACAGCACCCTATTCCTGCCACCTATACTCTGCTTCTCAGGCACGGTATCGGTCGGTATTCGCCGCGTGACGCCGCCGATTACATTGCCTGCGTTGTTCTCTTTGACGACCGCGGTAAGTCAGCTTATGCTCGGGAGGCCTGAGAATGGGTGACCGGTAAAACGTCAAAGGCTTGTGGGAACGATGTCTGCTCTCGCCACTTTGACTTCTAGAACTCTCCTGGCCTCCCGTAAGCCGGCGGCTTTCACGCGCGTGTATGCGTGTTGCCTATCTGTTTCCAACGAAACAAAAAAAAAACGCTCATGCATCGCGCAGTCAATGAAACACAATGAATCATCTTACAAGGAGCTTCTCTGAAAGGATAGCAAGGTGTGACAAATAAACATCACGCACACACGTGTCTGAAAGCCGCCAGTGTACGGGAGGCCAGGAGAGCTCTCGAACGAGAAGTGGCGGGAGCAGACGACATACCCATGTGCCTTTCCCCTTTTTACCACTCACTTATAGGCGACATATTCAAACCAATTGCCAGGAAGGAGTTTCCACGTACTCAGCGGCCGCGTGCGCACGGGATCGTGGCGAACTTTTAAGATTTCGTGTTTCAGTTGTCCACGTGGTTTGTATTTGACAGGCCGATATGGAGGCACCGTGTGAACGGCTTTGTCGCGTTCACTTGTCTTGAAGGTTTTTTTTTTTGCAGCGAAGTTGGCCTGCGCTATGTTTTGACCTTAATTGCTGGCGTCTATCTAGTTGCATCGACAAATAATACAACGCAAGCGCCCCAGAGCTAGAACCACATACTTTGTGGCTCTCAATGTAATGGACTCGCCTTAAATAAGAAGTCTACTGAACTTGTCCGCTTAGACGACTCTACGGTACCGGGAGTTTTGTTTAGCTGCCATAATCAGTTATTTTACATTAAAGTCGTAAACATTACAGAATTCCCGCCTGCTGTGAATACATGACCGTCTGTGCTGGGACCTTGGTAACATAAAACGACTGTAACGCTTCTTTGGTCCGAATTAATGCGACGTAAATTTCATCAAAATTGGCCCCATGAAGTATGAGTCATTCCGGCGAGCTTCATTTGCTTTTTTAATTAGTTCACAGTAAAATTACAAACGTTGCGGAATTCCTTTCTGCTGTCCATACACGTGCCCGTCTGTGAGGGAGTACGGTTACAGGAGAAGACCTCTAACTCTTGTTTCTTGAAGCTATCCCGAAAGAAATTACGTAAAGGCTGATTTAGAAGAAATTCACAGAAATGATGTTTTTGTCTTCATTTTTACATTACTCAATACCGCAATCAATTGGTCCTCCATCTTCGCAGTATTGAGAGGAATCAATTTCTTTTCACTTCCGTTCATGCTTTGCAAGACCGTTCAAAGCGCAAAACGTAAAACGAGGGACGACGAGAGGCACAGGTCCCTCGTTTTACGTTTTGCGCTTTGAACGGTCTTGCATAGAATACCAACTTGCCCAGAAATCCGCCTTAATCGTTCATGCTTCTTGTTCCTGCTCCCACCTTCGTTCTGCAGATGGAGCCCCACGATGAGCCCCAACCGGTGAAAATCGACCGGCTGCTAACAGATCTGTAGTAAAACGGCAGTGTGCCTGGGAATATTACCGGCCACCTGGCGCTGTTTCCCAACGCCTTAGACACTGAGCCACTACCGCGGGTGGGTTCAGCCACTGTCGCGAGCTTGCGTGGGCCAGCGTGGGACCCCGTCATCGAAACGGCGCAGCTGTCCGCGGCTCTGGCTTTCGGTCTTCTCGCGCATTTCACTGTGTTTGAATGAACTCGAATGGATGCCGCATCTTCTATGACGCCTCCCTACGTCCAGTTCCCCGGACAGTAGATTTTGCCTTCTCTTCTGCAAACCTATCTACACGCTCCTTCGTTAGTGACCCCTCCCCTGTTGCGTCTTCTTTTCCCTTCCTCATCTTTGCATTTTCATTTCCATCCTTCTCTTCGTGTTTTTCTTGTCTTTTTTGCATCTATTTTTTCACTTCTTTCGTCATTAACCCCAACTTTTTGAATCAAATATTAGGTTCTTGTATCTTTTCGTTCAGTCTCCTTCAGCGTCTAACTTTATAGTGCCACCGGTAGACGAATATGGCTGTTTACTCTTTGTGTGTCCTTCACTGCGCGCAGATGATTATGCGGTTAAGAAAGACACTGAAATGGGATTGAACATAGGGTAACGTCTAACAGAAACCGGCAAGTAGGTAGCGGATAAATTCTCAACAAATGCCACTGCCCACGAGAATAATTTCCCCAGTAAGCGAGGAGCTGTGACACACGGCGGGATGCCCTACAACTTGGTAGCCACTCCCATTCACTATGACTTCATTGTCGGCAAGCCAGCATGGCATTAAATTTCCCAGCAAATTATACCCATTTCACAGCAAACAATATCCATTTCAGCACATAGTACAATTGTGAAGCGAACACCCCAGGGGTGGCTTGTCTGTTCGCTACCCTGTTGTTTACAGAAGCATCGACAATCAGCAAAGAGGTGGCACGTTTAGGTTTTTGTTTTAAAATCAGGCTGTTTCATTAACGTGTTACTATTGCGTATTGATGGCGAAAAAATACCAGGCCACCCAAAACTAAATATGATTTAACAAGCGACACTATCTTTGTATGTACTTGGGCATACTGTATGCACGTGAACGCCGCTACGCGTGCTGGGCTTAAGCCGGGGAGCCCCTCGTGCCGTGAGCTGAATTTCTTTATTGGAGACCCGTTCCAGGCCGAAAGAGCTAGGTGTGGGGAACGGAGGCAAATACTCTAAAAATGAAGTAAACACGATTTCTTGTCCGGGTACAATCCCGTCCTTTCGAAAGACGAATGCAGTTTATTATAGGCACGCGACCTTAACGCAAGACTCCGTCTGAAATGAGACAGGAAATTTGGGGCAAGCTCATATTCGATCGCGGCACAGGTCGCACTGTTCTGTTGAAAATGCGCCAATGCCTAGCCAAGCCGCCCCATATCGCGTGAGTTAAACCCATTTGCTTTCCCCCTTCACTCTCGCCATGTCCCATTGTAAGTGGGCTGATTCCCGGCTATAAACCTGGCAGCGCGAGATTCTGCGCATTCCTTTCCTCACTGCTCATCGCTCGTTCATTTTACATTTCTGCTTGCACAGTTTGGAGACTGCAGCGTGCTCACGCCACTGGCGGCGAATATATTTTGAACGCGGGATGCTTTCAAAAATGGCGTACGGGACTGCCGCCATTTTTCTAAAGCGTAGGCGCGCGGGTTGTTGGATTTGGAAACGATCTCGCGCTGGAGTAGAGTTCAGCCTTTGATTTTCCATAAACAATCGGAAGTTGTCACCTGGCCTGGTTTCGGTTTTGGGTGGATGCAGACGTCCGTCATGGTCGGTGTTGAGGAAGGCTGTCTGCTTCGCCTTTTCATGCGCCTTTTCATCTTCCCCTTTAACCCCGCATTTCTCCTGCGTAAAAGGCGGGGGTAAAACTGGATTGGCAGTTCATCATTGCTTCGGCTGTGCCCTTGTGAACCCGCCACGCCGTGAGGAACGCAGATTGACGGCGAATTCGTTTAGAAACGCTCGCGCACAAATGCAGCAGAAACGAAGGAGCTGGTGGAAAATTCTCAACAACAGATAGGCAATACAATTTATTTCTTTATCGTAACCGCTCTTCAAGAAGCACAGCACTTAAGAGAGTAGCAGGTGTACGAACGAAACTCAAATAATTCCAGGGAGCGATATTTTAAACAAAATATATGTCGTGAATGATGGACCCTTAGTGACGGAGGGCAATGTGGAACAAACTTATCATGAATGGTGCCGACATGGGCGGTAAGGCAGTTCTACCCAAAGTAAATTACTCCTGTAGGAAAACAACAGAACGAAGAACACCATTAACTTTACATCCGAGGACTGAAAATCTGCTTTAGATATTGCAGGAAGTTTCTGTGACTTTGGAAAAATATGGCGCGGCCGTTGTTTTAGAAATTTCGGAAAGTCAGGAAACAAGCCGTTCGTTCGTGGTGTGCGTATGCGTTTGCGAAGTGTTCCCGCACTGATTGATGACAGCTTTCAAGTAGAAAAATATAGAAAAAGCGTACTGTTGATTACCTGCCCGGCGGTTTCGGTTACCGCTTGGCTCGAGCACGGATGCATTTCAGAGCATAGGAGACGTAGACGGCTTTTTCCCATTTTAGCAAAGGGCACAGATCAAAAACCCTGCACCAGCCTTTTCAGCGCCAAAAATGATTGATTGCTGGTAACCGGATTTGGGCCGGCCAGAAGAGGTGGAGAAAGGTAAAGAAACGACTGGGACAAGCTACACGTAATAAAAAAACAGGGATGCAGTTTTGCAACATCATCTCGATTCAATATTTATCCACACTGCTCAGCGCTGGCCTAATCCAACTTCAGTCTAGTCCAACTACATATGTCTCAAGATCACTGTTTACAACATTGAAAAGTGATCGAAGCTCATGTCCCATAAATGGGACAAGGTTTCTCAAGGAACTGGACGTCACCAAAAACGGCTTAAGATAATAAGCACCATGATTCAGGCTAACAAGTTTATAAACCACACATTAACACATTTCATGAAAGAGCAGCTCTATGAACTAGTATGCCAACATAGACTTAGCCTGGAGTTTTATGAAATCAAACAGACCAAACAAATGGCTTGGGTTTAATACTACGTAACCTGATCACCACGAGCGTAGCGTTCCAAGGAAGTTTCCCTTAGCTTGAGATGTCGCTCTCCGCACGGGGCACCTCGAGCAATCTTGGTGACTGTATTGGCGACTCCGCGGACCCTGAGCCCCCATCTATACGTTGTTATAAACCGTGACGATGTGTTTTAGGATGAAGGGTAGAAACCTCAAACGGTTGCCGTTGGAGCCCAGGTCAAGCTCCGGCGGATGGTCTCCCTGTCTACCAGGCAGGGAGCTCCGAGACCTCTTCAGCTATCAGGGTAAGGCTTGAGAAAGAGCGTACCCCCGTCCCCTGCTTCGTTTACATGCCATATGGTAAATCGTCAACCACCCCCTCCCCCCTCCCCCAAGAATGATCGGCCCTGAAGAGGGGCCGCACCGAAGGTTCATTTACGCTACTCCGAGCCCTCAGTTTCCCAAAGCCTGATAACTACCCCCGTTTTTTGGTGTTAGAAACCACTGAACAAGAAAAGCCTCTTCATCACAGTCCGTGTTCCTAATATCAAAACTTCTGGAGGGCATCACTGGTGAGAAATATGACGCCAAAAAACAAAGAACTGGAGAAATCCTGGTTGAAGTACACAACCAACAGCACGTCAAGATCCTCCTTGCACACACTCGAATAGCTTATCTCGACATCAGGGTGACACCCACTGGAGCATGAACAGTACTCAAGGTGTCACTTCTGAACTAGACCTCATGAATGAGACAGATGCTGACCTGCTGGAGGGACTGAGAAATCAGGGCGTGACAGCTGTGAGGCGCATAGCTATGAGGAGGGCTGACAAAGTAGTCTCTACCAAGCACATTACCCTTACGTTCGACCGGTCCACACTCCCAGAGTACGTAAACGCAGGTTTTGTACATTGTAATGTCCGGCCCCACATTCAAAAGCCGCGCCGCTGCTTTAAGTGCCAGCGGTTCGGGCACGGAACCAACTCCTGCAGTGGCCGTCTGACCTGCGCAGTGTGCCCAGTATGATCATCCATCTGACAATTGTCCATCACAACCCCTCACCTGCGCCAACTGCAAGGGACCCCACGCCGCCTACTCTCGAACATGCGAAACGTTTAAGCAGAAGGCGATCATAAATGTGAAGGTCACTAAAACCTTCACCTTCCCAGAGGTGCGAAAGAAGTTCGCCTCTTTCCATCTGGGGAGGTACGCTGACGTAGCTCGCTGGGGGGCGGAGAGGCGTCTGGTTTCGGTGGGAACCCAGTACCGTGAGTCGGACTCGGTCCCGCCGCTGCCCCCCCCCCTCTGGGTTGCCTCGGGCAGCCAAACCCGCCTCCACACCGCTCGCGGAGGCAGAAGCGGCCGTGGTCGCATCCACGTCACTTGGGGATGCCGCTGCACCCACTGTTTCCTCTTCACTGGCTCAAAGCACACGCGAGGGCCAGGAGGTGGAGACGGAGGAAACCGCGGCCGTTCCCATCCCCGCCGCACCGCCTGTGCCTTCCAGGGCGCTCGTGACATACTGAGAGTCTCCCAACATAAGCTGTGACCTACCGTGGTGATGCGTTTTTAAGGTGAAGGGTAGCAACCTCAAACGGTGGCCGGCGGAGCACAGGTCAAGCCCCGGCGGATGGGCTCCATGTCTGTTTACCGGGCAGGGAGCTCCGGGATCTCTTCAGCTACCAGGTTAAGGCTGATCAAGAAAGTACCCCCGTCTGCCAGCTTTTTCCTATGCCATATGGTAAATCGAAAACCCCTTTCAAACATGATCGGACCCTGAAAAGGGTCCACACCAAAGCATCTTTTCCACCTCTTCCTGCAAGAAAACTCCCCAAAACCGACAACTACCCCCGATTTTCGATAGTTAAATCGGTTGAAAATCCAAGCCTCCTTCCTCACAATCCGTAGTCTCTAGTCTCTATATCCAAGTTTCTTCAATCTATCCTTGGCAAGATATACAATGCTAAAAAACTAAGAACTGGTAAAGCCTTAGTTGAGGTCAACACGCAGAGCAAGCCCCAACTCCCATGAGCCAAACCCGCATGGCAGACCTGGACATCAAAGTCACACCCCACCGCTGCCTCAAAAGCTCCCAGGGTGTGATATGGGAGCCATACCTCCTAACCGAGACAGAGACCGATCTGCTCGAAGGCCTAAAAGATCAAGGCGCGACAGCAGTATGGCACATCATTATTAGGCGATAAAAGAACTAAATAGCCAATGACTGACTTTTGACCGCTGCAAAGCAGGTTTCAAAGCAGGTTTCATTCGTTGTTCTGTCCGGCCGTATATCCAGAACCCGCGGCGCTGTTTCAAGTGCCAGCGTTTCGGACATGGTACCAACTCCTGACGCGGCAGAACAACATGTGCCGAATGCGCCCAGCATGATTATCTCTCCGAAAACTACACTGCAACCAAGTTCACTTGCCCGAATTGCCCTTGCCCATACGCAGCATACTCTCGTGCCTCTGAAAAGTTTCAATTTCAGAAAAAAATCATTAACATAAAGGTAACAGAAAATATCACCTTCCCAGAGGCGCGTAAGAGGTTCGCCTCTTTCCCCCTGGGGAGGTACGCCGACGCAGCTCGCCGGGGGGCGGAGCGGCGTCTGGTTTCGGCGGGGACCCAGTACCGTGAGTCAAACCTAGTCCCGCCATCCCCCCCACTCTGGGTTGCCTCGTGCAACCCAACCCGCCTCCAAACCGCTCACTGAGGCAGCAATGGCTGTGGTGGCATCCACGTCCATCGGGGATGCCGCTGCACCCACTGTTTTACCTCCACCGGCCCAAAGCACACGCGAGAGCCCGGAGGAGATAAAGACGGAGGAAACCGTGGCAGTTCCCACCCCCGCCGCACCGCCTGTGCCACCCGGGGCACTCCTGACTCCCTCGGCTGTCGCCGCCAAAACGAAGGGCACCGCAAAGGGTGCCAAGTACGGGGGGACCGGTACGCCAGTTATCCTTCCAAACGTGACGATGATATGGATGTGGGACCTGTCTGCTTCGCAGCGGAAGGAGCAGGTCCCTTCACCTAAACCTCCAGAGAAGGTAAAAAAAACCTCCCAAGAGTGCAAGCCCCGAAAGACCTTACGTAAATTGTCCCACTCCACTAGCTCTAACACAGCATAATGGGAACAGAAAATATTTTTCAATTGAACTGCCCAGGACTTCTGAATAATCTTCGCGACGTGTATGAGATTCTGGTTGCTAATCAGCCAACTTTAATGTGTGCCCAAGAAACACATTCAAACTCCAATCAATCAACTTTAATAAATAGCTATATGGTGTTCAGGAAGGATAGGGTTCGCTGCACACACTCTTCGGGCGGTGTAGCCATAATAGCCCAGAAATCTCTAGAATGCTACCCTATCACTCTAAACACCGTCCTTGAAGCTGTAGCAATAGGCACAATAATTTTATTAGGTTGATAACGGTATGCCCCCTTCACATTCATCCTGATTTTCGAGTTTCGACGTCGAGGCGCTAGTCGACCAGCTGCCCGAATCATACATCCTAACAGGACATCGTAATGCGCACAACTCTCTTTGGGACTCTTCCGCACGGATGTCCGAGGTCGCCTGACAGAGAACTTTTTTGCACCTTCAGGAGAATGCCTCTTCAACAAAAATAAGCCCACACACGTTAATATAGGACACAACACACAATCATATGTTCACTTGGCTATTAACTCCGTGGTTTTCTTTCCTCTTCTCGAGTGGGGTGTGGGCACTGACCCATTAGGTAGTGACCACTTCCCTACCTCACTAACATACATAGGTAAAGGCCCAGGAAGTCCATCTTCCCGAAACAGGTTCAATGAAGCAAGAGCAAACTGGAGTACATTCACAGAGACACCCAAACTACACCAAACATTCATTGGACACATACACGTTGAAGAAGATACCCAACTCCTCCCGGCGCACATCCTCGACACCACTGAAAACGCTATTTCCCACGCCTTTGGTGCCCTGCGCAACCAGCGGAGGCCGTGGTGGAATGAGGATTGTAGGAGGGCGCGGGAGGCCCAGAGCAAGACATGGGGTATCATTCGTGAGTACCCCACGTCGGGAAACCTCCTGTTGTTGAAAAGGGCAAAGGCGATAGGAAAACGTCTGCGCCGTGAGGCAAAACGAGAGAGTTGGCGTACATTCATAAAATCAATTAACTCCTACACAGACACACGAAAAGTACGGACACGAATACGCAAACTCAAGGGACAACAAACACACAACCTGCCTCTGGTCAGCAGAGCAGGGAACACACTCGAAGACCAGGCTGACACACTCGCACAACACTTTGAACACGTTTCAAGTTCAGCACACTACACTACCACTTTCATGAAACACAAACAATCGGCTGAAAAGAAGTCTCGATAACGACAAGTCAGCATCCTCTTATAACTCCGAGCTTTCATTTCATGACTTAGGGCCGCTCTGAGCACTTGTAAACCCTAAGCTCCAGGCCCAGACAACAACACATATACAATGATACAGCACCTACACTCAGACACTCTTCTAACACTCCTACACCTATATAACAAGATATGGCTTTCGGGGCACATTACAAACTCTTGGAGGGAGGCTATAGATGTAGCTTTCCTGAAAAAGGGGAAGGAGCCGTAGTCCCCTCAAGTTACCGTCCTAAAGCCCTGACGAGCTGCCTGTGCAAGCTTCTCGAGAAGATGATAAATCGCAGGCTCGTGTACCTCCTTGAGTACAACGGTCTTCTCGAGAGCTGCCAGGCAGGCTTCAGGGCGGGGCTATCCACGAACGATCAACTCGTAGCTCTTGAAGCATATATGAAGGACGCCTTCGTGCATAAACAGTATTGTTGAACTGTGTTTTTCGACCTCGAGAAGCCCTACGACACCGCTTGGCTTTACGGGACCCCTAGTGACCTCAAGTCATTCGGTGTTTCTGGTAACATGTTAAGCACCCTTTTTACTTACTTGTCGGAGAGAACGTTTCGAGTGAGAGTTGATCGTGCAAGAAAATGGCGTGCCGCAAGGTGGCGTGTTGAGCTGCACTCTCTTCATAGTAAAGTTGAACTCTCTTGGAAAAGTATTGCCACCTACAATATCTTATTCCATGTATGTAGAGAACGTGCAGATATCCTTTAAATCGTGTAACATGTCCATGTCCGAACGTCAAGTCCAGCTTGGTGTCAACAAATTTTCCAGCTGGGCTGACAAGAATGCTTTTAAAATTATTCCCGGAAAGAGCTCTTTTGTTTTCTTCTCCAGGAAGCGAGCGGTCCACCCGGACCCAGACATCACTGTTGAGAACGTGCGTTTCCTGTGAACAAGGAGCAGAACTTTTTAGGCAATTTATTCGATGAAAAGCTTACAGTCATTCTTCATATGAAACAGGTAAAATGCAAATGTTTTAAAAACAATGAACATTCTTAAGGTTTTCTCACATCAACCTGATGTGGCCGACAAACAATTCCTGCTGCGCCTTTACGTAGCCTTGGGGGGGTCTCGGCTCGTCTGCGGCCGTGTCGTGTATAGGTCGGTGACAAAGACAGCACTCAAAATGCTCGATCCAGTGCTGCATCTTGGCCTTTGCCTCTCATGCGGCGCTTTCCGCACTAGTCCTGTCGAAAGTCTTGTCCTGTCGAAGGGCATCAGCGGGAGTATGTTGACCGGCTGTATGCATCTAAGATCGTGTCTCTCACCAACCATCCTTTTAATCGCATCATAAGCAATACAGTAAACTTGCAACTGTTTTTAAACAGGCCATCTATTTCCTTACCTTTCTCTCTCCGAGTTAGGGAGTAGGCCACTGCACTCACGGTCCCTTTTTCAGACACGGTTCCGTAAGTTATTTCCACCATGGCATCTACATCCTATATCATGCTACCTATCATTCAGACTAGTAGAAAAAATTAGGGTACCCAGGTGTGCAATTCTGCAGCAATTCCTGTTCCTGCACGACAAGTACAGGTGCGCAGAATTCTATAGCGACGTGTCGAAAACTGGTTCTACTGTCTCTTCTGCAGCACACGGACCAAATTTTAGAGTGAACAAAACAATATATTTTTATAACAGTATTTAAACGGCCGAAGCGTGTGGCATTTTACTCGTTTCAAACAACATCATCAAACATAAAATTTCGAAGTCCATCGTGTACACAGATTCTCTAAGCGTTCTAGAGGCACTGTCATTAGGAAGGTCATCTAAAAACTATGTGATCAATGCTCTTTTCAAGGTACTAATGACTGCATATGCCTCAAATCTTCAAAAAACTATATCCCGGGTACCAGGGCACAGTGGAATCCCTGGCAATGAGGCCGCCGATCAAATGGCTGGTGCTGTTACTCTTATGACTATAGTTGAGATTATAACACCGACCTAAAGACACACATCAGAAGACAGCTTCGTAACACATGGCAATTACACTGGAGTCAACAAGAAGACGACAAACTACATGTAATAAAACCACAATTGGGACGCTACACAACTGACTCACACAACAGATACACTGAAGTCTCCCTGGCTAGGCTGTGGATAGGCCACATACATGTAACGCACTCCCACCTGCTCACTGGAACTTCGGGACCCACGTGTGACAGGTGTGGAAAGGGCCTATCCATAGTCCACATACTAATCACATGCAAAGCACTTGACACAACATGACACAAACATTTACCTGAATTATACAGACGACACATTCCTGCGCACCCACCATACATTTTAGCCGACGAACCAATGTTTTCTACTCAACGTGTTCTGAAGTTTTTAGCGGAAGTAAAATTTCTGCAGCTCTTGTCATATCACGTGTAATCATCCTGGCCCTATACAGCAGCCACCTCCATTGTGTTTTGTACTGCGTGACTTTTACTTCTAGTTTCAGGTTTTAGTATTTATTCTCATCAACCATAAATAACTTATTCATTGGCACTCTTTGCCCTTAGTCGGCCTTGCGCCAAAAAAACCCAACCGTCATCATCACCTTTATATTTCGCTGCCTGTCGTCTAGCTATATTTCCAGGGTGTGCATCCTTTTCTTGCACTGGAGGGCACTCAGAGACACCCCGGAAGGCGCGACGTCGCTAGCCAGACTGAGGGACGACGCGCAAGCCAAGTAGCCAATAAACCCTTGCCTCGTCACGTGGTGCGCTTGCATTGCAGCACACCCACTGATGCCGGCACTCATCGATCAAACGCAGGCAAATCAGCCGTTTCACCCTCGCCTGTAGTCACGTGCTACCATAGCTGCGACACTCCCAGTGAGCGAAGCTGTGGCTGAATGTCACTTTCAATGTGATAAATGACCCTGAATGATTCCGCATAGAGGTTTCGCTCTTATATCATCTACTCGTCAAACTGAAAGATGTAGTTCAAAAGTTTGAATCGGTACTGCCAAACGCCAATATCGTCGCTATTAGGGCACATAACACAGGCAAAGATGCCGGTGCAGAAAAAAAATGCCTTGAAAGCCTCAGCAATATCTTGTGCAGCTTTTGCTTGATGAGATGCGCAGCTAATGAGATGGTAATGTATTAGGCGCCCCTGTCTCTGAGTGTTGTTAGTTGAACTGAAGGTGTAGTGTTAATAAATTCTTGTTAGCTTTCTTTAGGAGATCGTTCAAAGTAGCGCTATACCTTTATATCGCGCCTTTATTCACGGTGGAAAGTTCGCTTTTTGTAGTTTTTGGACTTTCTTTTTGTTGGTAAGCTTTTCAGAACGGTGGGTGGGAGCCGCGGATTTTCATTTGAACGAATGCGCCAAAGCCGAAAATACTCGCATCATACTTCGTTTTACAAGCCAATAAAGATATCACAATTTCATTACTTGAACATGCTCGTTCAAGAAAGCGGTTCATACCTTCCCTGTGTGGAGTTCGGTAAGGTCTGCCGTCTGGTAACCAAGGAGGCCGCAAGTAAAAATGATGGCATCCGATAAAGATGATGTGACAATCACCTTTCTCGTATCCTTTTAAAGCAGCAGACGTCCATGTGCTGTATGAATCAACGCCTACCTAGTTCTGTTGATTTTGCGGGGAATGGGGCTCGCTCGATTTTCTAGAGACACACATGGTTACCCACAGAGGAGACCATACCCTGTATTGGCCGACGCGTTCGCCTGAATGTTTCTTTTGTCCCAAAACTCACATGATGTTGGTAAGAGAGCTCTTAGGGCAACTTCATCGCTTGAAAGCGTACATGACGTTAACATGGTCTAACACCTTCTCAGTGTGGATAATTCAAATTTATTTAGGCAGGGCCGCATTTTTGTTGCTACGACAACAATTACTCCGCCCGTATGCACGAAAGGGTTGAAATCCTTCCTGTACCACTCAATCTTTTTCTGTGCACCAAACCACCGATAAGAGTGGGTCATCCCCAAAATTAATTACTGAGTAGCTTGGATGATTTCCGCTTCTGCAACTTACATATGTAGCATACAATACGCAAGCCTACACTAACGCGGACTCCGCTACGCCCTATCCTTCTGTTCACGCATTATAAAAAACTATACACGCAATCGGCAGGCCCTTTGCGTTCGAAGTTGCCTCAAATTTTGCACTGGAAAAACAATTGATTCGCTGATTGCCCTTTTTTACTCTTACCCTTTTAACGCCTACGGATATAAACTTGCAAGGGTTTGGACTCCGGCCAAGCCGACAGGTGATCAGCATCTTGAGTACCGTTGATTAGACCGCCCAATGGAAAAGGTGTGCATGGCCCAACGGACCCAGCGTTTCCCTGCCCGGCCCTTTTATGATTGTTTTCTTTTCCAGGCCGCTCCGTCTTACCCCTTCCACGGCCAGGACGCATTTCGCCCGAACAGCGTCGCGACATATTTCTTCGTTTCCTTCCTGTGCAGATATTCGGCGCAGGAGCGCCACTAAAAGGCGCCGACACGCTCGTGAATGGAACTCGAGAAATAAACAAAAAAACGAAACAGGAAAAGAGAGCAGCATTGTGCGAATGACTGCGACTGAAGTGCGAAGGGAAGTATTAATAATAAAAAAGCCCGTTTGTAAAACGGGGCCCCTCCAGGCGCACCCTGATGAATCGCTTCAGGTTCACATGCGGCTCCAAAGCTACGATGACATGCCGGGTGCTTTTTTTTTCTTCACTGCTAGTTTATCTCGGTGGCGTCCGAGGCGCCGTCGGGGTTATCGGGTTTGTTCGAAGCGGTGTTCCCCGAACGAGCCGATATTACGCACACCCACTTGTCCTTGTCTGCGACGCGCCGCCAAAAGTGTAATGACCACTGCCACCGCCTCACGCACACAAATGATCTGGCAAATGGCATTCGCCTAGGACCACTTTCTTCTTTTAGTGTAATGAGAAGAAAATCTATGGGGTGGTTTTTAGCTGCCTTGTATTCTGGATAGTTAGGAGTTTTCTGGCATCTTTTGATTGTACAACTGCACACCCACGGTCCAGCGTCCTGTTCGCTGAAACGTTCGTTGCAAGAGAGAGAAAAACCGCAATATGCGTACACCGTAGCGAATATTTCAATGTCCTTGTTCCGTTCTTTACAAAGTCATTTCTATCCGGCACTTCAGGGGTTTTTACGTGCGCTAGTTTCTACAAAGGCCTAAACCTATACAAAGAACTACCCACCATGACGGCCAATAGGTCGGTCTCCCGTCATATCGTTTGCTTTTAGTTTTTGCCGTCCTCATGAATATGAACTTTGAGTTTTTATAAACTTTGTACTGAGGTTCTATAGAGTTAATAAAAAGTTAATTAGAACTCATACTTTACAGACTGCACACATGAGGAGGGGAATACATTTTTTATTGCACGAACTTAACTAACATTCTATTGCCTTCAAGACATTGAGTTTTACCAAACTCCATATTACGTTTCTACACTTTGTGTATTGCCTCATATACTTCTATAGGGTCAATCAAACTGCTGATTTGCAGACTGTGGTTAATATCCACGCAATCAACGTTTTATTACGAACACGCAACCAGCATCTTGTTGGCTTCATTATATTGAGTTTAATAGACTTTGTAGTGCGTTTACATATCTGAACCACGGAGATTTGGCAGTTTATTGGTGCATATATGTGGGGTGCTATTGCGTTGCGTGCCCCGGCGCATGAACGAAGATCGCGCGATAGACGGCGGTCACTTCTTCGTATTGGTGGCGCCTGGGCTGACGGACATCACCCCCGGACAATGCGAGCGTGCCTCGCTATGATCTCCCAGCGTCCCTTGCGTTCGTAACAGACTCCAAAGAAGAGTGCAGGAGCTTCAGGTCGGGTTGGGTGGCACCATCAACGCACTGCCAGCTTTCAACCAAATTCCTGAAAGAAAAATAAGGATTGTGTGGACGCCTGCACATGCTTCCACGGAGGGCAACGAATTTGCCCACCAAAAGGCCCGAGAATTTGCTGACCAAGCCTCAGAGGATGTGGAGAAACCTGTACCTCTTGTAACATACCACGAAATAATACAACATTACAAGCTTAATCGACGGACTTTCCCGCTACCCCAGCCACACCTCAAGAAATCTCAAGAAACAACACTTGGACTCCTACAAACCAACACCTTCCCGCATCCAATTAGGCTTCACCGGATGTCCCCCACCCAGTATCTAGCAGAATGCAAATACTGCCAAGGACCTGGTACACTACGATATATCATCCTAGAGTGTAGAAAAAACATGCACCAAGCACTCCTTTCCTGCATTTGAAATCCTGAAGAACATTCGGAGACACTGCTGTCTAGCCCCTGCGTCTCGTACCAGCTCCCGCTCACTAGAGGGCAGCCGGTGCTAAGACACCACATCAATACCTGTAAAGAGAGAAGCACTCCTACATGAACACTGTTGTTGTTGTTGTTGTTGTTGTTCCTCTTCTATTGACACATACCCACTTGGGGGATTGGCCAAGAAACGGGGTGGCTTTTTGGGGCTAAAACGCCAACCTCATGGCCCTATATAATCTGCCTGTAGGAATTGGGGAAACGGTTACCGAATTATATAATAGATCTAATGAAGAGTCAGTGAATGATGTCATTTTTGGGAGAAAAGGCAAAAAAATTTTGACCGGGTTAGCAGGGCATGGGTCTGGTCTCTGATATGTAGGCGTGAATGGCCGCAATAATCCCTCTATGACAAAACCCCAGGGATGTGGCCCCGAACGAAAGCAGCACCGGCGTCGACAGAGAAAGGCCAATACGTTGAATTGGTGCGGCTAGATACCGTTTCCTAATGAATGAAAAACCGCGGCAGTACAGGAAAAAGTGTTAAAGTGTTTCAATTTCACCGCTAGCAGCACAAAGACCGGAGGAGGTGAGACCAGGGCGATGCAAATAAAAATTAAGCTGTGGTATTCTGCATCTCATGCTGGTCAAAGTGACCTCACACTGGCGGGACTCGCAAAATCTCGCATTCCAAGTGTGAGCAAGATGGACATAGTCATCCAAGCCTGTGATAGAACCTTCCTGTGTCATACCTAGCCGTAGATATCTGTGGAACCTTGCTCGCGCCAGAAGAAATTGGGTAGGCCTGAGGTCCACCGTAGGGCCATCTAAAGCTGAACTGGCCAAAGAGTCGGCCGTTTCATTGAGCCATAGGCACCTGTGCCCTGGGACCCAGATGAGCCGGATGTCGCGTAAATGCGGAGGCACAAGGCGGCTGAAGGTACGGATAAGCAATGATTTTTTTGGAGATGTTAGCGCGGTACAAACCGACAGGGAATCAGAAATAATAGCAAGATTTAAATGTTGTGGAGGTAATTTCTTTAAGGCCATAACTATTGCAAGAAACTCAGCTTCGAATATAGGAGTAAAATCAGGTAAACGGTAAGAAAATGACCAATTAAGTTGTGGGCTGAAAATTCCCACGCCCGGCCTCTCCGCACGTTGCGATGCATCCGTTGCCACTACCACATGTGAGCGCAAGTTCCCCAGATGCTCATCCAGTGAACCCATTAGTATCCGTGTGGATAGCAGTTCGGCGTTATAGGGGAATACGTTATTGAGAGACATAGGAGCTGGTACGACTTACCGTAAATTCTCTGCCAATAAACGTTTTCCCCCTCTCTCTCTCTTCGTCCAGCCAAGCCTATCCCTAAGGGCGATTGGACAACATTGGCTAAAAAAACCCCGAGCCTTCTACGCAGTCATGGCACTGCTTGCTTGGAACGAGAAAGACTTCAGTGTTTGTCGTAATCGTGGCAACACTTACTCTGAACGACAAAGACACCTCACAGTTTACCCCACTCTAAGTTTATGTTCAAGGATTCATCAACATCATCCTCACCAGCCTATCTACGCCCACCTTCCAAAAAATGAAAGGCGCTCACACTTATAGCGACAGTAATGAAATAACTCACACTTATAGCAAAAAATGAAGTGATGGTTGTTGCTACAGCTAAGAAGAGGCAAATCGGCTGCAATGGTGCAATTAAACCTTCGTGATAGTCGTGAAGATTGCGTACAGCTTCGCTATATTCGTCTTACGCGTTAATGTGAGCTTCCGTCGTGTGTATTTGCATCGAATTCTCGATTTCGTGTGATTGTTCGGTGAAATGAAGGTTATTTTGCTTATACCACTATTTCATCTGATAAAGTTAAACCATTCAAAATCACAGCCCGGGGTACGTATGCGGCTACAACGAAGAGATTTTGGGAGCACTTACGCAGGTTATGAACTTAGTGCAGTGTAAATTACCACCATCGATATGCACACCTTTCCAGCTCCCTGGCTACGGTCAAAAACATAGCTGTACCTTACCGCTCCAGGAGCACCTTCTAGACTCCGCAAATGGCTCCGGTACAAAAGGTGTTGTGGAGTAATATTTTGTCTTCTAACCTACAATGGGATGCATCTCAGGATGTGGCGAAGAACATTTTCCTTATTTACGTGCTCACGTGACGAAGCGGATGAAGATTCTTCCGCTCGATATATCCAGCCTTCAGATTAAGTGGCTGCAATCAGAAACGTTGCAGACCATGCTCACATTCCCCCACCTGTCATCAATTCCGCGTATGCCATTGGCGTGCACTTAGCTGAGAAGAGGGATTTTCTCAAGGTTATCTCGTGTTCTGTGTTCTGGACAACCCCTTTCATAGGGGAGTTTTTGCAACTTCGATACTAGGAGTTATTTTTTTTTGTCTTTACATGTGAGCTTCGCACAGATTTGTGCACGGTCAAGATTACCCAAGAAACGCAAGCTCAATATGACTTTATATTTGCTCCTCGTGACAATGCAGCTAGGAACTCTAATTTATCCAACGTTGCGATTTCTACAGAAGATTACTGTAATTAGAAATATGCTTACACGATCTTGGTACGCAGTTGTCTCTCCTTTAGCATCGTATATGCGTGGTCATTTCCAGCGATAGACCTTTGTTTTGTAACATATGCTTCTTTCACGCTATAAGCAGGCTTGTTTCAGCTCACACGAATGAAGCTGCCCATTTACGTCACAGAGACACAAATGGCGGTCGCGGGTTCGACTCCCGGCCGCGGCGGCCGCTTTTCTGATGGAGGCGAAAAGCAAAAACGCCCGTGTGTACGAGATTTCGGCGCACGTTAAAGATCCCCAGGCGGTCAAAATTAATCCGGAGCCCTCCACTACGGCGCGCCTCATCGCCTGCGTTGCGTCGGCGCGTTAAACCCTACAATCAATCAGACACAAATGGCTGCGTGACTCTTCATTTCATCCCAAATATCACGGCCCTCGTTGATCTTTCGGCCTTTGTTCCACATCAAACGGCACATTGCTTGTTTGGTAATGAGTAATGAAAGTGGACCGTCTCGTTTTCGTTTTCTTGCCATTATTTTGCTACGTAGTAGCGCTCGTCGGTGAAGACACTTTGGAGGACCTGTAAATGACACCCGCGCCACTGTGGTAATCATTACAGCTGACAACCGTCGGGCAGCGTGGCTGATCGTGCGAAAAAAGCCTGTTTTTCGTTGCTGGCTGTGTATATACAGTGTGCTCTGCATAACTTGGGTCCATAACTTTGATTACATACTATTACTCTTTCCAGCAATAAGTAAATCATAAGTGATTCGGGGTTGTGCGGATGAACCATCGCAATGTATTTAAGAGAGAAAGAGAGAGAGAGGAGGGAGAAACCTTTTTATTACTTCGTTGAGTGTTGGGACGTGGTAGGTGCGCCTAGTCCTCCAAGGCTCCAGTATCCAGGCGCCAGCGGCTGCACTGGCGATTGTTCGGTACTTCTGGTCGTAGCCGGCGTAGACAATGCCTGACTCCGCTGCTCCTCCATTGGTGCTTTTGAATTTGGTCGCACCTTGCGGCAGTGTGGTGTAGAGTAGCCTGTAAGATCCACTTGGGGCACATCTCCGGGTATTGAGTTGCGTAAAGATTGTGCAGCCATAGCGCAGCTTTATGGCTTACAGGGTGGCGTCGCCGTATCCAACCAGGAGGAATGAACGAAGAAAGATCAAAGTACTAACATAGCCAAAAGTGTAACAGTGTAAGCGGATCAAGCTGATAGACGAAATATAAAAGAGCAGTAGAAAATCTGGATAGTGTGAGGAGGAAAACAGATCGTGCAGGCAAGGGGGGCGGGGTATAGGTTAGCGCAGCCCCGTGTATATGCGACTGCTCTGAGATGTGTAGGAAAAAAGTCGGCGCCGCTGAATGTCTAGCAATAACTTCATGTTGGTGATGAAAGCGCTCGTAAAACAGAGACGAAGGTAGGAAGAAGAGACCACACGCCACTTTTTTCCGACCTCCGTCTCTGTTTTGTCAACGCTTTCAACACCAAGATGAACAGTTTCCTACTAGCCTTATAGACCGGTCTACTGCAGCAATAACTTTATCCCCGGAAAATTCAACATTTTACCGTCTTAATTGTAGTACAACTTGCAGCACTTCTTGAAACTAGCGACGGCACGTTTCGTCTTCTTCAGCATGGTATTTTTATCTCAATTTTCATATAAACTGAAATATCTCACCGACACTGAAACCTGAACAAAGAATACCATCGATACGAGAGAGGAAACATGTATTGTAACGCTTACTAGCTAGCTTTACGTCCTCTAAGTGCGCGGTCAGCACTAGTGTTTACATTTATTTTACATCAATTGAATGTCTGCTTACCTTACTCAAAGCCTCGCTAAGCTCTTCCCGTTCACAATTTGTGGCGAGAGAAATCGAGCTAAATCATACTTAGTAAAAACGCATTAGATGAAGAGGCATTTTTAAACTTCTCGCTGTTTGTCCATCCATATGCAGCTGTGGCGCCTACGAATACTTTATTTATGTGCATGACAATGCTCCGATCTAGGCCTAATTGTTTTAGAATGTTGGGCTTCATTTTATTCATGTTGTGCTAGAATATAAATTGTGTGTTCCAAGTAAAGTGCGTTAGGGAGCGTGGGGACGATACCGGGCGAATGTTT
Source organism: Haemaphysalis longicornis (assembly GCF_048455015.1). Classification (NCBI taxonomy): domain Eukaryota; kingdom Metazoa; phylum Arthropoda; class Arachnida; order Ixodida; family Ixodidae; genus Haemaphysalis; species Haemaphysalis longicornis. The sequence continues at coordinate 172,737,963 of NW_027526361.1, read as the reverse complement.
TAAGTGCGAATGCACTTCTTAAGCGAGCCTGAATCGTCCGCCGCCGTAGTCCGCATAGCAACAGCTGCGGGTGCGCGCGCGCGCGCTCCTCGTCTTCCTTAGCAACGGGGGGAGATGGGCGCGCGCTGCCTGGCCGCTGACATGGCACATACCCACGTGGGGGATTGGCCAAGAATCGGGCGTGAGAAGGGCTAATGCACCCGCTTAAAGGAGTACTGACACGAAATTTCAAAGATGGGCGCGCGCTGCCTGGCCGCTGACATGGCACATACCCACGTGGGGGATTGGCCAAGAATCGGGCGTGAGAAGGGCTAATGCACCCGCTTAAAGGAGTACTGACACGAAATTTCAAAGCTGAGATCCGCTCTAGCAATCAAGTACAACGACAACACAAATAGGTGTCTGTGAATAAATGCATCTTTCTTTCTTTGTAGTTGTGTGTGTGTGTGTGATCTCTCTTTCGCGAACATTACTGAACCGCGCAAATTCAAATCGTGCATTCGCACTTTCACAATCTTCCCCCCGGGGAAATGCGGGGAATTTTTTTTTAAGAGGATCTGCTTACTTGGGCTACTTGAACGCGAAAATTTTGGGTCCGCCTGCCTGCCTGCCTGCCTGCCTGCCGGCCTGTCTGTATTTCTGCCTGCCTGTCTGTCTGTCTATCTGTCTGTCTGTCTGTCCCTGGAATCAGCCACCCGACCAAAGTGACACGGGGGCTACACAATAGGGTTTATATACCCTCACACAAATCTAGGCAGCTAAGTACGGTGGTAATGTTTATACTTACCAACATTGTTGAGCCAAAACAAACTTTTCCACTTATCTGGAGCAAGAAATCAATAGATAAGTGATATTCGCAGTGTTTTATTGATTAAAACTGCAAGGATGGTTGATATCATAAAAGATATATCCAGAAAATACTACAGCGGTCGCCCGCGGTTTCCCTAGTCGCATTTTAAAAATCAAACGGCAATAGTAACGAAAGGTTCCACTAGATAGTCTTCACGATCCGCTTGGAACGCATGTGGAGTAAGTAGAGGACCTCCATAAACGTGCGTCTCCGCCGTACGGTAGAGCTTGCATCTAGGCATTCGGCGTGGAGCAGTGGAATGCGGTAAACTTAAATTAACTTGAGAAAATCGCTAGCTTATTTATCTTGAGAGGAGCGGTACGGGAGAGGAACAGTATAAGAAGTGAGCGGGAAAGAGAAGGGAGACATTTGCTTGATAGGGAGGGCAGACGACTATCGTCTTTCGTCGATATTTGCAACGAAGTAAGCAGATACGCGGCAATTCTTTTACATAGCTATAGAGGTAGTGAGAAAATTAGGAAGCAGTAATTGACAAGGTATTTTAGCACACAGGTATTTAGCAACCAGTGAACAGTTGTGGCGGATTGAGTACCATTTCGCATGCTACGTCCTCGGTCGAAGCCGATTTATTCCCGCATTCGTGTAAGGCATTCGCGTTGAATAGGTGCAGTTGCGGCCAAAATTGGCTGGGTCACGCCAAAGCTTTCAGTGCCACAAATAACTGAAAGCCAAAAATTAGCGTTGAAGAGGGAGAAACTTATTCTTTGACAGTAATAGAGGAAGGTGCTTTCTGAACCTTTCGGCGTAAAGCGTTTCACCCTCGCTCAGTAATTAAGCCTGTACATTTATTTTTTAAGGCTCAGTCCTCTGGCGCCCGATAACTGGGTTTCACGGCGGCGCGGTGACGGCGTCCGTCGCGTCCACGTGACCGAGGAAGTGAACGATGCAGCGAGGCTGAAGGAAAATTGAGAGGAGCTAATGGGAAAAGGGTGGCGGGGAAGGCGGCATGGCCGGCTATGGCGTCATCTCTCTCACTGCCTTCCTCTCACACTTTTGCCATGCGTCGCCGCTGAAGAGCGCCCTGCTTCTAACCCTTTCCTTATGCGCTGATCCGTTCGGCCATTGCCTCCTGTGCGGTTCGGTGCTCATCCGAACCACGTGAAATGTGCGCGGGAGGTTCAAACGCGATTTCCAACAACATAATTGCCGGCGGCGGCGCGCTGCGAGATAACGGCAGAGTAGGCTTCGCCGCTGTGCGTTAGCTGACCACGAGATCACTTCCTGAGACCGAGCAGCTACGCGCCGTGACCGAGACGACTGCAGTTCGCGATGCGCACAAATTTCGCATTAGAGACTACAGTAATCATCAGTGCTTTTTGTGTCGTGATGACTTTTGGCATGGCGGAGAAATATTGGACGTAGACTGCAGCTCCAACTTTAACATGGCGCCGCGGAAGTGCACAGTAGCCTTGAGTTTCACACTAATATACACTAGAGGGAAATCTGGCGCCGCTGTCTAGGGGAGCCGCGCTTCAGCGAACGTTCCGTCATGTGCCGGGCATTCACGTTCCACTTGTCTTTGGCATAGCTCACGAGCAGGTTGAAAAGTTACCTCTAGCTGCAAAAATTCAACAATATAATGGAAAAGACTAATAGAATTTGTTTCAGTATTATAAAATAAAGCTCCAGAAACATGTATCTGTCAGGGATTATTTAGAAGCTTCATGCAAGATGAACAAAAAAACAATGTTACCCCTTTTTATTGATTTTGGCTTCAAGACGAAAAAGAAGCCATCTGGCAAGAGAGAGAGAGAGAGAAAAAGTAAAGGAAAGGCAGGAATGTTAACCAGGCTACGGCCTAGTATGCTGTCCTGCACGGGGGAAAGGGGAACAATGAGGAAAAAGAGGAAAATAGAAAAAGAATTGGAAAGATACGGACAGAGCATGGAGTGATGTGCCCAGCGGTAGGACACTATAGACAAAAAAGTTCAGACAGTTCGTTGAGTTTAGTCTTGCGCTACAGTCTTTTGTGCAATTCCGTCGTTTTGAGGAAACACAGGAGCGCTTTTGTCGCCTTGTCCGCAGACGACGGAGAAGGCCAGTGGCCCAGGATTGTCTCTTCAGAGAACGGGCGCCGAGAGTCTAACTTTCGTAGAGTCGCAGAGAGCTGGCTGCGTCCGGAAGAAAACCGTGGACAATCGCAGAGGACATGTCGTATGGTCTCTGGTGTGTCACAGACTTCGCACGCCTCACTGGCTGCTATTCCAATCAAGCATTAGGAGTAAGCATTTGTGAATGCGACTCCAAGCCAGAGGCGACAAAGAATGGTTGCATCAGATCGTGGGAGGCCTAATGGGAGGGGGCGCTGAAGGTGGGGGTCCAGGGCATGGATACGAGCGCTCGTGAACTCTTGGGTGCTCCATTTCGATAGCGTGGTCTCCCGAGCAAGTTTTCGGAGAGTCCTAGCGGCGTCCGTCCTGGATACCGGAATAGATATGGTCTCCGTTTTTTGATGTGCCAAGCGTGCGGCAGCGTCCGCACTTTCATTCCCGACAATGCCGCAATGACTGGGAAGCCACTGAAAGGCAATGTCATGACCCGCTTGGGTGGCGCGGTCGTACAGTAGTCTTATCTCGGCCAGCAGCTGTTCATGAGACCCACGGCACAGGGCTGACTGGAGCGAAGCGCAGGTTTTGAGTCGCAGAAGATCGCCCATCTTCGGCAAACCAAGCCAAGGAGGTGAAGAACGTCGCTAGTTGTAATGGCGCCGCCAACGCCGGCCCGCGACTGCACCGCCAGATTTCCCTCTAGTATATATTACTATGAAACTCCATGCACCGTAGTAAGATAAGTAAAACGCACGAAGCGCGAAAAAAGAAACCGTATCACTCGGCAAGGTGCGAATGAAAGAAAAACGAACACCGGAGCGTTACCCATTACGTTATCATTATATCCAAAGCGCCGCGTGATAGATGAAACATTTGGGCCGATCAAGCTGGCTGCGGCAGAAGCAATCTGCCTGCGCTCGGCTAGGCTTCAGTTTGTTTGTTGTTCGCTTTCTTTGAACTCCCGGCTCGCAGGGCAGCGCAATATCAGCCACAACATCGCGCATCTTCCTTTTCCTCCGTGAGTGGCTACAGCTCATGCAACTCTTATCGCGGAAAGTGCGGTAATGCGTATCTCGTGAATCATGAAGACATCAAGCTTGTTACCATTTCTCGCAGGGACTATTGGTGCGGCGCCTTCAGATTGCGCGCGCCTATTTACGCGGCAGAGGCGGACGACTAAACCCACGCCAGAGCCCTACTCGCTCTTCCAGGGAACTCCTTTTGCTTACGCCCTAATTAGAGGGTCAGGGATTTCAGGCGCAATTGGTGCTTTCGTAATTAGGCGTGTTTACTTAGTTCCGCACAGGCACCGGATTCGCTTGTTGTGTGCGCGTACCTGAGCCCCGCTGTCGCATTGTTGTTTTCTATCTTCCGCCTTGAATGAGGGGTCTGTTTTCACATTTGTTTTGCGGAGCACTTATTCATCTCTCCCGTTGCCCTTTTAGCGTACCGCGATGTGTTGCCGCGTGTAGCTCTCGGCCCACCTCCCGCCCTCTTCTCCCCGCCTCATCTTCCTGATATGCGACGCAATGTCCTCCCCAAAGTTTAACTTCGCACGCTTCTTGCTAGGTAATACTATACCGTCTAATATACCTCGCCTCCACCGCGAAGGCCTTTTTGCCGCGCTTTTTAACGTCAGTTTTCAAAGGCGCCTGCAGGCTCCCTGTCGCGTACGTCGCTCTCGTCGCACGTGAGGTGCAGCTCATCTTTTACGCGGCAACTTTATGCGTGCGCGCAGTAATTTATGGTCTAGGAAGCTATAAAGCTATACTTACACGAGCGTTCCTCTTTGTAAATTTCAAAATGAGAACTTCGCATGGTGCGGCGGCGTTGGGGTGCCTATAGTGCCAAGAGCTCAAGTAAAACCTCCTCTGGCTCCTCGAAAGGTCCGTCTTCCCTTCTCACTTCCGGCAGAGCTTAGCGATTTCTGTCCCCCTCCTCACCTAACTGCTATGATCGCCGTAGACCGAAATTGTTAAGGCGTGTTCTGTGGCGGGGGAGGAGCTGTACGCCAGAAAGAAAATGCTTCAAACAAACCAGTCATGTCATACGTGGTGGCTTTCTCTTTCTCTCTTTCTCTCTTTCTCTCTTTCTCTCTCTCTCTCTCGCTAAAAAGGCTTTGTTCGAGGGGTGCAAAGATTAAGCGCGTGCACTGAGCGAAAGTCTAACAGCGCCATCCTCGACACTTACCAGATGCTTCTATTCGGCACCTGACGTTGAACCCTGACTGCCTAGTGAAGTGGCTGCTATAATGGGGATCTATAAGCGAAATTGTCATGGCCTTATTGGTCCGATGAACCGTAGTGGCTGGACAACCTGAATCTCTCCCATAAGCAGTGCAAATCGACTCTACGAAAAAGAAGGTAGGCACACAACCATTCTCTGGCCTTTAGAGTGCCCGCTTTCTCTCTGGTGCCTGTGTCGTTCTGCGCTGCTTCTTCCAGGTGTTGCAAGAGCGACTATACTGACTGTCCTAAGTATGTATTATTACGCAAACCCAGGCTTTTTACTTCACTGGCCGCGTTTCATTATTGCAAATTGTGCAAACAGCAGTGCACCCGGCATTTCTGGCAAATGCTTGGAAACCAGAGTGGGTTGAAATCAGTACGTAGAGCCCACTTGTTAGATACCACACGTGGCTTCTGCACCTTCAAACAACAGACAGGAAATTTAAAAGCACAGAATGGTCAAGTGTTGCCTCCGAATGTACGATAGCGCACCATCATTCGTTGTGTCCGCAGTGGCGATGATGATAAAAGCATGGGGAGAAACAGCTTAAGCCTGCCAGATGTCATGCACCCTGTGGGTGACAACTTGCCCCCGTGATTGAAGCATACAGCACTAATGAATACGCGGACGTAGGCTTGATTATAGTCATCAGCGCAGAGTAGTTTTTTGGTGGTGGGTGGTTGAGCCACAGAACCGATCTCGATTACCAAATTTCAACGCATTTTAGAGACCTGTAGAGGTGTACCATAATTCCACAGGGCGTCTTGTGGCCCTAGGCCGTCATTCCAATTTTGAATTCGCCAAGTTGTAACGACTTCGGGAAAACATTTGGAAACCGTCTTGAACTACAAACTAGTGGGGCATAACTTCAGCATGGTTTGACTTCCGCCTGTCATCACCGGGGCACATTTACGCAGCAAGGGGGAAAGGGGCGGTACGAATCGCCGCGTCATGTCAAGATATTCAACTCGTGTGGCTTTATAGGAACTGGGATTACGCCTTTGTAACTTCTTTTAACCCAGTGGTGAAAGTACAAACCAAGTAGTGGCAAACGGGTGGCACCTCGTTTCGGCAGCCATGCATTTGATTAGTTTAAATGTTTATAGATTAACTACAAAACCTGTGAACGGCGTCTCGGTGTGCCGCTATTGTGTCGAGAACTTGCGACTTCACGACTGATATACCATTTATTTACTTCTACGTGCGTAGTTGACGAAAACATACACGTGTAGATGGCGAAAATATACGTCTTCCTTAGAACTGTTTTTGGCCCATGTTTTTCCGGTAGGTTCCACTCGAACAACAACGAGTTCCCAACCGTTAGTGTACCGGAGCCCCCATTTTGGGCTTGCGAAAATGATCGAGGACCTTATTGCGAACTATATTTTAGTTCCTTCCCATAATTTCAAACGATTTCTACATACAGCTTAACTAGGCGCCACACATATTCAGTGACCGCCTTTTCAGGCGGACTTTTATTAGCAGCGAAACTGTTTAGCAAATCGTAATTTGTCGTGTCTGCAGTTAAAAATAGCAAGAAAATGCAGAGCGCCCGCACGAGAAGGCAGGCCTCGCAGTGACTGCCCGGCATTTCACAAAACCAAGAAAACGCCCACCGCTTGTTTGTGCGTGCTTCGACACGACCGCCCTATGTCCCTTGCGCACGTTTGTCAAGCAAAGCACACCCACTTAGGGAGATTAGCCAAGATTGTAAAACAAAAAGCTCTAGCGTTCGCCCTAGGCGAAGCAGCACTTGCTCGGAACGAGAAAGACACGTCAGAGCCTACGCCTTTAAAAGGTGTGATGTCCAATGATTATCACTTAAAAGAAATAAACAAGTTCACACAAAAATGGTGGAGTAAAGGTCATTGCGGCAGCGAAGTTGAAGCAAATCGGCTGCAATCGAGGCCTTAAACCTCCGTGATGGCCGTGAAGGTGGCGTACAGTTTCACTACCTTGAAGTCGTACGCGTTAGTGTGAGCTTCCTTCCTGTTTTCCTATGCACGTCGTGTTTTCAAACAGTTCGCTCCTTCAGTTAGAAGTTCCCAACATACATATGCTGAGTTTTGGTGTGTCTGGCATTTTTGCATAGCTTACGTGTGGTGCAAAAAGCCCACGCTAAACAATGTGCTGCGCGGAGTAATAATAAATATACATGCCATGCAGCGGAGCCTCATCTTTTCATTGGCAGCAAGGTTTGGCGAAAAGGAGAAATGAGAAAGTCGGCAGAGAGGGTCGCGCGTGAGGCTTCGCGGAACACTGAATTTCCCTCACGGAATCCCTGGAGTCTGCGGACCCGCATTTGAAAACCACTGCTTTAAAGTGTCACCGCACTTGCAGATGTTTTGAGTCCCCACACGCGGCACCTTCAGTAATCTTGGTGACGGTGAGTGGCGACACCGCGTACCCCGAGCCCCCCATACTTAAGCTGTAACCTGCCGTGGCTAGAAGTTGAGAGGTGAAGGGTTAGAAGCCGTGGACGGTGGCCGTCGGAGCCTTGCTGAAGCTCCGGCCGATGGGCTCCCTGCCTGTCTACCAGGCAGGCAGCTCCGGGACCTCTCTGACTATCAGGGTAAGGTCAAAGGAGAAAGTACCCCCGTCTCCCTGCTTTTATACTATGCTTTATGGTATTGTCTAAAACCCCCTCCAAACGTGTCGGCCCCCTAAAAGGGGCCGCACCAAAGTATCGTTTCCCCCATTGCCATCTTTAACATTTCCTGAACCAGATCATTACTCTCGATTTCTTGTCATGGAGTCCCTCAATTCAGCCCACCCTCTTGCATCTCAGTCAGTCTTCTTGATTGCAAAACATCTTGAAGCCATGATATAGAAATCGTATAAGTGCAGAAAACAAAGGTCTGGTGAACTCCTCATCGAAATAAATGACAAGCAGCAGTCCGCAAAGCTTCTAGCTCAGACAAAACTGGCTGATTTAGACATCAGGGTCACACCCCATCGGAGCCTCAACAGCTCCCAGGGTGTGATATCCAAACACACCTTTTGTGCGAAACGGATGCGGATCTTCTTGCCGGCTTGAAGGATCAGGGAGTCACTGCCGTGAGACGCATCACTATCCGCAGAGACGACAAGGAGATTCCCACCAAGCACATTATCTTGACTTTTGACCACGCAGTTCTTCCACAACACATAAATGCAGGTTTTATCCGTTGCTCCATCCGTCCGTACATCCCGAACCCGCGGCGCTGTTTTAAATGCCAGCGGTTCGGGCACGGTACAAACTCTTGCCGTGGCAGAACGACGTATGCGAAATGCGTGACGCATGATCATCCGAACGACAGTTGTCCATCCGATACCCTGTCTTGTGTGAACTGCGGGGGGCCGCATGCAGCATTCTCCCGCAAGTGTGAAAAGTTTCAAATGGAAAAAAGATAATTAACATCAAGGTCACGGAGAACATCACCTTCCCAGAGGCGCGAAAGAGGTTCGCCTCTTTCCCTCTGGGGAGGTACGCAGACGCAGTTCGCCGTGGGTCGGAGGGACGTCTGGTATCCACAGGGACCCAGTTCAGCGAGTCTGATCAGGTCCCTCTGCCACCCCCCCCCCCCACTGGGTTGCCTCAGGCAGCCCAACCCGACACCACGCCGCTTGCTGAGGCAGCAGCGGTTGTGGTGCCAACCTCTTCCGTCGGGACCGGTGCCGCTCCCAGCCCTGTCTCACCGTCCGCCAGTGCGTTGGAGGGTGCCGAGGGGATGGACACCGGGGGCCCCGCATCGGCTCCCACCGTCACCACACCACCCGTGCCACTTCTGGCGTCCCCGACACCGGCGGCGGTGGCGGCTCAAAAGAAGGGTTCCCATAGGGGGGCCAAGTCCGGGGGGCCCGGTTCGACGGGCACCCCCAGGACATCTGATGACAAAATGGACTTTGCGCCGTTCCTGCCTGCAACGCAGCGCAAGGAGCGGCCTCCGACTTCCAAGCCTACAGAGAGGCCTAAAAAGCCCAATCCTAGAGTAACCGCCGCGAAAGACGACACATGAACACACACACACTCCATTCATTCTTAAACGTAAATAATGGGAACAGAAAACATCATTCAATGGAACTGCAGAGGCCTTCTTAAAAATCTTGATGATGTGTATGATACCCAGCATGCCAATCAGCCAAGTCTCATGTGTCTCCAAGAGACACACCTGAATTCCAAACAGACAAATTTCTTAAGTAGGTATATGCTATTCAGAAATGACAGGGTTGGCTGCACACACTCTTCTGGGGGTGTGGCCATAATCACCCGGAGATCCTTAGCATGCCACCCTGTCACTTTGAACACTGTCCTTGAGGCTGTAGCAATTCGCACAATTATATTCAATAGATTGACATTCCTCCTGATCATGCAGTTTCGAGCTCGGACTTCGAGGCGCTGGTCGACCAGCTGCCCGAACCATACATACTAACAGGCGATCTTAATGTGCACAACTCTCTTTGGGGCTCCTCCAGAACGGATGCCCGAGGTCGCCTGATAGAGAAATTTCTTACATTTTCAGGAGCACGCCTTTTCAGCAAAAAACAGCCTACATACCATAATTTAGGACATAATACGTACTCACATCTCGACTTGGCTATTGGTTCTGCAATTCTCTTTCCATGTCTTGAGTGGGGCGTGGGCACGGACCCATATGGTAGTGACCACTTCCCCACTTCCCTAACATACATAGGTGAAGGCCCGTGCAGTCCATCTTCCCATAACAGGTTTAATGAATCAAAAGCAAACTGGAGTACATTCACAGAAACATCTAAACTCTTCACGGCGCACATACTCGACGCTGCCGAAAAGTTCATTCCCCAGGCCTCCCGTGCGACCCGCCACCCAAGGCCCAGAACAAGGCGTGGAATGTCCTTCACCGGTACCCCACGTCAGATAATCTCATTTCCTTTAAACGGGCAAAAGCTCTTGGGAAGCGTGTGCGTGGTGAGGCGAAAAGGGAGAGTTGGCGCGCCTTCCTCACTTCCATCAACACATACACCGACACTCACAAAGTCTGGACACGAATACGCAAACTAAAAGGACAACAGACACACAGCCTGCCCCTGGTTAGCACAACAGCGGACAGATTCGAAGACCAGGCCAACACGCTTGCACAACACTTTGAACATGTGTCCAGCTCAGCACACTACACCAAAACTTTCATTAAACGCAAAGCTTCATGTGAGAAGGAGTCCTTGCGAGACAGTAATAAGTCGAACTCATCTTATAACACCCCCTTTTCACTTCATGAGCTGAAGGTCGCACTCGGTACTTGTAAACCTTCAGCTCCAGGTGCAGACAGGATTTCATACACAATGATACAACACTTACATGCAGACACACATGAAACACTTCTTCACCTCCACAATAAAATATTTCTTTCGGGACACATTCCACGCTCTTGGAGGGAGGCCATAGTAGTGGCTTTCCTATAAAAAGGGAAGGACCCTTCCTCTCCGGCCAGTTATTGTCCCATTTCCCTGACAAGCTGCCAGTGTAAGCTCTTCGAGAAGATGATAAACGAGAGACTTGCGTACTTCTTAGAGTACAACGGTCTTCTCGAGAGCTGCCAGACAGGCTTTAGGGTGGGGCGATCTACGAACGATCAACTCGTTGCGTTAGAGTCATATATTAAAGATGCTTTCATCCACAAGCAGTACTGTATGACAGTAGACAGTATTCTTTGATCTTGAAAAGGCGTACGACACTGCTTGGCGGTGCGGCATCCTCAGCGATTTGAAGTCCTTTGGCATGTCGGGTAACATGATGAACACGCTTGTTAGTTACCTGTCTGAAAGAACGTTTCGCGTGCGAGTTGGAGCTGCACTCTCTAGGGTTCATATTATTACGGGGAAAATGGTATATTGCAGGGGTAATTAAATATGCCACACGGTGGGGAACACAGTAGCACACAGTCTCAAGTGGGTGCAGCCAGAGAGCCAGGTGGTTCGTCCTCTTCCTCCTCGTCGGTGAACCGTCCACCGCACCAGCTGTCCGGGCTGGGGCCAACCCCTCGGTGTCCATATTCCTTTCAGAGGGTACATGCCCAACCCGTGACATAACCCCCGCCGGTAGAAGCACCGTCTCGGTGCTCATGAGCCTGGTGCGGAAGTTGGGTGATAGGGCTTGAGACGGGAGACATGCACGACGTCCGTAAGGATGTGGCGCGACGTGTCAAGTTTAACTGGGGTGATTTCGTATGTTACGGGGGTAACCTCACGGATTACACGATAAGGCCCAGAATACCGGGACAAGAGTTTTTCGCAAAGTCCCACACGGCGTGAGGGCGACCAGAGAAGTACTAGTGATCCCGGTGCAAAGTGGCGATCTTGGTGCCGGCTGTCATAATGTGTTTTCTGAGACTGTTGAGATGAGGAGGCGGATACGAGCAACTTGGCGGGCGTGATCAGTGCGAGCTATGGCGGTGCGGGCATAGTCGGATGTGTGTACAGTAGATGGCAATGATGTGTCCAGTGACAATGCTGGTTCGCGGCCGAAGAGCAGATAGAAAGGGGAATAGCCAGCAGTGTCATGACGCGACGAATTGTACGCAAAAGTA